>NW_024610115.1:0-1350000 GCF_016920785.2 Ixodes scapularis | reverse complement strand
TCGGTGGCACCCGAAAGAAATGCGACTGACTCCGTGTCACGCCAAACCAAAAAGAATGTTTATTCCCTCGTGCCCCTGCACAAGTCACGGGCCCCACGGCACGCGCGTGCGTGCCTCGCTTATAGAAAGCGAGAAGTTCAAAAGAGACTCACGCCACACTTAGTGCGCAGACAGTCGTACAAAATCACTTTTTCTAAATTGCTTTCGCTGAATAGAGCCAACTCCAAGTCATTGTCAAAAAGATCGAGCGCCATTGTTGTCGGAAAGCTCGTCTGCTTCTTCAGCAGACGAACATTTTAGAACTTCGCTGTGCTAGGGGCGACACGCCGTGGTGCGCCAGGTTTCGTATCACGGAAGCGCATTCATTCCAGTAAAAAAACGAGACGAACTATAAGTAGGTATGTATTATTTTAGGTTCTCTATATATTTAGGGTGCGATCTTTATTTACTTGAGTTTCTGCGATTTGTACAAACACGCAAATTTGTCTTTTCTGCATGAGGCGGATGCAGGTTTCCGTTGCCAGGGGGCGCGACCTGTACCGATCGTATGCTATCGTCTGCGAATACGGTTCCCCCAAAGCCGTTTCAGGGCACACGATCGGTCCACACGCCCGATCCAAGGTATCGATCATTTTTGTTTATCGATCGTATTTTGTTCCGATTCCATAAAACTCTCTATTAGGTTTTGCGAAGGAGAGATTGAAAGAGAACGCTAGCTTTTGTCCTTGAAATTACACCGCAACACAGGAGTTTCTTGGTCAGTGGCGTTGCGTGAGAGTATACTTGGGTTCCAGTAGGGCCAGTAAGCTCGTGTAAAGTAAAAAAAAAAAAAAAACATTTCAAGCGTACATCAGTGCATGGCCCCTTTAATCAAGACCGATTTCCCAGAGAGCTCAATTGCACATCTGCCAATGCGGACGCAAGGTCAAAGGAACATCACGATCTTCTGACACTGCAACAATAAAACTGTACACAATTTCAGAATTGCATGAACGAGGCGACTCCCACACATCTGACTTTAGCTCCGCAACCAATCGTATTGCGACGAGTAACAAATTAGAAAGCAAGGAGCGCAATTAATATAATAAGTCACTCCCTGGATTTATGTAGCTGTGAGTGACTGCAATCGACATTTTCCGGAAGGAGTGGCACTAGCCGACCAACCACAGTTCGAAATCAACGACCGTGACGCCGTGATTGGCCGGTACACTATCGGATTAGGTCATATTTACTAAGCACGAACCATCCGGCCTGTCCTGAGAGTTTTTTTTTTTTTTTTTCTAATGTAAAATTTTCGCAATGAGTTGGGCGTTAGCGGTTATTTATTCAACCATCAGTATTGTACAGCGTCCTTGTATATACTCCCAGGCATAAATTATATCTCGAAGACAGTGTTAAAGTAAAGTTTTCAGGATCTTCTGAAGAAAAATAATACGAGAAGTGCTGCCGCCTTCCTAACGTAAACATCCCGTTTTTGGAAGTAAGTATGACGTTCAAGAGGTGGGTATACTTCAATGAACTTAGTCAAGTTACGCCGTAGGGCACCTAAACACCATCACTGTGTTTATTCTCTGACGGTCCGCTCCCATCAGCACGACACAAACCGACGTTTTGCTCGCCAATAAAAGAAAATAACTTTTTGTTGGCCCAAGCAATCTTTCTCATCTCACATGCTCCCAAGTGCTTTCTCTTACATAAACAATTGGACAGTTGTTTACGCAAGAGAAATCGCATTGTTAAAGTTTGAACGCCTCCGGACGCGTTAAAACTTAAAGAAGAATGTTCGATTCGATAATGTTAAATTCATCTGTCTGCGAGCGAAAACTTGTGCTTGTCTGTCTTATGAGACGCGGTCCTAACTCGGGATCAAACGAGTATGAACATAGAAACAGCAAAAGCGCAACTCGACGCCGTAGCAACAGATCCTAGCATGCGACGACCGCGTGAGCAAAACGTCAGCACGTCTCGTTTCCTACGACACAATCGGCGTCACGGCTAGACGTCGCACCGGTTAGCGCGAGTGATAAAACAAGATTTTCTCTCTCAGAGCGTGGGAGGCATTCCGGGTATTTCTTCTTTCCTTCTTTGACAAACAAGCCGAGTACCACAGCGCCCGTCGGTGTTTGTTTGTTTAAGATTGGCGCTGAAGTATGCTTCAGTTTGTTAGAAGAGCCGCGAGGAACGTGGAGGAGAGAGTCAAGTGGAGGGATTCCTCCCCCCCCCCCCTCCTTCTACCCCTTCTTTCCTTCCCCTTTAGGAGGACCTCAAGGAATGCGACCTTTCTGTCACGAAGAACCCCCTGGCAAGCGGCCAGATGTGAGGACCCGGGGTTCGCAACGACGGGCTCGGGTTGCCGACCCATCGAGACGAACGACGACTTGCCGCGCTCTGAGGAACAAAAGCAAAACAGAAAAGGGAAAAAAAAAAGAGCTTGAAACCGAGCTGCTTTGGGAGTTCCCTCGAAGCGTAGCTTCTTTTTCAATGACAAAGTTCCTTCGCTCTTTGCGGTCAGGGCAGTATTATTTCCGGCGTCCGTTTCCTGTCGCTTTCTTTAAAGTGGTGACGAAACGAATCCCTTGATCTCGCTAACCACTGCCTCGAAAATCGTCTTGATGTTTATAATGCACGACATGTACACCAGTCATTTACTTTCTTCGTGCTCACTGTCTGCTACAAATAAAAGTGGATACAAGAGAGTAGTGCTCTGTAGGTGCCCGAGACAACCCAAAGCAGGGGCGGGGTAACACGAACTGTCCTCGGGCCTGGGCCGGCCACTTAGAACGGACGTGCTTCGATGTTAGCATACGGAAGTGGTACATAGACTACTGTATCTTCTTTTCTTCACTTCAATATTCTGATCCAAAATATGTGCCCTTCTGTGTGAAAGATATTCCACGTTCCTCAAAGCTCCTTGGCATAAGATGTTTCTCATGCAAAACGTGGGATCTTGTACACGCAACTTTCGTTTAGGCTAAAGACCGATGAACGCGGAAGCGACAGTTTCTGAAGCACGGAGCTTTTACCGAAACCCGTCCGTCCGTCAGTTTAAATTCCCGCTAAATGTAGAGGGAGGATAAATCTTTCGTGACCTAACTTCACTTAACTTATTCACTAATTCAGATTTACAGCTAAATTGTGCAGTAAAGCTGACGTCAGCACAAACTAAGTTTCGCCGCCAAGTGCAGTGGTGCAATTGTTTGGTGTTTGATGAGCAAATTTAAGCGATTCCTCTCTGAGTACTGTCTTTCATGTATCGCAGGATTGCGGACGTAAAGGTCGCTGACTGTAGTTGTGCGAGCGAACCTAGTATATATATATATATATATATATATATATATCTGGGGGATTTGGATGAGGCTCAGCAAGTTTCTAATGGGAACCATATGTCTTTTTCCACTAATTTAAAAGTTAATTAATGAATTTTAATCAATTAACCGACTTGCCCCAAAGATTAGCCACCCACATAATATCCGCCTGGCCGCATAATCCACCTGCACAAACCGCATTAGTGTAGCTTTCACGGTTTTTTTTAAACAAATGTGTAAGAATAAATAAAACAAGTTATATATATATATATATATATATATATGGGCAAAAGTGATGTGCGCAGACAGCAGCCGTAGGATGAAAAGAATAAAATTCTAATTTAATGGCGAAAAAAGTCACGCAAGAAAGAAGGGTGAAGTGCCGAAAAAAAGTTGTATTAGTTTACGGGAATAATGAAGACTAGGCACAAGAGCGCTAATTACGCGGGAAAGAAACTTCTAAACAGGACGGAGTAAAAGTCAAAGTTAACACACAAGAACCTACAAAAATAAATTGTTAAATGAAAAATAAAATAAAGAATTGAAAATAAAAAATGGATAAAAAATAAGAAAAGGGCCTGACGTCCGTCGACGTTTCGGCAGTGGCACTGCTGAAGAAGGCAGTGCCACTGCCGAAACGTCGACGGACGTCAGGCCCTTTTCTTATTTTTTATCCATTTTTTATTTTCAATTCTTTATTTTATTTTTCATTTAACAATTTATTTTTGTAGGTTCTTGTGTGTTAACTTTGACTTTTACTCCGTCCTGTTTAGAAGTTTCTTTCCCGCGTAATTAGCGCTCTTGTGCCTAGTCTTCATTATTCCCGTAAACTAATACAACTTTTTTTCGGCACTTCACCCTTCTTTCTTGCGTGACTTTTTTCGCCATTAAATTAGAATTTTATTCTTTTCATCCTACGGCTGCTGTGTCTGCGCACATCACTTTTGCCCATATATCAACGGAAGCATTTGTCAACATTCGTCACTCTCTATATATACATATATATATATATATATATATATATATATATATGTATATATAAGTTGTTTTATCTATTCTTACACATTTTACACACGTTTTTATTAACTGTTATTAACTTTCACTCTTGATTTTTTTTAAATGGCTGTCTCTTAGTCGGTCTTTCGGAGATTTTGCTCCTCTCTTTTTTTCGTTTTTACTCTTTTTCTTTGTAGCATTCTCTTCTTTCCTTGTCAGTGCCTCCTATCCTATTAAACCTATCACTGTTCTCAATGTTCATTCTAACTTTCTCTCTACATTCGTAGATCCTTTCAATATTTCTCACCACCTGTATATCACTTTATTTGTTTCTATCTTGTTCACCTTCTCTAACACTTTCTTTTTGAACAGGGAACAAAGTGATGCACTGTTTACCTGAATTCAATAACAGCATATCGATGAAAAATACCGATGCCGCGTACAGGGCTAACTGCAATGTGCACTCCACGCGAAAAAAAAACAAACAAAAACTTGTGTGGTTTAGGTCACACGTTGTTGCATCTCACTAAACCCCTCCCAAACCCCCTCTTGTGAGCATGCAAAAATCCACGGAGAACTTTTCTCCTTGTGGGGAACTTCTAATGACGAATTCCACTAGGTGTTTTGGAGCGCGCCGGGATCAGTAGACTAGATCTGAGATGGAGCAAGGGATCCGAACAGTTTCTCCTCCTCCGGTCTCCCAGTAGAACACGACCACTCCTCCGGAATCGGCGGATGCCTTCACTCCATTCAGCTTCCAGGGAATCCCTTTCCCGGGGTTCCGGATCTCGAAGCACATGTGTTCCTCATCGCGGCGCTAACGGCTCGTCTTCAACACACGAACGAAGTAAGTTACGATGTGAAAGTTACGTGTCAATAAGCGACGTGCATCAGCGCAGCCCACTTGCCTCTTCATCAGAAAACTCGTGAACTGTGTCCATGTATGTCTCTATTTTCGGCCTCTTCTGCGGAGGTTTGAAAAGGCAGTCGAATTCATAGCGGACATACAAGCCCAACTCGTCGTCGCTGCTACTTGAGTCGCTGCAGCTGGAGGAGCTCCTTGAGCATCTTGACGACGAACTGTCATCAAGCGGCAGCAGCAGTAAAGCGGGTGGCACTTCGCGATTGTCCCTTGCGAATTCTTCCGAGGCGAGATGCCCAGGAAAGGAATTGGGCAGGCCAGGCTGGCTTCTGGTCGAATCCGCCGAGATCGGTGGAGCTACTCTTCTCGGATCCGGATCGAGATCCGGAGTGGTAGCAGAGCCAAACCGACGAGTGCAACGTCTGGATACCGCGATCTCCCGGTGAAATGGGCGCTCTCCAGAAAAGTCTTTCCCGACGCATTCCAAAACGACCATGGAATTCGCCATTGGACAGCAGCGTTCCCTCCAACGATCCGATGTAGTCAATCGACTGCGGGTTTCCTATAACCAAATCATCAAATTACGCATAGTTATTGCGCAGGGACCACGCGCGTTTTGCTGCGCGTGACTGATTTAGCCGGAGGTATAAAAAACAGACACGGACAACGGGCGCCGTTACGATGCACTTTTCAAGTTGCTTGATTGGCCCAATCGAAGCGTATACGGAGGGTAAGTCGTCTTCTTCTAGCGCAGGAGTAGGGTGACGTCAGAACGACGCCGAGCACTGATTGGCTTCGATTGAGGGATAGCGGGTAGACCTCAAAGTAAGCTGTCTTGAAGTCTACCCACTACCCTTCAGTCAAAGTTAACCAGAGCTCGGCGTTCTGACATCCCCACAACCGCTACAAAAGAAGCAGACGAAGGGGGATCGGTGGCCGCGTGGGCGAGTGCACACCAGCTCGGAGCACGTGGAGTGAAAGGTTAGGCTGCAGTACCCAGGATCCTGGGTTCAATCCCAACCCCTGCCCGTTTCGATCTGGATGAGCATCGTACCGCCGTGCGGTCGTGTATCACTGCTGCGTGCTGCAGGTTACGGACCCCAGGCTAGCGGTTGTACTGTACGGGCTATATTGCTCCTCTACAGCTGAGAGACTCGTCGCCTGTTGATGCAGACCAAGTTCTAGGCTGTATAAATACACACACAACCTAATTTCAAGCAACTGCGGGGGCATTTGTTATCAAACGAAACATGGGATAAGCATTTAAAACATTGAAAGCGGGCGCTCAAGAAACGTTAATAAAAAAACAAAACAAAAAAAAACAACTCCCGAATCGCAACGCCTGCCTGAAACGCTGAGCCAGATTCAAGATGCTCCGCTGAGTGCATTAAAGGGCAATTCCGGTCGATATCTTTGAAATGGGGATTACGAATGATCTCAGCTAAAGCAGCGTCTCTAAATTACAAGGTTTTTTTTTTTTTATTTTTCGAAACGACAAAGTTTGGTTCTGGGCGCCTACGGCAAGACCGAAACCAACTGCTAGGGGGATGGCAACACTGATCATCAGCCGTACGGCCGCGACGTGAACGTAAGGGGGGGGGCTGGGCCCTTGTTCCTTGACTAAGAGCTAACCCGTTTGCCGCCCGTTAAAAAGCAGCTGCTCGCATCTTCAGAATCGGTTTTAGTGGAGTACGCGGTTTCACTTTGATGTAATATTTCGGTTGTGATCATATTTCGTGGAACTGAAGCAATACAAGTAATTTATTTTGGCTTCGTGTTCGGTCGCAATTGCCCTTTAAGATGTTCAGTTGGGGCGAGTTGGTATGCATTGAGCATGGTGGTGAACACGCGTAGCGGTGTATTTGTCTCTTATGCGCTGTTCATCACCATGTTAAATATGTTAAGGTGGCACCGCAGCCGCTTTTACAATCACTGCCCCCTCGGTGTTAAAATCACCCCATTTCAACTTCTTTTTCTCTTTCCCTCAATCCATGCCAAAAATTAAACTCGCATAGCTTAATGAGATTTTTTTTTTTTTTTTTTTTCCTCTAAGTAAAAAAAAAAGTCGAAAGACACAAAATTGCATCTGGAACCCGTGAGCGGCGCGAACAATTAAGGTACACCTAAAATGTGTCGGCACTTTATTCTCTCATTTTTGTACGGGCGCTGCCAATTCGGTGCTCAGCCCAAAGCGGGCGCAAATGACGATCGTTACAATTTGGAATCGCGACTTATTAAGATTTATATATTGTCTGGAAGCTCGTGCCATACAGGTCTGCTCTGTCGCGAACTGTTTTAACTTTTTTAAAGGAGGGAAAATCGTTACCGGGAATTTCAGATGAAGTGCCTCACAACTGGCGGCAGTAAGTTTTAGCTCCAAAAAATTTGCTGTGTTGCCTTTCCCAAAGCGTACCTTATTTAGTCGATATAGTCCCCACTGCGCAATGGTGCGCACTGTCACAATCATGAGAGTAGGAAAGACGGCAGCGCGGTGTTGATGGCAGACGCCTGTTGTTCTTTTTTCAGCTCTTCTTTATTGACCCCAGGTTCATCCGGTCGGCGTGAACTCTAGAAGCAACGCTTACGAACACTCCAGATTCCTCCACAACGTTACTATACAACCAACCACCATTATCGCAACGATCCGAAGCATTACCAGACCTGCCCCAGGCAGCACACCAATGTCGGTCCGACATTGGCGTAACATTGGCAAACACCGGCCTCAATATTGGACAATACTGGAAGCGCTACCCTTTCCAATGTTGGCCCAGTGATCGGTGCCAATGTTGGGCCATCGTTCCAGCCGATGTCGGCCCCATCATTCGTGTCAATGTTGGGCCATCGCTAAACAATGGTTCCAGCCAAGGTGCTCCCAAATTGGCAAAGACCGGCGTAATATTGGACAACACTGGACGCGCGACCCGATCCAATGTTGGCCGTCATGCTGATTTTTGGCCATCGTTGCACTTGCCCAGCTCTTTGCAAGTGCCCTCGCCAAGTTGTTTGCAAAAAGGAAGGTAAACAGACACAAGGGATTGTTTTGAAATCTCCTAACAGTTTATTACACACAGCTTATTCTGTAGACAAGCACAATCTCAGCAATTCGTAATATGTGAAGAGGTACTACTCAGCTGTGATACAATTAAAAAGACTGCAAAGCAAGCAACAACCGGGGTAATTCTTGGGTAGTGTCCAGTCTCCCGGCAGCTGACAGAATTGTTTCGCCAAAATTCTACCACTAGTCGCCCCTCATTGGCGGTGCAATCAGTTCATCGAACTACATTTCATAGACAGATCGTTTCTTCAAGACGCGATGTTTCATAAAAAAACTCAAAATATGGTTTATTTTCTTCTTTTTTTTTTCTTTGTTGCACTGAACCGCTTCAGATTAGCATGAAGCGGCGTGAAAGGGTGGGCTGGTTCGGTGAGCACGCGCCTCAGGAATACACGCGCGACGAAATGCCCCTACAGCGCGCAATTCGCGTAACGAATGTCGATGAAACGTAAATGTCGACCAGAAAGGTGGCAACGAAACGTGCTTTTGCGAAACGCAGGTAGAATAAAAAATTCAGTATTCTACCTGCGGTTGTGACATTATATCAGACAGATAATGGCAGGCGACTGTCGGTAAGATTGCGGGAAATTATTCTCCCAGCTGCCAGGAGATAGGCAATGCCCAATTCTAGAGGTTATCCGGAAGATTGCCCATACAAGAACGGGCAATGATCATCACGTAGGTTACAGCACACTTACGTTGAAAATACTGGACTTGAAAGATGTAATCCGACTTACATGTCAACACGGGCACTGCAGAACAACCACTCAAACACAAAAACTACAAGGAAGTGATCCGTGAAGATTCAACACAATGTAGCACACGCTGCCATTTGCCGAACCGGACACTAAACTGTTCACAAGAATGTCTTGGGCCTCTTTGAAGAAATCGACACGGGTAGGACTTTTCGAACGAGATACCATTTACCACAGAAGCGAAATCCACAGCGGGCCTGCACCCCGCAGGCCGCATCACGCGCGAAACTAGGTCCGGTCCTTGCGACGCAGGCATTCCGAGTTTG
Source organism: Ixodes scapularis (assembly GCF_016920785.2). Taxonomy (NCBI): domain Eukaryota; kingdom Metazoa; phylum Arthropoda; class Arachnida; order Ixodida; family Ixodidae; genus Ixodes; species Ixodes scapularis. The sequence goes on along the minus strand of NW_024610115.1, from coordinate 1,340,761 downwards.
TCAACGGGTAATGTGTCATCCGTCAAACCACATGATCACACTTCTGCCGTACCCGCGCACAGAGAGCGGATTCAAGTCCGGCGAGTACGCACAGCAACCGCGCCTTCAGCTTAGGGAGAGAGAGAAAAAAGAGAGAAGGAGTACAAAGCAAGCAGGCCAGAACGAGGGTGGGGTGCGCTTACAAAGGCTTATCTTCAGGGGCATCTCAACAATGAACGGAGCGAGAGAATTTGTCACTTCTACCCAAGATTGATAGTGCAGTAGAAGTTATGCGTGACCTTGTGCTTTAGGCAGGTTCCGTGCTCTGCCTTATCGCCAGCTTTGAAACAGTAGTCACGTGAGCCTAACCGGAGACAGGATTGGCCTTAAACACGCATAGCGTCTACCTTGCTGTCATTACCGATTTAACAGGACAGCTTTTTGAAGGTCACCTTTCGAACTTCTAAAGAAACTGTCCAGTCCAAAAGTGGTTCTAAACGGGGCAAGTGTGACGACAGTATGTTTTGCGTCGCATAACTTACATTATAATTTAGAATGAAGAACTAAGCGCGACTATTTTTTGCGCACGATGTACACAAATATATCTATAAATATATAAATATATTTTTATCAATAAATTTAAAACTGTTTGTACACTGTTAGGTTCGCGTTTTTAAACTTCAAATTTTTTTACGAAAGAGTTGCACATAAAAGACACCTCGAACAGCACATCGTCCGACTTTCGGCACACGATGAATCACCGACGCTCGCAGTAAGAAGGTTGCGATGCTGCGCGAACGGTTTCTGAAATATGCTGCGTAGGGCACGCCGGGCGCAACGGCTTCGCGCCCGTTCGAAGGGCAAATGATTCGCGACAACAAAGTAGCGTCTTGCAGCATCAGTAAGCTAACGGGGCTCGAGAGTCCCACGCTCACATTTCCGCAGAGCGAGCGCGGCCGGCCAGATCGAGGCGCAGTATGCTCTCGCGTCGCGATTGCTACGTCGTTGCTCTGCCTACACTGATTACATGTGCACTGGCAGTCGAAGCAACCCTCTTGAGACTTCACTCGAGTTTAATATATGACTTTATAGCGCGATAGACTCTCGTAAAACTAAAAGTAGCTCATGAAAATAGTTTTTTTCTGCTCCCAAAATTTCTCCAAAGCTGCTTTGCCCAGTTTCATCCCTGTATTTCCAATACTGGAAACTGTGGCTGGTATTTCCAATACTGGAAACACAGCAGCAGCGGCAGCGCGCACGGCACCTTGTCTGAACGAGTTCACGCTATCATTACAGACAACAATCAGGAAGAAGCAGCCGCTATCAACGTCCCTGGATCAGCGTCCGTCACCTCAGCACGTGCAAGCAGCCACGAGCTCGGATTGGTTCAAGACTTCACCGGCCACAAACGTCACCGGCCACAGACCTCAAAAGGACCCGCACGTCGCACAGTGGCACACAGCAGCAGCGGCAGCGCGCACGGCACCTTGTCTGAACGAGTTCACGCTATCATTACAGGCTAGTTAGTTTCTTCTACTTTTTTTTTTGGTTTTTGCTTCTGTTGTTGCGTGCCGCTGCTGCTGTTGCGTAGTTCTTTTTTTATTTTATAAAGCATGGAAAATGTTTGTCCGTCATGTTCCGAACAAGTGAAAAGAACTGAGTTAAAGTTAGACTGTTCTGAATGTAAATACAACTACCATCTGCTACCTTGTTCTGGAGTCTCGGAGGCCACTTTTATTTCAAAAGGTAATGCATTGCGAAAGTCGTGGAAGTGTCAAACTTGCAAAACCGCAAAATCTCGGGGAAGTCAAAGTGCCAAGGAAGAAAACGCGCCCGAGGAGATACCTAACATAACCGTCATGTTATCGGCGATAAACGCCAAGTTGGACACTCTAATGAGCCTGAAAGAGGCCGTGGGGGGTATCGAAAAATCCATGCAAGAAATGTCTGACAAGTATGACGAAGTGCTAAGGGAAATGAAGGAGCATAGCAAGGAAATAAAACAGCTGAAGAAACGGGTCGAAAGGCTGGAAAGAACTGACGCCGAGATGGAAATAAAGACACTGAGGCAACAGGTGAACGACCTTGAATGGAGAGGCCGAAAACTGAACCTAGAATTCCACGGCATCCCGAGAACTGATAACGAAGACCTGCTAGTGAAGGTAAATGAAATCGCAAGAAAACTTGCTGTACCGGACCTCACAATGAACGAAGTCGCGGCAGTTCATAGGCTGCCGTGCAAACCAGATAAAACGCCAGGTATCATCGTTCGTTTCGTTCACCAGACAACTAAAGATCAGTGGCTAAACAAACGATCGGCACTTAAAAAAGGAAATGATAACGCTTACATTTTGGAAAATCTAACGACTCACGACAGGGCGCTTCTTCGGGAGGCAAAAGTATGGTCCAAGGAAACAAACTATAAGTACGTCTGGTATAGAAATGGAAATGTTCTCGTGCGCAAAAAGGAGAGAGATCAGGTGCATGTAATTAGGTCTCTGGATGATTTGCACAAACTCGCTTGACGTTCTTTTGTCATTGTTTTTATTGTTCACTTTAAGAACTGTTCTTTACAATGAATGATATGACACATTCGTCGTCGAAAAATAAAAATGATGCCCTGCATTTGACGTCGGACACCGATTACTTTCTTCCATCCGATCTACAGTCTTTCATGGGAAAAGAGTACGACGGTTCCCTCAAATGTTTTCACTTAAATACTTGATCGGCACGAAATAAAGCAAACGAACTTGACTTTTTTTTTCATCAATTCAGCTTTGACTTTGATATCATAATGCTTACCGAGACATGGTTTACTGATGCTAATGACGTTCTAAAGTTACCAATGTACAATACGTATTTTTTAAACCGCACCGCAAGTCGGGGAGGGGGCGTGGCACTCTTGCTAAGAGAGAGCATGTCCTGCGAGATGCTTACTGATTACTGCTGTGTTCACCAAAATTACGAGATTCTGTCTGTATTGATAGGCCACAGTATTATCGCAGTTTGTTATCGTCCGCCGGCTGGTAATATTTCGTCTTTTTTTGCTTTCCTAGAATCTTTTCTTGAGTTCGCAAATGAAAATAAATACAATATAATCCTGGGGGGCGACTTCAATATAAACATGCTACTAGAAACTGCGGATAAAAGACAGATGGATATGCTAATTAAAGCAGGCGGATGTATGAACACAATATCTTTGGCTACTAGTATCACTAATGAATCTTCCACACTGCTTGATTTGTTTATTACCAGCTTTGCACCATCACAAACTAAATCTGGCGTAGTAATCACTGACATAAGCGACCACTTAGGTATATTTTTGTGTGTGAAGATAAACATAAATAAAAGACAGAATAAACCGGCGGTAGTAAAGTTTCAGAATATAACGTCAGATAGCCTGGATGACTTTAGACGAAAACTTTCTTCTATGGACTGGAGTGACGTCCTTCATGAAACAGATCCAAATAAAGCGTACAATATGTTCTTGATTCGATTTCAAAAACTCTATGTAAGCTGTTTTCCATATAAATCAATAAGTCATTCTAGAAAAATTCGTAAACCATGGGTTACAAAGGAATTACTTGAAAAAATTCGTATAAAAAACGCGCTATATCAAAAATTTGTGAAAACAAAGGAGATAGAAAAACTTTCAATTTTCAAACGTTATCGCAACCAAACAGAGAACTTCGAAACGCTCGAGAAACATATTTTGTTCATTTCTTTTCGACATGTGGTAATAGAACTGGTATTTTGTGGAAAAAACTAAACTCCGTCCTGAATCGTACATGTACCCCGAAACAAGTAGAAACGATAAAATGGGATGGTGAGGAAGTGACAGGAAAAGCATTAGCGAATGTGTTCAATGATTATTTCGTGAGTTTAGTCAAAGACACCCCAGACTCAGATGCTTGCAAGTTTATATATTTTCGAAATTGTGCATCCATGTTTCTTAGTCCCGTTACTGATTTAGAGGTAATATCTGTCTTCCGTGCATTAAAAGACAGTAAAAGTTGTGACGCCGACGGTTTACAGATAAAGCCTGTAAAGTATGTGATAGATATTATTTCCCCTTGTCTGACTCATATATTCAACCTCTCCTTGCAAAATGGCGTGTTCCCCAAGCGAATGCAACTGGCAAAAGTAACGGTTTTATATAAGAAAGGTAATAAGAATGAACTAGGTAACTATAGACCGGTTTCAATTTTGCCAGTGTTTTCGAAAGGCTTAGAAAAAATTTTACTATTACAAATGACTTCATTTGCAGATAATCATAATCTAGTAAGTTCATCTCAATTTGGCTTCCGCAGACAACGGTCCACTGAGCTTGCTCTTCTTGCACAGAAAGAATATATCCTTAAGAACTTTGAAAATAAAAAAAACTAACTCTCGGTGTATTCATTGACTTTACGAAAGCATTTGACTATCTTGATCATGATTTGCTATTTAAAAAATTAGAAATGTATGGCTTCCGTGGTCAACTGTTACTACTTATAAGTTCATATTTGTCTTCCCGTCAGCAATACGTACATATTAATGGTCATTCATCATCAATAAAATCTATTCGGTCAGGCGTTCCCCAGGGAAGCATCTTGGGCCCTTTTTTATTCAACCTTTACGTAAATGACATTGTAAATATCAGCCGATCAACGAAGTTTATCATTTATGCTGACGACACTAGTTTATTTTTTACTGGTGATACCGCCTCAGATCTCATAGATACCGCGAATGATACGCTAGAAAAACTAGCGAAATGGAGCAAATGTAACGCTTTAAAAATAAACATAAATAAGACTAAGGCAGTTCTATTTCGCCCAAATAATAAACAAGTTGACATAAACAAGACCATATGTTTAAACTCTTCTAGAATTGAGTTAGTCTCTTCTTTTAAAACATTGGGTATTTTTTTCTCAGAGACAATGTCATGGGATGATCACGTTAACTACATTATATCCAAATTGTCCAGCATTGTTGGCTTGATATATCGTAATAAACACATATTTCCCCTTAAGGTAAAGTTGTTAATATATAATTCATTATTTTATTCCCATATAAACTATGGTCATCTAGTATGGGGCACAACTACTTTTACTAACTGTAAAAAAATATTCATTTTGCAAAAAAAGATTTTAAGAAGTATTTGCAAAGTCCCACTCGAATGTCCAATGGATTCACTTTTTACTCAACTGGGTGTAATTAAAATTTTTGATTTGTATAGATATCGCCTTTGCGCAAAATATATGACTGAAAAAAACATGCATGTACATCATCTTGAATATTTAGCGAATCTAACACAAAAAGTACACTCGTACCAAACGCGCCTTCTGCAGCCCTGGCAAGTGCCTCTTTTTAGAACAAATTATGGCCATCATACTATAGCATACACACTACCGACCATCCTTAACCACCTTCATATGCACAACATAGAACTTGACACGTTATCGGTGGGTACCTTGCGGGACATGATACTCTCTGGGCAAATCGGCCACGATTGAACGGTGCCTTTGTGTCTATTTTCTGAGTATTTTTTTTGTAAAGGGGAATGTGCTTGTGTTTTGTGTGTTGTACAATTAATTAACGTAGACTATTTTTCTGGTTTTTCCTTGAACGATGTGGGGCAGTGCTATTTTTTGTCTACTCTTAAATATTGTATTTTTTGTTATAGTGCCTTGAACGATGAGCAAGTGACGTTATTCTATAGTGCCTGCTTATTTTCTTTAGTTTCATATATCTCATTGCCAACTGTTCAATCTCTTTTTTGTTTAGCGTTCTCAGTGTATTTCTTTTTTTTCCGTCCACGCTGCTTGTAGCTGCTGCTTTAGGGGGGCTTAGGACTAGTCAAGCTGTATACACAGCTTTTTTCCAAAGCCCCCACCAACACTGTACCTTTCTTGTTGGAAAATAAACCTATTATTATTATTATTATAACACTCCAATATTGAACAGCATATGACAGCATACATTCAATATTAGAAAGCCCTTGGCCTTGGCAGTGCAATATGACCTGCACAAGTCAGCATACTTCCAAAATTGGAAATCCAAATTGGCTTTTACAGTCCACTATTGGACCAGCTTATGCCAGCATGAGTTGATCTTGGAAAGCTGTTGGCTTTGACAGTTAAATATTGACCAGCTTACGCCAGCATGCATCCTATATTGGAAAGCCATTGGCTCTAACAGTCCAATATTGGACAGCTAATGCTGGCATGTATCCAATATTGGAAAGCCATTGGCTCTGACAGTCCAATATTGTACAGTTTATGCCAGCATATATCCAATATCGGAAACCTATCGGCTTTGACAGTCCAATATTGGATAACTTATGCCGGCATATATCCAATATTGGAAAACCATTGACTTTGACAGTCCAATATTGGACAGGTTATGCCAATATATATCCAATATTGGAAAGCCATTGGCTTTGGCAGTTTAATATTGGATAACTTATGCCAGCATATATCCAATATTGGAAAACCATTGGCTTTGACAGTCCAATATTGGACAGGTTATGCCAGCATTTATCCAATATTGTGAAGCCATTGGCTTTCACAGTCCAATATTGGACAGCTTATTTCAGTGCATCACCAATATTGGAAAAACATTGGCTATGATAGTCCATTATTGGGTCAGGTAATTCCAATATTGGTAAACACATGGCTCAGTTGGGCCATTGTTGGGCCATTCTTTGTCCCAACAATTCCAATGTTGGCCCAATATCGTGTGCTGCCTGGGGCTCCTGTGACGTATTTTGTTGATACTTTGGGAACGCCCCATTGCGTAGGGGGTTATGGGACAAAAGACGGCGGTCTTTCACATCGCGTTTGGCCACTCTACGGCTCCACGGAACGCCGCTCCAACTGGTGTGTTTATGGCATCCTAAAAAGTCGTACCTTCATTTCCGCCTGAAGACACAAGCCAAGGCAGCATCACGTTGTCGCTGCCAGCCGCGATTCTAGCAGGGTCCTAATGGCGGCGGTGGATGAGGCACAGTCATATACATGGTTTGCATTGAGCTCACATCAACCGCCATTGCTACGTACCCTGCTCCTGGTTCTCCTCCTTCTGCAGCATACATTTGGCACCATCGAATGTGTATTCTTAGCAAGCTTGGCAGAGATAGACAAATTCGATGGTGCGAAAGGTATGCTGCACACGGTGCGGAAACAGGAGCATACTACGGAGCAATGACGGCTGGTACGGTGCCATATTACGTACCCAGGCAGCACACAGCATTGGGCCAACATTGGATTTGAGGTGGCAAAGAATGGCCCAACAATGGCCCAACTGTGCCATATGTTTCCCAATATTGGAAACACATTGGACAATAATGGACTATCAAAGCCAATGGTTTTCCAATATTGGTGATACGTTGGCATAGGCTGGTCAACATTGGACTGTCAAAGACAATAGCTTTCCAATATTGGATATATGCCGGCATAAGTTGTCCAATATTGGACTGTTGGAGCCACTAGCTTTCTGATATTGGCTATACGCCGCCATAAGCTGTCCAATATTGGACTGTCTAAGCCAATAGCTTTCCTATATTGGATATACGCCGGCATAACCTGTACAATATTGGACTGTCAGAGCCAATAGTTTTCCGATATTGAATATACGGTGGCTTAAGCTGGGTAATATTAATCTGTCAAAGCCAAGAGCTTTCCAATATTGGTGATGTCTTGGTATCGGCTGGCCTAGGGAGCCTTCATGTGCGCTTTGCTAGGGTGGTGCCACCCTTTGTAATACCACTCGCCGACAAACCAGCAGCCATTTTGGTCTCGGCAATAATTCCTGGGGCTTATAACCCTCCCGGAAACAAGCACCTTATCTCACAAGTTCGGAGCAGCGTTGTGGAACCCACGGAGGGAGGATTAGCATTTCTCCCCTCGGATGGGGGGACCGATGGACACAAAGGACACTTTCCGGCGCACGGGAAACGCACGGGGAAACAATGAGGAACAAAATGGCGGTGGGGGAAAGGGAAACAGGCAGTTGGCATCACTCTATGCGAAGCGCACATGAAGGCACCCTAGGCTGGCCAATATTGTACTGCCATAGCCAGTGGCTTATCGATATTTGTGTCACCTAGGCTGTAGACCCGCGACCCTCTTTTCTGCATTGCAGAGGTAGGAAATTGGAAAAGATCATTCATGAGCTCGCTCGGGCGAGAATTTTATTTAGCCAACTTCATGGGGCGTGCATCGCCGGGGCTTTATAATCGCTATCACAAATACATCCTTATAGCTGCTTAGAGGACTATTGCAGTTTTTTGCCGGCTGCTCTGCCTTCGCATTGCCTTACCTCGGCGGTGACAACTTAATTCCGTTTTTTAGATTTAAGTATTTTTGTATTTTCTCATGTATTTTGTATGTATACGTAGCGTTAACGTCTTCTCTTTGTCCGTGCCCCTGCCATGTTTGTATTTCTTTGTGCGTGCTCCACTTTTATATTTAATGTTTCTGTGCATATTTAGTCATTGTCGACGCAGGTGTCAACAAACATAAAGCCACCGCTTACGTCTCAACCGAAGTGACTTCTACTTTTAGTTTTACAAGAGTCTATCGCGCTATAAAGTCATATATTAAACTCGAGTGAAGTCTCAAGAGGGTTGGTTCGACTGCCAGTGCACATGTCATCAGTGTAGGCAGAGCAACGACGTAGCAATCGCAACGCGAGAGCATACTGCGCCTCGATCTGGCCGGCCGCGCTCGCTCTGCGGAAATGTGAGCGTGGGACTCTCGAGCCCCGTTAGCTTACTGATGCTGCAAGACGCTACTTTGTTGTCGCGAATCATTTGCCCTTCGAACGGTCGCGAAGCCGTTGCGCCCGGCGTACCCTACGCAGCATATTTCAGAAACCGTTCGCGCAGCATCGCAGCCTTCTTACTGCGAGCGTCGGTGATTCATCGTGTGTTGAAAGTCGGACGATGTGCTGTTCGAGGTGTCTTTGATGTGCAAGTCTTTCGTAAAAAAATTTGCAGTTTAAAAACGCGAACCTAACAGTGTACAAACAGTTTTAAATTTATTGATAAAAATATATTTATATATTTATAGATATATTTGTGTACATCGTGCGCAAAAAATAGTCGCGCTTAGTTCTTCATTCTAAATTATAATGTAAGTTATACGACGCAAAACATACTGTCGTCACACTTGCCCCGCTTAGAACCACTTTTGGACTGGACAGTTTCTTTACAAGTTCGAAAGCTGACCTTCAAAGAGCTGTCCTGTTAAATCGGTAATGACAGCAAGGTAGACACTATGCGTGTTTAAGGCCAATCCTGTCTCCGGTTAGGGTCACGTGACTACCCAGGCAGCACAGGGTGTTGGGCCAATATTGGAAGAACATTGGCAAAAAAAGGTCCAATGATGGTCCACTTTAGCCAATCTGCTTCCAATATTGGCTATACCATTATATGGAATCTTCAGTGATGGCCCAGCTTCTCCAATGACAAACCAATATTGGAAGCACATTGGCATAAAATGGGCAATCTTGGACTCATTTCCATTCGCTTGCGAATATTGGATGAACACTGGCAAAACATGGACAATGTTGGCCTGACAGTTCCATTGGGTTGCGAATATTGGATGAACACTGGCATAAAATGGGCAATATTGGCCTGTCAGTTCCATTGGCTTGCGAATATTGAATGAACACTGGTATAAAATGGGCCATCTTGGCCTGTAAGTTCCATTGGCTTGCGAATCTTGGATGATACTGGCGTAAAGCGGACAATGTTGGCCTGTCAGTTCCATTGGCTTGCAAATATTGTATGAACACTGGTATAAAATGGGCAATCTTGGCCTGTCCGTTCCATTGGCTTGCGAATATTGGACAAATACTTGCGTAAAGCGGACAATGTCGGCCTTTGAGTACCGTTGGCTTGCTAACATTGGATGAATACTGGAATAAAATGGTCAACGTTGGTCTCTCCGTGCCGTTGGCATTCCAATATTTGATGGGGACTGGCATAAAATAGACACTGTTGGCTTGGCAATGTTGGATAAACACAAGCTTATAATGGTTACTGTTTTCCTGTTGGTACCATTGGCTCATTGTCATTTCAAGAGCACAGCGGCATAGAATGGTCGGTGTGTGTTACTCTGACAATACCATTGGCTTAATAGTGGAAGCATGTTTGAATACGCTGTTTTAGGCGCGTTCGTTTCACCTCAACAAGTTGAATTTGCTCGAGCGCTTGTAAATTTTATGTTATTTCTTCAAAACGCAATTCAGGTGCTTTTCTGCAAAGTAAACAAGACAATAACAAGGTACAGAACTTAATGGCGAAGATTTGCTCCTTCACTGTGCATATTAAGCGGTCGCCAGCGATATGGGCTCATCAGGACCGCCAACTAGAAAAAAAGAAAGAAAAACGATGACCGGGTTATAGAGTCAACATAATAGATTATCATGTTGACTCTATGATCTTGACAGCCACAATAAGAGCCCGAATGCCTCCTACATGGCGCCAAGGCACTGATAGCAGACGACAATGTTGGTCTTGATTAGAGTCTAGCCGGATTGTATAGCCGGATGTTGGTCTTGATTTAGAGTCTAGCCCCTTTTTTTTCCGCATTTGATTTATCATTGTCTCTTCTTAATTTTGACATTAGGCTCCGAGCTGATTTCGGAGCTTCGTGTCTGTCAGTCCCGTTTCGTCCTCTTGCTGTAGGGTTATCATGTCTAAGCAATCTCTAATACCTTGGTTTTTGGAAACCCGAATAGCAAATAACAGCAGAAACAAACGAAAGAATTCGAGAGAGAGAAGTATGCAGGGGAGCGGTCGCGCCGACGGCCTCGGAACGGCTTCCCCTCCCATTTTCCCCACGCCGTCACTAATCTCTCCTTTGTGGGTGAAGAGGACTCGGTGACCTTGAGGGAGGAAGACACTGCGCATTCCTAAGCTGACAGTGCCGGGGAAGCTACGCGCCGGCCGAACCAGTCATCACCTGCACCGCTCTCTGCGCGTGGTTACGGGAAAAAGCGTAATCACGTGATTAAAAATAGACCTGAGATTAGTTCACCGAGCTTCTTAGCTTCCTCTGCACTCTCAGCTTAGGGGTGATGGAGTCCAGAAAGCGAAACACACGCACACACGCACACCCACGCACACAGAAAGTGGGATCGCGGGCATCAAGGCCACACGATAAGGTAGCGCATGGAAGACGGTGGGGACGGTCTCCTCAACTTCCAACACGCGCATCCGCGAACTGCAAGATGGCAGACGCGTTTGGCAATTTATGCATGCTTTTTTTTTGTGGCATAAATAGCCCTTTTTTCCAAGGCACAAAAACGGCAAGATAATCATGCGGATATCAGGACACCGTGGTGTCCGTTTCTAAGTTGTCTGAGTCCATTTGATTGCTTAGCAGACTGTTTTTATCGGGCGAGGCGGCTCGGCATCTCCGCCATGGTTCTAGAGTTCCGATCACCAGCAGCGCATTTCGTCTTAGTGCCAAGTGCGATCTTCAATATGCGGATTGCCAGGACCATGGATATTCTTTCGACAGCGCCTGCACATCGGTGATCTTCCTTCGTTGTGCGCATACGTGTGACCACTAGCTTCGACGGACCGAAGACACGACGGACCGCTCTCTCCTCTATGTGAGTGACAAGGAGAGGTCCTCCTGACCATGAGGATAGGTATTCTTGCTACGCAATGTACGTTTTGTCACTATCCGATGAGTTTGAACCGTGTCGAACTCTGTGCAAGGAATCTCCGACGAGTTCAGCGTGTAATTCACAGCGATCGGCCCGAAAGGCCCTGTACAGCGCTATTTGTAAGTGCTTTTTATCCTAATAGACCGTGAGAGACGTTCTGATTGATTATTTCTGTGTTCGAAGTCATTTTTATTTCATTTTTCCTGTTAAAATATGGCTGTCGTCTTGGCGGTAGATGTGTACTTTAGTAAAAAGTCCTCCCGGTAGGTCCAAAGCCGAATACCACAGAGCGTTGAGTAGTCCTCTTTTGCCTAGGTTCGGCTTGTTGGGTGCGAGTGGAGTGTCGGTTATGTCACCGCGCTCTGCGAGTGTAATTGCCAGTAATTGTCTTTACACGATAAGCTATTTTATGTGTGTGATTTATTTTAAATTCTTGATTGATTCAAGCATCCAGTTCTGTTCAACTTTCAGGTTCTTACGTATAACGGGGTAATTATTGAACTCTTAATTTAGTAGTGCGTTGACACTGGTGAGCTAAAGAGGGTGCCAGCGGTTGGATTTATAAATTGTAAATATTATGGAGGCAATATGTCTACATTTATAACTACATAATTCCGTGCCTCGAAAACCGTAAATCTTAAAAAAAAAAATTTTTTTTTTTCAAATCAACGTAGAAATATCGGTGTAAACTTAGATGGCGAGATTATAATTCTTAAAACTTCTTAAAGCTAAATGAAAGGTTAAGGGACGCCATGACATTACAAGAGTAGAACTGAGCAATTTATAAAATAACCTTCGTACTATTTGATTATTTTTTTAAATCAATATGAATATTTTAATCTAGATCGATCGAGTTCTGAGTAACGACAAGTCGGACGAACAAAACAACGGTAAACGCCCGGGCGTTTACTATTGTTAGAAACTTGCTAGAAACAGCGTTTCAGCTGAGACGGGGGAAAAGAAAGCACTGTCAAAGCCAGCGTACGAGTTGAACGGGACTAAAACCTCGACTCAAGACGCTCGCGCGTCCCAGCCTTTACAGTGCTTTCTTTCACCCAATCCCAGCTGAGACATTGATTCCAGCAAGTCGGCCTCAGTGTCTTACCTGCGCATCTGTTTATTTTAGAAGGCAGTACTCAGTTTTGTACATACAAAATAACGAAAAATAATTCGCTCGAAAACAAAGTTTATAATATGGAAAAGTAAACATAAAAAAATCCGGTAGGCCTTCCGAGATTTTATACTTCAGGAGCAACTGAACCGATTAATCGAATAGTTAATTAAATGGCGATTAATGATGAAGCTATGTTGTATTTTGATATTAATTATTGACAAGCGTAAGAGAGAACTGAGAGCCTCTGAAACCCTTCACCTGAATGCAAACCCCCGCTTCTGTCTCTTTCAGAATCCTGTGGCCAGGCCCCTGCGTGGAACCCATTTGCCCAGCCCTCTGCCCTGTCCACTACCGAGCCTGCTGCCGAGTCTGCTGCCGAGTCTGCTAGGCTCCCCTGATTGCAAAACGTTTTAAATATTTTTATTCGGTTTAAATAAATTATGAACTGTCAAACGTTATGAACAATTCATTTGCAAGCTTTAATGATTTCTAAAGTATCCAAATACTGTAAAATGGCTGCGTTTATTAGATTTTAGTATCAGACAGAAAACAGTGCTTGCGGAAAAAGGGCAAGATACTTGCTCGGTTCTCTGCACTGTTTTGTGACGCTGGTTAGACCACTGGCTGAAAAATGGCATCCAATAATAGCATAGACAATGAATGAAAAAAAATAGCCAGTGTATAAAACGGGATGCCAATATTTAAGCCAATGTTGGAAGAGCCAGTGTGTAGGGCGCTGGGTGCCAACGTTGCTTCAGCGAATGGTGAAACCTCTATGCCAATATTGGAAAAAAAAAGCGCAAACCACGTTGGTCCAACGTGGGCTAGAAAGTTGGCGAACCAGTGGTCCAACATTGGCACCAATGTTGGACCACCATTGGATCGGGTAGCGTTTTCGAAAATGCCAACGTCAGACCAATATTGGAGCCATTTTTTTTCCAACATTGAGCCAACGGGGGTCCAACAATGGTGTGCTGCCTGGGTACTGTCTCAAAGATGGCGATAAGGCAGAACACGGAACCCGCCTAAAGCACAAGGTCACGCATAACTTCTACTGCACTATCAACCTTGGGTAGAAGTGACAAATTCTCTCGCTCCGTTCATTGTTGAGATGCCCCTGAAGATAAGCCTTTGTAAGCGCACCCCACCCCGTTCTGGCCTGCTTGCTTTGTACTCCTCTCTTTTTTCTCCCTCTCCCTAAGCTGAAGGCGCGGTTGCTGTGCGTACTCACCGGACTTGAATCCGCTCTCTGTGCGCGGGTAACGGCAGAAGTGTGATCGCGTGGTTTGACGGATGACACATTACCCGTTGACGAACTCGGAATGCCTGCGTCGCAAGGACCGGACCTAGTTTCGCGCGTGATGCGGTCTGCGGGGTGCAGGCCCGCTGTGGATTTCGCTTCTGTGGTAAATGGTATCTCGTTCGAAAAGTCCTACCCGTGTCGATTTCTTCAAAGAAGCCCAAGACATTCTTGTGAACAGTTTAGTGTTCGGTTCGGCAAATGGCAGCGTGTGCTACATCGTGTTGAATCTTCACGGATCACTTCCTTGTAGTTTTTGTGTTTGAGTGGTTGTTCTGCAGTGCCCGTGTTGACATATAAGTCGGATTACATCTTTCAAATCCAGTATTTTCAACGTAAGTGTGCTGCAACCTACTTGATGATCATTGTCCGTTTTTGTATGGGTAATCTTCCGGATAACCTCTAGAATTGGGCAGTGCCTATCTCCTGGCAGCTGGGAGAATAATTTTCCCGCAATCTTACCGACAGTCGCCTGCCATTGCCTGTCTGAAATAATGTCACAACCGCAGGTAGAATACTGACTTTTTTATTCTACCTGCGTTTCGCAAAAACACGTTTCTTTGCCACCTTTCTGGTCGACATTTACGTTTCATCGACATTCGTTACGCGAATTGCGCGCTGTAGGGGCATTTCGTCGCGCGTGTATTCCTGAGGCGCGTGCTCACCGAACCAGCCCACCCTTTCACGCCGCTTCATGCTAATCTGAAGCGGTTCAGTGCAACAAAGAAAAAAAAAAAGAAGAAAATAAACCATATTTTGAGTTTTTTTATGAAACATCGCGTCTTGAAGAAACGATCTGTCTATGAAATGTAGTTCGATGAACTGATTGCACCGCCAATGAGGGGCGACTAGTGGTAGAATTTTGGCGAAACAATTCTGTCAGCTGCCGGGAGACTGGACACTACCCAAGAATTACCCCGGTTGTTGCTTGCTTTGCAGTCTTTTTAATTGTATCACAGCTGAGTAGTACCTCTTCACATATTACGAATTGCTGAGATTGTGCTTGTCTACAGAATAAGCTGTGTGTAATAAACTGCAATTTCAAAACAATCCTTTGTGTCTGTTTACCTTCCTTTTTGCAAACAACTTGGCGAGGGCACTTGCAAAGAGCTGGGCGAGTGCAACAATGGCCAAAAATCAGCATGACGGCCAACATTGGATCGGGTCGCGCTTCCAGTGTTGTCCGATATTAAGCCGGTCTTCGCCAATGTGGGAGCACCTTGGATGGAACCATGGTTTAGCGATGGCCCAACATTGGCACCAATAATGGGGCCGACATTTGCCGGAACGATGGCTGAACATTGGCCCAATATTGGCACTGATCACTGGGCCAACATTGGAAATGGTAGCACTTCCAATATTGTCTAATATTGAGGCCGGTCTTTGCCAATGTTAGGCCAATGTCGGACCGACATTGGTGTGCTGCCTGGGTAACGTTCAATGCATGAATTCTGCCGCAGGTCTCTCTCTGTTTTCACAGTCCATGAAAGCTCCGGCAGTCTGTATAGAGCTGGGACGACAGCGACTCTCGGGTTCGCTCCTACAGGGTGTTTGTGAGAAATCCGAACCCGGCTTTTAGCACCGCAAAAATAGAATAGACAGTGCGGAAAGCTCAAACTTCATCAGAACGTAGCCTCAGCTTTTTGAACAAGATGCCAAAGTTTCAGCACCAACCGTTATATTATTCAAAAGTTGGGAAGAAGAAGTTTTCGTTTCGGGCGGACGTGATTTTTTAACGCTCCACCAAAACCAGCTCCTACATTCCGTTCGGGGGGTGTCAGCCCCCCAGCGCAACCCCAATCATCGAGGAGAATGCCATGGACAATCAAGAGACCCTCGGTCCACCGATTCTGAGCCCGGCGGGGTCCATATCGGCAAATTCAGAAATCGAGGAGATGGAGTCAGCGGTAAGCCTAACATCTGGCACCTGCGGGCCCCAGACCCCGGCGAATGCAACGCAGTCACCGACGTCCGATGTCACGACTATTGACATACAACTTGACACGGGACTTCTCAGGCATCTGGGAATTTCAAAAGAAGACGTATGAAGACTGATAACTGAACTTCTGGTCCACTACGCGCAAGGCACGTTGAATCTAAAAAGCGCCATTCCACAAGACGTCCCAAAAGAAGGGACAGTGACCCAGCCAACGCCCGACTGCAAAATGGTCTACCATCCACCTTCGAATGATTTTCCGGCACTGAACGACCCGCAAGGTAAAACAAACGCTTCTGTCGGAGCCGTTGAAGGAAATGGCTTTTTAGACCATGTTTCCCAGCTTGACAATTGGCAAGTCAGCAGAAATAAGCGTCGACGCAAACGAGCTACGACGCCAACAGAAAATCTAGATGTGAAAGCGTCAGATGAGACCGAAGAAAAGACAAAAGGCCAAGCACCTACACAAACGGTGGTACTCAAGCCTATATGCCTCGAGGATGTCAAAACATTCGGATCAAGAGAGATTAAGAATGCTGTGGAAAAAGCGGGAATTACGTGCGAGGAAGAATATAGGATATAAATCCAACCCAAGACGAACACGATCGCAATAACCACACGTAACGAACAGACGACAGAAAAACTCCTTAAAATCACAGAACTGAACAAGAAAGACAAAGCATACGCCCTGCGACCATACAAAGCCATGGGAAATAATCACAGTAGAGGGGTAATTTATCTCAACGGAGATGCCAGAAGAGACCCCCGAGACTCTATTAGCCGATCTGGAGTGCCGGACGGCAAAAGTCGTTTACGCAAGGATTATGGGAAAAGATAGCACTGCTGTAGTCATCACCTTCGAGGGCACCCGGCTGCCTAGAAAGGTGGTCTTCTCTAGACAAATCTTCAACGTAAAACCCTACAGACCAAGACCGATAGTGTGCTATAACTGCCATGGCCTAGGTCATATGGCCGACGTCTGCCCCTGCCACGAGCGTCGATGTGGATCTTGCGGCTACATCCACGAAGAGGATATGGAGGGCTGCAAAAGGGAACCGCAGTGTCGAAATTGCAACGGACCCCATGTCGCTACGAGCAAGGACTGCCCCAAGCGCACGATTCCAGGGAAGAAATCTTCACAGCTAAGACAACCACTGCGACCGCAGAGGACCAGCTATGCGGATGCGATTAAAGTAGTCGATTCGACACAATCCACGGTCCAAGTCAACAGTTGTGACCCGAGCGGTTCACAAGAACGGGCTTCAACGGACTGGGTTCCAGACTGGGCCAAGATAATCGCCAATGAAAACAAGCCAAAACCGCAGCCGCAGCTGACTGAAACGAAAGAGAAAGACACGGCACGGGTGGACGAACGGCACGCTACCAAAGCCGAACTGAAACGAATAGAAACCAAGGTAGACACAGGATTCGGCGTCATATTCCAAGTGCTGGAAGAAATCCGCAAAGACGTATTTGAACTGAAAAAAGACCTACTGCCTGGACGCTAGAACCCAAACGATTGGACGGACTACCAGGAAAAAAACCCGGATCACTCAATGGAATTGCTCCTCTTTCCAGGCCCGAGGGGCAGAACTTAAGCTCCGCTTTGAACACCAATGCCCGCCTCAGGTTTTACTCGTACAAGAGACCAGAACGCCCCACATGACGCTACCGTGCTATAACTTCTACACCGTACCTACAATACGAACGCGTCCTAGTTATAGGGAGAAGTGCCCCATAGAGAAAAAAGGCTGGGCAGCTGTGGGTGAGCTTAGACACATCCCTCAGGCACAACTGGACACGTCAGAACTCTGCTCAGAAGAAAGAGAGGTGGTTGCGGTGCGCCTTAAAAATGGCAAGCATCGACTTGTGGTGGCCTCAGTCTACATTAGACCTAAGGCCAAACCAGAAGAAGGAGAAACAAAAAGCTGGATCCGCGATCTGTCAGAGCTGGTCGATAAAGATCAGCTGGTCATCGGAGGTGATTTTAATGCACACCATAGGAATTGGGGTTACCGTATTAACACCAGGAAGGGTAGGGACATCGCCGAAGCCATGGAGGAGATTGGGCTCACACTACAAAAAGAAAGTGGTGTTAAGACCAGGCTAGCCAAGCAAGCCCGGCAACATGACACCACTCCTGACCTAACTTCGGCCTCAAAGTCCCTGCCTATCCGATGGACTTCATGGAGGGACAATCTAGGCAGCGATCACTACCCCATAGATGTTACCGTAGAGCAGCATAAGGACGGCAGGACCAAAGAAGCACGACCGATCATCCGATGGGACCACTTCAGGGAGATACTACTACAGAACCTTGACGAGAAAAGCAGCATTGAGGCAAGAACAACAGTAATGGTCAAGCCTAGAGACCCAACACCAGACATGCACCTCTTAAACTTGTGGGCTAGCAGACTGCAGGCCTTGCAACGTTTCAGAAGGAATAGAACCACACGACACAAGGTTAAACTCAATCTAGCGTCGGCAAGAGCAACCAGGTACAGCAAGGAACTCAGCCAACACAAGTGGAGGTCTCACTGCGAGTCCTTTAATGCAAGAACCGGACTCGGCAAGGCCTGGCGCACGTACCGCGCCATGGAAGCGAAGAAAAGACGCACAAGAAATGCAGCGCAGAATCTTGCACTTCGGTTAAACATAACGGAAGACGAGCTTGCCACCCAAGCCGCTCTGCTATTCTTCCCTCAGGCAAACCTGCATGACAGAACGATGAGGCACAACCGGAAAGGTTGGAGGGTCCGCCCGCCGAAAGAACGTTCCTGGCATGGATGAAGCGATCAACATGGGTGAGCTCCTAGAGGCAGTGCACACGACCAAAACGAACAGTGCACCTGGGCCAGACGGCGTCACTTATATGGCTCTCAAGAACCTCCCGGCTGCAGCTAAAGAGAGCTTGCTTGAAGAGTACAACCGAATATGGGATACAGGGGAGCTGCCCAAGCCACTGGAAGCTGTCCTGGGTCACACCTATACCCAAGCCAGGAAAACCACAAGATAAGATTGAAAACTTCAGGCCGGTCTCACTGACATCCAACGTATGCAAAACGATGGAGAAGATAGTACTCCATAGAATTCATTGGTACCTGGAGACTTACGACAGACTTGATGCCAGGCAGACTGGTTTCAGGGAGGCAATGGGCACCCAGGACAGTCTGAAACTCCTTTACGAGGAAGTGATGGCCGACAAAGATGCGGTAGACCCAAGGCTTATTGTACCGCTGGATATAAAAAAGGCATTTGATGAGGTTCCTCACTGGGCAGTCATTCAAGGTGCCAAAGACCTTGGTATGAGGGGTAAAACGCTTCGGTTTATACGTAGCTTCCTCACAGACAGAATGTTTCAAGTGAAAATCGGAAAAACAAGGGGACCAGAGATGTCCAACAGCAAGGGGGTCCCGCAAGGGGCTGTGATATCACCAACCCTCTTTAACATGGTGATGGCTGGTCTTCCAGCCAGACTCAGACGCGTTACGGGCCTCGGATTTACTATATATGCCGACGACATCACCTTATGGACAAAGGGAGGAGCAATGGCTAACCAGGAACAAACCATGAAGCAAGGGATAGATGAAGTCCTCGAGTATCTCCAGAATGTCGGCATGCAAGCGTCGCCTGAAAAGACTCAATTCATGGTCGTGGCCAGGCCGAGAGATCATCGAAAAGGCGTCGCGGACCAAGTAGACTTACACATCCAAGGACAGAAAATAAAGATAGAAAAGCAAATAAAGATACTCGGCGTGACGTTCGAAGAAACCGCCCGCAGTACGAAATGGTTACCAGCTCTAGAAAAATCATGGGGACAGACTCTAAAGCTCGTGCGAAAGACGACATCCAAGTCCTGGGGAGCCGATGAAGACACAATCAGGATTTTGACAAATGCGCTACTAACGGCTGAGGCACTATATAGCTGTAATTGGCTCAACCTAACCAAAACGCAATGGAAGCGATTAGAACGACTAAATCACCGCACCATGAGACTTGTCACAGGACTTCCCAATTATACAGCCCTGGAAGACCTAAAGAAAAATGCAGGAATGAACCAGATTCAAGACCGGGCGGAGGTGCAGAGCATAGCCCACTTTCAAAGGCTTGAGAGAACGAACCACGGCAGAAAGCTACTTGAAATCATGGGCTACGAGGCAGAGGGGAGACTTCCATTGGAAGACCCGGCACCACCGTGGCAAGACACAAACATCGTTGATCATCGACCCCTGCCCATGGCGCATAACCAAGGACGCAGAGCACGAGCGGCAACACAACACGCTAAGTGGTGCGACGAACACGCGCACGAAGAGGAAATCAGATACACGGACGCATCTAAGACTGACATAACCACGGTCACGGCCTGGATCGACCCCAAGACAGGGAGAGAAAGCACCACGAGACTACCGGAAAACTCCTCCGTGCGCGAAGCAGAACTCAGGGCAATCCTTGAAGCGACCATCGATATACTGAAAAATACGGAAGGACCAAGGAGAGCGAGAATTTTTACTGATTCACAAGAAGCACTACGGGCGTGTCGAGACAGCAAACCCAAAAGCAGAACGGCCAAGAGAATTAAAGCGATTGCCAGAGAGCTAAAAGCGAAGGGCATCGTGCTGACATTAGAGTGGATTCCGGTCCATGCGCAGATTCCCGGGAACGAGTGGGCTCACCGAGTCGCAGCGGAGGCAGCCAGCAGCAACAGCTCCGCGACAGGCTCAACCACTCGGGAGGACAACGAGGAAACGGAAGACCCTGTGGAGCAGGCCGCACTGGCAAGACAAGCTAGGAAAGCCTACCTCAGGGGACTCGCACCGACAGAGGATGACCCACTACCAAATGGATATCGAAGATGGGAAGCGACAAGACTTCGCAGAATCAGAACCGGCACTGCACTAACGCCCGCCAAACTGGCAGCCTTTGGGCTACTGGAGGAAGAAGACCCTATCTGCAAGGCCTGCAGAGAAAATAAGGTGGCAGGCATCAAGCACTTACTGTGGGAATGCAAAGGCCTGGAAGACCACAGAAAAACGGCGTGGGAAAAATTATCCACTCAGGACGAACCAAGGAAACTTAGCGACTGGACTCACCCCAGAGGCCAGGAGCAGCACCGAAAGGCGATCCTAGACTCCCTGGTTGAATTCATCAGGCAATCGGGGGTTCATCAATTCATTTAATAGCACCATAGTCATCCACATCCCCTCCTTATAACCCTCCATCCCCATCCCCTCGTCTCAGAGCACACCAGTCATAGACGGGAATCCTATCATATAGAATAAACATGTTCTCTCTCTCTCTATTCAAAAGTTATCAGCGATTTTCTCAAAATTTCAATGGAAAAATGGCAGCCGACGGAGCTCTCGAATACATGGAGCTCTATGAACACCAGAAGCCGAATACGGTCGAAAATGGGCCCCATTTTCCCATTGAATATTTACAAAAAATCACATAACTTTCAGATAAGATAACGGTTGGTGCTGAAACCTTGGCATCTTGCTCGAACGGCTGGAGCTCCGTTCAGGCGGAGTTTGATGCTCTCTGGGATGTCAAGTTTATTTCTGCGGTGCGAAAATCCGGGTTCGGAGTTCTCTTAAACCCCCTATACTTTGTACAGGAACGTCTGACACCGACCGCTAGGATTGCGACGACCGACAGCACTCCGGATTATGGCACGTCACGCGTTTTCACTTCGGAACCACCTTTGAAGTATGAGCGGGATGGGACCCTAAACGAACCAGTCGAAGACGCGTTCCAGGCACCTTAGCCAGACCACTGGACAAGCGCAAATTTAAACGCTGCAAATCAGGTGCGTGCGCGTGCGAAGCTCGCGAAGCAACACGAGATATGAGTTGGACATGCCGGCAAAAAGAGCAGCCGGACGCGTAGACGGGTCTGAGTTCTTAAGGTGCAACCCCACGCTTGGTTAGTGTGATTCTGAACCAACAGATGGCGGTGGGATCGCCTTCCAAGCCTGTTCATCAATCCGAGAAATCGTGTGTGGTGGCGCTTCGATACAGTGGGGTATTTTTCTATATCCTGAATTTGACATCCCTGGTCCCTTGCTTGTTTTTCTCTGCACGAGCTTTCTTTGGAACGCGCACAGCTGCGCCAGTTCTCCTGCAAGGGGGCCTGTTGCCTACGCTCCGAGCTCACGTCTCTAGCAAATGTAGGCAGAACAAAACGCGAAAATCGTCCTGAGCCAAATGGCGACACACATGCACAACCAAACCACCGACGCGTAGAGATATATAAAATTGCCTGTGCGCCGTTACCGGAGATTTCAGAGGCCAATTACACATTTTTCAATATGATCAGATTTATGTTGACACGAATGAAGGTGACAAGAGGACGAATAGTGAACTGAAAAATAAAGGCTTAATCGGCGAACTTGCGCCAAACAAAAAAAAAGTAAGGAAAGAGCGTCGAGGCAGCAGAAAAGCAGGCGGCGATTCGGCAGCGTGACAGAGAGCGAGAGCGAGAGTGACTCGACAAGGTCGCCGGCAGCTGCTTATCTACAGTGCGTCACCATCTCGAAAGTTCGGCACAGAATGTTCGAGCGTTGCGCGCTCGGGGCGAAGATGAACTGGCACTTTCGAGAACAAGAAAACAGGGCGAAAGTTACGCCTGGTGAAAGAATGAACGCCAATCTTCTAGAAGTCCGTGACTGAGCGTTGCTTTCTCGGCTCGGCGGGCGGCAATATGACGGGCCAGCGCTTTTGTCGTGCATGTGTTTGGCTCTTCGTGGATTTCCATGAAAACGAGCTGACGGAATAGACTTGGGTGTCCCAAATTCTAGCCTAAGGAATTAACCTCCTAAAAAATAAAAAATAAACAATTTTTGGGTGGTTAGGTTCCTCATTTAGGTAGCTGCGTGTTCATTTTGACCAAAAACAACAAGACTGGAAAACACACAAAAAAATGACACTTAGGTTTAGATGTTGAGTTTGGTAAACCCAAAGTAGGGCTGGTGCGGGAGTCATAATAAAAATTAAAAAAAAAAAAAATGCCGAGGTTAAAAGTTAACTCACAGCAATAACTGATAATAATTAATTATTATTAATTCGTTATTATAATAATTAAAGAATTCAGTGATAAATGCAATGATTGGCCAGGCAAAGATTCTTGGTCTGTGGATAGCTTTTCCACAGTTTAAGCATAGTACCGGATGTTACAAAAAAAAATTACAGGGTCTGTTTTTTTTACCTCAAGAATAAACTAGGCATCGCCAAACGCTCATTTTCCTCCCGAAGGCAGCGTTAGAGGTCACAACCAGATGTCGAAGTTCAGCCCGATCCGATACTTTATTCAAAATTTAAGTTATTTTCTTAAACGTTCATTGGGAAAATGGCGGCCGACGGAGGTTTCGAATACATGCGGCTCTATGGCACCAGAAACCGAAAACGAGCAAAAATGGTCTCCATTTTCCCATTGAAATTTTCAGAAAATCACTTATAACTTTTGAATAAGGTGTCTGTTCGGGATGAAACTTTGGCATCTGGTTGTAAAATACCGCTACCTTTTGGCGGAAAATGAGCGTTAAACGATGCGTTGTTTATTTTTGAGGTAAACAAAAACTGTATTTTCTTTTTGTGGCATCCTGTTCCAGTCTTAATTTGGTGATTTGGTGATTTATGTGCGCAAGTAGTGGTGTGCAAAAATGCAAATGAAGCAAACGGGTAAAGTTTGACATTGTATAAAATATAGCGTGCACTCCCATGGTACTTAAGAATAAAACAGCCCTACATTTTTCACTAGCGTTGAGTGTATCGAAAGTTAAGGGTACATCAAAGGCTAAAGATTGTACACATATACTGCTCAGGCCATTATGTTTGAAAGCTCATAGTACCCTATTACCCTCAGATTTGGTGTAAGTTCTTTCCTGATTGCTTACAAGAAAAAGAAGGAAACATTCTAAGCTTGGGTTGATAGAAAAACTCCACCTGTTGACAGCTACCATTCATCTCGGCGCCGATTATGAGTATTAACTGCATGCCGACGGCCGCGTGCTTAGAACGAGTTTTTCCCACGTTATTTCATACAATCACAGTTGTTCTTGACAAACAACAATGTTTACTCATGCAAGCGGGCATATGTGAAGCTTCCCAGGCAGCACACCAATGTCGGTCCGACATTGGCTTAACATTGGCGAAGACCGGCCTCAATATTGGACAATCTTAGGAGCGCTACCCTTTCCAATGTTGGCCCAGTGATTGGTGCCAATGTTGGGCCACTGTTCAGCCATCGTTCCAGCCAATGTCCTCCCCATCATTGGTGCCAATGTTGGGCCATTGCTAAACCATGGTTCCAGCCAAGGTGCTCCCACATAGGAGAAGGCAGGCGGAATATTGGACCATACTGGAAGCGCGACACGATCCAATGTTGGCCGTCATGCTGATTTTTGGGCCATCGTTGCACTCGCCCAGCTCTTTGCAAGTGCACTCGCCAAGTTGTTTGCAAAAGAAAGGTAAACAGACACAAGGGATTGTTTTGAAATCTCCTAAACTTTTATTACACACAGCTTATTGTATAGACACGCACAATCTCAGCAATTTGTAATATGTGAAGAGGTACTACTCAGCTGTGATACAACTAAGAAGATTGCGAAGCAAACAGCAACCGGTGTAATTCTTGGGTAGCGTCTAGTCTCCCCGCAGCTGGCAAAATTTTTTCCCCAGAATTTTACCGCTAGTCGCCCCCCATGGGCGGTGCAATCAGTTCATCGAACTACATTTCATAGACTGATCGTTTCATCAACACGCGATGTTTCATAAAAAAACTCAAAATATGTTTTTTTTTCCTTCTTTTTTTTTTTTTGTTGCAATGAACCGCTTCAGACTTAGCATGAAGTGGCGTGAAGGGGTAGGCTGGTTCGGTGAGCACGCGCCTCAGGAATACACGCGCGACGAAATGCCCCTACAGCGAATGTCGACGAAACGTAAATGTCGGCCAGAAAGGTGGCCACGAAACGTGTTTTTGCGAAACGCAGGGACAATAAAAAAGTCAGTATTCTACCTGCAGTTGTGACATTATTTCAGACAGATAATGGCAGGCGACTGTGGGTAAAATTGCGGGAAAATTATTCTCCGGGCTTCCAGGAGATAGGCACTGCCCAATTCTAAAGGTTATCCGGAAGATTACTCATACAAGAACGGACAATGATCACCAAGTAGGTTGCAACTTGCAACACACTTACGTTGAAAATACCGGACTTGAAAGATGTAATACGACTTATATGTCAACACGGGCACTCCAGAACAACCACTCAAACTCAAAAACTGGAAGGAAGTGATCCGTCTAACGCGCCTTCAGCTTAGGGAGAGGGAGAAAAAAGAGAGAAGGAGTACAAAGCAAGCAGGCCAGAACGGGGCTGGGGTGCGCTTAAAAAGGCTTATTTCAGGGGCATCTCACCAATAAACGCAGCGGGAGAATTTGTCACTTCTACCCAAGGTTGATAGTGCAGTAGATGTTATGCGTGACCTGTGGCTTTAGGCAGGTTCCGTGCTCTGCCTTATCACCAGCTTCGAGACAGTAGACACGTGACCCTAACCGGAGACAGGATTGGCCTCAAACACGCATAACGTCTACCCTGCTGTCAATACCGATTTAACAGGACAGCTCTTTGAAGGTCAGCTTTCGAACTCCTAAAGAAGCTGTCCAGTCCAAAAGTGGTTCTAAACGGGGCAAGTTTGAAGGCAGTATCTTTTACGTCGTATAACCCAAATTATAATTTAGAATGAAGAACTAAGCGCGACTGTTTTTTGCGCGCGGTGTACACCAATATATCTCTAAATATATAAATATATTTTTTATCAATAAATTTATAACTGTTTCTACACTGTAACCCAGGTAGCACGCCAGAGGAATGCCCAACTTGGGCAAAGGTCTGGCAAACATAAGGGCCCAACTTTGGCGCAGTTAGGTTTTTGCACCATGGCATTCATCAGTGCCAAAGTACGGTGCCTAACTATAGCCGTAGTTGGGCGATCCTGTGGCATGCCAAAGTTTGGCTCTTCACCGGTACGCCAGAGGAGTGCCAAAGTTGGTGCCATACTTGAGCCATAACTGCCATAGTAAATCCTAATCTGGGAATTCGGGGCATGCCAAGGTTTGGCGTTTCTCTGGTTTGCCAGAGGAGCGCCAAAGTTGGTGCCTTACTTCAGCCATAACTGCCAGAGCAACGCCTAATTTCTGTATTTGGGATGGGACGTGCCAAAGCTTTGCTTTTCTCGGGTCCGCCACAGGATTGCCGAAGTAGTGCAATACTAGAGCTATAACTGCCAGAGCAATGCCCAATTTGGGTATTTTGGATATGCCAAAGTTTGGCGTTTCTCTGGTCCGCCAGAGGAGCGCCAAAGTTGGTGTCATACTTCAGCCATAACTGCCAGAGAAACGCCTAATTTCGGAATTTGGGACGTGCCAAGGTTTGGCGTTTCTCTGGTCCGCCAGAGGAGCGCCAAAGTTGGTGCCATACTTCAGCCATAGCTGCCAGAGAAACGCCTAATTTCGGTATTTTGGACGTGCTAAGGTTTGGCGTTTCTCTGATCCGCCAGAGGAGCGCCAAAGTTGATGCCATAATTCAGCCATAACTGCCAGAGCAACGCATAATTTGGGTATTTCGGACACGCCAAAATTTGGCGTTTCTCTGGTACGCCACAGGAGTGCCGAAGTGTGCCATACTTGAGCCATAACTACCAAAGCAACGCCTAATTTCGGTATTTCGGCCTCGCCGAGTTTGGCTTTTCTCTGGTCCGCCACAGTTGTGCCAAAGTAAGTGCCAGACTTGAGCCATAACTACCCCAGTAAATCTTAATTTGTCGATTCGGGGCATGCCGAAGTTTGGCTCTTCTCTGGCTACCCACTGAAGTGCCAAATAAGTGCCAAAAGTGGCAAAGAAAGCCGAGAGGCCAGCCCAAGTTTCGAATATCTCTGGTGTGTCACAAAAGTGCTCTTTTACGCGTCCCAGAAGAGAAATAAATTAAATAAGCGTTGGAAACACGATGGTAAGATGTCATCACCTCCGTTCCCAAGCAGCACGGCAGTACTTTGCAGTATCGTGCCAGTGCCGGCCGTAAGTCGGTTCCAATATCGCTCAACTGTCCAGTTTTGCACCACCGTTTGATACCCGGCAGGTATTGCCGTACAGCTGTTTCGCCCCGGCCTAACGTTCGCGCAATGTTGTGTGAATGCTCTACGATGCGTCTGCTTCGTATTGGCCGAATGTCGTGCAAGTATGTGTACGTTGCATGTCATTTGTTGCATATCCAATCACTTATATGGACAAACAAATTTTTTCGATCGCTCCCAGAAGTTTATTAAACAACTATCATTACACACAGTGTATTCTCAACATATTTACAAAGGTCACACTTCTCTAAAACGAGAAGCAAATTATAAAATACAATTAACACTGCCCTCATGCCAAGCAAAACTCATCACACAAAACCGCGGAGATTGAAAGGAAAGCAGGACGACTATCAGAATCATGCTTGCAGTGCACTTACTAATAAAAGAGCGATATCATGTAATCCTTGATGGATGCATAATCCAACTCAGGCACCCCACAAACACATTCGAGGAAGAAGGTTGCGCACATTCAACTGACGTCTCGTCATCGGCGAAGAGCAGTTTTTGTCAAAGCGTGTCCAACAGACACATCACAAGTATTCCACGAACTCCGGTGCAAAAAATGACTGTTGCCGAAAAATTGACATGGACGTATACCGACCGTTGACGACGAAAAAACACGGCCGCGTCTGCAACGCACGAAAGCAACAAAACGCTGAAGAGCCCAGTTCAAAAACCGGACCTACGTGACCTGCTTATTTCTATAACTAGGCAAACGGCGAAAACGACAGCCCCAGAGATCCCATCAACGTGACAGAGAAAGTCACGTGACAAATTTTCGCCCAAACGTTTTTGTCCTACGCGTCCTATGTAGAGAGGTCACGCTGAGTCACGCGTTTCGCTTCACCCTTTTGATTTGCTTAAAGCGGCTGTCGCGCTCGCTGACAGCCACACGAAGACACAAAAGCAGGTGGGGAGGATTTGCAAAAGGCGAGGTCGAAGGGGAATCAACAACGCATAAAAGGAAAGGCCGCTTCTGCCCGTGACCTGGTCGCCTTGCCTAGTCTGTCAGCTTTCGGCTTCCATTGAGGGCCTCGGAAATATAATCTCCTTTCTTGAGAGCGAAATGGACGGGGTGGTTATGTTTTCCGGTCTTGTCGCCATCCGATAGGCCTCAATTATTTCTCTCCCCACTCGCTCGCAGTGGCCTCCCATGGCTGTCGTGCCGGTGAAATTAGTAGCGCAAAAATACTCCAGAAGCCGGGCGAAGACATGATAAATGTTATAACAAAAACGGCTTGACATAACAAAAACTAACAATTTAATTAAACGTTTCACCTCGAATGCGGGATTCATCTTCAGTAGAGCTCAGAGCGAGTGAGAGTCGCACAAAAAAGTTCGGCTATTTAGGCATAAAGTGTTTGTACACGTCCGGCAGGGGGCCACGGCATCTTGTAAACCCTGAGATGGGGAACGATAAAAAAAAAACGGACGAACACAACGAAATCTCACGGTTCTCCACTGTTTCTTGTTTACCAGCGATGAATCACTTCCGCGTTTGTCGTTCTGGATGAACCAAGATTCCAACAGCTTCCTCGGTCCCCACCTTTTATCCCTCGCCAAGGTCGATGCCTTGTCGAAGTCAAATTGGTGTCCTGACGCCCATGCGTGGTCGACGAGTTCGGGCTTGAAGCGGGTGGCGATCCCGTGCGTGTTCTTTTAGTCTTGTTTTTCTTTTTCGTCCCGTCGCTCCAATGTAGGAAGCGTCACATTCCTTGCACTGTACCTGGTAGATGACGACCCTTTCTGCCTCTGGCGGGGTCGGGTCTTTTGGCTTGGAGATAACATTCGCAATTATTCTGTAGGGTTTGTATACAGTTCGTACCCCCAACGGCCTAAGGGCGCATCCCAATGCCTCCGAAACCCTTAACGATGCACACGACGTCACGTGTTCGTTCGGCTCGATCCAGGCGCCGACGGGACATTTGTTTGTTCACGCGATTGATAAACCGGTAGGGGTAGTTACGTTTCTTCAAAGCCTCCCGCACATGGCTAAGTTCTTGATCGCTAAGTGTTAGGTTAGATGGGACTGTTTCTGAACGATGAAGCAACGATCTTATAACTGAGCTTTTGTGTTGAGTAGGATGATGAGAGTGGTAGTCAAGAAAGTTTTGTCTGTCACATGGTTTACGATATACGGATGCCTCCATGTTAAAGAAAGGTTCACTAGTTCTATGGACACGTACATATATAAACGGCAAGGTACTATCGGTTTCATGTTCGCAGGTGAGCTGAATTGAGGGGTGAACACTATTCAAATTGCGGTGAAAATCGGTTACGTTCTCTCTGTTAACTATTACAAAAGTGTCATCGACATAACGACGGTAGAACGTCACGGGGAAACCAATGCCGGACATTACCTTTTCGTCAACATATTCCATGACGAGATTCGAGACGGATACGGAAACTGGACTCCCCAGAGGGCATCCGCTAACCTGATGATATATGTCCCCATTAAAAATAAAATTACACTGGTTGAGACAAAAACGCAAAAGGAGTATAACGTCATCAACAAGGAGGGTTGTGCAAGTGGACAACGACTGGTCTGCCAACAACCGGTCACGGGCGACATCAATCGCCAGGGTGTTGGAGACATTCGTAAATAATGAAGTCACATCAAAGGATACCATAGCCTCGTGCGGTAGCAGGGTCTGAGCGCGTATAAGTTCAACAAAGTCATGGGAATTCCGGACGCTAAACTCATTGTTTCCCGTAAGAGGGCTCAGAATCATAACCAGATATTTGGAAAGGCTGTAAGTGGATGAACTAACAACATATACAATCGGGGGTAAGGGGCAACCCGGTTTGTGAATTTAGGGGAGTCCATACATTTTGGGTGTCGCGGCGTCAAAGGAGAAGAGACGACGGTATAGGTCGTCACTGATGCGTCCTTTCTTTTTCAGCTCTCGAAGGTGGTCAACTAACTCTCTTTCGGACTTAGCAGGGGATCTCTTGATAGCCTCACGAAATAGTGACTGTCGTTTATAACTTCATACATCTTCTTCATGTAGTCATCCCTATCAAGCACAACGGTTCCTTTTCCTTTGTCGGCCTTTAAAATCATGATGTAGCTGTCTGACTTCAACTCATTAAGAGCAATGCGAAACGTCACGGGCAGCGATTGAATGCGCTTTGCCGGATGCGTAACGCTTCGTCCGCCTTGAACAAGCTGGTATGCATTGGACTAACATTTTTCGAAGCGCGGCAGGTTTAGTGTAGGTCCATAGGTCCTATCATATGGTCCTGCAAGCCTTCCCTGTCCACCACAAGCTAGCCAATAATTCACGGACATAACGACGGCAGCGTATTCAAACAGTGTAAAATAAAATGTATATAATATTTATAAGAACACCATTGTCTTCACTGCTTGGCTTTCAAATTTTTAGCGCCGCAAATAATCGTAATCAAAACATTTTTATGATTGAAGACCCGTCGTCGTGCATCGACCCCAAAATTACGCTTACGTGAAACATGATTCGGCGCGGGAGCGGCTCAAATCACCGTAAACGTTTTTTTTTTTAACGTGGAGTTTGCTTTTTAATTTAACTGAGGTACCACTAGCAGAACTCGAATCGCATACTTGGATGGATATGAAAACTGATATAGCTGGTTGAGTGAATGCAATACTATCGCATTCGTTGAAGCTCGATTTGTTGATTCAAACTTCAACAAATCACACGCACCCATTCTCCCTATTTCTGTTTACCCAGTCATAGTCGTTCCCTCACGATGCAATGCGAGTACAAGTAACGGCAGTTTATGCAATGTTGACGTTACACAGCCGTGATCGCACGGTTTTTAGAAGCGCTATAGAACGAGCACAAGCGTCGAATTTCGGTACTCTGATTGATTTCTGTCTTCCCGCCGTGACACCACACGAGAAAAGCGATTTCGTTCTGTCTGTGAAACTAGGAACAAGGAAATCAAGATATAATGCCGTAATAAAATAACGCGAAATGGATCTCTACAGCCAATACCCAACCGTTCGCGAGGTGACTAGGCAAAAGCATATATTACCTCCGTGCCTTTACTCTCTGCGCACCGCCAGAGAGAGTCATACAAGCTCCTTTGCGCTATTATCAACACGATTGCGTTTGCAAGCCGGTAGTTTGACTCGGCTGGAATTCGTCCCTTCTGACTTTCATAGCTCTCTATGAAACCAGAAAGGTAGATATCTTTCTCCATTGGGTGGGTTTGCCCGGGGCCTCCAGTTATTTACGGCCAAAATCACACTAGAGGCGCTTCAGCAATGTTCACTCTGGTCGACACACGTGCTCCTTAAAAATGCCTGTCGTCTACTCGTTCCCAAAAGATACTTGAAGAGCCAATCTTAGAGACCGACGGATAACGAGGCCGAAATTATGCTTAGACCTCAAAGAAATTATAACACAAATTTGGCGTCGTCATTCCCAAACTGGTTATCGGACGAAATCCAGGGTTGGTAATAGTAACATAAGATACGTACTGCAGAATTCCCTGTCATAAATAAAATGATTTGGCTAACGCCAATATAACGCGAAATAGGTGCAAAGAGTTTTGCGATAGGAAGCGTAAAACCGAAAAAAAGGAAAAAAAAAAACGAAAGAAAGAAAAAAAACTGAAGAAAAGGAGAACTTAGAAAAAAAAATCTCTGGTGACGTAGCCAAAAAAAAAAAAAATTCTGTTCATGTGATTTTTCTTGTCACGTGACCAAACAAAAACAGAAAAGCCGAAAGAAAAAAGAACACGAGAAAAAAGAATCATCCCCTGCCCGGTTTCGAAGCTAGGCCCTCTAGATCGTGAAACTAGCGCCCTATCCGTTGCGCCAACATAACATTTTTTTTTCTTTCTTTATTGCAAGTTGCGCCAACAACACACTGTCTGTAATGATCACGCATTCTCCCATCATAGGAGAAAGCTAGTTGCCTTCGTAGTTTTTCATGCATGTGTTATTTTTATTTGTGGCAAGAGTTCAAGCCCAGAATGCTTTTAGAGTTTTCAAGCAAACCGAGTTTTCTTCGTCCGAGTCACCTTCTAGAACCAGTAGACCGCACTGGGTCGTCCGGCTAATCAAGCACCTATTTTCAAATTCTCTGACGTGCCCGTCCTCGGATCCGAGGTCGCCGTTTGACAAGCTTAACTTTCTTCCACCTTTTAGCCGGAACCCCCACGGCAGCTTTGTTCCGTCCCCACTCCCTCTCGAGAGGATGGCTCGCCCCGAGGCTAAACCCATTCTCTAAACCTCTTTCCATCAAACGCTGGACCTTTCCCTCCCCGTCCCCCAGCTTCGGGAGAGAAGGTTCTTCTCTGCAGAACGTCCCGTTTCTACAGCGGCCTTTAAAGTTTAAAGATTTTCCTGTCTTTACCGTCCCTTTTGTGTCTCCACTTTTTAATGCTTAAAAAGTATCAACACGCTAAAATAGTACAATTTCCGGGATTTCATTTTCAACCCCCAAGTGTGATTCGGCAACCGCGCCATGGAGCCCCGGTCGTTTCCGCTCTTTGTTATCGCTAGGATTTGACAGTGCTCAATCACAATGCAAGACACGCACAGAGCCACGCTCGCTTTTGCAATGCGCCGCCTAAAGGGGTGTCCTAACAGGACACTACAAAACGCACGACTCCGAAAAATCGTGAAAATTGAAGCGGGCTTGAAGCGGACGCGTCCCCTTCTATTTTCACGATTTGTCGGAGTCGTGCGTTTTGTTGAGTCCTGTTTGGACACCCCTTAGTAATGATATATCTTGTGGAGACGTGCGCACATCCGTCTTGCGCAGTGTTAGCTCAATAGCAGCACTTTCTGTAAAGGCGGATTCACACCGGGGATAGCAGTCGCGCAATCCAACTAAATCGCATAAAAAAAAAAAGTAATTAGTTGGTCAATTTGGCGTGCGCGATGAGCGAGTCCAATGCCTTCGTTGGCCAATCGCATCTCAAAAACTCTCGCTCCGAACGCCGTTGGTTGGCTCGGCCTCTCCGCTACTAGAGTGCATCGCAAAAAGTCGGGTCAGCAAGCGACTGCTCAAAACCCGTCAATTTTTGCCCGCGATGGTCGCTTTTGCGATGAAAGTTATGGCGCGACTAGATCGCATCGCCGGTGTGAACGCGCCATAATGTCGAACCAGTCTTACGGCGCGTCCCGATATTGGCGTGTGCCCCTACGCGCGAGTACAACATCCGGCACAATTTGTGTTTGCAAAGCCTGGTCCAGCCGCGTCAAAACATTCAGCCAACCTTTGGACTGCAGAAATCAAGAGACACCCAAAATAAGATAAACTGGTCAACCGAATAAAACTTGATTTCTATTTAATTAAGATGAAGACCACCCGCGTACATCAAATACCTCATCAGCCGAACTCCAAGGCAGTAAGCCTAGTTCTGGCACTTGTTTGGCACCTTTGGCCCGTCACTGCCAGATCACAGCCAAACTATCGGGAAGCGAAGCCTAACTTGGGCACTCGCTAGGCGACTTTGGCCCAAAGATGCCAGATCTCAACCGAACTACAAGGTAGTAAGCCTAACTCTGGCACATTTGTGGCGATTTTGGCCCGAATGTGCTAGGTGACAGCCGAACTGTCAAAAAGTGAAGCCGACCTTTGGCATTAGTTTGGCGATTTTGGCCCAAAAATGCCAAAGCTCTGCCGAACTACAAAGTAGTAAGCCTAACTCTGGCAGATCTGTGGTGATTTTGGCCCGAATGTGCCAGGTGACAGCCGAACTGTCAAAAAGTGAAGCCTAACTTTGGCATTAGTTTGGCGATTTTGGCCCAAAAATGCCAAAGCTCTGCCGAACTACAATGTAGTAAGCCTAACTCTGACACATCTGTGGCGATTTTGGCCCGAATGTGCCAGGTGATAGCCGAACTATCAAAAAGTGAAGCCTAACTTTGGCATTAGTTTGGCGATTTTGGCCCAAAAATGCCAAGATCTGCCGAACTAACGGGCAGTAAGCCTAAATATGGCATTTGTTAGGCGATTTAGGCCCGAAGATGCCAGATAATAACCGAACTACCCGGCAGCGAAGCCTAAGTTTGGCACTTGTTTGGCGAATTAGGGCCAAGATACCCAGACTGTTGCCAAGGGAGGTCAGGTTTGGCACTACTTTGGCTTCTTCGGGCTTTTTAATGCCCTAAACTGCCAGACGCAAGCCAAGTTTTGGCCCAGAACTCGGTGCTGCCTGGGAAGGTTCGCGTTTTTAAACTTCAAATTTTTTAACGAAAGAGTTGCACATAAAAGACACCTCGAACAGCACATCGTCCGACTTTCAACACACGATGAATCGCCGACGGTCGCAGTCATAAGGTTGCGATGCTGCGCGAACGGTTTCTGAAAGATGCTGGGTAGGGTACACCGAGCGCAACGGCTTCGCGACCGTTCGAAGGGCAAATGATTCGCGACAACAAAGTAGCGTCTTGCAGCTTCAGTAAGCTAACGGGGCTCGAGAGTCCCACGCTCACATTTCCGCAGAGCGAGCGCGGCCGGCCAGGTCGAGGCGCAGTATGCTCTCGCGTCGCGATTGCTACGTCGTTGCTCTGCCTACACTGATGACATATGCACTGGCAGTCGAAGCAACCCTCTCGAGTCTTCACTCGAGTTTAATATATGACTTTATAGCGCGGTAGACTTGTGAAACTAAAAGTAGAAGTCACTTCGGTTACGGCGTAAGCGAAGGCTTTATGTTTGTTGACACCTGCTTCGACAATGACTAAATATGAACAAAAACATTAAATATCAAAAATAGGGCATGCAGAAAGACATACAAACATGGCAGGGGCGCGGACAAAAAGAAGACGTTAACGCTACGTATACATACAAAATACAATGGAAAAGACAAAAATACTTAAATCTAAAATACGAAATTAAGTTGTCAACGCCGAGGTAGGGCAATGCGAAGGGAGAGCAGCCGGCAAAAAACTGCAATAGTCCTATAGGTAGCTAAGGACGTATTTGTGATCGCGGTTATAAAGCGCCGGTGACGTACGCCCCCATGAAGTTGGCTAAATAAAATTCTCGCCCCAGCGAGCTCATAAATGACTCTTTTCCAATTTCGTATACCTCTGCAATGCAAAAAAGAGGGTCGCGGGTCTACAGCCTAGGCGACGCAAATATCGATAAGCCATTGGCTATGGCAGTACAATATTGACCAGCCTATACCAAGACATCACCAATATTGGAAAACTCTTGGCTTTGACAGATTAATATTACCAGCTTAAGCCAGCGTATATTCAATATCGGAAAACCATTGGCTCTGACAGTCCAATATTGTACAGGTTATGCCGGCGTATATCCAATAAAGGAAAGCTATTGGCTTAGACAGTCCAATATTGGACAGCTTATGCCGGCGTATAGCCAATATCAGAAAGCTAGTGGCTCCGACAGTTCAATATTGGACAACTTATGCCGGCATATATCCAATATTGGAAAGCTATTGGCTTTGACAGTCCAATGTTGACCAGCCTTTGCCAACGTATTACCAATATTGCCGCGCGCAAGGCTGAGAAAGCAACGCTCGGTCACGGTCCTCCAGAAAGTTCCCGTTTGTTCATGTACCGCACGTAACTTCTATCATTTATCCCTGCTTTTGTTTTCTAGAAAGTGCGTGTTCATTCTCGCCCCGATCACGCGACGCTAGAACCGCTTTCGCCGAATCTTCGAGATAGCGGCGCAGTTAGATCAGAGGCCGCCCGCGACCTTGTCGAGTCAGTCTCGCCCTAGCGCTCGATTCTGCTGACACGCCGACTTCGACGCCCGCGACGCTCTGCTTTCTTCTCTTTCCTTCTTTATTTTCGGCACAAGTTCGCCACATCAAACGTTTATTTCTCCCTGTTTATTTCCTGTTTTCTTTTGGTCACCAACCGTGACATTTTGGTGGAGGTGCGGGGTACCGCATGCCCGTACAGCGTTCCCCTCCCGGGGCCCGCAGTGCAAGCCCGATTCCAAGCCCTGTGACAAGACCACTCAACGCGGAACCTGAAACTCGGACCAGTCGCCGAACCCAAGGTCTACACCCGGAATACGGACTTCTGCCACCCAGGACCAGGCAGCCTACGAGGCCGACGATGGACGACCAGCAATCGCAGTCCCCGACCGCCGCCGCCGTCGTCTACCTGCCTGTTGCCCAGCGAACCCCGACGACCTTCCATGGCGAGACCCACGAAGACGTAGAGGACTGGCTCCTGCACTACGAACGTGTAGCACGCCATAATGGATGGACCACTGAGCAGCGCCTCCAAAACGTCTACTTCTCCTTGGAGGGTACCGCGAGGCAGTGGTTCGAGAACCACGAGGCGTCGCTTACGTCGTGGGACACCTGTACCGCTGGCCTGAAGGAGACATTCACGAACCAGACACGACGACAGCGAGCGGAAGACCTCCTTCAAGTGCGAACTCAAGGGCCCAACGAAACGGTAACCAGCTTCGTTGAAGACGTCCTCCGCCTGAGCAGCCGCGCCGACCCTCAGTCCACCGAGGAAAAGAAGCTGCGTGTCCTGATGCGCGGCGTGAAGGACGACATTTTCGGTGGCCTCGTACGCAACCCACCGACGACGATTCAAGAATTTGTAACCGAGGCGACGAACATTGAGCGTGCACTGCAATCCCGAGCCAGCCACTACCAGAGGCTACCCGGCGCCAGCGCGGTTCCGCCGTCCGCTTGCGACCTTGGCTCCAGCATCTCCAGCATTCGCCAGATCATCCGGGACGTCGTCCGGGAGAAAATTAAGAAGCTCCTGCCTGCTACCCACCAGCCGGCTTCGGTGTCAATAGCCGAAGTTGTCCGCGACGAGGTTCAGCGGGCAATTCAACTGGAGGCTCCTGCCAACGTAGCTGCACCCGAGGAGCCCACCGTGACCTACGCCGCAGTGGCCCGACGGCCACCGCCTCCTCCTCGCGCCTATGTCGCGCCGCCCCGACGCCAGTCTCCTGCGCCGCAGCACGACCGACGCCGCGACGACCAGCCCCAGTACGCCAGCCAGGAGCCCCGTGTACCCCGGAAGACCGATGTGTGGCGAACGGCCGACCGACGCCCGCCCTGCTACCACTGCGGGGAAGCCGACCATGTGTACCGCCGATGCCCATACCGACGACTCGGGCTGCGCGGATTCCACCCAAACGACCCGCGCCCCCGGTATGGTGAACGCCCTCGGGAGATCGACGAGTACCTGCGACGACCCCAGTCCCCCGAGCCTGCGTCCCGCCGAGAGTTCCGGTCGCCATCGCCCCGACGTCCAGCTTCGCCGATGCACCGACCCCGACGTGAAAGCCTGTCACCCCTCGCTCCTCACCGGGGAAACTAGGCGCGGCAACCCCTGGAGGTGGAGTTGCCGAAGACAACCGACGTAAAGAGCCTCCAAGAACGACGGAGCGCTCCCACTCTCCCGACCCCAAGCATCACAACGACGCTCCTGCATCGGTGTCTAACAACCTGAACGTTGTGATCGACGGCCTCGACGCATCGGCACTCGTGGACACCGGAGCAGACTACTCAGTCTTGAGTGGGAGGCTCTCCCGCCGCCTTCGAAAAGTCATGACGCCGTGGGAAGGACCCCAAATACGAACCGCCGGAGGACATCTCATCACACCAGTCGGGAGATGCACTGCTCGCGTCGACATCCACGGTGAAACGTGCCCTGTCAAGTTCGTCGTTCTGCAAGACTGTTCGAGGGACGTTATCCTCGGAATGGACTTTCTCTGCGAGTATGGCGCCGTCATCGATCTCGGAACAAACCGGCTGACGCTACGAAAACCTGCTCCACCAGCGGAGGGACCCCAAGCGACGTCACCCACGGTCCGAGTCCTCGCAAACCACGTAAACCTACCACCGCGGTCGAGTGTTTTCGTACTTGTCGGGATCGATGAAGCTTCCTGTGGCGAAGTTCTTCTCGAGGGAAGCCTCCAATTGCTCCTGGGAAGAGGCATAGGCGTCGCAAGGGGAGTAGCTGAACTTCAGGACGGGCGGACTGTGGCCCTCGTGACGAACTTCCGAAACGACACGCAACACCTCACAAAAGGTGCAGCCGTGGGCCACATCGAGAAACTCCGAAACCCCGCCGAAATCACCGCGATTACTGACGAATCCTCGCCGCCCCAGCAAGACAGTACGTCGCCAGCGCAGTTCGACATTGACCCTAAGCTTCCGGACCCTAAACGGCGTCAGCTGGCTAACCTCCTCGCCGAATACCGCGACTGCTTTGCGACGTCGTCGAAGATGCGCCAGACCGCGGTTGCCAAGCACCGCATCGTTACCGAGGACGACGCGCGCCCTGTGCATCGATCGCCGTACAGAGTCTCCGCTAAGGAAAGGGAGGTGATCCATCAGCAAGTTCAAGAGATGCTGAATGACGACATAATCCAACCTTCAAGCAGTCCATGGGCCTCTCCAGTCGTGCTGGTTAAGAAGAAGGACGGAACTCTTCGGTTCTGCGTGGACTACCGGCAGCTCAACACGGTTACGAAGAAAGACGTCTACCCACTCCCCCGCATCGACGACACTCTAGACCGGCTGCGCCACTCTCGATACTTTTCATCGATGGATCTGAAGAGCGGCTACTGGCAAATCGAGGTCGACGAACGGGACCGAGAGAAGACAGCCTTCGTCACGCCGGATGGACTGTACGAGTTCAAGGTGATGCCCTTCGGACTATGCACGGCGCCAGCAACTTTCCAGCGTGTCATGGACACCGTGCTGGCAGGGCTGAAGTGGCAGAGTTGTCTCGTCTACCTTGACGACGTCGTAGTATTTTCAGCTGACTTCGACGAGCACTTGAGACGACTCCGAGCTGTTCTTCAAGCCATTCAGACCGCCGGACTCACACTCAAGCCGTCAAAGTGCCGGTTCGCCTATGACGAACTGAAGTTCCTTGGCCACGTGGTTAGTAACGAAGGCGTCCGCCCAGACCCCGAGAAGACTCGCGCCGTCGCGGCATTTCCAGCGCCGACAGACAAGAAGGCCGTGCGAAGATTCCTTGGACTTTGTGCCTATTATCGACGCTTCGTTCGGGATTTCGCAAGGATTTCCGCACCACTTACGAATCTCACGAAGGACGCCGAGAAGTTCGTATGGGCCGAGGAGCAACAGAAGGCATTCGACGAACTGAAACAACGACTCCAGACTCCTCCTGTGCTTGGACATTTCGACCAGGATGCCGAAACAGAAATTCACACGGACGCAAGTAACGCGGGACTGGGCGCAGTACTAGTCCAAGTGCAAGAAGGCATCGAGCGAGTCATCGCCTACGCAAGTCGGACATTGTCCAAGGCGGAGAAAAATTACTCCACGACTGAGAAAGAATGCCTTGCGGTCGTCTGGGCAATAACGAAGTTTCGTCCGTACTTGTACGGGAGCCCGTTTCGTGTAGTCACGGACCACCACTCGATCTGCTGGCTTGCGAACCTGAAGGACCCGTCAGGACGCCTCGCTCGATGGAGTCTTCGACTACAAGAGTTCAACATGACAGTGGTCTATAAGTCAGGCCGCAAGCACAGCGACGCCGACTGCCTGTCCAGAGCCCCCGTCGAAACCCCTTCCGGCTGCAGCGACGACAATGACGACGAGTGCTTCCTAGGAGCAGTGAACGCCGACGATATGGCACGACGTCAACGGGACGATCCTGAGCTGCGCGCATTAATCGAGCACCTGGAAGGGGGCAGGAGTACCGTGCCACGTGTCTTCTCACGAGTACTGCCGACCTTCGCCATCCGACAAGGTGTACTCTACAAAGAGAACTTCGGGAACAACAACTCGCCGTGGCTGCTGGTAATCCCGACCGACCTTCGAGGGGAGATCTTTCAAGCATGTCACGACGACCCGACGTCCGGACACCTTGGATACAGCCGGACACTGGCCCGTATTCGTGAAAAGTATTACTGGCCCAAGCTCCCCTAACCGTCCACCTGTACACACGATCATGCCACGAGTGCCAGCGACGCAAGAAACCTCCGACGAGGCCGGCCGGACTCCTGCAGCCTATTTCTCCTCCAACTGCACCCTTCCAGCAGATCGGAATGGATCTACTTGGTCCTTTTCCGCCTTCGACGTCGGGGAACCGCTGGATCATCGTCGCCACAGATTATCTCACGCGGTACGCCGAAACGAAAGCTCTTCCTTCGGGGACTGCTGTGGAAGTTGCCAAGTTTTTCATTGAGTCCATCGTCCTCCGGCACGGCGCTCCAGAAGTTCTGATTACAGATCGCGGATCATCGTTCATGGCACAACTGACCCAAGAAATCTTCCGACTCAGTCACACCAGCCATCGTCGTACAACTGCGTACCACCCGCAGACCAACGGGCTGACGGAGCGACTCAACAAGACAATCGCCGATATGATCTCTATATACGTCGACGTAGAGCACAAGACGTGGGACGAGGTGCTGCCCTACGTCACGTTCGCCTACAATACGGCGGTTCAAGAGACCACTGGATTCACCCCTTTCCAGCTGGTACATGGTCGGAAGGTAACGACCATGCTGGACGCCATGCTGCCCCATGAGCCATCTGACAACGAGAGCGACGACGCCCAGGCGGTTGCTCAACGCGCCGAAGAAGTTCGCCAGCTCGCCCGACTCCTGATTCAAGACCAGCAACGCGTCGACGCCGGCCGCTACAACCTTCGTCGCAGGGACGTCCACTTCCAGCCCGGAGATAGGGTGTGGGTATGGACGCCCATCCGTCGCCGCGGCCTCAGTGAGAAACTGCTGAAACGGTACTTTGGACCATACAAGGTACTTCGTCGCCTCGGCGACGAAGTACCTTGTATGGTCCAAAGTACCGTTTCTACGAGGTGATGCCCGACGGAACTACGAGGTGATGCCCGACGGAACACGAACATCGTCACGCCGCCCACCACGACCTGAGGTCGTCCACGTCGTGCGCCTGAAGCCGTACTACGCTCGATAGGACTGTGGACCTTTTGTGCTCCAAAAAACTCTTTAGTTTATCGTTCTTTTTTTATTTTGATTTGTTTTACACTGCATCGAGGCGATGCACTTTTAAAGGGGGGAGTAATGCCGCGCGCAAGGCTGAGAAAGCAACGGTCGGTCACGGTCCTCCAGAAAGTTCCCGTTTATTCATGTACCGCACGTAACTTCTATCATTTATCCCTGCTTTTGTTTTCTAGAAAGTGCGTGTTCATTCTCGCCCCGATCACGCGACGCTCGAACCGCTTTCGCCGAATCTTCGAGATAGCGGCGCACTTAGATAAGAGGCCGCCCGCGACCTTGTCGAGTCAGTCTCGCCCTAGCGCTCGATTCTGCTGACACGCCGACTTCGACGCCCGCGATGCTCTGCTTTCTTCTGTTTCCTTCTTTATTTTCGGCACAAGTTCGCCACATTAAACGTTTATTTCTCCCTGTTTATTTCCTGTTTTCTTTTGGTCACCAACCGTGACAATATTGGAAAACCATTGGCTTTGATAGTCCATTATTATCCAATGTGATTCCAATATTGGGTAACATATGGCTCAATTGGGCCATTGTAGGGCCATTCTTTGCCACATCAATTCCAATGTTGGCCCAATACGGTGTGCTGCCTGGGTTATAGTATTTTGTATTGATTGAACACGTGGCAAGTTGCATAGGCTTTTTTACAATCCGCAAAATATATTGCTCCTGGGTTACCTTGGTCTCTAATGCATGTAGCGCACAAAAGAACACGAACTGAATTGCAGTGGGAAACGAAAATAAATGATGATAAACAAGCGTGTAGTCACGCGAAAAATGAGGGCATTGCACACATACAGAAGATAAGCTTTGTTTCACTGAATACATTACCAGTAAAGTATTTGGTTTTACCCTGCGAGCTAAGCGGAACATACAAGTACGAGCATACTGCCCTGAACTATACTTCCAGTGAACAAACGCACCATCCAAAGCATCGAGTTCGTTTTTATAGCTCTTGGTATGCTCAGACCTTTAAAAACACAATTATAACCAATTCTATTATTTTAATTATTTTTATTAAGTGCGCCTATGGATTTTTTTTTGTTTTTTTTTTGTCTGTTGCGTTCACGTGCCATTTTCTTAGATATATAATATTTTTCCAGAAGTCCGACACCTATAGTCTGGTTCATCATAAGTAAGGGCCCAATAATCAAAGATGTAGACTAAAAAACAAAGAACGCGAACAAGCGAACACACAATAAAAATGCAATGTAACGGCACATTCAAAACTAGTCGTTAGTTTTTTAGAGAGCAGCAGTTTCGTAGGGCGACCTTGTTACCCTTTGAAGGTTATAAAACGTGCAGTACAACTGTTAGCTCGGGGTCTTTAACGTGCATTACGCAGTATATGTGGTACACGATCGCACGACGGTAGGATGCAGATGGGTGACTGAACCCAGGGTCCCTGCTAAAGCCCCTTGATAAAGGCGTTTTTTACAAGTACCGCCAACCATTCTTGGGGAAACGCGCAAGAGTCGTGCCTCGAGCGGGTGCTCCGCCACCATTCGCTTTCAAGGGCCAGTCATTTTAATGCTGCGCCGCCATTTTCCTCCAAGGGCCACTTGAGACACAGGCCTCGTGCACTGGCACCTTTGAGGTTATTTGAAAGACCAACGCAAACACATCGAGGGGATTTAGTCCCTACACGTTCCGCCAACGTTGGGTTCCGAAGCGTGAGCTCCGTGCTTTGAACGGAGCTCGCGCTCGAGCATTTCTCCACGTGCTCTGATCTGCGGTGCCGCACCACATTCGGCCAACGGTCCCCCGCCGCACTTGGTTTAGCCTGTGAGCTAAGCCAAATGAGCTATGCTTAGAGTATCGGCACTTTTCTCCCAAAATTATTGTGAGTGCCGCCATCTTGGTGGTCAGTAACCAATCAAACGCAACTGCCGATCGTCATGATTCAAAAGTTTCGGTGTCAGGCAGCTCGCGTAATATTGCTTTGCTTTGTCACGAACAGTTCAAACATTTGTGGAGGACGGAAAGGCGTTTCCTGTGATTTCAAAAGCTTCAGATGACTGACAACCATTATTTTAAGCACCAAGATGTCTATGAAGCGTAACTTACTTAGTTGTTCTAGTTTTGCCCGACCGCGTAGGCATAGAAAGAGAACAAACAGCTTGACCTTGCGCTCTTGGCGCTGCTTCAGTGGCTTTATCAGCCCGTACCGTTGGCTGCGTTCCGAACTAAGGTAAAACAAAGCAAATATTCAGATCTTAGGGTTTCACTAGACAAACCAACAAAAATCACTTAACACACCCCAATAAGAAAAAATTGCGGGTTTATTTTAACTAATTGGATATCTTTTGACGTGCAACCGAAATCTCTGATTGTCCTCCGTCGCATTGCGGGCACCTCCGATATTTAAACCCAACAAATATAGATTTATAGGCCAGCGCGTTGGGCTCAGAAACACTGAGACGATTTAATGCTTTGTGTTTTGTTTTAATATCATTGCCACTTACGAGCCACCGAGGTGGTTTTTTAAACAAAATATAGTCAAACCATTCCTACAAGCATAGTTTGATTGCGAAAATGGTGTTTCCATGTGACAAAAACGTTAAAATATTTTTGCATACGTGGCGGAATCTGGAATGGCAGAATGCATTTCATGGCGCCCATTTCATTTGGACCGCGTCGGGAATGCGTACCGACGCACTGTAGGACGCGCGCAAACGTAGCTGTGGTGCACCCGCAGCCTCACTCTTGTGTTTCTGACATCTCTGGCTCGCTCACTGCGGGCATCCAGGCATCTGACACCGTGACATCTGGCGATTTTTCTGTCTTTCACGTGGCGTTCCAAGCGGCAAACGACGGAAGATGCACATCAAGCTGTTCTTGAACACGTGTCGCCATCTGTACTTTATATTAAGAAACTACAATTTGCCGTAACTGAACGGGAAAAGTTTAAGGTCTTATAACATTTTAACGTGTAATATGTCAATATGGAAGTTCTGGAAAATGTAATATTGAAGGATGCTTCATAAATTAATGTCTCGTTATTTTGATTAGTTAACGTGATTCCGTTTTTATAGCGCCTTAAAATGATGCCATTTTAAACTTTATTTTTTATTTTAAAATATACACTATCTCTACAGCTCGTTGCTTACTTTTTTATTTTACTACATGCAACCAAACTCTCATGTAAATTATCGTGGACGATGAGACGTTATAACTCGAGAAATAATTTTTTCAACATTAGAGACTGCGGCCTATTAAAAGATAAATTAT
The DNA here is from genome assembly GCF_016920785.2 of Ixodes scapularis. NCBI lineage: Eukaryota > Metazoa > Arthropoda > Arachnida > Ixodida > Ixodidae > Ixodes > Ixodes scapularis. The sequence continues at coordinate 1,296,500 of NW_024610115.1, read as the reverse complement.
TAACTAGCAACTAAAAGTAACAGCAATTTTTAGACGTTAAAGGATTGTCGAAAAACAGCTCTTTGATATGACATTAACGTTATATGTGTAAGTTACATTGAACGAAAGTTATAAGCCGTCAAAAAAGCACCAAAACGTCCTGCACGGTGAGGTTGCACCTTATTTTTCTCGCGGCTGTACACGCTGTCGCAGGTTCCCCGAGCCTTGCGCTTTGAGGCCGCACTTTCTCTCTCGCCATTCTTCCCAGTTTCCCTCTCTCTTCATCTTAAATATGACTGCAAAGTATTCTTTTGTTTTGCTTTGTTAGCGGATGGCACGATAGCTAACAGCCCAGAACTGCTGGCTTCGTGAATGGATGGTTGCCAGGCACTTTTCGTCGCTGCAGATCAAACATAAAGCGTCATCAAATGCTCACCCTTGCTACACACAATTGTGCACTATAATTAAAATTCTGAGAACCTTGTCTCTTTTTTTTCTCCGGCCTCCTCTCTATCACTGGGATGAAAAATAAACTAGATTCTTTTTTTTTAAATGTGAAATCAGAGCTTTTAGCCAAGAACGCCTATATGGCATGAACTGGGCAATTTTCCGCAAGACCATAGGTGGCGAGTCATTAGAATCGACCTTCCAGTAAGCATTTGAGAACATATAGAATCATATAAGAATTGATATTGATGCTTCATACGCACTATGAAGTTCAAACAGAATCTGGTTTTTAGAGGAGAATTCACGTTTCAAAATGTTCTCTTCTTGGTAGGGGTACTATTAAAAATATTTCAAATGTCATGGTGGCAGTGCTAAACTTGTAGGTAACTAAACTCTGGTGGGCGCTTCGTGAATCGTTTTGAGTGGAATGCTATGTAAGGTGGCAGCGAGTCGAAGCAGAAGCCTGACCGGGCCAATTGGGGCCATATAGATTTTTATGCTTTTTTCCAACTGAACAAGTAGGGTAAAGTTTCTTTTACGTTCATGTATAATTGGGAGAAGTATCATGCGGTTAATTTTTTTAGTACTGTTGGTTTGGTTTTAGCAGGATGCAATGATGCTTCAAAGTGCAGTGTTTTTTCTATTTTTTTTCATTTCTCTCTTTCTCTATCTCCTTTCTCCCTACCCCCGCTGCTGTAAAATAAACGAAAAGCAACGCACCAAAAAAGACATGCTAAGAACTTTAAAAAATAGCAAGCGATATTTGACGCTACTCTTTGCTACTTTCCAAGGCTGCTGAGCACACCGAAGTAAGTTAATGAAAATCCAAGCCTAATCTTTTTTTCAGAAGTCTGACATTTAGTTCGCACCACTGCTTTTCCTTTTTCTTTGTTTTCTTCTCGCCTTTTTTCCATCTCAACACTTACTCACGTGCAACTGAGAGAGAAATAGCAAGTGTCGTAGACAGAAATATAAAACTACCTAGCCCACGCTTCCCTCCTCTCCCGTCACTTCGGTCCCGTGAAGGGACCCAAGGCACAGCGGAACACGAAACAATTCACCGGAGAGCAATTACCGTATACAGCACGCCACTGGAACGCAAGCACAAATTCCCGAGAGTGCCCGCAGTACCAGACAGCAGCGATCTTATAGACGTCTGCAAGCAGCCGCGCTTCAGAGCAAGTCTGGCCACCGTTCACGGAAAACGCTGTGTTTGTGTGCCAGTTTGGAAATTATGGGTACGCCCTAGCAATGCTTGAGTATCAGACGATCTGCCCACACCAGCAGCAAGAGGGTCAGCGCCGAGTTGCTGTACTTGCAAACATCTATAAGCCTAGCGGAATACTGCAAAAAAAGACACACACTCTAAGAAAAAGGGGAGCGTGATTTGGGGCGCAAGTGCTTTGACACAACCATTAATCCCCTGGAAATCTAACGAGGCGGGAGCACCTTTTGTGCTCCTCCTTTTAGTCCCTCAAAGTTGGACCCTCAGTACTAACCTTTGCCTCCTTGCATTTAGATCCGTGGGACTAAAAGTTGCACACTGGAATTTAGACCCCTGGAACTAAATTCGGCGCCTTTGCATTTAACCCCTGGGACTAAATGTCGCGCCCCTTGCATTTAGACTCATGGGACTAAACCTCGGCCCCCTTGCATTTAAATCCCGAGGATTAAACGTTAATTCGTTACATCTCGTCCCGAGACGCTAAGTTTTAAACCCTAGTTTTTGGTCTTCTTGGTCTAAATTTTTACACCCCAAATGGCGCACCACTGAAGAAGTAAGCCCCGCGCAAATGCACTGGTTGCCTAGTGTACTGCATTCTCAGAAACAAAATGTTGGAATTCAAGTCAAACGTAGCTTTATGGCCTCGCAGATACACATCAGATTCATGGATGACTGAGGTCAAATTTTCTTAGCGCTAGCATCCACCTTAAAGGGACAATGAAGGCAATTTCGGATATATTTTTGGCGATTGAACTGGGTTCCCGGCACGCCTCAGGCCATGTTGCCCAAATTTCAGTCGAAACCGGCGCTTGTGTGCCGCGCAAATCAATTAAACAGTCAGGGTAATAATCGTACCGGGATCGATCGAGGCGACGCCCCGAGCGTTGCGGGAGAAACCAGCAGAAGCGGAGGTCACGTGACCCTACGGGGCCTGGAAGCGTGACGTCACAAGAAACGTGTCAGCGATTGGTCGAAACGACACACGTGCCCTCGGTCACGCTTTGGATCGTGGTTTTTATGAACACTGTTCTAATTCCATTTGAATAACCATGAAAAATATAAATCGAACCGAAAATGATAACTAAACCGTAAACAAACACCATTATTATTTTTCTATTTGCTACGCTGCACGCGAAACGGGCAATGAGAAACTATGGGCAAACAAGATATACAAAATAAAGAACACAGCGCGGAGCACGCGGGAGTTTTTTGGTTCTGGTTTCAGATGTCGGTGCCGTGTTTACTTTAGGAACACGGCACTCGAGGGATTCTGCAAAGCGGTAGTCATGCCAAATTTGCGCGCTGTTGAAGGATGTTCAAACGGTCGACTGATGACCCGTGATCGTTCGGGCGACGTTAATTAATTTTCACCTACTCCCAAGCGATGAAGCATTGCGATGTCTCTGGTTGAATAGCGTTGTATTGTGCAGAGGTCTCGGCGATGGCGTCAGAATTTGTTCGCTACATTTTCGGTCAGGAGACTTTGAACAGAACCTTCAGGTTAGTCGGAGTCTGGGCGTAGGTGTGAGGCGAATTACTCTGGGTCGGCGGCAATTCTGGGGCGTCCTCGTAAAGACGAATTCCAGAGTTCCGTGTCCTTAGGAGCATCTCCCGTTCTGTTGGTGTCAGGTCACTGAACGGGAGCCCGAATTCGCTCGCGAGAGCGGCATTGCCGTCCATATTGGTCCGACGAAACGACCGCGCCACCGCGCTGCTAGAACCGACCGCGGTAACCAGAGTATCGACGCCCTAAATGCTACCGGTACCGACAATTCACATGTGACGTCACTCCCTACGTCACCTCCGTTTTCGGAGTCCCAAAAACGAGAAACGCAGATAGTTCAGTTTCGGTTTCTTCAGTTCTTTCGTAGGTACACAAATACGCGTCACAAATGTCTATAAAAAATTGGGCAGTATGCCAGGTTCCCAAGAAGCCTAAAAACACCATTTAGAAAAACTTAATAAAATCGCTTTCATTGTCCCTTTAAGTCTAAATTCACAAGGGTGCACTTGAGTCGACGATGACTTTGACACTGCGACGTCAGTTGAAACCAGTCGTGGTCCAAGCACAGTTTATTAGGACACCGGTAGCTTCTGTCCTGTTCCCGAAAGATTTGAATGATTAGTAACACTGGCAGTGTGGAAATACCTCATCGCTCAACAAACGTATTAGACACAACACAGTCATAATAAAATAGCAAGTAGGCTGAGTAACACCCAATTCACACGGTCAACATAAAGTTATCTTTAACATAGGTCCCTTTGCTATCGGAGAATTAGCCCGTGCTCTTGGGTCGCGAACACACGCCGCTCGCGGAAGATTGTTGATTGATTGGCCGCAAAGAATAAAGGTCCCTTAGCTAAAGGTACCTTTACGGTCGTGTGTATGGGGTATGAGTGCTGCAGCGGTTCACATATAACGGGTGATCAATAGACCGATGCCACCAAGCGTTCCACGCATGCGTGACGCCGCCATAACTGTAGTTCGTAGGAGGCAGACGCCACCCTTACAAAAATGAACAATGAGTTTCAATTGAGCTTCTAATGTGTTTTTATAGAGTCAAATGAAACTCATAAGAAACTCATCATTAAATGAGTTTTATCATTACCCACTCCATATCTATTCTTTTGAATTTACTCATTACAAATTCAAGTGAGGTTTATCGTTACCCAATCAATATCAATTCTTTCGAGTTTACTCATTACAAATTCAAGTGAGGTTTATCGTTACCCAATCAATAGCAATTCTATTGAGTTTACTCATTACACATTGAAATGAGTGTTATCAACAAAAAATCAATAAATCTACTCCCTACTGCATTGCACCCGAAACAAATAGCGCGTCGGTGCTAGTTTTGATATACAGATTTATTTCCTATGCTTAAAATAATAACTGTATTCACCCCCTTTACTCCTAAAGGCTTATTCACACGATGTATCTCTTCAACGCGCCACAGTTTAGCGAAACCAAGATTTCGCGAAATCGGCCTGTTCACACGTGGAGTTTGACGCGCGAAACCTGTGACGTATTGACTCACGAGAATTTCGCCAAACCTTGTCATCTGCACCGGGAATGCCAAGCGTTTCGCATCAAAATGATATGAAGTACGCACAGTGTGAAGAGACAGCCTGTTTTATTAATGAGTAAAGCTATACGCACTCCGGAGTGCGCTTCGGACGGAAATGGCTATACGCACTCCGCTTTTCTCGTATAAAAAGAGTGGACAGAACGAGTTTCCTAAAGACTTAATAAGCGCCCCAATCAGGGAGTCTGAGGTACGGCGAGCCATCAAGAAGCTGTCCGGCAACAAAGCGCCCGGACCGGATGGAATCGGCGCAGAGTTCTACAAAAGGTATGCGGACCTCCTCTGCCCCATTCTGGTAGAGGTATACAAAGATATCTTTCAGCGAAAGCTTCTCCCTCCGTCCATGAGGGAAAGTCTTACGGTGCTCATCCCGAAAAAGGCAGGCAACGGCTCCGACCCAGCAGTGACGGACTACAGGCCCATCAGTCTTTTCTGTGGGGACTACAAAATTCTTGCCAAAATTTTGGCGAGAAGGTTGGATCTTGGACTTCGGTGCGTGGTAGGCGACCATCAAGCTCACGGTCTACGGGGGCGCTCCATAGCGCGAAACCTCCACACCATGCGTATCGTCAGGGAGGCAAGTGGTGAGGGACATCAGTCTTTGGCGGTCCTTCAACTCGACATGAGCCAAGCCTTTGACCGGGTGTCCCACGAGTTCCTAAGAGCTGTGCTGAAGAAATGTGAAGTCGGGGACGGAATGTTGGACTGGGTGGGCCTCTGCTACCGAGACATATCGACGAGACTTCTCGTCAACGGCGATAAAGGGCGCTCAATACCGATAGGCCGCTCGGTGCAACAGGGCTGCCCGCTCTCTCCCATACTCTTCGGCCTACAACTAGAGCCCCTCTGCCGGGCCGTCATCCGAGACACAACCATACAAAGACTGCAGATGGGCGACCAACACGTAAAACTCCTGGCGTACGCCGATGATGTGGCCTTGATTTGCACTTCCAAGGCTCAGGTTGAGGCTGCTCTGCAGCACGTTGCGGTGTTCTCCCAGGCGTCTGGAGCAGAGGTCAACCGGCGGAAGTCCATCGGTGCTTGGCTCGGGAATTGGGCCACGACGCCCAAAATCTTCGCAGACATCGAATGGGGAACAACGGTTGACAGCTACCTGGGAGCGCCGATTGGAGAACGTGGGCCACGGTGGAAAAGTGGCGTCAGAAGACCAACGCCTTTCAGGCGAAGCTCTCCCCGTGGCTCGGCAGGCGGTTATCGCTCTTTAATAGAGCGTACGTCTGCAACTCTACTTCATATCGAGCGGTACTCTACTGGGCACAAGCTGCCGTGTGTCCCGAGTCAACAGCCAATCGTATTCACCGAAGCTGGGCGAGCTTCATCTGGAGGTCGACGATGGAGAGGACGCGGCGCAGCAACCTCTTCCTCAGTTTGGCGGCCGGAGGTCTGGGCCTGGTGAACGTGGTGCTGAAGCTCCACGGGCAGCGCTTCCTTCTCTTCAGAGACTGGCGGGACCCCCTCTTTTTAAGTGCCCTACATTACCTCGGCTACCCGTACCTCGGCAGATGGATGGTCAGTACCACAGGTCGCACCACCAGGGGAGCGGGTCTGCGGTTCTACGCAGAAATCGCCGCCTCAGTGGAGTTCTTCCTGGTCCACTTCTCTTGGGAATACCTCCTTGCTGCCAGCCGCAAGACGCTGTACTGGGACACACTCGCCATCGTGCTCCCAGTTTCCCTCTACAGAATGGAGACGGTTCCCCTTTGCGCAGCCGGGCTCTTCAAGCGGGTGCGGAGGTTCCCTGTCCCGGCATCCAGTAAGGACTTCTTCGTCCGACTCCACCTCGAGGTGCTGCCTGTGAAGGTGTGGTTGGACGCGAGGGGTGTTTTCGTCCCCTGGTCCACGAACTGCGACCTGTGTGGCGCGAGTGAGACGTTACAGCACGTCTTCGTCGAGTGTTCAAACGCGTTGGGACGAACTCAGGGTGGCATTTGGGCAGCACTTTGAAATCGAGTGGCCAACCTTTAAGTATTTGAACCTCGGAGGTGCCGACAAGTCGGACGTAGCCCCGGCAATTGTCCTGCTGGGTCTGCAGTCCATTTGGTTGGCGCGTACAGCCATGGTGGAATGTCACACCGACGCCAGACCGACGTGGGACTACTTCACGACAAGGCTGAGGTGGCTCCTCTCGATTGCCGCGAGAGAGGAATACCACGAAGGAAGGGAATGGCAGAACATAAAAAATAGACTGGAGTCAAAACGACTGAAGGACCAGCGCGCCTGGCAACGGGGAGACGGGAGCGGGGCTAACTAGGGTGCCTACACTTCCTGGCCCGTTAGGGGGCTGGCCGCGGCCAGGCAACGAGATTCTTAAAAGCGCGGGGAAAAAAAGGGGAAGGGGGGAAGAAACATTAGGAAAAAAAACCTTTTTTTTATTAGTTTGTTAACCGGGATGACTGTTTGTCTGATCTTGTGACCTGTAAACCGGGGCTGACCTTTTTTTTCTTGTTTTTGTCTCTCTGTTCTCATAATAGAATCACTAAACATATGAAAGTGTCCACTCATATTACGTGTAACTGCAATATGTAAATAAACCTGTTTTTGTTGGAAAAAGAAAAAAGAAAAAGTGCCATGGCATAGGGGTTAAAGTTTCCGCTTCATACGCAAGTGGACGCGGGTTCGATCCGCGGTGAGCCTACTTTTTTTTTTTTTTTCTCAAACATTTTGTTTTGTCGAGGCATTTGGCGATATTTACGACATTTCCTTTTTTGCGATGAACAGTAAAAAAAAAATCGAATGTTGTCGAGAAATTTCGCAGAACTAAATGGTATCGGACTCCCTTTTCGGAGGTGCGATCGGGGACAGTGGGGTTTGGATTGCCGGCTGGACGCCGCGAAGCGGCGTGTACTGGTTACGCTTTGTAATTAGCAGCCGATACTGTCGCCGCGATGCGGCGTGAACGCAGGCGGGGGGCTCTGTTAACGAGCTCCCCAGTGATTCACGCGCCGTTCGAAAAGGGTGGCCCGAGCGGCATGATCTCTCGGAGGAGTGCGTATAGCCATTTCCGCGCGAAGCGCACTCCGGAGTGCGTATAGCTTTACTCAATCTCGTCGCTGCTGTCCCTGCGCAGACCCAAAGCAAGCTTCGGACTCGAGCTTTGGTGCCCGTTATTTCTCGATAATAGCGTGGGTACCGCAAAAGGCGGCGCCCACGACATCTCCGTTGATCGCGTCTTCGACGCCGTCGCCCGCTCGGGAACTGCGTGAGTCGCACTCGGCGCCCGCGGTCGGTATGGTCGAAGCGTTTTCAAAACGTCACGGATCGCTGGATTCACAGCTCAGAGCTGTCGAGGCGCAAAGCTATCGAGGCGCGTGTACTTACGATCGTGGCAGACATGTAAGCATGCCTGGGTACTGGATCGTCTGGGCTTCATAAGTACAACCAGAGTCCTTCAATGCTCTGGTACAACAGAGCAGCTTGGCAGTGACAAAAACAAAACATGCGGCATTGAGTATAAAACGACTATAAAAATGTTACTCTGGACAAAAAGCTTGTTTAATTTTCAAGATTAAACGTTCTAACTTCCAAATAAAAGCTGTCGCAAATTCTTGGTGGCGTTTTAAGCGCGAGATGCTTGCGTTTTGGGGGGTTCCCGGCAGAGAAACGCTGTTCTAAAACTCTTCGCCGCAATCCTCGCTATTTTGCCGTCCGTAACGCGCGGTAAAGTAGTGCCCGATATTCTAAAACTCCCTATTTTCTCGGCACACGTTTTCTCGTCAAGCTAGAATGTTTTTTTCTTTTTTTAACTAGTTGGGTTTGCTTTATTTGTCCTAATGTTTGGATCTATCTGTAGCGTAATGAAAAGTTGCCACTCATTCTGTGTATGGTCCAAGAAATTGTAGCTTATGTCAACAGAGCACGTATTGAATTCCTAATGCTACTTTCAGTTCGTTGCTTTAGAAAATGTCTTATTGGTTTAGCAGTGTGCTGATGTCGTTCAACTATAAATTGATTACATTGATAATACTTCATTACATTTCAGAAGTTAGACTTCCTTGGAATTCGCTTCATGCAGAGCCAATATTCCTTTTCAGTCAAAATGGTTGAAGAGGATATCCATCTTTTGTTTTGAAGTTATGGAAATGGACTGGATTGTACTGTAAGGACAAACTTCGGTCCCCTGGCTTTCTAGAATTGAACTGGGTTTACATTTGTCGGTTAGATTGATAAAGCAGTTGTCCCTTTTGCCTTTTTTTATTTTTTCTCTTTCATTTTGCAATTGTGATGTGATAAAGCCGAGGGCCGCAGTTATTCCCAAATGAAGCAGCAGCAGTGTGTTCCCTGCTTGCGTCACTTCGATTCATTTCAAGGCATGCCACGAAATGAATGCCTTTATTCATACACCGTTGGAATTGGGACTGACTTCAAAATGCAGTTTGACACAGTGTTTAAGTGGTATGGGACGTGTGTTGAATGACCTATGCAGTTGTCACGGGTTCGTGGTTGGTCAACCTGAAACGCTCCAAGTCCCACTTCCTTCTTCTTGCTTTCCTCTTCCCATTGGTTTGAAGCTCGGCTGGCATTATACTCTGTTTCATACTTAGCGTGCAACGCTGTCAAAGCTATTGGCGCGGGTGCGTGGCTTCATCTACGGTTTTGCTTGCGCGGGAAGGCGTGCAAATGATCAACGAGATCAAGCCCCACGCTCGCGCCAGTAGGTTTGACAGCGTTGCATCCTAAGTATGAAAGGGAGTATAGTCTCATCCGAGCTCATGCCTTTGGCGCTCAGGTAAACATGTGCGAGAATCGCAATTGACCCTCCCCCAAACCACCCTTAAACAGAACAAAATGACAAAAAAGACAATTTGTGACAGCGGTGTTCGAGAGAAACTGCAGACGTTTAATTACCCTGCCTGAAACTTTGCAAACATATCAGTGTGGTTGCAGCTGTGAGGGTGAGGTGGATCCAATATGAAAACTGGACCCTGAAGCGACGCCTTCAGGATGCCGAAAATAATTATGGTAAGTTAGAAATTATCCCACTAGTATACTTCCTAAATATTTGGGCCGGGTGTCGATTAAAAAATTTTAACCCACTTAATTTGTCACAAATTTTCAGGCATAATATAATATCTTGAAAAGAATGAAACTGCAGATGTTCCAAACTGGCTGAGGTAAAGCAGCCTTGCAGTGCACCAAGGTTTACACTGAACATACTTTTGTGTATTGTCCACGAGGTGTAGCTCTTGCATTGAAGTTTTATGAGTTAGTTTTTTCAATGTTTGAACTTTCAGCGTGCCAGCGGGGTAGTGTGTAATTGTTTTTTTTGTTTTTTTTTTTATAGCGCAAGCAATATCTTAATCCTGGCGGCAGGAAGATTCGGCTAGCAGTTGACATGGTTGGACAATGGTGTGCATGCTTGCTTTCCATGAAGCGGCCATTGAAGCCAAATAACAGCATGTGCGGATTGTCCATGCATTTAATTTTTTTGTTTGTTGTTTGTTTCAGACTACATGTGCTCCCAGTACAAGGGGGTGGTCCTCCAGGCTCTGACGACCAGCATGTCGTCTCTGCTGTGCTGTCGAGGGAAATTTAAAGGGTAAATATTGCAGCTGCAGTTTTTTTCAATTCTTTCCCTGCTACACTTCCTGCAAATTTCTGTGCATACTTGGTCTTTTTGTTTTCACGGTACTGTAAACTTTTGTTATAGTCCGTTGCAACTATAGAATAGCACAAGCCCCTCCCACAATTCCCTTTGCTCGCCATGATTGGCGGTGTCCTCTTGACTCTCCTCCTCTCTAGTGTTTGCTTATTAAAAAGAGTGAAGGGCTTCTTGGGAGGGGCTTTGCTATTCTAGAGTGGCAACAGAGTATAGCATGACCTCAGCTAATTTAATCATTTCGAAGAGTCCTAGCGGGCACCCATGCATTTTATGGGAAGGACTCTGTGTCATATTTGTCACCGAGAAAATGACCCTACAAATGGGACAGCACGGGCCTTCTGCTACAAGATTAACCGAACCAAACTTTGTTTTCAAGATCAGACCGGAAAAAGTCGACTCCTGTCTTATAAACGGCGAGTAACAGAAATCCTGTGCTAGTCTTGCCACGTTGGGAAGCTAATGCTGTGACCCCCATCTTGATTTCTTTAATGCTTGTTATGGCTGTTTTCACATCTGGTATATTCACTGTTCTTTGGCCAAAAGTGAGTGGCAGGTCACCTTAGATTTCCAGAAGAAAGCGGTCGCATATGCAGAAATTTCTAGCAAGTTCGTAGCGCAGTGGCGCTTCGTCGCAACAGAGGAAAAACTATGGTATTGTTGGTGCAAAACATTAAGCCTCACGACTAGCAGCAACTTAATCGTGGATATACTGCACCGTACGGCGTTTATTTGAGCTCTACTCAACACAAAATATTACAGGGGCACTTAGGTATCCCTTTGTAGATTGAATGCGAAAGCATTGCCATTCCTAACGACACTTCCTTTTTTTTTCCTCTATTGTTAGGAATCGCACTGCTTTCGCATTCAATCCACGTAGGGATACCTAAGTGCCCCTTTAATATTTGTTTTACATTACATCATACGGCGTCACACATCATGGTACGCCATGTCGTCACGTGGAGTGTGATGTCATCGAACCGAGGACATATTTTTATGACCATCTTTCGGGCACATCAACGCCGATGCCGTCAAACATGATGAAAAAACAGCCTTAGATAAACAGGGACGAAGAACGGGTAAAGACATGCCGTCTTTTGCTGTAATGGACAAGCTTCTTTTTGAGGGGAGAGTAATGTCGCATTCCGAAGCGGCTGAGATAGCAGAGCAGCTAGCATGCCCGGCTCTCACACAGCAGCACTGGGTTCAAATCTCAGCCGTGGAAGCACATTTTCTTCTTTCTTTTATTCCTCTGTTAACGTTTGGTACAACTCGGATTTTCTGCTCCATGGACATATAATGCTTTCGCATTAAAAAGGCACATCCAGTCAGGAATGTGCCTTTTCGTGTGGTAGAGTCACACAGCTGCTCACCACTTTGAAAATCACCACTGAAGTGCGAGAGGGCTCTAGTGATCACCAAATCAGGTTCACGCCATTCATAGGTGAAGGATCCTTTTTGGAGGCACTGAAGATTTGTGTGGCATTTTCTTTCGTTGATTCATTGGCGCTTCTCGCCGTTGATCACAGTCCTGCACCTCGTTAGCTCTAACAGGCAGGATGGACAGCTCGGCAGACTCGTCGGCTGAATCCTTCGTGTGTAGTTTAGCATTGTCCTTAGGCTGCTTCAAGTAGGGATGCATGTGAACAGTGCGCAAAACACATGCATCTTGCCCACGCTTCTATATTCATTGCTGGTCGCGGCGAAATAGCCAAGTGATGTGCGGCCATGTTTGCCCTAAAAAGTTTGTGAGACACTTTGGATAATGTCGTAATATTTCGTTGTCACACAAAAGTTGCGACAATTTTGTTTTGTTAATAAGGGTTTCTTCTCGGGTTTTGTCAAACGCAATTTTTTATCGTAAGTTTGCTTTTTTGAATTCGGCCTCTGATGTCTTGATCTTCCCAATAATTCAAACTTAGTGTGGCGGATCCAGGCCTCCGTTTTGGTGTGGGCGGAACATTTTTAAGGATACTATTCTCCCATTCTTTCGTGTGCAAGGGGGGTCCACTCATGTCAAATTGCCCTCCGAGAAGAGGGGGGGAGGGGGGTCAACTTTGTTTGGGGGGGAAGGCCCCCCCCCCCCCCCCCACCCCCCCTTGGATCCGCCACTGTTGCGAAAGCTGCAGTTGACGCTCACCCATTCGGAGCATGGCATTATGATCCGCATAAAACCCTATTACCCTTTCCTTCGTGTCCGTTGTGATTAAAAATACTTCTTCAAGATAGTAAACAAACACAAAAAAGTAAATAAAAATACACAGGGCAACAATTGTGGGCATAAAACACTGGCGCCAGTGTTTGCCACCACTTATTGTCCATGTGTTTTTTGCGGCGGTTGTCTACGATCATGGATCAATTGGCTCGAATTGCCATATTAATTCTGCGAGATGCTTATAAGTTTTAGCTTCTCTATGTTCGAATTTGGTAAACTTCATAAGCGGCAACATCTGCTGGCTTATCTTTGGTAGACCTTTTCAAAAGCCGAAATAAAAGAGTGCAATGCGGCGGCAAAACAGTGAGCGATTGATTCTCGCAGACTCGGGGGCAAAATATACTTTTGCATTATGGTGCCCCTGACAATGTTATTAGTGCCACTCATTAAACTATCAAGGTAGTTGTAAATTAAGTGCCTGGGTGAGCAAAAATGTAGGAATTTTGGATGTGACTTTCCGCATTTAGGGCTGGTTCACACATACAATGCAGCGCTAACTCAGTCCTGTTAAGGCAACGAGTCGCTGCTACTTCCATGGCTTGTATCGTGTGTTCTGAGGGTCCTCCTTTCATAAAGGACTGATGTCCCGGTTTGTAATACTGATTCAGCGCTGAGGTAGTGCTGCGCTGTGATCAGGATACCTTGCACGGACATTGAAGTTTAGATAAGCAGATCAACGTGTAACTGTGCATCTTTTTTCTTTATAGGTTACCAGTACAAGGTCTCCCATTGACATGAAGGCAGTACAAGGTCTCCCATGGACGCGAAGGCAGTACAAGGTCCCCCATGAACACGAAGGCAGTGTACCGTATACTCGAATTTTGCATTTTTAATAAACCAGTTATTACTCCTTCCCACGGTTTTATGCAGGCATTTTCCGAACCTTGCATGCGTATATAGGCATACATATAAGTGACACTTGCACTCCCTTTCCGCTTCCGTCAAAACAACGGTTAGATCGGACCACATGTTATGCAACCTATTGCCGTCTTCCCCCTTAGAGCCGTCTATCTAGAAACCCGTGCTAGGAGTATAATTTCTAATACATTTCATTTGAAAGTCTAGATACACTGCTTTGAGTCTCTGTTGAAAATCAAATGTTATTTTCTACAGCGTTGCAATTCAGGTTTTGATGGGCCATCTCATTAGGTATGTTCCGACTCGTCGGATTATACCTAATGAGATGGCACGTCAAAACCTCAAGTACAACGTGGTAGAAAAAAACATTTGATTTTCAACAGAGACTCAAAGCAGTGTATCTAGACTTTCAAATGAAATCTATTAGAAATTCTTATGAGGTGGAACGGCAAAACCGTAATTGAAACGCGGTGGCCAATAGTTTTCGTAACCTCCTTAGGGACTCGTTACAAAAAATCAATTGTTTTTCAACACAGACTCGAAACGGTGTCAATAGACTTTCAAATTATATTCATATGAAATACATTGGAAACTTTATGCGGTAGCTTTGTCGAAACATCAATTGGAATGCGGTGGCCAATAGTTTTCGTAAACTCCTTACGGACTCGTTACAAAACTCGTTTGCATTTCTATTGAGACTCGAAAAGATATAATGAGTAGACTCCATAAACTGTGAAATGAAATTCATTAAAAATTTTTGTAAGGGCAGTTCACGCGACAACTCCTGCTGTCTCGTGGTCTGCTCGCGCAGGCCTCCAGCAGGGTTGTCGCGCGTGCTAAAAGACTACAGCTCCCACGATGCATATCGGCAGCGGTGGCGCACTCAAACTAGCTGGTGAGATCGGTCTATGTGCGCGACCAAAAGCGTCGCTGCGGCCAGCTTTCCACGATTGGCCAAATCATGGGCATATGAGCATTGTCAGATTGTCAACTTTGACGGTGTTAGTTTAGCATTGCGATGGCTCCTAGCTTCCACTGTGCTTTTTAAACACACCACCGAACTCGTCATCGCACCTGATGGTAAATAGCCAAAATAACAACTAGTGATGTCACGGCGAGGCCAATCCCAGTCGTGACGTCACGGATGGAAACCATAAGAGGGCGCCACCGAAACATCTTGGCGCTAATTGGCAACAGATCAATGCAATATTAGAATGTTTTCAGCCTGGTTCACAAGTACCTTTCTCTAACGTCATGTTACCATTTCAAGGAGATAAGCTGGCACGTTTCAATCGAGACACGATTCTTTTGGTGACTTATACGTAACGTAAGATAACGTTCTGTGTGAACTAGGCACCCTAGTGTGAACAAGCCTTTAGAAGGCCGTACGCTGCGGATTGCCAACCTAGCGGGCACGGGCTCAATCTATGCTTCAAAGTGTCGCACGAGGTCTCGCTAGCAACGCGACAGTTTAGTGAGTGTACGGCCGAATAAAAGTTTCTGAAGAGTCGAGCGGCCTCTGCCAATGTTTGCGAAACACACACACACACAAAAAAAGACCATCAGTAGAATTGGCATTTCGCTCGCTTTTATGAGGTAACCGCATCGGATTGAATCTCACGTCTCTGTACTGCGTAGCAAAATCAGCACCCATAGCTCCAAGAATAGAGCATACCGCGCGCTTTGTACTCTCGTGAACGCGCTCAAACAGAAATCACTTTCTGAATCCGCAGAAAATGAATACAAATTAAACAGAAGTACTTCGATATACCTTCATTGAGTTTCCTTGACTTGTGACTCCAGAACACATCAAGTGCAGTGCTGCATGCAGCACCGCGAATCCAAACCGGATCCCGTAATCCCGCCGATCCCGCTTCGAGAGAGCAAAATGACGAAGAAAAGCGATTCGAACTGACGAGAAGGTAGACGACGCAGCGCCGGCACGCCGATCGAGTGACGTACGTGGCACCTGACGCCTGGTTTGATACCGGGACCAGGCGGATTTTTTAAGTCGTGCACCCCTCACCTAGGTGTGTTTTGACCTTTCTGTTTGTCCTTTGACCACCCTGCTCCTCATCTCAAGGAATTGTTGTCGCTAATCAGAGCTCTTCATTTCCAAACAAACACGCCGGGATTTTTTTCTTTTTTGTTTGTTTCGCTTTTCGTTTATGATTTTGTTGTACACCTCCCATTTTTTTCGGGCAATTTTGTTTTTTCTTTCTTTTTTTAAGGCGAATTTTTTTGGTCGTATTTTGGAACGCGCAGGGATCAGTAGCCCAGGTCCGAGATAGAGCGCGCGATCCGAACGGAGTCATTCCGCCTCCGGAATCAAATACCCTGCGGAACATGACCGCTCCTCCGAGATACGCGGATGCATTCCCGTCATTCTCATTTCCGGGAATCTACTTCCCGCGGTCCCAGATCTCGGCGCGTGTAATGGAAGGAGCGTGATCATGTGCTAAAGGTTTCACCGATGACGTAGTAGCTCTTTCCGATCCCGGAATGTCTGATTCCCGGCCTAATTTATTGTGTGCTGTTCTGCGACCAGCGGGGCTGCCGGAGATTTCGTCCGCGACAACGTAATCAAGTGTAGCAAGGCTTCCAGCGTCTGAAAAGTCCTACGCGTACATCGGCAACAAGCGATTTCTTCAAAAAGCCCAAGGAATTCATATGATGCGTTTAGTGTTCGGTTTGGCAAATCACTGCTTCTGCCACATCGTGTTGAATCTTCACAGACTCCTTTCGTTTCGTTTTTGAGTTTGTGTGGTTACTCTGCGGTGCTTTTGTCGACATATATCTCGGATTACATATTTAAAGTCCGGTATTTTCATCGCAAGTGCGCTGCTACCCACTCCTTTGCAGCAATTCTCCGTTCCGTTTTGGATTACCTCTAAAATTAGGCAGTGTCTATTTCCTAGCAGCAGGAAGAATAATTTCCCGGAATTTTATCGGCAATCGTTTGCCATTAGCTGTCTACAATCATGAGATAACTGCAGGTAGAACACTGACTTTCTTATTCTCCCGGCGTTTTGTGAAAATGAGTTTCAAGGTCACCATTTCGTTGATACACGTTTTGTAGACACGTTTCGTCGACACAAATATTTTATCGTCACTCGTTACGCGAAATGCACGCTGTACGGAGATTTCGTCGTGCGTGTGTCTCTTAGGCGCTTGCTCACCTCCCAGCCCACCCGTTCACGCTGCTTCGTGGGGACAGTCTGCGGTGGCTCATAACAAAAATTGTACCCCATCTGTGCCACCCGTACATGTCACTTCGTGCATATAATCTAAAGCCGCTTATTACAAAAAAAAAAAAGATAAGCTAACATAGAAAAGCTAATCTGAGCTGTCTATAAAACATCGCGTTTCGATGAAGTGATTGTATTGCCAATGAGTGGCGACTGCCGGCAGAAGCTCAGGTGAGTAATTCTGCCGGCTTCTGGGAGAATAGGCACTACCTAAGAATCGCCCCGGTTCTTGCTTGCTCAGTAATCTCCTCAGTTGTGTAACAGTTTCGTTGTACATCTTCACATATCTCGGATCGCTTGCACGTTTGTACTTGTTTACGGAATAGGCTGTCTAATAAAGTTCTGGGAGATTTGAAAACAATCCCTTGTGTGTGTTTATCTGCCTTTTTGCAACCACCTGGGCGCGTACATTTTTTACGGGTCTCCTTGAGGTGGCTGCACAAAGAGGTGTAATGGTACACCACTGAATGAGGTGTATCTATGTTCCCTATGAGGGGGGCGGCTGTAAAAACGGTGTACTAGTAAACACTCTTGGTGGGTGTATCCCTGTTCCCTATGAGCGAGGTAGGTGTAAACAATGGTGTAATAATAAACCCTGTTGGTGGGTGTATCTTTACTCCAAAAACAATTGCATGGGTGCAGAGAAGGAAATACTTCTACACCTTAAATTGGGGTGTACCTGCACACCGAAACGACAAGGAGGGTGAAAGAAAAACTTAGTGACACACCCCAATATGGGGTGTATCTGCGCACCCCCGAATGTTTAAGGTGTATAAAAGGGCGCACATATGGGCTGTACGACACGACAGCGCACGACACAAGGGCGCCGACGGGAGAGCGCGTGACAGGAGAGCGCCGCGTCACGAGAGCGCATGTGCGCGCCTTGTTTTCTCTAATCAAACGTTTTACGTCATTTTATTGGTTGAGTACGCAGACCTGTGGGAAGTCTAAATACAATTTTCACAAACTCAAAATAAAGAAGCAAGATACAGAGTTTCAGAAATATGGTTGCTTACCAATTGCCGTCCATACTAAAAAAACACTTAAGTATTGAATGAATGCGCCACACCGCGGAGGTAGTCGAGAATGCTCCTTAGGTCGTACTCTTCAACTAGCTCGCTCAGATTCTTCGCTACGCAAACGTACGTGGCCTTGCTGCTCCTTTGAGGCTCTCCACGAAGTACATCCGCCAGCATCTGCTCTGTCAAGCTCTGCTCTCTTTAAAATACGGACACCAGCTTGTACGTGTCCGGATGATGCTGCCCCAAAGAATGGTCAGGCGAGCTGGTGATAGTTAATCATGATGTGGAAACGCCAGAGTTAGGCGGAAAATTTGGGTACTTTGAAGTCAAAGAAAAACTACAGGAAAAGGCGCCTCTAATGCAGCTAACTCGTTTTGAGCGGGACCAAAAAGTTTCATGGAATATGACGTTGTTCTTTTTCCTTTTTTTCCTTTTTTGTGTTTCCGGTGATTGCAAAGGATGTGTCCACAGAATGTTTGGCTTCATTGTGCGGCTTTTCGCCGTACAATAGTAATGTTATACTTCCCACAGGTCTGCGCACTCAACCAATAAAATGACGTAAAGCGTTCGATCTGAGAAAACTAGGCTCGCACATGCGCTCTTTTGACGCGCGCTCTAATGGCACGCGCTCTCGTGTCGTGCGCTTTTGTTGGTCCTTTCCGCACATATGCACCCCTAAAAAGGGTGCATGTATTCACCTCGTCTTGAGGGTGCACTGGCACACCTTTATGGGTGTAGTATATGTGGCAGCACCTACACCTCCTGTGGGTGTACCCACTACACACTTTGCTTTTAGTGTGTGAGGTGGCCATTCACAGTGCCTGCGAGACTCCGGGGCTATATCAACGTCCTCTAGAAACTCTTACAATTGTTTAACTTTAAACAAAACAAAATGTGTTAGTATTCAGAGGTGTTATGCGTGTATAAATGCACAACTCGCATACACACCAACGCGCAAAATAAAACAAAACCAAACTTCAAAATAAGTGTTTGTATTCAGTGGTATTCTGTTTGGATAAACGCTAATTGTTTGTGCGATGTCAAATTATGTGAATAGGGCTTCACAAGTATCAAGAGATCATTTTTGACGAAATAGCTGGGTGAGTCCGAGCCAACAGAATCCTTAATCTATATTCACATAACGAGCGAAGCACAGTGTACTATGTAATATCTGAACGATCGTTGCACATTAAAAAAATTTGCCAGTTTCATCGGTAATTGGTAAACACTTTCAACCATGCTGGTTGAAAGCGTTTACCGTTTGAACATCCGTTCAAACCTAAAAAATGAAGTCTGCGTTGTGGCATTACGCAATGCAAAGCGTCATGCTTGCATTGCGTAATGCCTCAGCGCATACTTAATTTTAAGGACTAAATTGATGTTCCACCTCATAATTCGCTGAGCTGATTTCCGAGATCGCAATGATTGGCTTTTCGAGTTTTTTGCGGTTAAGTAGACGCGCAGGCATGTCTTAGAGTGTAAATTAGATTACAGAAGATACCGTAGACCAGACATCGGGTCAGCTATGCTGAACCTAGCAGGCTTAAAGTCCCTTGCTCTTATTTAGAGACTTTAAAGTTGTTTCACTCGCTTTATTTTTATAAATTACCGTTGAAACCATTCTCTATTCAGAACTCCCAAACACGCCAATCACGACACAGACACTCACAGTCTGTCGAGCCTCTTTGTGCGAGAACTAATACAAATAAGTTTTTTTTTTTCTCAACACGATTAATGACTGAAATGGATTACCTCCTACTACTTTTCAACATGACGACACCTGTCTGAAGTGTATTTTGTGCCATAAGGTACCCTTGGACGTCGGTTTCTATTTTCTAAATGCGACATGAATCAAAACTTTATTTTTCCGGTTTTGAGTGCGGTACATCTGATGCCAATGTTTAAAGGGACCACGAAATAAGTTTAAAATCGAGTTTCATCCACCGCACGTCGTAAAAGGTGTGAAAAGAAACAAAAAATTAGGGAGCCATAAAATTATTCGCTATAGAACTTTTAAAAGAAAACTGGACTCTTTTGCGCCTTTTTTCCTTCGAAAGCTCTCTGCCTTTTCACTGCGATGCATTCGCGGAAACGCAGCACGTCAGCCGAATCCACGTCGCCTATCGGGTAAGAGCCTACCTCACCAGCACCGCGAGCGTAAACAATAAATAGCCGGCGAATGTTCCTAAAAGTTTTGTTAAACAATATTCAGATCCACATTTTGTAGCATAATTATAGATATGACGAAAATTTCCAAATTTGATAATGCTGAGAGCCAAGCGCCATCTATCGTGTGGTAAACAAAGCAGAGGCGGTAGGGCCGACGGGCCGACAGGGTTGGGCTCAGTTACTTGGCCGCGACGTGTTCTTCTCGCGCGTCCCGACTTCAAGCAACAAGAAGAAAAGTACTTGAAACAGACCACGACGAACAAGAACGCTGGATCCACAAACACCCGAGAAAAGCCAGAACGGCCACGAATTCACCGACCCGCGACCAAGCGAATAGGCTTCGCAGGCACTCCGAAGCAGGCGACTCCGGCGCAGCGTTGGTTCGACGGTACTTGGCAAGGACCGTCTGCCCACGACCGGCTGGCGTGCTGAATGGAATATGCCCGCGCGACCCTTGTGGGCCCTTGCCGTATTTTGATCGCTGACCTGAATTTTAGATTAAGGGGTGAGGTCAATCTCTTCCCCTTGGTTTCCTAGGCAGCGTTGACGAACACTGTCGTCGAAAAGGGACTATCGTCGATTGTATCTTCTTGTTTTGTGTGATAATAGAGCTCAAATAAACGCCGTATGGATTACCTTCGTAACACGGTATGTACACTTCGTTATTAGTATGCCATTTTTATTCTGACAGACTGCACGTCACTGTCGAGCTATAACAGTTCGTGGGACCTACGTGCCATGCCGGTGTAACCTTTCTTTGCCGAGTGTCGCGTTAGTATCGAGTTGCAATCGTAAACGATCGGTCCCGAAGCGCTTACCAACAGCGCGAATACAGCACTTCCATTAAACGCGCGCGTCCGCTCCGAGTGTGAACAGGTATTTACGTGGCTCTTGCTGACACTCTCGTAGTCCAAACGTATCGTTTTTAATCTTGGCTCGCTCCTGCATCTCCGAGGCCGCGAAAAACGCCGCGGCCATTTGTCTCTATCTACGTCGCTTTGCAAACGATTGATACGGGTCGCCTTTTACCAACAATGACAATTGAGTTGACTTCTGGAGTCTTCACCGGAAGACTCGCCGCACTTCCCAACAGACATGCCGGCGTATGCGAGTACTCCCATGCTGTCCCTGTAGCGCAACATATCTAATTGAATCTCGCTCAACTGCGACGTGTCCATGGCTATCGCGGAGATGAGAGGCGCCGATTCAGAAAATACATCGGTGACATCCGCGCTATCAGCGTAGTAAAACCTACCGCCACACCGCCAACTCGCCGCCGCTAACTGCCGCTAACGCTCCCATTCTCCTACTGCCGGGAGAACTTCCGGTTCTGGAAGCAGGGTACGTCACGACCGTCAAAATTATGCCGCAATGTGTTTTGCGGTCAGTTGGAGAGAAAGGAGAAGTCAATATTTCATTAATGTTTTGTGTAGAAGTTAATAAACCGAGACGAAAACGGATGCCCGTTCGGCATTCAGTGAACATTGACGGTTTAATGTAAAAGTTATGTGGCAAAAGTAAAAGGGTCATTTCATGGTCCTTTTAAGTCTGTATTTTTGTTTTTTAGGTCGAAGGTTATTTTGTCATGTTTACGATTCCTACGCTTTTGCGTATACTGGGGTGTGTGTGTGTGTGTTTTATACATATATATATATATATACAGGGGCCCTAATCTGAACACTTGGCGAGAAATCTGACGGCTCTGATTGGCCGGCGCCAAGGTCAAGTGCGGCGTCGACCAATCACACCCGCCAGATTTCTCGCCGACTTTTTCGCCAAGTGTCCAAATTAGGGCCCCAGGTGTGTAAAGAGTGCTGTTTGCTTGATTGATTATGTGCCCCTCCTGCTTGGAACTCGTCCCCAGGGTCGGCAGTATTGTTAAATACTGAAGGCCTCCGAACGCCCCACTCATCCTCCATGGAACATCATTTCGGTCGGATGGCGCCAACTCAGCAATTGAACCCGAGCCCGATGCCGATCGTCCTTCGACGCGTTGATTGGACACGACGCCCAGCCGAGCAGTGACGCAGCACTTGTAGCCAATCTGCGTCTTCACTCTATCTCTCCGTGATGTCGGCAAAATTCTAGCGCACAGTGTTTGATTATTCTAGGGGGTATTGGAACAGTACGGTCGTCTGCTGTCGCGTGCTGGACGCTCGGACGTGGCGTGCAAGAGAAGGCTTGCTGTCCCAACTGATGGCTCCGATCGGACCGAAGCAAACCCAGCAGCCTTCGATGATGCTTGTTTCAGCTGAGTGGAAAGGTTGTTTAGCTAATTGACTGGTTCGATAGTCAGGCGTGTTGAAGTTTGGCCTAGCACGTAGAAGCGGCGAGGCAATAAACAAATAAAGAAGGTAGTCTTTTTTGTCTTTTTTTTTTTGCGTTGGTCGGAGTTGCGTTTACAAACCTGTTTATATTGCTGCTGAGCATTCCGTGCTTCAATCTCCGATCTCTTAATCCGCGGGAAAAGGGGATAAAAACTATATCTAGTGGCATATTCTCCTAATAAACACAACAGAACGTCTTAACTTTTTATCTTGTTTTCTTTTTAATAACTGATATAACAACAAAAGAAAAGAGATGTTGGCTGGCGCTTTAGCGATGCCGGCTACTTCTTTTTCTTTATTTTTTTTTATTCGCACTTCACTGTAGACAGGATTTTATTTTGTTTTAATTTATTTTCGCTTCGGCAAGGTTTCATTCCATATATTCTGCAAAGCTTGTGTTAAAGTCAGAAGTACTGCGCCTCGCATCGCAGATGCGAACAAGAAGAGAGGGAGAGAATGTATGTTTATTTACAGGAAAGCAAAGAGGTCAACCTGCTTGTGAGTGCTGGTTTGCTTCTTTGCACGAACAAAAAGAAGTGTCGGAGTAACTGGGCTTATATTATATAGATGGCCGTTAATATTTAGTCATATTAAAGGGGATGATAGAACATCTAATTTTGACCGCATCAACGTTTACTCTTGCATAGCCTTCATGCGTTATGTCTCGGGCATTTCCTTCCCTTTGTTCGACCCCCTTAGCGACACCCAACAAAGACTGGGCAGGGGTATCTGAGATTCACTCCGTAGGGAAACGTTTTCTAACGAAGTGTCACCTTGGTAACGCTTGACTCATTAACGATCAACTTCTTATAAGTAGCAACGGACTGTTGCGAACACCCTTGACCTTGTACCAATACCTCAACCTGCTATCGCGTCCAACATCGATCATTTGCCTGGCTTGAGCGATCGTGGTTTACAGTCATTTCAAATTAAACTTTCGCATCCAAAAACCAGGATGAAAGCCAAAGTTATTCTAAACGACAAATATGCATACTTAGAAGCAATTAATAACAAACTTTCTAGATTCCTTGATATTTTTCTAAAGGACTTTGATGACCGTAGCATGCAAGGTAACTTAAACATGTTCATGTCGAAAGTTAATAGTTTAACTAAAAAATGCACACCTACACGCGCAGCTATATGCAACCAAAACGCTCAGTGGTACGGCCATTGCATTAAGCACCCACTAAATAAAAAGAAACAACTGTATAGATCTGCAAAGCTTTCTTCTAACAATGCTTGCTGGCCTGTTTACAAACATGTTTCCGATAAATACGTAACAGCAATACAAAAGCTAAAAACAACTTCCTTCATAATACATTCCCATCTATGCCAGCCACTAACCTGAAGAAATTCTGGCGCGATGAGAATATAACCCACATTGACACTACCGAAAATGTTATTTCCTCAAACCTGTGTGCGTCCGCTTTTACTGATGTTTTTAAGTGTAACTTTTCTGCAACCACAAATGTTTCGTTACCGCTCCGTACCAACACGACTACCTTGTAATGCTTCCGATAATCATTGAACCTACTGGTGAGGCAAAAGTGATTAGAATAGTTAAAACAGCTTGTGCTTTTGGGTGAGATTAAATAAACCCGAAGAGCTTTAAAAGTACTAGTTGTTATTCCGTTGTCATACTTATTCTACCCACATTATTCTACCTGCAACGCAAGAGAAATGAAGGATGGTCACGCAACGAACCAACTATAGTTACCAAGTGTTAAATTTCCCACTGCTACATTTACTAAATAGTCTTTGCACTGATAATATTGATTTTGATAATTTAACTTTCAAGGACCTGCGCTTATATTTTTGTATGTGATTTTTATTTTCATTCTTTTTTGAACTTTGGTGAACCTTGGTTCGTAGAAATGCCAACCGTAGATGTGCATCGGTTTTACTGTATATATACTTTGCCTTTTTTGTATTTTTTCCGCGTGCTTGCTGCTGACCAGTGTAAGGGGCCCGAGGACCAGTCGAGCTGCCTACTCCTGCTTTTTCCCTTTGGGCCCCCATCATTTCATGGAAATAAAGTTATTATTATTAGTAGTAGTAGTATTTTTATCAATTAAGACACTTGACAATGGTTTTCTTCTTGTTGACTGGAAGGACGGGAAGGGGATTACTGATATAAATAAGGTAACAGGCATTCCCCATATAATTATCGGCCAATTTCTCTCAACAGTATCCCATGTGCAATCTTAGAGCATATTCTCATTTCCAACTTAGCCAACTTCCTAGAGTCTAGTTTGTTCTTCCGATTTTTCCAATATGGTTTTCGGAAAACCTATTCATGCGAGACACAATTGGTATTTTTCATGCATAAACGAAACGTTATTCTTGATCGCTCTTCATTATCCGCTTGCATAATTTAGACTTTTCCAAAGCGTTCGAGGAGGCGTCACAAATTTTTACTTCAGACTGCATCACCTTAACCTCATTTATAATATTTTAACATTGCTTTAATATTTTTGGGGGGTTAATAGTTCACAGTTCGTGTCGGCTAACGATCTAACCTCTTTGCCAAGCTGACTTCATCCCGTTGTACCGCAAGGCATATAGCTTGAACCTCTACCTTTTCTTGTCCATATTAACGACCTACCTTCTTACGTCTCCTCTCATATTCATATTGTCGCCGACACCTGCGTGGTTTTTTGGACATAACTTGTAACGATGACTTAAAAACTCTTCAATATGTCCTTGGTGTTATCTCTGTATGGCGAGAAACTTGGTGTATAAAAATTAATATTAACAAACGTAAAGTTTTGCGAATCTCAAGGTGAGCTCAGGAACTCCCACTTTCATATATATTAACAACCAGTCCATAGACACCGTACTTCGTTATAAGTAACTTCGTGTTCCTATTTCTACTATCTCACTTGAAACATTTACACTGAATATGTAGTTATCGACGCTAACAGAACGTTCTGATATCTGAGACGTAAAGTTTCACATTCATCTTCTCTCAAACTAACACTGTATAAACACCAATTCGCCACAAAACTTGAATAGGCAGCATCAGTTTGCAATTATGGCTAATTAAAATGAATTTACTCACTAGAAATGGTTTAAAATTACTTCCTTCGTTTTATACTCTACAATCATATTAGAACAGCCAGCATAAGCACCATGAAATTTAGTCTTGACTTACAATCTCTAGCATCTCGCCGCAAACACTTTAGTCTCTGTTTCTCTCACGTTAAATCATGAACCATACCTTTACTACAAACCTATTTTTCCTCCTCAATACATTTCACGTCGATGAGCTCAAGCTCATAAGGTCGGAGTAAGACTTTGGAAGTAATGCGTTAGGAGTAACGGACTACTTGTAATCCGTTACTTTTTAAGTAATTTTGTACTTGCCACGTTACTTTTTTTGCTACGGTAATTTGTAATGTGGATATTTTTACAAAATATTAGTGCCGGATAACTTTAATTACTCGTTACCGTTCAAAACATGTACATAATGCGGAATCTGGAGCAACATGAGTGTGCGACCACCAGCTCGACCAAGGCTCAAACACAAGCGCTCGCGCCCCTGCATTTTTCAGAGCTACATGCAACTCCGTTCATGAATAAACTGACAGTGCGTCAACGCTACAGGCACGAGACCGCAGTTTTGAGGCGTTCCGTTCACGTTTGAAAGGCCCGTTTCAGATGGAAGCTTTCGTAGATCAATTCCTTACCTTCGAATCATCTAGCGGGGTATATACCCTAAAACTGAGCATGCGCACCGCTAGCTTTGTTTACAGAATTCCATTGATCATTTCTGGTTCTCGTAAGCAACCGGAATGAAGGGTGTGGTTGTAGCTTTCGCTGGGCATCGTCAGCCTACAGGTGAACGGTTGTGCACCTACATCCTTTCTCTTAAATACAATACTTTATTTTTACAAGGACTACCATAATGCAGGCGTACGAGCAAAAGAAATTGGTGTCGCAGAGCATTTTTGAAAACAACAATCTTGTTTTTATTGTCAAGTAAGGTACATTGATGGGCTAGGTGCTTCTTCTTAGTTAAGGAGATAAAATTAAAAAAAAGACAGGGACACGAAGTAAACAAGTTTAGCGCTTGTCCTGTTTACTTCGTGGCCCAGTGTTATTTGCGCTATTTATTATTTAAATTTTACTCTTAATAAGGCTACGGAAATGTAACGTGAAAGAAATCAGTAAAGAAACAAGCAAAGTGATCTGTTACTTTTTAGCGAAAGTAATGTTTAACGGTAATTTATTACATTTCAGGATCGGTAATGTGTAATTGTGATTTATTACATTTTTCAAGTAACCTGCACATGTCTGGTCGGAGTTCCAATCTCCAGAACTAACGCTCTCTTTCAGTCATTTTTGCCACGCACATCTGAAGAGTTGAGTCGCCTCCCCGCACTAACAGCAACCATCGAAGATCATCAACAGTTCAAGTACACGGTAGCTAACATTCTAAAAGTGGGAGTCTTTCTAACCGATATTTATTCAATATTTCCAGCTTGCTATTAAAAAAAAAAATCATGTTGTCAATATTCCTCTATCTAATGCCTTCTCATCCTGATGGTATTTGAAATAAATAACGACTAACTATTGTCAGCGTAGTTTTAAGGGTTTTCGATAACAAAGGGGGGGGGGGGGGGGTGTAGGGCAGCGCAAATAGGTTTAAAAGACGCGTTGTTTCTGAAAATGTGCGTTTATTCACGCACGCTTGCCGTCGTTACTTCTATGAGGCAGTGAACAGTGCTAAGGGACCTATTTGTAGCGTATACCTTTTTTTATGAATGAGCAATAAAGGTTTCGAAAATTTTTCGATGTTTCGCGGTTTTCGTCAGATTATTATAGAACAACAAAAAAAATTTTCACCAAGAGAGGGAAATATTCATTATCAACGTAACGTTACCGCAAATATTGCTAAATTTATACAAAAAATACCAGAAGTCGCATTATTTTGTAATCATGTCGTATAGCACCTCAAAAACTTTTTTGGAAACTTTTTAGTAGAAGGAACAGACACAGAAAGGGACGTCTCAAACTCAGCTAACAATCATCCTATATATACCCACGAAGCCCTTCCCAACCACACCCTACGCAGAAATCTCCTTTGTTGAAAACAGTTCCAAATGTAGAGCACATACACGACACACAAAGAGATCAAACATACGCACAGACAAAAGAGGCCCTTATCTGTAGGACACCTCGGGACGTGGCAGTGACCATGATAAAATTTTTACCAACAGCACACATAAAACAAGAAAACTGCAGGGTATCGCAGACACCTCAAAAGAAAAGTGCCGAACTATCCTAAGCATTAGCACCAAAATCAAACGTACCCTTCAAAAAAAAAAAAAAAAAAAAACGCCAGAGAAGAATTATTTCGGGGAAAGACATCTTGGTGACCTCTTAACCCCGCCGACGGACCGTAACTGCATATTGTCTCCATAATCTCTCTTTTTTTCTTTTTCCCTTTCCCTTCGTTTTTCTAGCGAATCGATGCGGTCGTTTAGTCTCAGAAACTTTTCGGAGTTGCTTCCAAGTAGCATTGATGCTTGGCTTATGCATTTTCCCATTGTTTTTGTTCTTATCGTTTCTTCAACGACTCTTTTGATATCTCCTCGCTCTTTATGTAGAATTTCTGTTTGTGACCAGCGCGCAGTACTGTCACGAATGACAAATGATAAGGCGAAGAATAACTGAAAGAAACTAAACGTTTAATGAGGCGAACTCTTTCCCAAAGCAAAATAAAAGTAAGTTAGCGTCGCAGGCGTCGATGTCTGTGAAGCAGCACGATCGAGCGCTTGAGCGAGATTGTCCTCGGCTCGCTACGCGGGGACTTCGGGAACAATCGGCCTAGAGGATTCGTTGGGTAGATCATTCTAACCTAGAACAAGTAACACGGATCTCGAAATTACCAGAAATCTAAATTGAGAGAATAAATGAAAGACGCGGCGTTCCCAGGAATCGAACCCTGAGCTACCGCACGAGAGTCAAGTGCGGTAGCCACTCGACCACGCACGTGCTCGCTTGCCGACGTGCGTGGCAGTACAATTGTTCCATTCCTCGATGTGCTTTGCCATTTCAAGTTTGGCGCTTTTGTGTTTACATTTCTCTTGTGTTCTAATAACCTAACGTTGAGGCATCTCGAGGTTTGTCCCACGTACTTCAACCCGCATGCTAACGGAATTTCAAATACTTCACTTTCTTTGCACGGAACAGAAGGTTCCCGATGGGCCTTCTGACAGGGGCGGCGGAGAAAAGCTCACCGGAGAAAAGCTCACCGGTGAAAAGCTCACCGCAAAACCAGCAGATGCGAAGAGAAGCTCACCGATTTTTTTTTTTTTTTTAACTTAGCGGGTTCTGCGCTAAACGTGGCGATTTAATAAAACTCGCATTCGCCACTTCGTTAAAAATATGTCCTCTTTTTTTGTAATATTCTTTAAATTCATTGTGCAAATTTACTTATTCCTCTAAAATTAATAATTGACCATTTTGTATATTAATGAAGCCACAAGGGTATAAAATCAGAACATCGTACACCGGTAAAAAAGACAACAATTTATCGACAGCTGACAGCGCGCAGTCGGTAGCTCTGTCAGATAGAGGTTTGTCCTTTGCGAGCTAATATGAATAGCCGTGTGTGAACCGGTTCAACTCCAAATAATCTGTAGTGCCTAATAAATAAGTAGGTGTTTGTTGATGTAATGAGTGTCGGCTACGCTGTTTTATTTTTGGTAATTTGACTAACAAACTTTTAGTTCTGAGAACAGCTTCGTCCTGTTGTGTTCGTGGTCTTCACTCCGTGGTTGTCGTTTGACCGGTTTTCATCATGTATAACCTTTAACAACTCACCCGATTCACTACCTTACAGAAGACTACTTCTTATATATTTCACGAGTAATAACGGTGCCAGTGTGCAGCTCTGAAGGTCATGAGTGGCTCACCGTAGAAGGGCACTATCACACAAAGGCAACGTGCGGAAACAGCATGAACGGCTAGAAAACGTGCATGTCCGTGGAAGAAAGAAGCCTCGATATCCTCAACTTTCTGTTTTATCATGTATTCGAAGGTTAACAAAAGCTTCAAAGAGAATTTCAGGGACCGCGTTGTTGCGCATGCACTTTCGGATTTTCGGCTTTACAGTTTTGATTTTTAGGTTTTAGGCAGATATTATTGAGTGTTCGAACATTTTCCTGTTCTTCAAGTTCATTAAGTTTTCAGTTAGGCGGTTAGGCTTTCGTTGCCTAGAGAGTAAGCCACAAGAAACACTCGCCCGCGATTATTAATTTGGGAGCAATATACCCAATAAGTTTAACAAATGTTAAGAAAAAGGACACTTTCTTTTCTACAAATCTGACGAACTTTAATGATAATGAATTGATATATGTTACGCATGATCCAAGAGCCTCCATATAAAAAGAAGACAAAAATCGGTGAGCTTTTCTCCGCGCACGCTCAATCGTCGGTGAGCTTTTCTCCGCATCCGTCGGTTTTGCGGTGAGCTTTCCTCCTGTGCGCTTATCTTCGGCGAGCTTTTCTCAGGTGAGCTTTTCTTCGGGATTCTTCTGACAGCATTTGTGGTTTGACAAAAATGGCGTCAACCTGCTCATTTTGAGATCTCTGAGAACACTACGTCTTCTCCAAACTACTCCGACCTCGAAATGCCTCAGCGATAGGTTATTAGAACACAAAAGAAGTGTAAACACAAAAGCGCCGAACTCGGAAATTGCAAAACACATCGAGGAATGTAAAAGTTGTACTGCGCACTAGTCAGAAACGGGAATTCTACATGAAGAGCGGGATGATATCAAGATTGTCGTTAGAGAAATGATAAGAATAAAATCAATGGGAAAATGCATAAAGCGCGATCCAAACCAACGCTTCTTTTTGCGCCTGTAGGTCGTGCGGCTGCGGATGTGACGTATTTTCGTGACGTCGCGCCGCTTGTTCGCTCCTTCCGGGCGCGCACAAGAAAGTTGGACAATTTCAAATTTTTTTCAACGCGCACAAAAACGCGCGGTGACGTGGTAGGGCGTTCCTGTGTCCCGGCCAATCGGTGGAGGGCAAGCTAGTTCCGGCTCCGCGTTTCTCGCCGTCTGGCTGCCCTCCTCCTCCCCCCCCCCCCCCCCCCCCCCCCGTTTTATTCTCTTCCAACATGACAACGCGATCTCTCTCTCTCTCTTTCTCTCGCCGTCTGGCCGGCCAGTCTGTCGCAGTTGCACTTTGCTTGTGCGCTCGTGCGCGCTCGGCCGAAGTTTCGCCCGTCCAAACGAAAGCGCACGGTTCTGACTCAGAAAGCGCGCCCGGAAACAGCAAAAACGCCACGAAATGCGTCACATCCGCAGCCGCACGACCTACAGGCGCAAAAAGAAGCGTTGGTTTGGATCGCGCTTAAGACCAGCATCAATGCAACTTGGAAGCAACTCCAAAACGTTCCTGAGACTATAAACGAACCGTTGTATCACGAATCCTCCGATTTCATTTTCCCCGTCCCAAATCCCCGTGCCAGTTTGCCCCAGTGCCAAAATCCCCGTTTTCGAAATTCCCCTCTCGTCTGCCCAAAGTGTCAGTATCCACGTGCCCAATTACGCCGCTATGCACCTGCGGACGATTCGATTACGTGTCTTCGGATGCACGGATCGGTATGCTTTCTCAGTGTAAGCTCACAAACTTTTTGAAGCACGGAATATTCGATCAGTGATCATTTAAACTTGCAATTTATCATCAGTTATTACTAAAACTAGGATTGTTATTTTATAATCTTTATTTTCACATTCTGCGCATTACCTTTTGGCAGTTATTAATGCACTCGTACGTGACTGATGTCAATGCAGTCGTACACCTCTGATCTCATTTTTAAATCAACGCGCACTGTGTTCTTTGTGATTCTGTACCAGTAATTAATATCTCTGCAATATTGCAAATCACAGGAGATTTATTCACACTTTTCTGCGTACACTTTCATGGGAGGAACGTCCACTACTTATATACTGCAATATCGCTGCACCAGCTTCAGGAATTCTTGAATGCTCAGCTCTCCATTGGAGAGACGCTCCTCGTGCTTCTTTATGGCCTTGTCTTTCTTCTCCCACTTCTTTTGACGCTTTCGGGCTTGGCCGCCGTCGGACACTAAGAGGAGGGTGAATCTGCTAGTGGCCTCGTCTTGCTTGATATGCTCCACGGACGTGTAGACATTGCTGTGCGCATTTCCGATGACTTTCTTAATTTTCCTGCAAATGAAAGCACAAAGGTCTCACCCTCTGGTTGATAAAAAATTGGATACTAGGATAACTATAATTTATAATATTGCGAAATGTACTCACCGGTGCCAAACTTCCTTAAAGTTATTAGTCCGGGCTCCGTTGTTCTAGTGGTGGTTCCACTGGTGGATGTCATAGTTCCCCAAAAGCCAGGTATCCTCAAAGAACACGATCAGTTGTGGGTCTCCTGGGGCTCGTGGTGCCGTTGCCTTCAAACTCCACCAAGCAATACGCACAAAAGTTGGCGGAATAACGGCAAAACTGTTTGTCTGGCGTAAAAACAACATTGCCGAAGAATCTTCTTGGTACGCCGTGGAAAGTCCAAGGTCCTGAACCTTTCTCCAGATTGCCTGAGAAAAGTGGAAATGGCAGCCCCAGTGCCGAATGCCAGGAAACACGAAAAGGAAAAGGAAAGCCTGAATAGGCACCAATTCAAACTCCGTACGGACAACGTTGATTGAGAGTAGTGCACGAAGACCGTGGAACGCTGCATTGAAGTTTGAGAAGGCCGCCACGCATACTTCTCGGGACTTCCCAGGGAGAATGAAGTAGGCCATGTTGAAGCTCACCCCCTCTTTGGCGGAGCTGATTGTGACCAGTTGATAAAACAAGGACGGACACCATAAAAACGTGGCATCGATGAACACCTCAAACACTTCCGCAAAATGAAAAAGCAGCTCCTGCGTACAAAGCAAAGAATGCGGTCTGCACTTTGTGGGATTCTAGTTTACCCCGAAGTCCTAAGTGAGGCAAATACCCACTCCGTAACTCGTCGGTTGCAATAAAGCGGGTCTCGACTTACCTTGCTGATCGCTGTGAGGCAACACCCACTCCGTAGTTCACTGCCATGGCGGCTACGGCCGAGTCCGTCCTTTGCCTGCCGTTAGGCTCGGGTTGACGGGAGACCACACCAAACACAGGGATATCGTAGAACCCTGTTTATTAGGCTTACGCCACACGCTTTGCGCCCGTGGGTGGAACAAAAGAGAAATGAGGTTGGCGCTGCCTTAATTGACAGGATCACTCTCTTTTGTAAGTACTTTAGCAGGATGCTGCTTAGCTGCCAAAACTAAGGGTCTGTGGACTCGTCAAGCTGCAATGCTGCAGCTTTTTTCCACAGCTCCTTCATCTTTGTACAAGGTGAAAATAAACTGATTTGATTTAATTTGAAAGGTCCGCGCTGCCTTAACTGGCAGGATCACGGAAAAGGGGGAACAGTAAAATAACAATGAGTGCTCCGTCGAGCGTAGCCCCCCCTAACCAAGAGCCCCGGCAACAGGTGGGTGGCCGGCTTATGTAGCCTGCGGGAAATAGACGCGCCCGGGGAGGCCAGTAGAAGGTCACTCGAAAAAGGGACGCGTCCATAATCACTCCCAAGGGTGTGCCGATGGCGCGCTCACCCAGAGAGGGCAAGGGAGAGCCGGCCCCTTCGGGGAATTCGGCCTCGTGGTTCCTTGTATCCGGGAGGCCGACGCCACTGGCGACGACGACTCCCACGGCCTGCTTGAAGCTAGGCCTAGATAGGGATAGAGGGAGCCCCATGGTTCCCACACTCCCCCCTTGTTAAGGCTTAGGTAGGACTAGAAATAAAACAAAATGTCCTACCGGCTCTCAAAACAAAAAGAACTTTGAAAAACAAAAAAAAAAAACGACCGCGTCCGGTACCTGGGAGCTGCCCCGCGGGCGTTAGAGGAGGACGTCCTCCTCGTTGTGCAGCAACTGCACCATATCGGCGCCGAGGTCCATTAGGCCCAGGTCCTCCGCCGGTAGAGGTAGGGGGCCCGCCCCAACGGCCGGTCCGGCCAGGAGGTCCTGGGCCTCCGGAGGTCCGCGCTGGTTCGTCGGGTGCAGGTGCAGCCGGACGACGGGGTCCGCCGCGACTCGAAGCCGAGGAGCCCTGGCCATGATGGCCGCCGCGAACGGGGGGTCCCACTCCATCCGCGCCAGCACCAGGGACAGCGCGTTGGCGCCCCGGAGACCCGCCTCGGTGAGCCGCTCCACGTGGCTCAGCGATCGCAGGTGGGCCCGGTGGACGAAGAGGGAGCCGCAGCCGCGGCAGAAACGGAACCCCGGAGGGGGCTCCAGGCAGGCCCCCCCGGCCGCCTCATCGATGTCAGAAACAGTCCTGCCGCGGGACGGCTCCTCCACCTGCGCCTCCGCCGGTCTCCTGGGCACCCGAGGTTGCTCCTCCCAGGGGGCCGCCGAGACGAAGAACTGGGGTGGCTCCTGGCCCTCCTGGTACGTCCAGGTGGTCATGGTCCTTGTCTCCACCGGCGGCACCCCATGGGAAGAACGGGACCGACCGCCGTTTCGGTGGGGCGCACGATCCCACCGCTCTCCTCCGCGACCTGGGGCTCGCATCCTTTGGGGGTGGGCAGACATGGCAGGACGGAAACAAGAAGACGACTGACCTTTTGGTCGACTGTTGTCTTCGAGGAAAACTCCTCTCGTGTTCCCTGGTGGGCGAGATTAGAGCATCGGGCTACAAACCTTGACCAATGGGCGGTGGCCTACCCTTTCCCTCAGATGCCGTATGTAGGGGAATCCCCGTACGGCATGATCCGGGAGCGAACGTTGGGGTGGCCTTGTATCTAGGTCACGGCTTGCCAACAATGGTGGCTGACGCGTTCGCGAAGGCAGCTGGTGCATTCTTTGCCCTGGCGCTTCCCTTAGTGTGACATTTCGCCACGTATTGGGACTACCTTTGCGAAAACTCCTAATAATAGTTTCTCCGAGTTCGCAGATTGTAGCGGGGCGCCTCGTTTTTGGCGTCGTCTCGCGTTTCGCGTGCATTCTTGCGCAAGAGTGGCTTTGGGTTTTGCTGCTCGTTTTCCCTTCTGTGGTAGGGTTTGAGATCGCAAATATGCACTGGCCCTCCGACTTTTCGGGACCCTTGGTCAGTCAGTATGTACACGAGCGGTGAAAGTATTTCTCGCACTTCGTACGGGCCCAGCCACTTTGGTGCCAGCGAAGCAGAAAAGCCTTTGCTGGCATCGCTCAAAACGTAGTTTCATCTGAGCACGAGATCGCCTACTTTGTAGCGGAGATCTCGGCGAGAGCGATCGTACTGAGCCTTTTGTTTAGCTCGCGCTACCCCGAGATTGCGACGGGCCTCCGAGAAGGCTTCCGTCATCCGAGTTTGTAGCGAGCGCGCGTGTTCAGTCTGTGTCGACTCCGCGTCGTTTGCCCCGGCGTTCGCCCTTAGGACACGGTCCATGGGATTCGCCAACTCTCTTCCGAATGTGAGGAAGGCGGGGGTGAAGCCTGTCGAACGATTGACAGTGGAACGGAGAGCAAACCTAATTTCAGGAATGTATGCGTCCCAGTCGCGGTGCTTTTCGGCAAATGCTGCCAGCATGGGTTTGATGTTTCTGTTGCATCGCTCCGTGATATTCGCCTGTGGGTGGTAGGGTGTGGTTGTTTCGTGCTTGATACCCAGGGCTTTGCAAGCGGCCACAAATACCTTCCCGACGAAGTAGCTTGCTCGATCTGTTGGGAGAGCTTCCGGGAACCCGCATCGGGTGAATACCTCCATGAGCTTCTCCATGATCGCTCGGGCTGTCAGCTTTCGTAGTGGGAAAAGTTCTACCCATTTGCTGAAGTGATCCGTGAAAACCAACAAATATTGGTGTCCTTTGGGGCTCCTCGGCAAAGGGCCGACCACGTCGCAAGCCGCCAAAGACCATGGTTCTTGGCTGTGGGTCGGCTGCATTAGGCCCGGAGGTTTGCCGCCTCTTGGTTTGAAGCTTTGGCAAGTGTGGCACGTGCGCGTGTACCGGAATACGTCCCTTTTCATGCCCGGCCAGGTTGCGATGTGACATAACTTTGTGTAAGTCTTGGAGCCGCTCGCATGTCCGGCCAAGTGCGAGTCGTGATAGCAACGCATTACTGCGCACCTCAGACTTTTTGGCACTACCACCTTGAACACATTATCTGTGTCCTTCTCAGATGGGATATATTTCAGCAGGAGCCCATCGGCGTTCAGCAGAAATTGATCCAGCGTGTCAGTACCAGTACCAGATACATCCCGACACTCGGCGTTTACTGCAATACCAGCAGTCGTACGCCCGGCGGACGCACCGCCCGACTCCACGGAGTCCGACTCACTCGAGGGTCCGTCGATCACCTTTCGACAAAACGGGTCATTCTGCTGAGCTATCAGTAGTTCTTTGCTGAACACGATCCCCACTGCGCTAACTGCGTCTACGTGGTTCACGCTCTCGTCCGAGGAGGTCAATGGTACTGCCTCCTTTTGGGACTGAATTTCGGCTTCGCCGGGCATTGCATGTGCCGTTGGCTCGGCCAGGCTCCCCGCGGAAAGATTTGCGCAGTCTACGGTGGCTCGCGACAGTGCGTCAGCCACAACGTTTGTGCTGCCTTTCCGGTATTGCACGACGTAGTCGTATTTTTGCAGTAGCAAAGCCCATCTCGCCAACCGCCCTGCGGGATCGCGAAGTCTTGACAGCCATATTAGGCTCTGGTGATCTGTTTCGATCGTGAATGTGGTCCCGTCGACATAAATGTCAAAGCGCTTTAAGGCAAATACAATCGCCAAGCACTCTTGTTCGCAGGTGCTGTAGTTCACCTCTGCCGTCACGAGCGAGCGGCTAGCGAAAGCCACGGGACGAAGCACACCTTCGTGCTCTTGGAGCAGGACCGCTCCCAAGCCCAGTTTGCTCGCGTCCGTTTGAATCACGAAAGGCTTGTTCAAGTCGGGAAGCTTTAGTTCCAAGGTGTCCGCGAGTGCTTTCGAAGCGCAGCGGAAAGCTGCCTCCTGCTCGGGACCCCAACTTCAGCTCACGGCTTTTCTGAGTACATAGCCGCGTTAGTGGCGCTTGGAGAGAGGCGCAGTTCGGGATGAATTGGCGACAAAAATTCACCATTCTCAAATAGCGACTGAGTAAGCTTACGTCCGTTGGTGCGGGGAACTCCCGGATAGCTTCTAGCTTCTCGGCGTTTGGCGCAATGCGTCCGCAATCGAGTGTGAAGCCGAGGAAGTTGATTTGGGTTTCGGCTATTTGAGCCTTTTCCAGGTTCAGCGTGATTCCCGCGGCTTTTAGCCGGTCGAACACATTCTTCAGGTCTCTGAGATGGTCTTCGAAGGTGTTCGAGTAGACGGTCGAGATAGGCCAATGCATGTTTCCATTTGGCTTCTCCCAGTATCGGTCGATCAACCGCTGGAACGTCATGGGCGCTCCGCACAGACCGAAAGGCATTCTTGTGAATTCGAAAAGCCCGCGGTGACAACCAAAGGCCGTTTTCGCCGCGTCACCCCTCTCCATTTGAACTTGGAGATAGCCTCGGCTGGCGTCTAAGGTTGTAAAATACCGTGCGCTGCCGAGGTTGGACAGGATCGAGTCAACGCTTGGTAGCGGATATGCATCTTTCCGCGTTACGTCATCTCGACAGCGATAGTCGATGCACAGACGTGAAGTGCCATCCTTCTTTGGGACCAACACGACGGGGAATCCCCAGGGACTGTTTGACCGCCGGACAACTCCGGTGTTGATCATTTCGTCCAGTGCAACGTCAATGGCTTTTCGTTTGGCCAAACTAACGGGTCGTGCGTTTTGCCTCCGAGGGAGCGCATCGCCCGTGTCGATTCGGTGTCGCACTACATTGGTGCACCCGGGTCGATCTGTGAAGATCTTGTCATAAAGTCCTAATAATGCCGACAGACGGGCTTTTTCTTGCCCTGACACGCTGCATAACTCAGTCAGCAGGGGGTGCGTTATCTCCGACGCTACGGCGCTCGCGTGCAACCGCGTCGGAGAAGGTTGACCTTGGGAAGCTGTTGCCTCGTTTCGGCTGCTGCTGCCTGCACCATTAACCAGCGGTTTTTCTGGGGTTGGGGGTTCGCAGAAAGGTTTCAGAGGAGCGAAAGTTCCCTCTCGGTAGCCACGGCTACTCACGTCGATCACGATCTTTGTTTTGGCGGGAAAACTCTGCCCAGGATGATCGGAACGGAAAGACTGGGGAGGTGAACGAAGCGTTGCCGTCTTGCTCGATTCTCCCATCTCGCAACCAACCGGACGGTACCCCTTGAATGTGCGGTGCCGCACGCGAGTCGAAAGGTCGTGCTTCCCTCCCTCATCCGGATAGAGTTTTGCCGGAGGTGGGTCAACACTTCGTCACCGAAAAGCGATGCGCTTGCGCCCGTGTCGAGCAGCGCCTTGAACGTCCGACCAGCGATCGTCAACGCTATGAATGGCGTTGGCGTGCCTGTCGGAAAGCCTATTCTGTAGGCGGACGGCAAAAGAGTATCTTGCTCTGTGCCGTTTTGAGTCACCGGGTTGGTTATTGGCGGCTTTGCTCGTTTCCCGACCGTTGGAAACCGGGGTTCTTCCGTTCTGGGCATTGTCGAACCAGGTGGTCGGCGCTGTTGCAGCGAAAGCAGCGTGGTTGCGCAACCCTTCTCGAGTCGCGTCGCACGTTCTGCTGCGCGCCGGGCCTTTCGTCGTGTGCATTTGGACGCATTGGCCGCGTTTGCTCCCGGGGCGTCGGTAACTCTTGTCTGTTCCGATCTCGCCTTTGCCACTGCGGCGCGGGTTCTGCTGTTCGCCTCTCGTAAGAGTATGGGTCGAGCGCACGATGTGAGATGTCGTACGTGTTTCGACCCGGTCCGTCGGCGTAGTGGGCGGCTTCGTGCCTCCTGTTTCGGGGCGCCGTCTCCCCATTTCATGCGCAGCGCGGCTCAAGTGTCGATGACGCAGGCGGCGGAGGTCGGTACGCTCGGGCGGCTAGAATATCTCCCTGGATCCGCCGAGCTTCCGAGGATAGTTCGTTCAGGTCGCGGAAGCGACTGCCTCGGAGGTACGCCGCAAAAGTCGGGTGCGCCTGTCGAATGACGCGCTCTACCCGCTCTGCATGTGGCGCGGAGGGTTCTGCTAGC
Organism: Ixodes scapularis; assembly: GCF_016920785.2. Classification (NCBI taxonomy): domain Eukaryota; kingdom Metazoa; phylum Arthropoda; class Arachnida; order Ixodida; family Ixodidae; genus Ixodes; species Ixodes scapularis. The sequence continues at coordinate 1,258,176 of NW_024610115.1, read as the reverse complement.
TCGAAGAGCTCTTGCATCGCCCTTACGAACTCCAACAGTGACTCGTATGGGTGCTGGGTCCGTTGCTCGAGCTCTCTCCTCATCCTGCGCTCGTATTCAGCGGGGAGGAATTCCTGACGAAAAGCCTTTCGGAACTGCTCGATAGTCAGCAGCTGGTTTCCGGTTAGACGGAACCATCGCGCTGCTTGGTCCACCAACGAGATTGGCAGGATGCGTTCCAGTATCTCGTTGTCCGACATTCCCATGGCCTGTTGATAACTTTTCAGGTCCTCGAGGAAGTCCGTGGCGCTCACTCGGTCTCCGTATCCTCGGTATGTCGGGATAGGGATTCTGACCGGTGGCCGCGTGAGCGGCGGGGGCCTCGTCGCTGCTTGCAACGCTCCCGTCAAACTCTCGATAACTCGTGCTGCGTTATCTAGCAGTGGCTGGAACGAGTTTAGCGCATTTTCTCTTTGATGAGATACGCTTTCGGCTGGCGAGCTGTACACTGGCTGTGTGCCGCCGCGTGCCGCCGTGTGTCCTGTTGCGCATAAAGCCGCTGAGCTGGGCCACTGCTCACAGACGGCGGCAGTGTCTTCCGTTTGTGGGGAAACTGCAGGCCAGTCTGGGGTTAGGAGATCATCGCAGTACGAGGCTGTATTTGCCTGTTGCGTCGCCGCGCTTTGTGCGAGCGCGGGGTTGACCTCGACAAGCGCAGGTGCGCTCAGCAGATTGGGCTGGCGTGTCGCGGAGGGGGATGCCTCGGGCGCATTCCGGACATGCTGGGTCGCCTCCGCTTAGAAGCGAGCTCGGCTCAAAAGACACTGCATTGTGTCTGTGCGTGGCTGACTTGGACACTAAGCCGTTGGGTGGCGTCGGGTTTCGGGCGATCGCCTCTCCCTCTGTCCACGAAGTCCAAGGCCGGAAATTGGCCTGGTTCGCTGTCATTGCGAACGTGCTGCTTTGTTTGCAGACACCTGACGGGCCGCACGTTGGGGCGCCAGTTGTGGGATTCTACTTTACCCCAAAGTCCTCAGTGAGGCAAACACCCACTCCGTAAAGCGCGAAACACATGTACGACGAAATTGTCCGATCCGACGTCCGACCGCGCAATACGACGGTCGGAGGCGAGGGTTTTCAACGCTCTCCGATGCTGCGAAAACCGTTTCCTCCCCAAGGTCATTCCGGCAGTCCGCACGTCGGATCGGACGGTTTCGTCGTACATGTGTTTCGCGCTTAACTCGTCGGTTGCAATAAAGCGGGTCTCGACTTACCTTGCTGATCGCTGTGAGGCAACACCCACTTCGTAGTTCGCTGCCATGGCGGCTACGGCCGAGTCCGTCCGTTGCCTGCCGTTAGGCTCGGGTGGACGGGAGGCCACACCAAACACAGGGATATCGTAGAAACTTGTTTATTAGGCTTACGCCACACGCTTTGCGCTCGTAGGCAGAACAAAAGAAAGATGAGGTTGGCGCTGCCTTAACTGGCAGGATCACGGAAAAGGAGCAGGGTTGCCAGGTGTTTGAACTCCAACCCGCCAAACGTCTACGAGATATAGCCCAAAAATAGCCCCAAAAAATTATCATTTGAAGCGTTTATTTTGAGCAGAAAAGACGCATGATACATTTTTATCCATCAGACGCCCCAGAAATGGCGTCCCTTGCACGTTCGGCGAACTTCCTGAAACGCTCGTACAAGTGCATGACAACATACCTGCCACTTTATTGTATTAGCCCTACCGCCTAGTAGGCATATCCGGTATGGACGACGAAAAAATATTAAAACGTTTCAACCTGCAAATAGTAAAAAAATAGAGAGGAGACAAAACGAGAATGGGTGACGGTTACGCTTATCTCCTAAATGCATTCTATTGCCGTTGCGACGGCAAAACAATGTTTTCGCCCATACTGGAAGTGACGATATTTCAAGATGGCGGCGCCCTTGTGAAAAAGGTCAATAGGGGCATGGTGACCAGAATGACGTCACGGGAGAACTATGCAGAATTCAGACAACCTAAAGAATGCGCAGAACAGGTGCTGTTAAAGCCACAAGGAATCGCGCCGTCACTTGTTGAGATGGAAGAATAACAGCACATGCTTGCATTCGGACAAAATTCAGAGGTAAACAATTGCACAAGGCGCGCAAAAAGAAGACGAATTTGTTTGCTGTCGCAAACTTATCAGGGTTAAGGAACTGAAGCGCCAAATGTTCACATAACTTACTCTAAAAATACATTCGAAACTATAAACCGAAGTGCTTTCAGGCATTTTGGTTCCAGCACAGGTCAGAAATTGACCAATGCACAAGTCAGAAATAGCCCAATGCACAGGTTAGAAATAGCCCAATACTAGCCAAATAGCCAACTACCATTTTTTCCCGCCAACTGCAAATAAAACTAACCCAATTTGGCTATTTAGAGCCCAACCTGGCAACCCTGAAAAGGGGGAACCGTAAAATAACGATGAGTGCTCCGTCGAGCGTAGCCTCCCCCTAACCAAGAGCCCCGGCCGCAGGTGGGTGGCCGGCTTATGTAGCCTGCGGGAAATAGACGCGCCCGGGGAGGCCAGTAGAAGGTCACTCGAAAACGGGACGCGTCCATAATCACCCCCAAGGGTGTGCCGATGGCGCGTTCACCCAGAGAGGGCAAGGGAGAGCCGGCCCCTTCGGGGAATTCGGCCTCGTGGTTCCTTGTATCCGGGAGGCCGACGCCATTGGCGACGACGACTCCCACGGCCTGCTTGAAGCTAGGCCTAGATAGGGATAGAGGGAGCCCCATGGTTCCCACAACTTATGCAGACGTCGAACAGCAGGAAGTCTCGCTTGTCGAGTGTCTCCGTATAAAGTCTTCCAAGCTTAATCTCGGCCATGTTTTTTGGTAGGCTTGGTTGCTGCTTTTTCTTTTCCCGGTACATGGTGCTCCTCACGCTCTTGAAAGTCGGCAGCTCCTCCATTACCGTGTCATTAATATACAACAAATTCGCCCCGTCACGAACAAGTTTCAATCTTGGACATAATGCACAGGTATACTCGTGTAATGAAACATAATATCACGAATGAGAAGTGATGAGGCGTCAAATAACTGAGTAAACGTTTAATCGGGCGAACTTGTGCCCAAAATAAAGAAGGAAACAAAAGATAACAGTAGAGCGTCGCGGGCGTCGAAGTCGGCGAAAGAGCAGAGTCGAACGCTGGGGCGAAATTGACTCCGCTCGCCTTGAGGAATCTCTATGTACCCTCGTGGGTTTCTGGATCGTTCGGCGTAGAAGGTTCTGCGCGTAGAACATTCTTACCTCGAATCAGCAAGACGGTTCTCGAATTTACCAGAACATCACATTACAGTGTCAACAAAAATGTGTAGCCGCGGCCAGGAATCGAATCCTGGCCTTATGCGCGTAAGGCAAGCGCGATAACCGTTAGGCCACGCGCGCGCTGCCCACTTGGCCAGCTGCGCGCGCGGCAATATAATATAAAGACAAAAACTGTTCTTTGTGACTTGACCCACAAGGCTCTAGATCTCCCTGCTGTACACTTGGGGTGCTGGCAAATGAGGCTCAGGTCTCACCCTTTCGTTCATTTTATTCTTGAGTCGCGCTTCCCGAAGTTGGCTGCCATTAGGAGGTGGTTGTGCTCTGAAAAATATGAACATTATGAAAATCAATTACTGTAGCAAAAATGTTTAATTTGTGCTAAATGAGCGCAATTAATTAAGTCCCCTTTCAGGATAACTAAACAGCTATCAGACAGTCCATTAAAAATCGCTTACATTGAGTTTTCTTGATTACTTTTTCCTGTTTTGTGAGGAGCGCTGCTTTGCAGTTCAATTCCCATTATTCGGCACATCTCCAGGCAGTTTTCTCACCTTTAGTCTTTTGCTTAAATAAATAGGTGAATCCGCCTACTATTACGGCGTCGTTCCCTTTTTGAGTTTTTAGAAATTTGACCTCCATCTCCTGCATCTTGATCTCGACTGGGAAACATTCACTGTGGAAAGTGCCTTAAGAAGAAAATGTTTCAAACTCTACTACGACCTCAACATCCTAGATAGCAATGATATCATCGCTTCGAGAAGTCATCAAAGGTTGTCGAGGTTCTTTTGTATAGACCAATTCTAGGTTGCACTTCTTTAGTGTTCAAATATTTTGTCTTTTTTTTAACTTCTTGCTTTTTAAGGCCAACTAGCCACGTTAGTAGTTTTCCGGTTTTTTGCTTGGTCCTGTAACCAGACTGGGGGGCGGGAGGGGGGGGGGGGGGGCGGCAGCCGGGGGAACTGATAAGAGGATGAAGGAAAGGGGGTTCTGAAAGTCAAGGATTTTGAAGACGGTTATATAACACGGGGAATTTCCAGCGGGGACTTTGACACAGGTGTATTGAAATTAGGCTATTTCGTGCACCACCCTAACGAACACATCGATTCACGAGAAAAGGGAAGGGAAATGAAAAGAAAAGAAAAAGGGATTAGGGGGACAATACTCAGTTAGGGTCCGTCGGCGCTGTACAGAGCTCGCCAAGGTATGTTTCCCCAAAGTAATTCTTCTCTCGTGTTTTTTTTTAGAGCGCAGCTCTTAGGCGCCCGTTTCCGGCTTGAGCGGCGTCGGCGTCGCCGTTGCCGTCGGCGTAACCGCGCGGTGCATTATCGGTAAATTTTCCCGAAGAAACCAGAGGTCTTCCCGAAGGACCTCGGGTTCCTTCGGGAGGACCTCGGGAGGACCTCGGGTTCCTTCGGGAGGACCTCGGGAGGACCTCGGGTTTCTTCGGGAGGACCTCGGGAGGACCTCGGGTTTCTTCGGGAGGACCTCGGAAGGACCTCGGGTTCCTCCGGGAGGACCTCGGGAGGACCTCGGGTTCCTTCGGGAGGCCCTCGGGAGGACCTCGGGCTCCTTCGGGAGGACCTCGGGAGGACCTGGGGGGGTCACGTGACGATGACGTCATCAGTGATGATGACGATGCGGATGCCGATGACGTCGTCAGTAACGTCATTGATGACGTCATCAGTGATGATGACGATGCGGATGCCGATGACGTCACCGGCATCCGCATCGTCATCGTCATCATCACTGATCACGTCATCGTCACGTGACCCCCCCCAGGTCACGTGACTCCCCCCCCCCCCCCCCGAGGTCACGTGATCTCCCAGGCCACCTGACTCCCCCCCCCCCTTCCGAGGTCAACTGACCCCCCAGTACCCTTCCCTCCTCCTCCTCAAGAGCTGTGCTCTAATTCGGCGTTACGGGGAGTTGTAAACGGTTTTTTTTCTAAGGCTACGTGTGGTTTCGGTGCTAATGTTTAGCATAGTTCGGCACTTTTCTTTCAAGGTCGCTGCGATGACCTGAAGTACCGTCGTTTTATGTGTGCTGTCGTCGACATTTTTACCAAGGTCACTGCCATGTCCCGAGGTGTGCGTGTGTTTTATTGTGCGTGTGTTTGATCTCTTTGTGTGTCATGTATGTTCTCTCGATTTGGAACTGTTTCAACAAACGAGATTACTGCGCAGAGTGTGGTTGGGAAGGGCTTCGTGGGTATATATAGGATGATCGAGAAATAAACCAGTTAGCTGAGTTTGAGACGTTCCTCTCTGTGCCTGTTCCTTCTACTAAAAAGTTTCTAATTTCTTCCACCACAGTTTAAGGTGTTATACGACATGATTAGCTATCACCAGCTCGCCTGCACACTCACTGTCTTTTCAGTTATTTAGTAGTCGCGGATATTTGCGTGAATGTTTAATTACGACTATAGTGCGGTGACACAGTTGAGAGACAAATATAAGAAAAGGACAAGGTCTTCCCCAGATGGTGAAAGACATGTGCGTAAGAGATTCGGAGCTTCGGAGGTTTTCACTGACAATCACGGCACTATCTCTAAAGCCCCTTCATGTTTCAAAAGTAGCGCAAGGTGCGTCGATGCATGAGGCACGTGCATTGTGCAGCCCTTGGTAAGATCATGACGGCCCAGCGCAGCACTGAGTTAGATTTCAGACGCCATGAATTTCCCAGAAATAACGCGAGGCACGTGTCTCAAGCATTTACCCAACAAGGAATGGCGCCACTCTTTCCAAGATAGAGGCGGTAACTATCCCAGGTCCGCTAAATATGTCTCGCCACTTCCTCTCTTCTATGCCGTAAAAAACTTGTGTCATTTTGTATTTTTTGCTAGTTTCGTTTCACGTGGCCCTCAACTTGGGCTACGGGCCGTTCGTCGAAAGACAATTCGTAACAGAGCAATTCGTCGCAGGGCAATTTGTCGCTTAGGGCAATTCGTCATGGGGCTATTCGTCGCTAGGGCATCTAGTCGAAAACTGGGTTTTCTTTTTGTAGTTCATTATTTTTTTTAGGAAAGTTTAGGGGAATTGTAAAAAAGGAGGAAGAGGGGATGGAACGTGTATGTATAAATATAAAATTCAGAAGCCTTCCAAGAAAAGTTCGAACACCCCCTTGTTGTCCGCGTTCTTTTGAAGTTTCGGAAAGGTCGGGGGCTGTTCTTCTAAACATGCGTGCTGTGTTGTATCCTGTTTGGATAGTTCACGACCCTTTGTCCGGTTTCGATACTCTATTCACCTTTAAGCCGACAGTGCACGGGAGGCTGTATGTTTGCCGGGCCAACAGTTTGAGCGGTTCAGCAAGCGTGCGACTTTTTTGTTATTTCTATTTTATTTAGATTTAGCTTATTTTTTTTTCGGGAAGTCCAGAACCAACTTTCAAGACTTACAAGATAAAGTTTATAAAACGTCTTTGTCATCCACATCCTTTTAGTTCCGAGTGCACGTTCGCACACCAGCCAAATGCTATAGAATAACTGGTCTGAGCGTTTATTTTGGCAGTCGCTATGGAAGTCATCAGGACTGAAAGAGGCGGGGATATGCTGGTTATTAATAGGGTGACGAATCGTCATCTGCACGAATTACCCTATTACGAATTGCCCTATTACGAGTTGCCCTCTGACGAATTGCCCTATGCGACGAATTGCCCTGCTACGAGTTGTCCTGCTACGAATTGTCTTTCGACAAATTGTCCTACAGTCAACGACGCCTGGAGGACGACGTCGGGAACGACGCCTTGAGGAGGACACTTAAGGAGGCTGTGGCGTATTTGCGTGGGCGGCCACGTTTGCCTGCGGAAGCCGTCGTACATGGAGACGCTGCTGCAAATTTCGATGCCGTAGATGTAGACGCGGTCGCCTCACAGTCCATCGAACGAAGCACACAACGAGCTTGGATGACGTCCGAGGCGCAAATTTGCACACGCACTCCGGCGGTAACGTCACGCTCCCGCACTTGAGCGTGTCGTGAGCGTGAGCGTGACCGGCGCGTGTTTGATGACCTATCTCTAGGGCCATCTTTCGGGCACAACGACGCCGCTTTTTCGAGTAATGGGACAAGTAAGGTCGTTCTAGAAGTCTAGAAGGACCTCTAGGACGACCTCAATGACGACATTAAAGACAGCGTCGTCCTAGAGCATACGACACATTGTTCATAAAACATGAAACATACGTTGTTCATAAAGCAAACCACCTAGTTTTGTTTTTATGAACGAAATGATGTCGGTGTTTACAAAGAAGCCATATTGTCTACACTTTACATTTCTGTCCGTAGCCTCCTATATACTCACAAAGCCTGGCAGTTCGACGACGAATCCATAGAGTGCCCCGTCGAAGATTTGGAACGCGAGGATGTGTTAGCAGAGAGAAATTCTGGCATTCAGTGCACAGCTTCTGCAGCGGCGAGGACCCGAAGAATTGTTTTCAAATTTGACAAGAAAATGAAGTGGCAGCGCGAAGAACGCGAGGAGCACGAGCGGATATTCCATGGCTCGAGAGAAGTTTGTTTCAACATCTCGCCGCAGCGGGGCGCCCGTTACATGCCTCTCCTCTCATCTGTTGTCTGCCACACTACCTTTCCCCTTTCGGCGACAGCGTCTCGTGGCGATCTGCCAGGCTTCGTCAGTATTAAGGAGGCTATGTTCTGTCTCAATAATTACGAATATGTCATCCGCCTAGCTATGACAGGCAAACAAGTTAATTTCCGTTTTTTTTAAAGAAAGCCGAATGCCAATACATGAGCAATCCATTTTTTAGTTGTCGTGCTCCTAAAGCGTATTTATTTCAAAAGCTTTATTTGTTAGAATACATCACAAATAACGAAATGCGTCGCTTGAACGGCTGAATTCCCTTAATTCATTTTATTCTTTTCTACCAGCCTTTGTTTTCGACAAGTTAGGTTAATGGACAAGAGTCACTTTGAGTCAGCGCGTCTAGTGACCAAAAAGACCAACTTCAAGCCGTATACGTGCCGACGAGCACTTGGACACTCGCGCCGCGTCACAATTAATCCTTCCTGAAATTGTTAAATGATATGCAAATTATCTGCAGCCGTCATTAGTTGGTTTCATCGCATCCGGCGTGAAGCCTGTGATTGGTTCCGAGTTCGCGCTGAGCACTGACGCAGAACTCAAGTGGAATGCATTTTGATCCGAGTACACCCCGAACGCTAACGAAACGCTCATGTCCACTGCGTGCTCTAGTGCATGACCAGCATGAGCAACTAATGGTGGCCTCACCTATTCTGTGTGTAATCTCGAAAATGCTAATCCTGCAACATGCTCGGACGTTTGAACTCAAGATTGTGCTCAAAGACTATGTCTCAGGGTTGGATAGGGACATCGCGTAATTGTGAGAATCGCGTTTACTATGATGCTATGCAGAAGAAACCTTTGGCTATGTGGCACCAGCCGCCGCCCAATTTATAGGGTTCAGCCCTATGCATTCATTAAGTCATCCTTCATTGCCAAAACAGTTTAACAAAAAAAAAAGTTTTCTGTACTTGTTTTGCAAGCTTTGCTTATATCCGGCTGGCAGTAAGCGCTCTTGATCCTTTTCGAAATCCTTGGAAATTACTTACGAGTATTCGTCTCCTAATACGCAACCTCCACCAGCGTGTACTATAAAAGTGACCTCGTTTGCTATTAATTCCCCCCCTTTTTTTTTTCCTTTTTGAGAATAAAAATATGAAGACGGGATAACCTTTTCTTGTCTCTATTTCACCCCTTTAAAATAAAGCTACACGTTCTTTAAAAAAGAATAGTGTCAGTGATCTGTTAGGGGCACTATTGCTTTGACGTTGCTCTCCCCAGATTTGCTTCAGTCCCGTCCTGACCTTCAACTGCCCTTTCCTTTTTCTTCTAAGTTGTAGTCTTCGAACGCTCAGAAGTTGAGCGACTGCTATGGCTTTCTTCGACTCCCTCTTCTCCCCTTAGGCTGCAGGAAAACAAGCGCATCCCTCACACATTACAGCCGGTCTCCCCTCTTTCGCTTAATTGCCGCGCGTCAAATATATCATAACAACAAAAAAATGTTCGTTTTACGCCTCTTCCCTAACCGAATCACGGAGCTGCCTCGAAGTTAGGGAATTCACGCATGCGCAAAGCTCGCCCCTAGCTCTTCCCTTGTTCGCCGTGTCCCTTCAATCAATCCGAGTTCAATTCAATCGCAGCGAGGTTCCGGCCGAACCAGCGAAACGAGCTTTGCTCGGCATTCTTTTTCCGGGTTCAGAGATCCGTTGGCCGCATTGCTCGACTTTTGATATCCGTGGTGTTGTTGATGCTCTTTCTGTTTCTTTTGTGGCTGATGTTGTTTGGTTTGCTCGCTGAGGAAATGCGAGGCGGTTCGGGGATAGGTTCGACGATGGAAAAACATAAACAAACACAAATCAGAGGCCAAGCTAATGCCCGGAAGAAAGACCACATCGACGTTTTTCCGCGTACAGGCACTGAAGAAAATTGGCGTCGCAAGCAGCCTTCCCGAAAGTGACTGCCCTTTTTTTTACTTATAATCACACCCATCGCATGTAATGCACACTCGGCTATAACCATATCTTTATGAGAGGAACTGTCTCGCACAGCGGTTTCTACACTATGTTTAACAATTTTTGTTTTGGTCACTGCGCGCTATATTTTCTTTCATGCTACAGAGGCCCACTGTGCCCTTGTTTCAGCTTAAGTGCCGACGTGCTATAATCAGCGATTTGCGATCAATCTCGGCGTCTCCTCATTTTGTCGTTTCAATGCGCGTCGTGTAAAGACGTACGGTTCTGTAACGGTTTATCGAGCAATGCAAGGTATAAGCTCCCAGTCGCCAGCTGTACTATAACTGGTCAAACTGCACCTATAAATTGTTGGACCAATATCAATTGAACTCGATTATCTCTACACTTGTCGTTCTGCAAACATCCCCTAAATTCAGTTCTCCGTAAAACGCACGCGTGACTCTAAACGTGCCTTAATTTGTAAGAAACAAAAATGCTGCTCACGTGACCTTGCACAGTGTACGTTGGGGAGGACTCACTACTACTAATGATGCGGAACTATCTCTTGCTATAATCACACCTCTGCTATAGCCACCTCTTCTGGGGAAGACATCGTGCCGGCAATAGCTGGAATCCACCGTTCAGCAATCGCAATCCCCAAAGGAGAAGAAAAGAGGTAGCTTCCAACGTAGCATTACGAAAAGAGCACTCTTCCTTACCGACGGAGAAACTGAACTACGACTTCATGCGAGTGTTAGTGCGTATCTGTGCGTGCGTTTGCGCTTGAGAGCTGCAAAAACCCAAAAGCGAATAATAAAAAAAAAAAAATACGGAGGCGGATAGCGAGCGATTAGGGTCGAAATGTGACGTACGTGCAAGCCGTAATTCCTCAGTCTCAGAAAACCTCAAAACAATTGCCTAAACGATGTGGGCAACCGCACGGCACGACTTAGAAACGTAGCTGACCACCGAAAGGGGCCGTCACCGCGGACGATGTAAAGGCAGCTCGTTTAGAAGAAAGCAGAGCAGAGGACCGCGCTTCTTTCAATAACGGCGGCATTATCTGTGCAAAGTTAAATCTCGCCTCCGTTCCGAAGTCGAGATTTTGCTTTTTTAACGTCATGTCAAAGCGGGGACGCCCATCACGCAATGCTGGATGTTAAAAGGCTCTCCTGTTCGAAAAAAAAACTTCTGCCCTTGCGCAGCGTTCGCAGCTCCTGACGAAAAACCCACTGGCATCAAAACACAAGATCGCCCCTGAAAGTCTTCAAACATTTCTCCATATTTTGTTAATTTATTTATGTCCACCAACAACATGCATCTCGGTGGTACTATAGCCAACAGTACACCGTTAGCAAGTTCCGTGTATTTAGTGAATATTTTGGGTGCAAAACATGCTATTTACACAAATTACCATAAACTTACACGTTCAGTAATGGATAATTCGTTCAAAAATCATGCGAGGTTGTAAAAAACGTGTTTTGGTTCGGTCATACACGCATAGCCGTGTAGCCGACCTCGAAAACACGCATCACCCCCGGTGGCGACCTCAGCATTGCCGGCTTTCGAAGCATCGGAAAGCTTGGGGACACATCTAGAAAGGACCGTAGAGACAAATGCCGCGGAACAAAACATATCTCGGATACAGATAGGCACCATAATCAATTACGGCATGTCGCGGGACGGGGCGAACCCCGCGCTTACAGCGCATATACAGTGCTCACTGCCATTTTTCTGGTCGATGGCAATGCTGCTTTCCTGTTGTCGCCCATGTTTGTATTTATTTTAGGGGCCTTGATAATGGTTTCTTACAGACCACAAATAAAGTTATTGGTCTAGTTACTCGTTCTAAACAGTTAAAATGGATATAAAAAGCGTGCCCTTGATCTGAACACGTGATACTGCAGTTGGTTTCGTTTTGGCTTCAACTCTTCAGCTGCAAGCGAAGGTGTCGCCGCTTCCCATGCACCTTCCTGAGAATTTAAGGCGCTCCGTGGTGGCCGCCATATTAAAACTTTACACCAGTGTTGCCGCATCTGTAGGTCATCTTTAAGTTAGAGCTGACAGAGAAACTCTGGCCACGGCGCAACGCCGATCTACGCTGGAAGCTAGAGCCGGTTTGCTTTCGTTGTTTTTGTTTGGTCGGAGAAACTCTGGCAACAACGCACTTTAACATGGCGCCGGTATGGTTTTGGTTTGACGGTACGCGAGCAGCTCGTCAGTTTGCGAGCACATGTCGCGAAGACGTGACCACAGAAGTGCCCCTGTGATGTTCCCGGAAGACGGAAAGTATCATTCGTAATCGTCGTGTGTGCTTTGAAAGCGAAGGGAGTCACGGGTCCACGAGTGCGCAACCCAAGCCAAGGTTCACGACAGCGCTGCGTTGACTTCGGCGACATCATTCTGTCTGGTGCAACATGGCTATGCGAAAAAGAGCTGAAACGTTCGTCGTGTGTGGTGCGGTGCTTGGAGGTAGAAACCTGCACTAACACGGAGCGCAAATTGGCTGTTGTGGGGTTGAGGTTCAATGGGTTCAATCCCGTCGTCGTCAGCTGATCCAGTCCAGCTGGTCCGGGAGAACGCAGCGAGTGTTTTTAGAAGTAAATCTTCCTTCGTTCCGTTTTAAAATGTGGAAATATCTCGACAGATAGCGTGAGTAAAAAGCTGCGGGTGTTTTAAAGAATTTTACGTCGTTTTAATCGAACAAGGGACTCCGGATTCTTGTACTAAATCTGTCGTTTTTATGCTTCGTGTTATACGGCGTTTGCACAGCGACGTTTTTGCACAGCGACGCACACCGCTGGAATAGATAATTCGGTAGTGGAAACGACCGGTTATACAAAATTTCAGGGAAACTTTAGTCACCACCGATATTTTGCTGTAAATCTCGTGTGAGTTTGTTTCGCACATCACGCGGTGTGAATAAATTAGGCCAAGATTTCCTACCTGCCCACAAATGCCTAAACTGATACCATTTTTTACGCAGTGAACATAGCGCTTTTTCTTTATTTTGGGAAGAGGCGTTCTTTATTCTTTATTCTTTATTCAATGATTACCCCGCAGTGCCCGAGGGCGTTACAGCAGGGGGGGTTACAAGGATGAAAAGAACACGTCTTCATTGAAACAGCACACTTGCTCTTCAGACAGCCGATTCCATTGTGCAATTGTTCGTACAAAAAAGGAGTTTGCAAACTTGCATGTCCTAGCGCGGTACTCTCTAATTTTAAGACTATGATCATTACGACTAGAAACATAATAGGGTTCTTTTAAGTAAGTCTCGCTATTTATTCCCGTTTTATTTTTAACTATTGAGTATAAAAGTTTTAGTCGCAGTTTTTCCCGACGTACGGAAAGTGGTTCCCAGTTTAACATTTTTTTCATTTCTGTACAACTTTCTTTCCTCCCGTATCGTCCAAGAACAAACCTAGCCGCCCTGTTTTGTATTTTCTCCAGCTTATCTATCAACGTTTTTTGGGCTGGATCCCAGACAGCACATGCATACTCTAAAATGGGTCTAACACATGTTAAATAAGCAGTTGTCTTTAAGTTAGGTTGTGAGCATTTTAAGTTACGTTGGATAAAATTCATTGCCCTGCCAGCTTTTAAGACTACTTCCTCTATGTGGGCACTCCATGAACAGTCAGATGACAATATGACACCCAAGTATTTGTAAGTAAGTTCCTTGGTTATAGGGTTATTATTTATAAAATACTGAGATTCAATTTGTTTCTTTTTCTTTGTAAAACAAAGGTTAACACACTTTTTGTGATTTAAATTCATTTTCCACGTAGAGCACCAACTTTGAATACGATCAAGGTCTGCTAGCAACTGGGCGACATCATCTGAACTCTTAATCTTTCTATACACTACACAATCATCAGCAAAAAGTCGAATACAAGAGGAAATTCCAACAGAAATATCATTAATATAAATTAAAAACAAAAGTGGACCCAGGACAGAGCCCTGTGGAACTCCTGATGTTACATCAACGTAATCAGATTTCTTGCCATTCAGTACTACACATTGACGACGCTGGAACAAGTAATTTTCTATCCATCTAAGCACAGCCCAGTCTAGATTTAACATTCTTAGTTTGTTGAGAAGAAGTGAGTGTGAGACCGTGTCAAACGCTTTTCTAAAATCCAAGAATATACAATCTATTTGCCCTCCCTCATCGACATCAGATGCAAGGTCATGATAAAATTCAACAAGTTGCGTAGTACATGAAAACCCCTTACGAAAACCATGTTGTTCATTAATCAGCAAGTTGTTTCTTATCATATGACCGATTACCTCTGAATATAAAATATGTTCGATGACTTTGCATGAGACGGAAGTTAATGAAATGGGCCTATAATTTACGACGTCTTTTTTTGGCCCCCCCTTATGGATAGGGACGACATGAGCTACCTTCCAGTCATCTGGCAAAAGTCCTGTGTCCAGTGAATTGGAAAAAATTAAATAAAGGTAAACCGAAATTGGGTAAGCACATCGCTTTAGTACACGCGGAGAAATGCCATCCGGTCCAGTTGCTTTTGTTTCATCTATGTTCTTTAACGCCTTCTCAATACCACTCATGCCAAGCTCAACTGGCTGCATTAATTCCACCGTACTAACAGTGGATGGATTAACACAGTTGTGTTTGGGCAAGGGCTGCGAACCTCCGACGAGAACGGACGTCTTCTCCGGGCTCCGCAAACCCCGGAGAACTGTACGTGATCGTAGTATAAACATCGCCCCGCTCCGTCGGCCCGCCGCAGCACGCCCGCCGAGAGGCGGGTAGAGTCGGCCCTCCGAGGAAAAAATGTCGACTCCCGCGCTCCCATTACGCGGCTACGACCCTGAGGCGATGGCGTGGGCTTCGGTTCCCACCACCGATGACGCAAGCCCGACGGTTTTTCCGGAAATTCGGAGTCAAGCTTTACTTCAAGCGGCTGCACGCCGCTTACAGGACAAAGCCGAGATGGCGACGCCCGGCGACACCATGGCCCCCGGCTCGTCGGTCGGAAAAATGAATGCTCCCGCGACACGCGCCACGGGAAGCAAGGGCAAGGCGTTCACGAAGTGGAAGCCGCGCCCAATGCCCAAACCCGATCCCGAAGACTACGTTATAGTCCTCAAACCCCGAGAACGTGTTTCTCTTCACGAGGTGCTCACGGAAACCGGCTACGGAACCGCCATCTCGGCGTACCTCGGACCGGAACGGGCCCGCGCCATCTCCGTTCTGCCCTCGCGAGACCAAAACATCATCATCGTGCATACCCCGGACATCGAGGCGGCCGACCGGCTCATCGGGGATTTTGCAGTCAACACTGAGAAGGACTCAATCCCGCTTCAGGGTTATTTGAGACAGGACGGCGGCAACACATGCCACGGAGTGATCGTGGTCCGTAACACGGACACCACCGAAACCCTTCAACACCGAGTGTGCTGGCGCGCCGGTACCATTGTGGAAATCCGAAAATTCGGCACATCCAACAAGGCACGCATCACAATCGCGGGTAGAGAGAAGCCCCGTTACGTGCATTATGACAACATGGTCGTCTCTGTGCAAAACTATTACAAAACTATCCCGGCCTGCGGCCAGTGTGGGGCCGTCGGGCATCGCGCGGATGCATGCCCAAACCTGCAGCCGAACACGTGTGGACTCTGCGGACTCCAAGCTCCGCTAGTGGAGGGGGTGCGGGCCCCTCATAACTGTGTTCCCCGGTGTTCTGTGTGCGGTGGCGCCCATGCCACCAACTCTCGCGACTGTGCGGCGAAATTCCGCACACCCAAGATGGCCGCCCAGACGGGAGGAAAAAAGAATATGGCGCCCAAGAAGAAAAGCCGCCATCTTGGGCCTCCCGGCGACCAGTCTCGCCGAGAAACCTCTAACACCACGAAGCCAGCGCCACCTACCGGAGGTGCTGGAAAGCGACCGTCGACGGAGTCGCCACCACACGGCGGCCTGGAGAAATGAGCGGCGGAGAAGCGTGGCAAGACCGGGTCCTGGGTCGACGCCGTCAAAAACGGAAATCAGGTGAGCGGTTCGGGTAGGGCTGGCTCCTCCTCCCCACTTCTCACTCCCCCCCCCCCCCAAGGGCGCGCAGCGCCGAGCAAGATCAAATAGCAGCCCTCAGGGCCCAAAACGAGAAGCTGCTGAAGAAAATTAACGAATTGGAATCCAAAATGAACCAGCGTCCTCCTCCCCCCTCCCCCCCCGCGGCTGAGGAAATGGAGAGTGAGCTCGTGGCGCCGAAAGCGGCGTCAAGTGCGGCGGCCGCATTTGAGGCCCGTTTCGAGGCCCGCTTCGCGGCGATTGACGCCCGATTCACCGCCTTTGAAAACCGAATCCCAATGATGGTCAACACCATCTCCAAATTGCAAGAGACAATCCCCGCGATGATTGCCCAACAAATTGCGCACTCCCTGCGCCCCTCGCGCAGGCCCGGCGGTCCCTACAGGGACGTATCCGGCCGCCCTCTCAAACCTAGACGCGCCCCAGATGTAGACGATGACGACAGCTGCTCGCTCTCCGGTTTGGAGGACGCCCCCCTCCCCGCGAGTGCTGGCTCCGGAGCAGCGTCACTACCATCCCTCCTTAGCCTAACTCACCATGGCGAGCAGCCCTAAGATCAGGCGCTCCCCAAGAACCAATTCGGCCACCCCCGTCAAAATTGTCCAGTGGAATTGCCGGGGCTTCCGCTCCCGCGCAAAGCGGGCGAATCTCCGACTTTTCCTTTCAACTCTCGACTCGCTTCCTGCGGTGGTTGCTCTCCAGGAGCCAGGGAGCGGCGCCACTCTTACAAACTACATCACCTTCCAGCAGGACCCCTCTTCCTGCGTCTGTGTGCATAAAAATTATACGGCAAATCTAGTCGACTTGGAACTTCAAACTGAATATTCGTATGTAATGGTGACACTCCTTGCGCTCAAGAAACAAGATGCACCCCTCCACATACTCAATATCTACTGTTCCCCCAGACTAAAAAATGTAACGTTCGCAGCACTCTTTAGCCGCGCTCTAAAGGCTGCGGGCAGGGACTCCCTCGTGATTGTGGGCGATTTCAACGCCCCTAGTACGCTCTGGGGGTACGTTCGTGAGGAGAAGCGGGGACGCAAGCTAGCGGAACTTGCGTCCACCCTGGGCCTGACTCTCCACACCGACCCTGCGTATCCAACGCGAGTGGGTAACTCTGTGACCCGGGATACGTGTCCGGATCTTACCTTTACGAAAAACATTAGACACGCAGAGTGGGCCAACACCGAGGAAACCCTTGGTAGTGACCACTGCCTTATCAATATCACCATAAGGACTAAACCATTGGCAAGACCCCACGCACAAGCTCGACTCCCCGACTGGAATAAGTTCCGGCAAAGCTACATCAATTCGGCCTCCATCAACGAACAAGGATACCACGCGTGGGCACAAGGATTGGTTACACACCTCCGTTCGACGGAAACCCATATTCAACTCTCGGAGGCAACGCCGGAGGTGGACAACCACCTTCTGCGCCTCTGGGAGGCGCGGCACAGCCTCGTCCGCAGATGGCGCCGCCAAAAACATAATAGAAAGCTCAAAATTCGTATCGCCGAGCTCACCCAGCGACCGGCAGAGTACGCGGTCCAACTCGCCGACTCGAACTGGGTGGACCGCTGTAACACGGCGGCCAGACAAATGTCTAGCCGGAGCCCGTGGCGCCTCTTCCGCGCCCTAATTGACCCGACTCAAACCCGCGCCGAAACACAAAAACATCTCCAACGAGCTATTCATAGCTTCGATGGAGATACCTCAAAATTAGCTTGCACACTACGCGACCAATACCTTTGCACCCAACAGGACCCCCGAGGGCCTGCGTACTCGTATGCGGGTTCAGAGAACGCGGAGCTGGATCAGCCGTTCCAGCTGCACGACCTGAAGGCGGCCCTAGCTAAAATGAAACGAGGAACGGCACCGGGCCGGGACATGATAACTGTGAAACTGCTTGCCAATCTTCCCGACCCCGCCTATGCAACCCTCCTCGTTTTCATCAACTCTATTTGGCTTGGTGAGACACCCATCCCACTCGAATGGAAGACCGCCCTGGTAACCTTCATTCCGAAAGCCGGCAAAGCCATAAACACAGACAACCTCCGCCCCATCTCCCTGACGTCTTGTGCGGGAAAGCTGATGGAGACCATGGTGCGGGACAGGCTGTCTGGGTTTCTGGAAAACCAAAATGTATTCGCAGACACCATGTTCGGTTTCCGCCAGCACCGGTCCGCGCAGGATGTTCTGCTTCAGCTCGACCGAGAAATTCTCAACCCTGTCGAATGCCCCCTCAACGATAAGGCAGTACTCGCCCTAGACTTGCAGGGGGCTTTCGACAACGTCACACACGAAATTATCCTACACCATCTTTCCCAGACCAACTGTGGACCTAACACCTTTCAGTATATCAAGCAATTTCTCTCGGATCGACAATCTTTTATCCGAATAGAAGACGAAGAACACGGCCCCTATCAACTGGGAACGAGAGGAACACCACAGGGCGCGGTCCTCTCGCCGTTACTTTTCAATCTGGCCATGATGAAACTTCCGGCTCAACTGGCGAAAGTCGAAGGCGTCCAGCATGCGTTGTACGCCGACGACATAACCATTTGGGCCAAACACGGGTCGGTGGGAGACATTGAGGCCAACCTGCAGCAAGCGGCGGAGATCGTGGACGCCTACGCCCGCCGCTGCGGCCTTCAATGTTCCACGTCCAAATCCGAATTTGTGCACATTCGCCCGTCGCCTAAGTGCACCACCAAAATGGAATTATCCCTGGCCAGCGGCCCGATACCCGAACACGATGAGATTAGAGTGCTTGGTCTCTTTATCCACAAACATCGGCGGGTTGATACAACACTGGCTAAACTGCGCAAGGTGGGGGACCAGGTGGGCCGAATGGTCCGCCGTGTTTCCAACAAACGCGGGGGGTTACGGTGCAAAGACGCCTTGCGGCTGGCGCACGCGTTCGTGACCAGTCGAGTCCTCTACTCGACTCCTTACCTCCACCTGCGCAAGTTTGACGAGACCGCCCTTGAGGTGCTTCTTAGAAAGATGTACAAGCGTGCCCTCGATCTCCCGATGAACACGTCCAACCAGCGCCTCATGGGCCTGGGGATGGTAAACACTTTCGCGGAGCTCCAGGAGGCACACTTGACCAATCAATATACAAGACTTTCAAAGACGTCGTCGGGACGCCACCTATTAGCTTGACTACACATCCATCACCTAACACTGACAGAAGAGCGCGTACGCATCCCCGAAGTCTGGAGATGCGCCCTGCACGTGCGCCCTCTTCCAGCCAACATGACACGTGACGACCACAGTGGCAGGCGCCTTGCGCGGGCGGAGGCACTGGCCCGCCACTATGGGTCCAAACCCGGAATCTTCTATGTGGACGCCTCCGGCCCTCACCATGGGGGGAGGTACACGGCTGCAGTCGTCCACCAAAACGTCCTGGTGAACGGCCTTACGTTCAGAGCTAAAGACATAACACATGCGGAGGAGATCGCCATCGCTCTAGCCGCCGCAGACCAGGACTCGAGAGTCATCATCACCGACTCGAGAGGGGCCTGCAGAAATATTGAACAGGGGTACATTCCTCTCTTTGCGTATCGCATCCTTAAAGATAGTGACTACCTCGGGGCCCCCGCGTCTCGAACGATCGTCTGGGCTCCTGCTCACATGGGCCTCGAAGGCAACGAAACGGCAGACGCCGCCGCCCGCTCGCTCACTCTCCGGGCAACGCGTTCAGACCCTTCCGAAATGGATCCCGAACCCAATCCAGCCCTCACTTTTCGAGAAATTACTCAATTATACCAATTCGGCCACGCAATTTATCCTAAGCCCTGTAAGGGCCTTACAAAGGCGGAGGAACGCACACTCCTCCGTCTCTACACCAAAACCCTGCTGTGCCCGGCAGTTTTAAAACACTTTGATCCTGCTTATACAGGAAAATGCCCGCACTGTGCGGAGAAGTCTTCGGACATCTTCCACATGGTGTGGGCATGCCAATCAACCCCGAACCTCGTCCCAAAACCCAACCCCACCCGGGAGGACTGGGAGGCAGCCCTGCTCGACTGCTCCGACCTGGAGGGCCAGAAGGCCCTGGTTGACCGAGCCCGAACCGCGGCAGTCGCCAATGGGCTCCTGTACTGAGGAGTCCACCTAGTGCTTGTGAGAGATGGCCCCCTCCGGGCCACCTCAAACTACCTCCCTCATGATATACCTTTAATAAAGTTTTTCATACATACATACATTTGGGCAAAAAGACAGACCGAAAGTAATTATTGAAGCACGTTGCTTTTTCTGTATCATCCGAAACTGTCTGTTGATTATATGTAATTTCACTTATTCCTACTACATCCGATCCACATCCCTTTAAATACTTCCAGAAAAGCTTGGGTTGGTTTTTAATCTGTCATTGAGTGTATTAAGATATTGTTCCTTAGCACCCTTTATGCTCCTTTTATATTCACGCGTAAGCTCAGCCAGTTTTTCAAGGTGATTACTACTTTTGGTCTTCTTATATCTATCAAATGCTCTCCTTCGCTTTTTAATTATCCTAAGAGTACTTGAAGTTACCCATGGTTTTCTTCGTTTTTTTAGCTTTCTAGAATCTATGCAGGGAACATATTTATCCGTTAATTGAAGCAACATTTTCTTGAAAACATCCCATAAATTATGGACATGGCGTTGGTGCATTTATTATGGTACAATCACTTGAGAGTTGAAAAATTGGAGAGAGCGAGCAATCTTTCCCAACTTTGTCTCTTTTCTCTCTGGCACTGCCCCTAGTTTCTCAAGTTTCAGTTTCAGTAGGCATACTAGCAGGTACAAACTGCACTAAAGCAGGTAAAAGGCAGGGGAAGTCAGGACGGTGCAAACTCGACTCCGTGTTTCGCGCTTTGCGCAAGGTGACTGGGTAAATGCTTTTGCGAGGTATGCGGATTATGCAAGCGATCTTGTTATGCCCGTCGTTTGCGTCTCCAGCAAAACAAGTAAGAAAATCTAGAAAGGCGCAATCATAAGCCAAGATTTACGATAACAGTGCGTTGGCTTCGGTGGTCCGTAGAGTTGTATTTTACACTGCTTTCTGCAACACCGTGTCATAACGAAGAGCCGGAATGGTCACGGTTTGTGCTGGCCTACCCGCATCGCCCGCATCGGCACCCAGAGCACTTGGGCTGTTCATGCTGAGGCCTTTCATCCGCGGCTTGTCGCCAGCTGATCCTGCTGCTCAACGGTGAGGAAGCGGCCGGAGTGACCTCTGATGTAAGTGTAAATCCCAGTTCATTCAGTTATACGGTGCCAAAGTGTGGAAGATGTCCAACGTGTACTGAGGGCGGGAACAACGAGCGTTTTGCCTGGCTTTTATAACCGAAACCAGAGAAACGAGATAACTGCCTAGCGTACTCCAAAATGACGGAAGCAATAAGTTTCAACAGGTCGAGTACGTCACCGGGGATGTAGGCAAGACGGTGCACACTGTTTAAACGCTTGCAGTATCCACGGGTGGTACCAGGAAAACGACGTCAACAGAGTAGCTCGCGATTCAGCATAATGCAGTGCTACGGGCCCGTGAATCTTCAAAGTTCGGGGTGGTGGCGGTGTAAACAAAAGGCGCATCAGCGCCACATCAGTGATCACCAATAACACCAGTCACAAACTCCCAAGCCCCGCCACTCCACTCGACATCGACACGACATACGACAACAAACTGCATCAAAACGCCCTAAAAGTGAAGGCGTCTGCTCCCGTCGCTCCCGTACTGCAACTAGCGGAAGTGAAGTGTTGGGCGGATGTGCTTCACTAGAATATATAAAAAAATGCTTTGCGCGAGGATCATTTCCATTTATTATTGAATACATAATAATAGAATCCCAATAATTTGTTTTTCTATCTGATTCAAGCTTGTCGGACTGCGCATAACACTGGTCGAGCATGAAAATAACAAAAATATAAAATTTTTCATGAACGGTTTAAGATTTATTGTTATTAGATCTTTATTTTTCGCAACGGACTAACATTATAGATTTTTTCTCCATACTTTTGATATGCAAACAGTTCTTACATACGGCTCTCCATTGCGCCGTGTTTTGTGTCGTCTTTAAATCTGTAACGGTCAAGAACCAAAGAGCTCACCCGCACATGTCAAGCTTATACACCAACTCATGTTTACAAACAAACCGGAGCGCCCCTAGCGGACGCCACCGGCGCCGCGCATGCGCGATGGGGCTGTGGGCAAGAAGCTCGCCGTCGCCCATAAACAAACCATTGGAATGCGATGTTGTCGGCGCCGGTGTGAGTCCCCCTGCCCTTTTTCACGTTCGAATTGTTGACTCTACGTCTTCTTGGCGATGTGTGACTACATGAGCGGCGTCAGCAAAATTACCGAAGCTCGTTACACCACAAAACTTCGCGTGAATAATGTGACATGTGGCGACTCATTCCGCGTGGACGCCGCAGCACGTACGCTAAAGCCTGATTCGCATGATGCGATTTCGCTCGCAATTTTCAGACGCGACGCCGCTCGAGCTGCGAAAGCCTGAACCGTAGCTGAGATGGTCGACGTCGATACTGTAAATCGGAAGCAGAATCGGAAGAAGTGAATAAGGGATAAGAAGTCGGTGATGGCCACTGGTAAAAATGATCAACATCTCCTTGTATCTAATGTTTACATCGAGCCTGCAACCTTCAAACTTAAGTCTTTTGAGGCCTGCACTTACTTCTTATCGCAAGTACCGGGCCAACCTTTGGTCTACGGGCCGGCGTCGTTTAAGAGAGCAGACGACAAGCAGAAGCGTTTGAAAGAGCATACGACAGTTCGAATGATCAGGCCGCCGTTTGAATTAGAAGACGCACTGAACGGTAGTCCGCAGATGGTCCGCACAACTTGACGGTTTTCTGGCGTTCATGTTGGAACAAAACAAATAAATCCGATGACCAGAAGTATCCCCTAATTCAACCCAAAGTGCTTCCCGCCCAAGCAATTGTTGTCCGACGGCGTCTGCTTTTCCCTTTTCACGGCACATATCCGGATTCTCGGACGAACCGAGCACGTGACAACTGACCTTCAAACCTTTCTCGACACTTTTGGTACGGTCCCAGTCGCGGTGTTTTGACGAAAAGGCAGGTTTTTGTCTGGTTCCTTTCAAAACAACGCAGGAATACACGTCTGCCATAGGGACTTCTACCCACAGCCCCAGACCGGAAATGCGACCGACGCGTTACCACACGAACTCAACCCTCTGACGTCGTGACGTCAGAGAGTTGAGTTCGTGTATATCAACGAGGTACACTGTTAGAAAAACTCCTGTCAAAGTATGGGACACATACATGCTAACCTTGTTGCCACAACATGTACTGTATTACCGGACTACTGAACATGTTCCATACTTCTTTAGCATGGGACATGTTGTTGCTGTGTGGGCAGCCACAAGTTCCATACATCATCATTACGGAACAAGTACTGTATGCTACAGGAAATGTACCATCATGGCACACAGCAGTAAATGTTCTGTTGCAAGCCATGCCAGGACACATACCATTTTTACGAGGTACATCCCTTAGCGAAAACTAATACGTTTGAAATATACCACATTCTAATTTGAGTGTATTTGAAACACAATTCATAATTGTAAGTACACGAAAAATATACCGAAAATATAAACTTCTTTTTTTGTTACTTAGTACTAAAATATACTTCTAAAAGTCATTTTAAAATACCTTTACTTAAACTACATTTGAAGTTCCCTTCATGCGTTTTGAAATATGTAAATACTAAATTAATAGGCACAAAATACCTTTCACATATATTTCTTGAAATATTTATTTAATTCATGCAAAATATACTCCAACCCTAAAAAAATGGAGCAATCAAGAATACGTGCAGAATACTCTTAATATACCTGAAAATCGTAAATACTGTTGTGTTATACTCTAAGTACCTTTTGACTGCAATACTTTGGTAGTTTGACTTAAACTACCAAAATATTTAAAAGCTCCCCTTCTGAAGTTCACTTCAAGCAGATATGGAGTACACTGAAGCGCCTAAATACATTTGATTAGTTTGGCAATTGAATTGCGCAGCATCGCACTGATAAATCAGCCCAGTTTATGTTATTGTTTCCTTTTTTCTATCAAGAACACACCTGATCAGTTCCTTGCACACCAATCACAAACGGGGTTCGGGAACTACAACCACAACATTTGCTGATGCTGGAAAGCTTCAGCAGGTGCTGTGAACAGATACGTTTGGCGTGGTTTTGTTAACACAATGTTAGTTCACTGAACGTGTATACTCACCATTGTACGTGATGTGAATAGTGACTTTAATACAGTGACATTAACTACCATATTAAATAGTCAACTACTAAAAAGGAAAGGCAAAACAGCTACTGTAAAATATTTATTTTTCGCGGGCTCAGTATTTCGCGATTTAGGTCAAAGTTGGAGTTTTGGAATAATTCGCAAATTCTAATTTTCGCGACGCGCTGGGATCGCAATATAGATTTTAATGTTTTTACATTTTGCCGGAATTGTTCACGGGACCTATTTTTCGGAATTGTAGGCGATTCGCCAACTTTGCGAGAATTAGGTTCTCACGAAAATAAAGTCGTTTACAGTATTTTAAAGTGAAGAAACTGCCTTGATTCGCTTCGCCCTGAGTGCTGCTACGCAGAGAAGCAATAACATGTATTTTATGAGCCGTTTGTGTGGATATTGTTTTAGGGACTGTGCCGAATTGTTATTAGTTGTACCAATGCCTTTTAGTAAGAGATATCGTCCACGAACTTCAGAACACTGTTTCCCCCTTGACAGACTCCCGAGGAGAAGATTGAATACTTGTAACCTTAATAAGCGCAGAGGTGGTCACCGAAAAAATTATTGCCTTCAATATGTAGGCTATATAAGGCTCTAGAGCAGTCAACGGGACTGTGAATGAGCTCTTCAGTGCGTCATGGTGTTTGTGTTCGTTTCTAATGTGGCTTTGTGAGATGTATTTATAGTGCCTTCAAATACCACAGGGACACCATTTGCTGACAAAATCGAAGATAAAAAAAAAAATGGTGTAACCGGTTTCTAATCCACAAGTGGCATCTTGAGTGTGAAGGAATAATATTTTTGGTATATCTAAAATATTTTTTGATTCATATTTATAATGTATTTTGAATACATTACCCGCGTATTTCGAATGCGGCCAAAATAATACAGAATAAATACAAAATGAATATTCGTACTAAATATATTGCAACTTCGTTTGAAGTACGGCCTCTTTTTGCTAAGGGATCACATGTTCCAACGCGTCCAAAACAGCAAATGTCACATTTCTTATACGTACGGAAAAAGTTCAGTCTCATTTGTGATGGTACTCGCCCCATTTTACATTACTACCGCTATGGTGCCTGGAACGCGTCTCCGACTGGTGTGTTTACCGCGGCCAAAAAAGTAGTCCCTCGATTTCCGCCTGATGACGTCCTACAAGTGTCATGCTGTCGCCGGTCGCGACCCTGGTGGTGTCTCAGCAGCTGTGGTGAATATGGCAGATGCCTGCTCTGCTGCAGGTCGCTCTCCACTGTGACATTTCACGGAAGCTAGAGCAGCCGGAGGTTGGGACGTCTGGGACGCCGTGACGACAGCGACACTCGCATTCGCTCGTGCTTTTTGCAAGCATTACTACGCCCAACCGCCAGCATCGCGACAGGCAACAGCATGACACTCCGGCGTCTGTGACGTCATTTGTTGCCACATTGGGACACCTTTTGATGTATGGGCGGGATAGGACGCTAAACACACCAGTCGGAGACGCGATCCAGGCACCATACTACCGCTAATCACGAGTACATCCGGTCTTTGTATGTCACATGCCAAGTTTCTCCTTGAAAAGGTTAATAGGTGACATGCAAAACAGGGATGTTCTGACGGTTTGAAGGCGCAACTTGATGCGAGTCTTGGCAACATATAATTACCTGCAATGCGCAAATGTTCCCCAAACTTGTATGGAAAATTTGAACTGTTGTATCTAATGCGAGCACTATCCTGAAAACAGAACAATGAATCTGTGACATATATATACTCAACAGCCAGGAATGCTATGAGAAGGTGTTCGCATGCTACTTCAATTTTAGGGAGCATTGTACATGCAGTGAGGGGGATAAAGGCAGGTAAACATTTGTAAACATCCTCATGAAACTAAGTTCACGCTTGATGCTGTTGGTTCCAAACCATAGCAACGAACCCATTGTGAAGAAGAGCGAACAGTTTGCTGCTTCAAAAGTATTAACATTTATTTTTCGTTTAAATGACTAGAAAACACATCGTGCCACAAATATTTTGGGGCAACTGAGCCAGTGTTATTAGGCTTTAAAAAAAGATGAAAGTGAGCATTGTCTCCCAAAGAAAAATGTAAAAAAATTATGCTGGCCTATGAAACAAAAATTTGTTTCATGTGCCATCTTGGCCTATGAAAACAAATCGAACTATTAACGATAGAAAATGAAAATTAATTTAGACAAGCGCCGAATTTTCTTGCCACTTCTTCCTGAACTTCGAGAGCTCTTGAAGGGCTCCTTGCACCTTCCGATGCACAAGAGCAACTTTTCTTGATGTCTGTCGGGACCCCTCCTCTGGGTTCATTCCCACCAGTTGCCTGAAAGAAAGAGGACTTAAATAATGGGTTGGAATATTTAGAGGAAGATCTATAACAGAAGCTAAGGAGTTCCTGGCTCCTTTTTCAACTTCAGTGTCAATGCCGGTTAGTAATCCAATCCGGACGAGTTCTAAATCGTGTCTGTTGTATACTTTGCAGTCGAGACAAACGTCCTTAATTTGGATAGTCCGTACGCGTACTACGAGCTTAAAGTCTGACCTTTCCATCAAGACGGATTGAGACTGTACACAAAAAAAGTAAAAGCCGCTTACAACTCCCTGTAACGCCGAATTAGAGCGCAGCTCTTGAGGAGGAGGAGGGAAGGGCGCTGGGGGGGGGGGTTAGACTAACCAGGGGGGGGGGTCACGTGACCTTGGAGGGTCACGTGACCTTGGGGGGTCACGTGACCCCCAATGTCGATGATGTCATCACTGACGTCACTGGTGATGTCATCAGTGACGATGACGATGCGGCTACCGATGACGTCATTAGTGACGTCACTGATGACTTCACCAGTGATGATGACGATGACGATGCGAATGTCGGTGACGTCATCAGTGACGTCGCTGACGACGTCATCAGTGATGATGACGATGACGATGCGGATGCCGGTGACGACATCAGTGACGTCACTGATGACGTCATCAGTGATGATGACGATGACGATGCGGATGTCGGTAACGTCACCGGCATCCACATCGTCATCGTCATCATCACTGATGACGTCACCGGCATCCACATCGTCATCGTCATCATCACTGATGACGTCACCGGCATCCACATCGTCATCGTCATCATCACTGATGACGTCACCGGCACCCGCATCGTCATCGTCATCATCACTGATGATGACGTCATCAGTGATGATGACGATGGCGATGTGGATGCCGGTGACATCAGTGTCGATGACGTCATCGGGGGGTCACGCGACATTGGCGGGGGTCACGTGACCTCAGGGGGTCACGTGACCTCGAGGAGGGGGTCACGTGACCTCAGGGGAGTCACGTGACCTCGGGGGGGGTCACGTGCCCCCCACGAAGTCACGTGACCCCGGTGGGGGGCTCGCGCGGTGCATTATGGGACATTTCCCATGATGCACCGCGCGGTTACGCCGACGCCGACGCCGACGGCGACGCCAACGGCGACGCCGACGCCGCTCAAGCCGGAAACGGGCCCCTAAGAGCTGCGCTCTAAAAACGTTTCAGCCCACTGGCGTCAGTTCTCATTAATAACTGGACACATGTCAGCCCACAACGATAAGAGATTTCTACAACCCGAGACGGAGGCGACAAAGAAAGACAAACGCATGTCTCAATTGAGACGTGTGTGTTTGTCCTTCTTTGTAGCCTCTGTCTTGGGTTGTAGAATGTCTCCATATTAACCAGCTCGCCTGCCTATAAACTTGTACAAGATACTTCAGTTAAAAAAAGAATTCACAGTACCCGTCAATGCAATGTTGCAAAAAAGTCTGCCTGAAGTGCTTAAGCAGAATATTGTGGTTATTATTAGAATGCTGAAATTTCATGTCTTTGTTTATAATACTAATTCGAACTGATAAGCATAGCCCGGTCAAAAGTATATTTATGTGCGCCTGCAGAACAAAGGCTCCTGCATTTGCAGCCTAGTGATATTAAGACTGGTTAAAATAGAGGTCGCATGCGTCGTAGGATGCATACGCTCTATAGAGCGTATGCATCCTACGACGCATCTTACGACCTATAGAACCAATACTATAGTATTGGTTATAAATGATAATATATCTGAATACCAGATTCATGTTGACTCACATTATATTGCAACATTGTCAATATGATTTACAGAGGAATGGTCCTCCCAGTAGGTCACGCATTTACTGCAGCACCTCCAATTAATCTGAGCAAGGAACATTTCCAAGCGAATTGTAAATAAGGATATGTAGAAAGCAGCACATTAAACAGCAGGCCTTTGCCTTTCTTAGTGTAAAGTATGAACAAAAACATGCTTCAACATGTTCCAGGTTGCTGTTGAACGTGCCAAACGAACACAAACCGTAACGTTAATGTGCTGGTCTATAAGCATATCTTTTTCCGAATTGCTGCCGAAAGCTAGACACTTTGCTTAAAGTAATGGACTATCTCTCAGCGACAGTGTGACCAAGCTGAATGAAACCTTTAATCTTTACATGGGAATACTGCCATATGTTCGAGAAATTATTATGCGTCTGCTATAGACGTACAGTATTCAGTGTTCAAAATAACGTCTGACTGTATTACCTCGTGAAAATTACATCAATCCATGACCTAGCGCACAAAATTGTTGCATTAAGCACCAAGTCATAGTTGTCATTCGGCTGCCGACAGGTTAGCACTTTTATGAGGTAATGGACAGTTGGTGTGTTCCTATAAGTTTCGGCAACATTGCACATTGCCATAGGAAAACAGTATTAACACCTTTCGACTTTTAACATATCTTCGAAATCTCCAATTTTCGGCCAAAATGGCTTTGCCGCAAATAGTTGAAGAGCACACCACCATTCTAAGGTAGGCCGAACTACTTTGGATGTTGGCAAGGAGACGATAACAGATTAGCTACATAATTTATTGCTAACGGCCTCTTATGTCATGAACGCTCTCGAAAATAACTTAGTTATTGCTGCTTCCCAGATGAAAAAATTGCGTATTCATAGTGGCAGAACAAAGCTCTGCCACTATGACCAGGTTTTGGGTCGTCCAATCAATGAACGTTAACGCGCGTATAGCAACTTACGGTAGAGCTGCACGACGTCGTGCGTGCAGCATTACTCTACATAAAAACAGTGTCCTTGTCAGGCCATAAGCGGGAGTTCACTTTGAGAATGCGCAGCGTTCAGAGAGCTGCAGCGTGGCGTCCAGTGAATATCACTATTTACAATAGAGGTTTCAACTCGACAGGGGTAGCTTCGAAGTGTGTACATTCATTAGAAGCTCAAGTTATTTCGGGCATATCAGTCCCGATAAAATGGCATCCATTTAGTGCACAGATCACCCGGAGCCACGGAGCATCCGCAACACGCACACGAGTATTAAGAACACGATGACTGATTACTGGCTTAGCGTGGATAAGTTCACTCGGAGACTAAAAACATTGGATGATAATCCGTTACTATCCCTAAGAAGCAAAAGTCTGCATTATTTCTCTGCATCAAGCAGATACCACCTTTATGTGACCGCATGTTTAGCAAGCTGCCAAGATCAGCCACACGGTCGAGTAGCAGAGGAAACCAGTGCTCCACCATGCTTTCAGATGCATTTAAAGTAGAGTAACGCTATATGCCATACGTCGTGCAACTTGACCGGAAATGGCTGTACGCATGACGCGCAGAGGTCAAGCCATTTGGGTAACCCTTTTCGGACGGCGCGTGTATCACCGGGGAGCTCGTTAATCATCATCATCATCATCATCATCATCATCATCATCATCATCATCATCATCCTCATCCTCCTCCCCTCCCTCGCCCCCCCCCCCCCCCCCCCCCGGCCTGCGTTCACGCCGCGAAGCGGCTTCAGTGTGCGGCTGCCAGGGATGGGCAAAAGACATGCAAATATGTATCGAAATACAAAATACTTCGTCAAAAATGTAATTAATTAAAATCTAATTACATTTTCAAAAGAGCATTTGAGTACAAAATACAAATACAACCAAACGTATTTGGTTTCCTCCAAATACTTTTCCAAATACATTCCTCAAAATTTGCGTCAGCAACTTCAGGGCACCTGCAACGGGTTTCTAGGTACCTCATTTTAATTTTGCATCGTAGACTCGGGAGTTAGTGTGCGAGGGTCTAGTAACGTACCAGAAATATAATCACAAAAAAAAAAAATGTGATCAGCTTGGACGTAAGAGGTGAAGAAGTACAGATCTTCAATCAGCTTTTTTGTCGATTACATTTTGCTATAGACCAACAAAGACCGAGACGACCAAGACGCGCAGCACTACCTAAAGAATTTGTCATGAAAACCTGGACGACCGCGCATTTAGAATGTTCCAGGCAGAAATATGAATGGAAATCAGGCTGCAAAGCATCACAAGTTGTCACAGACACTTATTTAGCCAGTCTGCTTGTGACCGTCGATTCGTCACTATTCTTGCCCTGGACTAGCACCGTAATCGCAAAGCATTCAACGCTTGTGCTTGACTGAGAGACACTGCATTCAGTGCAGAACGTAGTTTTCTTCCTGCTCTGGGCAGCGTCTTTAAAATAAAGCCAGAGGAGAAAAAGGAAAAACCCCATGGCCGAACAAAGGATGGAGACTATATCTTACAACCACAAGCATAAAAACAGGAATTGTCGTGACAATAAATTTGAGGGATATATTTTCGCCCACAATAATGTATTCAATTACAATTGTATTTGAAATGCCCACGTTTTAGTATTTAAATACAATCGTCAAATACATTACCCAAGTTATAATTAAATACACGTGCAAAATACACAAAGTACTTGAAATACGTATTTCAAATACTTCTATTTGAAATACTGCCCATCCCTGGCGGCTGCTAAGTACAAAACTATTTACCGCGGCCTCCACCGGCAACGCACGCACCGCTGTCCTCGATTGCACCACCGAAAAAGGAGTCCCATACCATTTAGTTAAGCCGAATTTCAATGATGACATTCGTTTTTTTTTTAGTGTTTATTGTAAATGTGAAATGTAAATATCGCCAAATGCTTGACAAAACTAAATGTAAAATAAAAAAAAAAAAGAATTTAAGCTCACACGGGGGGTTGAACTATACATAGGATCCGCTGCGAATCAAGCAGACATCTAACCACTGAACTACGCCACCGCTTGGGAAACTCGTAACCATTCGTTTTAAACGAGTTTCGCGTCGTGCGTATAGCCAATACCACCTAGAACACAAGGCGTGCACGTTTCCTCCTCTAAACTTCATCACTAGTAGATTCCCTCAGCGCACCATCGTCTTCTACATCGTCGGCTCCATCGCCTGTTTCGGTGGTCGTGCTCAAAACGAGCTCGCATTGCTAGGACCGGCAATCTTGATGGTGCCGGATGCACGTTGCAAATGAATTGTGGTAGCTCGTTATTAGCTCGCGCTAAGCAGTCGCGCGCTTAGCTCTGGCCTATACAAGGCCTAGCTCTATGCGCATGGGAAGGCGAGACGCTACACGCTGGGCGTCCCGAACTTGGAATATACGACACGTTTAGAGAGAGCAAGCTAACACTGCGTTCGGAACAACTTAACGTTTACTTACTTACCTTAGAAAACAAGGCCGTCAACGCCGCTGACACGCGATAGCTACGTCAAGCTCGGATTCCGAAGTCCAGAAGCCAGCGCAATGCGCATGCGCGAGAGAGAGATGTCTTCCTGCGCGCGGCGAACCACGGCTCACGGGCGCTGTACTTCCGCGGTCTGATAGAGTTCCATAAAAATTGCTGGGTATTTGGAACTTCTGGACGTGTTAAATTTCTGTATACCAGTTGAACCGACTATAGATTGTAACCTTGTAAGGCTCTTTTTATTGATTCGGATCAGCTCATGCTTATTGGCTAAGTAGCAGGTTTCAATGCATATGGTACAGTTCCAGTTTTTGAACGCAAACAGCACATTAGATGCATTGCCAGAAAATGGGACATGTTCTATTCGGTTTTTCCACGTAAATTGATGGAATTTTCTAACAGTGTATAGGGCCTCAAAAAAACTGGCAGCTGAAAGTGACCCCCAATCGGCCGCCGCCATGTTGTACAATTTTGACCACTAGACACGTGACCAGGCCAAATCTATGACGTAACCAGACCAAATCCATGCGTCAACGATAAGATGGCAGCGCCCAGTGCGTCTCGGAAGCATTGTGGGTGTTGATCGGAGTGTGTGGATTTCTTGTGCGGAATTCGATTTTTCAGGGTTTTGTGTGCTCTCCCGCGTAGGAATAACGTGAAGTACGAGGGAATGAGGCTTTTCTTTTTTATTTCATTCAGGGTAAGCCAGATTCGGTCCCGTGCTTCTCGTACGGGCTCCGGTCACTACCGACCGGTGCTGCTTCGGACATCGCTTGGAGTTCTAGTTTAATTAAAATATGCGCACTCGCTAACCACGGGAGCTCCTCGATAATCGCTGTGTCTAAGGATACGTCAAACCCATCCGGAACGCGGAGTCTAAAGGTATGTAGGACGTACCCAGAACGCGGAGTTCTAACGGTACGGCGGATGTGCCCGGGCAATTTTCTTAGCTCGACGGTCAAGATTCGCATTTGAGGCACCCAGAGAAGTGTTAAAATCTCCGAACTGCTCGGTGCTGAGCTAACTACGGAACACGTCACTACGTGATCCGTAGTGACGTGAAAAAGACCGACGGCGGTCACTCCGGGCGGACGGCGGCTCCCGGCCGCCTGCCGGGTGCCTTCTGTGAAGGGGCGACAGTCGTGTAAGCAGTACTGTACCAGCTTCTCTTGGGTGCCTACATGTTTCCGCCGCTTCGGTTTCCGCCGCTATTGGTTGTGCCAGTATCGGACGACAACCAATATCGGACGGCGGCTCCTGCGCCCATATCGGTTGTGCCAACAGGGGCAGCGAGGACTTGGGGATCTCGTATCATAGGTAAGTTTCTTAGTTCTTGAAGTCAACCTGGTCACACCGTTCGTTTTGCTGGCTGTGCAAACATGTTGAGACTGTTTGACGTGGCGCGCATTTCTCTTCCGTCCCCTCACGCGCTAGAAGATCCGTAGCTCGCCTTCCCGCGCACATATATAGCGCTCTACAAGGAAAGCAGCTTGTAAGCTGATCCCACTGTTAAAACTTCACTTAGATTCATGCCTTCCGCAGGAGAAAATTTGATTCCCTACAGAAGTATGGCATTCTTATTGCTAGTTTCCGAGAGCAGGGCGATTTGAATAAATAAGCACATACCTTAACCTACTGTTCCTCAGAGTGTCTCAAAGAGGTGGTCAGTCTGCAAGATACCAGATTCTTGTTCATTTATGCACTTGGAATGTGCCTAAAACAGTCAACACAAGATGCCTTGGTACATTTCTCTTTGCATGCAAAAAAAAGAGGTTTCACAATTGCTTCAATATACCATCACAGGTTCCCACTGAATGATCCGGAACTCCTCAAGGCATGGATGGAGAAGCTGCCCTGCCGAGACTGGAAGCTCAGTAAATGGTCGCAGTTGTGCTCACTGCACTTTGCGGACAACTGTTTCTACCAACTGAACAATAAGACATACCTCAGGCAAGGAAGTGTGCCAACGGTGTTCAGCTCTCCAGCAAGCAAGACAAAACGGTCACGTCGGAAGCGATCAAGATCGCAGTCTGACGAGGCCTTCCTTCTGTGCCAGCGACCGAAGCACAGGCATAGGTACGAATAGAGCAAGTTTCATTGCAGAAGATCACAATATTTTTATTTGCCTCAAAATCATTGTTGCAGATGCATCCCATGAGGGGGATAGATTCCATGGAGCTCTAATAAACTAGCATGCTCACTGTTTGCACTTGACAACACTGCACATAAAGAAAATGTCAGTACAACAATGACAAGGTAAAATTACACATGATGCAGGCTCCAGTCTTCACGTACTTCGGGCGACTATAGTTGCACACATTGCAAAGGTGTGTCTCTTGTATCTGAAAGTGGTGGTCAACGAATCACTAGAAAAGTGGCATCTCTGGGATCAAGTTGACAGGTTTGAGTAAAACATTCAGGTTCTTTGCAACACTTTCAACCACCACTATTATAATAATTCCATGGCATGCTGTATGCTTTTTACAAGCATTCAATCATAAGTGGGTTCCGTGTTTTCAGTATACACTGATATACATAAAAATATGACCTCCAAACGATTTTTCTTGAAATCTGCAAAAACCGAAAGAACCCGAATTGAGCTTGCTTTGACGAGAAATTGCACTTTCCACGGCAGGGAACCTGTACTTTTGTTGAACCACAACACCGACCGCACTGAACTGTCCGCGAGGCTGCTCTTTTTCTTTGGAAATTATTTTTATGTGCTCTATTTAGCAATGAATAGTGCATATAATGTTTCGTCTCCAAGAAACTCCACAGATATGCACTTGTTTTAACCGCATAAGCATCGTTAAACTCCGATTTTTGGTCGATATCAAAAATAGACACCGAAAAACTCAAAATTCGAGACAACAAATAAGCATCAAAAATCGCCCCCATTTTTAAAAAAATAAAACTACGAGGGCACCTCAGCTTTCTTTTATGATGTGATAATGCGTCAGCATTACCGTTGGCCGAGTTATATTGACGATAATGAGCAAGGTTGACGCAACGAATAGCACACTAGTTTTGCGATCATGAGAGCCTAGGTTCGAAACTGGGCAGGGTATAATTTATTTCTCAATTTATTTTTTGTTTGATCAGGTGATTAATAATTAAGTCACGTGACCAAAATGATAACGTGAGGAGAGATGTTTGTTTTTATTGTATTTTCTTCTAGTTTTTCTTTTTTCTTGGATTGCGTTGCATTGGTCACGGCATTTGGACACAACTTTTGGTTACGGCCTTTGGCTGCACCCTTTGATCAAGGCTCTTTTTTCGCTCACTGAGCCAGGTACTGCTCACAAATTAAAAATACCCAAAACATGGAACCCTATTCATAAGCCAGAACTCCCAGCACCCCCTTTTTCTGGGTCAGTGCCAGTTCTGGCCAACGCATAAAAGGTGTGGTCACATATCACACTACACTGTATAACCTGCCAAGAATGCATGCCCTGGCACACAGTCTTGTGGAATACAGGCAGTCTTGAATATCACCGCGCGTTGTTCTGCTGACAGGTCTCACCCTCCAGAGAGGCAGCCTGGATCGACGACTTATCAGCCAACCCCGGGAGAGGCCCAAGCTGCTGCTGGTTCTGGAAGCAGTGTAGAGCTGGTTACTTGCCCCTCTCAAGCTACAACGTCAGAGGCTCCCCCTGAAGCTGTGTTCATGCGACGCAACACTTTCTTCGGTGACCAATCGTACGCAGCTGTGTCACCACGGCTGCACAGGGTCCTGGCCACGAGTAGGCACAAGCTGCAGAAGGCAAGGAAACTGTTGAAACAGGCAAAGAAGAAGATCAATCGGAAGACGGCCAGGATTAGGAAGCTGAACATGCTGCTCCGTGAACTGAGGACACGACTTCCTAAGTCAGCAGTTGACATACTTGACAATGCATTCACCAACACAATGCGTAACCCCATCTTAAAAAGAGTAAAGCACAACAAAAACGCGTATACAGAGGATGTGCGCAAGTTTGCCCTCACGCTCCATTTTTACTCGGCAAAGGCATACAGCCTTCTGCGAAAGCACGTCAAGCTACCATACCCAAGCACTCTGCGAAAATGGGCAGCGGTGGTTGATGCACGACCAGGATTCACCCAGCAGTCGTTTGACAAAATTGCACAGGAAGCCCAGAAGGGACCTCTTTTCGTCAGCCTGATGGTCGATGAGATGGGAATAAAAAGACAAACAGACTGGGATGGCAAAGAAGTCGTCGGGTACTGTGACCTGGGTCACGGCATCATCCGTAACGACTGCGTCACCTTTGCAAAGCACGCACTTGTATTTTTGGCGGTGGCAGTCGACCGAAACTGGAAGATCCGCCTGGGTTACGCCCTCATCGATGGTCTAGACGGCAACGCTCCCGCCAAACTGGTACGGGGGTACATCATTAAACTGAAGGATGCTGGAGCAAAGTGTATAAGTGTGACCTGTGACGAGACAAACTGTAACATTACCATGCTCACAGCACTCGGAGTGCGCTTTGCTCAGCCAATGAAGAGCTGGTTCACACATCCATCGGACCCCACCAGCAGGGTCCACGCCGTCTTGGACGCCTGCCATATGCTAAAGCTCATGCGGAACCTGCCGGCCGAGAAAGGGTGCATCAGAGATGGGGCAGGTAAGGTCGTGGCCTGGCGGTACCTTGCGGCCTTGGATAACCTGCAGCAGCAAGAATGCCGTCATGCAGCCAACAAGCTCCGAAAGCAGCACATTGACTTCGAGAGACAGAAAATGAAGGTGTTGTTGAAAAACTAACAATGAACACCACTGACACGAGACATTTAGCCTGGAGTTCAAAGAAGACGAGGGGGATGGGGAATCGCGAGCGCGAGCGAACGAGCAGTCGGATAAACCGTTTAACACAAGCCGGTTGTGCTCTTATTCTTTCTCGACCTCAATGTCCTCAACGAGTACATAGCGAAAGAGCGCCTCAAAGCGCAACAATTATTTGGTGCCGAAACCCGGGACTTGGACTTGAGGAATCAACCTGAAAATGGATCGGCTCAAGACCAAGCGTAAAGTCCGACGCAGGCAGAATACGAAGATAATCAACGAGATAACGACCATGCTCCAGTCCGTCGCCGTTGATGCCTCTTCTCTCGAGAACCTGAGAGACAGACTGGTAACCAGCAACGAGGAACTCCGTAAAGTCAACGAGGAGATCGAACCACACATCAGCGATAGTGATCTGGAGACAGACTACATCACTGTCGCAGAATATGAAGACGAAGTGGCTAGGACCCTCAGCGAACTGCGCAACAAGATCGCGCGGTTGCAGGCAACGCCAACCACATCCGCTACGGGAGCCGACGGCGACAGGGGCCACCCTTCCCAAGCTACGGGAGTGAAGCTCCCCAAACTGCAACTTCTACACTATCAAGGGGAGCTCACGCAGTGGCAACCCTTCTGGGAGCAGTTCGACGCCTCAATACATCGGAACACCAAGCTCTCTGATGGAGAAAAATTCCAGTACCTGCGGTCGCTTCTGAATGGGCCTGCCGCCAGTGCCGTTTCCGGGCTGCAGGCTACGGCAGCGTGCTACAGAGATGCAATAGAGATACTTACTGAACGCTTTGGCCACAAGCGAAACATTCAGCGGGAATATCTGGAGCGGCTTCGAAACCTTCCAATGGTAAAGTCAGTGCGTGATGTCCAAGGACTGCGCAATGTGTACGATCACGTCCAGACAAACATTCGCGGTTTGCGCTCCTTGGATGTTTCAAGTGCGACGTACGCCACAAGGATGGTGGACATACTCCTGTCCAGTCTTCCAACGGACATCGTTGTGGATTACCATCGACACAAAAGCTACGGAATACCACTTGTAGTTTCCGCCGGCAGAGAGGAGGGGGCTAGCACGTCTGGCGATGGAGCAGTCAACGTCGCTGCATCGACAACGGATGCCGGTGAGGAGCTAGCGAAACTTTTGCGGTTTCTTCGCGTGGAAATCGAGAGCAGAGAACGCTCAGCACCGCTCGAGAAAAGACCAGCGAGTGTGCCGAGGATAGCTCCTAAACCGATACAAACTGTTTATCCACCATCAACGTTCGCGTTACAAACCAGCGGGACAGACAACTACTGCTTTTTTTGCAACCAGCAGAGTCACAGTACCGGCGCTTGTACTGCTGACATCGCACTTGATGAAAAGAAAGGAAGGTTAGCGCAAGACATGAGATGTTTTCGCTGCACCAAACGAGGGCATCGGTCCAAAGACTGCCGCAGCCAAGCGAGATGTTCTGGATGCAGGGGACGACATGTCTCGTCAATGTGCAATCCTGCTTGGCAGACAACAAGACCAGTTCCGGAAGAGACCGCCAATATACTCACCACCAGTAATACGACGCCTCACCGAGCATCGAGCGTTCTACTGCAAACTTTCAGGAGCTGGGCCGTGAGTGATGAGAGCTGCGCATATATCCGCGGTATTATCGATGGTGGAAGCCAGAAGACGTTCATCAGAGAAGACTTGGCAAGGAAACTTAACTTGAAAATTATAGGCCAACGAAGCATGAAGCTTAACACATTTGCCAACAGCGGCTCAGACGTGATAAAACAGAACTTCACACTGGTCAGACTACGACTTCGAGGCCAGTATGCGATGACGGAGTATGTTTTAGAAGCCGTTGTCGTCCCATTTATCTGCCAAGATCTCATCGAAACACCCGTCGAACACTCGTTCCTTAAAGCGATCACGGGGTTCATCGCTGACGAGTTGATGTTTCCCTCCGTCCAAGCAGAGGAAGGCATAAGCCTGCTCATTGGCGCTGACCAAATGTGGAGATTGTTGACTGGCGAAACACGCCGCTCATCATCCATCCCCGGCCTGGTGGCCATTTCAACTAGCCTAGGATGGACCTTTCAGGGTCCAACAGGCACCGTGAGAGTCTTGTCGAATACTACCGCGAACTTGATGGTATGCGTGTTAGGAGTGGCATTGACCGCCGAAGACGACGGGGCAGCGTAAAGAAACTTCTGGGAGCTGGAGGCCATTGGAATCAGGGATGAACCGACCAGTACGAAAGAGCAAGATAGTACGGTACTCGAACAATTCACAGAGAAAATAAGTTGGAAGAATGGCCGCTACGAAGTCGCTCTACCCTGGAAGGAGACAGCAACAACACTTGGAAATAATTACATCACTGCCAGGTCTAGACTCCGCAGCTTGATCCAACGTCTCAAGCACGATGACTCCATCGCACTATATGACAAAGCGATACGCAATTACTTTGAGGACGGACACGCGGAAGAGGTG
This sequence comes from Ixodes scapularis, assembly GCF_016920785.2. NCBI lineage: Eukaryota > Metazoa > Arthropoda > Arachnida > Ixodida > Ixodidae > Ixodes > Ixodes scapularis. The sequence goes on along the minus strand of NW_024610115.1, from coordinate 1,219,226 downwards.
AACGAAAAGTCCCCATGTGATGGACGCGTTTATTATATGCCTCATCGAGCGGTGATTCGGGCCAACTCGGAATCGACAAGAATTCGAGTGGTGTTCGACGCTTCATCACACGCGCCAAACACCGGATCTCTCAACGACCATCTTGAGAAAGGGCCTACCATTAACACAGAACTTTTGCCGGTGCTGCTCTGATTTCGTATGCAAAAGGTGGCTCTCACAGCTGACATCCAAAAGGCATTCTTGCAGATAGAAATTGCAGAGTATGACAGAGATGCTCTCCGGTTTCTTTGGTTTGAGAGGACACCCAGTCCAGGCGAGCCGCTGCCCGATATCAAAGAGTGGCGCATGACGCGAGTTCCTTTTGGAACAACTGCCAGTCCATTCCTACTTGAAGCGACAATTCGTCATCACTTAAAGAACGTGAGTGATTCGAACAAAGACATCGCGGCTCTTTTGCTGGACTCATTTTACGTGGACGACCTACTGATTGGAGCCGCAAGCACCGAAGAAGCCCGAAGACTCGCTGAGGGAGCACAGACATTGCTCAGAGAGGCCGGCATGGAACTTCGCAAATGGAATACCAATTCCAGCCAACTGCAGAACCTATTCAATCAAAAGGAGGGGAACGTCGATAATTCACCTCACATCACGTCAATCAAGTCCCACGAAGTCACAAAGGTACTGGGACTGGTGTGGGACAAAACCACAGATTCCTTCACGTTCTCTAGTGACCATCTCTTGGAGATTCTCTCGACAAACATGACTACAAAACGCTTCGTCCTCAGAGCCTCTGCTAGGATCTTCGATCCCCTAGGGTTCCTCTCACCTTACGTCATACGAGTAAAGATTTTGTTTCAACGTATATGGCAACATGGTCTGGGATGGGATGAGGAACTACCAGAAGCACTACGGCAAGAGTGGACAACGTGGTGCGCCGAGTTAAAGGACTTGCCACGCATCATGGCTCCGAGACACTTACAGAATGCGGATGGTGAGAGCAAGCTGGAGCTTCACGTTTTCACAGACGCCAGCCCTCAGGCTTATGGTGCCTGTGCCTATCTTCGCGCCGTGGATAGAAAAGAAAATGTCAGCGTCACTCTGGTGTTTGCCAAGTCCAGAGTTGCTCCGCTTAAGACGCTGACCCTCCCACGACTAGAACTGATGGGAGCCCTCTTGGGAGCACGCATGGCTAAATATCTGTGTACTGTTTTGTTTGGTGTCGTAGTTACGCTATGGTACTGGACAGATTCAATGATAACCCTCGGTTGGATTAAAGGATCAGCAACTGCATGGAAACCTTTCGTCGGTAACCGAGTGACAGAAATACAAGCACTAAGCGATCCCTCTAATTGGCACCACTGCCCGGGCAGCGCGAACCCAGCAGACGCCCTAACTAGAGGGAAGACGGCAATGCAGCTAAGTGCGTATCAGTTATGGTGGTCTGGGCCTGAGTGGCTTTCCCGAGAAGAAGGAAACTGGCCAATTGGCAGTACCTCAGAAGTTGAAAACCTCAACGGAATCGATGGGGAGAGACGACAACAGGTCGGGGAAATACTGCTGACCACTGTGTGTGCACCAACCGCGCTCTTGACATTGGAGAATTTCAGCAGCTATACCAAGATGCTGCGTGTCACAGCGTGGATAAAACGATTTGTTCAAGGTTGTCGTCGACAGAACAAGTCACCTGAACTGCCCCTAACGGCAGATGATATTAGAGATGCAGAAGCTTTCTGGATCAAGAATGTCCAACGAGAATGCTTCGGCAGAGAGATTCAGGAGCTGGTTCAAGGCGGAAGCATCTCAAAAGGATCGAGAATAACCGATCTGCAGCCCTTTCTTGACGACACAGGAACCTTGCGTATTCGAGGCAGACTTCACCAAGCCACAGCCTCGGAGGAGGTGAGATATCCTACTCTTCTGTTAGGAGATCACCCTTTCACCAAGTTGCTTGTCATGAATGCTCACCTCAGAGTATTACATGGAGGCTTGCAGGCCACTCTGACAGAAATTCGTGACAGATTTTGGCTCTTAAGTTCACGACGAGCCGCGAAGAAGATCATCGCGGAATGTCGCATCTGTCGACGATTCCAAGCAAAACCGGCCACAGCCCCCGTAGCTCCGCTACCACGGGACAGAGTGGAAGAGAGTCAACCCTTTCAAGTCGTGGGAATCGACTTCGCTGGGCCACTGTTGGTCAACTCAGCAGGGCAGTGCGTTAAGGCCTACGTTGCCTTATTCACTTGCGCGACCACCCGGGCACTACTCCTCGAGCTGGTATCCACCGCGGCCACGGCGCCATTTCTTTTGGCCCTGCGACGCTTTGTGTCACGAAGAGGTCTCCCAAGCACCATTTCTAGCGACAATGCGCTGACATTCAAGAGAGCAGCGAAGGACCTGCCGGCCTTGTGGGAGGCTATTCGCAGTGCAGAATCTCAAGACTTCTGCAGTGTTAACCGAATCACCTGGAAGTTCATTGTAGAACGGGCAGCCTGGTGGGGAGGCTGGTGGGAAAGGATGGTGAGGTCGGTGAAAACGTGCCTCCGGAAAATTCTTGGACGGCAGAGCTTGTCGTTTGAAGAACTAACGACGGTACTGACTGACATCGAGGCAGCGCTGAACTCTCGGCCACTCACCTACCTTCATGCCGATAATAGTGAACCAGCGGTCTTGACCCCCGCTCACCTACTCATAGGAAGGCGATTGATAACTCTTCCAGAGGCGGAGCCAACCCACGCGTCATCGAGAGATTCACTAACACGCCGGTGGAAATATAGGCAGAGGCTCATGAACAACTTCTGGGTACGTTGGAAGAAATACCTACTAGAGCTTCGTTCGGCCCACCTTGCACCACCGCTCAGCAGCCGTGCACCGAACGTTGGTGATGTAGTACTGTTGCATGACCGTATCACTCCAAGACATCTTTGGACCTTGGTACGTGTCGTTGAAGTTTTTCCAGGAAGAGATGGAAATGTAAGGGCGTGTGCTGTTAAGCTGCCGTCTGGTTGTGTAATCCGACGGCCAGTACAGCTGCTCTACCCTTTGGAAACTTTGTAAATCTTATCCCCAATTTCCTCACTTCGTGAGCGGGGGGAGGATGTTGAAAAACTAACAATGAACACCACTGACACGAGATATTTAGCCTGGAGTTCATTGTTAGTTTTTCAACATCACTGGCAGCCCAAACCTTGAGCCGGTCCGTCAGCTGCGCCTTGCTGTTTTGCAAGGAAGAGGGTATCCAAGGCTTCGAGGGTGCTGAGGCGACTGCCAAGTTTGCCGCAGCAGTCGATGATATATTTGACCAGACGAACTCATGTCATCCACTTGGTCGTGGAAGCAAAGGTCCCATTCGTGCCAGCAACCAAGTCACCATTCTGGAAAGGATTGAGCAAGCTTCACGCTACCTTTGAGCCCCGAAAGACGTAACGGGCAAGCCGTTGAGCCAAGGGGCAAGGAAGACTCCAGTCCTTGGTTTCCTACTTGTCCTTGATTCCATCAAAGGTCTAGCAGAAGACCTGGTCTGGAGCCTCAGACTGCCACTCAGGTGCCTGCTGACGCGAAAGCTCAGTCAGGACCACCTTGAGCTTTTTTTTTTTTTTTTTGCCACTGTACGCGACAGGACGGGTAACAACAACAACCCCACAGCGCTAGAGTTTCGGTCAGCATAAAGTAAGTGCTTGCCCGCCAACGTCCTGCCTTCAGCTTGCGGCAACTGTCAGGTCGACGGCACCGAGACGCTTCTCGTAAGCTTGTCGGCGCAGCACCAGCAAGATCAGAGAAGGGCTGAGCGTGCAAGAGGCGAAGAGGCCAACAGTACTGTCTCCTACAAGCCGCTTTCAGAATTCGCCGAATGTGTTGTAGAGTGCATTGCTGGAAACGTGGCAGTCAACTTTGCAAAAATGACCAAGTGCCCAGAGTGCTCTAAGATCGCACTTCTTACAAGAGCGAAGTGCGACCTTATACTGATCAAGGATGCTGGTGGGCTCCACAGCCCTTCACAGGACACCTGGGCTTGTGCAAAATAGCGGAGAAGGTGCTTCGCAGGCACTTTGACAAGGCGGCCAAAGGAGGTCGAAACTGGCTACAAAGACTTCAGGCAGAGGCAATGGCCATCATCTTCATGACCCCGCTGTTTAAGAGCTTTGACCACCTCTTCCTGGCACAGACAATCGAAAACCGGTCCCACTGCGCAAGTATGGTAAAGACAATGCTGGAATACTTTTTCAAGCTGCAAATCCACCACATGTGCCGTCAGCAGAGTGCCGCAGAAAGAGGTCGCACCATTCGACAGTTCTTGACGAAGTTGGTAATCTTTCGCGGGCATTGATAAGGGTCACGGATCCACTGCAGCACCAAGGCATTTTCGCTCAAGTGTCAGCTCTGTCGTGAAAACTGCACCCAAAACAGCTCTGCAGGCTCCATGTAACATAATCACTAGAGACGATGACTTAACGAGCAAAGAGTGCCAAGAATGGAGCCAGAGATGGACAAGCAACATGGCAAGGTTGGTTTATAGAGCTCATATGACCCTCAATTGGGGGACGAATAGCGCTCATGTGTGAACTCGCTGCCCTGCCACCTGCGGGAGCTATGTGAGCAAAGGCGGCACGACCTGCGAATGGGTGCACAAGAGCATCCCGAAGCTTGCTTTCAGAGAGAGTGCGACGTCGTCTTTAAGGAAGTGACTAGCTGGGGAACTACCTGCGCAACAAGGATGGAATTCCGCTTTCTGGCACTCCTCGACGAACCCCGAGGACCAACAAGACTGCCAGTGCGACCACATCTCCAGGAATCGGGGTGCGACACCTGTCTCATAGGAGTGCACATGTGTGCCAAAAGAGCTTGAAGGTCTGCTCAGCCTCGTCTTGCATGCACCAAGGAGGCTGCGAGCTTCGCGTCCCTCCAGTGTGCTGCCGGACGACCAACGTAAGCCTCTTCTCACTTGGACCGAGCGACGCCGGGGCTACAGCGGCTCGGCAACTCGCTGGACCTGCGGGAGTTACGTGAGCAAAGGCGACACGAGCTGCGAATGGGTGCACAAGAGCATCCCGAAGCTTGCTTCCAGAGAGAGTGCGACGTCGTCTTCAAGGAAGTGACTAGCTGGGGAACTACCTGCGCAAAAAGGATGGAATTCTGCTTTCTGGCATTCCTCGACGAACCCCGAGGACCCGCAAGACTGCCAGTGCGACCAGATCTCTAGGAATCGGGAGGCGACACCTGTCTCATAGGAGTGCACACGTGTGTCAGAAGAGCTTGGAGGTCTGGTCAGCCTCGTCTTGCATGCACCAAGGAGGCTGCGAGCTTTACGTCCCTCCAGTGTGCTGCCGGACGACCAACGTGAGCCTCTTCTCGTTTGGACCGAGCGACGCCGGGGTTACAGAGGCTCGGCAACTCGCTGGACCTGCGGGAGTTACGTGAGCAAAGGCGACACGACCTGCGAATGGGTGCACAAGGGCGGAGGGGTCCCGCAAAGCTTGCTTTATGAAAGAGTGAAACATAGTCTTCAAGTGCATGCCTAGCTGGGGAACTACCTGCGCAACGGGAATGGAATTCTGCTCTCCGAGTGTAATAAAGTGACTTGCGCACTGAACGCGACCCTATTCGCTACTATTATCAGGCGCTGTGTCTAAAGATTCGTCTGATGTACCTAGGATGCAAAATCTAAAGATACGTCAGACGTACCCAGGACGCGGAGTCTGTGTCGGGTGTCCTAGCGTGGGCAGTCGGACTGCGGCCGGACGCTCCCGCTGGTGTATTTGCAGCAGTCCGAAAGCGTTCCAAGCTTGCGTCTTATCGCGATAAGACGCAAGCGTGGAACGGCTGTGGCTGCCAGCCACTTATGCAAGGTCGCGACCTTGCATAAGTGGCTGGCAGCCGCTTGGCCTGGCCGCCGTGTAATACACGGGCGTGTGCCTGTCGTGTGTAAAAACGCGTGGAGTGTCAAGAAAGTCAAACATTGTGTCTAGCAAACTACTGATTTCAAATACCCCGACTTTTCCAAGCTTTTCCATGACTATTTTGATCAAATTCCTTGAGTTTTTGAGTCGAAGGATCACATTTCGGCAATGTCATTGAGCATGGCCGTGCCGGCGAGCAACCGCCATGCCGCTTTCACTAGTCGTCTTTCTCTATTTAGCCCACTTTTTGAATGATTCCCTGACTTTCCGAGATCATCCGAAATTCCCTGGGAGTTCAAGGTTTTCCAGATTGGCAGACACCTTTTGAAAGTTCGGCACACGTTTGCGGGGTTTAGTGATCGGGAAGCTGCTTGGCACAACCAAGAGCGGCGGAAACAGGAGCGGCGGAAACATGTAGGCACCCAAGAGAAGCTGGTACAGTACTGCTTACACGACTGTCGCCCTTCACAGGAGGCACCCGGCAGGCGGCCGGCAGCCGCCGTCCGCCTGGAGTGACCGCCATCGGTCTTTTTCACGTCACTACGGATCACGTAGTAACGTGGTTCGTAGTTAGCTCAGCACCGAGCAGTTCGGAGATTTTAACACTCCTCTCGGCGCCTCAAATGCGAATCTTGACCGTCGAGCTAAAAAAATTGCCGGGGCACATCCGCCGTACCGTTACAACTCCGCATTCTGGTTACGTCCTACATACCTTTAGACTCCGCGTTCCGGGTGGGTTCGACGTATCCTAGACACAGCGAGTAACGAGTGCGGATATTTTAATTAAACTCAAACGACCAAGCGATGTCCGAAGCAGCACCGGTCGGTAGTGATCCGAGCCCGTACGAGAAGCACGGGACCGAATCTGGCTTACCCTGAATGAAATAAAAAAGAAAAGCCTCATTCCCTCGTACTTCACGTTATTCCTACGCGGGAGAGCACACAAAACCCTGAAAAACCGAATTCCGCACATGAAATCCACACACTCCGATCAACGCCCTCAACTCTTCCGACACGCACTGGGCGCTGCCATCTTATCGTTGACGCCAGAGATTTGGTCTGGTACGTCACAGATTTGGCCTTGTCACGTGTCTAGTTGTCAAAATTGTACAACATGGTGGCGACCAATCGGGGGTCACTTTTGCCTGATAAACGGTATACTAGTTTATCACTCTAAGGCCCTCTACCTCGTTGGTGTATATACGCCGCGGGGAGAAAAGCAGGTTGAGTAGGAATTGTCGGGTGCTGTGTCGGTTGTTGTGTTTGTGTATATGTCGGTGCTGTGTAAAACGTGGTGCTCGTGTTGTCTGTGATGTATGTGGGTTGGTGTCTACTCGTGATCGTTCGCAGCGTATTGGCAGACACCGTTTCTTTTTTATATTCTGCTAGAAATCTCGCCAGGTGGCGTAAGTTACCGCCCGATTCCAAATAGTTTGCTCCAGGTATTTATCTATTTAAGTCCGGCATATGTTGTTTTTTTTTTGTCTGGCGGCTCCGTCGTCGGTATAGACGCCACCGACGACGCACGTACAGTGCGCTGCAATATGAAAGACCCACTGGGAGCGCTTGGCCGAGGTGGTGGCTAGTGGGGCGCTGCGAGCGCTTCGGGCAGTTCCATTCTGCTTCGAGGGGAGGACGCTCACTCGGGGCTCAGTTAAAGCGCGCGCTTATCAGCTTGTGGTAAGCCCCGAGTGAGCGTCCTCTCCTCGAAGCAGAATGGAATTGCCCGGAGCGCTCGCAGCGCCCCCGCCAGCCACCACCTCGGCCAGGCACTCCCAATGGGTCTTTCATATTGCGGCGCACTGTACGTACCTTTGCACGTTTACCTCTGCACGCCGGTAGACTGTTTACTGTGCATAAAAGCATCGAACGAGAACAGACGGTCCTGTGTGCTCTCAATTCGACTGAAAGGCGTGCGGCTCGCTTGGCTCGTCTCTCGCCTGTTCTCGGCTGCTGGCCGCCATGTTCTATAAGGAAAACGCTCAACCGTGTTTCGCGGAAGGCTGACACGGTGTAGCGTGTTAAGTTTACACGGTACCTCATGTATAGACGAATAACAGAGATGGCTGCGTGTAAAACAAACACGTCTTGACGTGTCCGCTATGGGACAACGCTTGACACGTCTGAGCGTGTTATTTTTGCTAACAGTGTATGACCGGGAACGCCCAAGCGTGTGAACTACGGTAGATTCATTGTTGTGCTACCTCGAATGCTCCTAACACTGCGTAGTGGACAGGGGGACAGCGAGAGGGTGTACATACTCCCTCTCGCTCTAAGGAGAATGCATCCTCCTGCCCCGATACACTGGCCACGGCGCGGACAGGTTCGGCGTAGTTTGAGTGGCTGGATTTCTAGCAACCTTGTTTTTTTGTTTTTTTTTTCGAATTGAATTGGGAGTGGTGGCAGGCGCCACCTATTGCGATGCAAGATGCGGTTAACAGGCATTCGCGTCGGCGGGCGAAGGGTGCGCCGCAGGCCGTTCGGTCGAAGCAAGTGCTTGGTCAATATCTGTCGTAGCTTATTCCCTAAACATTTTTTAGATAAAAAAAAAATTCCTTCTTTTACACGCGGTGAGGCATCCAAACCGTCAGGGGAAAGATCGGCGCAGTAGACGCGCCGCCTGATATAAATAAGCGGAGTAGGACGTATTCCCCCCAGTAAAGCGATTAGCATGTCATCCACGTATTGTCTAATAAGTACTGAGCTCGGGTGATAATTTTTGAGCATCTCACACACTTTGAGGTCTAAGCTCCGGCGGTATATAGCTTCCTATAATGAGTATTCAGTGGCGGCCACATCTGTGTGTGCGACTGCTGAGCGCGTGTCGACGGCGGCCTTAAGCAGTTCGTTTGAAATGTGCATTCAGCACCATTAATATTGCCGGCTATTAATATAAACACGTTTCGAGAATGCGCTGTAAACATTTCCCTCGGATACGGTTTCTATTAAATACCCTCTGCTACTAGCAAAATACTGGAGGAGTTTTGTAAACAAATCCAGACTCCGACGAGAAGAAATCGAGCTTAGCGAGAAAAGAAAAATAGGTGTCGATTCAGTCGATCTTTACCTGTATCGCCAAAACAACGCGTTTTAAGCGTCAGAAGTTACCTTAAGGTGAAAAACACGCAGCTTTGCTCAAATATCATTTGACCCACAGGGTGAAAGCGTCCTTGTGCAGTGATTCGGCGATATTACTGAGCGAACACCCATTTTAAAGCAGACACGGAAGATGGTGCCACCGTCGTTTCGCATGTTGACCGTCATCACCAAGCGCCCCAGCAAACTGCAGGGTCCCTGACGCATCCCCTGGCTTAGTAGCAGAGCAATACGCCTCCAAAAAACAGCAAGAATAAGTAGAATCTTTTTTTTTTCTGTCATAATACCCACACCTGCTAATGTCAGCGCGCTCGGCAATGCTCGTGCGATAATAAAAGAAACGAAGCAAAGCAAATGCAGTTTTACGCAGGAGCTAGTGATTATTATTTTCACTATCTCCGAGGTTTTGGGTTTTTTTGTTACGTCTTCCCCGATTTTACACATTCTCGGATGTAGCTCACCTTTCATCCTCTTTTCACTCAAAGTATTCCTTTGGCTGCGAATCTTCCGAGCGTCGTAACAAAAGACCGTCTTTCAAAGGATGCCTTCAAAGTACGCCTCAAAAAGCCTCATCCTCGGAATAATAGCGCTTTTTTGTAGGGCGTTTGTATGCTTCGCCGAAGCCCGGGGGGGGGGGGGGGGGGGGGGGGGGGGGGGGGAGTGGTGCCGCCCCGGTATTGGGGACGGCAGGATGGTAAAGACGAGAGCAGGATGCAACAAATCGTAAGCCCCGACATCAGTGATCCCAAGGGAAAGGAGAAAGAGAGCTACAGAACTGATTAAGGCGTTCGTGTTAAAATGTAGATAATTACAAGTGAAAAAAATTTATTTTTTTATTTTTTCAGTATTAAGAGCTACAGAAAGGCAGGAAAAGAAAGCAGAGAAAAATATTAGGTACGCTCGCTTAGCAGCGACACTTTGAACTTGTTCAAGCGCTTACAAGCTTTATTTTATTTTATGCAATGCGCGACCCCAGTTTCTATAGGAAATAAATCTACAAAAACTGGTAGGTAAAGTTCTTTAAAGTTATGTTTTGGTGCTTTTTTTGTGTGTACTAACGCGTCCTCCTCTAAATATCATCCACGGCACCACCAATGCACCAGGCTTTGCCCCGCCATTTGGAAGAGGCCGAAATGTATTGGAATTTTGTAGACCTCCTACTCTAAATTCGTTATGTACATTTTACTAGGAGCGGTGATGACCGCATTGTACATCATGATGGAGAACTCCCGGCATTATTCCGCATAAATACTCGGGTCCTAAGGTCGGATAGATACATAAATCAACTCGAGCTCGTGGGCCAAAAACGTTTAAATCTATCTAATATTTCTATCAGCTTACTATGATACGATACTGTACTTCTCACCATTAAAGTGAAGTTATGTTGTAAAGGTTTGCTTGCAAAATATTGCAGGAAAAATGTACACTGATCAGCTGTTGCAAAACAAATACCTGAAATTTTAAAACAAATTACGGTACCGTATAGCGTATGCAGAACATATTTTTTTTCTTATTTGCTAAAAGTGGGCTATATCAATCTCACTGTCCCGGCATAGCATGCTGAACCAGTACAGGAAACACAAAATAATGCTGCCCCTAACTTAACTTCACCTAATATCATACCTGATGGTGTAACCAAATATTGACAATGGTCCCACACCCTCTCCTGTGTAACACTCTACCTGAGACTGTATACACGCTTACGTTGTGCCACTAATTGTTCAAATATAATATAAATATGCCACTTATGGCGTTCACAGTGCAAGGAAAATCTACCACGTGATGGGTCTTTTTTCACTCCTATATCTATAAAATCCCTAACTTCCAGACTGCGAAAAGACTATACTTCGTTCCGGCTTAAGTCCAGACGCAGCCTTCGCAACGAGATGATTTGACCAATCAGACACCAACAGAGGCGCGTCGTCATGATGTTTGTCCTGTTTCTGTACGTATTTTATTATCATTGAGCCAATCATATAAAGAAGAGATCCAGTGACTTAGGATCTTGAAGCTCATTGAAGCTCTCTAGCTCGTAGCGTCGGCTGCGTCTGGACGTAATTTGAAACGAAGTTTAACGCTTTAAACACGCGACATTTTACAGCCGACATTGCTGATTTTTTCTTGTCCTACTGAGATGTTGAGTTAGTAAAACATACGTTAACGAGCCTCCACAAATGCAATTGCTGGGGAGAAGGACACAGTAGAATCTAATATGGCAATGAACACTTCAGCTGTTTTAATCATGGAGTGGAGCAAACGAAATAAAAGGAAAAAAAATCATAAGAAAATCATGAGCCATTGCGCTTTGTGAAAGTGGAGGACCAGCGAAGCTGTTTCGCACACGACACTAACGTGGCACAGAATTTTGAACAAAGGTACGAACACATTTATTGTCTTGATCGGTGGTCATCGTGACGGAAGGTGCGCACACAGATGTTGAGGACTATCGCTGCCCCGATGAGCCGGAGGAAACTAGGCACGCGCGATGGGAACGTCACCCGGCGGAAGGAAAGGAAACTAGGCACGCAAGCGCTTGGAACGACAATAGAGAGAGGGCGGTGCGAGCCCTCTCTGAGTTTTTGGTGATGCATGCGAAAAATCCACGGAACCCTAGCCATAAACAGCTCCACTATAAAACTGAAGGTTGGTTATGGCGGCACCTATGCACAGCTACATTAAAGCGGTAATAGTAGATATAATGAAAATAATCCATGGAGAAGAGCATTATTCTTGTCCAGCTCGCTTGTACCTTTGCATTTAATTGCATCATAAAAATAGTAGGGACGACACCGCTATTTAATTCGAAGTTTTATTCGCACCTCCCAATTCACACACCAAGGGGGAGCGGTGGCCCAGTGCTTTAATGTGCCTCAGCCGGTAGGCACGCGGAGCCAGAGAACGCGATGCACAAACATAGGATCCTGGGTTCAACCTCCATCCCTTGCCCGTTCGGATCTTGATTACCGTCATACCAGCGTGTGATCGAGTATCGCGACCGCATAATGCACGCTAATAAAGAAATAAAAAAGGCTAACAGTTCTATTGCACTGCCTACCATTTTTATCGTGAGCGGAAACATGAGACGCTCATTGGTGCTGGCTAACCTCCTCCAGCCTAAACATAGGCAGAACACAATTACTTTAGCGGCAGGAAACACAGCGGCGCGGCTGCAATGTTTAAAGGAGCTGTGCAACGATATTCAATTGGAATGTTTTTCTCTCTACACGAGCTTACTGGCACACCTGGGACTCAAGGATACTGACACGCAACGCCATTGGCCAAGAAACTCCTTTGTTGCGGTGTAATTTCAAGGACAAAAGCGATCATTTTCATTCAATCTCTCCCTTGCAAAATTTGATGACGTAACTCGGGGATCGCAGTACACCCAAGTGACGATATTTGAATGCGGTTCATAGATTGGACCCGAGCATAGCATGGGCACTCGACTTGGGCTCGTGATAATTGCTAGCTCGAGAAGCATTCGGGTTGTGACCCGTGTCCAATCGCTGCAACGACGACAACAGCCGAGCCATAACAATGTCTGGAACTCAGCGCGTGTCCTGCGCTTTGCCAACCCCAGCGCGTGGCTATGATCAAGACTGGCGGCATATAATCGGCTCCAGATCACGTGGCCGCTTGTTCTGGCTGCGAGTTGAGGGGGGGAACGCTGCTCGTTTTTCTTTAATTTTTTTCTGGGACTTCTATTGCGTGGGGTGAAAAACTAACGCGTGTTTCATAGGTCATTAACGTTAGGGATCCGTTTTAAGCGGTATTTCTGCAGAGTGCAAAAATTGTTGCACAGCTCCTTTAATCTCTTCTGTACGCACACGGCGAAGGAATGAGGGCGGGAACAGTAAAAATCGTTCGAGAGTTTAAGTGAAAAATGAAAAGAGAACGACGTTTACAATTTTCTGTAATGCCGAATTAGAGCGCAGCTCTTGAGGAGGAAGAGGGGAGGGTACGAAGGGGAGGGTACGGATGGGTAGGTTTTCCTCTCCTCCCCCTCTGTACCCTCCCCTCCTCCTCTTTTGCTCCCCTCCCATTTAGCAGGAAATTTTCACTAAATTTTCCCGCTAAATTTATCGGGGAACTTTTCGCTAAATTTAGCGGGAAACTTTTCCTGCAAGGTTTAGCGGAAAAATTTCCCCGCTAAATTTAGCTGAAAAATTTCCCGCTAAATTTAGCTGAAAAATTTCCCCGTTAAATTTAGTGAAAAAATGTTTACTCTTGTAACGTCATACGTGACGTCACATGTGACGGCATTATGGGAAATGTCCCATAATGTAACACGCGGTTGCGCCGACGCCGAAGCCGCTTAACCCGGAAACGGGCGCCTAGGAGCTGCGCTCTAAAATGTGGAAACCAAAGTGCGAGGGAGAGTCAAAAAGTAACCGTAATTAATTTTTATTTGCATAATAGTATATATATCATAAAAAGCATTTTGTTAGTTTTCAACATAGTAACCTCCTCGCTCGACACATGTGCGCCAACGCTTCACCAACAGACCCTTCCCGAAATTGTTTCCGGCAACTGTGAGACGCTAGTTTTGGCGGTCTTGTGAAGTACGACAGGCAACGCTGGTTTGGAGGAAGAGCGGGGGGAGCGGCCATTGATATGGCGTCCGTCGTAGTCGCTGGTTCTGGTGCTGCTGCTACCAGCCTCGTATGGACTACGAGTTTAAGTAAGATCTCGCAGGACTTCAAAGCCGACAAGGTTGACGAGTACTACGCCGCCCGGAAAACGAGCGACCGTAACCGGCGGCGTAGTTACAAGTTCGTAACGGAAAGTTACCTTGAGCCATCGTCGCTGGAAACGACATGTCTTAATGGGTGAGTTGACGATTCCACATTAGCGATCACTGGTCGTTAAGTAGTCTACGGTTATTCTCTTTTAACTCCCGCATATTGCGTACACAGGAATGCGACCGCCGTCGTGGTGCGCGGGCGGTGCTACCGAAGCCAAAGGAAGACCGACAAGCCGTACAGCGTGTCGATAACGATCGCTGCGGACGGCTCTATTTCGGAGTGCAGCTGCCAGTGCGCCGCAAAAGAAGGCCTTTGTAACCACGCCTTAGCCCTGCTGAGGCTAATCGTCCTCCTTAAGGGGTAAGGGTACACGGAAGCACCTCCCGAGGTGACCTGCACGGAGCTGCCTCAGTAGTGGCGTCGGCCCCGTGGTTCGCAAATCTGGGCTGCCAGCGTCGCGGAACTGGATTGGAGAAGTGCACGGGAAGGAGGACCTTCAAAAGCACAAGGGTCAAGGCTGTACGACGCCAGAAAACGACCAAGAGACCTGGCTGGCATGCAGCAGGCCATGCAGCGCCTGGGAAATGACCTCGGCAACCTCGGGGACTACCCTTTTGCCAAGCACCTGCGGACTGTGCAGGTACTGGGCACAGCTTCGATGTTTGGACAAGTCCCCGAGGGCAGCCCCATCTGTTACCAGCAACCACTCACGCCACACGGGTTTGTGGTGCATGTGAGCCCAAACATTGCTCCCTGCGGCAGAGATGCCTCAAGCACTGCACTGCCCAGCTGGCCAGTTCTTTTCCCCCTGTCGGACACTTTCGGGCCTGGTGCACGGAGCCTCAGTGATGCCGAAAGGTCACTTTTTAAGGTATTGTTCCAGCTTCCTTTATCGTCACATTTCATATTCAGTGACCAAAGAGTATGATACAGTTCATGCCTTGGTGGGTACTAAAATGAATTAGTATATATGAAATAGAGATATTTCACAATCTAATGGTAAAATTTGCATCAGTGACTACCTTCAATGAGACCATTAACAATAACTGAAAGTAAGGGTCATGGTAGTTTTCTTGACCATTCCACTTTTCACCAGACAGTCCCTGCACATTCATAACCGCAAGTTACTGTGTATCTTTTTGTTTCTATCGATTTTATTTTTGTTTTTGTTTTTTAGTGTCAAACAGAAATCCCGCAAATTTCTTCCAAAACCTCGGGTTGTATCCGTAATCTCAAAACACAGTGTCACAAAAAAAGAAATGGCAGAGCACAAGCTGGCATAGGAAGTCTGCGAAAAGATGGTAGCGCCGCCACGTCTTGGCAGAGCTATCTAACAGGATGGCTGGCTGCAAGAGCGGGTAGTGAGCCCATTGCGTGCTGGGTGAGCGGAACCCCGAAATGTCGAAAAACAAGGTTTTTCTTCGTGAACTGGGCACATTATTACAAAAATTTTCCGCCCAGAATGAATATTTATAGTTTTTCGTCACACAAAATACTTCAAAGACAGGCAGTACTGCAGAAATCGGGAACAACTGAACCGTGTGTCAGTACTCGTCGGCTCAGTTGCTAGTACTAAAGCCTCTGGATTCCTGTCCAGCACGCGATGAGTAACCGATGAAGCTGCTTCATGCCAAACAAAGAAAAGCCATGTGGCATGCACCAGTGGAGGACCACCTTTTTTGTAAGGGCACCAGGTCACCTCGGTTCCAACCTGCTGACCAGGGACTGCTTGTCTATCGTCTTGCCTCGGGGCCACGGAGGTAGCAGTCGAAAAGGCAGGGACTGCTTGTAGTCAGCCCTGGGAAAAGTAACCCAGCACAAGCCTCGTGGAGTAGGCTGCATCTATACCAGAGGGACGTTTATCGAGGCACCCTATCGAGGAGCAGTTTGGACGCCGCCTCCGATCTCTTTTGTAGTTACTGCAGCAACACATCGACACAAACCATTTTGCACTAGCGGTGAGATTTGAAAACACAGAGCCACTAATTCGCACGCAGGCAAAAAACGTGCAAACTCAAGAAGCTACCTCATCTATATGCCCAGTTTGTCATACATTACTGCTGCAACAGCGAAAGCAACCAATTAAAATAGGAATGAAAACTATTTACGTTCAGTTTTGTAATCACAAGCATCCATGAATTTGTCGCGTAGTAACCGTTGAGCTGTCGGATACACAACCGATTTGTAGAAGCATGTTTCGGCGAACCACTTTGCATCAGACTCAGCGAAAACACACAGAGATAAGCGGAGAAGCACGCAGGGAGTCGTGGACAAGCAATTACTTACGTTATGTTTGTAATCAAGCATCTACTCACTCCTGAATATATAGTAGTTGTCGAGCTGTCGTCGGACGCGCAACCAATTCGTAAAAGCACGTTCTGGTAAACCAGTGTGCCGAAACTCATCACACAAAAACGCAAACAGATAAACAAAGGAACACGACGGAGTGATGGGGGCTCCAACTCAATCCACGAGATGCAGCGCTGAACGCAGATAGGTTTTCGAATGCCAAGGAGATGCTCTGACGCACACTGAGGACCTTGAGTGGGAAGACTTGTGCTGCGAGTCGTGGATGGAGCATGTGCGTACAACAAGGTGGGAATGGGAGTAACTCGGTGCTCATCCACTCCGCTGGTTTGGCTCCCACAGCGCAACGCCGATGCAACCATTGGCAGCGGAGCAGCGCGCCCTCTTTAGGTGCCACACGCTTCCTATAAATATCTTTTAATCCACCTTACTACAAATCTTCAATACATCTAATAAACAAACAAAAAAAACTCTCCTTGCTTAACTGATCTCCGAATTTCTGCTTGGGTCTAACCCTCTCATAGAAATCAAGGAACACCTGCTGTCTTAGCCTCAATACAGAGACTCCTGACTACATTCAGCTTTCAGTTGCCCATTATCTTGTCTTTGTCTGCTTAGGAGCTGGTTCTCACTCCGGACCAAGCACGCCAGCTTGAGAAGGACAGCCGGCAGCAGTCGAAGAGCGCTACATGGAAGGCTGCTCGCACCAACAGACTCACAGCGTCCTCCTTCGGAGCTGTCCTGATTAGAGTATCGTGGACTGATGTCGGGCTTCGGAACCTCACTGAAGAGAAGGACTTGTCTCGAGTCGCACCAGTCAAGTGAGTTCTTAACTTTTCTATGCAGTGTAACTCTTTTAGAAGGTACATTACCCAGTTATTTTGGCCTTCCTCAGAGGAGAGTAGCTTGGCTATGCACGCATGCAAAAATTCTCGCATTGAATCAAAGCTTTTATTTGGTCCGTTCAGTAGAAGCTTCCTCGATTCCAAAGGAGCGTCTACTGAGCGGTCCAAACGGCAAACGGAGCTCTCAAACGGTGACTCTAGATATCAATGTTGATGTTCGAAGCTATTAAGTTGTACCAGGGCCTGTAAAAACACTGCAACCAGCGGAGTGCAAAACCTACCAACTTGTCAATCAACAGAGCGGAGATTAACACTACCGGTCCTATAGACCAATTCATGTTTACAAACAAACCAAAGCGCCCCTAGCGGACGCCACCGGTGCCGCACATGCACAATGGAGTGTGAGCAAGAAGCATGCCGTCGCCCATAAACAAACCATTTGGTATACAAGGTTTTCGGCGTCGGTGTTAGTCCCCATGCTCTTTCTCGAGCGTTGGACTTGTTGATTCTGCGTCTTCCTGGCAATGTCTGACTACTTGAGCGGCCTCAGCAAAATTACCCAAGGCTCGTTACACTGCAAAACTTTGCGTGAATAATGTGGCATGCGGCGATTCATATTGTGTGGGCGCCGCAGAATGGACGCTAAACCTTAATTCGGATGATGAGATTCTGCTCGCTATTTTCAGTCGCGAAATCACTCGGGCTGCAATATCGTGAACCGTAGCTGGGATGGTCGACGTCAATACTGAAAATCGCAAGCAGAATCGGACCAAGTGAATCAGGCATAACGAGTCGGTGATGGCCACGGGTAACAATGATAAATATCTCATTGTATCTATTGTTTACACCGAGCTTACTTACCCCAACGTACCTTCAAACCTAAAAGTCTTTTGAGGCCTGCACTTACTTCTGATCTGAATTACCGGGTCAATGTTCCGTCCACAAGATGCTGTCGTTTGAACGAGCAGACGACAAGCAGAAAAGTTAGAAAGAGTAGACGACAGTTCAAACGGTCAGGCGGTCGTTTGAACTTGAAGACGCACTGAACGTGGTCCGCAGGTGGTTCATACAACTTGGTGGTTTTCCATCCTTCATGTTGGAACAAAACAAATAACTCTAACAACTGTGAGTATCTGTGAATTCAACCCAAAGTGCTTCCCGCACAAGCAATCGTGCTCTGACGGCATCTGGTTTTCCTTCTTTGCGGCACCTATCCCCTTCTCGGACGAACTGAGCAGGCACAAAGCACATGAAAACTGACCTTCAAAACTTCCTTGACTCTTTTGGTACAGCCATGCCGTTCTGAGGAGAAGGCGGTTTTTTTTTATGGTTTCTTCCAAAAGAACACAGGAATGCACGTCCCGCATAGTAATTTCTGCGCACAGCTCCTGACCGGAAGTGCTCCTGACGCGCCACCACTGCACCGTTACATAACGGAGCCGAGTTTGTGTATAGCTTTATACACCAGAGTCGGTTTGCTCGAAGCGCGGTTAGTGCTAACCGCAGCTAAAATTTAGTCAGAGTACCTAGGTGGGGGAATTTTAAGATCACTTGGCTTACCAGGTAGGGACTCAGAGAAAAATATACCTACAGACACTCAGTTTGACAAAATGGCTGCAGTTCTTGGTCCTGAAGCGATATATAATAGACGATTTGCTATTTTCCCAAGCGCCCCGGCCCGCGCGCGAGGAATTGTGGGAGAGATTGTCCCTCGCCTGGCCGCTCTGCCTTGAGATCACATTGCCTTGTCGCTTGCCTCCTCTTAATCCTCTGTTTTTTTATTCCATTACCTATTTTTATCTGTTCAAGTGTATTGTTTATTGCTTCTAAGTGTTTCTATTCTCTTCTGCACGCGATATTTTTTGTATATATAATATTTGTGTCTTCATTTTTCCTTTTTCAACGGAAGTGCCGACAGACAACACACCGCTTCGCGCGTCTTTCCTTGGGTGAGTATTACCATTGCTACCGATTAACATTCTGCTGTTAGCTGTTCATTTCGACCCGCGTGCAGTCTAGAAGAGCCGTTTATGAACACCCGCGCACATGTCATAGGGGTAGGTAGAGCTCTGAATCAAGAATCGCAACGCGAGAGCCCGGTGCGCTCTAATTTGGCCGGCCCGCACTCGCTCCGTCGACTCGCACTGTAGCGCGTGCCTTCGAGTGCCGCTTACTTGACCAATATACAGCACGCCGCTTTGTCACCGCGAATCATTTGTCCGAATGCCTGCAAAACCGTGACACCGTTCGGCATATCCAACGCTGCAGCGGCTGACAACTGCACGCAGCGGCGGGCAGTTGTCAGCACTTGAAAAAGGCTGTTTGCAACTGACAACCGCTTAGCAGATAGATTAAGAAGGCATACCATAAGCGCTTACAAGTTGCGACGTTGAACCAGTGGCGGGTGTGAAGGGCTCGCGCCGTAGCGTGCAGTTGTCAGGCGCCGCAGCGTTGCATATGTGTCAGCTTTGCAAACATTCGGACAAATGGTTTGTGGCGACAAAGCGGCGTGCTGTATGTTGGTAAAGTAAGCGGCACTCGAAGGCATAGACTACAGTGCGAGTCAACGGAGCGAGCGCGGGCGGCCAAATCGCAGCGCACTCGGCTCTCGCGTCGCGATTGTTGGTTCAGAGTTCTGCCTACCCCTATGACATGTGCGCGGGCATTCATAAACGGCTCGTCTCGACTGCACGCGGGTCAAATTGAACCAAAAATTAACAGCTAACAGCGCGACAGGAATCGGTAGCAACAGTATACATACTCACCCGGGGAACGACGCGCGAAGCGGCGTGTTGTCCTGTCGGCACTCCCGTCGAAAAGGGCGAAATAAAGACACAAACACTATATATATACAAGAAATATTGTGCGCAGAAGAGAATACAAACCCTTAGAAGCAATAAAAAATACACTGGAATAGATAAAAAAAATAGGTAATGGAATCGAAACACAGAGGATTAAGAGGTGGCAATGCAATCTCAAGGCAGAGCGTCCAGGCGAGGGACAGTTTGTCCCACAATTCCTCGCGCGCGGGCTGGGGCGCTTGGGGGATTTCGCAAAAGGTCTATTCAGTGCACATTGTTTATTTGCAATGTCAATTCATGTTGTCATGGCAAGCGAAATGACCTGAAGAAAGACGACAGAAGCTGATGGCAGCTTGCCGGCTCTCCTTCGTAATCACTGTCTAGGTTTAAGTGACCCTGTGAAGGCTATCTTCAGCTCTTTAGGCCATCAGGGTAGGCACAAAAAGACATTGTAAAACCTTTGTCACGCTTTAATGATTCACAATAAGGCTATGAAGCATCATGCTCAACACTTCAGAAATATAAGTCACGTCCCAATAAAAATTGGCCTTGTCATAGCCTCCCCCACTCCTTACGCATCTGCGACGCGGCAAATGCTTAAGCCTAACCGCAATGCGTCGACGAGAAAAGCGCTCTCCCACAAGTTCAATTAATCTGATACACCACTACAGTAAATCGTTTCCGAACTTGTTCATCTCGATTAAATGAGTTGCAGAGCACATGCCCTCACTCGTCACGACCACAGTCTGCACGAAAATACAGTCTGTTTGATGTCCGGTTGCCTTTGGCGTCTCATATGACATTTGGCATTTCATATAGCGTTCGGCATTTGTGCATGTGTCACACTTTCATATCCTAATAGCTGAGAGGTCAACCTGCGAGCTGGTAGGATCACTTGGGAGTTCGGAATGTAGCCATCAAAGAGAGGATTAGCAGATGAGCATAAAATGAAACATAAAGAGCTGTTGAATATTTGTCCCCAAAACAGTCGGAACCCAGACCTGTGATGTTTTGTCCTGCCATCTTCTGTAACAATGCTGGTCGTGCCCTTTGCCTATAATCTTTTTAAAATTTTTTTCAGTAGAGCAGGTATTGTTCATTTTTTATTCTCTCTCTTGGGAGTGAGGATTCCTGATAACAGCATTTTTGCTGTTCTTGTTTATTTCAGGCATGGTATCACCCAGGAGCCCCATGCCGTGAGGCACTACGAAAAGACTCTGCGGTCTCGTGGTCACCAGATCCAGACCACCTGCTGTGGCCTCATGGTGAACCCCTCTTCGCCATGGTTGGGAGCGTCCCCAGACAGGCGCGTTTTTGATCCAGCCGAGACACCCCCTCACGGGGTCAAGGTCGAGGTCAAGTGCCCCTACACTATGTGGAACTGTGACACTCCTGACTCCAAAGGCTTTTTTGTAGTAAAGGATGCCGCAGGCGTATACAGACTAAAGCGTGACCATAGCCGTTACTACCAGCTATTGGGACAGATGGCCCTTTCTGGCGTCACCTGGGGAGATTTTGTGGTATATTGTAAGAACTTCTTGATCATAGAACGGATTCGATTTTGCCCTTGTAGCTGGATTAAGTGCAAGGAGGTGCTCGACAAGTTCTATTTTGAGACTCTACTACCCTATCATGTGGGTAGGCCAGACCAGTGAGAACTTCGACCTGCTCAAGAGGGTGCTAGTTAGGTTACAAGAATAATTGACAGAAAGCAAAAAAAGTATGAATGCAGAATAGGCTATGTTTGCAACCAACAGAAGAAGCATTTATTAACAAAACTGGACAGTTGGAGAGCCTTAGCCCATCGCATAACTGTCCGTGCAACCGTCGGGGCTTGTCGGCGATTGTTTACACTGCCACTTGGGTACACGCCTCAACCTGCTTTGGTAATTTTCAGTACTTTCTTAGTGTATTTCCTAGAACACTCTGTGTACTGTTGTCGAGACCATGAGGTTTCATTCATTTCGCATTGGTTTAAACTACAAAAATATCGGACAGTAACTAAAAAAAAAACTAATACAGGATAAGAGATGGTTCCAACTTGCAACATGGGCATTTATTGACAAACTATGACAGTTGCAGAGCCTTTCCTTATTATGTAACTGTCCAATCAACCGTTGGGGCTTCTCGGTGAATGTTTCCACTGCCAGTTGAAAACGCGCCTCGACCTGCCTTGGGTCATTTTTGCTACCTTTCTTAGTGTTTTTTCAAGAACATTGTTTGTTTGTTGTCGAGACTATGAGCGCTCATTCATTTCACATTGATTTAGCCAACAAAAATATCGGCCAGTAACTAAAAAAAAATTAATACAGAATAAGTGTTCCAACTTGCAACATGGGTACTTATTGACAAACTACGGCAGTTGCAGAGCCTTTCCCCATTGCGTTACTGTCCGTGCAACCGTTGGGGCTTGTTGGCGAATGTTTGCACTGCCAGTTGGGTACACGCCTCGACCTGCCTTGGTCATTTTCCTTCCTTAGTTTATTTTCGAGAACACTGTTAGCACTGTTGTCGAGACCATGAGCCTTCATATTGTTTGCTTTGATCTTGTTTGATTTAGGGAACTGTTAGCAGTGTATAACGTAATGTGCACCAGCCCAGCTGTGTAAATTCTGTGAATTATTAGCAGTGTAGCCTTTGTAAATAAAGTGCTATAGGGAGGTACAAGTCTACCTCATTTGTTTTTTGTTTAGTTGCAACTTGAAACGGCAGAGGAATAAAGCATGAAAGCAGGCTGTTTCAGTGCATACCTTGCATTCAAATACTGTCTCTTTTTTCATGACAAAAGACTATTCACAAAGTGGCAAAGAATTTACTTCACACTGACATTTACTTACTGAGGGTAGACATATCACTGTAGAAAGAGGAGCTTTTTCTAAAAGAGCCAAATGCTTTAGTCATTAGAGGCTCTCATCAGAGGACTTTGGAAGTTGGTGAGAGCCACGCAAATCGCCCACATTTCGCTGACAACTGGAGCAAGTGAAATCTGAACCGGCCAGTCAAATATGTGGAAATTCTTAATCCTTTGAATTCGTGGTTCCACGTGTATGCGAAGAGAAGCTATCTGTTCTGTCTCCTTTACCTCTTCCGTCGTAAAGTGACCTTTACGAAGGAAAGGGGGTATATTCAGTTGAACATTGATGTTTTTCAGCATCTCCTCTATCCTAAAACCCTTATCAGCCATCACTGAGTCGCCGTCATCAAAGGGCAGCTCGAGGAAACCACTTTTTTCTACACATTCCTTGTCTGACATTGAACCGGTGAACAGCTCAGATATGAATGTTACTGTCCCATCGGAAGAAATGCCGATCAACCCCTTAAACGTGTTTGTAGATTTATATGGAGAAAAAGTAGACGATTGCAGCACGAGTGAGCTGGAGGCTTCACATTTTACCTCATTTGCATCTGAGATGACCCTTGTCGTTGGGAAGCGTTCTTTAAATTCAGGTGGCATCGCGTCATCCGCAGCCTCCCTTGGCAGCCACAGGTGCAGCTGACCGAAGTGTACATACACATAGCTTATCCACGTTATACACACCTTTGACACTGTGGCCTTAGGAACTCGAAAGCGGTAAGCAAGATCTCTTTCAAAAAGTCCAAGCCGGAGGCGGACGAGTAGCAAAAAGAACTGCTCAGCGGGAAACAAAATCGAGCGCCTTCCGGCTTTTCTGGCTTTGTCACTGTACGAGGTGGACCAAAATTTACATTCTCGCCGTCCTCATCTGGGTCTAAGAAGCTTAAAAGACGCATGAAATGATCATGGCTTGGAAGGCCGGTGTAGAGGAGTACATCTGCTGGGCTGTCCTTAAAACAATCGATGCAAAATCTGCGACTTGATTTTGCCTCTAGTGTTTTACACTGTTGTAGCAAAAGCTCAAGCTCCCTTTGGCACTTAAACAGGGCATGCTTAGTTTCTTTAAGTTCTGCTTCATGTTTCTCTAAAGAGCTACACTTGGGCATGATGCAGGGTGTCTTCAGTTTGTGTTAACTGGTCTTTGCACCTGTTCAGTTGAATCTGCAAGTTTTTTATAACCTCTGCTTGGGATGCAGTCTGTATCTTCAGGCGTCGTAACTCAGTGATGGGCACCAACTCAACTATGGTGTAGTCCGTAGGGAGGTTGGTGGCAAAAGTTTCAGTCACGTCTATATCGGTGGCGTTGTCGGCCATCGAGGAGTCGCAGGCTGCAACTGAGGCGGCGGTCGTGTTAGTGATGATTTCAGTGCCGTGTTCATTAGCGGCTGTTCGATGTCGCAGGTCCCATCAATGTCAGCGGCAGCGTTCACTGTGTCGGCGATCACGTCCCTTGTCCTCGTCGGAAGCACTCTCCTCAACGGAGACCGCGTAGTCGGTTTCGTTTTCGTCAGTGTCGACGGCAGCGTTCATTGTGTCGACCATCGCCTCCCTTCTGTTTTCGTCGGCAGAACTGTCCTCAACTGCGACATCATAACTGGTTTGGTATCCCTCAACGTCGACACTTTCGTTAAGGGTCGTAGCACTCGTTGAAGCTTCGCTGGCGACGCGGTTCGCGCTGGTGTACTCTGTTTCATCTTTTTCCGCTGTAGGAATCTTGCGTGTAGGTGGCATCCTTTGAAGGGGCGCCTTCCTCGGGGGTCTTTTCGCTACGTTAAATGCAAACACGCTTGGCACAATATCTTGTTTCAAGTAGCGATGACCACAAGCGATATTTGACAAATAGTCTTGTTCTTGAAAATGTCTTGAACACACCTTTGTGAACTTTCAAATCAAATCAAATCAAATCAAATCAAAGTTTATTTAACATCACCAAGTGAAAAGTACTAAACAAGTGATGCAAGGAGCTCTGACAAAAAGCCGCAAGGGTGCGGCTTGACTGGGTCTGAGCCCCCTCTGCATATGCATAGTCCCATTGCAGTGTAAAAAATAAGCAAAAAAGATTCGGCAACAGCACTGGTAATAATACACAAAAACAAACAAGTAACGCAACATCAGCATCACTTACTAAACATTAAAAAATCAATGCACACGAAGAGATACAAGGTGAAACAATAGATCTAGATATATGAACTGCATGGAACATGAAACACTTATTTTTCATTTCTAATTATCAAGTGAATTTAATAAAAACGGTAATGTGTAACATAAAGATTGATTTCCGTAATTCGTACGTGCATGAGAAATGATCCATGCTTCATTGTGACGTGTGTTAGAAATGTTAGTGTTACTTGTTAATCTAGATAATTGTTCTATGATGTTGTTATTTAATTTTTTGCCGGCATAGTACCTCTTGAGCAGTATATCATTATATAAAAAGTTAACTGGACGTACCTTAAGACTTTTAAAAAGTGGTTCGGTATGCGCATCGTAGGGAGAGCCAGTGATAACGCGCACGGCTTTTTTCTGTAGTAAAAAGAGTTTAGTAAGGTTTGACGTGGTTGTAATCCCCCAAACTAGGTGGCAGTAGTTGATGTGAGAAAGAAACAGGGAATTGTAAATAAGCAATTTTATATTAGTGGGTAGAAAAAACCGCAACTTTGTAAGAATACCTACGACGCGAGAGAGTTTATTAGCAATTATTTCAATATGTTTGTTCCAAACTAAGTGTTCTTCAAATACAACTCCTAGGCTTTTAACTGAGGGCACAACATCCACAGTTGAAGTCCCTATCATGAGGGGGTTCTCAATATTTGCTTTCTGATTTTTAGGTCTGAAAAGTACAGCTTTTGTTTTGGACTTGTTAATAGCTAGTGAATTCAACAGGGTCCATTGGTTTAATTTATCGAGAACATTATTTGCATGATTTATTAATTTTTTAATATCGGAAGAATTAAAAAATAAACTGGTGTCGTCGGCATACATAACAAATTGGGTATCATTATCAATATTTATTACGTCATTAATATATATATTGAATAACAAGGGCCCAAGAATGCTACCCTGGGGTACCCCGGATTGAATCGCTTTGATATCGGACATCTTGTTGTTTATAACAACTTTCTGGAAACAAAACTGAAGATAACTTTTCAACAAATCTAGAAATACCCCTCGGAAGCCATAGATATCGAGTTTTTTTAGTAAGGTAACGTGGTTTATTCGGTCAAAGGCCTTTGAGTAATCTACAAAAATCCCTTGTGTTAGCAGTTTGTGTTCAATAGCATGGAGAATCAATTCTTTTTGTGTCAGGAGTGCTGACTCGGTTGAACGACCCTTTCTGAAGCCAAAGTGAAAGTCTGTGATTATCCTATGTTTTTCACAGAAAGCAGTCATTCTATCATTAATTATTTTTTCTAGACCTTTTGAAAAAACGGGAAGAATTGATATTGGTCTGTAATTTGATAATTCGTTTTTGTCACCCCCTTTATACAAAACGCTCACCTTCGCTAACTGCATACGCTTTGGAAATACGCCGTGTATAAATGACAGGTTATAAATATGTTCAAGTGCAGGACAAATTAGATCTAAGACGTACTTAACTGGACGAATTTGCAAGTCATCGGCGTCACAACAGTTACTGTTACGGAATGAAAGAAACACGTGATAAATTTCTTCAGCATTAGTCGGTCCTAAAAACGCACTTTCACGGTTTCTAGCTTTTAGGTATTCTAAACTACGCGGATCATATGTACTGTTAGCCAGCGATACAAAAAAGTCATTAAAAGAGTTAGCTAGCGCCGTTCCCGATGTTGCTTGGCCATTTAAAAGTAACTCTTGAATACACTGTGAGTGTTGCTGGCCACGACCAAGCACTGTATTCAGTCTTTGCCACGTAATGTCACTTCGTTTTAGTATGTCGGCATTGAACAGGTTGTGAAGATAATTCCTTTTTGCATTTCCAAGAAAACTAGTCACTTTATTACGAAAAACTTTGAAAGCATGTAGATCATTTGAGTTTCTTGTCTGTAAAAACCGCCGATAAAGAGCATCTTTTTGTTTTATTAGTTTTAACGACTTGTTCGTTATCCATGGTTTCCTTGACTTTTTGCTTCTTGATGCCTTGTGACGAAATAATCTTACATAAACCGACTTAAACAAGGTTAAAAACGTGTCGTAGGCTTCATCAGGGGTAGTTTTACTATATTCTATATCCCAGCATATCTGTGCGAGTTCATTGCGAAATTGTTCTAATGTTAGTGGATTAACGTCCTGAAATGTAGGAGTATGAATTTCTTTATATGATTCAACTATTGCGTTTTGAGTAGTCATGAGAAAAATGGGCAAGTGATCGCTGACGTTCACCCCGATAACACCTGATACTAGTTTTTGAGTGTCTATATTTGTAATAAAAACATCAAGTAACGTTGCAGAATCATTCTGAAAACGAGTTGGCAGAGTAATGGTGTTAACACAAGCGTTTGAGTCTAATATTCTAACGAGCTCACCCTGTGTTGTCGTCGCGTTTAACATATTAATATTAATATCGCCACCTAAGACCAGGTTATATCTATTCTCGTTTACCCAGCACAAAAAATCATCCAAGAACAATAAGAAAGCAGATATGCTCCCTCCAGGGGGGCGGTACACGACAGAAAAAATGTTTTGATTACACATAATGGTTAAGATTTCAAAATCGTCCGTTATTTTTGTAAAATGTTGAATTACGTCGAATTTCAATGTGTTCTTAATCATTAATAATATACCACCCCCCTTCTTGACAGAGCGGTTAAGGTACAGAGTTTCATAGTCAGGCATCCTAAACACTTCATTATCCTGCTGATACCACGTCTCGGAAAGCATCACAACATCGAAAGAAAAGCCAAAACAAGAAAACAGTCCCTGCAAGTCATTGTCCTTATTCCGAGCAGACTGTGTATTCAAATGAAAGAAAGATGTACACTTTTTTTTAGTTCGGTAGATATCAGTGACGTCTGATGGCGTAAACATGTTATCAGACACGTCTGCTTAGGGCAGAAAAGACGATACCCGAGGTCAGCACCTATTGGATCTTGTCCAGGTCCTGGGTGCAAGTTACACGCAGCACACGCGACGTGTCTGTCTTCCTTGCAAAGACCTTGCCTTCCCTCGACCAAGCGTACTTCCATTGTTTTTCGTTCTTTCGTGCGATAACCTGACCAAGCAGCTTCTTGAGCACCGGACATAGATGGTCATTTACGTAAACGGGAGAGCGGCCTGAAAGACCCAGGTCAGAAGTACAAACTCGCTTCTTGCGAGCCCCCTCAATCACCGCATCACGTTTCGCGCGAGAATGAAATTGTACGACGATGTTTGGGCATCCTCCGTCTTTTCTCGGCACGCGGTGGTAGACGTCGATGTCAGACTCGGCGATTTGTTCGCCAATAACGTCACCGAGCGTCTTTAGGACAGCGGGTAGGTCTTCCTTTTCAGCGGGCGGAAGGCCCTTGATCTCAATATTCCTGTTCCTTGAATATTGTTCGAGGTCAGTTAATCTTCGTTCTGAACTGTCAAGTTGCTCCCTGAGCAATTTACATTCATCAGATAGTTTAGAGTTTTCAACGGAAAGCGCAGCATTTGCTTTTTTAAGTGCTGCATTTTCTTTTTCGATTTTCGAGCAGCGCTGCGACAAATCATCGAACTGCTGACTCACGAAGTCAATCGAACTTTTTAGGGCCTTGTACTCCTTTTTAAGTTCTCTCTCGATTGCCACCTTCATGTCGCGAATTTCTTGTTTAAAGTCCTTCAAAAGTTTTACGACGTTAGCCGTCATGCTGATTACTGACAAGCACTTTCACAGTGGCAGCAACGGCGGGAAAAGCAAGAAAATGACAAGGGAATCCCAGCAAGGAGCTAGTGCACCAACCTGTGATTAAGATGTGCAGTATAAGTACGTAGTCAACTGCCGCCGCTGCTGCCAAATGAAGACCCGGTGGTTGCCGGCACCGCTTTTGTAGCCGGTGCGCTGATGGAGTAGCCAACCACAGTTCTTGGAGCACGAAACGTCACCGCACAAGCTGCGTCAGCAGCTCACGAAGATGTTAGGCGTGCGGCGAGGCAGATGTGCTCCCACGACGAGATTGCCGCGACAGGCCTCAGCAGCTCCGATGAAAGCCGAATCTGAGATTAAGATGTGCAGTATAAGTACGTAGTCAACTGCCGCCGCTGCTGCCAAATGAAGACCCGGTGGTTGCCGGCACCGCTTTTGTAGCCGGTGCGCTGATGGAGTAGCCAACCACAGTTCTTGGAGCACGAAACGTCACCGCACAAGCTGCGTCAGCAGCTCACGAAGATGTTAGGCGAAATGGTGAAGTGCTTTCCCTCATCTCGTTTTATGGCAATCAACCATTTTTTCCGCAAAACAGGGTTCCTCGGAACAGCAAAGAAAGACACCTGGAAAACAATAATGATAACAGATGTTAACCAGGGCTCAGCGGAATGAGGCTTATGCTTCAAAGTAGCGGTGTAGCGCATTTTGAAGTTCTACGCATATACGCGAAACTTTTTTTTACGAAGTGGTAATCTCGTGTACTTTATACTTCGTTTCACCTTAGCATGGACTGTTGTTGGCCGCACGTGCTAAAAGCGACACGTCGGCGGCTGCGCGAGCGCCCGTGCAGCGCAAGTGCCGGTTTAAGGCTACCGTCTCGCGCTAGCACAGCCTCTGCGGTCAGTCCATGCTAAGATGAGACGATAGACGAATTAGCAAAACAAAATATCTCACCTTGTCTCCGTGATCATCCCTCACGCCTCTCTGCTTACAGAGGGGCACACAGCAATGAAACGACATCTTACGGGTACAATCGGAACGGCGGCGACAGCTGCAGGAACACACTCGCTATGGCACTCGCTTTCATCTGTCGCCATATCAATGGCGGTCGGCGGTTGCCATCGTGTTGCCAGCAGCGCCCGCGCGTTGTTTTGAAATCCTGCCGCTAGATGGCGTGGAATTTGTGGATCGGTCTATTCATAGATGCCGCGAAAAAAAAAATTGTGAGTGGCTCCGGAGCCAGGAATGCACCTCCGCTTTCAGGTCATTATCTGTATCAAACATCTTTCACTCGAGAGCTTTTTCGAGGGGTCAGAATTGGTAAACATCACCCGGTGCGAGGCCTGGCGAGTATGGTGGGTGCGAAATGAACTCGAACTGCAGTAATTTGATTTTTTCCGTTGTCGTTCGTGCCGCGTGAGGGCAAGCTTTGTGTTGCTGCAGCAAGCACCCCCGAGCTGACTAATCCGCGACGCGACGACAAATAGTTATCATGCAGGTTGCAGTATGATGCAGAGTTTACGGTGAGTATCTTTGGCATGTAATGTTCAACTATTGGGCATTTATGGCCCCAAAAGTCTGTGAGCAGTAGCTTGCCCACCGTTGGCGCTGTCTTGAACTTCTTCGGCCTTGGTGACGTTGTGTGTCATCACTCCTTGCTTTGCTCGCTTTGTCTCTGGCTGGGCGTAGTATATCCAGCATTCATCATCGGTCACAATACGTCCAAGAAAATAATCTCCCTCGGCTTCGTGGTGTCGCAGTAGCGCCTCACAAACATCCACACGCCGCTCCTTAAGGTCCGGCTTAAATTGTTTTGGTACCCATCAGGAGGATAATTTGTAATACTGCAGAACACCATGAATGGCATGGCACGTAAAGCCGTGACTAGTATTCAATTCTTCAGCCACTTCAGCGATTGCGACACGCCAGTTCCCGTGTACGAGCCGTCCTACAACAGAGATGGCGTCCGGCGTCGCTGAAGTGTGAGCCCAGCCGGAGCGAAGCGCGTCCGTCAAACTAGGCGCTCCACTTTGAAACCCTCTGTGCCACACGTACATCTTCCAAAGCAATACACAGGCGCCTCCGTACTGCATCAGCATCATGCGATGAATATCCGCAGGTTTGTTTGCCATCTGCATTCAAAAATCGGATAACCGAACGCTGCTCCTCCCTTGTGCATGCTAACAAAGGGGCGGTCATTTTGAAAGCTTTGGTCACGTGACATTTCCCATGAAGTTGCCACGCCGGCGTGGTGGGTCAAAACATAATTGAAGCGAAGCAGTATATCACTAGGTTCCATTCTCTCACGGCTAGATTGCGGTTACTTTTCTGACTCTGCCTCGTAGCTCAGCGAAATTCGTCCCAGCCTTCTCTAGTAAGAGTCACCACCCGCACGAACCGCTGGCGTCCAATTCAACTGGCAAGGTATTACTAGCGTACGCTCTACAATGAAAACATCTGCATATTCGAATTGCTGTTTGGCGCAAGTAAAAAGCGCTCTTTTTTTTTTTTTTAACGCAGTACTCTTACGTAGCACCTCGTTTGTACAAGCACAGCCGAAGGCGACGAGCTAAGTTCAGGCACTTTTTCTCGGCCTGAGAGGTAACATTGGGACTTTTTTACCCTCCTTTATGTCCATATTTATAGCTTGGGGTAGAGGAAGGTAGAAATCGATTCCGCGTAACCTAGCAAACTGCAGAAAAAACGGTCATAGCGAGCCAGTCAAAATATCAGAGTCATGCGCGTGACAACGTACTATTGGTGCGCACTCCTCCAATGAAGAGTTGTCACGTGCTTTTAACCGTCCTACTGATTGCCTCATAGGGGTCGTTGCGCCTATCCTATCGGAACCACCGGGTAGCGATACGACGTCACGTCCCAAAGGTGGCGCTCAAAACGGAAGGGAGCGTGAGCAGACAATTTTTTGCTCCCAAAGCTGGCTCCGCAATATCGCATTTCCCACCCCCTTTTTTTGTTTTTTTTAGTACGCACGGACGTACAATTGCTTGTAAACAACGCGTGGGTCTCAGTGCGCCCAGTAGCGCTAACGCGGGCGATACGTGTTTTATTCATTCTAGCTTATTTTGTCTTCGCCCACAGGTAGACACCCAAGTTGAAAAGGGTCACGATGAGAAAATACAAATTCCGGATATTCATTTTCTGATATTCAATAAACCACAAAGACGTTAATTCCTAAGTACTACGGCGACATATTGCGTCTGCATTTTATAAACCGTGTTTAGAAGAAAAATATTTGGGACTGTCTGAAATTACGATGCTAAACATTTGGGCAGCATAAGCAACGAAATGTCACGTTAGCTACGTAAAAATGTTGATCAGTTATTCAGCTTTATTTATTCCTCAGAACTAAAGTGGGAGCAATAAATACATT
This sequence comes from Ixodes scapularis, assembly GCF_016920785.2. NCBI lineage: Eukaryota > Metazoa > Arthropoda > Arachnida > Ixodida > Ixodidae > Ixodes > Ixodes scapularis. The sequence continues at coordinate 1,187,490 of NW_024610115.1, read as the reverse complement.
CAGGTATTTATTGGCGCTGTTGTATTAGTTCTTCTTACTTCATTACGTGATTGCGATTCCGCTTCGGTTTGAAACGGACGCTGGTCTTCTGGCGTTTGGCAAACATTGTAACCATGCTGCTTGCATTCGTTGTGCAATGCGGCTTGCATTCGTTGTGCAATGCGGTTGTGGAAGCTGACTGTGAATCACCATTATTATCAAACAAAGATAAGGTACAAATGATCACAATCTTCAGAGAAATCTAACCCAAAAGTTTGTAAAGTCAGCAGAAAAGAGGGACGCAGGCGTGGGACCTGTCGACTATCAGGACATATTTTTTTTTAAATATCTTTATTACATGAAAATTACGAACCTAAATATTATTTACAAGCAATCGGGCAGACATGTCACTAAGTAAAGTAAAAACATTGGGATTTTAAAATAAAACACAAAAAACAGTTAAAAAGCAGGCAACATAAGACACTGGTCCAGCAATGGCAGCCAGTCAGGAGTATCGTTCATGTGTTATTAAAGATTCCTAAGTTTCTGAACTTCTTCAATGAACATAGATTGGGTAGTTCAGTGGTACTCAGTATTGCAGTGAATCATCCTACACCGCTGGAGGCCATGAAACTCAGCAAGTGGAAAAAGTCAAATGGCACCATATGTCTTTGGGTGAAACTGGCCAAAAGCGAATTCCATATGGGTTAGGGGAAGTATTTCTTCATTGCTCTTTGAAGGGCGTCCCAGAAAAGGTAGGCGTTCGTACCAAATAGGAAACGGTGCTCAATAATTTCTTGCTGGTACAGAACCTGCAGTTTACGGTCCAGGCCACAAATATCCCTTTGTTTATGAGCCCCGTTTCAACAAACAGTGTCAATGTCTGTTATTGCACGAAAAAGTCTTATTTTTTGCTCACAATCTGCGAAGAAAAGCCATAAATGTAGCACGGTCGCGAAATGCGGGCGAAATGGTGCCGTCACTTGCCTGAGAACGGAGGAGCGACGTGGTTAATTTTCATTACCGTCGTTGTTGGCATCGTGGATGCCAGAGACGACCTCCACCAGTGCTCGGTGCTCCTTAAAGTAAGTGGGTAAGAGCGATGGAAGTCACTAAAGCTATCCAATATTATACGCGTAGCAAGGATACTGCCAAAGCTGGATTTCGTATAACGTGAGAAATGTTTGAAAGCAAGTGTTTGATGCAGGCGACAGGAAAGCTCTCCCTTCGTCGCGCCATCACTGGCGGGACCACCGGGGCTCCTCTCTCTCTCTCTCTGCGCGGCGTGGCCGACGGGAAGACCCGACTTCCGAAGCCTCGCGCCACGAGGGGAGAGAAAAGTTTTTCCATATTCGTGACTCCAGCGACCTATAGGGGGCGCCACCACCAAACAAACATGGCGGCTGAGTCCAGGTCGCGTCAGCTCGGCCGCGCCGCCTGAATGGGTGGCGCATTCAATTTAACAAATTTTCTTTTGTTGAATGCCCACTTTTATGGGTATTTGAACTGAGACAGTTAAGTGTAGCCGGTGCGCATAAACTTGCCGAGCATAGTTTTGTTTTGCCGGTGTTTTTTGTTCTTTTCATGTCAAACTTTATTTTTGGAGACTTCGTTCAAAATCGAAACTATGGGCTCCAGAGGAACGGTATTAAACTCTAATTAATTTTCTTCGTCTAAGGAAAGCGGCGAGGGCTACAAAATTGTTCCACCGAGAGTAATTTTTAGCTAACTCGCATGCCTCGACCATGCGACTTATCTGTCCGCGAAATTGAGCTTTTGTGCCTGTCCGCGTTTCAAAAAACAGCTCCAGTCGTGTGCCCGGTCAAGAACACAGGCTGCAGGAAAATTACGAAAATTAAGCAAGCGCTTCTTGAGCCAAGGAGCATGTCAACTCGCTGGCGCTTCACCAAGCAGCTGATACTCGTATTTCAATTCAGGTTTTAGTAGCAACCGAGAAGTCATTTTGACGAATATGCGGATTATGTATTATATTACGTACTATGGTCCCACTAAAGCGATATTAGTATATTCTTCGGGTCTTCGGGTTGAAATATAAACTTAATTAACTAACTATTAGGTGAACTGCTGAATAAAAGAATATTTGACAGACAGAGGGATACTACTTAAACTTAGCCAAATGGTTCTAACCGGTAGAACGGAGACGAATGCGGACAAGCTGAGGAGAGTCTTCATCGGAGATTCACTCAGACCTCTCTGCATTGAACTTGACTTCGAATCCTGAACGGATAAAATGAGTATTTTTTGTGGCCGGTCAACCTGAGCAATGTAGACGTATATTGCTGCTGGCTTCGACAGGGGTTATAATATACATATTGGAGGCGCGATAGATCATAATGCAGTGATAGCTTCTAACTTTGCGAGTACGCGTCCCCCCCCCCCTCCCCCCCTCTTTTGGAATCAGATAATTTCCCTCGTTAATCATATGCAGCGAGCAAATTTTCTGAATCAAGTAATTGCGAAATTAGCCCAACTCCTTCAATGTGATCTTTTTCGGCGAAAAGCCGCCAAGATGAATAGCCAACGCGCCGGCCGGCGTTAGTGGCTAAATTAAATTGAAGCTAATCGAGCACAACCAAACTCAAGGAAAGCATCTATCGAACCTTCCCATTCACTTGACTGCAACATTGGTGTTCCCTCCAGTGAAACACTTCGTCTGTCGACCTCAGTCCACTGTTCTACATCCTTATAAAGAAACCACTTATCAGTTACCAAGCAGTCGTCACTTTGAATGTGATTAGAGACAGACGAGAAATCAAAACGTTTTTCCGTGATTCCTCCTCATCCAAAAAATTGAAAGCACGCGACCGTGTGTAGTGGAGTAAACGGGCTTTCAAACACGTGATGGAAAGAAACAATATGCCGAGGCTTCACCACACTAATGAACACTCAGACAAACTTAAGAAATTTTCGGACCTTCGTCAAATTACATTGCTCGCCCCCGCGCCGACATCACGTGTCCGCGAAAGCCATCAGAGACGCGGCGGGGCCCGGAGCGACCTGGACCGACTGGTTCCCGGTTTTCCCGTTTGGCGGCGTCCGTTTTGCTGGAGTCGCGAATAGCGGCGACGGCAGCCGACGGCCTCGAAATCACTCCAAAGTATCGCCATAAATCTTTCGCTTTAAAGAGGTTTGAAGTATAAAAAAAGAACGACCGCGTTAGCTAATTGCTTGGCCATTTAAAAAAGAAAAAAACTGTGTGTGCGTAGCAAAGACGAAAACGAAGGAAGGACAGAACACAAACGAGGTACTGCGCCTCGTTTGTGTACTGCTCTCCTTTTGTTCTCCTCTTCTGCGCATGCACAAGTATTATGACATTTAAGTATCGCCGACTAGAAGCACGACCTTTTTGGGCCGTTTATTTTTTGCGGGAGTTGTCCTAGGGTATTGGAGATTTAACACGAGCAATTGATGGTGATGGGTTTTTCATTGATTTTACTTTACCACGACCATCAGTAATTTGACATGCTTCTCCCGTACGCAAAGACGATCATTGAACTTACCTTTCCATTCTTATCGTCCTTGTTCAGCGAGCGGATAGACAATAGACCGATCTCACCAAGTGTTTGGCGCATGCGTGACGCCGCCATAACTTTAGTTCGCAGGAGACAGGCAGCAGTGCACGAGATTGCTCGTGCCGCCTCATGCCCTGCATGCGCTGCGCTCCAGCCAGGTTGTCCAACGTGCAGAAAGACTAAAGTTCCCTCGACGCATTGCGGCAGCGGTGGCGTGGTCAAACTGGCTAGTGAGATCAGGCTATTATTCGGTCGAACCGAGAGCGCATTTGCAGCTCGTCATTTGCCGATTGTATTTGGACGCGGTTCGACCGATCAGAGTTACAAACAAATCCCTCAAACTCACCTCTGTAGCCCGACATACGGTAGCACAAACATATGCTGTCGGCGTACGGCTCGGAACCCTGATCAGCGATCGCTTGTGTTGTCCGCATACAATTGGTAGGCGCGTCGTCTTGGGCGACGACAGCACTGGTCATTTTTTATCGGTAGTTGATGACAGACGTAAATGCAGAATCGATTTCGTTTACAAATGGGTCGTGTGGAATCAGCGCCGCAGATCGCCGACGCCTCTCGCCCTTGCCGTGTCAAGTTAACATCTTATATTATACACTAGCAGTGCCAACCTAACATCTTATGCTATACACTACAGGATTAGAGGCCAGACCAGTTAAAAGAGTTTGGAAAATTTTATTTCTTTTTGAAATACTAATGAGTTATTTTAAACGTCTTATCCCGATTTATTATAGCGCGCAAAAAGCGCGTCGCAAGTCCTGCCTAGAATGGCGCTCAGAAGAGTGATACTTTCTGAGAGTGATTGTTGGCAGGGCTTGCGGTGCGCTTTTTGCGCGTAATATCTTAAGGGGTCATGAAACAAGAGCGGGTTGATTGGAATGCTTATGACTATGCAGAGGCGTTCTGGTCCTAGTCTGGCACAAGTATACTCGCTGAGACCGCCACTGATTAAGAAGCTTCTTTGTCGCGGTGGAATTTCGAGGATAAGGGGCGACTATTTCTTTTAGTCTTGACTTCGCAAAGCTTGATGACGTAATTTTAGTATCGAAACCACCCGCCTGGCAACAATCGAGCGCGCCTCATGGATTGGACACGAGAACTGCGTAAGCAGTCGACTTTGGCTCGTAGCAATTAACGCCTCGACGGACACTTGGGCAGTGGCTCGTGTCCAACCACTGCGGTGATGAAAATAGCCGATCTCTAACAACGCCTGAAGCTCAGCGACAGTTTTCTACTTTGCCGACACCAGCAGGTAGCTACGATTAACGATCGCAGCATAGGATATGCAACCGACCACGTGGCTGCTTGTTCTGGCTCCGAGTTGAGGGGGTGACCGGCGCTCATATCTCTCGAATTTTTTGGCGATTGTCATTGACTACAAAGAGTTAACTATGGCAAGTTTATTTGGTTATTAACGCAAAAGAGAGATTCTAGGTAGTATTGTTAGCGAAGGGAGAAAAATAGTTTCATGCCCTGTTAAATCGAGCTAAGAAACGTTACATATACATAGCGAACACTGAAAATGACTTATTTTTCGAGGGCTCAATATTTTGCGATTTAGGTCAAAGCTTAAGTTTTTGAATAATTGGTGGGTTCTAAGTTACGTGACGCGGTGGGACCTCGATATAGATTTCAATATTTTAACGTTTTACCTGAATTGTTCGCGGGACCTATTTTTCGCGAACCTTAGGTGATACCCGAAATTCGTGAAAGTTAGGTCCTTGCGAAAATTAAGTTGTTTACAGTATCCGAAAAACTAATCAAATTTTCCAATCTCTTTTGATTGGACTGGACTCAAAAGCAATTACCGTCAATTCTGCTTTTGTGGCATGCCCCCTAAAAGAATAATTTAGAAGTTTATTAGCAAATTTTACTTATTGGCCAACTTATCATTACAATTATTCCCTCAGTTAATGGCCGCCCAACTTGAGAAACACCCGGCGAAGACCGGTATCCGCTAGAACTTTGCACTCTTTATTTTAATGGTATTTCCATTGAACAATATCACCCTGTACAAACACCCCTAAAATGCTGCAAAGTGTATATCGGTCAACCTGGAGGTGCCTCAATGAAATAACACGTGAACATGAATTGTCTCGATGATACAATACGGGAGGGCACATTCCTTTGCACTGCCAAAAATGTCATTGTCACCCGTTTGATAAAACTCGAATATTGGCAGGGGGAATTACTAGAGAAAAGCGCCAATAGATGCGTCACATAAACATTTGCTTATCTAGACCTAAATAAGACAGGGTTACTTAGCAAATGCTGACTCAGGTTTTATGTCATTGAAAATTCCTTTGCTTATTGCCTTTTTGTAAGTTCATTTTTTTTTACTTTTTTTGTGTGGTAGTGTTTAGTTTTTGCAGTGCTTTGTATTAAAAAAGAATGTTAGTTGTCAGTGAGAGCTGATAATTGTTTGCCAATCCTTTCATCGATAGTAAACCCGAGCCAAAGGAATAATACAAAACAGAGAGCACAACGAAGTCTTAAGTTTCACTAATCATCTCTCCTGTCTCCGTTTTTGGGGCACTGTTTTGTTTTCGTTAATCGTAAACCAACTCGCCCACGCAACCGACTTAATTCTTTCCTTTAATATCCTTTCTCATCCTCATAACGGTCACTGTCCTTCTCAAATAATTCTTAGTTGTTTAACTACGTCGTTTACGCCAGTGCCACCAGCACGACGAACATTAATTTCTTTTACCAACAAAACAAAGATAACGATTTCGGTGTCCCTGGTAATCTTGCGCGGTACCCTTTGATCAGAACTTGTTCTTCTATGACCAATGTATTGATAGTTAAATGCTAAAACTGCTGTAAACTGAGCTATACATCACATGTGTGTAGTGTTTTCGGCGTTGGTCCCTCTCGTTGGTCCAGTCGCTATACAGCTGAATCTGGGCTAAGACACGAACACTCATATGTTAGAGTACAAAAGAAGTTAAGCCTACGTAAACAAATATTTCCTCAGATATCTATACATTGCGTTTATAACACTGTAACAAAACCGCTTCATCCTCTATCATAAATATTGATTACTTCGGAAAACGGCGGCCACATATCTAGTTTCTTCTCTGTGACGTGCTTCTGGATATCACATTAGAGCGGGATTGATAGATCTTCCTCGCTCGAAGGCTGAAATTAAAATCAGCCAAACTTTCGCACAAAATTGGGAACGCAAGAAAATAATTTCGCACTACATGTACTCGTTGTGGAGCAATTGCGAGCTTAATTTTTATGAGTCCAAACTTGCGATTCGTGGTTAATAGGCACATGTTTGTTTGTTTTTTTAAACTAAAGCATCTTTTCGGGAGCTCTGAATTTCATGAGACTTCCGGTCCCTTTTTGCGCTTCGACGATTCATTGACGTTGGTTGAGACAAAAGCTACGAAAAACCGGGTTCTTCTCTTTCGCCAAATTTCTGTTTTCACGCAGACAGCTTGACCACCCGCTCCAGCCAAAGTTATTTCAGCCTCCCCCGAGTACACGCGCCATACAACAATAGCACCGACAATGGCTCTTCGAATAACATCGTAAAGCCGAGGCCCATTTGGGCTCCCACGTATCCACGTCAGAGCCATGAGGCTAGAGCGGTCAGAAACGCCACGCGCCGCACGTTCCTGAAATAACGACTCGGGTTGAAATAACTCCATCCAGAAAACCGCAGCCGCGTGAAACCGTTAGTTTGTTTGAAGACACGTCGCAGTTTTGAAAAAACCAAATGGTTCGCACAACATTACCTGTGGCACAAAAAATTGTTTTCACTCGGCTTGAACAATAACAAACCGCCTGTCGCCTTCATCTGGCAAGCTCTCCCACTTACTTGTTTACAATATTCGCTGGAAAGCATCAAAGGCTGTGCTGTGCGGAGCGCAAGTTAGTCTGCTTCTTGCGCAGGGGTTGCGGTGACATCCGAACACCGAGCTCTGATTGGCTCCGACTGGAAGGATAGTGGGTAGTCCTCAAGGTAGCCAGCATTGAGGTCCACCCACTATCCTCCCAATCACAGACAATCAGAGATCGGCGTTGTGACGTCACCGCAACCCCTGCGCGATTAAGAAGCAGGCACGGCGCAAGCATACCGACAAGTTCTAGCAGACGGTCTAAAGCCGAACTTGAACTCCAAATGACAAGGCACAGGTGCTCCATTTTCTACATCACGTACTGGAGGCGAGCGCGGGGATCGGTCAAGAGTGTAACGCCACCGCTCGGCTGGAACTTCTGTTCAATTAGTGACGGCACGAGTGGCAGCCGAACGCTGACGCAGCATGTGTCCAATCCGAGCCCCCAGCTGGCCTCCGGTGAGTGACGTTACAAATCCAGGACCGCGGCCTTGTTATCGAAGAGGTGCGTGAGAATAGGTCCTCCCGCAAGTGCAGGCAGCGAGCGATCCAAGCAGCCCTTTGGCACAGCAAACTCACGTCCCGCTTCCAAGGGTCGACCCCCGAACTGCACAGGTCGAGCGAGGTTCAGATCCTGGATCCGCCCCACTCTTACGCCGGTATAACAACGAGAAGTCTCAAAGGCTGCCGCAGCACGAATACACGCCTGATGCTTGACAAACTCCACGTCGAGCAAGACAGCAATCAGGCGGACTCCGATAGCGCCATGAAACGGCTGGAACAAGAACTAAAAAAAGTTCAGCATACAATGGAACAAGTCAAGTGCAAACGCAATTAACGGCAGAAATTCCAAGCAGGTCACGTCCGGGTGTTGCACCTTCATATTGAAGCAGACGGGATATTGAAAAGAAACTCCTCGAGAGAAGCAAGCGACGCCAGTCCCTCTAACCTGGGGGGTATCGCACACCATCTGGAACTACTACATTTACAGAACAGCAGGCAACGAAGCAAACCCAAGTACCTGCACCCCAGCCCAGGCAGGAACCCAAAAGAAGCCACCGGTGTGAATAAAACAACTCATACAGCACAAGCAGCAGCAGCAGCGGCAGCAAGCCCTGCAACTGCGACAAATACAGCAGATGCAGCAGCAAATGAAAATGCAACAACAACAAACACAGAAGTTCCTCTAACAGGTGACTAAAATGGTCACACAACAGGTCGCTCGGATGTTTTCTTCCACACTTAGCCAGCACGGACCCAGCCTGCACCAGCCGCAACATATCTCCACCGAACTGCAGTTCGGCACACCCATCGCCTCAGCGTCTCCCAGACCTCCTGCAGTGGAACTTGTTATGTACTGGCAACTGTGAAGACTGCCACGAAGCGGGACACGAGCACGCGCTCGCAATCGAGCTCTCGAACAAACTCTCGCTGATCCAGCCCAGCCAAGTCGGCCATGGACCGCTATGCTTGCTATGTACATAATGTATATGAAGTCTAAATACACAGCATTGGCGACGAGGATCGGACTCTTCTACGAAAGGAGAACGCGATTGCAGCAAAGTACGCCCACCGTCAGACGGAGAAGATTCGGGGAGCGGTGTCCGCCGAGAGCAGCGATGTGTGCCGGGTCGGTAAGTACACGACTTCGAACACTAAGTTGAACTCCTCAGCGTCAAGATAAGGAGCCGTGCCGAAGTCACAGCTAAAGTCAAGCAAGTGTTTTCGTTGCGGAGGGACACACACCCCAGACGAATGTCGTTTTCGACACGCCCAGTGTCATTTCTGCAAGCAGCGGGGCCAAGACGCGAAGGTTTGTCGACGGAAAGCGAAGTAGCCGTCACCGACACCTAAGCCGTCAAACGACAAACGCCCAGGCCAAGGCGGCCGGCGGCGCGACGGTGAGACGGCGGACATGTTCGTCATTTTCCAAGTAACTTCTGAGGAGCCCGCTGTCCAGGTCGTCGTCAAGTTTAACGGAAACCCTCTCGAAATGTGAGTTGACTCGGGAGCCATGTGTTGCGTGATCAACGAGAGAACTATGCGCCAGCTGCGGTTGTCCAAGCTCAAGCTACGCCCTTGTGAATTGCGTCTTCGCACGTACAACCAGCAGGAATTCAGGGTGCTAGGCTCTGTGATAGTCCAGTTAACCTACAAAGGGCGCCAAGAACGACTGCGTCTTGTTGTGATCAAGGGAGCAGGCGTAGGCTTGCCGGGCCGAGACTGGTTTAAGGCTCTCAGGATTCAGTTAAAAGTCAATCAACTGCAAGGAGAATCGAAAAGCCAAAGTCCGTTCACAGCCGCAGCGCCCACGGCAGCAGTGCTGCGAAGTCACGCCGAGGTCTTCCAATCGGGTCTGGGTAAAAGCAAAGGACCACAAGTCCGAGCCGAAGTGGAACCGACCGCTCAGCCCAAATTCGTCAAACCACGTCCAGTTCCCTTTGCTTTACTACCAAGAGTGTATGAAGCCTTCGACAAGCTCATCAATCAAGCATTTTGGAACCCGGACGACATTCCCGTTGGGTGACTCCAATAATACCTGTGATTAAGAAGGATGGCACAGTGCGAATTTGTGGCGACTCCAAGAGTACGTTGAACCCTGTCGTTCGTTGGGAAAGCTACCCCCTGCCCACAACGGAGGAACTTTTTGCGAAACTGGCAGGCTGTGCCAAGTTTTCCAAGCTTGATTTAGACCAAGCGTACCTGCAAGTGACCGTCGATAGTGAGACAGCTGACCTTCTTACCATCACCACACACCGTGGCCTTTTTCGGGTCACGCGCCTGCCGTTCGGAGCAGCTGTTTCCGTTGCTATTTTTCAGAGATACATGGAAGAGCTGCTCCGAGGACTGGAAGGGGTGCAAGTTTATCTAGATGAGATTCTCATAGGTGGCAAAAATTACGCCGAGCACAGCACTCGTCTGCAAGCAATGCTTCAACGAATTAAGACGACGGTGTCCGGCTGAAACGTGACAAGTGTACTTTTGGAGCCGGTGAAGTCGTATTCTTGGGTTATAAAGTCACCAAGGCAGGAACACAGCCGACGGATGACAAAGTCAAAGCTATCAATGAAGCACCCGAGCCGAAGTTTAAGAAGGAGTTGCAAGCGTTCCTAGGAGCACTTAACTTCTATAGTAGTACTACAAAAGGCCAGCTGAACTCAACTGCAACTGGGCTCAACTACAGCCTGTTATTCTATAAGAGGTTCCTGCGGTGAGTGTCACACATTTTGGAGCCCTTGCACAGGCCTCTGGATGACGGCTGTAAGTGGAAATTCACAATGCGGGAAGCAGAAGCTTACCAGCGGGCCAAGGAGTTACTGCAGTCTTCGGACGTCCTTGGCCACTACAGTGTCCACAAGCCACTAGTTATGGCCTGTGATGCCTCTCCGTATGGACTTGGGGAGTGCTGAGCCACGTCGACAGCGAAGGCCGTGAGGTTCCGGTAGCATATGGATCTCGAACACTGACACCTGCCGAACGGAACTACGGACAGACAGACCGTGAAGCCTTGGCAATAGGTTTAGGAATACGTAAGTTCCACAAGAACGTCTATGGCCGGCATTTTCGGATTGTGACAGATCACAAACCTCAACTGAGACTGTTGCATCACACAAAACCAATGCCTCAGGTCCTGTCACCGAGGATGTTGCGTTGGTCCTTTATGCCATCTGCTTATGACTACGAGCTGGAGTGCAGGCCTGCTCATCAGCTCAGGAACGCAAATGCACTGAGTCGACTGCCCCTGACTGAGAAGCTCAGGCCACCTGACGAGAAAGTTTTTTGAAGTCCGGATACTGGAGACTGCGCCGGAGATTCATTGGGATGCCCAAAAGATTGCACGATGCACCCGCAACGACTTAACCTTGGCCAGAGTCCTACGTTCGATGGTGGTCGGATGGCCTCAAAAGAAACTGCCGGACCAGTTCAAGCCCTTCGTACGACGGCAGCATAGTTGTCAGAGTATCGGGGTTGCCTACTCTGGGCGAGTAAAGTTAACATTCCGGGGCAAGCCAGAGACCGGGTCTTGGAGTTGTAGCATACCATGCATCCCGGGATCGTCCCATTGAAGGCGCTGGCTAGAAGCACAGTTTGGTGGCCTGGCATCGATCAAGATATCGAAAGGAAGGTCCGAACCTGCGTACCCTGCCAGGAGACTAGGCCGCAACCTGCACGCGCAAGGCTGCATTCGTGGGATTTTGCCAGAAACCCCTGGTCCCGGATGCATATAAATTTTGCAGGGCCATTCCAAGGAAAAGTTTTCCTTCTGGTGGTGGACACACACTCAAAATGGCTGAAAGTCATCCAAATGGCATTCATGTCTTCAGCAACAGTTTGTCAAAAGCTGCGAGCGTTGTTTGAAACACATGGTGTCCCGGACACTATAGTCTCCGACAATGAAACGGCGTTCATCTCGAGATAGTTTCAAGAATTCACGCTGAGGAACCAAATCCGGCACGTTAAAGTGGCGCCGTACCATCCATCATCTACCGGTCAAGTAGAGCGTATGGTCCAAGAGACTAAACAGGTCCTTAGGCGCATGGAAAGAGGTGACATGGCCACCAAGCTGGCACATGTCCTTTGAACAAACATATTCTGCCGCACTCTACGACAGGAAAGTGTCCTGAAGAATTGTTGATGGGTCGAAGACTCCGTACAGCGCTGGACCGGATTCACCCAGACCTACAAACAGAGATGGTAGACAAACAAGAAAAACAAGCGCTGCAGGGAAGACAAGGTGTACGCGAATTTGAACTGCGAGACGCCGTCTTCTTCCGCAATTATCTAGCAGTCTAAGGAAAAAGAGAGTGGTACTTTCTTCTTAAAAGGCCAAACAGAAATGTCTCATATATTGCTCTGCTCAGGGAGGAAATTCGCGCATCTCGGCAAAGGAGAGAATTTCCTCCCCCAAACCAATATGGCGGTCGGCGAGTGCGACGAGACGAGCGACAGGCAGTTGTACCAAGGTGCACGGCTCGCGCGGCATCGCAAAAGCAAGGCACAAGGCGCGTATTCATATTTGACGACCCCAAACATCCGTCTCCAAGCACCGGCACCGCAGCCAGTGCGATACAGACTTTATTGAGCATACCAACTGTACGCCGTAAGTGGCCGGTAAGCGACGACCAGACTCGGAGACATGCGGTGGACTAACCGATGCAACCACGCTTTTATCACCCTTCGGCTCACTTTTGTCGTTGAGATATCCACTCGTTCGTATGCATTTAGTAGCTTTTAGCGCACGGAGGGCGCTTATTAGTCAATAGGACGCGATAACAAGCCATAGAGACGACGATAGACTTTCTATGATTGTTTCCATTTCAGATGAATGGATAAACACGGAGCACTGAACGCTGTGAAACGGGTGGTGCCCTGCGCCACTTAGTGTAGTTAGTTTGAAAAAGTAGAAACCTTTCGTGTTTTCTAGCGCCAACACCAGATGGCGCTTCCACAAGCATGGTCATCATCATCGATTCGAGGAAAAAGAAAAAATAGGCCTAACAAGGCAGGAGTATTCATCCTATCCTTACACACAGGCCCCTCCCGCGCATATACATACACACACATACATACAAACTCACATACAAACAGTCACGTACAACAAACTCTACTCACACGCCCTACACAGTGATAACCTATCTTAGGGGTGGCCAAGGTGCGGCTCGCCAGCCGCATGCGGCTCTTCGCGTGTCAAAGTGCTGCTCACGGCTCCCTCCCCTACGCCCCCCACCCCTCCTCTCTCGCATTCCTCCCAGTCACACAAGCACTTCACCAAAAAGAAAAAGAAAACGCGTTTTAAATTGAAAGACAGGTTGCGGTTTGGTAGTCTTGTGCTACTGCTACCTTACGTACAGTTGGACTGCTTTTGAGACGGATAGATTGAAAGTAGTTCGAGTTTCGTTATAGGAGCTACGGGAATTGCGGCATCGCAATCTGCAAACCAGAATCCACAATCCCCCCAATTTCACACCAGCGGTCCATACATAGCAGCCCTCCCAATGTCAATACACTAGAATTAGTTCCTATCATAGATGTTATACAAGATTTTGTCCAACTGCCTGGAAAATCAGATTATTCAATCTGTACGGACTCCCACGCTGCCTTTCGCCACGCCCCCCCCCCTCCCCCCCCCCCCCCTTTCCCCCCCGCGGCTCTTGGAAGTTTTGTGACTTTGTTTGCGGCTCTAAGGCCGGGTCAGCCTGGCCACCCCTGATGGGGCCAGGCTGACCCGCCCCTCAACGGACGGCTGAGCAGGGCGCAGACGCTCAAGTGAGGCTATTGACTGCGACGCGTTCAAGAACGTGGCGGCCGCGTGCGAAGACGCGTTTCCCGCAACTGCAAAGCTACTGAGGGCAGCACAGGCGGTCACGCGAAACGTGGCGGAAGAGGAACAAGACCAGCTTCTCGACAGACGTCTCACAAACTTGTGGGAGGCACGCGAGCGGCTCCAGAAGATATATAGACGCTTTGCAGCAGCTGTGGATGGACGCCGCCATAACTGACCTTCAGTTTTTGTTTCCTTTTATTTCGTTTATTTCACTTCATCATTACCATAGCAGGCCAGGTTATTGCCATATTAGATTCAACTGTGTCCTTTTCTAAAGCATCGACCTTTGTAGAGGATCGTCAACTACCGTTTCAGTTGCTCGGCATCTCGGTAAGACAAGAGAAGGTCAGCAATGGCGGCTGTAATTTGGCGCGTGTGTAAAGCGTCTATATGAACAAGGGCAAGTGATTCACGGACCTAGTGCGTTTGCGCAACAAGACGGCACAGGCACGTATATGTACTATCGTGGACACTGTTAGCTATAACACGGCAGCGGCGGCCGTCCCTAGAGTTCCTGTATAGGCTCCCTACGGGAGCCAGAGTTGCGCATTTGTTTTCCCCGCGCCGCCACGCCGCTATTCGCCGAGATCCATCACGTGAGGAGCAAAGCATCCGTTGGCGTGCAAGAAAGCCACCTTTACGGTCGCTCCGCCGACGTTTCTCTTGCCCCGGCGTATGTTTCCCTGCTTTCCGCCTCCTCTTCCTCCTCTCCTGTTTTCCACCGCGGTGGCGCGCGCGGCGCCGCTATTCGCCAAATGTAGTCACGTGAGGAGCAAAGCATCCAGCTCGTGCGGGAAAGCCGGCGCTACGGCCACGCGCCGAGGCTGAATGCGCAACTCTGCTACCGTAGGTAGCATATACAGGAACTCTAGCCGTCCCGTAAACCCAGCGCCCCATAGCAGGCGCCGTCCGAAACTCCGCGCATGCGCCGTGTGGCGGGCTCGCTCTTCCCGTTTGCAAGCACACCCTCGCTTTGTCGTCTGCTAGGCGCAGAGCATGCGATGCCACAGTGCTGCTCGTCTGGTACCCTCGCCATAGTGAACTGGTCTCAAACTCATTTTCAACCGGCGATTTTTATTGGGGCAGATTGCAGAGTCGTCAGGGCACTACTCCTGTTTAAGTTGTTTTTTTTTTGCTTTTTCAGAAACAGGCGTCCGCAATGCCTTTTTACCAATATGCGTTCGCAAACCAGTATGAGCGCAGCAGGTGTGATGCAGAGAGAGACTGTTATACTCCGTTTCACCTTAAGTCCGACCGCATCGTACGCTACAAAACGACGGAGCCAATCAAATAGCGGCAAAGGTGCAACGTCACGGAGTGCATCACCGGGGGACCCAATAAGATGCAAAAAGTGCTTTTGTCGCTGCTTGGTTGGTCCTATCGTCTCGTAGCGTCCGCTGTGCTTAGACCTAAAGTGAAACGGAGTATAACTGTAAGTTTGTCCCATAAAAAAAAAGTAATCAACCGTGATATTACATTGAGTGGCGATGATTATCCTTAGCTAGTGAAGTCAGGGAATCAACCGTGGGCACCTTTTACGCGGTGGTTCGCTGAACCGTGTTCAGCGAAAATTGGCGAGCGCTGTGGTGTCGTCTGCTCTGTGCCTAGCAGACGACAAAGCGAGGGTGTGCTCGCAGGCGGGAAGAGCGAGTCCGCCACACGGCGCATGCGCGGAGATTCGGACGGCGCCTGCTATGGGGCGCTGGGGGTACGGGACGGCCGCCGCTGCCGTGTTATAGCTAACAGTGTCCACGATAGTACACCAAACGCCTCGCTCGCTCGAGGCGGCTTGACAACTTCACGGCGTCTCATGAACGAACGGGCAGCCGCAAGCTAAGGTGCTCCCACAGAGCCTTGACCGCCAAGACCAAGGCGCTTAACACTACTCGCAACACCCAGATAGCCACCGACCTGACTCTTGAGCAGTTCGAGGAACTAGCTGTGAAGGCCATCTTCCCAAAATCTGCTAACGATCCGTACCTATAAATCTGAAAACTTCAATCGTCCAGCCACAGAGAACAGGGGGGCTAAGCTCGGCGCGGCGAGATCGATGCGAGTTCTTCGCCAAACTCGCCGACCGCCGCGATTGGTCGGCGCCGTGCATGACGACACGCGCAGACACTCCCTAGATCGTGACGTTAAACGGAGGGTTTGAGGCGGTCGGAGAGTTGCATATTCGGAACTCGCGGCGAGATGCGGTGACGTCATTGTGACGTGGCAGAAGCCGCCGCAGATGGGAAAAGCTTGCCGGCTCCGACCTAGGCGAGTTTGGGCGAGTTGTGCGCGAGATCAGAGAGAAGCGTGCAAAATGGCAGCGCTTCGTTCGTGTTTTGCCGTCGGCATAGGTATTTAAACCACACCAATGTGTTTGACATGGGCGACGTTCATTTTCAACAACACTATCGCCTCTCGAAAGACGTGGTAAGGTGGCTGTGCGCTGAACTGCGTGGCGAACCGGGCTTGAGGCGATGGAGCCGTGAATGAACCGTCGCCCCCGTCGTGAATCCTACATCCAAATTCTACAAAGTGAATCCTAGAAACAAATGTGTTTTTACGGCAATCCGCAACCAGGAACGGAATTTACCATTACCTACATGCTTTTACAATTATTTTGATGGGTTGCTGTGCTTCGTAGATGCAAGATAAACGCACTTGATAAAATTCAAACTAAAACAGATGATAGAAGAAAAGCAATATACATGAATGGCGCAGACTAACAACTGTGTAATTTCTTTCTCATCTTTCTTCTTCCACACCGTATTTTGACAAACAAATTGGCCGTTAGTTGTTTATAAAGCAGGAGACCTTGCGAGAACATTACGACATTGTCACCTACTGTAGATAAGCAATTTAGCCAGTGCAGTATGACTGCTAGCCTAGGGTTTTTAACGTGCATCACGTAGTAGTGGTACACGACCGCATGCCGGTACGATGCT
The DNA here is from genome assembly GCF_016920785.2 of Ixodes scapularis. Lineage (NCBI taxonomy): Eukaryota > Metazoa > Arthropoda > Arachnida > Ixodida > Ixodidae > Ixodes > Ixodes scapularis. The sequence goes on along the minus strand of NW_024610115.1, from coordinate 1,170,854 downwards.
CATCAACATCGAAAAGGACAGGGGGGGGGGGGGTGAATCCACGATCCTGTGTTCTGCAGCGCGAGCTTTCGCTCCACGTGCACCCTATTCAGGAAAAAAAAAATATTTATATATATACATATTGTGGCTGTATGGCGGTGTGGGGGGAGAAAGATGAGAAAAAAATTACACAGTTGTTAGTCTGCGCCGTTCCTGTATGTTGTTTTTCGTCTATACTCTGCTTTAGTTTATATCTTTATCAAGAGCGTTTTTCTTGCATCTACGTGGCGCAGCAAACCATCACAATGTCTAGTCAACTAGTCCACATCCAAGCAATGTCTGTATAATTAGCATCCCTGCCGTTACCTATTCTTATTTGTCATTTACGATTTAAATAAAAAAAGAATTGGGCTGTATGTATGTTGATACTGCCTAAAACTTGGTCTGCCTCAACGGGGAAGATTCTCCCAGCTGTAGATGAGAAATTTAGCCATGCAGTGCCGTACAACCGCTAGCCTGGGGTCTTTAACGTCCATCCCGCAGTAGTGTTACACGACTGCATGCCGGTACGATGCTCATCAACATCGAAACGGGCAGGGGTGGGGATTGAACCCAGCATCTTGGGTTCTGCAACGGACCTTTCGCTCGACGTGCTCCCAGCTGGTGTGCGCTAGCCCAGCCGGCCACCGATCCCCCGATTTAAATAAAATAAAAACCCTTCACTGCGGAGCGTAGGGAAAAATCGGAGCTACGCTGGGCAACTCGCCGCCGCCGGGGGGGGGTCCGAAGTGTAAGAGGGGAAGGGGGAAACTCGCCGGGGCGCAATCAAAAAAAGATCCTCCCCTCCCTCGTGACGTGGCATCGGAGAGATTCCCGCCGGAGGCGAGCTTAGCCCCCCAGGACACCCCGTTCGTGGTTCAAAAATTGACTCTGGCCTTGGACTCTGTCAACGATCGCAGCGGCACAGGCGACGACGGCATCACGTGGCGCATGCTGCGCAACCTGGACGAGCCGGAGAGACGAAAGCTCTTGGAAGAACTTAATGACGTTTCGGCGTCAGGAGACCTACCAGCCGACTGGAAACATTCAGTGGTGTACCCTATCCCGAAACCAGGAAAAGCGCCGGATCATATACAGAACCTGCGACCCGCCTCACCTATGTCTACGCTACGCAAGGTACTCGAGCGAACGGTCATTACTCGACTAACTTATGTCTTGGAAAACGACAGAGACGACCCTCACCACGACATTGCGCAGACTGGTTTTCACCCTGGATTGTGCACCCGCGACAGCCTAAACCTCCTCCGAAACTTTGTGGGTAAGAGGCACCGAGAAACCAACAATTAAGCTTCCCGGGCTCCTGGTGACAGGAGGTCTCCAGAAAGCTTTTGACACTGTTCAGCAATCGGCGGTGATCGAGGCACTAAAAGAGAGCGGCGCGGGCACCCCCAGCATCAATGTCGCAAAAAGTTTCCTCAAGAATTGTACATGTGAAATCAGCTCTTAAATCCAGCAGGCCCGAACGTTCCGGAAGTTTCGTGGAGTGCCTCAAGGAGCCATACTTTCGACAACCCTTTTTAAGTTTGTCATGAGAAGAACATCACACAACTTATGCGGACGATATCGCTTCTTGGGTGGACCCCTGTAATACAGAGCTCGACACTAAAGAAAAGGTCGTCACAATGCAGACGGCCCTAGAAACAATTGAGCAGCGCCTGTAAACTACAGGCATGCAAGCTTCCCCCGAAAATAGAGCCTTCCTCATTGTCAGCGGTCTTGAGCCCAACAAAGCTCAGGTACACCTGACCCTGGCCGGCCAGCCCGTTGAGCGCTTCCCCAAACGTTGGATTCGCATATTTGGAGTACAACGGCAAGAACAAGGACGCACGCGAGAGCGAATCAAGCAGCTCAAATCCAAGTGGCAACACCAGCTCCACTACATTAAGAGAATGGGCCACCGCCTCGGCGGCGCAGTTACACGCATCGTTCGCTTGCTCACTCGGGCGGTCCTGACCTCAAAAGTCTGCTACGGGCCGCGTGTTTCATCCTTACCAAGGCACAGCGCAAGCAGCTGCAAACGTAGCATCGTAAATGTCTGCGTACTATCACGTGTCTCCCAATGTGCACTAGGACAGAAGAGTTGTATTGGTACTCGAAACTTCCCACTCTGCAAGCCATCATCGAGACCCGCGTTGCCGGCCATCAGCGGCGTCGGATATCGACTAGGGCCGGTCAACGTCTCCTCGAATTACAGGGTTGGCGTCCAACTGTAGATGCCCCGCCTCCGAAGAACATATGACTATATGAGGATTTGATGGTTCGACACCTTAAGCCGCTCACTCGCAAACAACGTCTCGAAGAACATTCGGAAGAAAGAGCAGCAATCGCTGCACTGGCAGACCTTGTCAAGAATGCGGTCTTCACAGACGCCGCGTGGTGCCAAGAGGCGAAGCGGGCGACACTCGCCTACGCGACCGGCCGAGACCAACACGGTGATACTCTTCAATACAACAGCGAATCTAGCACAAGCCACCTCGAACTCGATGGAATACCCCTGACCAGAGGTATTCCATCGACCCAAGCAATCGTAATCCAACGGCGTCCGTTTTTTTTTTTTTTTTTGCGTGCCCTATGGCGACTTCCGCTCAGAGCCCCAGACTGGAAGTGCGCCCGACGCGCCACCACCGCGCCGTGACGTAACAGAGATGAGTTCCCATGTATATACGAACACTCCGTACCACTCTTCTGTTCTGAGTTTTCCTAATAGAAATACAAGGCATGCTAACAATAGTAACCTGAACTTGCCTAAAATATCTAACACACGTGGACGTCGAAGCCTTCCCTTTATTAAGGCAAAAATGTGGAATAATCTACCACACTCAATAAAATGTCTGGCACAAAATGAACATTCAATAAAAACCTATATAATGTTTGGCATTTATAGTTCACCTAGCTGAATCTTTGTTCGTTCTGTTGAACGTATTATGTATTCATGTAGTTTCTTGATTCCCTGTATAGGTTCGAAGTTTTTTTTACATTTGTTTTGTTTCGTATCTTTGATATTATCTTATATCTTAGCACTCTTACATTTTTTTTACCGTATTTCTCGCATCGTTCTTGTCATTGAGTGAAAACAAAATGCAGATTTTTTGTATGGAAAACAAACCAGCCTTGTGGCTATGGATCCAGATGCCGTTCACATCATTCGTACATATGAAATTTTCGAAATAAAAACCTTCTTCTTCTTCTCCTGGCGAAAAGTCAGCGTGCCAACGAATCCAGAGCCTATGCTTGTATTTGAGAAACACCACAGGTATCGTGGTGAGGGTAGACTGGGTCCCGGGACACGTGGGCGGCATCGGTAACGAGATCGCACTCGCGTGGGCGAGCGAGCACAGGAAAGACCACTCCAACCCAGGGATCTTCGTCCCCCTCGCGCCCCGGGACCCAGACCCTGGAGAGAAGAAAGCTGCGGCCCGACAAGAAGGATCAGCGTCGGCTGAGATACCTAATACAGTACAACCCCTGCACCGTTGCCCAAGGGTGTACCCTGTGGGCAACCTGGCGATTCCAAGCGGTTGGCCCAGGCTGCCCCTCCGACAATCATAAGTGGTCATCTTGACCACGAGGGGGCCAAGGGCAACTGGCCACGCGAGCGGCGCTCCGCCGCTGATAAAAGGCCGTCGCAGCGGATGCGCGGGGGCTGTTGGGATCGCGGCGCAGGCGATAGCGGTCATTAAATGTTTACGTGTTGTTGAACCGGTGTGCTGTGTCATTTTCCGAGACGGGTAGCAGCAAGGGAAATCCCACACTGGCGCCCAGACGTGATATGCTGCTCGTCTGGGAGGATGACAGCAAACTGGGTTCGTTCTTACGTTTTACATAGTCAATTTTGCGTTCCTGAGTTTGCCCAAAGTTGAGGGGGCGTTTCTTCGCAAGCCCACGTTCATCGACCTGCACAAGTCTCCACTACAACACGATGCCGTCTACAGAGGACACCGACAGAAACGTGAGTGAGGACGACCTTTTGACGCTCGGTGCACTCGCGGATAACGCCACCAGTGACATAAAACCAGACGCTAAGCCTGCAGTCTCAGTCCAGGTAGACGCATCATTAGAGGGTGGTCTAGCAGAACTAAGAGTGGCCATGACCATGCTTCTTAACATACAACGAGAGCAGATGATGCGCTCAAGACCCACTCCTGCTGGAAGTACGCCCCCCAGGGACTTCCTAAGGCTCTCGCTTAGCGTTCCGGTTTTTTCGGGGTACGCAGATAGAAAGTCAGTTGCGATGTTCGTCTCGGAACTGCGGGACTACCAAGCTGCGTCGGGAATTGACGACGAAACCATCCTCACCCGCCTTTTGCCGGTTGCACTGACAGACAGTGCAGCGCTGTGGAGGCAAAGACAAACTAAATTCACAAGTATGTCAGATTTTGAGGCACGATTTAGGACGGAGTTCCTGCCTCCGGATTACAGCGTGCGGATTAAGGACGAGCTGCGCGCGCGCACACAGCACCCGGAAGAGTCACTTATTGAGTTTGTAAGGGCTCTCCAGGGCCTGTACGATATCGCCGACGCCGCGGCACCGGACGCGGAGAAAGTAAAACGCGCCATCCGCCAAAGCCACCCGCGTTTCCATCCCCATGTCAGGGGACGTACCTTTACGAATTTAGACGAGATGGCACGGGAGGCGATCACCATCCAGGCCGACATCCTCGCGGAACTAAGATACCGACCCCCTCCACCGCAGAACATGACTCTGGAACCATCATTTGCGTGGTCTGGAAACGCACGTGCACATAGAGCCGAGAGAGAACAAGACGATTTCAATCAGGCGCCCGTCCCCCGAACCCCAGATTCTTGTGCATACGAATCACGAACCCTAGATCCTCGTGCATACGAATCACGGAGGTGCAGCGGTTACGAAGGCACGCAATCACAACGCTACAGCCCCTCCATTGGTCAAGATGAGTTCTTGTCCTCTGGACCGGTAACGCGGAGCTTGGGAGAGGCAAAAGAGAGCGGGACACCGCACGAAGCCGACGGGCGGGTCACGCCCCGTTGTTTTCGATGCGACCAGCCAGGACACGTACACCGGGACTGCAGCGAACGGCAGCGGCCGCCTCAGACACAGGGAAACGGCTACGGCCGGCGGTGGTAAGAAATTTCTACTCTCCGCCGGCCGCGTCAAAAACACAATCCACGAGATCGAGTCGCCGCAGCCGCCTCCGGGCCTCCCGGAGGCTCACACGGGCTCCGGGGACTGACGCTTTTCTATCGACCCTCGGTGGCCCTCCATCACTTTTTCTTCCTCATAACACTCCTCGTTGTGAGACTCCCGGCGTGTCCGATTTTCCATGGACACCCGGGCGCCCAGCTCGCACCGTTCGCGGTGTTGAGACTCCCGGCGTGTCTGCTCGTGCATCGACAACCGGGCGGCCAGCTCACAACACTTTCCGTCATGAGACTCCCGGCGTGTCCGCGTTCGCGTCGACAACCGGGCGCCCAGCTCACACCGTTCGCGGTCTTGAGACTCCCGGCGTGTCTGCTCTCGCATCGACAACCGGGCGGCCAGCTCATAACACTTTCACTCTTCGTCGTGAGACTCCCGGCGTGTCGGCTTTCACACCGACACCCGGGCGCCCAGCTCACACCGTTCGCGGTCTTGAGACTCCCGGCGTGCCTGCTGCTGCAGTGACACCCGGGCGGCCAGCTCACAACACTCTCCGTCATGAGACTCCCGGCGTGTCGGCTTTCACACCGACACCCGGGCGCCCAGCTCACACCGTTCGCGGTCTTGAGACTCCCGGCGTGTCTCCTTTTGCACAGACACCCGGGCGGCTAGCTCATAACACTCTTCGCCGTGAGACTCCCGGCGTGTCGGCTTTCACACCGACACCCGGGCGCCCAGCTCACACCGTTCGCGGTCTTGAGACTCCCGGCGTGCCTGCTGCTGCAGTGACACTCGGGCGGCCAGCTCACAACACTCTCCGTCATGAGACTCCCGGCGTGTCGGCTTTCACACCGACACCCGGGCGCCCAGCTCACACCGTTCGCGGTCTTGAGACTCCCGGCGTGTCTGCTTTCGCACAGACACCCGGGCGGCTAGCTCACAACACTCTCCGTCATGAGACTCCCGGCGTGTCGGCTTTCACACCGACACCCGGGCGCCCAGCTCACACCGTTCGCGGTCTTGAGACTCCCGGCGTGTCTGCTTTCGCACAGACACCCGGGCGGCTAGCTCATAACACTCTTCGCCGTGAGACTCCCGGCGTGTCGGCTTTCACACCGACACCCGAGCGCCCAGCTCACACCGTTCGCGGTCTTGAGACTCCCGGCGTGCCTGCTGTTGCAGTGACACCCGGGCGGCCAGCTAACAACATTCTCGGTCATGAGACTCCCGGCGCGTCTGCCTTTGCACTGATCCTCGGGCGAACAGCTTCCACTGTTCCCGGTCGTACGCTACCCGAAGCAACTGCATTTGAGTTGGACCCTAATGCGATTCCCTTTCAGCCAAAGGCCGGCCCGATCCCCAGCGTCAGAGCCGCTTTGAAGTTCTCAACACCAAGGATGGTCGCTCTGGATGGCCGGCCGCTAATGGACTCGCACCAGTCGACGGAGGTAGGAACAACCTCACTAAACGAGGAACCGACAGTGCTCATCCCAGCTGTGAGTAGAATCGAATCTACACCCAAGTCTCTTGAACCTCGTATGACTGTGAATGTACTAGGTATACCAGTAGCCGCTCTTTTAGATACTGGAGCAAACATATCGCTTATTGGGGATGCTGTATTTGCGGAATGTAACAAGTGAAAGATACATCTTCGGTCAGCAAACGTGAAATTGCAAGTAGCATCGGGGTCCGTACTGCCTGCTGCCGGCGCAGTCAGGTTACGAATTTCCTTTCATGGTAGAAAACGAAGACAACGGTTCGTATACCTCCCAGAACTGCCGGTGCCCGTGATCCTGGGTAGAGATTTTATTGCAGCGGAGCGGGTTTTGCTCGACTTTGCCCAGGCTGGATATTGGTTGAGTGGCGAAATGAAATTAACGCCGTTTACCAGACGGCAAGATTGTATTCGCGGCCAAGCGTTCCCGTTAAACTTTGCCGGGCAGATGCCTTTACTTCCAGACAGCGTGCTCAAAGCCGTGCAAAAGTGTTCCGGTGAAGACAAACAGAAGCAGCTCCAGCAACTGCAGGAACCCTTCTCGCCGATGTTCACGGAAAGACCTGGGAAAACCGATCTCCTACAGCACCGCATCGAAACCAAGGATGCACCTCCCAGTAGGTGCAATCCGAGACCCATAAGTGCTCACAAGCGCGAACTTCTTGATGCGGCGCTATTGGAAATGATCGACACAGGCGCAGTACGTCAGTCAAAAAGCCCGTGGGCTTCCCCGGTAGTCCTTGCTCCAAAGAAGGACGGCACAGCAAGGCTTTGTGTTGATTACAGGCGCCTAAATGAAGTGTCAGTCAGAGACAGTTACCCGTTTCCTAGTATTTCCTCAGTAATGTATGCCCTTGGAAACGCGACTGTTTTCACAACCCTCGATTGCAGCCGCGGATTTCTTCAAATCGAAGTTCATCCGGCTGATGTAAAGAAGACTGCATTCATTTGCCATAGGGGGTTGTTCGAATTCACTCGCCTTCCCTTTGGTTTGTCCAACTCTCCCGCCAGCTTTCAACGCCTAATGGACGTTGTCCTCGGTGACGCGAAGTACGAGTTTGCGATGGCGTACATGGATGACGTAGTGGTCTTTTCACGAACATTCGAGGAGCATCTCGTGCAGCTTCAGATCATACTCGAACGAATGCGTCAAGCCGGCCTTACGATTCATCCAGATAAAGTCCAGTTGGCATCGCCTGTAATCAACCTTCTTGGGTTTGTTGTGGATAACGGAACGCTGCGGCCGAATGAAGATAAGCTGCGCGCAATAACGGAGTACCCACCCCCTTATGACGTCAAAAGCCTACAGAGATATCTCGGGATGATTGCGTTTTATAGAGATTTTATTCCGCAATGCGCTGAGATAACTGAACCTCTGAACCGATTGCTCCGCAAAAAAACGAAATGGTGCTGGGGGCAAGAGCAGCAAACCGCATTCGCGTGTCTTTTAAGGGCTGTGACTGAAAACGCGTGTTTAAACCTGCCCGACTTGAATCGTCCGTTCGTCTTGCAGACCGACGCAAGCGATTACGGATTAGGAGCAGTCCTTCTGCAGGAACATGACAGCGTTCTTTGTCCCGTAGCTTTCGCCAGTCATACGTTAACCGGAGCGGAGCGAAACTACTCAACAACCGAAAAAGAGTGCCTGGCAATTATTTTTGCGCTTAAGAAGTTTGACATGTACCTTGACGGCGCTTCGTTTAGCATTCAAACTGACCACATGGCTCTCTCGTGGCTCAAAGGGCTTCAAAACCCTGCAGGACGACTCGCTCGATGGGCCCTTTCGCTCCAGCGCTACAAATACACAATCGAGTACAAGCGTGGAGTGGCTAACCACGTGGCAGATGCGTTGTCCCGTGCTCCACTTCTCGGGCAGGAAATGCAGGTGGATCCCGACTTGGTGGCACTGGCCAATGCGGCGCCCATCACACCAGAGTCGCGGTGGGGAACCCTGGTGAGCAGAGAGGAGCTCCGAGCGGCCCAGCTGCCCGATGGACTTTGTCAGAAGGTGATGCACCAGCTGGCAGAAGAAAACTCAGCCGACGCTGGGAATCCCAGAGACTTGGACTCATACCTGCTCAGCAGCGACGGCATCCTGCTGCGATACATCCCCCAGGCGGACGATGGGTCCAGCGGCCCGCTATTCCGGTCTGTAATACCACGTAAACTGCGTAAGTCATTTATAAGATATATGCATGATCCCGCCTTGGCAGGCCACAGCAGTGGGAGCAAAACTTACGAAAAGTTGTCCCAAATTGCAACGTGGCCAGGTATGAGGCAGGATGTGATGAGGTACGCTCGTAGCTGCCCGGTTTGTCAGAAGGCAAAACCCCGAGGTGGCCAACCACCAGGTTTAATGCAGTCGGTCGAAAGCAAGTACCCCTGGGAGTGTGTTGCCTGCGACGTTGTCGGTCCCTTTCCCCGTAGTCCACGCGGCAGTCAGTATTTGCTAGTAGTGACCGACCATTTCACAAAATGGGTCGAAATGTTTCCTTTGCGCAAACTAGACTCTAAGAAAATCTGGGACTGTCTTCTCGAGACGTTCGCGCGCTTTGGCTTTGCCGCAACGCTTATTACAGACAACGCTTCTTATTTTGTTAGCAAGGTGTTCGTGGATGCGTGTAAGGCGCTAGGCATACGGCACAAACGGACTTCGCCATACCATCCACAGGCGAATATCACGGAAAGAGTGAACCGTAACCTGAAGCAGATGCTTGTATCGCATACAGAACGACACAAAGACTGGGACGCGAAATTAGCAGAAATGGCATTCGCTACCCGCACAACAATCAACCGGTCCACGGGTTTTACTCCGGCCCAACTTAAATTTGGAAAAGAGCTCGTGTTTCCCCTGGGAAACGGCCTCCTTTGCACAGATCCTGCAAGCATGCAGCGCACAACCACGCAGTTCGCAGAAGATCTCCGGAAGCGTTTCACGGAGAACCTGCGTGAAGCTCGAGAGAGCCTCGACGTCTCGAGACTGCAGCAGGCAAACCAGTACAACAAGGGGAGGCGAAATCTGCAGTTCAAGGTAGGAGATCTGGTACTGAGGCGAACTCATCCGCTGAGTGATGCTGCTAGAGGCTTCAGGGCCTCTTTAGCAAAGAGGTGGGATGGCCCCTACCGTGTTAGTAGCAAGCTCTCCAACCTGTCTTATGAGCTGGTGCATTGTGAATCTGGTGAAGTGTGCGGGTCTATTCATGTCGCCGACCTAAAAGATTTCTATGAACCCTAGGAGGTAGATTTGTCGCAGGTTCCAGATGACGACTATCCGGACCACCTCTCGGAAGATTCCACACCGTCTCTACCGCGGTACAACTTGAGACGGCGGTGAAGACGACCGGGAGTAGCACGAGTTCTAAGTGTATTATCTTCATGCCCTCTTCGGTGTTTTGGGGGGGAGAAGAGAAATGGTCCGCGCTCCCGCATGCACAGTGGGACAGGCATCTTTCGTGTGCGCGGCTACTTTTTCCTACCGCGCCATGGCCTCATGTTGTTTTTAATTTCTGGTTCCTCGTGCCAGACAGCGGCGACGCAGCTCCCATCATCAGACCACCCCCCATGGCTGCATCGGTACTGTCCGGAAGTACTGACGTCGGACCCGTGCTCGCTCATCTGAGAAGACCTTGCTGACCCAGAAGGAAGGCCCCCCCGAAGACCATCAAAGACCTCCTCTGTTTTCGTTTTTGGAAGGGGGGAGATGTGTGGGCAACCTGGCGATTCCAAGCGGTTGGCCCAGGCTGCCCCTCCGACAATCATAAGTGGTCATCTTGACCACGAGGGGGCCAAGGGCAACTGGCCACGCGAGCGGCGCTCCGCCGCTGATAAAAGGCCGTCGCAGCGGATGCGCGGGGGCTGTTGGGATCGCGGCGCAGGCGATAGCGGTCATTACATGTTTACGTGTTGTTGAACCGGTGTGCTGTGTCATTCTCCGAGACGGGTAGCAGCAAGGGAAATCCCACAACCCAGAGGGACACAAGTGCTAATACACAAGTCCCGCACCGGAGCTGCGCTCACCGAGGACATACTCACCCGGCGGCGCAGCTACACACGGAGGGACTACCCACCTGCACCGCTGCACCTGTCGTCTGCAGTACGTGCACCGCCGGAGTAAGCCCGACTAACTACCTGACACCTCCTTTGGGAGTGTGCCGGCTTTCGAGACAAAAGGGCCGAACACTTTGGGTCTCACATCCACCCTTTACAGGCCTGGATTACAACAGGTAACGAGGCACGGGCCATGGATACGCTATCATTCCTAAAGAGTTCGCCCGCTTGAAGGGGTGCTTCGCCAAATGTGAACATTTCCTCCCCATGTTCCCCTTCCCCATATGTGGCGATGGCACCACCACTATGAAAATAGAGTTAATCATCATCCTCATATCGTCGATTCATTTCTGCTCAAAGCAAAGCTCTGCTCATATGTGTTCACACATTTTGCACTACTATCTTTTCTTTGGAATATTTCTTATTTTGTTTTATGCCTGTCGAGCCTATTGAATTGTCCGAAAGAACAAGGACGGTGTGCTTGCTCTCGTCTTATTGAAAACTGCCAATACATTTGTGTGGTGGTGTTTTAAATCTTCTTACAACACCAGGCAAGGGTTTGAAGCAGTCGCGTACAACTTAGAGCTAAAATGGCGCAACGGTTAGCTTACAAAAGTCAGAAAGCACAAAGAAAGCACAAAGCATAAGAAAAAATCTTTATGGTGTCGCTTGGACAGTAGGCCTTAGAGAAATATAGTACTAGTAAAGAGTGGCCACTCAAGCCGTTTCGCGGCCCAGGAGTTAGGGACTCTACTGGCCGTTAGTAGGCTCAACAGTGCCATGTATCCTGAACATTTGTCAGATATATAATATTAATAAATAACTTTGTTTTATAGAGTAAACTTTTAAAATTATTACGAAGTTCGAAAAATTTCAAAACCGAATTCAACGGCTGTGGCTAAGGCTGTGACGCAACGGTTGGCTTCGGAGTCGTGGACTTGACGGAGGGCGGATACTTCGGCTGCTTGCTCTGTGTTTCTTGCCTCGTTGTGTGGGTTGAGTTGGTTCCGCGGCTTGTTGTCTCGTGCGGGTTTCTAGTCATTCTTTCGTTGCGGTCATGATATACGGTATGCGTGAGAAGTATTGTGACTGTAGTATCTTTGTTGACGGACATTTGCATTCGGTCACTGAATTTAGAAGCCACGGGGCCAGATTGGTCTTTTAATGTTGCTGTGTTAGTCCTATGGTCATATGCATGCACGCGCTTTACATGGAAATTGTACGGTAATTTTTTTTAAATGTCCTCCATCATATTGCATTTGTAGCTGTAAGTCTCGCTGTAATACAGTACTTGTTACCAAGTGTTGCATTGTTGAAGTGTATTCATACATTTTGCATGTGTATTCTTATTTTTGTAATGTATGAATAACATACATCACTCATTGTCTTCAGAATTTATGTTTGTTTTGCTTGTAATAGTTACAAAAATAAATATTCCTCTCTGTCAATCCCTGGTGTCATCGCATGTCGTCCCTTCAAGAGAGTTGGCACAAATGGAAGAAGGTGGCACTTTTCTTGCCTCGTTCGGTTGAAACCGAATATTTATTGTTATCAGCTGCCTTAATAGCCAGAATTGAATCAACATTGAAGAACGCTTATCCGGTCATCAACTGGCGGGTATCCCCGCACTGGGTCTTTCCCAGTGCAAGTGAATCGACCTCGCCATGTTTCTCAAGTCATCTTCACTGCATTCGAATCACAAGGCCACCACCGAAAGGTACAGTCTGCCTTCCTCCATATGCGGTGACTCAATATCCGCATCAGAAGCTGATAACAACAGCCTGACTGGAAATCCTGCTGTGGGTCCCACTCTAGAGGATCAGGGTGCTACCACACCCCAGCGGCGGGTGATAATTCCCCCTAATGACATGGAAATCTCCGACATCGATGACGAAGGATGGACGCCAGCTAAGACATAAAAAAAGCGGAAAAAACCTAGCTCGAATTCAAGCAACAGCACGGGCACAATCCGCACAGGCACCCTAATGACAGAAGGTCTTACGGTTATCTTTGTACCAGCTGCCGAAGACACTCTGATTACGTCATTGAGCAGTCTAAAAGTATCCGATGCTCTGAACTTACTCTGCCCAGAGTGCATCATAGAAATAAGGTTCAACAGACGGCTGAACCTCATAGCAGTCGATACAAGGAATGGACAGACGACGCGTGCTCTTCTAGACTGCAAGAAGCTATGTGGGATTCCAGTAAGAGCTTACGAACCACTTCCTCGGCATTACGCTGTAGGCGTAATCACAGAAGTGGACCCCGCGCTGTCCGAAGCAGATGTCTGGGAGCATTTAAGATCTCCGGAAAATAGGGTAGCAAGACTTCGTAGACTTGGGCAGAGCTCAGCAATGAAGATCTCCTTCTGCGGTGCAGCACTACCAAATTTTGTCTACCTTGGCCTTGTGCGTCATCCCGTGACCCTGTTCAAAGAGCGCCCTATACAGTGCCGCAAATGCTGTCGCTACGGGCATCGCGAGGCATCCTGCAAAAACGCTCTTGTCTGCAACCGTTGCAGTGGCACTCATCCAGATACAGAATCCTGCACCGCACAAGAGAAGTGTGTAAACTGTGGTGAAGCCCATTCTGCCAAATCTCCATCTTGCCCAAAATGGAGGAAAGAAAGGAAAACTCGCAACTATGCTAGACATCACGCGGTCGACTTTCGCACCGCCAAAGTCGCCTTACGAGAGCTGAACGCTCCGAACCCAACAAAGGGCAGCGATGAGTTTCCTCCACTTCCCCAGATGTCTGCGGCCGGGAAAACCGGGAAGCAGGGACAGAACCAAGACACATACGCTTCTATTTCAAAGGGACAGGGAAAAGGCAAGCCAAGGGCAGGCATTACCAACAATGGGCAGAATTCAGACGAAAGACCACAAGAAACCACTTCTGAGGCCACAGTGTCTAAAGGTGCCAACCACCAACGTTCTTTGGAGAGGTCCCGTCCACCACCACCAAGAACAACACCACCAAGCCAGGGTTGGATTCCTCTTCTTAAGGCAGCAATTAACATGGCTTGCAAACTGCTAGCAACAGTGAATTCGGAATGGTCACGTTGCATACTTACATTTCTCCAAATGATACTTCCACTTGTGAGATCACTGTGAAACCGGGAGGGAACCAGTGCAGCAAGCAACTTACGCGCGTTCGTCACCAAAAACATTCATTCATACCTGAGAGGAATATAAATAACCTTCAAACTCGTTTCCCTGAGCTCTTACAGGCGAGACGGGCTGCAGTGATACAAAAATCTAGCATTTTTCCTCTAGAGGTATAGATATTTTCTTATTTTTTCTACTACAACAATGAAGCCCGACCCAAAGACCAATCTCGGGTATCAATCCTTCTAAAAGAAAGCTTTAACTACCAATCCACAGACATCCACGATTGGGGACACTAGTAGAAGACCTACAGCACGCCCCCAGCCTCTCACCTGTTCCGCCCTCCAGTGGAACTGTAACGGCTTGAGAACGAGACTCCCAGAGCTACGCGACCCCCTTTTACACTACGCGTACGATGCTGTGGCCCTCCGGGAACCCAGAATGCCAGCCGGCAGCATACGCATTGCGGGTCAAGTAGTTTACTGCAGCAGACCTCTGGTGGCGGGCGTGACACCGCGAGCAGCCCTCCTAGTTCGACGAAACCTACGAGAGATAGAGATAGACCTCAGCGATCTTTGCAGTGAAAGAGCAGATTTTGTGGCAGTAAAATTGGAATTTGGAGACCGTTACCTGACCATCGTCTCGGCATACGTGGCCCCTAATGCACCTTGGGACGTCCATGTACTCGCGGACATTCGCGCACGGGCCAAGGGAGAGGTTATAATTGCCGGCGACTTCAATGCCCATTCACAGTCCTGGGGGGACAGAAAGGACTCTCGGCGAGGTCGAGAGCTACAGGCAATGCTAGATAGGCTCGACCTCAGAAATATTACAAGTGGGAACCCGACATTTGTACGGCCTTAGTGACGGGAAGCGTAATTGATCTGACTTTCACGACTTGGGCCCTACGTCTCAATGCAACTCCTCAGGCAGACAGCTGGGGAAGTGATCATCTACCCATTGTCATCGGAAGGCCGCCAAAAGCTCCTCTGAAGACTTGCCGCGTCGTCGACTGGGATCGCTTCCGTACCCTGCTCAAAGAAGCGCTGGAAGAAGGACGATCCTTCACCCCGGAAACGCTCTCCCGCGTTCTCCAAAAGGTCACCCACGAAGTCAGAGTGCCAGCAACACGTCCCAACCCCGACTTCAAATGGCTAGAACTGCGGGCAAAAAGACGTCGCGCCCAGCGACGGTCATGGGCCACTGGAGATCCGGCAGATGTACTGGCATACCGGCGACTGGATGCCAAGTTCAGGAGGCACGGTAAAAAACTAGCACGCCGACAATGGCGCCTCGAGTGCACCACCTTAGACAAACCAGCCGGAGGAAGCCAGGCCTGGCGGATGGCGAGAACACTAGCAGGTCGCCCAATCCCCCAAAACACTGTCCTTGGAATGGCCGTGGCAATGAACCTTCAACCAACAGAGATGGCCGAACTACTCGCGGATGCATTTACTGAGGTTCCACCACTGCCAGCTGCCAGTCCGCCCCCCCAGGGTTGGAGCAAGTTCCGTCACCCAACAGTGACCCCCATGCAGCAGCCAGACAAAGACTTCACCCGGCACGAACTGCAGCACGTTCTCGATGCTCTCCCGAGACACCGTGCGGCCCCAGGCCCAGACGGAATCACCAACCAAGCATTGAGAAACGTTAACGAGTCGGCTGTCCCAGCAATGCTGACTCTAATCAATCATGTGTGGAGGACCTCTAAAATACCAGAAGCGTGGAGAGAAGCAACCACGGTACCACTACTGAAACCCGGGAAACCCCAAGACCAACTAGGCACCATGACAGAACAGCACACGACAAAACAGCACGCGACAAAACAGCACGGTCAAAACAGCACGCGTCAAAACAGCACAGCGTCAAAACAGCACGGCGACAAAACAGCACGCGTCAAAATAGCACCCGACAAAATAGCACAGCGTCAAAACAGCCCAGCGACAGAAGAGCACGTGCCAAAACAGCGCGGCGTCAAAACAGCGCAGCGTCAAAACAGCACAGCGACAAAACAGCACAACGTCAAAAGGGCACAGCGACAGAAAAGAACGGCGTCAAAACAGCAACGCGACAAAACAGCGCTGTGTCAAAACAGGAGATTGAAAATATAGCTAGGGTTTGTCATTTTCGGTTTTTATTATTTCTATATTCGGCGTACCTTTTTCTGTCTGGAATAAAAACCGTTCTTATCCCAAAAATAATTGTTCGGTTTATTACGGTGAATATTTGTAGACTCATAAACTTCTCGGTTCATTTCTGTGTATTGACGAAAACCGGTATACTGACGAAAATGCAGTATTTAAAAGCGTTTGTTTAAAATGTATAGTGAGTAAACCAGGAATGTGGCTGTCTGTGGCAGCCGACGTGACCTGTTCTGCCAGGCGCACTGGGACCCTATCGTGATCTGATATTATCGTCGTGTGCTCGTATTTGTACGTACACTGGACGTACATGAGCTTCGCTACCACTTCGGTCGGAGAGGCAACTATCAAAATCCAGAAATTTGAAGCATTGTACTTAGTGCATTTTTTTCGCCATTTTCACGACTGCAAGGGGTGGTAAATTCGCGCGGACCACAGAAACGACAATAAAACAGTCGTATGTATGCCCTCCTCTAGTAGACGGAAGCTAGGGGTGTTAAAAATGTGCGGCATTTACGGACGTCCTTGATTTTCATTGTTCAGTTCACGATTAAACTCTCTTCTTTGAAGAAAGAATTCGGCACACAAATTCATATCAGGTGAAAAATCCAGATATCGTCCTGAAGACCCTTGGGCCCCCGGAGCTTTTGTTGAACGTTGAACCGATCTCGGAGACGAGCTGAAAACTGCGAAAGGAAGTGGCATACGGTCAGTAATGAGTCGTAGCATACCCCCCCCCCCTCTTCCCCCCCCCCCCCCTCCCGGCCTCTCCGAACTCCCTCGAAAATACAGACTTTTTCAGTTAAAACCGAATTTGAAAAAAAATATTCGGCGTACTTTTCCCGGTTTTATTCTCTTTAAGCCGAAAACGCTGAACCCTATATATAGCGCACATGTAGTTAAAAAAATGTATGTCTCATTGTAGGCACTGTAAAGGAATGGAGGGTCTAAGCCAATTCGTCGAAAGCGAACTCGTCGAGGGCCAATTTGTCAAATCCGTTTTCTTAGGAGCAAGTTTGGAGGGGCGGGGGGGGGGGGGGGGGGGGGGGGGGGTATATTCCACGGCCACATGAAGGCTCCCTAGACAGTACCGAAGCCTTTGCTTGTACGTATTCTGGCTATTCCTCGAGCAGTTCTGTTAATTTTGACGCGCAAATTTGCTAACAATGTCGTCTACAAAAAAAAACAAAAAAACTAATTAATTGGATGATTCGTTTCTGCTTCACCGGTTTCCCCTCGATCGAGGCCTTTGTCGGAAATAATCTGTGAATTTAATTCAAAACGACTTCTCACCTGCAAGCTGCAGCCGCGAGTTTTCTGCACATTTTATTCACGGCGAATGAACCGCGCAGAATTGGTGCCCATGGTACACCTTGAATACGCTCAACATTAAAGTCACCTTATCTTACCGGTTCTATCAATGCATTTGTAATCGGCGCAAATCCCGCTTTTTTTTTCTTTTTTTTTTTTTTTGGGGGGGGGGGGGGCGTTCTACGTTTAGGTGGTATTACGAAACGACGAGTACTATGGAACCTTACCGGACCGCCGCAAACCAGACGGTTCATAACTTGAATGTATGGATTTCTTTTTGCCAATAACTTTTCCGCTTTCGCTCGTCCTACAAATAAGACCAGACAAGGCGGCCAACATCGACGCGAAGATATCACCTTTAACTACCCAATCTCTTCAAGTATGCCCCCATCCTTTACAACCTAGCACCAAAATAAGAAAGGGTCAGGGAGGTTCAAAATTATTTGCGCACAGAGAGATGAAGAGCGCGCTCGAAGTTGCTACATGCGTGCTGTTTTGTCACTGTGCTGTTTTGCCGCCGTGCTGTTTTGGCACGTGCTCTTTTGTCGCTGTGCCGTTTTGACACTGAGCTGTTTTGTCGCGTGCAATTTTGACGCGTGCTGTTTTGTCGCCGTGCTGTTTTGACGCTGTGCTGTTTTGACGCGTGCTGTTTTGACCGTGCTGTTTTGTCGCGTGCTGTTTTGTCGTGTGCTGTTCTGTCGCGTTCCCGACCAACTAAGCTCCTATAGGCCCATCTCATTGACATCATGCCTTGGCAAAGTGATGGAACGAATGGTGCTACGTCGCCTAGTCTACCACCTTGAGGCGGCCGGGGCTCTGCCAGACTGCTTCTCGGGGTTCCGCCACCACAGGAGCACCGCGGACGCAATTGGTGACATCACCAGCTCGCTGGAGGAGGCCAAAGCACAAGGTTGGTCGGCGATGGCCGTATTCCTAGACGTCCGCAAAGCCTTCGACGCCCTCCCGCACCGAATCATCATCTCAGCCCTGCGTCGTTTCGGGGTATGTGGACGACCTCTTAACTACATTTGCGCATTCCTCACTGAACGCACCATGTGCGTAAAGGTCGGCGGAGCACTGAGGAAGCCCCGACGAGTCGACCATGGCGTTCCCCAAGGGAGCGTAGTCAGTCCGCTCCTGTTTGCACTGGCGATTGCATCACTCCCAGCCGCAGCAAGAGTAGGCGAGGAACCAGCACTCCCGATAAGCATGGCTGTCTATGCGGACGACGTGGCGCTCTGGTCCACGGCCCCAGGCTACCGTGGGCAACGGATGGCACGCGCCCTCCAGAGAGCACTTACAAACACTGTGTACCACTTGCATCAACTGGGTCTGACAACATCGGCAGAAAAGACAGTTGCTCTATGCTACGCACCAAATAGACCCTCAAAGTTCCAACCGACCCTGTTCATCGGAGATGTCCCGGTGAGAGTGGAGAAGACAGTCACGTACCTAGGAGTCACCTTGGACTGGAGGCTATCCTAGGGCCCAGCAACGCAGGTGGTGCTCCAGAGGATGCGAACGCACACAAATATCCTCCGCGCGCTTGGTGGAACTACCTGGGGCACATCACAACAAATGCTACTACAGCTATACAAGGGTCTCATTCTGGCTCGCCCACTCTACGCCTTACCGGTTATTCGACTGAGCGGCAATCAGATCGAGAACCTAGAGAGAGTGCAACGCGTAGCTCTACGAATTTGCATCGGAGTTCCCCGTTCGGCATCGTCACGACACACTCTTACCGAAGCAGGTATGAATACCGTTGAAAACCTTCTGCAAGAACGAGCTCTCGGACATCTCATCCGAATGAGCAACTGCGACTCTACCGTCACGCTCTTGATAGGCATCGCCGAACGTACAGATTCGGAACTGGGAGCGCAGCTCTGCACTTTAGGCGACATCGCGGGTACACCAGGACCGCTAGCGCCACTTCCAGCACTACACACAGATCCTCACCCTTTGAGGGTTAGTGTCAGCATACCAGGGCTGCGGACCAAGAGCGCAGCAGTGGTAACCGCTCGGCAGCTGACGGAAAGTCACTTGCCGGGATGCGGAGTACGATGGGGGGGACACGCGTTTTTACCGACGGGTCGGTAGACCCATCTGGAGGCACAGCAACAGCAGTGGCCTTCTTTGAGGCTGCAGCCGTAGGTATACACGAGCGCCTGTCCCATCAGGCATCCTCCACTACCGCAGAGCTGGTGGCCATACGACTTGCCCTCTGGGGAATTCGGACAGGCTGCGTACGGGGGCTCAGCTGGGTAGTCCTGAGCGACTCAAGAGCGGCTCTCGGGCTACTATCGGGGCTAGAAAGGGCTACGCCTCTGGCGCGGTCAGTCTCACAAGATGAAGCCGAGCTCCGGGAGAAAGGCCACGAGATTATCTTCCAGTGGATCCTCAGTCACTGCGGTATCAGGGGAAACGAAGTCGCCGATTCCCTAGCAGCGCAGGCTCACAAAGACCCCGGATGTCCGCTTTGTACAGTTCCCCGTTTCTCAGACGCCAAGCTTCTGGTGCGACGAACCATCACACGACAGAATTCGGGCCCGAGAGTGGCGGACGGCACGTTCTCAGCCCGTCTCCCACGAGGGTTGGATCGTCACACTGCTGCGGTGCTCCACCGTCTGCGGACCGGAAGCGCTGTCACACCAGCGTGGATAGGTCGCTTCAGGCCTGATCTCAGCCCCAATTGCCAAACCTGCCAGGAAACTGCTGACGCCGAGCACCTCCTCCTACACTGCACCGACTACAATGACGAGCGTACTGCCCTTAATAACGCCTATTCCCGCCTCGGACTCTCCAGTGATAGCCTGGAGGACCTTCTGCATCCGCGGGCAACGCGAGCTGTGTCAGACATGGCACTAAAAAAACTAATAACTTACATGAAGGACACGGAACTCCTAGAAATTCTTTAGGAGACCACCTACAGTTCAACACACCAGAACAAGGCACGACTACCCAATCTACCGTTCCAGCTCATGATTACGAAATCTGCATTTCAGACACAGCTTGTTCAGCCAAGACAAGAAACGTCATTCCTTCAACCGAACGTTCGTGCCGATATTAGCCTTGAAGCACAGTTACCAGCCAACGCAGCTTTAAGATATTTAGCTATTCGCCCTAAGACGGCTCCACATCAAACTTCGACAGGCTTTGCGTTCTGAGGCTTGGGTCGTCCTATGACTCGACATACCTGCGACGGCCAGGACATCCCCCTGCACCTGGCTCCCCCCCCCCCCCCCCCCCCCAAACCTAATCCTCTCTCTTTCTATCCTTTCTTTTTCACCCAATCCCCTTTCCTATCGATAGTGACATGTGCACACTAAGTGCACAAGCAACAGTCGATTTTTCAAAAAAAAAAAAAAAGATATAATAAACATCGCTTTCACTCACTCATTGGCACAAATCTGAAAATATCATTTTCGATGTGCGGTCAGTTTGACTTCTATGTAGCGCTGGATGACTTTTCTTCTGCAGTGGAATTAATGTATATTTATAAAACAATTCTATTCTAAACAAAAACCACGCTAGTTACAATAACAGTGACTCGTTAAACTAGAGGGAGCATGCAACTGCCCGATATAAAAATACCGCCAGAATTCGCCTCGAACCCATTCATTCATCTGGCCAGCGGTTACTGCGTGTATCTATCCAATCAACACTCAACTAGAGACTATAATGGCCAATGGGTGCGCTCGCTGACACTGAATTGGGCCGCTGGGGCCTATGCAAAAGTCCGCTCTTTACGTAGTACTATAGTTCTCTATGAGTAGGCTGCTTTGCCATATGAAACACGACTGCTGTTTGTTTGTTCATTTTCTTTTTTTTTTACGAAAAAAGCTAAATAGGCTGCCCCTGCGCCTCCCCGGTTTTCCATCATTTTTTCAGAGTTGCGAGATCTGGGGCCCACACTCGAATGAGTTAGAGACCCCAGCGCTAGAAGGTCGAGGCTCTCTGCGTTTTTTTTTTGTTTTTTTTTCAGTCTTTTTTCCAGTTGAAAGAACTGGTGGCCGACGTGAAACTTGAAGATATGGGTGGCGACAAAAGTGAAAGCCGTTTACAACTCCCTGTAACGCCGAATTGGAGCGCAGCTCTTGAGGAGGAGGAGTGAAGGGTACTGAGGGGAGGGTAGGCCCCTCCTCCTTCTCCTCCTCCTTCCCTCATTCTTTAATATGCTCCGGGGGGTCTCGTGACCTCGGGAAGGGGGAGTCACGTGACTTCGGGGAATGGGGTCACGCGACCTCGGGGAGGCGTGATCGAGGGGTCACGTGACCTTGGGGGTCACGTGACCTGGGGTGGCCTTGGGGGTCACGTGGGGGTCACCTTGGGGGTCACGTGACCTTGATGTGACCTTGGGAGGTGTTACGTGGAGTCACGTGGCCTGGAGGCCACGTGACTTGGAGGGGTCACGTGACCTTGGGGTGACCTTGGGAGAGGTCACGTGACCGCGTGACCTTGGGGTCACGTGACCTTCAGGGGGTCACGTGGGTGTCACCTTGGGGGTCACGTGACCTTGAGGTGACCTTAGGAGGGGTCACGTGACCTTGGGGTGACCTTGGGGGTCCCGTGACCTCGAGATGACCTTGGTTACGCCGACGGCGACGCCGACGCCGCTCAAGCCGGAAACGGGCCCCTAAGAGCTGCGCTCTAAAAAAATACTGAATCGAAGTGAAGAAATCTCACCAGAACAAATCTGGTTAAATTGTTTGCTCTCCGGCTCGCGAAAACAAAATCGTAATTATCAGCTATCCACAACAATAAAAGCGGCCATGCGATGCCAAGCAATAAACCTTTTTTTAAAGCGCAACTCTTAGGCGCCCGTTCCCGGCTTGAGCGGCGTCGGCGTCGCCGTCGCCGTCGCCGTCGGCGTAACCGCGAGTAACCCTCGTAACCCTCGTGAGGGTTACGAGGGTTAATCTCACGAGGGTTACCCTCACGAAAGTTACGAGGGTTATGAGACTTACCCTCACGAGGGTCACGAGGGTTATGAGAGTTACCCTCACGAGGGTCACGAGGGTTATGAGAGTTACCTTCACGAGGGTCACGAGAGTTACCTTCACGAGGGTCACGAGAGTTACCCCCACAAGGGTTACTAAGGTTACCCAGGTCACGTGACCCCCCCGGGGTCACGTGACCTGGGATAACCCCCCGAGGTCACGTGACCCTCGTTGACGTCATCGCCACTGATGACGTCATCAGTGACGTCACTGATGACGTCACCGGCATCCGCATCGTCATCATCACTGATTACGTCATCAGTGACGTCACTGATGACGTCATCGGTATCCGCATCGCGATCGTCACTGATGACGTCATTAGTGACGTCACTGATGACGTCATCGGCATCGTCACGTAACCCCCAGGTCACGTGACCCCCCTAAGGTCACTTGACCCCCCCCCCCCCAGTACCCTTCCCTCCTCCTCTTCAAGAGCTGCACTCTAATTCGGCATTACAGGGAGTTGTAAACGGCTTTCATTTTTTTCTTTTCCCTCTCTTCATTTTGTGGTATCTGACACAACCTGAGTAGGAGAGTGATGTCAATGATCAATGTTGGACCGGCTTCAAAAAAGAAAAAAAAAGAAAACGTGAATTGAATGCTCGGCCACAGAGCAACTAAAGTGCATTTCTCGTGGCCGATTGAAGAAAGTCACAAATTTTTTACTTCACTACCTAGATACCTAGCCGGTCACAATTAAAGCGGTACTTTATAAGCATTCAGCAATAATGCTTGTCTTCAATACATGTTTTGTGGTGGGTGGACAGCACCAATATTCCTTGCCAATTCTGATGTAACGCGACTGCCTCGTCCAAACTGACCGGATGCACACTGAATGCCAAGTGTATCCACGTTCCGCCTCCCTCCACCCACTCAAAGGCAGTCATTTTATGCCTTCCTATTTATTACGCCATTTATTCGAACGTTCCTCGCATCAGCAATGAGCCACCAAGCGCCTGGTCGATATCAACTCGAGATCGTCCAAAGAGCTTTTCCACGTCCAGGCCACGGCTCGCCGTCTGTCGGTTCGGTGATGGCGTGTGATAATCCATCGGATATAGTCCTTCCTCTCTCTCTAATCTTTTGTGTGCTCCCTGCGAGGGGAGTCGTAATCGGATTAGAAGGGATCCGCGATCTCATCCATCGCCAGAAGTGAATCAATATTGAGCAATGCGGATTATGCGTGATCATATATCTGTCCTAGGCGTCTGAGCTTATATTTGTTGGTTATGCAACTTGGTTTTCATTGTCTTTAAGACCAAGTAACACAACTTTGGTCAGCGACAACTTGGCAAGCTCAGTGCATGGGTTTTAAGGTGCACGCTTCTTGCTTCGTGAATTTTTCTCCGATGTTTTGTTTTTATTGGTTAATGTAGCATTATGATTGGTTGAGGAGCGACAATGTGATGCTGCCCCCTCGTCACACCCTGCGTTACTGAGTTTTAACAATTTCAACAAGCTCGAATTTGCTGTTTGTTTATGGCCCGTATGACGGCAAAGATGAACACCACATCCGTGGGCCTCCACTCCGCGGACAAAATCGCTACCTGACGGTTATAACCTTCTTTTTTTTTTTCTTTTTTTCTTTTTTTTTTCTGATAAGCCGTTATTTGTAACTTTAATCTGTTCGGTTGTGCCTGAACGCACACACAACTCTCACGAACGCACGCAAACATCACCTGTGAGATCCCATACATCTACATATACAAACCCACGTGCACAAATACATATTCATACGATCCAACCGCTGGATAATGCGTCTCTGTATTCACCTACGTATGAATATGTCGCTATGTAGCTCGTGTGTTGTTACTACAAGGTTATGCGTATACATGTACGTGCGCACTGGGGGAGATGCATACATGTGTTTGATGAAAGCAGCGGCTCCCAATTAACAAGTAAACGTTTTGCTGAGTAACTGTATTAAACTTGCGCGGATCGAACTGAGTGAGGCGGTACTCCTGTCCGTGCTTCTGTCACTGAACGTTTTTCGATCTCAACGGCCTACGCTCAATCCCCGTCCCTCTGTGTCAGATTTTGGCGTCAAGGCTGGACCAGTTTTTACCGCGCGCTCGGAGAGTTGGCAGCTCACCGACCCCTTGCTCGCGACGTTTCCGCTTCAATCTGGGCGATAATTTCAAATAAACATTTTATTCTAGAATTATTAGTACAGCATTCTTTCGGAAGCTTTAGTTTTTACAATTATTTCTCTAGCATTTTTACGCAACTCATTTTTTGTCAAGATATCTTCGACAGCATTTCCTTCGCCATTTCGTCACTGTATTTTATTTTCTAGGATACTCCTATTATTGTCCTCTACTCATCGCCAAGAAGCCCTTCGCTCGTGAAATACTCGTTGTTCCGAGGAAACCTCCACCACTTCACCTTGTACTGGCGCGACGGACCTTTCAGGGAGTCTTTCTGACTCTCCAGCCGTCAGAGCCTAAAATGCAATAGTTCCGTTTAACAAAAATTAGATAAATAAATAAACCGAAACGGACGCTACAACCTACTGAGACTCAATCACAAGCACCTTCACCGCTCCCTTGTCCTCAGATTAGCACATCACCAGTCAGGCGTATGACACATTGCTGCAACTTTTATCCAGGAGAACTAACGAGGTTAGGCGCAAACTGCGCCGTATCATTATTTTTCAGCACCTATTCGCGCACCCGTAGCTTCGATAGTCTGTCCGACCATGACGTAGAGGGAGCCTCTAACGTAGAAAGTGCGCAAGTAAGAACGGACGGGTCATCGCTACCGCCATCGACGTCCGCTGAAGTACCGCTCGCCAAAGATGCGCCCCCCGCTACGTCCTAAATTTCGGGGCAGAGTAGTTTTGACGTTGGCTCCCTCATCGGTTGGGGGTGATGGACAAAGTGGCGATACGATAAACTCGGCGCCACGGGGTATGTTTGCTCCGAGGTTCCTTCCTTTACGCGACTATGGGTCCCCATGACCTAAGCTTGATTGTGTCGATCGATTCACGCCGACGCCGGTGTTTCGGAGTACGCCGGAACCATTCGTCTCTTACAGTGATGTTAAGGGCTTGATGCGTTGTGTTGTGTCTACGTTGCCCCGTAAATAACTTACGGTGAATTCGGTCGTTCACCTCTCTTCTCTGACCCTGATTCAACAGAGGGCCCTCTCCTCGCCGCCAGAGCTGCTGTAGATTTTTTTTCAGACGATCAGAACTGCCAGGCTTAGAGCGCTCAAACATTATCAGACCTGTCGCGGAAATCAAACTTATTGACATTGAAAATCGATGAAGCAAAAAAGTTTTACAGCGTACGATGGACGATTGGGCAAAATATTCGCTTCCAACATGAATTAATAACGACTGTGACAGACCATAATTTGTTCTTTGCATCGGAATATTAGAGAAAAAATCAGCCGCATGTTCGCAGAACGGAAGGAACGTTAGTGATTGGAAATAGTCAACTCATCGAGTTTTCGACAGTGAACGCGATGCGATAGCGGTCATGCGTACGGCTAAACAGGCAAATATCTGATGGTTAATACGCCGCATTTTTATAACGGCGGAATATCCTGCAACTATCACCCACAGGGCACCTAGGTTGGACAAGCAGCCGATCAGGCAACCGCACTAACTTTCGACCATCCGACCTCGCGCGCTCTGGAAAGAGTACTCGAGAGCGCGCAGAAAGGACTACTCAAATTCGGCATTATAGTAAATTACAGCTCAGGAAGGTAGGGCGAGGGAAATCAAGGCTGGAAGTAGCAGACAAGACGCTGGAGAGGAGAGGGGAATTTCCTCCTCCCTTCAGCGTTTCGTCTGCTTCCTTCTTCCCGGCCTACCTTTCCCTCGTCCTACCTTCTAGAGTTGCAACGGACTGTAATTGCGCATGCCCACTTAAAACGCAAAGGGAGTCGAGGCTGGTAAGTATATCTCGGAAAGGACATCCTCCATAAAAACCTCAGCTGACATTATTAGGGAAGATAAGTAGTTCTATAGTTACACTTTTCTGTTTCTATATATATATAAAGAGACATACAGAGAAAGTGATATGGGAGTCTTTTTTCTGTTAAGTAGGGAGATTATCGTTGAGCGTTGGCCGAGCGTTTACTTTGCTCACTGTGCGCGATCTTTCCCTCCTTTTTTTTTGAGTAGGGAGATTACTGCTGAGCGTTGGCCGAGCGTAATTGGCTCTCGTCGACTAGCATTGTTATGGACTTAAGCGGTGTGACACGTGCTGTGACACGCGATGTGACGCAGGTGTTTAAACCGGAACGTTTCGAAGTGTGACTTCATGATGTTATATATATATATATATATATATATATATATATATAGAGAGAGAGAGAGAGAGAGATAAAGTGTTTAATATTAATTATAAAAAAGTGAGAAAAGGGGGTGAGAGTTTTTTTTTATTTTTTTTTTATTTCTCCGGCCTGGCGGACATTTGATGAGAGGATAATCGTAATAAATTGTCTAATTAAATAATTTTGGTAATTATCATTTTACTCAATGGTTTTAAACGGCCGTTTCAAGTTTCTGTATTGACAGAAACTATTCGCGTCTCCAGTAAAACGGACGCCGCCAAGCGGGAAAACTGGGAACCAGCCGGTCCAGGTCGCTCCGCGCCCCGCCGCGTCTCTGATGGCTTTCGCGGACGCGTGCTGTGGGCGCGGCGGCGAGCAATGTAATTTGACGAAGGTCCGAAAATGTCTTAGGTTTGCCTGAGTGTTTATTAGTGTGGTGAATCCTCAGTAGATTGTTTCTTTCCATCACGTGTTTGAAAGCCCGTTTATTCCACAACACACGATCGCGTGCTTTCAATTTTTTGGATGGGGAGGAATCACGGAAAAACGTTTTGATTTCTCGTCTGTCTCTAATCACAATCAAAGTGACGACTGCTTGGTAACTCATAAGTGGTTTCTCTATAAGGATGTAGAACAGTAGACTGAGGTCGACAGACGAAGTGTTTCACTGGAGGGGACACCAATGTTGCAGTCAAGTGAATGGGAAGGTTCGATAGCTGCTTTCCTTGAGTTTGGTTGTGCTCGATTAGCTTCAGGTTAATTTGAGCCACTAACGCCGGCCGGTGCGTTGGCTATTCATCTTGGCGACTTTTCGCCGAAAAAGACCACATTGAAGGAGTTGGGCTAATTTTGCAATTACTTGATTCAGAAAACCTGCTCGCTGCATATGATTAATGAGGGAAATTATCTGCTTTCAAAAGGTGGGGGACGTGTCTCACAAAGATAGAAGCTGTCGCGTCATTAGGATCTATCGCGCCTCCAATACTTATAACCTCCGTCGAATCCAGCAGCAATATACGTCTACATTGCTCAGGTTGACCGGCCACAAAAAAAAAAAAAAAGAAAAAAAAAAAGCCTAATTTTATCCGTTCAGGATTCGAAGTCAAGTTCAATGCAGAGAGGTCTGAGTGAATCTCCGATGAAGACTCTCCTCAGCTTGTCCGCATTCGTCTCCGTTCTACCGGCTAGAACCATTTGGCTAAGTTTAAGTAGTATCTCTCTGTCTGTCAAATATACTTTTATTCAGCAGTTCACCCTAATAGTTAGTCAACTAAGTTCATATTTCAACCCGAAGAACATACTAATATCGCTTTAGTGGGACCATAGTGCGTAAATAAATACATAACCGCATATTCATCAAAATGACTTCTCGATTGCTACTAAAACCTGAATTGAAATTTGAGTATCAGCTGCTTAGTGAAGTGCCAGCGAGTTGACATGCTCCTTGGCTCAAGAAGCGCTTGCTTAATTTTCGTAATTTTCCTGCAGCCTGTGTTATTGACCGAGCACACGACTGCAGCTGTTTCTTGAAACGCGGACAGGCACAAAAGCTCAATTTCGCGGACAGGTAAGTCACATGATCGAGGCATGCGAGTTAGCTAAAAATTACTCTTGGTGGAACAATTTTGTAGCCCTCGCCGCTTTCCTTAGATGATCAAAACTAATTAGAGTCTATTACCGTTTCTCCGGAACCCATAGTTTCGGTTTTGATCGAAGTCTCCGCAGCGAAAGTTTGACATGAAAAGAACAAAAAACACCGGCAAAACAAAACTATGCTCGGCAAGTTTATGCGCACCGGCTAAACTTAACTGTCTCAGTTCAAATACCCATAAAATTGGGCATTCAACAAAAGAATAATTGTTAAATTGAATGCGCCACCCACTCAGGCGGCCCGGCCGAGCCGACGCGACCTGGACTCAGCCGCCATGTTTGTTTGGTGGTGGCGCCCCCTATAGGTCGCTGGAGTCGCGAATAACGTGTGGCGAGATCGTTCTGAAGACTCCGAAAATGTAGCATTTTTTAAATACTAATTTTTCAGTTTTCGCATTTTTTTTTACAGTAACGTTTGGAAGCGTGACGTAGTCGTTCCAGTCAAGTCGTCACTTGTTGCACATGTCAACCAGCTCGCCGGTTTACTTACTCTTTCCTCAATCATCACTTGTGCTGTCGGCGCACCAGCCTAGGACAGGCTGCCGAGATAGTGACGACGGACGTGAAAGGACTGCATCTCTATTTCAAGCGTCATTGTAAACAAAACTGTCGGAGCTTTTTTTTTTTTTTTTTTTTGCGCGCAATTTTTAAGTTAGGTTAAAGAAACGTGAAATTTCTTTAATTACTCTTTAAAACTATTAAAATTTTGGAAACTGGATCAAGTGATTTTGCCTTTGATAGTAAATGCCGTCGATGCTTTAATCTCAACATGGCCCATAAAGCCCATATTCATTAAGCTAATTAACACATTTAGTTAATTATAAGCTTACCATGACAATTACCCCCTCATCTAATGTCCTCAGAGCCTGATAAATAGATGGTCAAGAAATCCCTCGTCTTAAATCAACCCTCCTCCCAACCCCCTTTTTTTTTTTACACCTGTTCAGATCATAAAATAATTAAAACCCTGTATAATGATAAAAATATGAGCATTTTCACTTTTCATTTTAATGAAACACGATGCGTTTCATTATGAAATTAAACTTTGCTCTTTCTTTGGAACAACCTGAATTCTTTTGTCTCTCAAAAAGGCCAGTATGCTTTAATGTACAGGTCCCCTCAACGTAAAACGGAGCGCCGTAGCGGCGACTGAACTGCATCGCCGGGCTATCTAGCAGCGCCGGCTGCAACTGATAGGCTACACCTGCGCATGCGAACGTGCCTTCCGCTGGGGCCTCCGTTTTCTTCTTCCAACCCACACGTTATCGGTGGTTTGAGCGGCAAAACGATCTTCCTGAAATCGATGCCTGATAGCACAAGGGGCGGTGCTCATCGACAACTCTGGCCCTTTTCCACTTTCCCTCAGCGTTATCTCCGCGTGTGAGCCGAACACGGGGCGGTGTTCATCGGAACAGCGTTTGGCAGCTCGAGATGCCGGTAATGCGAGGATCCAACAAGAAAGACGAAGGGCACCGCGAACGGCACGCGCGCATGCGCAGACGGCATCTATCAGTTGCAGCCGGCGCTGCTAGATAGCGCGCTGATGCAGTTCGGTCTAAAGCCCCTCGATATGTTTTTAGTTCGGTCTAGAGCCGTATATTGGGAGAGTTTGGCCAATAGGCGGAGCAAAGGCCGCCGCGAGCGCCGAATATTCCCCCCGCGGTCAGAGCGTAAACTAAATATGTGACAACGCATCGGCCAATCCCCAAACCGCGACGTAACAATATTGGAAACGACATTTAAAGCGTGAAATAGAAGCGTTCAATCTCGCAGCAGCACTGGCAGCGCGACGACGACGACGACGACGACGTTTAGAGGATGCCACACCGGGCGTCGATGGTGCCTCAATCTAATCCCTGGGTCTCGGTACCTCGGAGGCGGCAGCTTTCAGCTTTGACTGGGCTACCCCCTTGGAGCCTGATGCTTCGACACCAGTGAGCGACATCACCATCATGCTCCTGGGGCTCATTTGTGCAACCGTGCACCGATCGAACGGCAGGATGCAGATCCCCTTGGCCGGCTGCTGACCCGCTTCATCGAAATGTGAACATCTTCAAATTGAACTGACATCCTCCGCAACAGAAACAATCCATCTCGTCGTCATCTTGCATGTACAGGGTGTCGCAAACGAAAATTTACACAGTCTTTTTTACCGCAAAAATGAACTAGGCATCGCCAAACGCTCATTCTCCGTCCAAAGGTAGCGTGAGAGGTCACAACCAGATGCCAAAGTTTCAGCCCGATACGATAACTTAATCAAAAGTTATGTGATTTTTTAAAATCTTTAATGGGAAAATGGCGGCCGACAGAGTTTTCAAACACATAAGGCTCTATGGCACCAGAAACCGAAAACGGGCGAAAATGGGCTCCATTTTCCCATTGAAATTTTCAGAAAATCACTTATAACTTTTGATTAAGTTATCGGATCGCGCTGAAACATTGGCATCTGGTTGCGACCTCTAGCTCTACTTTTGGACTGAGAATGAGCGTTCGGCAATGCCTAGTTTATTTTTCGGTAAAAAAGACCTTGTAAATTTTTTTCTGTGACACCCTGTATATACCCATCGCATTATCATGTTTCTTAGACGTGGCGCCGCGGGCCTCCATGGTACGGGCCGTTGCCTTTCCGCGGTACCGCCGTTCTCCAGAGCCAAATAAATATATTATTATTATTATTAAAACAGTGCAAAGGGTGGGGCGCGCGACCGTCTTGAGACGTGGTGTGCCCGGCTCGGGTTTAGGCGGTCCCGCACGGCTCGTACGCTGGCTTTGGCAGTGCTTTCCTTCCTTCAGTCTGTGGGGACCTTCTCCCTGGCTCCTCCGCTCTCCGTGACCTTGCCGGTCCCCGCCGCCGTTCTGTCGGGCGCTCCTTCGTTCCCCGTGACCTTCCCGTTTCCTGTCGCCGTCCTGTCGCGGAACGTCCGAGCTCTCCGGGAGGAACGGGGCAAGCGCCCCCTCACCCAGCGCTGACGTCGGAGGGTCGGCTCACAGCAAGGTTCCCGATTGGACGGTCGGCGGGACAAGGACTTGGGAAGGTCTTAAGAGGGGAACGGAGACAAAGGAAGAGAGCTTGGGCTGCCGACTAGACAAGGGACCGGTCAAGGAGGCGAGCTCGGACGGCGCTGGACGCTGGCGCGTGGGAGTGCGGGCACTACGTCGAGTGGCGGACTCGACAAACGGACCGGACAGCGACCCTGGAGGACGATGTTCCCATGACGCGGTGTGGACGACCACCGCTGGGACTCGGAGAAGCTGCTGTGGCAGCGGGCTCTCCCCCGGCCTCGCTGATGACCGTCCCCCGATCCCGAAACCCCCCAAGGCAATGAGTGAGTGAATAAACCCTTTTGCCGAGAGCGAAGCATTGAAGTGTCATATTCATCCGGAGACAGGGTTTGTGGGAATCGGAGCTGGAAGATGCCCGCAAGTCTCAGCTGCGACGCTGTTTCTAGCAAGTCGGCCCTGGTTCGGACCGCACGTTCGTTTATTCTACCGTTGAATATGGACGTGACGAAACCCTAACATGCGCCAAGTTTTCAGTCACCAAGAATTATACTTTCTTACCCGAGCGACGCTAAAACGACTTAAATTAGTCGTGTCACAAATTTAGAGCTCACGACCACCGCTAAGGGCTGTTTAGCGGCCTGTGGTTGGCCCCAAGATGCTCGCCTATTCAAACCAATGTATGGCCAAACTCTCTCCATACACGGCTCTGGTTCAGTCGCCGCTCCGGCGCTCCGTTTTACTTTGAGCGTACTTGTACATGTAAAACGTGAGAAATATCCGCCGTTGGAATGAACATCTTAAAGAGGGACCGACACAGAGTTTACGCAAATAAGCGATTGCCTCGTTTCATATCTTTAGACGACTAACAACTCGCCCTGTGAAATACATTTATCTGGTGCACAAATTAAAACTCTAAACATTGACGTGCTACGTTACCCCCCCCCCCCCCCCCCCCAAAATGCATATTACTGTGCTCGCAGTAACCGTGTGGGTGGCGTAACTCACTGCAACAACGACGCTTAGACTGTGGATTGAGTGTAATTATAAATAATGCTTCCAAAATTATATCCAACGACCTAAGCACAAAAAACAATTTAAAGACAATTGGGGAAATGTTTTGATATGGCCCAAAGGGCATTCGGGGTACACGTGCAGTTTTTATTCACGAAAAATTTGAATTCATTTCTTTCTTAAAAAAAAAGAGGGGTTCAAGAAACTTTTTTCCCTCTGGGAGTGCACGAACTTATCCGTCTGCTAAAAGCATTGCATACGTGAGCCGCCTGCACAAAGAAGCTGAAAAATGGCGGCACGCTTATTAATGCTCAATGGAGAGAAGTTACTTCTTTTTTTTTTTTTTTTGTTTGTCGCGCTTGCTTCTGTAGTTGGATATTTTCTGGTCGTCCGCTAATTGGTGCCATTTGTTTGATCAGGAGGGGTGGGGTGCTTCGTGGCTATGGCGTCACTATAGTCTAATCTTACGGAACGAAAAAGATACTGCCGTGAAGAGATTATATGAGTCGTCGTGGGGGAATTTTTTTTTGCTACTTTGATCTGCACTTGGGGCGTAGGACTCTATCACATGCAGTATTCTGCTTATACTTCTACGTAACGTCACTGAAAGTATATTCGTTCTTCCTAGCGTCCCTGCCTTGGTCCTTACGTACAGTTCGATCCCTACATTGGCTAGCGTTGCTCAGTAGTTCTTGCGCAATGCTAAGCCACGGCTTGGCTCTGCACTCTTCGCCATTTTTTCGCCTGATTATGTTAACCAGTCATGTGCTGAGAGACGTCCAGGACAGTTCTGTCATCCAATATCTCTCTCTTGTTGTTCTCAGGCAACCTTGTAGCTATCAGGTTGACGACATACCAATGACAATTACTTGTTGGTGTGTAATATAAAAAAGTAATATTTTGTGGTTTTTGTACTAGTTCTTAAGTAGCGCAGTAAGACTGCAAGAAGACGTGCGGAATGAATAGCCATTCGCTATGTGCACGCTACAAGTGTTTCACAGGGGCGTTTTGAAATATCGTAATCATAATGACGTCTATCGCAAGTTACTACATTACTTTGGATGAACGATGTACCACACTACGGAAGGAATTGCGATCTGCCCAATAAACATCGGAACTTTGAAATTACTATCGTTATACATGAGGCGTTTATAAGTTATTATACAACCTTATCTGTTCTTTTACGTAAGTTTAGCCAGACGGCCCCACTCTTCTCCTTAAATAAATAGTTTTTTT
Source organism: Ixodes scapularis (assembly GCF_016920785.2). Classification (NCBI taxonomy): domain Eukaryota; kingdom Metazoa; phylum Arthropoda; class Arachnida; order Ixodida; family Ixodidae; genus Ixodes; species Ixodes scapularis. Next base: position 1,137,414 of record NW_024610115.1, on the reverse strand, counting down.
AATATTCTCAGTGCAATCATTCAAAGCCAAAAAACAAGTCAGTCAAGCATTCAGATACGAAAATATTTCACACGAAATCGCATTTAATCAGAAAACCAAATGTCTTCCGGACCGGAAGGGATTCTTTTGTGGAATAAATCGATCCCACGTAGGAAATCATAAAAATTCACTGTTTCCAAAAACTTACCTTCCTACCTAGTTATCTCTCCCCTTCCCTAATAGCTTCGATGGAAACTTATATGCCATCTACCAACACAATATTTTCTTGTTTTTCTTAATTTTTCAGTGTTTATTTCCTTCCGCCCGATTTTCGCGCATACTTGCCAGGAAATCGATGCACTCCCGCGCGCGATTGAGCGCCCACGAGCTAAACTCGGGTTTCCAAGCCCTCGCCCCTGCCCCCTCGCGCTTCATCGCGTGACGTTGCGTGCCTGGCAACTTGCATGACGCGTATATAGCGACGAAGGGCACCGCCTTCCTGACGAAAATTCCGTGGGCTCGGTCGTGAACACGCGATTATTCCAGGACTCACGCACGGAGGCTGGACGGGGTTCTAAGCACGGGCTGGTCCTAGGACGACAAAAACAAAAAAACAAAGAATTAAAAAAAAAAAAAAAGTTAAGAGGAACACGAAAGAAAAGAAACAGGAACTTATGCCACCTTTATCAGATTTCCGCTTCCTTGTGACCATATCACCAGAAGTTCGTAATGCACCATAACAATCCTTTATTTATCTTTTCCTGAACTTCGTGAAGGTATAAACAACTGATGCTGAAAAAAGGTGTTTTTGCAAGGAGAGATAAAAAAAAGAAGTAAGAAACCGTGTGTGACTGGAACAGTGAATCGTCACCATCGTCATATTTTCCTAACTTCGCGTCCACGAATGACGTCTCAGAAGACGTACTACGAGCCGCGAAGTGCCACGCTGGGAATCTTTCCAAGACACGACAGAGTTTCAACTGCTGCTTTGTGCACGAAGGCTAACGGCCGTGTATCGGTTATGACATCACATGACGTCACTGCTGGCTGGACCTGCCACCTGGGTTCGGCTATAAAAGGGCCTGCACGATGGCAGATTAAACAGAATGTATCTCGCGGCTGGTGTGATCACTCCTTGCGCTCGAGACATGGCGCAGTCGACAGGATCTTGGAACAATTAGGCTTAGCGCTTCCGACGACCGAAATGGATACGCTGAAGCCTCCCGAGCCACTGCGACTCTCGGGCAACCTCGAGCAGAACTGGATCAAGTTCAAGCAAAGGCTGGAGTGGTACCTGAAAGCCACGGGTTTTGCGAAGAAGAAGGAAGACGAAAAGGCGGCCTTGCTACTCCATGTCGCCGGAGAAGAAGCGATCGAGGTCTACAACAACTTCGTATTTCTCGACGGAGAAGACAAAGAATCGTACACGACCCTGGTGCAGAAGTTTGAAGCCTACTGCATTCCACGGAGGAATGAGACCTACGAGCGGTATGTCTTCAGAGTCACGCAGCAACAAGAAGGTGAGCCTTCTGAACAGTTCCTTCGAGGCTTAAGGACCAAAGTCCAGTCATGCAATTTAGGAAGCATCACAGATTCGATGCCGCGAAACCAAATCGTTTCTGGAAGTTCTGAAAAAAATTACGAACAAAGCTCCTACGGGAAGCTGACCTCACGCTTGATAAAGCGATACGAATATGCCAAGCTGCAGAAGTTTCAGAAAAACAGAATCAAGCCTGGGAAACAGACGAGAAGCAGGCCGATGCAGTCAGAAGAACAAATGCGGGACAGATGCGGAACAAGTCGAGGAACCGCTGTGGTCGTTGCAATTTCGTTCACGACTTTCAACGGTGTCCCGCCTCAGGGAAAACCTGCCACAACTGCGGAAAAAGCAATCATTTTGCTGCGTGCTGTCTGGCGGGTCGGCAAGTGGCAGAGACGCAGAACTGCTGTATAAGCAAGACCAGCAACGGTGAATACAGCAGACAGCTGTCTGAGAAAGATGACTTTGATATTCTGAATGTTGGCGTCAAGAGTTCACAAAGTCAGACGGACTGGATCGTACGCGCTTCAATCGCGGGAAGAGGGCAAATCATGCTCAAAGTGGATACGGGGTCTCAGGCAAACTTGCTGCCTTATTCACTGTACGCTAAGCAGCACAAAGCACCAGAGTTAAAGCCCAATCGAGCTGCACTTCGTAGTTACGATGGCGGACTGATAAAACACTTCGGCATGACGAGACTTCGGCTCAAGATCAACGGAAAAGAAGCGTACGTCGATTTCTTCGTTGTGAAGAATGGTCGCCAGCCACTTCTAGGTCTAGAGGCAAGTGAGGTGTTTGGACTGGTGTCGCGCGTATGTACCGTCCACGCAACACCATCTATTGCAGACGAGTTTTCCAGAGTTTTTGTGGGAACCGGATGTGTGAAGCGCCATTACCATATGGTTCTTCGGGAAGATGCCCAGCCATCCGTGCAGCCTGCTCGACGAGTGCCCCTGGTGCTACGGGAGCCCCTCCGCACTGAACTCCGACGGATGGAAAAAGCAGGAATCATCCAGGGAGTCGATGATCCAACTGACTGGGTGAGTCCTCTCGTAATTGTTAAGAAAAAAGATGGAAGTCTACGTGTATGTATGGACCCCAGAAAGGTAAATGAAAGCATTAAACGCGAGCACTATCAGCTGCCTCGCAGAGAAGACATAGAGGCAGAACTAGCAGGAGCGAAGTTCTTTACAACATTAGATGCCAAAGCAGGTTTTCATCAGATCCCCCTGGACGAAGAAACATAAAAAATTTGCACGTTCGCTACACCATTTGGCAGATACCGCTGCTTGCGCCTTCCTTTTGGTATCTCATCGGCACCCGAAGTATTTAAAAAAACACTAAGCGAAATTTTCGAGGGACTCCAAGGAGTGCATGTGTATATTGATGATCTTTTGATTTGGGGCCGCACCCAAGAGGAGCACGACATTCGATTAAGGACGACAATGGAAGTAGCCCAGCTTGCCGGGCTAACGTTCAACGCAGAAAAATGCAAAATTTCCCAAATAGAAGTCACTTATCTGGGCGACGTGATCAGCTCCGAGGGCATCAAGCCCAGGCCTGCGGTAATCAGCAATTTGTTGGACATGCCGGCGCCTGAAGACAAGAAAGCGGTCCAGCGTCTCTTAGGCATGATTAATTACTTCAGCAAATACTTACCACACGTAGCAGAAAATACAAAAGTACTCAGAGAGCTGACAAGACAGGACGTTATATTTGAATGGCTTCCAAGTCACCAAAAACAATTTGAAGAACTAAAAGAATCCCTATCACAACATCCCCAATTGGCCATTTTTGACCCAATAAAGCCCACCAAGGTGTCTTCGGATGCATCCAGATTTGGAATAGGTTCGGTGCTGCTTCAGTGTCATGGTAAAGAGTGGCGACCAATTGCCTACGCTTCCCGAGTTCTCACAGATGCCGAGTCCCGATATTCACAGATTGAAAAAGAGACCCTTGCCCTAACCTTTGGTTGCGAGAAATTTCACCCGTTTGTTTATGGCATCAAGTTTACAGCCGAAACTGATCATAAGCCGCTCATTCAGATCGCCAGCAAGACGTTGGGGGAGATGCCACCCGGACTTCGAAGTTTTTTTCTTCGCCTGCTAAGATACTACTTCAATCTCCAGTTTGTTCAGGAAAGGAGCTGATATTGGCCGATACGCTGTCCAGAGCCCCAAAAACAACAAGCAACGAGGATGCTTCGGACGATGTGGAGATACATGCCACCAATATACTCTTCGACAGAGTGTCGCTAACGACCGTCAAGAGGCTGCAGGAAGCGACTGCACAAGATCCTGTACTGCAGAAGGTGGTTACAGCAATCACTAACAGCAAAACGATCGATGGCGTTTTTCGACACATGACAACAGAGCTCTCTGTTCTTAAAGGCATTGTGTTTAAAGGAGAAGGAGTGGTTGTTCCTCGGTCGATGCGATCTGAAATGTTAAAGCGCATTCATGATGGTCACCAAGGAATTTCTAAATGCAAAGCCAAAGCTCGTCGCCTCGTTTTTTGGCCCGGCCTAAATGCGGACATAGAGTCTATGGTCGGTAGATGTAGCATCATTCAGCGACATGCCTATTCTCAACCTAGTGAGCCACTGCTAATGCGTGAGACTCCTTCTAATCCCTGGACGCGGGTTGGCGTAGACCTATTTGAATATGCAGGCAAGCCATATTTGGTTACATATGACGCACACTCAAACTTCCTCGAAGTTGAGCCACTTGATGACACTACAGCGCGAACTGTGGTTCAGAAATTAAGTGCCATATTTGCGAGGCACGGTCTACCCATCGAAATGTGCTCAGATAATGGTCCACAATTCTCGTCAAAAGAATTTAAGATGTTTTCTGCTCTCTATGATTTCCAGCATACAACATCAAGCCCTCGGTTCCCACGTTCAAACGGGCTGGCCGAAAAAGGCGTCCAAATAGCAAAGCGTATTCTGAAGAAAACCACCGAAGGGGAAGAAGACTTCTGGCTGGGTGCCCTTAATTATCGAACAACTCCACTAGAAGATGGCCGGACTCCGGGGGAGCTCCTCATGGGTCGAAGGCTGCGATCCCGCGTGCCAGACTTCTCTCGGACGCCAGGAGCGCAAGTGAGGAAGCACAAACGAAATGATGGTGGGCATTGTCTGCGTGCTCTCCGACTGGCTGGATCGTTAAAGCGAAAGTACTCCGTCAAGTTGCGCCGAGGTCCTATGACGTTATCTCAGAAGACAACCGCGTATTCCGTAGAAACAAGCAGCATCTGAAACAAACTCAAGAATCCCTCTGCCTACACGGCGACAGTGACGACGACGAAGATGACGGACACCCTTTGTACCAGGCACCCGAGTCAACAACACTTACATCACCGCCACTGCCAACCCCAACCAGCCAAACAACTGCCTCCAGCTATCCCAACCCACACCATGGACACGTCCATGGACAATTCCGCAGGTCAGCAAGACGCCGTCACCCCCCGACAAGACTGAGTTACGACGAAAACTTCCATCAAGAACTCGTGAACTCCGTCTCAAGAGGGAAGATGTATCGGTTATGACATCACATGACGTCACTGCTGGCTGGACCTGCCACCTGGGTTCGGCTATAAAAGGGCCTGCACGATGGCAGATTAAACAGAATGTATCTCGCGACTGGTGTGATCGCTGCTTGCGCTCGAGACAGGTCGTACTTCGCTGGCCACATTTTCTCATCTACATCAAAAACAGAAGAAGCCAATTTTAACGCAGACTCCCTCCGTGCTGTCTAAAGTTCTATACCACAAAATTTAATCATATGAAGTTTTATTTCTTTCACCTGATTAAAATGAAAAAAAAGAGTGATTAAAATTAAAAAAAGAAAAATCTTAGCACTTTAGAATTTGAAATAGGAGCACCGGAATATGCAAAAGTTCGGGTCACATTTCTCAAAATAGAGAAGCAATAAAGGATACAGGCACTTTTTTTCATCTTAATAAACTAGACCTAATAAATTTCCCCAACGCTCCACTGTGGGCAAAAGGTACACTATTTTTAGGTCATTTGCGTCGTGAATTCAGCCATCACTGCCACCGCCGGTTGCTACGAGGGTCATACGAAGTCGGCTTTTTAACGAACTGTCAAACGAACGCAGCCCTTCGCGGATCATTAAAAAAAAAAAAAAAAGCAGTTCCCAATGTTAACAACAGGCAGGCAGAGGAGCTACATTCCTCAACTGAGCACACAACGAGCGGTCGCTCGGTCAATGGAGCCGTCTTTAATTGAATCGACCACCATTTGACTCCGATGCCGCACTGATGAAGACGACTCCTTACAAAACTTTCGCTCGCACGCGTAAAAACTTTATTTTTTATTCTTTTTTCTTTATTTAGATCTTTTTTTTTTACTCGCGGCAACCGTCATTAAAACGGCTGCAGTGCCGACACCGCTCGCCGCTTAGGAAGTAGTAGCGCGTGACTGAAAGAAAGCAGCTCCAGCGCATCCGATGTGAATTATAAGTCTGGTTCACAACGCACCCAATTCTTATGTTAACAACATGGGGCCTTGCGTGGGGTCCCTTGCTTTTCTTAATATATGTTAAGATTTTGTTTTCTATCAGCAGGAACGGGCGCGTGAGAGTAAGAATGTATTGTATTACATATGCTCCCATTGGGTCGGTTAATGATCAGGGAGAAGTAAATCATATGTTATATCGCATCTCGTCATGGTGTATAGTGAGAAGAATATGATAGTAAACATCCATAAAACGCAATACATGCACTTGACGAATAAGGATAATATATTTTACTTTGACTAGAAGCTTGACTCTGTCAGGCTTACTAAAGTTGACAGTTATAAATACTTGGGTGTGGTTATCACTAGCGATCTGAAATGCAACAAACATGTGAATTGTGTAACAAAAAAGGCAAATAAGAAACTGCGGTATTTACGAAGGAAGTTCTATAGGACATCTCCCTCGGTTAAGCTCGTTTCCTACAAAGCTCTTGTAAGACCAACAATGGAGTGTCCTTCCGAGTTGTGGGATTCCTGGCAGGCCACGCTTTCTAATGAGCTTAAAAAGGGTCAGTCACTTGCGGTGCGTGCAATATTTTCTGATTTCAGGACTACGACGTCTGTGACGAAGCTAAAAAAGCAGGCAGACATGCAGTCTTTGAAAAAAATGAGAACATGCCAACGCCTGAAATTACTTTTTCCGATTTATAATTATCTTATAAAATTCGACAGCTCTAAATATGTAACACCCAACAGCCACCATTCAGAGCGCTTTGCACCACCCGAAGGTGCTCGAACCCATTCAGGCCGTATAAAATATATTTAAAAAATCATTTTTTTTTTGTGCAGGCTATAGATTTCTGGAATGAACTTTCAGGTGATGTTTTTGCTCTCGAGTCAATTTCTGATTTCGAAAAAGCTCTGCGTGTGTTGTTTTAATAAAAGAAAAATATAAATATACTGTATATATATATATATATATATATATATATATATATATATATATATATATATATATATATATATATATATATATATATATATATATATATCTGTGTGTGTGTGTGTGTGTGTGTGTGTATGTGTCGGTTTTCGGCACGCCTCTGTAAGCGGATTTGTAACACCGGCCTTTTTTGTGTCTGTGTGCGCGACGCACAGAATGCAGTGTACATTCTTTGTTTTGTATTATCCACTCCTGCTTTCGCCCTAAACAGGGCTGGCTGCATTCTCAAATTAAATAAATAAATAAAAAAGCTTACGTACGCTCGCGTGAAGATATTACCGCAAGTTACCGGCACATTCGTGCTCCGTACGTAGTGTTCCGACCAGTTAAAGAGTTTCGCGGATAAATTGAGTTGTATGCGGAACCCTCGGATCCGCCCCATTTGAAAAGGCCGCACTGGTTGTTCGGTCAACGACGTGATCCGCCCAACGCGCGCGCGGAGTCCGCTTGCACGCACTCACAGACTTGACTCTCTTGGCATCACAACAAGCTTCAGCTTCCTCGTTTACCCTCCGCGTTTCAACCATGCCGCTCTTGACGATTGCGTCTGCGGCTTCGCTCGTTTTGTCGAAGTCTTTGACACTGATCGCAGCCGCGATGAGGCTGATTGTTATCAAGAGATGTTGGAAGCTGGATCTTTCGATGGCGACCCGCTGGCGACCACCTCGAGCAAGGACGAGATCGTCGCGGTCGAACTCGCCCAGGTCGCCGTCGTCCGTGACAATCTCGCGGGTGCATGCAGGGTAGAAGGTCAAATGGCCGGGGGCGAGAGCGAGAGTAGCGCTGAAGCAACCGGGTTGAGTGAGAGGACATGGTAGTACCGTGGCGAGGAGAGCCTGGGTGATTATGGAGGTGCCTAGAATGAGATAGCTTTCATGAACACGCAGAGTTCGGCAGTATCGCGATACAAATGTATCGCGATAGTATTTCAGAAATGCATTTCGTATCTGTATTTCTGTATCGCGATACATTTTTTTCACCAATATCTGTATTCCTGTATTGGGATACATTTTGAATGTTCCTTTGTATTGCAATACAATCAGGGTGAAATGTACTTCGTTACATTTCTTGAGAAATCCTCCCCCCCCCCCCCCCCCCCCCGGGAAAAAAAATCTAACGCATTTTTTTTACTTCTGAAGGCACCAGGGCCAAGGAGGTGCTGGGGAATTGTTACCATGCTGACCAAGGTTCCTTCCGGTTCTCAAAACTATTTTCCTATCCGTCCTCTTCCCCCTTCTGAGAAGTGTTGCGTAGTCGGGGACTCGAACTAGGTGGCGTGCCAGGAGTGGAGTCAGAGCATAAGGTGGACAACTGAGCCAGTTGGTTGACGTTATACATGATGGGGAAAACAGCTCAGAAAACACGGACTACGAAGAGGAACAAACACGACTGGACGATGCTGTCCTGTCGTGTTTGTTCCTCTTCGTAGTTTGTGTTTTCTGGGCTGTTTTCCCCATCAGTCAGAGCACCTTCTGCCACAGGTTCTTAGGTAGGAATTTCTTGAGTTATTATTTGCTGACATCCAATGCCCGCTGCTAACCGTCTCTCTTGCCTTAGCCTACACACGCGGCCGGCAAAGCTGAGCCACAGTTCGTTGCAGCAAGAGCCTGGCGGTGGTTGCCTTGAAATAGAAGGATGACTCACGCAGTGAAGTTCAACACATATTCGAATGCGTCTGCGGCTGCGCCCGTAATATTGCACGGCTCAAGGGAACGTCATCAGCCGACGTGAAAGTAACCCGCAGCTCTGGTGATCCGAAACCCAGGGAGGAAGTCAAACGTGGCCTCGCTGTGCCGACCCAGACTTCGTACACCTGCGACTCGTCTCGAGCTCGCTGTTTCTCGGAGAGCTCGCACTTGTGCCGGCAATATCAGGTCGCAATCCACGAGGTCTCTGTTTGGAGTATGCAAGACAAAACTTGAGGACTGCAATTCATGCGTCGGTGGCAGAGGGTCGGCAGGAAAGACCTATACAACAGGGATGCCACCGTATCGTTTTTTCAACCGTAAGAGAAGATAAGACAGGTGTTCCAGGACGCTTCAGGTAGTCCACTATTCTCGAAAAATCCAAATGACATTCCCTGCTCGATCTTCAACGAGGTAACCTACAACGAAAGTACACATTGTCCTTTCATACAGCAGCGTGCTGAAGTTTCATGTTCAAGGCCACACCTACAGATAAAGAATGCCAGTTCATTCCACCGTGACGTCATGTGATAAATGTTGACAGGGGCGTCCTTATTGGACGGAGGTGTGGTGATTTAGGATGACATATAATTTATTTAGAGGTCAAAGTCTTTTCGCATGCCTCATCAGACAGACAGGATGTCAGGGAAGGGACCGCGGTCAGTCTTCGATGGAACGTTTTCTTGAGCCCATTTAAGACTCCTCGTCGTCCGAAATTACTACCTTCAAGGCAAAGTGCCAAGCCTACGGTAAAGTAATTTCGCGATAAAAAAAACTTCAACCTCCAACTTCAAGCTTCATCTCATTTGGCGTCTCAAACAAATTTCAAAAATGTATTGCAGTATCAGTATTTCTCTATTTGTATTTCTGCCCTCCCTAAAATGTATTCCTGTATTTGTATTTCCAAATATTTTTACCTCTTTTTAAAATGTATTTCTGATACGTATCGCGACACACTTTTACAGATATATCTCAGTATCAGTATTTTAACTACTATTTTAATGTATCCCAGTATTTGTATTTCCACATACCTTTTTGAGTATTTCCGCCCAACCCTGGTTCATGGGCACCAGGGTTCGACTAACTTGGATGGTGTTGCCTGGTTGCCCGATGAAAATATTAAAAATTCATAAATTAATTCTTGCAATTACTAGAGCTCAAAAAATTTCTAAACGTGGTGTATATACTAAGCAGCTTATGAGCCTTCCGTTTAGAAAACAAATAGTATACCCGGTTAATTTTCAAGCCCTAACTTTTTTATAGCTCGGCACGTGGAATACAAGGCTCGGATGTTCCGGCGACTTGCGTTCGCAGAGGCTGGTTCACACAGACCCGTTTGCACCCTTTATGCTATTTAACGTTACGTTGCATTACATTATACACACTTACGTACTGCGCGTTCAGTCTGCCCCGCAAAGGCGCTACGGAACATAACCAAGAACCACTAGGAGACATCTCGCAACGATTGCCATTAGCCTACAGCGGACGGGCTAGACATGGCGGTCAAACGTCGCTGCAGACAAATTGGATTGGTATTCAGGATAGGCTGGTTCAATGGTGTCTAAAAGGCTCTACAGCGACGGCGACAAAGGCTGATGATTGATGCAACAAACGATGGCTGTGTCAGGATTGCCAAGCTGTTGCCTTATTCGTTGAAACTGACAGGCACCAGGAGAAGAAAAAACTTATACTTAATGAAAAAAAAAAAAAACGTAAAGAAAACGGTGCATTCTCAACCAGCCTGTTTTCGCACAGGGGCACATGTTTACGTTATCTTACGTTACGTAATGTATCCTCGAGTTATCCGGGCTTAGTATGGGGGGTCGAGTGCAAAGAAACGTGTTCCATTGGTCGCCACGCTTTATACAAAGCACAAATGTCCCGGTGAGCTTCGACACAAGCGAACGTAACGTAACGTAACGCAACTTAAGCAGACTGGGATAATTGAACTGACCTTTCAGCGTATACGTCAGCTTCCTAACGCAAGGAAACGGTGCTGTCTAAACCGGCCTTTAGCTTGTAAGCATCTGAACGCTTCTCTCGCAACTTTTGATCCAGTAAATGGGGACTCCGACGCGTTTATGCAAAAAATAGACCATTGCCAAAAGCCAAACAAGGAGCCTTAGCGGTCACCATTGCTTGCTCATGATGCGCTCGATTCGATCCGTGTCCTCGCCGAACGCTGACTCAGCGTTCGTGTCCAATACAAGCTGAACCAAGTTCACGCCGAACTCTGTCGCAACCTTCGTGTCCAGTAGACGCCCCGAGCACGTGCTCAAGCCCTGACGGGCTGGCGATGGATACCGAGTGCATCGTACAGCCTTGTGATCTCACGTGATCGCTCACGACGAGAGAGGCCTAAAGATACTGAATATATTATATTGAGGCAAACGCCTCGGAGGACAGGGCCAAAGGAGATTAGAGTCGCCTGACAAGGGCTCGTCCTCATGTGCAACCCAGCAGAAAAATGTAAATTAAAAAAAGTAATCAAAACAATTACACCATTACACAAAGACACAATGACATATACAAAATGTGATCTAAGAAAACAGAAACACATCAAAATACTAATACAGAGTATGTTAGACCTAGAATGAAACTTCTTAATGTGGTTTTAAAGGCGTGTAAGGACAGTGTTTCAGGATGGTTATTTAATAATTGTGCGATTTGATTAGGTATCTTTTGTCTACATTAGTTGGTTCGTATTTTCGACTGTAGATTCTGCGTATGACAGAAGGTACATGTGGATGCCCTGTTGATGTATTTTGATTGCACGAACTAAGGGCGTAGTTTAATTTTGTGGAACATTTCAATTGCCAATTTCAAAGTGAGTGATTGTTCTACTCTAAGATGTGAGTATTTAATGAAATATAGGCAGGTGTGTTCCCGATATGATACATTGGCAATTGACCGCACTGCTTTTTTTTTCACAAGAGCTAACTGAGATACGGTCTTTGAGAATGTACCCCATACTAAACTACAATAGTTTAAACGACGATGAGCAAGAATACAGTAGTGCTTGCGCTTTAACAAAACCGGAGGCATGCACTTTAGCCTACTTATAATTAAAATTGCCCATGAAATGTCGGGTCGAATCCAATAAATATCGGAAGACCAAATTAAATTTTCTTGAAACAGTACTCCTAGAGACTTGTAGGTTTCAACGTAACCAATTTGAATGTTCTTAAATAAAAAGTTTAGTTTTCAATTAATATTTATATTTCTTGCTTTAAATATCATATATTTCGTTTTTTCAACGTTTGGTTCCAATTCATTTCATGCCAACCACGTAATTCACTCTATCATCCAGCCGTTCGCTAATGTTCCAGGCTGATCTATGTTTGTACCCGAAAAATATATTGGTGTCATCTACATACAGTACAATATCAGGTGTATGTGGTATGTTAACAATATCATTAATGTACATCAAAAATAGACTTGGTCCAAAGATCGATTTTTGGGGAACCCCATAATATATATTACCGGTTTCCGATTTTTCGCAACCAAGAGTGGTGTATCTGACACGTTCTGATAAATAACTTTGATTGAGTTGTAGGGCAATAGCTCTTATACCATAATTATAAAGCTTTTAAAGAATTATTTCATGATTGACTAAATCAAAGACTTTTTCTGAAATCTCAAAATACGCCTAATTTAAAAAGCTTGGTTTCAAAATTAGCTAAAACTTTATTCTTAGCATTCGGTAAAGCTTCTTGAGTAAATTTCCCTTTCTGAAAACCATGTTGTTTGGCAAGGAGATTAAGTTTGCTAAAATGATCGGACAGTCCTAAATTAATTATTAATTATTATTTTTGCAAATATTGGTAATACGGATATGGGTCTGTAGTTATAGTACAGTAAGGTCCACCTTAGTCTATCATTTATACTAGTATGAACTTTAGTCTCGGAGGAAATACCCCAGTGCCTGATATTTTATCACAGATTGCAGAGAAAGGAAGTCTAATTATATTATCAATTGCTTTTATTGGTTTAACTTTTAATTCATCATCGCTACATGCGCCGCTTTTTTTAATGAATTAATCACGTTAAATCTTAGGTCTATGTTGTTGGTGATATAAATATAGATCCTGGTGGGCGTGTCAACATATAAAATTCAAAGATTTTTTCGTTGAACAAGAAGGACGATGGAGCGCCTCAAAGTAAAAAAAAGGCATTAAACAACTTTGCAAGTGTTCTACCTGAATAATTAACACCATCTATTCCAGGCACACATGGGGATAGTGCTACTCAACTTAGACATAATTTCTTTTGCTGTCGTTCATACTTTCATTGGATTATGTTGAACTGCAATGAATTTATTTGTGTAATAGTTTGCTTTAGACTTATTTCCGTTGCAGCTTAACTTGTTTCGTATTTTTCTGTGTTCAATCAAGTTACTGATGTATTTAAATCTTGTAAATGCATCGTAAAGCATGTCTCATTTATTTATCAGTTTGGAAAGAGATTCCGTAATCCAGGATTTTCGTGACCTGTTATGCCTTTATGGCTTTTCTAAACGGAAATGATTCTTCATAGGCACTTTTTGTTTTCTCCGAAGACTTAACATACAATTTACTGGAGCTTGGCTCATTGTATATATCACTCCAGTTTATGTTCCATACAAGTGCTGCAAAGCATTCGATATTATAGTCGCTTATATCTCGATAATAAGGGCTACTGATATTCGTTTTATTGGAGCTTTTGTTTTTGCATGGAACAGAACAAAACAAGACTAAGTGATCACTTAAATCAAGTGTCATTACACCGGATGCTATGTCATTAGTCATTTCATTGGTTATACACAAATCAAGTAAAGTCTCAGTATCAGACATAACTCGAGCAGGCCGATCTATAATATATTCAAAACCACATGATTGCACAACATCTAGAAATTCCAACTGCCATGACTCAGATAGCGTCAGATTAATATTAAAATCACCAAGAAGTATTACAGGCAATTTACAACCAGAAGAATACTGAAAAATAGCTTTCAGGAATTCAAGAAATACACTAGGGGACCCAGAGGGCAGTCGGTATACGATAGCTATAATGTAATTACGACACTTCACAAGAAGACACTCAACATTCGAACAAGCACAAGTAAGTTCGCAAATACCACTGCACACCAGGTTATTGATGGTAATAAAAACCCGAGACTCAGTAACACAGAACGGGACGAACACAACACAGCTACTGTGTTCCTTAGTCTAGGGTTTTTATTCGAATGAATCACCACCAGCTCGCTTGTTTTTTCTAAGTATTTTAGCAGTCATACAATGTTACTTTTATTGTAAAGGGATACTCCCCCACTTCTTTTTCACTACAAAACATGCCTACATGGTTAAACCAATAAATTCAGGAATATGATAATCAAAATTAAGCCATGTTTCATTGAATGCTAAAATATCAAAGCGGTGGTCTAGACTGAAAATAAATTCTTCAATGTCGTCACATTTGTTTCTAATCCTTCTTGTATTTAAATGAACTAAGAATAACATAATGTGGCTGCGTGAAATGTTTTATTGAAGAATATTTTTGAATAAAGTTTCTAGTATAATATCTGTGTTCAGTAGAATTTCCCATTAATAAAAAAAATAGACGCATCTCCACGTGGTGAATGATGTTGATTGGGGCGAAGCTCTGGTGGTGCTGATGATATTGATTTTATTGTTCATAGGATGTGCTGATGGTGCTGATTTTTTTTTATTGCTCATAGGTACTGCTGAGTTCCGGGTTGCGTTTCGATTTCATTATTACTGCTTTATGGTTGGTGAACTGCAGAGCCAGTGGTTCTTCTAGCGGATCCCCTTGGATCCGCTAGAAGCCGTCGGAACGCATCTCCACGGCTTAAGTCAACGGTCCATGTCAGAAGGAGAACGTGTGGTATGGAACGTGGTAATATACGCATTTGAGCATTTGACCGCAGCGCCCTCTCGTCTATAAACGTTGAGCCAATGCATGCAAAGTTTAACGCGATTATATACGCATTTGACCGCAGCGCCCTGTCCTGTATAGATGTTGAGCGGGTACATGCAACGTAAGAACTTACAGCGCTGTTAGAATGACATAAATGTTGCTGTAACTACCATGCAATAAAGGAAAAAAACAATTGGAGTGTAGCGTAGTGTTTAAGACGTCTGCTTCCTAAGCAAGCAGTTCTGGGTTCGAACCTCCGTGGAGGCGTACGTTTTTTTTTTTGGTTTTTTTTTTTTCTTTTTTAGGTCGGCCGATCTCGGAGGCAGTGCAATCGATGTGAGCACGGACGCCGGACAAGGCTAGATCCTAGGGAGCTTCGCCCCTGAAAGAGAAAAGAAATAAAGGAAAGGCTTGAGTGCAGTTCTTTTAAATGTATCACTTCCAGGTCTTCTTTGCGTTCTATATTGATACGACGGTTACCAGCCGCTTTCTCGTGAACATCTTGCCTTCTCTGGGCCATGCAAATTAATACGCTTTTTGGTCGTTTTATTCCTTTTCTGCCAATTTTTTTTGTTGTTTTTTTGCCGTTAGATATTTTCAGATGCGTACTATGCACTCTAAGAAATGTCTGTGTGTCTGCTTACCCGCAAAACATTTAAATAGCCAATCTCTGCGATCTAGGCAATCAGCTCAGCGAATGATAAGCCGGAACATCAATTTAGACCTAAAAATGAAGACTGCGCTGCGTCATTACGCAATGCAAAGCTTCATGCTTGCGTTGCGTAATGCCACAGCACAGACTTAATTTCGAGGTCTAAACAGATGTTCCGCCTCATCTTTTGCTGAGCTGGTTTCGTAGATCGCAGAGATTGGCTATTTAAATGTTTTGCGGGTAAGTAGATGAGCAGGCATTTCTTAAAATGTGGATTTCATTTGCTTTAGCTGGGATTTTTTTTCTTTTTTGTAGCCACTTGTTTCTAGTTACTTGGAATGTGAACCGTGCCAAGATAACTGGGACTTTGTTGGTCTTAAGAGAGAGTGTGTGCTGCCTTAAGATCTTGCTCGGTCAGCTTTGGTAGTTGGAGTTGTTCAAATAGTGTATTTAGCTGATTCATCAAGTTCTCATATTCGCAAGGTGCCAGACCGTATAGCTCGATGTTTTGGCGTCTACTTTATTGTTGTAGATCGTTTATTTTACGTCTGAGTTGTAGTACTTCGGTATCGCCACCTGATTCCCCTTTTTCGACACGCTTCTTCAGTTCGATTATTTCTTTGTTTTGCTGTTGTACTTGGGTAAGCAGGACATCGTACTGGTCAGACAAAACCTGGACCGAGCGTTCGATTCCGTCAACAGTGTTCTTTATTTCCATCAGCGTGTCAACTTTTGAGTGTAGTGCCGTTATAGCAGACAGCCTTCTGCTTATTTCTGCAAGTGTAATTTCGTCATCTCTCCTGTTTCTAGACGTGGAATAATCGGTTTCTAGATTGTTACTTATTTGTGCTTTCTTACACCTAGGGCATGTCCAAGTCTTTTTTAGAGGCGGCACTTTTCTTTATCAAAAGCGCTTTTAGTCACTTTTGAGCACGCCCCCAAAGGGAATTTAAATTCGCATTCAGTAGAGCATATCAGAGTGTTACCCTCTGGAAACGGCTCATTGCACGCTATACATATATGGTCCTCTTCATCAGATGGCATATGACTTCAAAAGCAAACACTGGTAGACGTCGTAGCAGTAAAAACAGCAGCAGTGACAGCAACGGCTGTTTGAACTTTACGCAAGGAGCTAAGAGCACCAACCTGAAAATATAAATGTGTACTTTTAGGGCAAGACGGTACTGCCGCTGACGCTGCTTGACAGCTTGTGGCGCGCCGTCTTGCAGACAGCTCATTTATCCTCATTATACTGGTGACGTCTGTCTGCTTGCTTGCTGTTGACCAATGGCGGCACGGTGATAGCTTGCGCGATAGTCGTCGGCCCACAGGAACAACGCAGCACTACAACGGTCAGCTGAAAATATAGATGCGTAGTTTTAGGGCAAGAAGGTACCGCCGCTGCCGCTGCTCAACTGCCTGAAGAGATGGTTCATCTCAATTTATGGGATGCGTTTGCAATTTAATGACGGACGCCTCCAGAGGAGATTCATTGCAAAGTGCTCATACACTAAGTTTTCGCGTGGCGATGAGGAAAATTGACGAAAAGCCTGAGACGCTCCCAGACGACCAACGCGTTCGTCACTTCTTCGCAGCTCGTATCGCAAACGCGACCCGTAAACCACGTGGCCCCGATCTAACAGACGCAAACTCTTTGTAACACAAACACTCCAGAGAAGACGCTGGAATCAAGCCCCTCGATGTGTATGCGTTTGTCTTACAAGTAGCGTCAAATGCGATAGTGCACGAGGCCCGTGTCTCGAGCGGTCTTTGGAAGCAAAATGGCGGCGCAGCACTGAAATGAGCAGCCCTCGGAAGCGAATAGCGACGGAGCTCCCGCTCATGGCACGTGTCTTGAGCGTTTCCACAACAATAATTGACGGTACTTGTGCAAAAAACACACAAAACAAAAATCATCGTAGGGTTTACGCTGAATCACTGGCCGGCGCCACATGTTAAACTCTCCAACTGCACATCACACTACAGCACATTTTAAGATATACTCTTTAGGTAAGGAATCTGCCCGACGCGGAGCCACCAGATAGAGCCCCTCACGAGCGCATGCGCGTCCAGCTGCCCGCGGCGAACTACCGTGGCTCACCGGCGACACAAGGCAACTGTGAAAAAAAAAAAAGCATAAATAAAATATTTCTTTGCCATGGGATTTTCCGTGCACCCATCGCACATCCTTGAGCAATGAGCACGGGCTCGTACGATGCCATGGCAACGAGATATTTTATTTATGTCTTTTTCAGTTTCGTCGTTTCGCCAGCGTGCGACGCTAGTTCGCCGAGGGCTGTTGGGCGCGCGCACGAGCTCAGGAGAGGACTTTATCTGATTGTTCCTCGAGCCAGTGTTCTACTCAGTCGTAAGCAAAGGCAAGTGTGCGAATAAGCTGCCTCAAAGATTGCTATCCTCGCCCTTTCGCGGTTTATCCCTCAGTCTCAAGCACGATTCTTCTTCTTTCTTTCTTTTTTTTTTCTTGACGAAGCCTAATTGTCGTCCTAACGTTTATCATCATTGAACTATCTGCGAGGATCTGCGTCCAGCTACCATGCTCCACTCGGAACGACGTCCCCCGAATCGAAACGGAAACAGTTTGGGAGGTTGGGAGAGGAAGTGAAAGGGAAAGAGACTCCCGAAAGTCGGTGGCAATTATCTGAGCTCTCCCCTTCCCCTTCACTCTCCTCCTCCTTCTATTTGTGTGATGAGGGGGTAGGGGTGTAATTATCCGCAGGAGGGTGTCCGTGCGTACACTGATGCGGCGCGTGTTTGGGTGGCTCATAGCGCGGACTGCACGCTTCGGAAAGTTTTCCGAAAGCGTCGTCCGATTTGGGATTGCGTGGACGCCTGGATGGGGAGGATTCAGGTTTCAGCTTCGGGAAGCCGCTTCTCTGAAAACTGTGAGCTTCGGAAGCGACGGAGCTGTGAAATAGTTCGAGGTGTGCGCCGGACCGTATAGAGGGCGATGCTGATGGTGTGAGGCACGAGCTAGATGCGAGGGTGTTAGAACATCGGTTTCCTCGTTTGCGACTGTTGTGCCAAGCATAGATGCATGTTATCTTCCTACTTGAGCTCTCAACGTGTTAACAACTGCGCGTGAGTAATGATGCCGAGCACGAGATCTTTTCCGGAGGGTGCGTAATTGTCCTTGTCGTATGTGGTGCTATCGCTCATTCAACCTTATACTCATTGTTTCATATTTTATAACCCTGTATACTATATAGTGCCGTGCGTATGCTAATAAACAATATGTTTTATTACGTCAACAAGGTACCTTTTGTGTAGATGCTAATGGCCATGGCCTGGACCTAGGTGAGAACAGGCATTTTCTTTCGCCGGGAAAAAAAGAAGTAGCTCCGGTTACAGAGAGCCGAGGGGAGTGAAATGGACTGAGACTGATACAAAAGTAGGGTAAAATAATAAAGAAATATATGAACAGAGATATAAATAGAAAAATAGAAAAAAAATAAAAAAAAAATTCAGAGTAAGCCACAAAAATAGAAAGAAAGAGAGATAGACAGGGACCAAGTGATAAAGTTAAATAAACAGAACAACAGAGAGGTGAGATACAGAGAGAGAGGGGCACACGTAAAAAAGAAAAAAGGAAAGACAAAAACACAAAAAGAAACTATTTATGGTAAATTGCTGGGCAAATATGTAGCATACGTGAATTGTTTAGCATCACGGGACACCAGGTCAAGTGGCGTGAAATTCCCCGCTAAATTTAGCCGGAAAACTGGATTAGGGTGTAGGTTACGGGACATTAATTTTCCCGCTAAATTTAGCGGGGAATTGCACGTCACGTGATTTGATGTCGCGCCACCTATACACCAATTCGGCTTCCCCCTAAATTCAGCACAAATACTGAATTCATGTGTAGGTCAGTGAAGTCTCATACTGTAACACTGCGCGCGTTACATTATGGGTCGCCACAGGGCACGGCTTCACGAAATGCGACTTCACGAAATTCGGAGCAACTGGCTCAAAAAACGTTTCAAGTTAAAAGACAAAGAGATAGAGAGATAGAGATAGAGATGCGGGCAGTGAGAAAGCAAGAAAAATAGAAGAGAAACAAAGAAAGATACGAATAAAAGGAGAACGAGACAAAGAGGGGGACACGGGAGCACAGAGAACAGCCGACGCAGATGCGCCACCCTCGCTCCCCCACCCAGCGACGAATTCAAACAAACGGGAGCCTGCAATTCGTTGGAGAGCGACAATAGGCGGCACGGAACCGGCAAAAGCAAAATAAAAGCCGAGGCGGCATGTCGGAGTTCGGAGTAGAAAAAAATTGCTCAACCGTGCCCTGCGCCACTTATCTGCGAACCTTACTTCCCCTCCCCCCATTCCCCCGGCCCTCCGCCCCCCCCCCCCCCCCTTTCCCAAAGACAAAAAATAAAATACATAAATAAAACAGATAAATATTAATGGAGAGTTTAGAACAATATCGCTTACGAGAGGAAAGTCTCCATCTGGCGTGATGGTCCCAGGAGCGGGAGGAACCAGCGAGGCAGTGGGACGTCTGAAGCTGAAGCCAAAGTTCCCATGTTGTTTACTGGACATAAAATTCAGTTTTCATTTTTCTTGATATACGTCGGCGCTCTTCCGCTGACGCACACACTGAGAACATTTGCATAGTTACACCATGGAGCTATCGACTTGAAGTGACTGTAATGAAACTTATAGCGTTTAGTTACATTATAATTATGTTATGGTTACTCTAAGTATTAGTCACGTACCATTCCGTCAGCACAAAGTGCTACCGACCCATATGGGCACTGTACGGGTAGTGGGGTTAACAAGCGTGGCATATATGGGTAGCGCAAGGGCCGGTACCGTTTGCCTAATCTGACTATGGGACCTCGACTCACTAGGGAAAAACCGCAAAACAAGCAGTGCTCGCAGACGTGTGTCAAAAGACCCGCTTGGAAATTTTCCTTTATGCTTGAGAAGCCTTAATTGGTTTCAACTGCGCAGACGTGGGAAGTAGTCCGTTACTTTTTTAAGTAATTTTGTAATTGCCACGTTACGTTTTTGTGAAAGTAATTTTAGTGTAATTTCGTTACACATATTGGTAACCGTTTACTTCAATTACTCGTTACTTAAGAAATTAACATAATACAGAAAATAGAGCAATGTGAGCAGGTAGTTAAGCAGCATAAAGATAGCAATTTTCACGATATAGAAAACAACTTGAAGAGGAGAGTAAAAGCAAAAAGAACACGATTGTTTGTATAACCGGTCACTATAACCACTATAGAAAAACGTGCAATGCAGATACAAATATGCCAAACACCAATGTAAAAAAAAAAAAAAACGCCGAGAAGGCGTTGTCTTCTTGATCTCCTAGGGGATATAGAAGCTGATAGTGCGCATGCGCACCGCTAGCTTTGTGTGCAGAATTTCAGGGATCTTTTCCTGTCGCCCTAAGCTAGCGGGATGGCGAATGTGGATGCAGCTTTCGCTGTGTTGTCAGCCTACAGGTGAATGGAGGGCTCCTACATTTTTTCTCTTAAATACAATATTTAATTTCTATAAGGAGTATTATAATACGAGCTCATAAGAAATGGAATGCAGTGTTGCAAACCATTTTTGAAAACATCCAAATTGTTTTTCTTATTTTTTGATAAGTGTATAAAAAGTAACGTGAAAGCAGATAGTAATGTAGCGAGTAAAGTAATTCGTTCCTTTCCAGAGAAAGATATTTGTGACGGTATAATCTATTACATTTGAGGGTCGGTATTTTTAATTGTTATCGATTACTTTTTTCAAGTAACAGGCACAAGTCTGCAAATGCGCAAGCCTTGCCTTAGTACTGCCTGAAAACCACCGTCAGAGAAGCGTTTAGGGCATCTGAAGAGCGTGCAAATCATTTCCACCGCCAGCTCACCTGGCACCTATCATATTGTCGCTGAATGTAGCTCGCTTCCACTGGCCGGTGGTTTATCTGTTCGATGCCCGTTTGTACTCGATTCCTTGCCTGACACCCCTCGCAACCGAAGAAAAAAAACACACCGAAGGCACTTAGAACAGCTCATGTGTACACTCTTTTTGGAGTGTAAGTGACTTGTCACAGAATCCACTCTTTTAAAGAGTAACTCTAACTCTTCGGAGGCATGTGTATGTTTAACTCTTCCACACAAGTGTTCACTTAACTCTTCTATAGAGAGTAACTCAATGCTTTTGAGAGAGTCAGGGTTACTCTTTTGATGTGTAAGTGTAAGATTTAACTTCACTGCTTTGTGTAGAGTAATTGTAACTCCATGAGAAGTGTTGCCTAAACTCTTTGATGAGAGTACATTTCACTCATTTGTGTGGAGTGACTATAACTCTATCGGAAGTGTTGCCGAAACTCCTAGTTGACGAGTGAAGGATGGTCTCCAGGGAGAGTTACCTTCATGCCTTCATGTAGAGTAACTACAACTCTATTAGAATGTTAACTGTACTCTGTATTTAAAAGTTTCGAGTACTCGCCAGGAAGAGTTACCCTCACTCTATCGTCTAGAGTAACTACAATCTCATTAGAAGTGTTGCCTAAGCTTGGTATGCAAGAGTTAAGCATATTCTCCCGGAAGAGTTTAATTCACTTGTTTGTGGAGAGTAACTAAAACTCCATTAGAAGTGTTGTTTGAACTCTGTATTTAAGAGTTAAGCACGCTTTCCAGGTAGAGCTGTAATAACCTTTTTGTGGGGAAATACAACTCTATTAGAAGTGTTGCCTAGAGTCTGTATTAACGAGTTAACTATGCTCTCTAGCGAGAGTTCATGTCACAGAACAGCACACTTGAGCAGTTTGTATGACCACTATTTAGAAAGAACTTAACGCTTTAATACAGAGTTCAGGCAACACTTGAAATGGGGCTGTAATTACTCTACAGAAAGAATTGTCTACAGTAAGTACAGCCCCATTTGATGTGTTGCCTAAACTCTGTATAAAAGAATTAGCACCCTCTTCAGGAAGGGGTCACACAAACTCCGCTCAATTATGCTGTTAAATATTTTTTTGAGAGTATTGTTGGGTGCAAGTTAACCCAGTGAAAAGTAACGGAAACACCTGAAAACAAAATTAGAAGAACGGAAGTGTAAAAATGGCCTTGTTGAAAAAAAGGTTGCTGAAAAAAAAAAAATCTTCTGGCAAGTGATATTTCTAGCCTGTTGAAGTGCGACCACTGTACTTTTCGTTTTGCAATTATTCTATGAAATGTCAATACCTCCCTTAATTTCACTGTAATTTGGAATACTCTTGTCCTTATTGTATGAGTTGTTCCATGCAACTAGGGACAACTCAAGTATTTTGCAATGAACAGTAGCCCTACAATCTAAAAGCGGCTATGTACTATCGCGGAAAATATGAGCTGAAACAGCGCTCCGGCCTGTGCACGGTACTACCTGCGCCGCCTGTCGCATCGCTCCCTAAACACGGCGCACCCTGAGTACGAGATAAATTCACACTTGCGCTCGCTGCTCCCCTGCCCTTTTCCGGGCGTCTGCAAGCGAGACGGCGGGTGCGACAGCGGCCATGTGTGTGGTAGGGCGGCGGGGGGAACAAGATATTTCATTTGTCGTCCCTCTTTTGGAATTGATTTACTTTACTCTATCGCGCAAAATCCCGTAGAAGAAACCGCTGACTGGTGAAGAAAAAATATTGAAGTGTCTGAAATTTCAGCTGCGATTATCGTTTTTGAGAGTCAGATCAAAAGACCTTGCAGGTTGTTTTTGTTTGATTATAGGTGCATGCACGAAGTAGGACATAGTAAAATATAGGCCAAAATCTGTATGCCGGATTTAGTCCGGCTCCAAGGTATTTACTTTTTTTTCCTTTTTCATTGATCACAGATGTTTGAAAAAAGGTTTTGTAACCTTGATTGGTATTAAAGGGTCAAAAGTACTATTTCTTTATTACTGGACCACGTGTTTGTTTCAAACAAAACAAGTTGCTGACAAGACACCAGTTTTTTTGTTTACACATTTCTAGTATTAAGTGGGACAAACAGTCAGATATGTTTGCCAGGAGAAGGAGATGGAAACATGGTAATCGAAAGAATATTTACAGAAGACAATGTCAGACACAAAAGAAAAGATTAATAGTCGGCGTGGAAGTTCAACTGCACCATACAAGAAGATCGAGATCAAGGAGGCGCCACAGAAACGTATGCGTGGCTAACGGCGTCAAACAGTGCATTGGAACCGTAGCATCAAGCTTTGTTCTAATCGGCAGAAGTCCGCTTCAGGGGGTCCGGAGGCGCACTAAAACTTACAAAATAATTCAATACCGCGTCATTCTCCCCTCCCCCCCCCCCCCCCCCCCCCCCCCCGACCACGGCTCCCATCTTGTCTGGTAAGAAATCATAGGGTGCGGCAACAAAGTCTGGCTGCGCCCGAAGCCACTCCCATTCACCTCATTGCGTTTTCAGAATTTGTGGGCAGTAGCGCGGTGGAGGGGACGCCGTGTCATGGCTGCCTTGATGCGCCTCTAGATGTTTTTGATGATGTTCAGATCGGCTCCTTTTGGGGGGCCAAGACAGCTCCGTCAGGCAGCGCTCCTCAAGGAGATACGAGCGTGACAACACATTTTAAACATCGGCGCTTTCTTGAAATGCACTGAAATGCATGTTAGCTGAAAACCGTGAACATTGGGCTACACGGCGCACGCATCGTGATGGTGGTTCCGTCTGCCAATATTTTCGCTAGCAGACGGCCGGAAGAGCGCAGTGGCGCAGTGAGCGCATAGCGATAATATATCTCGGCCTCAGGGTGCGCCGTGTTTAGGGAGCGGTGCGACAGGCGGCGCAGGTAGTACCGTGCACAGGCCGGAGCGCTGTTTCAGCTCATATTGTCCGCGATAGTACATGTTCACAAGTAGATGGTTGCATAGGAAATGTGGAACTGCAGCTCAAAAATGACATGAAATATATAGCATATGAGCCTGCACAGAGGCAGTAGGTTCTCATGAAAAGTCAGCATAGAAAGAAAACAGTAGAATAGAGTTTATTATTAACCAAGATTTTACTTTCAGAAGGCAAAGAAGGCAAAACTGGCACACAAATTTCCTCTGGCTAACAAGTTTTTAACTTTGTGATCAATTCTAAAGCCAGGACGGACTTTATTCTGTACTTCAACCCAATGAAGTGCCCAATCACTGCGAGTGACTGGCTTGTTTTTTGACGGTAAAAAATGCCGTGGACTTCGTGCACTGCAAGAACAAGCGCTGCACCAGCCACAATATCCATCACCTCAAAGGAGTGATCCTCCAAGACCACAGTTATGGCACTTGAGTCCTCTTCGACGATTCGCATCACCGGATAGGTCGATCGGTCGTGTTCCTCCTCCTGTGAAGAATGAATGCTTAAAAGTAGAGTCAGCAATATTAAAAGAGAGGAAACGGCTCACGAAGTGCCCTTAGCTAATACCAGTGCACTCATTTGCGAGACAATGGACCATTTGCGAAAATTCCAGGATCCATTCATAAGATCCGCTCCAATAGTTGGCTGGGACTCACTTTCCTGCCGACTGAACAAGAGTCCCAACCGAACACTAAGGCAGCACTCATTGCTAGCTCGCCCAGCCGCAACCATCCAAAACGGTTCGTATCCCTTCTGATATGAACACTTAAGATAAACATAAACCACATCCCTCTCTCTGTATCTTTCCCCTTTGTATGCAATGGCAGCCATAAAAAGCTGCAGTTATAAAGGCATCCCCAAGTGTGTACCCTATCGGAAGAAGGGTGCAAGGGCAGGGGCAGACCCCCCCCCCCCCCCCCCTTTCTCCCTGAGTTTTGGAACAATTATAGCAGGCAATATGGGAGAGAGGACAGAGTTTAGCTTCCCTGCACATCATCTCTCCACCTTCCAAACTGTAGCAAATCAGCTGGCCTCTGCCCATAGCGGTGAAAGACAACTCTATGTAGACGAGAATCTGAGGGGTGGGATGAATGCAATTTCTTAACATCTGCATTTGTCCAAGTGGGATGCAATATGTTAGGAACATTTTTATAGGTGAATTAGTGTGAACACCCCATTGGGTTTCTGTGCTGACTGCCTCATGTTATAGTTTATTTCACAACTTTAGAAAGAAAGCTAGCGAATGCAAGTAACATGCAAGTTTGGGGAGACCATTCATTAAATATTGTAACTACAGCTCTACAAGGGGCTAATTCGCAAAAAAAAAGTACCATTCAATCTTAATGAAAAAAAACAATTATACCCACTAAAATGCATAAATTCTAGACAAAACAAAACAAGACGAAAAAGAAATTTAAAAGTAGCCCAAACCAAGAACATACAAATTAAGATTGACGAGTATTAAAATAACTAATAAATATGTCACATGTCAAAACAGAACATGCATCGCGGCGAGCTTTAGCTCTGCCACAACCGACACCACTAGAGAGTCAGCGAGCTGTTCATGTGTGCCACTTCATCGTGCTGCTGCACAATAGATGTGGGCTCTATGTTTTTTATTGCATGCGGATGAACTGGTTGCACCACTCTGAATGCAGGGGCAGGCACACGCATTGCAAGGTCAAATTTAGAGCTTCTTTTTTCAAATAGTAGAAAGGTTAATCTATAAATTGCTTAGCCCTACTCTTGCAACATCGCAGTGTCCCTCAAGCCTTCATCTAGACTTAAGACATGTTTATTGCAATCTCGACATTTAAGTTCACACCTATATTTCTACGTTGATTTGAAAGAAAAAAGAAACAGTTTTAAGAATTACGGTATTTGCGCCACAGAAATATGTAGTTATAAACGTACTCATATTACTTCCATATTATCTACAAGTTATAAATCAAACCGCTGGGTTTCCCTTCAGCTCACAACTGTCAAATGTACTACTAAATTATCAGTCCAATAACTACTCTCTTATACAAACAAAATAGGACAGTTGAGCGGAACATGATGCTTAAATGAGTAAATCATTCACATAAAAAAAACTTGTCGAGTAAAGACGATTACTGGAAAACACTCGCATAGCGCAGCGACATAGCTGACACTCCACAACGACCCGACAAGCTGAATCTTGGCAAAGAAGGACTACTTAACGCCCCGTGGAATTCGGCTTTGGACATACTGGGAGGACTTTACTACAGCACACATCTACCGTCAAGAAACAGACATATTTTAACAAGAAAAATTAGCTAAAAATGACTTCAAACACGAAAATAACCAATCAGAGTGTCTCTCGCAGACTATTAGAATAAAAAGCACTTGCAAATAATACTGTACTGGACCTTTCAGGCCGATCGCTGTGGACTACACGCGAACTAGTCGGAGATTCGCGGCCCAGAGTTAGACACTGTTCAAACTCATCGGATCATGACAAAACGTACATTTCGTAGCAAGAACACATGTCCCCGATGATAAAGAGGAAGGAGAGGATCCTCTCATTGTCACTGTAGTGGAAAAGAAAGCGGTCTGTCGTGTCTTCGGTCCGCCGAAGCTAGTGGTGACATGTATGGTTGGCCACAACAAAGGAAGATCACCGGTGTGTAGGCGCTGCCGAGAGAAATCCAAGGTCTTGACAATCCGCATGTTGAAGATGGCACTTGGCATTAAACCATCATTCTTACTGGTTCCAGCAGGGGTAGCGTGGACAAAGGAGATGCCGAGCCGACTTGCCCGATAAAAAAAAATGTCCGCTAAGCAATGAAATGCACACAAACAACTTAGAAACTGACACTACGGTGTCCTGATATGAACATGTTGATCTTGCCATTCTTGAAAAGAGCTATCTCTGCCGAAAAGAAAATAAAAAAACTTTATAAATTGCGAAGCGCATCTGCCCCTTTGCAGTTCGCGGATGCGCGTGTTGGACATTAGGGAGTTTTAGTAGACCGTGTTTCCTGCTCCGCCAGCCCTCCGCTACGAAGAAACCGCCACTGCGCCTGCGCGCCGATGGCCTTGGCTGTAGAGTTCCGGGAAGCGGAGGGGCTTAGCGGAGCGGGAAACACGGTCTACTAAAACTCGCTATTGAGGGGACCGTCCCCACCGTCTTCCAGTCCCTACCTTATCGTTAGGCCTTGGTTCACGCGAACCCACTTTTTGTGTTTGTGTGTGTGTGTGTGTGTGTGTGTGTGTGTGTGTGTGCTTTGCGGGCTGGACTCCGTCACTCCTAAGCTGAAAGTGAAGAGGAAGCTAAGGTGTTCGGTGAACCATTCACACGTTTGGCTTTAATCACGTGATCACGCTCCCTCCCGTAACTACGCGGAGAGCGGAGCAGGCGATAACTGGTCTGGCGGGCCCGTAGCACTTCCGACACTGTCAGCTTAGGAATGAAGGGAGCCCCCCTCCTTCAAGGATGAGGACGCCGAGTCCCCTACGCTCAAAGAAGAGATTTGAAGAGATTAGTGATGGTGGGTGGGGAAAACGGGAGGGAAACTGTTTTCTCATCACCTTCTCTCGTCCCTTTTGAGGGAGAGATAGAGCTCTTGCGCCAGGCCGAGGGACCTTCGTAACCAACCCGTTTAGAGGTCATCGGCGCGCCCCTCCACTGCGCTCTTCCCTCTCTCGAATTCGTCCGTTTGTCTCAGCTGGTATTTGCTATCCGGGTATCCAAAAACCATTATGGCAGAGTTTGCTTAGACATGATAACTCTTGAGCAAAAGGACAAAAAGGGACTGACAGACACGAAGCACTCAACTCAGCTTGAAGCCTCATGTCAAATTTAAAAAAGATAATGAAAAATCAAATGTCTCCCAACGAAAAGAAAAGGGGCGATATAAATTCCAAGAAGATTGCCGGCCACTTTGGCGTTCCCTCAGAGCACCAGTGAAACTAACTAGATTATGCCTCAAAATAAACAAAACAGGAGAGCATCCGCACAAAGAGACATGCACACAAACATGAGGAATGCGCCACATCGGTAGTCCAAAATATCAACGACATGTGGGCGATCGTACGCGTGTAGCATTATAGCCCCACGTGCAGAATCTATGTGCACGCTTCAACCAGCATTGTTCCCTGTCTTAACCTAATATCTTGAGGGTCTACAAATGACGGCATGCTTACGTTGCACACGCTCGCGTGCACACTAAGTGCCTCTTAATTAAAAGCAGAATGCTCCGCCTTCACGGTGAGGACCAGGCCACATGATCTGGGTTTTTCGCGTCATGGGCTTCTGATAAAACTAGCCTTTTGAAGGCAGGGCAAAAAGGCTAGTGTCAGTCAGTCGTGGGGTATTTGACATCGGGTGCTTTCGTTCACCACCCGATTGTACATAGGGCACGAACTTTCTGTAAAGCGGTCTCGTTTAGGGAACTTGGCAGTCCACTGTGATAAGTGCTCATATGACCCTTTGCTGTATTAAACACTGATTCCGGGCAAGTAGGAACAGAAAAGAGAGGGGAAAATTTTCGAGGTGTTCAAAATCAGTGTAAAGAAAGATGTCAGTTGCGTCAGTGCGTCGTCACTCGTTTCATCAAATAAGAAATTCAGATTCATTTGGCTTGAGGTATAATAAAGTGTGTATCAGTGGCGTAGCCAGGAGAGTTTTTTCAGGGGGTGTTTTTCTTTGCTTAAGCTGTTTGAAAGACAAACAAAAAAAAAAGAGAGGAAAAGTAACTGCCCAAACGCAATTTTGTTTTTATTTTCCTGTTTCTCAGACGACAAAAGTCCAACCTTCTTTTCCACATCTCGTTCGTTAAATATTTAAAAAAAGGAAATTTAATGTTAAACGACGAAGGAACAAAGTCGTAAAATATTATAATTGGCTTTGAGCAAAAACGTCTAGACAGGCTCACAAAATATTACGGTGCGTGCACTTCAATGCGGAACACTCGGGTATTCAATGACTGAAAACTAAGGAGAGGTGCCAGAGAATAGCGAAGTTTAGAATACGATTAAACACAAAAAATGCGATGCGCACAGGGGCAATGAGCTAGTGAAGCGTCACGCTCATTGCTCCTGCTCGGATCACATTTTTTTTCAGAAATTATCGTTGTATAGTCATGTTTTAGGTTATTTCCGTTCTTCGTTGTCGTTTTACGAGAAAGTGGAAGAGAAAAATGCCAGCTTCTATCATTTTGTTGGGTCTAAACATTTAGTGGAAGCCGCCGTCGGTCGATAAAAAGAAGCGAGAGCACTCTTTCGGTGCTGATCTGCATATTCCGGTGAATGTTCAAAAGCGCAGTCCCTATTATCGGCGAGATGTTTTGGTGGCGCCCTCCTATGGTTTCCTCTCGTGACGTAATTACCTTGCAAACAAGTTCGACGGTGTTTATAATTAGCATGGTGGAAGCTATTGCGCTCTGAAACCGACACTGCCAACAGCGTCAAAATTGAAGTTCTTACATTACTCTTATTTCTGTCCATGAGAAAAGCTTTGCTGACGTCATAGTCACCATTCGGCCAATCGTTGAAGGCCGACAACAGCGACGCTTTTGATCGCGCACGTCGCCATCTTTCTGCCCTTGCAGACACAAGTGTGATCGCGCAGGCACGCGCAACCAAAGCACTGCCAAAGCCAGCGAGCTCGCGTTGAAGGCGGAGCGTCTGGCCTCAGCTTCAAATGGAGTAGCAAGCGCCTTGGGACGTTGAAGCACTCAGGTGCTTCAACGTCCCAGTCTTCGGAGTCTCGAAAACAAACGTTCCGCTTCAGCGCTGCTAACGAGCATGGTGGCCAGGGTTTGCAGCAGGCGGGTTAGGTTAGGATACAAGGCCTCTGGGCAGATGCAAGTTGCCTGTACCGCCGAGACGCGCTAAGCGGTGCGGTCCCTCCACATCTGTGTCCAAACCAGTACTTCCCCAGGAAGTTTATTTAACAAAACGAATGTTCCGCACAGGCTGTATATATGCTCGAAATCGAGGCTTGCGACCCAGAGACCGGCGTCGTTGGCCACAACATCGCTCTCGCCTAGGGCGGACGATGCTTCCTGGCGTGAATGTGCCGACTCTGGTTGAGACGTTGATGACACGCTTGAAGTTATAAATCAATATTCATTCTTAAAAAAAAAAAAAGTCAAGAACGGTTTGGCTTTTGAACTCATTTTTGAAAGTTTTTATACGTAGAGGAAGTTCCACGACTCACGTGCTGAACGCAAGCATGTAAACATTACCCACTTCAGCGATTAAAGATGTCAACTAGGTACGCTTTGAAACCAAGTGATTATTAGCATTCCAAAGCTGCTTCAACAGTGCATATGTTGCCGCTTTTCTCTGTTGGTTTTTTTCTTTTTTTTTCTTTTTTTTTAATTATGGGGATGTTTTTGTGTTTGTGTTTTTTCACATTTATGTCTGTGTATTATTGAAGCTAAATAAACACAGGCGAGTGAACCCTAAAAAAAAAAAGACAAGACAAAAAAAAAAAGCTAAGTTGTTTGTTATTTTGTCTTCCGGTTTTCTCGTCATTGTAGGGTTTGTAAAGTCAGAGTATTGCTATTTTGCAATTTTGTTGCGCTGCCCTGAAATTGTCGTCGAGTCCTTGACACTCATAGGGTAAGGGAACTTTAGTTAAGCCGCCTGCATTCCCCGAGGCGAGGCCAGCGTCCTTCGAGGTCAGGATTTCGCGGCTTTTGTGACGTCGGGAGCTGAGCCATTCGCACCTGTGAGCCTGAAGAAAGGTTTCGGTTACTAACATGACCGAGTTTGGAGAGAGCTGTTCGAAGAGCCGGAGCCGGAGATGTGGTTTTCACTCAGTCTACGGACAGCGTCGTCTTCGTTTTGCTTCGGTATTTTGTGGGCACAGCCCTTCGCCGTAGTGGATTGTCGAAACGAAACATAGACAATAAAGTATACTGATATTGGAAAGGAGGAGGGGGTAAAGAGGACAACCATGAAATTTTGGTGGTGTTCCGACCCTTAACCACGCTCCCCCCCCCCCCCCCCCCCTGTCTTCTGGCTACACCACTGGTGGGCAAATACCTTCGTGTTTTCCAACTAAAATTCAGTTGCCACTAGCGCCCAGAGTTTGCACTACTACGTCCTTCAGTTTTTTTTTTTTGTTTTCTTTGCGCTTTTAAGTATAGATTTGTTGCAGCTAACGTTACTTCCGACTAGACTGTAGGTGAAAACCAACATTGTCGTCTACTATCAGTGCCTTGGCACCATGTTGGAGGCAAAAAATGTTCTTCACCTGACACGAAGTGCAGTCCATAAACCCATAGTTAGGGTACGAAGCTTTTCTATCAAGATCATAGAGTCAACATAATAATCTAAAGCGAAAAGTCCCATGCGTTTGGCGGCGACGGGAGGGCGATGCATAGACGCGGACATCGGCGGCCCCATTTGGCGGTCCCTATGAGCTCATATCGCTGGCGACGCATATGCACAGAGGAGCAGCAAAAAATCACCTGTAAAATCCGCACATTTTTCTTTTTACTTTGCAGAAAAACTTTTGAATTGCGCATTGGCAAAATGATTAAAGGTAGGCTAGACCAACTCACTTATTATAACATCCTTGCCCATCTTCCCTCCCAACAAAAAAAAAAGAAAGAAAAGAAGCGTGTAGGGGAAACGAAGAAAAAAAAAACTTCCCCAGAAACAGATTAAAAAAAAAAAGAAATCTGCGCCGAGCAGCGTCGAACGTGCGCCGACACCATAGCGGCGCCATCTGTTGACAGCTCGTGATATCGCGAGGAGAAACTCGAAAGAAGCGGTCGCGAAAGAGTAACTTTGATGAAGAGAGAGTTAAAGTAGAGGAAGTTAGGGCACTCGCTCTCCTTTAACACTTTTTTTTTTTTAAATGTAGGAATTAGAAAGCATAATAGTCCTGCGGGTAAAATGTTTTCAAGTAGTGTTTCTACACGTATTAAAGTTGTTTCTGCCGGTATTGTAATCGGTAGCCGCCGTAGATGCACACGCTGCTGCCGATGTCGAGGCCGTAGATGTAGACGCGGGCGCCTTACAATCCATCGCACAAAGCACACAACCAGCACAGATGAAGTCCGAAGCGCAACTGACGCGCCGGAGGCCGCGCGCCTCATTTTCCTTTTGCACACGGCGCTCGGGCGGTGACATGACACTCCCCCACTGCGCAGGCGCGGCACCCCCGCCGGCTCCATGGCTTCCATGACGACGCATCTGCGTTTCTGTGCTTTTCTTTGAGTTTTATTTCTGAGGTGCTTTTAGTTTGACGCGTGCTTCATCACGTATTTTTATGGCCATTTTTCGGGACCAACGCCGACACCGCCTTTACCCGTAATGGGACATATAACGCTTTCGGCTTAATAAACTTTAAAGTCTCAAGTTTGGTTCCAGAGAGGAAAGTCAAGATGACAGCAGCTACAGTCGCTCGTAGCGTGAAAGGGAACGAACCAGGAATAGCTCGGCTGCAAAAAGTCGCGAGGCGCCGCTTTCAACGGTAGAGGGCGTGGACTAGTGATGACAGGAGGTGATTATACCGTCCCAACAACGTTTATTCACCAAAAGCTCTTCCCGCGAATTCCGGATACTACGACTGGAAATTCCCAAACCACGTTTTGATGCTATTTCTCCTGCAACCGACAGATAGGCGCAGCCTGAACCCGATACGTGTTACACATTTAATTTCTCTTTCACTTTTTTTAACAGGGTGTGTAACACGTATCGGGTTCAGGAATTTTTGTGTATGGAAAAAATTCCATACACATGGAATTTTTTTTTTTTTTCGGTTGTGGAACTGGCCTCAGGCACTCGTTTATGACATACTGGAATGTAATAAACAGGCCTGTGTTTATTTGTTTACTCAAAGTCGGTGTTGATTGGCCCGTATTCTCGATATGACTAGGGCCTGCGTTTCATTTCCTGAATCAACAAGATGTCAGAACCACGACAAACATAGGCGTCAAATGACCAACTTAAATATCGAAGTTAATTTCTTGAACTGATCAGTCATAACATTTTGTACCATATACTTATTGGTGTTTTTCGGTGAATACCGGAAACCACAATCCTTATATAATAAGTTGAACAGACCCATTCCTATTTATATTAATCTGGGAGCTCGGAAACAATTGCTACATAGTCTACGCAGGCTTGCGTTTAAAGTTTCAAGGTGGTTTTGTTTATCTGTTTCTATTTTTTTATTCAGAGCCCAACGACCGGTGTATGTGAAGCTATCAATGTAGTTGTTATTGCTTGCTCATGAAAAGAAGAAATTCGCTATCAGATCCACAACTTAGAAACACGCATTATCAATGTAATCAACTTGGCATCTCGCAAAGTAAAAAACAAAAACAAAACCTGGAGTGAGGAACAGTAATCAATAACAAATTGTAATTGTCCCCAAAAATGGGGACAAGTACAAATTGTTCCCATTTTTGGGACATCAGTATTTGCCGTTAATAATTTATTGTCTTCATTTACTTATCTAGTTTTTCTACAAGGAGCACACGGCAAATCCTACGAGCTTTGCATTTGAGCAACGCTTTGACAATTTGAATGGCGCGTTCTAAAAAATGCGCAATGTTCCTAAATGTATGCTGAACGTGACCTTGTTTCGAGCTTCCAACTTTGTTACTTCTTTTGTTTTCGAAAATAAAGAATCATAATGCCAGCTACGCCAGAGATATTACTTAAATTCTGCCCACGGCGTCGTAACGGCGCGAAACCTTTCACCTTGCTGTGAGTGTTGGTGTTCAAGTTGAATCGCTTTTTAGACCTCTATTTGTCTCTCTCGTATTTCGCACGCACACAAACACAAAAAAGAAGAAGAAAACAACTGGTTTTTATGGGAACACTTTGCACGTCCGCAGAATGCCGGAGGGGCTCTTCTCTTGTTTTTTTCTATTTTGACGCTTCGCTACATCATTTCTTCACCTGCACACAATGCGTACAAAGCGGGATAGTAAAAAAAAATCAAACTAAATAAATCACATAACCCCAATTTGGTGACCCAAAGGTGTATTCCGCAAACAAACAAACAAAAATATCAAGCGCATACCAGTGAGGCAGTATAGAACCCTAACTGTACATCGCACTAGTTCAGCCAGAATTTCTTTGTTAAACACCTCTCACTATAAGGCATAAAAAAATAAAGCAAACAAAACGCAACGATAACAACAAACGCTTTGTGAACTGTACAGGTAAACCCTTTCTGTGGTGGTGCGTTTCCAGGAACAGAGGCCCCTGACAACATTCACCTTAAATTGTTGAACTCTGCTTGTTGGCGCTGGAGTCTTCAATTACCTCATCACCCCCCCCCCCCCTTATCTCGCCCCCTTTCCTCCCCCCTTCTCCGATTCCGACGATTACAGCTCGTAATTTTCAGTGCTGTGAGATTATTGGCGTCGATAACGCGGATCATAACCCGCCCCAGTTTACGCAGCTCGAAAAAAATCTGATAACAGCATAGGGTCGTAAGGAACGAACTTTGGATAGCCACTCAATGACCCTTCTTTTGATATACAGACGTTTTCTGTTTCCTGTCCTCCTCAGTCATGTGGGTTCCGTATCTGTTAAGCGGGACAAAAAAAAATTATAAAATATTTCAAAATGGAATATAATAGAAAATACAGGTAAGGCAAAACAAGAAGGTACGACGATCACGCATTTTTTCGTAAACACCTTCCAGCGGTGTGGAGAGATCAAAACGATGTTTTACCGCATACCAGAAGTGATAACATTCAAGATGGCTGCGCCTTTGTGGAAAAGGTATATACTCTAAATACGACATCGGTATCAAGTTTCTAAAGCGCAGCTCTTAGGCGCCCGTTTCCGGCTTGAGCGGCGTCGGCGTCGGCGTCGGCGTCGCCGTCGGCGTCGGCGTAACCGCGCGTTGCATGATGGGTAAATTTCCCCGCTAAATTTAGTGGAAAAATTTTCCCACTAAATTTAGCAGGGAATTTTTTCCGCGAAATTTAGCGGACTTTTTCCCGAAATGGAAGGCGAGCAGAAGAGGAGGAAGGGCATAGCCCCCTCTCCGTACCTTCCCCTCCTCCTCCTCAAGAGCTGCGCTCTAGTTGGGCGTTACAGGGAGTTGTAAACAACTTTCTTTTTTTTTTTCTGTTTTTTTACTATTATTATTGCTTTCCGTCGAGTTCGCACATTGAGCGAAGTATTTACTTCTGCGAATTCAGTCGCTAAATGGAGGCTGAACGTGAGTTAATGGGCCACTCCAGTCGAAAACGAAACGAAAATAAATGACTGGTGTCGGTTTAGTGGCACAAAATATAATCACAGCCGAAATATTATGCCAAAGTGACGCCGCTTACTCCACTAAACCGATTTTAAAGATGCGAGCAGCTGCTCTTTAGCAGGGGGCAAGCGGGTTAGCTTTTAGTCAAGCAACACTGGGCGCAGGGATGGGCAGTATTTCAAATACAAGTATTTGAAATACGTATTTCAAATACTTTGTGTATTTTGCATTTGTATTTAATTACAAATTGGGTAATGTATTCGACGTGTGTATTTAAATACTAAAACGTGGGTATTTCGAATACAATTGTAATTAAATACAATTTTGTGGGCGAAAATACATCCCTCAAATTTATTGTCACTGTCCAGAGCAGGAAGAAAGCTACGTTCTGCACCGAATGCAGTGTCTCTCAATCAAGCGCAAGCGTTTAGTGACTTTGTGATTACGGTGCTAGTCCGGGGAAAGAATAGTGATGAAATCGACGTTCACAGACAGACTGGCTAAATAAGTGCCTGTGACAACTTGTGATGCTTTCCAGCCTGAATTCCATCCATATTTTTGCCTGGAACATTCTAAATGCGCGGGTCGTCCAGATTTTCGTAACTGGTGCGTGTTGCAACAATAAAAAAATTCTCTAGCTAGTGCTGCGCGTCTTAGTCGTCTCGGTTCTTTGTTGGTCTACACCAAAATGTAATCGACAAAAAAAAAACTACTTGAAGCTTTGTATTTCTTTAACCTATTACGTCCAAGCTGATTACATTTTTTTAGATTATATTTCTATTACGTTACTAGAGTCTCGCACACTAACTCCCGAGTGTGCGATTCAAAATTAAAATGAGATACCCGGAAGCCCCGTTGCAGGTGCCCTGAAGTTGCTGACGCAAATTTTGAGGAATATATTTGGAAAAGTATTTGGAGATCAAATACATTTGGTTGTATTTGTATCTTTTACTTAAATGCTTTTTTTAGAAATGTAATTAGATTTGTGATTAAATACATTTTTGACGAAGTATTTTGTATTTGTATTTCGATACATATTTGCATGTATTTTGCCCATCCCTGACTAGGCGACATGGTCGACGCAGCACCATCGTGACGTCACGCCGCGGTTGTGCTGCGCATGGTTCCACAAGTTGAACCACGTACCGCAGCACCACCGTGACGTTACGTTGCGGCCGGATTGATGGATGGATGGATGAATGATGGATGGATGGTATAAGGTATGCCCTTTGTAACGGGCAGTAGCTTTCGCCACCTAGCCTAAGAAAAGGCTTTCCTCCCCCACTTAAAACACCCAATTTCTTTTCCTTTACATCTCTGCAATAATCACCGGGCCGGGGTAAAGAGCCACCAGGTTGACCTTTGGCGGATCGGGCAAATACAGAATAAGTATGGAAAACGCACCCCGCCTTCTCTCCCGGCGAGGGAGTCGCCAATTTTCCTCTGGTCAAACTTTTAAGTATTCTTTTCAAACCCAGACTCACTGACAGACAGGGTTGAGTCATTGCCTGTCTTCCCTGTCACCCGTTGTGCTAGTTGCTTTTACCAACTTAAGTTTTCTCCAGTATCCTTCCACCACTGCTCTAACCTCTTTTTCGTTACCTCAACATTTTTGTAGTCAACCCTTCAATCTTCTCCACCGAAACCCAGGGCCCCCTCTACCTCAGTTCTGCCCTCAAGGAGGTCAGGTTTAAGCCTCCTGCACTTCAAAACTAGGAGTTCCATAGTTTCGCTCTCCATTCCACATATGCACCAAACTGTACCAATATCTTCTAATTTTTACCTACAAGTCTTCGTTCTTAGTACCCCAGTTCTGACCTAAACAGTAAAGACCTCCTTCGTGAATGTTCCAAGTTTCTTTCCTTATTTGGTGTTTTTATAACCCATATATAGTTAAAGCTGATTTCACCAGCATAATTCCTTCCCACATCTCTCTTTCTCGGCATCCTTTAACTCTGTTTTCTTCCGACTTCGTTTCACTGTCCGCCTGCAAAAATTTGTTTCCGAGCTTTCGAGTTCGTTTCGTCCAAGTTGTGTTCAAGCTTTTCCATGTATGGGAGCTTATATACCTTAGCTACCCACCTCATCTGCTCCATATCAGTTAGCCTTAGGTCGAACTTTGCATTAGTTGTTGCCTCTTTGCTCTGAAAGTATGTCCAATCCATATACCCCTTCATTTGGTGTGTTACCATGTACCCCTGAAGCTAACCTGCCCACAGTTCTTTGCCTTACCTCTAAGCTTGACTGTACTTCAGATTTCCTACACAAGACTACATTACTGAAAGACAGCCATGGTACCATTACTCCTTTCTATACCCCCTGTCACAACTTCGTATTTATTAAAGTTTCACAGTGCTTTGTATTTCATAATATCCTAATTTCTTTTCTCTTTCTTTATTACAATATATTCATGTTCATTCAAATATATTCTCCCTTCACTGAACCATACAATGAAATATTCGTATCTTGCTACGTGCTCTATCACAGTGTCTTGTATCTCCAGAGGTTATTCCTTCTCTTCGTTATAAACTAGTACCCCAGACTTCTCCCTACTTAAGTTTAGGCCTAAAGTGTCCCCTTCTCCAACACCACTTCTAATTAGTCCCTGCATTGTCTCTTGACTTTCTCCTACAAGTACAATGTCATCTGCATACATCAGCCCTGCTAAAACTTGATATAGTTTTTTTCCTTCCCTACATGCAAGTTAGATCACATCCTAAATTGCACTCCTCTAAATTTTTTCCGATTTCACTACCGTATATCATAAAGAGCAGGGGAGACAATGGGCAGCTCTACCTAAGTCCTCGTTTTATAGATGATGGTTTTGTGGTTTCCGCTCCCCATGTTGTAACTATCCTCTTACCTCTATATATATGTTCTAGAAACTTAAACAAACTTTCAGTTAGTTCATATATTTTCGGTTGATTCCAGAGTTTTGCCTGATTCACATTATTGTTTGATTCTTTGGTGTCCAAATATGCTGGCTATAAAGACCTTTCCGTTGTCGTTGCTATCTATATGCACGGCATGATTACGAATAAGTTATACTCCTGCCTTCTGTCCCTTCTGAGACCATTTTGGAGATGTCCCAGTATCTACTTGCCCTCTGCCCATTCTTTCGTTTTTCTTTTTATAATCTGCATAGCTATTCGGTAGATTACTGATGTTACTGTGATTGGTCGGTACGATGTGATGCTGTATTTCTATCCCTTGCCTCTGTATATTCGTCCAATCCGGCTTTGTCTCCAATCATTGCGTACATCTCCTTATAATTATTTGGTTAATCGCCTTTCTTAGTTTGTGTTTTTTTATTTTCAATTCATTTTTCTTTTCTAACACAGTGTCGGGGATCCCCGGACGCAAAAGCTTTCGTTGACAGCTTGAGAGTGCCGGGGGGCCCGTACAGAGAGCAAAACGTTGCTATCTGTATGGCCCAACATTTTAATCAGTTTCATTTCTATGCCACCTACGCCTGTTGCAGTTTCAGCCGGGACCTTACCTTCTGCTTTATCCCATTCTCCTGTGTTCATCTTAGCTGTTTCAGGATACTTCTCCTATTGTGCTATACTGTTGTTACCGTTCCCTATAGCATTATTTAGTTCCAATATCGAAAAAGCTGTTTCCATTCTACGTCTAATGTATTAGCGTGCCTCTTCGCCCTCCAGCCCTGTCCCATCTTGTGTGGTCAGTGTCTGTTGGCATACCTCTGTTATTTTTCACTGCGCTTTAATGTGTTCCCAGAACCTTTTTGTAGCATTCCTATTATCCCAATTTATCTTTAGCATCCACTGCATTCCTCCCGGTCCCAATTTTGGCCTGGATTAATGCCGATGCTTTCGTTTTTCTTTCCTGAAGGTCCCCCATCTGGATGCTACTTCTGCTGGTGCAGCCCCCCTTTTTTGTTTTGCCCATCTATGTTCTCTAGATACCATCGAGTTAGGGCTGCCTAAACTTCTTTACTCCACCAACTTTTCGGTTTGTGTTTTAGCTTTATTGCTTCTGCTTAATTTGGTATTTTTCCAATTCCCTTTTCAAAATACTAACTAGATATTTGTATGTTCATTCTTTTTCTGGTTGTTTTAATAATGTATTCGCAATTCGCTTAGCACACCACTTAAATCAGTGATATGCTTTCGATTTTGAGTGAATATTTCTGCTGTTATTGTGCAAAAGCGACCTTGCTTCTCTTATGATCACTCGCTCAGCTCTTCGTGCCCCTCTCATCAATTTTACTGCGTCCTAATTCGTTGTAAAGCTTCCGAAACATTAAAACGTAGTCAATTGTTGAGTCCAAGTTGTTTCTTTCCCACACTCTTTTTCCGTCACATTCTACATCAGGGATAACCAGTACCAGATCAAGGGCTTTACAGAACTCGTCTAACGTGCTCCCTGTTGTAAATGTATACCCATCAAAGTCTTCCAAGTGAGCATTTATGTCCCCTGAGATAATTCTTTAATTTTTTTTGCCAATATCTCTACTATTCCTTGATATAAAATTAGGTGGTATTTTCGTCCCTTGCATCGTTCACTGTTTTCAGTTAAACAAAACCCCGTAGGGTGTCCATTCCCCCAACATGGCCTTTACCCCACATGTGTTCCCTGCAGCTTTCCCGTACACTTTCCCAGTCCTGTCCGTTTACCAACACCCCCCTCCCCTCTCCATTCCGTTCCCCTTTACTTCGATTGCATCCCATCCAAGAATAGCCTTGTATGTGTGGTGGTTCATTAATATATTATAAATGTGTTTCTTTTAGACTATACGAAACGAAGGTTGCACCTTCCGATTGCCCTCCCAATTTCTCCCCCCCCCCTTCATTCTACTTCTGCCCCACTGCATGCTTATGAACCCTACATTATGCTACTTATTTTCCTTATTCTTACGAGCAACCCTCCCACCCTCCCTGACTCTCCCCCCTAAATCTACCTCAGGGCCCTTTTTTAGTTTATTTAGGAGCCACCAGCTGAACAAACCGACCGTACAAATGTGAGGAGAACGAGAT
The DNA here is from genome assembly GCF_016920785.2 of Ixodes scapularis. Classification (NCBI taxonomy): domain Eukaryota; kingdom Metazoa; phylum Arthropoda; class Arachnida; order Ixodida; family Ixodidae; genus Ixodes; species Ixodes scapularis. Next base: position 1,097,104 of record NW_024610115.1, on the reverse strand, counting down.
AGACGCATTCAACGGTCAATCAAAACCTGGTGCTTCACTTCCTTTTTTTCTCGTTTCTAAACTACGGCATCCTGCTCGTCTTTCTACTTGTGGGCGGTTCTTCCACCTCGCAAGAACGTCCTCTCTTCTCTGGTTAAGGTCACAGATGGTGAACTAACACAGATGTACCCTTTCTCTCCTATGTTTAAAGCTTCTAAAACCTCACGTGCAAACCGGTTTCGATGGTGCCCCATGATGGTAACTTCGTCTAAATTTGCCTTGCACTTGCAGTCACAGCAACGTAGGGCTAAGTGACCTGCTGCTGTCAAGTTCTTTAAACTATTGGCATGTTCCCGATTCTTATCGTTTATACACCGCCCGGTATATAACCTCCCTGTGGCACTGGGCATAAACGGTCTTGTGAGGGGTGCCACATCCCTTGCTGTTGCTGGTTTGCCCCTGATTGACCTTGCGGCACAACCAATAGGCCTTATTTGGCGCCGAACACAACACTTGTACCTCGTGCCGATTTGCCATCTTTCCCCTGAGATTCCCGTGTTGGTTGTCCCACAGCATGTTCTTAGCGCTCTCCACGACCTCGCTGAAGTACTTCCCTGGGTGGGCCCTCACCCTAACTCTTTCTCCTCCTTCATACCTTGCTCTTGTTCCCTGCTACGCATCTGCTAATGTTGGAACTACCCACTACGGTTAAGCGCTTTGCCTTTTTCTCCTCTATTACCGCACCCCTGGTCTTCACCTTCCTGTTCTTCCCCGCCGGGTTCGCCTCATTCTCTTCCTCTCCTGCACTCCTGGCCTCCACATTCCTGTTGTTCTCCACCAAGGATACCACCTTTTCCTCCCCCCACCCAGGCTGCAATCGAGCGGAGTCTTGCCCCTCTCCATTTCAGCAACTTTTTTTCTGTAACACCTCCCACTTCGATTTTTCCCTTTCTGCCCTCTCGTCTGCCTCCTTCAGCTTGGCATTCCACTGCCCTGGAGAGCTTCCAGACTTTCCCCTTCTTTTGTATCCTTCTCCCTCATTTGCTCTACCTGCGTTTCCAATTTCTGCTTCACTGCGTCAAGCGTTTCCTTGTCATTCTTCATCTTCTCAAATTTTCGAATTCACGTCTCTTCCGTCGCCTCTTGTTTGCAGTCTCTCCTCTCCTGTCGTGACGTATACCCTAAAATGAAACTGCCCCAGCTCTGCCTCGGGCAGCGCGTCGAAGTCTGTTTCGTCTAATTAGCACCAACGGCCGCATCCGTCACATCATATAAGCGAATCATCCTTGCTCCGCTTGCCCGTCGTCCACCTCGCTTTCCCTGCTGCCTTCCCCTTCTTTGCCACCGTATCCGTGTTCGTACTAGTGCCACCCGCTCTACCCGTTTGCTTCGCCATTTCCGATGGTCCAGCACTCAGTCCACCTGCAACTTAAAATACTCTCTTTCATCATTATATACCAAGTAATCTACCCCGCTTCCTCCTCTACTACATCAAAGAGACAAAAAAAAAAAACTACGAACTACAAACTAGGGTCCACACCAGAGCCACCCGTTAACTACAGTTGCTACAACACTATCCCGCCAAAACATTAAACGCAGCACTGTCACATCCTCCCCCACCTCCCTTTAGAGACCCCGTGGCCTACACCAACCATATTCACACACCCTTACCCCTGTTTTAATCTACCTCCACTACTCCATAAACACAGAAAAAGAAGAGATAAACCGAAAAACTACCTAGCTTCGCAGCAGCTCCGAAGACACGTCCGTACGCTGCTGCAACACGGCCGCGCAGCTGATGCCAAGTGATGCCATCCTTCTCTAACATATAGTTTCGATTTTGCCGCAGACGACCGAAACAAAACTTTGGGCCCCAGTGATATTTATAAAACTACACACAATATTGGACGAAACAAAAATGTACATTGTAATTCAGGGACGCCAACCGAGCTGAGAACAGTCGCAATCCAAATTCTAAAATATTGAGAGATACCAGATGACGGAGATAGTCGCCGAAATTCTGAAACCAGTGATGTTCGTAAACATAAAGACGTTCTTAAAAAGGCACTGAAGTCGATTCTGAGATCTTCATTTTGTGGTGACAACTCAATCTAGACGTCCTATGCGTCCCAACAAACTCGAAACCACAAACAACCGTGCGTAGCTTATTTTCCCGTTAAAAACGTGTTGAAAGGTCGCGACACGCCCTTTTTGTGAAAAATTTTCTGCCGAGTGAAGTGGTCGACGAAGGGCGCTTGTCGGCGAGTTGCAAAGGATGACTTCGCCCACTGAGCAAATGAGGAGTTTTATACGAATGTATACTTATCAGACTCTCTTCGAAACAGGTTGAAATAAAATCGTTCGGACTCTGCGCGTATTGTAGGGCATTCATTGGCCCGCACAATATAGTCCGCGTAAGAGAATAGTCCACATATTTTTCTATTGCGCTGGGATGAAGAGGCGGTTTTGAAATCTATGACTTGGCATACGTGGGAAGTAACACATTTAAAAAATATATATATATAAGATTAAAAAGAAACTTTTCAAAAATGACTTAGTGCCTTTTTAATCTTTGAAAAACCTCGAGACTGAGGAAAGGGAAGGTAGGGGACAGTACACACGAACAGAGTATGAAGAAAAGCGAAATGTTTCCATGGATTACGTTTGCATCAATCATCAAATGATTCTACAACAAGCGCTTCACAGTAATAATAAACGCAAATGATATATTGGTTCAGGACGTTCTTGAGCAACCCAGATCGAACAAACCAGCACGAGTTTTTATTGCTGAGTGCGGTCAAGTCTCTTTTCAATAATACAGTTTTGTGTCTGCGGATTGAACAAAATTGCGTCCAGGCTATTCGATTTTTGTTTTTATCTTTGCATTTTAATTATATGCCCTCTGCGTTTTTCTTTCACGATGTTTTTATATTCCTAGGGGGCGTTGCAAGGAGTACTATACTTACTAACCAGTTTCGTTTGATTTCTCAGCGTGGTACCCGCCTTATCGCTCATTCACACTGGAAGCGAATCCGCGTTCGCAAAGGGGTTGCGAACGCGGTTGTATAAAGATCCAGTACAATTGCACGAGGATTCGACGTCATCAAGTGCGCGTGACATTGTACTGGATCTTTATACAACCGCGTTCGCAACCGCTTTCTGAACGCGGATCCGCTTCCAGTGTGAATGAGCGGTTAAACCAGACTTGTACCCGTTTCTGAGAAATAGTAAGGAATTACATTTACAATTACTTGAAGCTAAATTGTAATTTCTTACAATTACAATTTCCCTCCCATAAAAGTAAGTGACCGTTACCCCCAAAAGTAATCCGTTACTTTCGTGGCGTTACTTTCTACATTATTTTCCTCAAATAAAAAACAAAGCGAAGAAGGTTATTCGAGCTCTTATCCTCGTAACCTGTTCCATTTATTGATCTTGAGTATTTTGAGCAACAGCTGACTTTCGAAAGTCTCGTCATTCATTTTGCGTTATTTCTTACTCAAATTGTACACTGCTACGCTGAACACCCTTTGAACTGAGGCACTGGATGGGAGTGCCATATTGTGACTCAGGAATGTTTTATGCTCTGCATTGAGCTTTTTAGCGAAGCAATGGAAGTACTTTTTCCCTCGAAGATAGGGCGACGCTTCGTCCTTGCAGCCCGTTGCCTGATATTCCAGAGTTTTAGAAGAGTAGGTAACAGTAAGGTGATAATTAAATAATAAATAAGGTTTGGCTCGATAATCTTGTTCCTTTGGTTCTGAGCAGGCCGAGCCTCGGTTGAGACGTTGGTGAATAAGAAAAAGTTTCCAATATTTTAATATAAGTAATCGAGAAAAAAACATCAGGACACTCACAGTAACAATTAATTAGAACGTTTAGAACAATTAGAACGTTTAGAATTAGAACAAGGACATGTAAACGCACGTTTGCCATGTGTACCTTTCGTTGTGTCGTTCAAAAATGCACGGAGCAGAGACCGACTGTATTTTATTCCGGTCTTCTCCGACGTCAGCTGATGCCACGGGCAGCGGAGAGCAGAGAACTAAGTAAGCCGCGCTATGGCACCACTCACGAGTTTCACTCTGTCCTCAAACCCAGAATCTCAAGGCTACGTGAGCGACCTTTATGTTTTATTTGTAAAAACATCTTCTTAAGATGCGTCCTGCTGGGGTAAAAAAAGGACGAAGAAAAAAGGAAGACTATTACCATTTTCTAAGTGCTCGCAAAAAGCTGACTCACAAAAAGGGTAACTGCGATGCAGATAACCTGGCTAGAATTCGCAGCTAAAGTTGGCCAACCCTAGAAGTTGGACAACAAAAAAGTAAGTATCTTTTAAAACAGGGTCACATAAGAAGAGGCAGAAAAAGATACATTTTGTTTTCTTAGAGAGGATGATAAGTGTGCATCGACGAACGAGGATGCTCATGACAATAGCACCTTCACTTATTATCACATCTCTTTTAGTGGATTTTAGGGTAGACGGAGCGGTGTCTCGTGTTGTGACTTTATGAAAATGGCCCTAGTCACTATAACTGAGAAGGACATTGTTAATTCTTGTCTGTGCACTTACTACCTTGAGCTTCTCAAACAGGCATACCTAGCTGTGTTTGGAGATTTGTGTTTGTCCCTGGTCCCTCTTGTTACCCTTCTCCAGGGATTATTTTCATCATACAATCACTTGGTGTCTTCCTCTCCCGCCTTCAATCGCAAAGAAAAAACAAAGACACAAAAAAAAGTTGCATTTCATGTTTCACTTTGAATCAAGTATATAATTGCACTTGCAACTGACGTAGGGAGTGGGAAAATTGTTTGCGTACACTTGTTCAGCGGCAGTGCACATACGTCTTTTTTGACAGATCCGCCAACAAAATTGTGAAGAACAGCGTCGGAGATTAGCATTTGATCATTCATTATCAACACAGCTTCAAATGTAAAAAAAGAAAGTGTTGTCTTTAGAGAAACGCGCTAGGATAACGACACGGTTCATTGATCACTCGGTATTTGTGTGCGTTTGTTTCCTGCATACAAAGTTAGTTTTTCTCGTTTTGAGAACGGAATGCAGACAAGAATTGCACGCTGTGAAGGCGTCTTGACTTCGCGATCCATCAAGTCGAAGCAGGAAATATGTTCCTCGCAGCTACACTGCACATATAAACAAAATCAAACCAATACATAAAACAAGTGTCCTCAGGGGTCACAAGGGTAAGCTCCAAGATGTAGCCACGTGAAACAATCAATTGGATATAATAAGGACTTCCGGCACTGTCGAGAAAATCGACCAAGTCGCTTTTGCATCTTCTATGCGAGGAGCTAGCACACATCTGCTTTGTTATTTGATGTTTTTTTATATTTTTTCCGAAATAAATGATAGTTTTACCCTGTTTTACCATATTACAAGAAATGCTACTCTGTTAGTGCCTCCCAAGAAAGCATTTGTCGAAACGCTGGTGCGAGACAAAGAATGACTCGTGGTTCAGACCTGTCATGTAATTGCTAACAATGACCCCCCCCCCCCCCCCCGGGCCCTTAGCGCCCCACGTGACTTCAATGCGGAAAGGTCGCAACACCCCATGAGCCACCGAAATATTAAACAAAAAACGGGGGTCGGAGGTCACGTCGCAGAAATGCGAGTCGTCTCTGCCGCTCCTACAAACCCCCGCTGAAAACTGAAATGAAGGGAAATGTGTCGCTTCCCCTCGCCCCTCCCCTCCCGCCTCGAAAATTGCAATCGCCACGCAAGATGTAAAATATATATTTAAAAAAGATATTCGAAAAAAAAAATACAAGGGCGTTGGCGCAGACACGTTAAGAAGGGTGGTGAAGCCGCCTGCAGCGAAAACCGCCCGAGAAACGACAAGGCGGAAGTTAGATGGCGCTGCTCCCCGTCGTGATGGCAGGAAGCGGCAATTTCTCGGAAACATAGTCCTCTTTTATTCTGGCACGAAGTTCCGTGCTTGTCTTTTCTTTTCTTGATGAATATTTTGTTTTATTTTGTGGGTAAAGAAGATTTTTGCTTCCGGTTGGTGGTAAAATGAGCTCTTACGCCAAGCAACACCATTACAACCCGGTTTAAAGAAAAATGAAGCTCAGGTCGCTGCTTACAAAATTGCGTAACAGACGCTTTTCAAATTTCCATATGGCGCGTTGTTAATCGCTCTTAGCAAAACTTCTGAAGTTATTTTGAATCTGGTTACATCATAAAGTCATCAACGTCAAGATAACTCGCTTGACTTAATTTAATTGAACAAAAAAAAAAGTTGAGTTTTTAATGTGAGCTGACAGGGAGTTAGTATTTTTTGTGCAAACTAATGAAACTTTGCTGTGGGCAGTATACTATTTCTATTTTACTAAAGATTAATACAGGGGCAGGACTAAACAATTTCCCTCAACTCTGTTCCCATTTTCGTTGAATCGAACGTTTTGATTACCCCCAACACCCACAAAACAAAGACATTCTGTTTTAATTTAAATAGAAAATAAAAGTTTCAATTCATGATCAGCGTGTAAGAAATCAACACATTTTTCATTCGTAACTTTAGACTAAGGCAAGTTGTTTTTTTCGTATTCTGTACAAAATAAAATAGACTTCTAATTAAAGCGACGCTCGAGGGCACATATATGACATATATGAGCATGGTTATATTTTTCCCGTGGAATGCCGAAATCGACGTCAATTACCGAAGTTGGACAAGTTTCCAAAGGTGTCAATGTGCACACCAACGTTCCGCCGTGGCTTCACGCCCCTGTCGTAGCGCCGGTATCTGCATGGCGCAAATGCGGAGACGCCCCACTTCGTGCGAATCTGGTTCCTGCGCAATCGCAGTAGCCACACCTTGTGTGGGACACTACGGATTTGCCCACACCTCGGGGGGTTAGTTTATAAGCAGCGCGTTGTACTTATAGTCTTTGATGAACTTTCGAGAGGAAAGAATATACTAAATCTTCCCCTTTTTTTTCTCTCGGTTAATTTAAAAAAAAAATAAAAAATTTTCGTACATTCACGATTGTCCTAATTGTTTCGGCCATGGAAAGAGACAAAAAAAAGTGTTCAATCTCGATGAAACAAAGAGAGCGATATTCAATTTCTCTGGAGGTTCGTGTCATTTCATGCAATGGCTAAGAGAAAATATTGATGGTAGGAGCTTTAAACATTGATGACGGACCGCCAACGCCAGAAGCTAGTTACAAAACTGGAAAAACATTTAAGAGCAGACATAAATAACAGGTTTTAAGAAAAAAGAACGAGAAATAAATAGAAAGAGAGAGAGAGAAGTATGGGAGAGGGCAGACCTGCTAGTCCCTTCAATTCTTGCACGGCAAGACTAAATCAAAAACAACAAAAAAATCGTAATAGAAATTGAAGAGAAAAGAAAGCAATATTTCACCGCAATAATTGCAAGCACCTAAACTAGTATACCCACAAAGTCAACCCAAATTCAATGGCCCTGAAACGAAACAATATCCCCATCCTCTTTAGCTTGAATCTCGTAAAAGACGACCCTCAAAAAGAAAGTGAACCTATCTTTGTCTTTTATCTTTTCGTCTAGACCAACTGTATGACCCCGAAAGGGGAGCCGCTAAGAGATCAATGGTGAGCAGCGGAAACTGTCTCCAATAAGTCGTGGTTCGTCTCTATACGAACCGTAGCGAAGAAGTCTGCGACGCGACAACTCCGCCAATCCGGGGTCGCGGAAGCCCCCGCGCCACCGTCTGCTTCATTCGCCTGACCAATCCACGAAAGAGGACGCGCCACGTCAGCGTCCACCGCACCAGGCTGGACCAATCAAACGCCACCAAACAAGACCTCGCGCTTTCTTCGTTGGTTACACGGTATGGCGTAGCCAATTACGCAGTACCAAAGGCGGATCGTCGTGGCACTCGTCGCCTTTGTCCGTTCGCCTATCACCGGCTAAAGCACGCACCCTTAGGAAACGCACCGTGAAAATGCCTTCTACCTGAGTGTCGTTCTAACCGATTATCGTTGGATATGGAGCAGAAACTGCATCTTTTCTGGCCTAGAGTTATTCTAGAAACTGGTCGTTATAAGCGGTGCATCGTTATATGTGGTATCGTTTTAAGTGGATTGCGCTGTAGGAGCAAAAGCAAAAGACGACGAGTTAACCTGACGATGCACCTTTACCGTGCCTTGATTGTCTTCATTCCACAGTGGCGTTGGTTTCGTTCAGACTTTGTGTGAACTGGAGTATATCGTGCTAGCTGGGATGTCGGTCCACTCTAAAAGCGAAATGGTGCGCGGGCCTTCAATCTGAATCTTTTTTTTTTGTATTCTTTCCTCTACAAGTTACTTTGCACTTGCGTATTTTATTTTGATTTTTTCGCGTGACATCGCGTCTTTTTGTGCCCGCGTAGCGCGCCTGAATAAAAACCTGCCGTAAACCCTCGCCCCTCCCCCCTCCCCCCCTCCCTCATCAAGGTATAAGAAAAGAAAGCGATTTTTTTCCGGGGTTATATGTGGTTCCTCACGAGCCACATATAACCCCGAACCACATATAACTATACAATCACAGTGCAATCCAGCCGATACAATTCCCCGAGGCAATGAAACTGCCGGTGCCCCACCTCGTTCCTGAACACCGACCGAGCAATAAATAACCGATATGAAAAAATAAATATCCACGTTCGATATTTATGGCACACACACGCTTGTTTCAGCAACGTGTCGAGATTACGCCACACCTTTTGTTCTATACCAACCCTGCTCTAACGAACAGCTGAAGCAACTCTATAGAAAAATAGTTGTCAGAACAATAGGATGACCGGCAGACCCAGAGCTAAATAGTGCGAGTGTGATGGGAGGGCTGCCATTACAGCCAGTTCGCTGATGCACTTAGCGTGGACGATATATAGAAAAGGACACTGTCGTCACCTACCACAACAAGCGCTCCTTTGCTGTATCGAAGCGTAGAAAGCGGCGCACAACGGTGGAATACAGAACCTGCTTTGCATTGCTTCTTTTGAAAGTTTTAGGCGCAATAGCGGTATTATATATCACTTTATCCGCACAATAGACCCTTTTCAAAGGTCCATCGAGCAATATTGGCGGTCGCCATTGCTAGGAAACGTAGCGCGCGATTGGTCCCGAGTACTCACCGAATGCTTACACAACCCTCGTGTCCAATACACGATCAGAAGAGCACGTGATCAAGCAATGGCGGAGTGTAGATGGCGCGGACTTTTGAAAAGGGTTTATTTCCGTGAACTGCGGTCAACGTGCCCAGTCGGCCCTATATGCCAACAGACTAGAGTAGAATGCTTTCTTTTCCCCCAAAAAGCACCCATAGAAGTAATCAAAATTGCCAAAAGTCTTCTGTTCTTCGCGTATGAGTAGTTCATCGGAGCAGAGGCGTTCGCGGCTATACGTAAAATTGCCTTTTTTGCTTTTGCGTACGGTGACCCTTACTGCGCGATGAGCACTAAAATGAAACTAGGTTTAAAAGAGACAGAAAAACACAAAACAAAAAAAAAAAACTCTTATCAGAACTTCTTTGATTAGAGTAGAAAATTATGCAAACAACCTTTTTTTTTTCTCTCTCGAGGTGAAAAAAATAAATAAAAGAAACCTGACAAGTAGAAGTGAGAAGAAAGCGCTTTAAAATTATGAACAAACACATTTATAAGAATATAGACAAACAAAGCGCCTGACAACAATGTAAAGGCAAAAAGGGGCTTCTCAACACGCGTTTTTGTATTATATCCTTTGAACTTAATTTAATTCGAATCTAGGCAATACAAATCAACGGCTACCTCAAATTATTTGCTTACTTACTTTTACACCCCAAACTGCAAGAAGAACATTCGAAAGAGGACACCAGCTTAGTGATAATGTTTAAAGAAATACTTGAAACAGAACCACCTGGCAGTCACGAACGGCCATGTTTCGTCAATTGGAATCCAGTCAATATAGATTCCAGCTATCCAGACGATGTTTTGGAGGACGAACCAGGCAAAGACACGCATATTTGTCTTGGTATTATAGACAATCTCACATAATGGAGGCCTTTTTAAGGGAACGGAGGTTTCAATATTAACGAGGCATCAATGTAGTATACTAGCATCCAGTGATTCGCTCACAGACTTGAATGACGTTTCATATAGTCTCTTGCAACCGTTTAGCTGACACTACCGAAATTTTGAGGAGGCCTCTTCGTGAGACAACAACAAAGTGGCAAGTTATGCATCATCTCCAATATTTAAAGGTGCCAGGGCCCGTTTGCTCGAAGCGCTAACCGCGGCTAAAGTTAGCCGCAGTACCTAGGAGAGGGATTTTGAGATCACGTGACTGGGTTCGGTAGGAATGCGAGGAAACCTGGCGGTGCCCCAATGAGTGAGCGCCGGTCGCTTTGGAACTAATATGTCGTTGTAGCTGCAATATCGGGCGCGTTAGTCAGCAACGAATAATGCAGGAGGCTTTCGCTTTGCCTTACCTCACTTAAACCGCAAAGCATGGGCAATGACATCGCCGCATTTTTTAAATAGTGTTTCGATTCTTGACATTCCCAAGCCTAAATGAACGCGATAATGTCGGCATGGCAACCAACGTTTTTGGAAAGCGGATTGTTGATAGCACGCAAAAGCAGACAGCGTCCCGACAGACTTTTTTCTAAATCATCCAAGCATCGCGAGGAAAACGTTGGAAGTGTAATCCTACGGTTCACGCGCTCTGGCCTTCCTCTGATAAAAGATTTGAAGCAAAAAATCATAATAAGTCTTTAACGAACGTGCGTGCAAGGCAAAATTTGTTTTATACTTTTTGCTTTAGAACGGTTGCTACACTGTTAGCAAAAATAACACGCCCAGACGTGTAAACCGTTGTCCCATAGCGGACACGTCGAAACGTGTTCGTTTTACACGAGGCCATCTGTGTTTTTCGTCTACACATGAGGTGCTGTGTAAACTTAACACGCTACACCGTGTCTGCCTTCCGCAAAACCGTTTCGAGCGTGTTCCTTATGAAACATGGCGGCCAGCGGCCGAGAACAGGCGAGAGACGAGCCCAGCGAGCCGCGCGCCTTTCAGCCGAATTGAAAGCACACAGGGCACGTTAGTTCTCGTTCGATGACTTTTATACACAGTAAAGTCTCCAAGCGGCGGACGTAGCAACTTGCAAAGGTACGTACGTGCGTTGTCGGCGGTCGGCAGCGTCGGTAGCTTCAACAAGCCGCTAGAGAAAAAAAAAAAAAAACGAATGCCGAACTCACATGGATAAATAACTTGAGCAAACTATTTAGAATCGGGCGGTAACTTGCGCCACCTATCGAGATTTCTAGCAGCCTGTTTAAAAAAAAAAGACGAGTCTGTTAACACTGCGAACGACAACGACTACACAGCAACCCAACATACAACGCAGGCAACACAGCACACAGCTAGACATCACCGACATGTACACAAACACAACAACCGACACTACGCCCGACACTTCCTACTCGATATCCATTTCTCCCCGCAGCGCATATAAGCTTGACATGTGCGGGTGAGCTCTTTGGTCGCTGACCATTACAGATTTATAGAATAATACACAAAACACGGCGCAATGGACAGCCGTGTGTTAGAACTGTTTGCATTTAAAAAGTATGGAGGCAAAATCTATAATGTTAGTCCGTTGCAATAAATAACGATATGTTGACAATAAATCTTAAACCGGTCATGAAAAAGTTCACATTTTGTTATTTTCTTGCTTGACCAGTGTTATGAGCAGTCCGACTAGCTTGAACCTGTTAGGAAAACAAATTATTGGGATGTTGTCATTACGTATACAATAATAAATGAAAATGATCCTTGCGAAAAGCATTTTTTATATATTTTTGTGAAGGACATCCGGACATCCGCCCATGCACTTCACTTCCGCTAGTTGCAGCAGTTGCAATACGAGAGCAGACGCCTTCACTTTTGGGGCGTTTTGATGCAGTTTGTTGTCGTATGTTGTGTTGGTGTCGAGAAGAGCGGTGGGGCTTGGGAGTTTGTGACCGGTGTTATTCGTGAACACTGGTGTGGGGCGCTGATGCGTCTTTTTTTATACTGCCACCACCCCGAACTTTGAAGATACACGGGCCCGTAGCAGTGCATTATGCTGAATCGCGAGCTCCTTCTCTGTTGACGTCGTTTTCCTGGTACCACTCGTGGATACTGCAAGCGTTTAAACAGTGTGCACCGTCTCGCCTACATCCCCGGTGACGTACTCGACCTGTTGAAACTTATTGCTTCCGTCATTTTAGAGTACGCAAGGCAGTTATCTCGTTGGTCTGGTTTCGGTTATAAAAGCAAGGCAAAACGCTCGTATTTCCCGCCCTCAGTACACGTTGGACATCTTCCACACTTTGACACCGGATAACTGAATGAACGAGGATTTACATTCGCTTCCGAGGTTACTCTCGCCGCTTCCTCACCGTTGAGCAGCAGGATGAGCTGGCGACAAGCTGCGGATGAAAGGCTGAGCATCAACAGCCGAAGCGAACTCGGTGCCGATGCGGGCGACGCGGGTTTCTTTCAACCGGGAGGCCAGCACAAACCGTGACCGTTCAGCTCTTCGTCATGACACGGTGTTGCAGAGAGCAGGGTAAAATACAGCTACACGGATCACCGAAGCAAACGACTGCTATCTTAAATCTTGGCTTGCAATTGCGCCTTTGTAGTAGATCATCTTATTCGTTTTGCTGGAGAGACGCAAACGACGGGCATAACAAAATCGCTTGCATATTCCGCATATCTCACAAAAGCATTTACCCTGTCACTTTGCGAAAAGCGCGAAACACGGAGTCCGCACCGTCCTAAGCTTCCCGTTTTTTTACCTGCTTTAGAGCAGTTTGTACCTGCTAGTAGATATGCCTACTGAAACTGAAACAGGCCAGTGCCAGAGAGAAAGAGACAAAGTTGAGAAAGCTTGCTCGCTCTCCGATTTCTCAACTCTCAAGTGATTGTACCACAATAAATGCACCAACGCGTCTTCCAAAATAAAGAAAGAGCACTACGTTCACAACATAAAAAATGGTCTCAGTACATGCATCTGTGGGCAGGTAGGAAACCTTGCCCTAATTTATTCACGCCGCATGATTGGCGTAACAAACTCGTTGCAGGACCGAATCATCTACTCGAGCGGTGTGCGTCGCCATGCAAACGCAGTCCAACACGGAGCACAAAAAACGGCAGATTTAAGACAACAATCCGGAGTCCATTATTCAATTAAAACAACGTAATTTTGTTGAAAACGCCCGCTGCTTCTTACTCACGGTATGTGTCGAGATACTTCCACAGTTTGAAACGGAACGAAGGAAGATTTACTTTTAAAAACGCTCGCTGCGTCCTCCCGGACCAGCTGGACCGGATCAGCTGACGACGACGGGACTGCACCCGTTGAACCTCCACCACGCAACAAACAATTTGCGCTCCGTGTTAAAAGCGTGGTTCAAACAGACCCGGAATACAAAGCACCGCACCACACACGACGAATGTTTCAGCTCTTTTTCGCATCGCCGGGTTGCACCAAACAGAACGAGATCGCCGAAGTCAACGCCGCGCTGTCGTGAACCTTGGCTTGTGGTTGCGAACTCGTGGACCCTGTGACTCCCTTCGCTTTCAAAGCACACACGACGATTACGTATGCTACTTTCCGTCTTCCAGGAACATCACAGGGGCACTTCTCCGGTCACGTCTTCACTATGTGCTCGCAAACTCCGAAGCTCTATGCGAAGCTTCTCGCGTACCGTCAAACCAAAACAGTAGCGGCGCAGTGCGTACTTGCCAGATTTTCTCCGGTCAAACAAAAACAATGAAAGCCAACCGGCGCTTGCTTCCAGCGTACATCGGCGTTGCGCTTGCGCCGTGGCCAGATCGCTTGCAGTTGAAGGTTGAAGCAAAAACGAAACCAACTGCAATGTCACGTGTTCACATCGAGGACAGGCTTTTTATATCCATTTTAGCTCTTTGGAACGAATAATTAGACCCATGACTTTATTTGTGGTGTCTAAGAAACTGTTATCAGGACCCCTAAACTAAATACAAGCATGGGCGACATGAGGGAAGCCGCATTGCCATCGACCAGAAGATGGCGGCGAGCACGGTAAGAGCTGGTTTCGCCAACGTCCTGCGACATGGCGCAATGGACTTCTTCCAAAACCGACGCGCCCCATCGCGGCGAAATACCACGCAATGCACTCTGGGAACTAGTTGGCCACTCAGTTTCGGTTTCGACTGAGCAGCTTCATCTCATGCTATGACGCCGCGACCGAACGCGTTGCTTGCGTTTTCGATTATCTGACTTTTCACGAACGTACAATACACTCATTCTCGAGCGATACAAAAACGAAGACCGTTGCACTTTCCTTGGTTCCCGAAACACCGGATATTGTGCGTGCGTATGCGAACGTAGTAAGTCGTGGCTTAGTCACCTCACCCCACGAGTGCATCTTTGAGCTCAATGTCAGTAATCCCGTCTAGTACCAGTGAACTACAACTGAAATTTGTTCGTCTGGAGCCTTACACGCATTTTGTTTGCCAAACGTCCGCTTCTTGTTACTTCATTGGGCGAAAAGCAAGCCGCATCCTCGCAGGGTATCAAAGTTGAGGCCAGCGTTTACGCATGAACTTCTAATGAAACGCAATAAATTCGACCTCACTACTGCACAAACGTTACTATGATGTCTTCCTCGTGTCATCATATATCTCCCACTCAAAGTTTATGCTGATAGAAGATTAACTTTTCGCAAACGCTGAGATCGCCTAGCTACGACGGAGGCCCTAACAAGCGTCCCCTACTCCTCGCTAAGCCTTTTTGGACGAGCTTTTACTGACGCCCGAGATCTGTGCCGGGAACGGTGTGTCTGAAATTATCTCGGCATACTCAGGCAGGAAGAAAGCAAACACATAAATATTATGGCCATTAGCAACCGTCAAATGCGCTTTGAATTCGTTCGAGCACTTGTCTGAAGAATGTCGCACCGTGCGCCGGACGGGCATGAACCCCAATGCGGTGCGCAGAGGGGTTCATGCCCGTCTGACGCACTTCCGGCGAACGGTGCGACATTCTTCACACAAGTGCTCGACTTTTACATTCTTAAAACGGTCTGTATGCGCGAATGTGCCTATATGATTGCAGGGTAACTTTATGCGCATACGCGATGTTGAATATTAGTGAAATGCAAGCGGGTGGGGACTTCACTTTGTGCAGTGCTGCGGGTCAGTACAGATAAGAGATAAGAAGTGTGTTAAAATTGAGCTTTTCAATTGCACCTCTGAGTTTTACCACGCATACTCAGGCACATTAAGAAAAACAGTAATTGCAAAAAGTTTCCGTCTATGGACTCACGAAGCAAACAAACTTCCTGATCAACAACACTAATGTGAAGGCGCGAGTTCGATGTATGCATACTTAATGTTTGCTACAGCTTGTTGATTCGTACACAAGCAAGATCCCCGAGCACCCGAGCTTCGCAGCGTCGAGACTCCCAGCACTGGCTCGTCCACATACCTCGATTAGAGCGCTAACAGGAAGGCTCAAGTACAAAAATACAACAAGCATGTGTTAAGACAAGCTATACGTCTCGGGCTTGTGCTAAAGCTTCGAGGTCTGGCCATTTAGGTCAGATTAGAGACCACAGATGACGCTCTCGGGACCAGAAAACAATCTCTTGTTGACGTGTCGATCGAAACCGAAACCATGCCACCCTCCTCCCTGGCCAACTAGTTCCCAGAGTGCAACGCGCGCCGTGTTGCATGCAGGGCTTTATGGAACTAGTCCATTGCTTTTGGTGCATATCTGTCTCCGAGACATGTTTCTTTCCGCGGCATTTGTCTCGACGGTCCTTTCTACGTGTGTCCCCAAGCATTCCGGTGCTTCGATAGCCGGCAATGCCGCGGTCGTCACCGGGGGCGATGCGTGTTATCGAGGTCGGCTACACGGTTATGCGTGTATGACCGAACCAAAACACGTTTTTTACAACCTCGCATGATTTCTCAACGAATTATCCGTTACTCATCGTGTAAATTTATGGTAATCTGTGTAAATAGCGTGTTTTTCACCCCAAATATTCGCCAAATACACGGGAGTTGCTAACAGTGTACTGCAGACACCAGCACGTGCGACGCGTGCAACCACAGCCGTAGCATGCACCTCGGTGCTTGGATAATTTAGAAGAAAGGTCTTTTGGGACGCCGTCTGCATGCTTTTGTGTGCTATCCACAATCCGCTTTCCAAAGACGTTGCTATGCCGACAATTATCGCGTTCATTTAGGCTTAGGAGTGCCCAGAATCGAAACACTATCTTAAAAATGCGGAGATGTCATTGCCCATGCTTTGCGGTTTAAGTGAGGTAAGGCAAAGCGAAAGCCTCCTGCACCATTCGTTGCTGACTAACGCGCCCAATATTGCAACCACAACGACATATTAGTTCCAAAGCGAGCGGCGCTCACTCACTGGGGCACCGCCATGTTTCCCCACATCCCTACCGAGCCCAGTCACGTGATCTCAAAATCCCTCTCCTAGGTACGGCGGCTAACTTCAGCCGCGGTTAGTGCTTCGAGCAAACGGGCCCAGGAGGTGCATTTTGAGATAGCCTAGATATGGCGATAACTCACTCTGCTGTGGTTCTAAGCATCCTAGAAATCCCTAAATCATGAAGATGCGCCGCCGACTTCCCTATTCACAGAGCAATCAAAGATCAAAACATACCGAGGTCCTCTCCAGCGATGGGAGGAGCATATTCCGAAACCAGGACCACTGTCAGCCAATAACGAGCGAAGCATTCTCGCGCCTCCAACCGGTGGAACCGCGAAGTGATATCTTGCATGCGCGCGGTTCGTTGCCCATAAAACACGGACTACGATTCAACCCAGCGAGCGGGCGCTCCAGAACTGACGACCAAACACATCACTCTTGCAAAAAGAAACAACAAAAAAACTATATATATATATATATGTATATATATATATATATATATATATATATATATATATAGGTGAGGCAGAGTAGTTTGAGAACAATGGGCCTGGAAAATGGGATAAGTCAGAGATCCGAACTTGCGGAGTTGCTATGCTAGGAGTTTATTGTATGTATTACCACAGTTTCACCGAAAGGCTTGGCTTCGTCAGGAGATGGCATACAGAATGCCATCTCCTGACGAAGCCGAGCCTCTCGGCGAAACTGTCGTAATACCTACAATAAATTCCTTGCATAGCAACTCCGCAAGTACGGATCTCTGACTTATATAAATATATATATACATATAATGAGCTGTTTTCGACACCATTATTACAGTAATATGATCGCTTTGCGCGAAAAATTCAAATGTTTCGACTATTATTTGCTTTTATCATCTGCGAAAATACGCATTTCGTAATACCAGCGTTTGCAATCTAAAGGATATGTCGCGTTTCCATAGGTCACATGTCGTCCTGGTGTCCGGATGAATGCTCCTCCCATCGCCGGATATGACCTCGTTGTTTCCGACCTTTGATTGCTTTCTTAATGAAAAAATGGGCCGCACATCTCTATTATTTATGCAGTTATAGGGTGCTTATATCCCGCAGAGTGATTTATCGCCATATTAAGGCGATCTCAGAAACCTCTTCAGGGAACTTTTAAGGCACACCCAGGATGGTAGTCCTAAACGCAAGCAATACCAGTATTCGTAACTGTCGCCTAGTGCACGTGGAACAAAACTAGTATTTGATTGGACTACTCAAAGCACACGTGACAATAGTATATGGATTTAGTTATTGAGTCCCATTTTATGGAGCGAAAAATGAGTGTTGCGCGTTGTAAATCACCCATTTTCTCCCACCCAAACCCACACGCACCCACACACGGCCTTATACACACATACACCTCACAAATACACAGAAACTTCAGAAAAACTCGTAAAACGAAAAACTTAAAAAAAAAAAATTAAAAATAATATAGTTATTTTAATTCGCATTCACCACAAAGTCACGATCGCACTGCTCATACATTATACAAAAGACAGTAGGGGGATCGGTGGCCCAGGGGGTCGTTGCCTCAATCCCCACCCCTGCCCTGTTCGATCTGGATGAGCATCGTACCGGCGTGCGCTCGTGTAAGACTACTACACTGTACCACTACTACGTGGTGCACATTAAATGCCCTAAGCTAGCGGTTGTACTGCACTGGCTAAATTTCTCGTGTATTAGCGCCGAGATGTTTCGGTGGCGCCATCTTATGGTTTCCCTCCGTGACGTCACGACTGGGATTTGCCTCGCCGTGACGTCACCAGTTGTTATTCTGGATACTTACCATCGGGTGCAACGACGAGTTCGATGGTGTGTTTAAAAAGCACAGTAGAGGCTAGGAGCTATCGTAGTCCGAAACTAACACCGTCAAAGTTGACAATCTGACCGTGCTCATATGCCCATGGTTTGGCCAATCGTGGAAAGCTGACCACAGCGACGCTTTTGGCCGCGCACATCGCTAATAGCAAGCTACTCGTCCTATCTTTGAAATGGCTGACCAACTACCCGCTGTCTAAATATCCCCCAACCCCAAGTATTATTATTACAAAAGACAGTCTGCCAACACGAGTCACCGCAATATCCGTGGTTCGAATGTCCGCGTGCCAAGTTTCCTCATCGAAGTCATTGCCATGCGGCATTCGAAGCACGGATCTCGCGGTGACTCGGGTTCGAATCTGTATTCAGACCTTCTTCTGTGTAATGTATGAGCAGTTTGACCCCGGCTTAAACCTACGAGACAAAAGGGGACACTAAAGTAAATTGATTGCTCTGGGTGTCATTTAAAGCATTCTTAATCGAACCACTTGATCTAAAATATCGACACCGTGACTCTTCATCCCCATCATAGTCTCCATCATGGGTGGAGTATTTTGCGTTAATCAATATGGGATTGGTGATCCGATAGGATATTCCAAACGGAGAGGAAAGTAACGGAACAGAGATAACCCCGGCGGCAACACGAAACCTTCAAGTTCACCTCCGACGAGACGGTATTTTTACGTAGTGCGGAAGGCACGTGGCTGTTTAGCTTTTCTCTATTTACTTATTGTAATTTAAACTAGATTGAGAGTGGAAATAAATGTAAAATAAAGAAGCTGAGCAAAAGAAATAAACTCGAACTTGAAAGCTAAAAGCACGTAGCGAGAGCTTCGAGCTTTCGGAAATTGCCGCGGACCATTCATTTAAGCGAAAGTGAAGAAGTTTCAGATCGTCAGCTCTCCACTAGATCGAGCCGGAAGACTGCAAGTGAAGCATAATTCAGAAACATGTGCAGAAAAACTTTAAAAATGCAAGGAAAAAGAAAGGTTGGGCCTGTTGGATAGTATCTGCTTTGAAAGTCTTGCCGGGGGCTGGTGGGCTACAGCGCATACAGAATGGCCTGCTTTTTTCCTTTCTTTTTGGCGTCAATATTTAACTTTGTCTCCTACTTTACTCGCGCATAACCGCGAAATACGAGGTCAAATTAAGCTTTTTTTGTGTGTTTGTTGAACCCGTTTTATGCTTAAGTCGTTGTCAATGAGAGGCGCCTGCCGCAGCCACCAACTAAAATTTAAGGCAAAAACTCGAATCGAGCGACTGTTGTGGAAAAAACTACAGCTCCCGGGTCACGGGAAATAGAAGCACAAAGCCCGAAAAAAAGCAAAGCCGGGCCCGTTCCCGAAATTTCGAATTCGTAGGTCGTTGACGCCTTCCACACCCAGATGGCACGCTCGTGCGTAGCTGCAAAAGCCATCTGGAAATCCAGACGAAAATAAAGCGTGTTTTTGTTGTGTTTTTTTTTCTTTTTGTGCACCGTCAAGCGCTGTTTTAAATGCAGAAAGGTTTTTCGCCATTTCACTGTCATCTCACTGTTCGCGTACATTTACCTATAAAGAAAAGAAAAAAAACAGGTTTTTCTCTATATAACGTCATCTCAATGATATGGCGGTGCCGATGAAACGCGCTCATTCACACATGCGTATATCTTTCAAGAACGGCTTGCGAATGCGCACTACATCTAGCTCCTGAAAGCAAACGCATTTGTCCTCTAAAATATCTAAATAACAAAAAAAATGCTTAGGCGCTACTTTTTGAAGTAATTTTCAATTGCCGCGTTATCTTTCTGCGGCAGCGTTACAAAGTAATAATAAGGATTAACTTAAATTACTCTTTACTTACAGAAACTGGAGCAAATATAGGCAGGCAATTCAGCGGCATGAAGATAGCAAGTTCAATCAAATACATCGTGAAGAGGAGAATAAACGAAAAGAAAAGATAATTTCTTGAATGACCGGTCGCTAGAACCACTAGAAAAACGTACAAGGCATATACAAATATTCAAAAAACAAATATCAAGAAGACAACGCCGAGTAGGCGTTCTCTTTTTGAACTCCTAGCGGAAGTAGACGCTGCTACTGAGCTTGGCACCGCTAACTTTGTTTGCAGAATACCAGGGATTATTAGAGATCGCCGTAAGCTAGAGGAGTGGAGGGTATGGTTCCCGCTTTCGCGGCCTTGTCAGCTGAGAGGTGAACGGAGTGAACCCCACATTAGTTCTCTTAAATACAGTATTTCATTTGTACAAGGACTGTCATAATGCGAAAGGAATGTCATAATGAAAAATTAAAAATACTGCTGCTATTTTATTTTAATATTTGAAAACATCAAAATGTTTTGGATTTTTTTTCTTATGTGTGTACCGGAAATGCAATGTGAAAGTAATTTGTAACGTGAGGAGTAAAGTAATCAGTTACTTTACAGCGAAAGCGGTTAGTGACATTTGAGGCTCGGTAAGTTGTAACTGTAATCCATTGCATTTTTTTAAAGATATGGCCACAAGTCTAATGAAGGCTGCAGTGCTGAAAAATTGTCGCTATAACTAAAATTAAAATGGTTCTTGAGATGCTTTATGCGAGTAAAAAAATATCTGGACCGGCCATATGGGTTGGCGATGTTAGCTCGATGGAAGTGGAGGGGAGCTACCACGATAAGGCACATACAAGTGCTAACTCAAGGTTTTTGACCTGCACTACGCAGTACCAAGAACACGACCGCGTGACAGTGTAGTGTTTGAAACCGAAGTCGAACGTTCTACTTGATAGCATCGGATGCTTCGACCCACTCTACATAAAGAAGGCGAAAGCACTGGAGAAAGGTGACAGTATAGAAGATACCTTTAAACACGTTTCCTTTCCGCCTACAGCAAGTGATGGAAACAAGCTACCTGAACAAAATGTATAACCATAAATTTATCGTTCCTGTACCTTGATTATACATAAAAATTGAAATATTGGTTCACTGAGCTGACATCGGTTTTGCTGTTTTGGTACGTTTCCGCCGGTACACGGTGTCCATAAAACGTGCACAGTGTGCACTATATTCCCTTACCTTCCCCGGAACTGTTCTGACTTTCTGCTGCCCTCCCCACTTACTACTTGCATGTTGTCTTAAGCTTTGTTGAAACGGTCTCGCATTTATCCCTGGAGATAAAATATTTAGTCAAAGCTATTGAATTTAGATAAATTAACAGACTAACAAAATGAAAAGCGATAACGAATGAAAGTGATATGACGCCCTCCACCAGTCACGTGGGTTTATTATTTGTGTCGTGCTGTTTTTCCGATGTGATCTTGATTCTTGATATTGTGGGAAAGATTCTCGGCTTTTGGGTATTCAGGTTTGACAACAATGAAAGCGGGAAAAGAAGATCCCAATTGTAGCGATGAGACAAACGTTTGGCGGCAACGTATTCAAGTTTTCTTGAAATCGTTATTGGATGTTTCAGTGTACTCGCCATCGACGCTACTGGGGTCTAGACCTGACCTGATATAGATCTCATCTAATCTGATGTAGATTAGCCTCGGGCGGCTTATTATTGCTTCGCAAATATTTTGAATTGTGCGACATCATCGCACGTGACTAAGTGAAAGATGAGGAGGCATGCCACAGCTGCCACTTCTGGACCGGCAGTCCTTGCAGCAACGACGTCCGTTTTAAGTTGCGACGTATTTCTGTAAACATCACCATCGGAAAACACTGACAAAATATCCAACTGTGGTTTGTACTCTACAAAGCACTTTGCCAGATTACAAACCATTCCCGATCTACTCAGAAGACTGTCAAGCCAGGGTATCAATAGACTGCTCTCGTGTGTCGGTTGCCATGTTGAAATATGACGTAATATAGGTTGGGCAACAAAAAGTGAAGCAAACGGTTTAAGCATAGCTGTAATAAAACAAGTTTAATACAATTCAACATCGGGGCTGTCGCGAAAGAACGGTCTGTGGCAGGGGTCGGCTACCTTTAGCAGAGGGCGGGCCGAGTCGTCCTGAACCCGACATGGAGGGGACCGGACGGCAAGGCGGAAAGGGTGGGGGTGGGGAAGCGGGGTTCTGGAGACGTGGCGGGGGCCGCATGAAACTGCCGCGCTTGCCGCGGGCTGCCGACCTCTGGTCTATAGGAACATGGAAGCTGCAGGGGTAGTAATTAGTAATTAATATTTGATACTGGGCCATAAATATAACTAGTGGGCCAACGGCACGATTTATATATATATTTTTTCTTTTTTTTATAGGTGTGGACACTGCCCGCGTTGCAACCTGCCAGATAAAGTCCTCTCCTCACCTTTGTTGCATGCAAGCGGCGTTACCAGACGGCTCCTCAATATGAAGCTAAATGCAGCCTGTCGCAGGCCCGGTTTTCCATGCTTCTCTATGGGAGAAAGACTCGTTTTAAGTTGTTTTCTCGGTGCGCCACGTTATGTAGAACTTGGGCTACCCGTGTTGCTTTGAGAATGATTCGTCATTGACCCTAGTTCCGTGTCTCAACGGCTGCAATATGTTTGATAAACGCGTTGAAGCGGAGGTAATCTCTGGCGCGGTGTTCAAGCCAGTGTTCGTGAAGGTCAGAGCAAGCGCCAGCAGACGCTCCAAGTGAAAAGAGCGCGCGCCAGGATGCCCTGTCAACGAAACACTTTTTTGGCTCTCTTTGTTTTTCTTTTATTTTTTCAGTCGTGACGTCTTAACGGCGGAGACGCTGTCGGTTGAGGCTACCTAGGCGCGCGTCCATAGGACCCCAAGCAGCACAGAGTTGGCCAGTCATCGGCCAACGGCTGTCAATGGTCCTTAGCCAAGTGGCAAGACAGTGGCCGGAGACTGGCCGGTGACTGGCCTTTATCTGGCCACAGGCCCTCAGCCATCGGGCAATGATTGGCCAATTAATGGCCACTCTCTGGCCACTGGCCAAAAGCCATCGCCAGACATTGGCCACTGCTTGGCCAAAATCCGTGCTGCTTGGCACTCTATCTGGTCGGTCGTGTAACAGCATTCGCCGTGCTGTGTCTTCACCTACATACCTATATCTTCTACCAGGGTAACACTTCCCCTTCCTTGTTCGTATGGGTTCATATCTAGGCTTTTATGAAAGCAACTCTTACTCTTTATTGTGTGTATGGTTCAAGACGCTTACTTCATGCCGGTACACAAGGCGACACTTTTGTCTAAATGGTTGGTTATATTTATGTAATGCTGTATCGCATCTTCGCTAGTACGTAATGTACACTATACAAAACCACTATGCCGACTTTTGAAGTGCACTTACTATACTAAAATGTGCTTCTAACTACTTTGATAATAGAGCGCCGTCAACCAGATTGCCACAACTAAAAGAAAATCTGCTGGGATGTTCCGCTGGACAAAATATTTGTCTTCAAACCACCATGATGGTGTCAGGCTCCTTGGCATGGGATATTTGTTAGTCCTCGTTCAGGTATGTGTGGTTTAGCAGAACTTTACTTCAAGGTTAGAGATACTTCAACTGAGAAATACAAATGCCACGTACGTTGTGCATTTTCGAAAGCCAGCCCGTTAAATTCCACACTTTTGGCATAGAGTTTCCTAGTATTACCAGCCAATGCTTTTAAGCAATGCTTCGTTTCTCACGTCGCGATAACTTAGTGACATTACCAGCATGAATATGATATACTATATACATTCTTTACACACGAAAAAAAACTCACGTAATAAACCAACCTTGGGCATGCACTGCCCATGCTCAGAGACCGAAACAAAGCAAAGGCGAGCACCAAAGCCTCAAAGCTTGCAGGCTGTACACCAAACTAACTTCCTCAATCTCAATTGATGCTGAAGATATCTAAAAGTCCTTACAAGATGCCTATGTCAGGGAACATATACTTTCTGATGATCAACACGTGCAACTTTTACGGCATTTTGTCTTTGCTACAACTAAAGCCTCTTTAAATTGTCCTCATTTCCTTCCTCAGAATAAAAAAAAGCAGACCCCGAGTAAATTACTCCTGAATAATTATTCTATCATTCTTCCTTCTGTCATTCGTTAACAAAGCGAAATAAATATGACGAATTGTGAATTTCGGTACGCTTTAGTGTAGGACAGATGGATATGGCAGTTAACATTTCACGACATTGTTAGCGCAGACAAACAATTGCCGGTGTTTTTCTTTTTTTTTTTTTTTTTTGTCTAAACATTAAATTGGATACTCTGTTTTAAGAGGAGATGCGGGTTAAAAAATTGCAGTATTTTGGGAAAAAAGGGATCTTCGGTTTAATGGTTTGTTATTATATTCGAGTACTTCTATTTTATGTTTTAGATTATTCAAACAGCCATTTGAAGACTTCCCGGCAATATAGAGCGGCATAAATATGAGTCATTTTTCTGTGCGTGATCCTTTAATTTGTAACGCCGCACGCCGTCACATTTATGCTGAGAGGTAGACTTAGCCGTCTCCTTTCCATTGCAGTCTTCTGTAGCTTTAATGTCTCACACAAAATTGTTAAAAAAATATTTTTCCCGTTGCAAAAGAGTGACTTTACACATCACTGGTAACAACCTAACGTGTTTCTTTTTTCTTTGTGTAATATTTAGGCATTTCTTATAGTTTGCGCGCGCCAATTTTTGTTCTTAATTAACTTTTTAATGCTCTTAATTTGTTCGAAAGTGATTAATTATTTCTTAAAACAACCAATTTCAGTGTGCAATACTTTAGACTACTGAGAATGCGACGAGATAAGTCTGGTTGAAATAAATATTTTTTTATATTTATAAAAAAAATTTTTTTGCCGTTTTAAAATGGCGTTTTAAACAAAACTGATAATAAAAAGTGGGTGCACATACTAGTTGTGGTGTTTATTGCACTCAATGGTTTAAATAAAATTAATTAATTTATTTTAAAGGTTTTTAAAGTGTTTTGTCGTGTCCCATGTCTGCACATGAACATGTCGACTGCATCGAAAAAAGTAAAAATAAAACGAGCCGTGATTTTACAACACCAGAATTATTTAAAGCATTATTTACTGTGAACACTTCGTTCAGTTATCGTAAATAATGATAAAAATATTTTCCGTTTATATTAAAAGAAATTCATCCCCAAAAGTGTATTGTCAAGCACAAGAGTCGTTTGAGGGTATGCTCCGAAATAAAAACAAAGCGCGAAAAGACGAGGACCAGACAAAGAAGTAAGACGGACGCAGCGCCGACTTACAACTGAGCTATTGATGGCGAAATCGCAATATATACCTGCGTTGTCACGAGCAATACAGAAGAAACTAAAGGAAGAATTCAACCCACGTGATACATCACCAAGAAAAAAAAATTAAAAAGGAGCCATGACTAGCCGTACAGAGACGTGTTAAAAAACAAAAAAAAAACACGAGAAATTCAGGGGACTAGAAAATTCATCTCTTTGCCCGATAGGGCCACAGAAGGACTGCTTACACATGCAGCGTCCACCCTCGCTATCTCAACCGCCTCCAGAATTGCACGAGTAAGCTGGTACCTCTGATGTGGTTATGAAACGCTTTTCCAACTTTTTCCTGTTTAGCTTTCCTCCTCAACTCATAAATCGCGCATTCTACCAAACAGTTCAAGAAGACGAAAAGAGGGGAGGCCCCTCTTGCTCGGCATCTGGTTTGCGTACCCCCGAACAGATCTATTGTCCCCCTAGAAGATTAGCCCGTCGCTCAAAATTTAGACAAAAGTTGCTTTCCCTAACCCGTTCACCCCGAAGCTGACAGTGCTGTGGGAGCTACGTTCTCGTTGGGACAGCCACACTTTTTCCACGTGATCACGCTCCTTAGCGCATACCCACGCGCAGAGAATGAGGTCAGGTGATGAAAGGGAGGCGGCTGATTGGTCCGCCAAGCGCGTAGCTTCCGCCACAATGCCAGCTTAAAGGAGCTGTGCAACGATTTTAACGTTGAAAGAATTGGCATTTTCTGCTTTTGATATTGTTCACTGTGTTACAAATGGCAGAAAACACACCTCCTTTCATCGCAATGTTGCGATTCAACCGCGTAATAGCGAGGCAAAACTTGGAATATTTCCCGACCTGCAGCCACGAGCGGCGGCCATGAGAAACAAGCGGCGTGACGTCACTTGGGTCGTTGTAAGAAAGATAGCAAGTTGTGCGAATACCTGCTCGATAAAAGGTAACTTTTTTTATAAATCTTGTCGTTCCAACATATATATAAATGCGTCAAAACCCTGGTATCATCGACAAAACTTTTATTATACGGAGTTTTAGTGGCGCCATCTATCCTAGGTTTACAAAACCGCGAACAGCCGCCAGAAGCCGGAGGAGGAGGGGGACAGCGCCGGACGGGCAAGGACGGGTGGTCACGCGGTCGCGAGCGGATGAGTTCTCGCTGCTCGCTGATGGCTCTAAAGAGAGAACTTTTCCGGAACTCCGCGCCTACTCTAGTGACGTCACTGTGCACGTGACCCGGAAGACGATGCACGAGTTGAGAGGCGGCAAAAACCTGGATCTTTTTCATTTTTTTAAGTAAAAACTAGGGTATCCAGGCAAAATCTGTTTTCTGTAGTTCACTGCAGAAGTGTCAGGCATCAACTTCCACAATTATTTAAGCAAAGCCCTGAAATTGTTGCACAGCTCCTTTAAGAGTGAAGGGATGAGGTGAGGTCCGGTGCCGTGTGACGTGTGTTTGGACCCGATGACGCGCTTCTGAGACCGCGGATGTTTCACAGGGAAAAGGCAGAGAGCTTTTGAAGGGAAGGAGGTACGAAATAGTCCGACGTGTTTTTAAATTTTCGCAAAGTCAGGCTTTTGACTTTCTGCCTTTTTTCTTTTGGCCCACTGAACGATGTGCTATTAGTAAAATACCGATCTAAACTGATTTATACCAACCCAAAATTCGTTTCATGGGCCCTTTAACAACCTCACACCGTTGGAAGTAGGGTAGGCAACCACAGTCCCGGCAATGAATACCCAGATGACGAGACACGGTTGTAGAGACACTGTAGACGTGCCCTTTTAACCTGCCATTCAGACAGCGGCCCGTCTGGAAAACGTAACGCTTCCCATGCGTCAGAGGGAGAGAAGAGACCACCCCCTCAGAACACGCGACGAAGCGATCACGACGTGGCCTCCCTCGAAGAGCGGTTGACAGCTCTGCTTGTCAGCGGATGATCGTAACTCGCATGCTATCAGCGGTTGAACCAAACGCGAAACGAAAATATCGCAGGATCAACGCGCATTCATGTGCGTGATTCAAGGCCGCACGCAACCGACACGCCGTGAAGCGTGACCTCGCACGAGTGTCGCACGCGGCGGCGGTGCAGATCACATCGCGGATTTCCGTGCCGACGACCGATCTCTCTGTCTATGCTGGAAAAAGCGATGGAGAAACTTCATCGCGACGTCGCCGGTGGGAGGAGCCTCATCTCAATCGGCGGTAGGGATGTCGCGAACCGGTCGAAGATCGAGGTCGACCATGTACGACTTTTTAAACTTGTGGTGAACAGCTCGACAAAGATTCGACTCAGCTCGACTGCTAAGCGCACGCGCAACACGCTGGCCAGTTGGCTTCGGATTGGATGGTGATGGCTAAGGGATGAATTAAGGGAAAATCTGATTGGTTATTCCAGTTAACACAGTACAAAAAATTAAGTAAGTAACCTCTTTAGTGATTAGAGTTGGTTTGTTCTAATTGTATTTGATCAGGAAATTAAAATAACCCTTTGCATTAAAAAAAGATTCTCCAAACCTAGACATGGTCTGGCCACATTGTCCACAAAGTCGAACCGAATCTGGTTAAAAGGTCGAAGGTTCGTCGAGCCGGTTCGACTCAGTCGAACCCCAAATGTTCGCCCGAAAAATCCGGTTGGATAAAAGCTCGCGACACCCCTAATCGGCGGCGAACTCAATAGGCAGGGAACTTTGTCGCAGCGCGTGGATGGCGTCAACCAAGAGCGGTGATTGAGTTGAAACTTCATCGGGATTTGTGTCCAGAAAATATCTCTAGAGAGAAATGCGCAACGCAGCATCGGAGGTTCTTGTAGAAGCAACATTTTTAACTTCTGAAAATACAGAATTCGGTAAAATTTAAATCGAATTACCGGTGTCAAGTTTAAGTCGCATCAATCATGTCTTTTTACATAAGTTACACAATATAGATGATCGCAACGCGTGAGCCGCATCGCGATCGCGATCAATCGTTATGGCCGATTGCATAATGTCGAGCGTAAAGTGCTCATCTCTCTGTGCGGGGATTCACCTCACTTTTGAAATTTTTGCTGTCCAGTCGGGCTTTTTCGAAAGTTTTCGCCGTACTGTCGCGATTGCCACACGACAGTACGGTGGGTGCCCTGAACAAAGTGTCGTCGCTGAACTTAAGGAGTAGGACAGAGTGCTAGCCCAAATTAAAAGATTCCTCGCAAGGACGCGGGAGAAGGCGCATGATTTCGAGGGTGGACGCGCCTCGTCCGTCACCCTTCGCCATCTCGGATACAGTGTCATTAAGTGCTGGGAATCGCAATGGGCGGTTTCAGCGTAGCATTGCCGTGCGTAGCGGAATTGCTACTGGGAGCTCGAGCTGTAACTTAGAAGCATATTTTTTAGCGCTCGCCTAAACCCTTGCCAGCCGTACCGTGACCACCGCAGAACACGGGAACGGTACTGGTAGTGAAGAGACACTGTGTTTTTGGTCTTAATAGGGAGTTTTAGTAGACTGTGTTTCCCGCTCCGCTAGCCCTCAGCTACGAAGAAACCGCTACCGCGCCTGCGCGCCGATGGCCTTGGCTGTAGAGTTCTGGGTAGCGGAGGGGCTTAGCGGAGCGGGAAACACGGTTTACTAAAACTCGCTATTAGGGAGTTTTCGTAGACCGCGCTACCCCCTCCGCTAAGCGTTCCGCAACGAAGAAGTCGCTACTGCGCCTGCGCGCCGATAGCCTTGACTGTGGAGTTCCCGCTATCGTAGCGGATTGCGGAGGGCCTTGCGGGACGGCGAAAACGATCTACGAAAACTCCCTATTGACTTTGTGCGGGTGTGTTTCCTCGCAATGTTTCTTCGAAAGCTGGTATCGTATAGCGCTCAAGCTTGCGGGTCATTAGGGAGTTTTCGTAGTCCGCGTTTCCCCCTCCGCTAAGCCCTCCGCTACGAAGAAGTTGCTACTGCGCCAGCGCACCGATAGCCTTGACCGTAGAGTTCCGGGTGACGTAGTGGGTTGCGGAGGGCGTTGCGGGACTGCGAAAACGATCTACGAAAAATCCCTAATGTCTCTAGACCTGTGCACGAGGCTCTCCGATACGTGAATTCTGAGGCGCAGGCAATAGTGCATTACATCAACGCACAACCAGAAAGGCCGTCCATTTGTTGTGCGTTAACTCGTGTTTAATTGGATTATGCAGGACTCATCTGCTTTGGCCATAGGTGATAGTGAGGACCCAGCACGGATGGCAGCTCTATGACCGCCAAATGGTAAGTATAAAAAAGTCGTTTATAATCCCTGTAACGCCGAATTAGAGAGCAGCTCTTAAGGGGCAGGAAAGAAGGGGTACTGCAGGGGAGATGGTGGAAAGTTCCTAACATGTGTGTGGATCAACGTGTGCTTAACGCAAGTCGCAAAAAATACGTATCTTTGGTGAGTGCATCGCGTGTAAATTTGGCGGGAAGTTAGCGGGGCAATTTTCCCCTAACTTTAGCGGGGAAATTATTTCCGTTAAATTTAGCGGGGAAATGTTTTCCGCTAAATTTAGCGGGGAAATGTTTTCTGCTAAATATAGCGGGGAATATTTTTCCGCTAAATTTAGCGGGGAATT
Organism: Ixodes scapularis; assembly: GCF_016920785.2. Taxonomy (NCBI): domain Eukaryota; kingdom Metazoa; phylum Arthropoda; class Arachnida; order Ixodida; family Ixodidae; genus Ixodes; species Ixodes scapularis. Next base: position 1,067,073 of record NW_024610115.1, on the reverse strand, counting down.
TTTTCCGCTAGATTTAGGAGGATAATTTGTTCCGCTAGATTTAGCGGGCAATTTGTTTCGCTAGTGACGTTACACGTGACGTCACTGGTGACCTTATCAGTGACGATGACGATGCCGTCACTGGTGACGTCACTGATGACATCACACGTGACGTCACATGTGATCGTGATGACGTGACGTAAGACATGACGTCACAAGAGCCACCAGTGACGTCATCGTCATTGTGACTGATGACGTCATCAGTGACGTCACAAGTGACGTCACGTGTCTCTTAATGAACGGCGCGGTCACGCCGACGGCGACGCCGCTCAAGCCGGAAAGGGGAGCCTAACTGCTGCGCACTAAAAACAGTCTGGATTTATCTCCATGATGCGTGGTTTGCACCTATGTCAAGCCATTGACATGTATTATGCATGAGTGCCGTCGGTAGTCTCATGCTGGTGACCAGTGATGGTCCGTGGTTTCAGCTTTGCTACCGTGATCGTGGTGAACTCTGCTGTCTCCAGTGGCCCAAAGTGACAGTTTTTCTGTCCATCTCAGCAACTGCGTAGAACTATGAGCACGATCTGCACTGTGCTTAACTTCGATCAAGGTTGGAGAAGCTGTCATAAAGATTATGCCTGGCTGGTAGCTCCCAAGGTGGCTGTACGTCCAACGGTGTTGATGTTTCTAGCAAGGTGACACCTCAGCAAGACTTACAAAAACTTAAGTGTACGCATGGTGCAGAAGCAATCCAGACATGGTTACTCGAGTTTTGTGTTAAATGAGACGACAGATCCAATGGATGAGACTAAGTGTCAGTTTGCACAAAAAAAAAAAACTGTGTCTCTGGTCCCGTTTCCCAACAGCGCCTGCTTCCACCAAACATTCCCGGCAGCACCACAGCTACCCACCACTCTGAAATTGTTAAGGGAATGACATCACGACAAAACAGGCTCACCAATTTTAAAACTGTTGTCTGATATTTAAATAAAAGGTCCAATTCTAAGAATATTTGGTGAAAATGACCGTGGGGCATTGCCTGTGGAACTCCGCAGAATCATTGGCATGCAGTTTTGTACGCCGCCGTTGACGATTATCTGGTGGTTTTAAAGGCTGTTGGCAAATTGTCAATGCAAAAAGTTGTTCAGGATGTAATGACCATATTCAAGCGCTGCTCTGCTGGCCTAAAGTTTAACTATGAACTCCACGATGGTCAGTAATTGCAGTTTTTGGATTTACGGCTGCAATTCACCGCGCAACAGGTCTGCTGGTCTTACAACCCGTGATCTAAAAAGAAAATCCTGCCATACGACTGCTCCCATTCTAAATTTGTGAAACGAAATATTGCCACGCCATGCCTCCAGGCTGCACTGTACAGGTCTTGCCACCATGCCATGCTTGACAGCTATGAAGCCCAGGTCAAGCTACTTTTAGGAGCAGGGTTTCCTCTGTCCGTTTTGTTTGGTGCCTTTCAGACACTCTTAAAAAGAGTCAAGAGTGTTTTTCAGGACCCAAAAGTAAAGACCAAACAAAGGCCTCAGGTTATCCCATATCTACAAAAGGTTTCACATAATTTAAAAGAAATGGCCAACCGGTTCAATGTGCCAATGGTTTTCTCGGCGCCTCGCAAATTAGCACAACTTTGACCGCGCGTAAACCATGCAAATCAGGCAGAATGTAACAAGTGGTCATGTATGGTTAAACATGTCAACAAGTTCGTAGATTGCGTGGTGGGTGTCATCTACAAAACCCCGTTGTCATTTAGCCGGGTTTAGGGCAATCGGGACGCTGTGTCAATGAGATAATGCCCTACGGTCAATGACAGGAGGTCAGTTGTACGTACACTGCAGAGACTGCCTGTGTCACATCGACTTCGAAGATACCATAATCATTGGCAGGAGGCGTAAAAAGTGCAAACAGAGGTGCTGGAGGCGCATGCAATAGAAAAAGCTGGTTCGGGGCACTGCGTCAGCAAGCCTTCGGTTTATCTATACAAAGAAAAAGAGATGCCTGGTGAGTGACACGCCATTGGTTGTTGCAGCGTTGGTTGGTTTTGTGTTTTTTTTTTTTTCTTTTTTGAGCCATTTTAATAAAACTTCAGTAGGTAGTCAGCGCTCGTCCTGTGCTCTACTCTCGTTGTCTTGGTCTTTTAAGTGCTGTTCTTCATATCTAGAAATGCATGCCTTTATTGTCATTCACCGTTTTGGTACACTTTGTCTTCAGGCTGTGGAGAAACAAGCAGCTGCACATGCCAAGCAGTCATCTTCACTGACCACACTCGTGCTGCACCTCATGGGGACGCAGAATTTCTATCCTCAATATAACATGCTCCCTAAGCACCATTTTTCGTCTGTCATGATTTCAGTGTAGCGTGGAAAAAAGATTTACAGCAGTACCTTGGTCATACCCGACAAAATTGTCATACATAGAATACAATTTTTGGGTCAGCAAATCTCGGCGCAACTGTTTATGTAGCGAGACTCGAATCTTGACTTCTGATATCGATGTGTATTTTATATACAGGGAACCAGAAATTTCACAATTAACGGTGATACGGCAGTGGAACTCTAATTGTCCGGATACCAGCAACCACAGTTAATTCTTCGCCTTTTTTTCCTCTATGCTTAGAACAATATACTGTCAGAGCCAAAATGCTTACGGAGTCGACGGCAAACAAGATGCCACCCTTGAGGAGGCCCTCTTTTTATTCTCTCAGCCGTAACGCCTCGGCGTCTCGCTTATGCAGTTTGCATTTTTGCCAGGTTACCCTTGCCAAAAACGTGTTCAAAAGCTTTTTTTTCAGAAGCAGCAGCTTATCACAAGCAAACAAAGTTCCCATTCTAGGTACCATACCAAAACTCCAACAGCAAATGCTCGGTGGTGTTTCTTCAGCCCAGGTACCACAGCAAATAAAAAAAGTACTTGTTAGTCTATTTCTTTCTGTATATTATGAAATAACATTTTTTTTTATATGAGCCCGCATTGTGCAGTAAGTCAAATGGTGTTGATATGCCCAGTACCTTTGCAACCACCGGAACCTACTTTGAAGCATCGTATTCACTGCTCTACAACAGAATCCTTAAAGGGCAGCTCCGCCGTCAATTTGAGCGTTTTTATCAAAACATATTTTCGGAAAGGGTACTAAAATTTAGCCTTAGCAGCGGTTAAATCATGAAAAAACTGTTTACATAATTTATAATCGTTAAAATACGCTGAAACCGATACCGAAAATAACTTGCCACTTGACTGATCCGCCATTTTGACGTGACGTCACATATGGTATAAACACTCGCACGTGTGCAGTTCGAGCCTGGCCAGCCTGGCAGCAGGTCACTGTTTTGTGTTCGTGTCGCGGATAAAAATGGACTCATCAGGCTCGTCTGAATCGAGCAACGATGAGGATATGCTGCTAGATGTTGAGGACGATGACGATAACCCGTTCTCATACGATCCGCCGGCATCGCCTCCGAGAAAACCGCCAGCGGCGGCTGCATTCGTGATCTGCCGCCATGTGGACCCAGATGCCGCTTCCGAAGCGGAATGGTAAGGCAGCTTTTGTTGCTAGCACGCTAAGAAAAGCTGATCGACGTTATGCCTTTTAATTGGAGGCACTTTTTGTTATATCTTGGGGTCTGACAATAGACGGTTTTAGTAGACCGTGTTTTCAAGCGACGCTTCCACACACAACACCAATTTCCTCCAGTCGCCATTACGCGCTCTTACATAACTGTATAAACCGATAACATAAGCAAAAAGCAGACAGTCGCTAGCACCAACTAGCTACAAAGCAAGCACCCTGACCAACATGTGACGTCACGGCAACGTCAGCGCCATCATGGCAGCCTCCGTGTGCCGCTCTTGCTCAGTGTTGCCAGTAGGGCTGCAGCAAGTGATTTGGGTGTGTACATGTAAATTTCAAAATTCATTTTCTTCTAAAAAGAAATTAATATTTTTCCGAGATATTTTGTACACATGCTCAGGAAGGGCATCCAAATACATGGTGAAAATTTTATAGAAATCGGTGACCATCAAAATTACAGCGGAGAAGCCCTTTAAGCAATGCCTTTTATTAAGCTTGGCCTTGGGACAATACAGCATCCATTGTGGTTACGAGGAATTGGTGTGCAACCATGGCTTCAAAGGGTTAGTAGCTGGCACGTGTACACAACAGAGAGACGGTATCTGATATAAATGATTCATTACCTTTTTAGTTTTTCAAAAGCACATACAGACTAGATAGAGATGTTCTATGTCAATGCAGCCTCTAGTTGGAGCTAGTAGTTTCACAACATCCTAAAAGCCTGCAATGTATAATAAAACGTTTGGAAAAAAATGTGAATATGCCTTCAGAGCAAAGAGGTGCAGCGTCAATTGAGTTTGGCAGTCGTAAAGTGAGAATGTACACAGCGTGCTGCAGCTGAACAATTTCCCGATGTTGAGGCCCGAGACCTTTGGATAAATTATACACATGCAACCACGAGAGTAAGCTTGAATGCGTGCGAAGATCTCGCACAACGCTTAACTCTAAATGAGGCGCCCGTTTTCTACCGAGAGCTCTCGTGCAAGCGCGTTGAGAAAATGTTCTATTCAGACTGTATTAAAACACAGCGTATTGATATGTGAGAGCATTCACCGGGCTCACCGCTGAATTCGCATCGCTGAACTTTTCGGTTGTCGTCATTCCGTCTTCCCTATGCGCGCGACGCTTGCCCGCCTTCAGCCCCGGGTGATCGAACATTGCCTTTGTCACATATAAAAGAACGCGGCTCGCAGCACACCGATGCACGGTAATGTCTTTGTCGCAGCAAAACGTGCCACCAGCAACGCAGAAGCTGAGAGCACCTGCTGCTCGGCTGCAGCACAAGGGCCCCTCGTGACGCCGCCAAAGTTTTTACGGCAGCTGTCAGCACCAGCGAGTGTCGGGCAGTACACCCCGATTACGTCCCTGACAATCCTTAAACCAAATATATATATATATATATAGAGAGAGAGAGAGAGAAAGAAATACAAAAGAAAACAAAAACGTAGCGATGATTTGTGAAATCTTGCTTTGGCTCGCTCCGTCCGCGAGTGTGAACGCCGCCATCTTCACACTGGCAACTTCGGCCGTCTGGCGACTACAAAGATATCTCCATCACAAAACTGAATCATGACGACATTTTGACGTGACCGCAAACTTTATTATTTCACCAGCATAGCTCGAACTACATCGAAATCCGCATGAAAAAATTCAATCGTAACGTCGCATTACGCTACCAAGAGAGCAGCCAATCAGTGACCGATTGAGTTAACCTCATCATTAAGTTTCCGATCTAGCATGGACAGACTGATCATTAGGATTCCAACCGCACGCACACAGAGAAGCCAAGTTGTTACCGTTCTGTATGCCCGCCGCATCCCAACAGACGCTCTCTTTTTCCGTCGCCGATGAAACATCTCGAACGCGCAATCTTTCAAAAGCCTGTTCCGCGCTCACGGAGTATTGACTCACGCGCGCTCGATTACTGTTCATTGATCTTAATTTTCTTGAAGTCCACGAAATTTTATAGTTATGGCGAATTCAGGGGGTAAATTTGCGGCAAGATATTTTGCCATATCTTCGGCAAGGGCGTTCGAGTGGCCAAAGGCTGGCAAGTGCAAGCTGTTCGGGTGGCGCTCAACAAGAGGTCGGGCGGCTTGTCTGCCAGGCTGTGTCGGGTATCGTCATGTCCGATTCGGGAAAAGGAACCGAACGAAGCAATGCTCGCCGAAAGCGGCAAATGCCGGGTTTGAGTCGCTAATGAAGCCATCGTGATAGAAATTCTTTTGTGCTCCGAGACAAGATAGCAAAAACAACGAAGACACAGATAATTCATATTTTAAAGGAAGGTAAACTGTTTGGAAAAATTCGTCCAGCGTGCGGAAGGACAGTTTGCTCGGGTGCACGGGATGCATCACTATCCGTACGTTAATTCACACAGCGGTGTAATTACACATTATTACGCATCTGTAAAAAAGAAAAGTATAAATGGTGATGCAGCTGGACTCTTGAACATTCGTTAAAATGTCAACCAGGGTAGGCGCTATGAGGAGACTGAGGAATCTGGAAAAAAGTAATACACTAATACAAAATATAAAAAGCGACGCTGGTAAGCCTCCTTGGAATCCTCGTAAAATGGCAAGAGTTCCTCGGAAATCCAAGAAAACTATAATAAAATTCGACTAGTGTGCGGGCAACGCCACAGCGATTTATTATTGTGCCCTTTAATTAATTTTAGGATATAAGATTTTGTAAGTTGTACGGACTGTGGCATATTAATATTTTGAAAACGATTGCGAAGCCGCTTGTGTTTATACACATATCAAAGAGTCGGTATTTATAGTGTTAAGGGGTGCTTATTGTTCCATCGAGTAATCGAAGAAGCTAACAAAGCTCACGCGCTACCTACTCAAATAACAACGCCAGTTGCCGGCGCTTTGTGTTCGGTTGGACAGGGTCACGTGGTCCGCGGCTGGTGCGTTTTTGATTGCCGGTGCCACCGGCAAGGGCTCGCCGGCGATTGACCACCAGTATTCTCCATTAGTTTCCCTTGATGTGCGAAAGATGCCAAAACAATAAGCTCGAGCATGCCATGAACAACGCACAAGCGCTTGTTCAATGATCCTTTTGCCGAATTATAAACCGTTCACACGACCGTAAAGGTAAAGTACCCTTAGCTAAGAGAGCTTTATTCCCTGCGGCCAATCAATTAACGATCTTCCGCGCTTGGCGTGTGCTCACAACCCAAGAGCATTGGCTGATTCGCCGGTGTCATAGAGACCTATGTTAATGGTACTTTTATGTTGACCGTGTGAATGTGATATTACCCGAGCATCAAATATAATTCCGAAAATGTAGGTACACGCACTGCGCGCGCAGACACCTTCAGCAGTAAACTTTCGAAAGCAGAAATCTAAAACACGGCGCTTTTCGCGTGCGTTTTACAAGGCTCTATTTCGATCATTCACTTTGAATCTTTTATACAGGAACGACGAGCGCGTGGAGCTCGCGTACCATAAGTTCCCAGCGTTTTCGTTGGTGCTTAGGCAAATTAGCAGAAGGCCTATTACATCTTAAAAATTTCGGCAGTATAGTTTTGTTGCACGCCCACTCGGCCAGGGAGTGCGAGAACGCCCGTATACGCAAACATGTAATGCTTGCATCGAGCACAAAGCGACAGTGCAACGTTCGACCTAGAGCTGTTTATACTGAGCGAGTTTGTTCTCCTTAAGAGGGCGCGGTACCTCTATTTATTCGTCCATTTCAGCCACCAGATGGCGCGCGGCTCGAAACGTGGTTAAACGCGCAACTTCTAGATGGCGCCAGTATCGAGGTGTGAAAAGGCCCGCGTTATCCGCTGCGTGAAATAGATCCCGAAATGTGCCGTGTTCTCCCGGCGGAGGAAGTTTCTCCTTCCCTCGCGCGCGCTTGGTATGTACGCGCGGTGGCCGAGTCCGGCCTCTGCGCTCTGTGATGCAGTGGGTGGCGCTCGTTTCTGTTCGGAGGTAGGAATAAACCGCCTGTTCGAAATCGTCCTTTGCGGTGAGCGATTGAGAGTCAGGTTAGCATTTTATTTGGGTAAGCACTACACGTTCAATGGAGACCTCGGGCGGCGATGTAAATATGCATTGCTCCCCAAAGTGTGTCCAAGGTGCGCAATGACAATTGGAAAGGGTATTGAAGGCGCGCGACCGTCGGTTGGTAAAATACGTGCGTTAGATTCACTTATTCAGTCTAATCATTTTTGCCAACGTCTTTTATCTTTTTCAACAAATGACATGGTCGAGTCTATTGATAACCTTAGCTAGATTGGACGTACGGAGTGTCCGGGCTTTAAATAAATTTGCTTCGTTTATGTGAATGAATAACTGTTTTCTCTTTTCCGTGCTCGGTGCTACGCAAAAATCGCTGAGATGTTATGGTAGCTCAGTGTGGCGGCGTTTTGCACGCTGACTCGCTATTGCATTCGCTGTGCACAATATGTGTTCAGATGGAATGTGCCAAATCGTATTTCCGATCGATATGATAGATTTGCTTTGCTGCAGTGTTAATTATATTTTCCTGATTTAAACTGGTTCGTCCCTGATCTGAGCCTAAGTTCAAATTCGAAGGGCAGACAGACTTAGCGTCGTAACAGCCGTAATGCCGCCCACAAAGAAATTAGTAGCATGAAAGAAAAACAAAAGGATACGAGGTGGCTCAGTGTTATTGAAGTAATGAGTGTGCAAAGGATGCCATCGTACGTGTTTTTTTTGTTGTTTTTTTTTTTGTTTTTTTAACTCTCCGCAATGCTGGGAAACCCTCAAGGTACCAGCAAAGACAGCGAGCTGGCGTGAAATTTCCATCGAGCGGAAAACGAGTGTCGTTTTTATTTCATCATGCGCTTTCATTTTGATATGGCTCAAAATGGGCGCGAAATAGTAACAGGTAAGGCAACAAAATTTAGATGTTAGGTCTGGAGCACCGCCATACTCAGCCGTGTTGGGGGCATCTCTCGCGAGTCAATACGGCAAAGGTATTGCGCGTCGAACTGTACGTGAGAGTTATCCATTTCAGCGAAACCTTGATTTCGCAAAACTATTGTGGCTCGAGTCGTGGCTTCCAGTACTTGGAAGCCACGAGCGAGAAATAAATGACAGTTGATTTTGAAGGACAATCGCGACGTGGAAACCCATAAAAGAGAGTTCCAATAAGACGAGAGCTTCCCCTTCTCTTCAAGTGCGTGGGTTACGCTCTCAATCCTACACCTGTGGTAACACTGCAAGCTCCTAAAATCGCTTTAAAAACGTTCCTGATCGCAACAACTTTATTTTATTTTTTTTTTTGTCGAGGCGCTTTTTCATTTTTTTTTCTTTTTGTCTACCTTGATACCCCATCAGCGCAAAAACTACCATAAACTAAAAAAAAAAAAAAAAATAGTGGGCATACAACGACAACGCACCCACTGGGACCCGAGTCAAGGCAAGAACAACTAACTACTAAAAGGGGAAAAAAATCATGTTCGCATACACAGACAGAACGCCTCCATCGAAAGAAATGAATCATGCGCTTGTTTTGCCAGTCTCGTTGTGCGTCTGTCAAAAGCCACAAAGGAGGAAGACAATCAGCGCCTACACCACTCCCCTCCCCCCCCCCCCCCCCCCCCCCCCACCCCTAAAGAGAAAAAAAGAAAGGTTTCTTGGGCGCGCGCGCTGTCGCCCAAGCGATGACCTTGGAAGGGTATGCGATTGTAGCACGTTTGTCCCCCGGTTGTGCCCCTGTCTCAAATGCCACGGTCCGTTTCTCCCAAGTGCCCGTCTTATCTTCCCGAGTATCAACTCCGCAGTGATTCTGAATCATTCCGATGCTTTCCAACGTTGCAAAACTGTTAGACGAATATTTGCACAGAAGTATACACTGTTCGCAGAACTATCTAAGGCGCTAAAATTCAAAGGCGCCGTGTTAAATTCGGGAACTCGTGTAGGTTTAGCTCATTGTTGGAACATTCTTATTCGCTCGATGAACTCCTCAAAACGCATAAATATTAGAATGAACTTTCCAGAGAACGATAGTTGTTGTCGGGGTTCCAGGCGACCGGACAGGTCGCGATTATTGGCTGATTAAAAATTTTATTTCATAATCACAATCGTATCATCAAGGGCACTCCATTTCCTCATCACTTCTTCTACGAAAAGAGTTGCTGTATTCGTAGCTCACACAGACGGAAACGGTTGAGACTGTGCCCAAATAATATCTTCTTTTGGCAGGTACTGCGCAGCGATTACACACAATGCCTCTAACATAAACATGCTGCTCCACATGTCTATTCACAAGATGCAATACATCGTTCTCTCAACTTTGTTGAAATGGGCATGAAAGCACGTAACCGTCACTTTTTTGAAGTTCTACTTGGAGGTGAAGTGTTTACCGTAAAAAGTCGTTAATTATTTATTTTTTTCCGTTCCACTACAAAGCTCGATTCAATTAAATTTTTGTTTTTATATCGTCTCTACAGCGCTTTTACGTCGGTAATTTCGTGTTAGAGGACATCACATAATGGGCGAAAAAAAACAACAAAAAAAAACGGTAGGATCGATGCTGCATAGCCTTTTTTTTGCGGACATCAAGAAAAAAAAAAGATAGTAGTTGTCTTCACTTCGCACTGCATGTTTTAGCTCGGAAGTTCCTATTTGGTTATGATGTCTTTACTTTCTTAAAAATTGTATACAGTAATTTAAATTACCGAATTACAAAAACGTCGAAATGTATAATTGCTTTTCGTTGGGACGCCATGACGACAGCGACACTCGTGTTCCCTCGTGGTTTTCAACAGCATTTCTACGATGAATTGCCAGGATCGCGAGATGCAACAGCGTGACACTCCGTCTTCTGTGACGTCATTTGTTGCACTTCGGGACCACTTTTGATGTATGGCCAGCATAAGACGCTAAACACACAAGTCGTAGACGCGCTGCAGGTGCCATAGTACTGCTCCTAAAAGTAGCTCTCACGTGCTTTGCTCCGCGACTGTGATTCCCTCACAGCAGCTCTGACTGAGGGTTGCCAAATTACGGTGAAACGGAGTATAGACAAAACAGACCGAAAACGAGCTGCCAGCATACGATAGTCAAACTCCAACAAAAAGGATTAGTTTCTTCCCAAGCTGGACGACATTTACCGGGCATCTTTAGAGCTGCGAAGCTCAAAATCACGCGTACTCATAAGATTTTTTTTTTCTCGCGTGTTTGTGATTTTTATGATGTCCTGCAAGCAAGAAAAAATATATATGGTGAAGTCACTCCGAGGGGGTACCGATAACTGCGAGCCACGAACATGAAGGATTCGCTAACATCCGTCAGGAGTGTGAACGGTAAATCGTCACGCAAACATATTCTCACAAGCTGCAAATATTTATTTGCCTTAGCAGGTAGAATACTAGTATACTAACGACATGTGATTATTGTACACAAGATACCATTTTTCGGTTCTTCAAAACCATGTCCCTAGTCTGAACGGTCGCGCTACGGGCCGCGGCTAGCCGTGCCCTCGATAGACTACGGAGCTGCGTTGTGTCGTCTGCTACTGTACCGCCAACAGGAGAGCGATAGCTCTGTGTGCTCCACAGATGCGTGTTGCGGTATAACTCTGTACGTCTGTCCTAGAGGAAGACAAAAAGATAGGCTCTGTGACCCCCTCCTAAGCTAACAAAAACAAACAGAAGTATACTCGTTTGGACTGAAAGGTTTACAAAACAGTGACCAGACATTGGAAAAGCATATGTCACACACAGAACTTGGTTTATGAAATGGCATCATTGTTTCGAGCAAGAAATCACCTGCTCACCACTGGGACGATGAAATCGTCACTATTTATTGCGTCAGGTATATTTGCGCTCATGAAGAAAAATCTGAACACATCCTTCTCCCAAAGTCCTACGTCGAATAATAAACACTTTTTTAAACATCTATGCACAAATAAGTCATCTTTCTCTACACTTGTATATACACGTTAATTAAACGACGTCAAACCGCATTTTTGATTAATCTTGATATCTACACCAACTACATTCATATCTTTTAGGGCTTTATTGAACGATAACTTCAACTATAGTTAATGGAACACGATGGCTCGATCTCAACAAAAACCTCAACGTGCGAAGCTTCCACAGACGGTCGCTTGCGAGTATTCTCAATGTGAGACTTCAGAAGCTTTCGCTTGCCATAGGGAGCTTGCTTTCGACTTCAGCACTGCACGGGCCCGGAAAGCGCGGAGCGCGCTGCTGTGGGGAGAGGTTGACTTACAAGATGACGTGTTACGTGGTCACGTAAGATGGCGTCATTTCGTGCAGCGTGATCACGTAAGATGACGTCATTTCGTGTAACGAGATCATGTAAGATGACGTATTTGTGTCACGTGATCACGTAAGATGACGTCAGTTCGTATGAACTGACGTCATTTTACGACAACGCCAACAACATTAGTGCCGTCCGGAACCATTGACCTTAGAAACGCGCCTCTTCGCTTGAAGAGCTGATATGCGTTGATTGTTATTTGTTTCTTTTGCCTACTACAGACCATTCAAAAACTCGCCTTCTGGGTGACACCAACTTCGTGTACTGGGCTGTGAAGCGCGTTCGAGCGTGCGCAATACCTCTCTAGGCCGAAAGATTGTACACTGAGTATGCGTTCACAGCTCAATGACTTAGGCATTTTTCGTCAGGATAGATGCTCCCACGAGAAGAGCGTAATGGATATGTGAATAGAATTGGAAATTTGAAATGCTCTTGTCCAATCGCATTTTTCTTTGGTTATCAACGATTTTAGCGTCATCACAAGACGTTCAACCCATAATACACTGGTGATTAAAAAATAAGCACCGAAAAACATGCACCGATTTTCGCTCAAAAATAAACACCGGAAAAAACATACCGTAATCATTACCCATGTCACCTTTTTGGGTGATATGTGAATTTCCAGAAGAACAGCGAGTTATCACCCTCCCCTAGGAATACCCTGACTACAGAGCAGGCGACCCGTTTTTCCCCGCGTTAGATTGCGGTGGCCACGAACCGTACGGAGGTCACAGGACGTCCGTGAAAAATAAGGAGGAAAACAACGATCTACTCTGTGCACGCTTCATCCCCGATTTCCACGGCCCCAAGGTCGAAGGACGTTTGTGTGAAGGATAACGATAAAATAAAACTTTGCGTAAAAAAAAAGCCCGTTTTTGAAAGAAAAAAAAAGTAGAAACAAGCACAACGCGTTGACGGACCGCGAGGTTGTGGAACACCTCGCGGTCCGCTTGCCACAGGACGGTTGTCTTCGACCCATAGCTCCAAGGTGAATTTGCCACTTGCGAAAACACGGAGACCTACCCAGCGAGAACCAGGAAAGCAAGACACGCACACTGACGCCTCGGCGTGCAGAATGAAACAGGATACGGGCGCGGAATACGGCCGCGGAAGAACACCTCGCACAGTGCCGATCCGGCCGATCTCCGAACGGACGATTTCGCATTTCGTGGACAACGAGCGCCACCGCACGGGAGAGAGAGGTACCTTAAAAACGACGAAAACAAGCACCGACACCTTGGTCCTTTATATTTGCTGTAGTTACGGAACAAATCGACTTACGTGAATAATTTGAATATTATTCGATTCCGTAATAAATTTAGAAGACATTAAGCACAATACTTCTTATGTTTGAATTTAGATAATTTTGTAAATTCGCTCCGAACGCAAGAGTGCAGAATTAGCCGATTTTGACCTTTTTCATGATTTTTTAAAGAATATAATTAAATTTATGATGAAACATTTGTAGCGCTTAGTGTCTCGATAATGACTCAATGTCTTTAAAGCCGAAATTTTCAAGAAGATCCGCGCAGCCGTTATTATGTGAGAATTTTTTTAATTTGGTGAAAAACCTCATGTATTCTCTATGGGGCTCTGAGGTGCGCCCCCTCTTAAGGAGATATTGGCAGTTTGGTAACCAGAGAAGCTTGTCTGACAACCTGCCTAGAACCTGCAGGGAAAGCTGCAGAGAACACATGTGGTTAAAAGGTAATAGCAGAGGGTTATCCACGCTCATAGGATTTGTAGATCTGTTTGTCTATGCTGGGAAAAGCGATAGAGAAACTTCATCGTGAGTCGCCGGTTGGTGGAGCCTAATCTCAATCGGCGGCGAACTCGACTGGCAGGGAACTTCATCGCAGCGCGTTGATGACGTCGACGAAGAGCGGCGATTGAGTTGTAACTTCATCGGGATTTGTACCAAAAAAATGTCCCTAGAGGGGAATGCGCAACGTCGCATCGGAGGTTCTTGTAAAAAGAACATTTTTAACTTTTGAAAATGTTGAATTCGGTACAATCTATATAAAATTACCGGTGTCATGTTTAGGTCGCATGAATTGTGTATTTTTACGTAAGTGAAACAATTTAGATGATCGCAATGCGTGAGCTGCATCGCGATTGTGATGAATCGTCATGGCCGACGATGGATGTCGCGCGTAAAGTGCTCGTGTGTCTGTACGAAGATTTGCCTCACTTTTGGAATTCTTACTTTAAAGTCGGGTTTTTTAAAGGTTGTCACGTCGCGATTGCCACTCGGCAGTCTGGTGGGGGACGTGAACCAAGTCTCGTTGCTGAACTCGAGGAGTAGGACAGAATCCTGGCCCGCAAAGACGCGGAAGAAGGGGACAGCCTCGTCCGTCGGCGCACGGCATCTCGGCTGCAGTTTTGGTAAGTGCTGGGAATCGCAATAGGCGGTTTTAGCGTAGTAGCGTTGCCGTGCACAGCAATATTGTTATGGTAGCTCGCGCTGTAACTTTTAAGCATGCTTTTCAGAGCGCTTAAAGTCTTACGAGCCGTAGTGTGGCCACCGCAGAACGCAGTAACGGTCTGCTAAGACTTTCAACTGGTAGTGAACAGACACCGCATTGTTTTTGGTCTTATTGACTTTGCACGAGTGTGCTGCCTCGTAATGTTTCTTCGAAAGCTGGGATCGTAGCGCTCAAGCTCACGAGCTAATTTCTCAAGACCTGTGCATGAGGCACTCCGATACCAGATTCTAAGGTGTATGCAAGGGGCATTACATCAACGCGTAACCAGAAAGGCTGTCAATTTGTTGTGCATTAACTTGTGTTTAACTGGATCTTGCAGGACTCATCTGCTGCGACAAAGGTGCTAGTGAGGACCCAGCACAGGTGGCAGCTCCACCACCACCACCACCACCAAATGATAGGTATAAAAAAGTATGGACTCATCTCCATGATACACTGGTTGCACCTATGTCGCGTCATTAACATGTATTATGCACGAGTGCCGTCGGTAGTCTCGTGCTGATGGCCAGTGATGGACTGTGGTTGCAGCTTTGCTACACTGTGATCATGGTGAATTGTGCTAACTCCAGTGGCCTAAAGTGACAGTTTTTGTGCCCATCTCAGCAATTGCATAAAAATGTGACCACTATATGCACCATGCATAACTACGAGGACGGTCGAAGAATCTGTCATAAACATTATTGTGCCTGGTCGGTAGCTCCCAAGGTGGCTGTAGGCCCAACCGTGTTTAATACGGTTGGGCCTACAGCCACCTTGGCTGTAGGCCCAAACATTATTGTGCCAACCAGGCAAAATAATGGCCCACAGCCATTATTGTGCCTGGTCGGTAGCTCCCAAGGTGGCTGTAGGCCTAATAGTGTTTATTAGCAATAAAAAGAAATATACTTGTTATGTCTATCTTTTTCTAACATGAAACATAATTTTCTAAAATACCAGACTTGCCTGTCATGGGCTTAGTGTCAGTCGTTTTAATGCATATGCAATTGCTTTAGATCAAGAAAAGTGTCCTTGTATCAAACTTCTCCTTTATCTATAATATGTATTCGATAAAAGAACCCCACGAAATTGAATGCCGCTTGTACTGTCTGCTAAGTAGATCGCTCTGCAGTCAAAAGGGACTTGCCGTGTCTACTAGATTGGGCAAGCTACAAAGTATGACACAATATTGCAAGTAGCCCACAAGTATATTTCAAATGTGACGATTCAAAAGACGAAGCTCGTAACAGGCTTGACGGCTGTCAAGCTGCAAGTTTGATGAGGGCGACCCTGGTAGGCAGCGCATACTTGGGGTGCAGAGGCGGCCACCTTTATTATTTTCAACGCTGCGCAGCTTGTCCTCTGCTTTCAAAGATCACACGGTCCTCGCGGTTCAAGTCTTGAGGAGCAATGAGCTCGGGAAGATACTGCTATACGAGCCCGCCTTGTGCAGAAAGGCAATTGATGTTGCTGTGCCCAGAACCTTTGCAACCACCGGACCTGCTTTTGAGCATCCTATTCACTGCTCCACAACACAATCTTAAGCAGTGCTTTTTGTTAAGCTTGGCCTTGGGACAGCACAGCATCCATTGGGATTGCGAGGGATTGGTGTGCAACCACGGTTTTAGGGGTTAGTCGCTGTCACCCGCACACAACAGCCTCTGACATTAATGTTTTTTTAACCTTTTCAGTTGTGCAAAAGCACATCAAGTCTAGAAAGATGCTTTCTATGCTAATGCAGTCTGTGCTTGGAACAAGTAGAATGTAGGTTTTTATAACATCCCCAGAAGCCTGCAATATAAAGATAATATTAATAATTGGAAAAAAATAATGTGGAGCTATTTACACCTGGCTTAAACGATACCAAAAATTATGTCTTCCAGAGCAAAGAGGTGCAGCGTGAATAGCAGGCAATCAAAATTATGTACAGTGATCTGTTCATACAAACAGAGGTTGGCAAGTGTGAAGGGAAAACAGACACAGCGTGCTTAAGCTGAACAATTTCCTGATGTTGGGGCCCTAGACATTTGGATCAATTATACACATGCAATCACTAGAGTAAGCTTGAATGTGCGCTTAAAACGATATCGCACGACACTCGTAGCGTTGAATGAAGCGCCCGTTTTTCTACCGAGAGCTGTCGTGCAAGCACGTTGAGAAATTGTTCAATTCAGACTGTATTATAACACAGCGTATTTATACGTAAGAGTATTTACCGAGCGCACTGCTGAATTCGCATCGCTGAACTTCTTGGTTGTCGTCTCTCCGTCTTCCTTTCGCGCGAAGTCCACCCACCTTGAACCCCGGGTGATCAATTATCGTCTCTTTAACATCCAACAGAACACGACTCAGAGGGCACCGATGCACGGTGATGTTTTCGCCGCACCAAAATGTGCCTCCAGCAACTCAGAAGCTGAGAGCACTTGCTGCTCGGCTGTCAGCAAATGGGGCCCCTCGCGACGCCGCCAAAGCTTCTGTGGCAACTGTCAGAGCCAGCGAGTGTCGGGTAGTATTCCCTGATTACGTCCCTGACGAAACTTGAACCGAACATATCAAAAACGTAGCGATAGTCCGTGGAAGATCGATCGCTTTGGCTCGCCCCGTCCGCGAGCGTGAACGTCGCAATATTCATTGAGTTTGGCACCTCCGGCTGCCTGACAACTACAAAGTTATGTCAATCGCCAAACTGAATCGTGACGACATTTTGAGGTTACCGCTAGCTTTATTTTTTTACCAGCATAGCTCGAACTCCATCGGAATCCGTAAGGAAAAGCTCAATCGCAACGCCACATCACGTGACCAAAAGGGCAGCCATTCAGCGACCGATTGAGTTAACTTCATCGTTGAGTTTGCGATCTAGCATAGAAAGACTGAAAACTAAAACCGATTGAAGAGAGGAAAATGCACATCACTAGAGATGTACTTCCAGGGGTGTTTAAGAAATAGGCACTAAAAGGAAAATCGATATCTTTGGAGACATGAATGCACAGCTAGAAGACTTCCACGGATAAACAGATCCTACAGGGAAGATGCTACAAGAATTCTGCGATGCTCTCGATCTAGTCGTTGTTACCGCCAAAGCAAAATGCGACGGAAACATAACGTGGGGGGAAGCAATTCGCACTTAACAATTGATTACTGTCTAGTATCTAGCAAATTATGTAACATTATAGGACACATGGAAATAGATGTGGAAGGCACGAAAAGCTAAGGAAGTGATCATAAGCGACTTAAATAAAGTTTGTTGCAGCAGAACCAGAGAACTAAATTCTGGAACGAGAAAGTATAATGACCCTAAACACTGCCCAACTACAAGAAGTATCAGAACGAATTGAAAATAAAGTGTGCAAACAGCTAGACAGAATATGGACATAATGGTGATTTAGTCAACAATTTTAAAAGATAGAGAAGTTCAAAATTGAACATGGAGGAAAAAGGAGAAGGAAGCATACACCAGGAAGCTGGTGGGACAGTGAAGTTAAGGCGGCCATAGCAGGGCGACAAGAGGCCTTAAAAGAACCCAGATGGGCGAAGAAAATGGGGAAAACACCAGCTGAGGTAGCATCGAAATAGAATATGTTGGAGTGGTAGTAAAGATGAAGGACAAGACGACCCGATTATGCATCGATTTTCGACAACTAAATGAGGTGCTGGTACCTGATTGCGAACCGATACCCCGAGTCGACATGATGTTTGCTCAAGTCAGCACAAAGAAGTACTTTTCCAACTTTCATTTTGCGAATGGTTACTGGCAAGTGCCAATGGCGCACGGACCGGAGGACGCGACTGCGTTTTCAACGATGTCAGGGTTATATCGGTTCAAGTTCGTGCCCTTCGGCATGAAAACAGCCCCGGCTGTATTCACTCATTAATGAGGGAAGTCCTGGATGAAGTACCAAACACACATCATTATTTTGATGATGTACTAATCACAACTGCCAGCTGGGAGGAGCACGAGAAAACCCCGAGACAATTTTTAACGAGGTTAAAACAAGCTGGGCTTACCAACAAGCCAAAGAAAACAGAGATCGGCTTCTCTGGATAACATTTCTCGGACATCGAGTTGGACAAGGAACGTTTGAGCCGTTAACCGAGAGTTTGGAGAAAATTCAAGGCGCTAAGAGACCGCAAACAAAGACGCAAGTCAGATCGTTCCTATGACTAACGGGATATTACCGGGAATTGATTCCCAATTACGCCGAGACGTCACTCCCTCTGACGGAACTGACAAAAAAAAAAAGGCACCCATCAAAGTCATCTGGGAAGACAAACACGCCAAAGCTTTTGAGGAGCTACAGAAATCCCTCTCCGACAAACCGATTTTGAAGTCTCCGGATCTTTCGAGGGCTTTCATCCTGAGAACAGACGCTTCGAGAAGATGCTTGGGTGCTGTGCTAATGCAAGAGCACGATCGGAAGATGCACCCTGTTGCGTATGCTAGCCGGTTGTTGCCGCGAGATTCGGTTGTTGCCGCGACAAGTTGCATATTCAGCGATCGTGCGAGAGTGTCTCGCTTTTGTATGGGCGGTGCAGAAATTTCACCTCTTTTTATTTGGAAAACACTTCACGGTTCAAAGCGACCATCAACCTTAAAAATACATTCACTCCGCCAAACAAATGAACAGCCGCGTGCTGCGATGGAGTCTGCTGCTGGCTGAATACGATTTTCACGTCATGTACATTCGGGGCAGTCAGAACTTTGGGGCTGACTATTTGAGCCGACTATATTACGCTTCCGTAAAGGGTGAGATTCCTCAAACAGTTGCGAGTGCTTCTATTTAGGTGAAACAATTGTTTTTTTTTCCTAAGTGTATAACTTTTTGGTGTTTACTTTCTGTTGTTGGATCTTATATAAACAATTGTCTTTAAAAGGAGGGTGAATGTAATGATATGGGCTCAGCAAACGACGAGGAAGACAACGCAGATGAACGCTGTCATCACATGGATAATCAAAGATGAAGAAGACTGCAAGACCGTGTCAGGGTATGAGAATTAGAAAAAAGAAGAGGAGGACAACACGAGGAGGGTGAACGGGACACACGCTCGACCGAAAAAGGCGGTTGGGCATCGGCACCCGGCTCAACACCAGCGGTCCCGGCAGTCTAGGAAGATTCCGGACGGGCGCCAACAGGCCCGTGGGGACTTTGAACCTGCACACAGTGGACCGCCGCCGTTAGCCAAGCTGAAGCCAGAAAACCTACGCCTGGGCCGACCCAGCCTGCCAGGCTCCAGAACCAACGTTACGACAACGAGGCGTCTTCTCGGCAATAACATCGTGTGAGCCGTAGGCGAAGTCGGCGGACTGAACTTTGCACATAATTTGATGACTCTTGCACCTTGTTTCCCTAGTATATCTGACTTTTAATTATGATTTCCTACTCTGTAAATAACATCTTTCTTCTTGCAATTACCGCTCCGGAATTCTGAGTTCCTTTCTTATCCATTCCCATCACAGTGTGGTTGTGTCGTTCTAGCATTGGGGAGTTCTAGTAGGTGCCTTCCTCGACAGGTAGACACAACCCAAAGTGGGTGCTAGCAGAACGAAATTAAACGTCCTTAAATTCGGGCAAATAGACAAGGGCAGTGTCATTTTTTCCCTTTTACTTTTTTTTTTTTCGCGCGCCTCAAGGTAACAAAAGCGAAGACTTCCGTCGAGCTTCCCTCCTCTACAAAAGCGTACTGAAAAAGCGGAACTAAAAGCACCCCCTCCTCCTTTCCTTTACCCACCCTTTTTTCCAAGTGAACTCTTCCCGCGTAAATAAATGATCTCATTTCGGCGATCAGCTTGTTTGCACTTCCTTTGTCGCCTTGTTGAAGACTTGACTGTGTCCGAGCAATGTGTTTTTCGTGCAAGCTGGCTGTCGTTTGGACGATGTCGTACGCAGTTGCTCGTCGCAAGCTGATGCTCGTTCTCGTGGATTGAATATGCTGTTCACTTTTACATGGAACAGACATAAACGCCACATAGATAACCTTCTCTCGTGGGGTAAGTACATTTTATTATTATTTCTTGGGTAGACTTTTCTCGCAGCGGGGTCGAAGTTAGAATCGTATAGACACGGGTCGAGATAGAGCAACCGTCTTGGGCATTTACGCGAACATGCTAAAGGCGCGAACAACAGTTCGTTCTGCAATCGGCGAAGCGGTAAAAACGCTCACTTCGGCTTTCGGTAACTACGATCAAACATCATCAAAACGTCGTTCGATCAAGGTGCGCCCGCGGAGCGGAGACCAATGAGTGTCGGAGGACAGATCTGATTTTAGAGTCATCGCATCGAATCCAAAGACAACGCCGGGCTTCCAGTGCATTAATTCCAAATATCGTGTCAAATAGCGCCTAGAGAAATCCATTTAAGGTCAGGCAATGTGAACGGAAGTCTTGTTTTACGCGTTTTATGGCATTTATTCTTCTCCTACGTCGTTGTAATTTCCACGGCCTCGACGGACACCCGCGGAGCTTCACGCTTCCTAAGCTTCCGGGTTCCGACAGTCCGGTACACAACAGTCCCTACAGCTTTGGCATTTGGTCTACTGCGACATCCCATAGCAATGTTCAATCAATAAATCAATCGAGTTTATTGTCATGAGTTGCATCGTACAATTTATTGAGAACCATCTGGGCCCATAGCCTTTTGGCTAGTTTGGGCCCATTTTAATAATAACATATTAGGGAGGCAGCACTCTTAAGAAGTATTACTGGAAATACAATAAAAGGAAAAGAAAAAAAAAAGAAAGAAAGAAAGACAATAGAAAATAAACGTAGAAAGTGACTTGTTCAACTATATCCGGTAATGTATACATTATATAATAAAAACACGAGGAGCACGAGTGTATTCAAAGTGAAAGGAATTTTTATGAATTCAATAACAGAATATGCGATTGAGTTTCAGGATGGTGGGAGACATGTTCTATTTAAAAAAATATAGTATTTCAAAGCGCTGTTAAAGTTGCCTGACTGGGTGACTGAAGATGGTAAAGTGTTCCAGATTTTAGTTCCGCATGATTGCATCAGTCGCTCGCCGTATACGTTATGAGACCGTGGTATGTTAAAGTGACCAGATGTGTTCGCCCTTGTTAATCGGTTACCCTTAATTAAGATGTTCGCTGGCAGTGGATTGTTTGATTTAAAAATATTATTTATTAAGCAAGCAATCTTATATTGTTTAATTTCCAGAAATGTGAAAATGTGAAGTTGATGAAATATGATATGAGACGGTTGGGAATAGTGGGAGTATGTCAAGATTCTGAGGGCTCTCTTCTGTAATTTAATCAATGGCAAAAGGTAAGTGTCATAAGTTACGCCCCAGGCCTCAATACAATATGTTAAATGACTATGAAATATAGCAAAATATATAAGTTTCATCGTGGGAGTGTCAAAGCATTGTCTCGCCTTCAGTAAGACATAACAAGCGTACGTTAACTTTTTGCATGTATTTATAATGTGCTGTTGCCAATGAAGATGAGAATCTAATGTTACTCCCAGATATTGAAATGAACTAACTTCTTCCAGGATTGAATTTCCGATGCAAATTTGGAAGCTGTTGGTATTAACATCTTTTTTATTGGAACGAAAAACTATATACTTAGTTTTATTTATATTTAAAGTCAATTTGTTAGAATTAAACCACTCCTGGAGAACTGTAAGTTCTTGATTGATTGTGTTTTGTAAGTTATGCAATGAATGGTCCGTGTAAATTAAGACGGTATCATCAGCGTACATTATTATGTCAGAGTTTAAAGCCATGTTAGGTAAGTCATTAACGTACAATGAAAAAAGTATCGGTCCCAGTACAGAACCCTGAGGAATTCCGGTGTTTATTTGTCTCATCGAGGATTTATGATCTAACAAAGAAACGAATTGCGAACGAGATGACAAATAACTTGTAAAGAAATTTAAAGAGTGACCTCTGAAACCATATCGTTGTAATTTATTAAGAAGAATTTTATGGTCTACGGTATCAAATGCCTTTTTAATATCTAAAAATACACCGATACTAATGTTATTGTCATTTAAGGACTCATTTATTTTCTGAGAGAGAGAGAGATAACAGCACTAGCAGTTGACTTATTTGGACGGAATCCATGTTGATGCGGGGTGATAATATTGTATTTTTCTAAAAATGAGTTAATGCGTCGTACAATTAATCTTTCGAATAGTGTATTAATCGTGCTTAAAACTGATATAGGCCTATAATTTACAGGTTCATTAACGTTCCCACATTTATGTATTGGGCAGACTTTAGCGATTTTTAGTGAATCTGGATATACACCTTCTGTTATAGAATGGTTAAAGATATGTTCCAATGGAGAGCTAAGTACATCAATATTGCATTTTAAGACCTTAACTGAGATGCCATCAGAACCTGCAGATTTTTTATTAGACATTGAATTAACTAGATTTATAATTTCTATAGTCGTAATTTCTTCAAAAATAAAAGTTTTTGGAAGGAAGTCAGGTAGAGAAACGGAATGTGCACTGCCGCTGGCAATGTTGTTAGCTAGGTGGTCTCCAATATTAATGAAGAAAGAGTTGAATGCGTCTGCAGTCTCATCCGTGACTATAACAGGAGTTGTTTGCTTTTGCGATCTTGGCTTAATAACAGAGTTAATCACATTCCACGTTTTCTTGAAGTCCCCATGACTTTCGGATATAAGTTTAGAGTGATATTCTTTTTTACGCGTTCTTATCAGTGATAGAGATAGGTTGCGATGCATTTTGTATTGTGCCAAGTTGTAAGAATTATGTTTATGACGTTTCAGTTTCTGCTGCCACATGTTCTTCTCTTGAAGTGCGCATAAAATTTGACGAGTCATCCAGGGGCAGATCGGTTCTGAATAATGTGGTTTTCTTAATTCACTCGACGAATCAGCGATTGCAGTTTTTAATACTGTGATAAAATTTCCAAATTCGATGTTGATATCTGAATTGAATAGTAAATCAAAGTTAAATGCCGATAATTTTCTATGCAGAAGTTCGTAATTAATGCGATACCTTAAATGGGGTGTACTAAGGTGAGGTGTTTCTTCAGCGTTTATAGGTAGAAATATGAATATTGGAAAGTGGTCGGCAATGTTTGTCTCATATACACCAGCACCGTCGTGTGAGTCTTGATTACATAAGATGTGGTCAATGAGCGTGGATGAATCGGGTGTCACTCTTGTTGGTTCTGTTATTACATTCGTAAAGTTAAATGACTGTGTTAGAAGTAGATAATCTGAGGGCACAGTTTTACACAAATCGATGTTGAAGTCACCACAAATGACAGATTTCTTACTGCTTTGTGAAATAAATGTAAGAATATCTTCCATTTTATTTAGGAACAAAGACATAGATGAATCCGGCGGTCTATATACAACAGCCACCACGACACCATAACAAAGTTCCAAAAAGAGAGCTTCTATATCATTAGTTGAACATGTTAGATGAGGGAGCGCATTAAATAATATAGACGATTTTATATACAGTGCAACACCACCGCCTCTATGAACTGCATTTCTAGGTAGCGAAACCACAACATACCCAGGAATATCAAAATGATCGTCACTTTTTAGCCACGTCTCGGTTATGCCTATTATATCATAAGTAAACGAGTGTTGGGATAGAAAAGCAAGAAGGACGTCTCCATTTTTGTGAATACTTCTGACGTTGCAGTGTAGCACGGAAAGACAAGCTTTCTTTGAGTATAACGTATTCACCGAGGTGACAGAAAGCATTTTAGTTCAAAGTCTCAATTTATTGTACAGAAGCAGAGGGGGGTAGGGCATTACACAATTTGTACGAGGTCGTCATCACAGGTAATTTGAATCACCTTTATAACATACCCCGGAGGGGTATGTTATAAATAACATATGTTATAAATAAATAACATATGTTATAAAAAAAATAAATAACATATGTTATAAATAACGTATGTTATAAATAACATACCCCGGAGGGTATAGCACAACATGGCACGGCCCAATAACTGTAACTTCCGTACTGTACAGACTAGCGCTGCATGTAGTAAATAGGCGAAAAGAAGAACAGGCCGAAAACATTTTAGATGAGCTGCAGAACGGGTTCCGTAGAGATAGAAGATTAGATGATAACTTATTCATTATGTCTCATTGTGTAGAGGTGGCACGGATGGGAAAAAGCTGTCATAGAAAGCATTTCTAGACATTAAGGGGGCGTACGATAATGTGGGTCAGGAAAAACTCTGGGTGCTGCTGAAAGAGTATGAGTTAGGTGCACACTTGATGATGCTTCTATCAGGTATAAACCAAAAATAAGGCTGTTATAACATGGGAACCAGAAATTGCAGAACCAACAGAAAAGATGGCCCAGGAAGGGTTGTCCCCTATCACCTCTACATTTTATGGTATACCTAAGTAGATTTGAAAAGAAATAAGAAAAATGCAATTTAGGTTTTGGAGTGACACATATGGATAGAGTCGGAAAAGTAAACCAAGTAATACCAGGAATGTCCTACGCATACGACATTATAGTGTTGGCGGATAGCCGGGAAAGGTTAGAGGAGCTCATTGAAGGGCTGCGGAACTGAGATTAGGATTTCACAAAATAAGATAGCAGGAGTGTTACACGGGGCGTCACAAACCCCAAAACACCCCTTATAAAGTGATATCTCGAACGGATGGCCGTATTTTTGTAAAATAAGGATGCGACTGGAGGGAGAATCGCGACGTCGCATTTCCTGCAGAATTGTTGAGGAGGAGGGGAGACGGTCTTGCTTCCTTCTCTCTTTTCGTCCTGACGGACTCAAAGCGAGGAGAGGACGAAACGAGAATAGCGACGTCACGGGCTTTTCTGGCCTTGTTCAAGCGCGCTCTTCTTTCACAAACACACCACCATCCGTTGGAGATATCGTTTTATGAGTGATGCTTTCGGGTTTGTAGCACCCCGCCTAGCGCTTCCGCGTTGTTTTCTGAAACCGAAATTTCGGTTCAGCATCCCTTTAAAGTCTGTGGAGAGGGAGGATGCTCTATGGGCCTAGAACTCAACAGTGACAAGTCGAGAATAATGCTTCATGACGATGAGAAGGGGGAGCCGCTGAAAATTCAAGACGTTTTAATTAAACACGTAGAGAAATGTAAGTACCTGGAAGTATGGCTGAATGCTGGTATACCATACTTGGAAAAACAGGAAGAAACTATGCTAAAGAAAGGAAAAAGTAATGCAGCTATTATGAAGCATTGGGCACTATGGAAGTACGATAAATATAAAGTTGTTCGGGGAATATGGGAAGGAGTAATGGTATCGCGTTTGTCTTTTGGCAATGCGGTATTATGCATGAAATCTGAGGTCCAGTAGAGCTTATATAGAGACCCGGCAGAGGAGCGTCGGCAGACTGGCACTGGGGGCGCATGAGAATACACGAAATAAAAAAGTGCAGGGGACGTGGGCTGGGCATCTTTCGAGGCTAGAAAGGTGACCTGTAAGTGGAAATATAAATAAAGACAGGGCACAATTGAGGATACACGATGGGCGAGAAAGGTGTATAAGCACCTGTACATGAAAAGTTAAAGGAGCTGTGCAACGATATTCAATTATAATGTTTTTCTCTCTACACGAGCTTACTGGCACACCTGGGACTCAAGGATACTCACACGCAACGCCATTGGCCAAGAAACTCCTTTGTTGCGGTGTAATTTCAAGGACAAAAGCGATCATTTTCATTCAATCTCTCCTTTGCAAAATTTGATGACGTAACTCGGGGATCGAAGTACACCCATGTGACGATATTTGAATGCGGTTCATAGATTGGACCCGAGAATTGCGTGGGCACTCGACTTGGGCTCGTGACAATTGCTAGCTCGAGAAGCATTCGGGTTGTGACCCGTGTCCAATCGCTGCAACGACGACAACAGCCGAGCCATAACAATGTCTGGAACTCAGCGCGTGTCCTGCGCTTTGCCAACCCCAGCGCGTGGCTATGATCAACACTGGCGGCATATAATCGGCTCCAGATCACGTGGCCCCCTGTTCTGGCTGCAAGTTGAGGGGGTGAACGCTGTTCGTTTTTCTTAAATTTTTTTCTGGGACTTCTATTGCGTGGGATGAAAAACGAACGCCTGTTTCATAGGTCATTAACGTTGGGGATCCGTTTTAAGCGGTATTTGTGCACAGCACAAAAATTGTTGCATCGCTCCTTTAAATACCAACCGTGAATTGTGGATGCAGAACAGACTGCCTTTGTGAAAAAGGAAGTAAAAGAAGCCGAGAGATGCGGGGAAAAAGAAAGCAGAAAATAATCTGCTTTAACTATGTATAGGTATGGTGCCTGGATCGGCGTCTTCGACTGGTGTGTTTAGCGTCCTATCCCACCCATACATCAAAAGTTGTCCCAATGTGGCAACAAATGACGTCACAGAAGCCGGGGTACAGTGGCTTAAAGCGGGCAGTGTGGTTACCGCGTAGCCTCCACCATGCATCGGGAACGGCCACTCCTTGGCAGACGGTGCAGGTGGCGCTTCGATCTGCTGCTCCGTTAGGGTGCCTCGATCGGCTGGCAGATAGAGGCACCCTAACACGCTTTGATACTAATATAGATACCTCAAAAGCAATTATTTTTTTCCAGTGAACTTCCATGGAAATTATTTGTGTTTGACGGTGAATAAAAATGTGAAACTAGCAGACGACAGTTTAGTCGACAGCTGCGAATCGGCCGGAGCTGTTCGGAGCCAAGCTGGCTAAGCGGCAAAGCCGGAGCCATAGCCGGAACGACGGTGCTGCAAGAGCCAGCGCCACCCGCGGCCGTCTTCCATCGGTGTGCCGCTTCTCCGGTTTCGTTCGTTACACTGCCGGCTTTAAGCCACTGTAGCCGGAGTGTCATGCTGTTGCCTGTCGCGATCCTGGCGGTTGGCCGTACAAAGGCTGGCGAGAAGCACGAGCGAACGCAAGTGTCGCTGTCGTCACGGTGTCCCAACTTCCGGCTGCACTAGCTTCCGTGAATTGTCACAGTGGAGAGCGACCTGCAGCAGGATAGGAGTCTGCCATATGTACCACAACCGTTGAGACGCCGCCAGGGTCGCGACCGGCGACAGCATGACACTTCTATGACGTCATCAGGCGGAAATCGAGGGACTACTTTTTGGCCGCGGTAAACACACCAGTCGGAGACGCATTCAAGGCACCATAGTATAGGCGCCGAAAACATGAGATAAAGAAGGAACATTGGTATAATAATTCACGGGAAGCTCGTTGTTCGAGGCTAGAACAGGTGTATTGAGGACTACGACGTAGAGGACAAAGTTCGAGGAAATGGATACGCGGTGTGCCGTATGCCAAGGGGAAGACGAGACTATATAACATGTGGTGTTGAGCAGCACAAAGCTTACGCTCCCCCCCCCCCCCCCCCCCCGGACCCCCGGATGGTTGTACGGATTTGGCCGGGGCGCTGGGGTTTGCAGACGAGAATGGAAGAATGGATGATAAATGCATTTTAATAACAAAGAGGAGATTGTAAGACTTGTAGAAGTTAAGGAAGGACTTCCATCAGACTTGAATAACGTACAACTAGGCTAGGTGGCGCGAGCTACCACCCGATATAAAGGGTACAACCGGTAGCAACCATCCATCAAACCGGCGGATGACTATTGCCGTCCGCCATTTTGGGGCTCTTACTCATAGGAATACAATGCGATTTCTAAGAAATGAAAAGGGCAAAGAAGTAATAACATTTTGTGTTCTCGGAACATTCGCGGCTTGTAGCGGGCAACAAGTTCCGCCCATTGGCCAAACTGTATCAGTGTAAATGGCGCTGGTTCGATGATGAACGAACCACGGTCGTTTAGAAGCGTGCCTCTGTATATTTTCACGCTCGGTAACAAAGCGTCTGAAAGATCAAAAACAGTCATACATTAAGAAAAAAAAATGCATCTGGCCTTCTCCTATCAAACCAATAAGAATGCTTTTGGTTGTAAATTCCTTGTTCTAGTTCATTTGTTTTCATTTTGCGCCAAATTTGTATTTCCTCAATGAAATTTTGTCAGCTAAACGTCCACGAGCACCGCTAGACACGCAACCGAGAAACATTAAAGTTTGCTCTCCAGAGGTGCTGCCAAAATTGGCACTTACCGAATCTGACGGCAAAGCAGGCGCAGATAATTATCCAAACCGTGGTCTGAAAAACAGCGGGCCGAGCCCAAGCCACGGCCCGACCCGCGGGTTGCATTCCGGAATTCGAACCTTGCGCACAAGTCGTCAACGGATGGGCACACAACACGGCGACGATTTTGGGCAGCTCCAAATCCAAAGAAAGAAAGACGCGATCAAAACACTGCTGTCGACGTCCACTGCACTTCGATCTTCGCCGAGCACGTCGAAGCAGCGCAGTTAATAACCCAAACACCACAGAGCATATCCGGCCCGTGCAAAGAACACTATAGCTTTGACTACGGTCTGCGTCCCGCGCATAATCGTGCGCACAGGCGAGCAGACGAGCTGCGTTGACGCGCCGGCATAAAAGCGTCTGCCCAGACGCCGGCGCGCTGCCGCGAAGCGTTTTCGCGCCGACGCCGACGCCGACGCACACTCACATCAGCGCCGCCGCCGACGACGACGAGTCGCTAAGCGCGATCCGCGCTGCTTCTAAATGGTGCGCTTCATTTTCTCTTCTCTCCTGCAATCCTTTCTGTGGCCCGTACGAAGATTCAAGATAAAAGAGAGTCGAGGGAATTATAACAGAATCAACTGAATTATTTTTAATATTTGTGTTCTCCTTGTGGTCACCTACAACAGCACGTAACTGGACGTTTCAGCTACTCTAAACTCACCGACAACGTTCTTCAAAACAACTTTTGGGATCAATATTTGCAATGTTGGCGTGTTTTACGTTAACCTTACGGTATCTAACAATTTTGAAAAGAGATATTTGTATCAACATTTAATTGCAGTAATATTGAGCCTTTCGAAAGAGCAGGTTTCATATGGACCTTTTATTGAAACAAAAATATTATGTATTAAGACAAACCTATAGCAGTTTTGTTTATAGTTGTATACACTAGCAACATTTCACTACAATTAAGTACAACTGATTTTTTTTCGCTGACCAAAAAAGTTTGAGGCTCTGTATTGATTAAAATGTTTCGTACACAATTTTGCAGCTTTCTTTTATTAACAACAAAATAACAACCCTTTCTTCACTCCATAGTATGTCGTCAAATTACTTTGATCACACGAGTTATGCTTGAACTCTTTGTGTTCTGACTGAAATCAAAAGAAATGCCAATTACAGCATATTTGTCTTGGGGCCCTAATATTTGCAGCCTTGCATCTCATGTATTGCAATAAAAAGTTCATACTTCATACCACCAGCCTTCAAACTACTCAAAACTTAAAATATTTACGAGAGTTGCGAATGTGAAAGGTTTTACGAAAAATAATACGTCAAGTGTATCCATATGTTGAGCTAAATATAGAAAAAGAGCGGGTTACATTATAAAGTATTTCAAGTACTCAGTAATATTGCTTTATTAATAGCCCATTTTTACTTCTGTTTTCTGTATTTTTCTTAAAACAGTCTAATCATTATCGAGATATGGTTATTTTACATATCAAAGCGACATAATTTTGTGGAGTAAACATGATCCAGAAGTGTTAATTTCAGTTTTCTCAACTAATTTTTTTTTCTTAGAAGAGAAATTGAAATACATATTTTAAATAACTTAGTCGTTACATGCCAGTGAGTTATCACGATGGGTTTGCGTTCCTTTATATGAAACGTCGCAGGCAGGTTTAAAGACGTCGATATGAGATATCTATCGAAGTCTGAAGAAATGATGTTGCTAACCTAAGAGTTTCTATTTAAACTACGACCCGCCGTAGCGATAGCGAGACTTCACGTGGACACAGTGCTTGACTCGCTCCAAACGCATGGGAGGAAAGATTTAAACACCAAAAAGTGAACGTCGTTTACAAATCCCTGTAACGCCCAACTAGAGCGCAGCTCTTGAGTAGGAGGAGCAGAGGGTCTGGAGGGGAGGGTATGCCCCTCCTCCTCTCCGCCTCCTCTTTTTCCCTTTTCCTCCTCCTCCTTTTCTCCTGCCTCTGAATTTGCACATGGATAACGTGACACGAAGTTGTGACGTCATTTTCCAGCTAAATTTAGTGCCGAAACTGAATTGGTGTTGAGGTTACATGACGTCAATTTTCCCGCTAAATTTAGAGGGAGAAAATTCCTCACATGACCTTAACACGAATTCAGTTTCTCCGCTCAATATAGGAGGGAAACTTTGACGTTCCATAACTCAACGGGCGCAGTTACAGCGGACGGCGACGCCGCTCAACTCGAAAACGGGCGCCTAACGGTTGCGCTCTAGAATGAACTCTTAAAAGTCTCTACAGCGCCAACTTCCACTCCCCGTGCTTCGAGTTGTCGCGAGGCAAGAGACGAACATGTTTCAAGCACTTGTTCTCGGGAAATCGCATGTGCCTCTTCCTTTCCACGTGTTGGGGCATGCGTAGATGTCTAACTCTCCAACGCATACGCGCTTGCGCACTTCCCAAACCTTCTGTTATGAAACTTCCATATTTTTTAATACACATGTGTATCTGGCATATTTTGTGTGACGCTAAGTATTTGCCTTTACTGCCTATAAATTAACGTCTCAAACAATATTGAAGATTCGTTCGCCGAGACAGTTTATGATGCAATGCTAAGCACTATTTTGCCGGAACCACCAGTTTTAAAGAAATAATAGAATAAAGGCTCATTTATTTTCACGCCCCAAGCGATGTTCGCTTGGCTAAAGCGAATTTTGCGCAGTTAACTGAAACAGCCCCGTAGAATGAACCTTCTTGTATCGCAGCTAACTGTGTACATCCTTCGATTACGAGTCACAAAATATAAAAACCTTTTTTTTTTTTTTTCATGTTCGTGCCGATAATATTTATCTTAGAAGGGGCTGTCCAACCCCTAATATGTTATAAGAAACACACTCTGCGGATACTGTTGGAGGCGAGTTTGATTCTTGTATGACGGTTCCGTCATATTAGAGATGCAGGGAACCGTTTTTGCTAGTGCTGGGGCAATTTATCGATTAACCTACCGATTGATCGATTAATGCTTTCATCGCGAATATTTTTTTAATCGATAAAGTTTAGACGAACCAAGAAAAAAAACATAAAATTTAAATGGTTTCCCCCCCGGAATCGTGAACGAGAGCACCTTCTTGAAAGGCAAACTTTTGCTCAAATATTTAGCCAACGTAAACTGTAGGGACAAGATCTGTAGCTCCGGACAAGGTGCAGAAGATTCCCGGCCATTTTAAAGCCGTGCAAGTCTCTGTTAATTAAGCGAGACAGAGACCATTGCGAACAAGAGGTTGCTCTTGCCAGAGGATATCAACGAACCTCTTTGCCTCACAGCTGAAGTAATGACATATGAGTGTGAGTGTCTTTCTACATGTCTGAACTTCACAATGAGGTTGATTCATGATCGAAATTGCATGCCGCGTTGCTTATCACATTTGCAAGAAAATATATATATTATGCGGGGAAATGAACCAGACCGATTAATCGATTAATGAATCAATGAAAGGGTGGCGAATAATCGGGCTAAAAGTTTTAACCGACGTCCAGCCCTAGTTTTTGCACATTCGAAACGGTCCGACGCGCCCTCTGGTACGAACTGAGCATGCGCTGCCGCAAAACATTCGCACATGTGCACTTCGAACCGGACTGACCATCACACTGTATGCGATGTGCAAAAACAATTCCCTAAAATTCTCTTGTTCATAAAAAAAAAAAAAAACAGAAAAAACCGGCTATTTTAGCTATCTTTGCATCAGCCATGTGTGAAGCAAGCATGGTTCGAACAGGCTTGTGGAGCTTACGCAGATAATTTTGTCTTCATGACTGTAGCGAGCTAAGTTTCTTTCGTGTGGTGACCGACCAGTTTTACTTCGACTTTAAGTTTACTCTCCAAACGGCCTGAAACATCACATACATTTTATTTGAATTGCCGAAGGCGTACACATTTTTCGCGTGAAGTAACGACCGGATTCACTTATTTTATTTATTTTTTCTTCGGTCCACTGTCGTAAGTATAAGCGGGCGGACGTCCGAGCCATCGCGCCGAAGCCGCCAACGATGAATGACCAAGAAAATGGCCGCCAATTATTCGAACACCGCCGATTGAGTCCCTCCCCCGTTAACGCCAGGGAGAGTGGAAAGAAGGGCACGAAACGAATAGACCAAAGGAAAATGACGCCGAACTTTGTACCGTGGCTACGCAAAATATTGCACGAAAGAAGAGTTGTCTCGTTCGCGAGGTAAGGCAACATTGTCCGTAATATGGCTGGTCCCTCCAATTCTTAGAGCTCCGGCGAAATATCGACAGTTAATCTCCTCGAGTTCGGCTCAAAACATTAATAGATACATCTGAAGTAGCAAACCAAATTATAAGTCAAGATTTTCTTTTTTTTTTCTCTCTCGCGAGGCCTAAGGAGTCTCTCGGCCTCTCAGACCAAAATTGTTCATTTTGGTTGAGAGGGCGAGAGGCTCTACTGGCGACTCTAAAATTGTAGGCTCTACTCTTAATATTGAGTAAAACATTGAAACAAAAGATAAAAAGAAAGATGAAGATGCTTGAGCAAATTGGCTTGGAAGGGCGAGGGGATGAATCATACTTTTGAATTCTAGGCTAGGTGGAGCAAGCTACCGCCCCTTACAAAGGGTGCGCCATTAGCATCCATCCATCCATGCAATGTAATAGAGGGCAGTAAAGCTTGTTGCTGACGGGTCGCAAGAAGTTTGATGGTATGAAATTAATGCTGGGGAAGCTGACGCCAGTAAAATAGAAACAGAAAATTGCGGGCCAGATACTGTATTTCTTAGACTGCCTGCTCGACTCGAATGTCATACGACTCGTGACGTCAAAATAGTGCAGAGCAAAGGAACGTTTAGATGGCGGTTTTGGCATAGCATTAATTTGCCGTTTTTTTATTAGAGTTATTCAGCTTAGAGATACAAAATAGCGCGCCGGTAAGAGTAAAGCTTGGGTAAGCTGCAAATGTTTTTACTTTGGAACCTCAACAAACCCCAGAGCTCACATTTATGGAGACGTGACTAGCAACCGTCAAGAAAGGAGTAGAGCGTGGCTACCATAGCAAGGTAATAATTTATCGATTATGTATTCTACATGAACTTTGCCACACCAACACCAATTTATCTGACTCCCTGATATCACCTCCTGACAGAATTTTGTCACGCCTCAATCACAGCCGTTGCATAAAACGTGTAGCAGGCAAAACACTAGCCTTTCTTTAATACGTCATTCTTTCCTCATACCATAACTATCTGGAACTCTCTTCCTGAAGAAATCATCCTTATTACTTACCCATCCACTTTTCGCCCAATCAGTGACTGCACATATATAATAAATTTTAACAAGAGGTAAATGCATTACTGTGACTTGATTTTACATCTCTTTTTGTTTTTGTTCTATTTTTGTGTACATATGTTCTGTGTGACCCCTCCAGCTTCTCCCCTACTAATGTAGGGTAACAAGGGACCCCATGGGGCCCTTGAGGAAAAATAAATGAAGTGAAATGAAATGAAACATAACTCAGAAGAGATAAAGATGTTTATACATGTTTTCCTTTAATATTCATAATTCAGCTTCGGTTTGGTTTTTTTTTTTTTTTTTACAGCAACGCTGCTTATGGCCAGGTATCTATAGAATTTTCGAGTGCAGTGACTAAAAACGCTATGCTTACACCGCCGCACGCGCCGCACGCGCCGCACGCGCACACCCTCCCCTTATAAAAGATTTAAAATAAATAACCAAAATAAAGCGTTGAAAAAACGCGTGCAAGATGCCATTTGTTTTAGGCTTTCGGTTTAGAACAGTTGCACCTGCAGATGCTGGCACATGCGACGCGTGGATCACAATTCCTTGCATTTTCCTTGAAGCTTAGGTAATTTAGCAGGAGGTCTATTCCGTAGATTAGTTATCAATAGGCACCGTATTCAAGATCAGTAGACTCTGAGGTAGATAATGAAAGTTTCTCAAGGATATGCCGCTGTGCGAACGACGTCGGCCATGTCTACGCTCGCACCGCCCTCTCTTTGTCGTCGTTCCAAGCGCTTGCGTGCCTAATGGACTTTTCCACATACCGACGGCACCAGGCGGTGGCTGCACGAACTAAAAATTCAGGAAGTGACCTACCTGCGCTACCAATCGATAATGGGAGCTACGCTACCAGTTTCTTCGCTCTGTAAGCTGCGGCGCGTGCCCAGCGCGACTTTAAAAACGGGCATCCGTGGCGTCCACCCAAACGTCGTATTTTCCTTTCCGCCTAATTTCTTTTTTCTTTTTTTTGTGTAACACATTTATATATATGCTGCAATAACGTGTTTTACTCGCTGATACAAAGCCTCCTTCCGAATTTCCTCGGTTTTTCGTGCCGACTTCCACCGCTTGGCATCGGGCGCTCGCGCGTGCGCAGAACGCTTCTCGGGAAAAGTCCATTGCCTTTCCTCCCGCTATCCCGGAGCGAAGGTCCCGCCGCGCGTGTCTAGTTTCCTCATTCTCCCCGGGGCGGATCTGTGTGGTGTGCAAAACAGCTTCGCTGGTCGTCCACCTTCACAAAGTGAAATGGCTCATATCTTTATATTTTTTTTATAGATTGCTCAATTTTTCATTCTCGGTATTGGCAAGTTCTATCTACGGTGTCGCCACTGAGACGGCGAGCCTCGGGAGCGAAGAGAGGTGATTAATTTTGCTTGTGTAGGTTCGCAACGTAGGCAACGGAGGCTAAGGAGAAACTACCAAAATAACATCACGCGGCGCTCATAAGCGTCGTGTGATGCTATCGTCCATAAGCACGAGTCACTATGTCTTTTCTGTTAATGATTGGTTCAGCGATGAGAAGACACGTCAAGTCGGGGTCATACTGCTAATGCATTGTACAGAATTACAGGAGGACGCTTAAGCTTCACCTTTAAGGGTGGAACGCGGGAACTAAACATAAAAAACCCCTTCGTTCTCAAGCCCCGAAAGAGTGCCTTCGTGGCGTAAAAAAAAAAAAAAAAAAAATGTCTGCGTGGTCTAGTCAGTAGAGCGTCTGGCTCGCAATGGAACTTTTGTGGGTTCGAATCCTGCCTAAAATTATTAAATACTTTCTTTAAGGCAAGTTAATTTCTTTTACGCTGAACTTTCATAGACCTTTCCGCTAAATCCCAGAAGACCTTGCAACGAGGGAATTGCGGGGCTGTTTGGATGTACGCTGCTGCCGGCTCGAACGTATCGTACAGCCTGGTAGCGGCACGGTTCATTCTTTCCTATCAATAAAAACTCAGAACACACACAGACAAAAAAAAAAGAAAAAAAAAAACACACGGAAAAAAAGGTTGCCACATTCTCTGTTTTGCTTTTCTTCTGGCTTCATTGGGTTCTGCAATCACGAACTGTTAAACCAATGTCGACTTCGTCTTCGCTCGTTGGAAAATGTCTCATGCCGTGCATCGGAACGTCAAAATGCGTAAAGCAGACGCTGAGAGCACCACATATTTCCGGAAAGGTATATTCGCATTGCATGCCCCGTTTTATTCACTTTCATTCCACACGTGACGTCACGTTTCACATGAGCGTTGTGGCTTGTTTCAAATTCCCGCCCGAGGTCATGTGGCCGTAACGTCTCGACCCTATCCACCAGTCAGGATTTTCCCGTGCCACCGACGCCGATGCCGGCTTTTATACGGCACGAGCTCCCCATGAAATCACAGTCTGCATAAAGTTTCGAACGCAAGGCACCGCGATATCCGTGCTTCGAATGCCGCATGGCAATGAATTCACGGAGAAAACGTATCACGCGGCATTCGAACCACGGATATTGCTATGATTCGTGTTTGCAGACTGGTTTTTTGTTTGATATTTGAGCAGTGTAAGCCCGGCTTAAAGAAACATAGCCAACACCATGATGGTGCGGTTTTCACGGTGTCTGATTGGTTCCATCAGCTCATACTGTCGGTTGCGTCTGGAGTTAAGGTGAAACGAAGTATAGTCTAGCTAATTGCTTTGGAAGCCACGGGAGGGGAAAAAAGGAAAGCCGCTTTTGTTAGAACTTTCAGTTACCGATCAATCCCCAAGCGGCTGAACAGCTGGCGTGGGGATACACAGAGGAGGGTCCGCGTAATAGGGAATCGTTCTTCCACTGTTGTGAAACTGCTAACGGTATACTTTCACCCCTGTACCCTTCGTAACGCTGGGCGCAATGAACGACTTAGGCTTGAGCCGTTATGTACCTCTTGCGAAATGTATAAATTGACGATCCTGTCAAGCGGGACATTTAGCGTGGTGAGGTTCCGCGCCCCGACGTTGAAGTGTCCCAATACCACCCTAGAAGGCTTGCACATCGGATACTGCTGCGTGTTCAGCCAGCATCTCGCAGCACCAGACAACAAATTTCGGCGGTAATGAGACCAACTGGACAAAATGGCAGATACCTAAAGCTTCTCGCCCAACGACATTTGGTCATGAAAAGCGGTAACGGCATCTCATTACTCAAGCCCGAAATATCATTTTAAACCACGGTTGCCATTTTTCTCAAACATGCACAATGCCATCGCATCATTGCTACACGTGGCCTCGGAACCTTTGACGGTATTAGCGGCGAGATGTTTCGGTGGCGCCCTCCTATGGTTCTCCCTTGTGACGTCATTAACTTGCGAACAACAAGTTCGATGGTGTTTGTAAATAGCATGGTGGAAGCCTGAAATCATTGCGCTCTCAAAGCAACAGTGCCAACACCGTCGAAATTAAAGTTCTTTCATTGTTCTTATTTCCGTCGATGGCATACCCTTTCCGACGTCATAGTCAGCTTTTGGGCCAATCGTGGAAGGCCAACCACAGCGACGCTTTCGGTCGCGCACGTCGCCAATGGGGCACTTACCTTTCTGGGGCGCTGTTACTTCCTTTAGACGCAAAAAAAAAAAAAAAAAACAGTGTTCATTACAATAAGTATGGTGCCTGGAGCGCGTCTCCGACTGGTCACGCGCCCAGCATTCTATTTCGCCCATATACATCAAAAGTGGTCCCAATGTGGCTACAAATATCGTCACAAAAGCCGGAGTACACACTTAAAATTTTTACACCCTTATTCGTGTAAATGGCTCGTCCTCTGGCTAACGCCTTTATTCGTGTAAGGGTGTTAGCCGCCGGAGGTGGTGAAAATCGTGTTAACTGCTAACACCCTAAAAACAATATGGCGGCCAGTATGCGACAGGCGATACGAGCCTGGCGAGCCGTACGCGGCTTCTCGCCGGAGCAAGAGCATACAGCTCGCATGCTCGTTTGGTGTCATATGTAGGCGCAAAAAACTTTCCAAACATCTCTATGTTCAAGCGCCAACACCGCAAATAATACGAGTAAGGCCGAAACCGCTGGAGACTGAACAGCCGAGACTGTCGCCGAAGTCTCGCTCGGCCTGCTCAATGCCGGTCGCATTTTCATCGCATCAGAAGCGCTTATAAAGAAGGAATAGCTTTACAAAACACTCACAGGCTGGCTTTATTGAACAAAACGCCCACTTGCCGGGGACGACAAGTTGACAACGAATCGCTCCGACACCCACTGTGGACAGCGGCTGGGAGGTATCGCACTCGCGCTCCGTGTGGCTCTCGATTAACTATTGTCTGTGCTCACCTCTGTTACGTGCGTTATCCACTCATGAACGTTTGTGCGTGAACAGTGGCATTCAGCACCTAGAACACGCGCTGGGGAAGCCGCCTAACCTCCTTTTGTTGCAATCAGGCAGCATAACACGGCGACACAGCTACCAGCGGAACCGAACTCGGAGCGATCAACACGACGGATGGACTAATGGCATCCAGCCCTCTAATAGTTATAGATCACCAACCGCCACACTTTTCAAATTGGGCGGCGACAACCCCCATCTAGCGGCAAAAAAAAAGTGATAAACATTTGAAAAAAGAAAACAGCAGTTTTTTTTTTGCTGCCGCCCGCGGTTACATCTACTCACGACATGGGACATACGCACAACACTGTACATACACACGGGGATACAAGCACCGATCAATTGCACAACACACAACAAATGGTACATACATCCTACTTAATACAAACCAACAAGTGCCCCGAGCGGTATATATGCCCTCCTATTTCGCGCATCGGTTAGCCCAGTGACCACGCTAGTCTTAATCGAGATATGAAAAGATTACGCCAATTTTATTTTTCAATAATATTTTTTCTGCATTTGTCTTAGGTAGGTTCACATATCCCTTAATAACTTCTTACAGCATAATGTATTATAATGATACGCGCCTAACTTCTAGTAACTCAACGTGAGTGACGAGAAAAAAAAAATCGTGTAAATTCTGTCTGGCAACCACACTCGCGGTGTGGTTGCTATGGCGACGGTGTCGGTACGCGCGCCGGCAGCCGTCCAGCTGGTTCGGCCGTTCGGCTACGGTCGAGTGCGCGAGTCCACGGTGAACGCCGCGAACGCAATCTAGAAAACAA
Organism: Ixodes scapularis; assembly: GCF_016920785.2. Taxonomy (NCBI): domain Eukaryota; kingdom Metazoa; phylum Arthropoda; class Arachnida; order Ixodida; family Ixodidae; genus Ixodes; species Ixodes scapularis. Next base: position 1,028,294 of record NW_024610115.1, on the reverse strand, counting down.
AGCGTCGACTACTGAAGCTATACGTAGTCGAGTTTCCGCCCGTTCGCTGCCGAATTCTTCGTAGTCTTCTTCCGCCCGTTCGAAAGGGAACAGCCTACCAGTCCGATTACCGCCGTGGCTTCAGTGGCTTCATCTTCGGAGGGAACTGTCAACTGAATTAGTTCCAAAACGCGGGTGCATCAGGCAGCGCAACGTGGCGCGGTCCACGCACAAAGTCGGTAAGTAAACAAAACACTCAATGCCGTTCCATTCTTTTTTTTTTTTTTTTTTTTTTTAATTTACGGGCGCGCGCGGTGTTTCTGGGTGGCTCAAGCTATGGGAAAGCAACTGGCAAAATCGGCGCCCGATCGACCATGGGGTGAAAATTGCAAGGCGTATCGTATGCAAACGACAGCGTTTGCCGGCGGAAGACTCGGTCGACCGTGGCGAACGCATTTTTAGTATTTTTAAGGTTGTTCTAGCTGCAAAAGAAAGGAGCGCCTTAAAATTTCACAAGGTAAAATACACTGCTGAGGAAACGACGCCCCTTCCGTGCAGGTGCCGATTTTTCCGGCAGAGTTTAGCGCGCTGTGAAATGCAGTGTGCACTTAGGGAGAGTTTTGGCATAATATAATGTTGCTCATTGGAAATAAAAAAAAAAGAAATGCTGGCATCATATGTTTACACACTCTTAGTCATTTTTGGAATCTTAAGTACCCTTTTTGTGGCAGGTATTGGACGCCAGCACATTTTACGTAGGAACGAGGAGTGGAATCCGGCCAATTCCCCTCCAGATTAACATCAAATGAGTGCTGTGAAAGCAAAGAAGAAAGTGAGGGTGAAACAGTTCCTGCAGTAGTAAGTGCCAGAAACAAGAAAAGTGCCCCGAAGTGGAAAATATACTCCCTTGAAAAGGATCCAAAAGAAATAGAGGTTATCAGGTATACCGCCGAGCGTCACAGACCTGGACACTCGCATTTCAGTTTTTTAAATGCCCATGCCCTGATGAGCTGTTTACAGCGATATTTGAGGGGACCACCCTGTATGAACTCAATGCCACCATGAACACCATTTTCGGGTTCTGGTCACACCTCCACGCAGGATGTCCTGCTTCAGATCAAGGAGCTAGGATATCCTTGACAGAATCTTTTGTACGACAACACGGGCGGTCCTGGCCCTGGATATAAAGGGCGCCTTTGACAACGTCAGTCACACGCTGGTGTTCGAGAACTTGGCCTCAACTGGGTGCGGGCCCCGGATGTATGATTATGTGCGGGACTTCCTGAGCAACTGGATGGCCACCATCGGAATCGAGTCCGTCCGCACAAGCACCATCCCGATACCGAGCAAGGGGAACCGGCAAGGCTCGGTCCTGTCACCCACCTTGTTACCTGGCGATGTGCAAGCCACCTCCTCTACTGGAATGGATTCCCCGGATGAAGCATACACTCTATGCCACTCTACGTGGACGACCTGACGATTTGGGCTACGTCGGGATCGGACAGCGGGAGGCAAGACTTCCTCGAAGAAGTCATCGAGACGGTGCAGAACTACCTCGAGGCCGGCAACCTCCAGCGCGCCCCCGATAAGTCTCAGCTGTTGCTCCTCCGCGCGGGCAAGGCAATTCCCAAAGAAGAAGAAGGCGGACATCCGCCTCATGCTAAAGGATGGTACCCCCGTGCCGGTGGTGAAGCGGGTTCGGATCCTGGGGCCTTCACCTCCAGCGGGACGGCGGAGCCAAGTACACGGTCGACAGACTCGTCAAGACAACCACGCAAGTCATGCGCATGGTGAGAAGGATAACGAGTCACAGACACGGGCTCGAGGAGTCGGACCTGATCCGGCTGACCCAACCACTCGTCGTGAGCCACATCGCCTGCGCAAATCCGTATCTCAACCTGCTGTCGAGAGGTAAGGGCAAGATGGACGTGATTATTCGCAAGGGGTACTAGCTGGCACTGGGGGTGCCGCCGTACACGTCGAACGCCAAGCTCCGGCGGCTAAGTGTAAACAACACCTTCCAGGAACTCATCAACATGCACCTAGCCAGTCAGTGGGAGCTCCTGGCCCTCACACTGAGTGGGCGGCATGCCCCGAGCTCGCTCGGCATCCCCATCCCCGCATCGCAATGCGAGGCTATCCAGCTGCTGCTGGCCCTTTGGGACAAGATCCAGGTGGCACCAATCCCATGGAAGCTGAACCCATCTTTGCATCCAGGTCGCTGGATGGCTCCCGGTCCCTTAATTCCGCTTAGTCCCGTCGTGTAGCATAGGGCCCCTGGTAGCAATTGGTTGCTAGCCCAGCATTTAAGCATACTCCAGCCTTTTTGTATGTAAAGCAAAACAATTACTGCAACTGAATACTTCTTACCTGACAATAATCATAGTTTGCACTGCTCAATGCCCTTCTGTTTTATCTAAAATACCGCAAGTAAGTACTCCGAGTACCGGTCGGAGTACTGCGGTGCAGGTGAAGTTTCTACTTCACCTGTTGCCCTTCTGTTTTATCTAAAGTACCGCAACTAAGTACTCTGAGTACCGGTCGGAGCTCTGCAATGCCAGGTGAAGTTTCTGCTTATAAAAAAGTGTCTGCCCAAAAGCTTGCTTCGGTACCACGAGCTGCAACAGGAAGCCTGATGCAGAGGCTTTAAGAGCAAGCTCCATGCTTTGAATGTTGCTAAGCATGCGCGCTTGTGCAGTGCAACTGTCGTTCAGGACAACGTGCTCATTCTTGGCATTTCAGTTTCACTTGCACTTAAAGGGATGTTGAACCGAAATCTGGATTCCATAAAACACGGCGGCAAAAGCGTGTAACAAGATGCTACAAACACTGAAACATCACTCATACAGCGATATTTCGAATGGATGACCTTATTTTTAATAAAAAGGAGGCGCATTTGACAGATTTGTTTGTCTTGTTTCTCCGAGAAGGAGAGGGAACGACCTCGCGTCTTCTCCGCCTCGCCGCCTTGAGGGGGCGAAGCAGAGAGAGGAGAAAACGAGATATCTCGACGTCACGCGCCTCATCGGCCTCTTTCAATCTCAACCTCTTTCTCCAAAAATACGGCCGTCCATTCGAGATATCGCCTTGTGACTACGAGTAGTGTTTTAGGGATTGTAGCGCCCCACCTACGGCTTCTGCATCGTTTTCTGAAATCCAAATTTCGGTTCACCAGCCCTTTAAAGGGAAACGGAGTGTGGCAGCGATGGGATGATTTCTTGTGTCAGCCGGAGTTGCCTACCATTACCACTGTAGGGCAGCAAAGGCTACAGGCATGCAAGAGCGACTTTGCGAAACGCTTTCGCAGAACAAGAGCTTGCGATAGAGCGTGTACTAGCTCGCACTTGTCGCCTTCGACCGCGCTGTCACCCTGGCAAGCCTTCGGCAACACCTTCAGAATGCCTGCATTCTTCAAGAAAGCCACAATGTTATGAATATACCACAACAATGCCTAGCTTTTATTTTTTTTTTTTAAAAAGAGCATTTCTGAAACTTTGAAAATGCAGCAGTGCACGCTCATTACCTTCGGTACTGCTTAGTACGTGCTCACTCACGCTCACCTTATCCAGGCTGAAAAGCTTGTGCTCGGACGGGGCGTATTGAACACTGGTGGTGTCTTTTGACTGAAGTAATATACAAAGTATGAACAGGAGTGATAAAGAAACACAACATTTAATGCCGGTCATCTCCACTTTTAAAAAGTATCTCAACGTGAGATTAATTTGACATTTCGTAGTAAGGGTGATGAATTCCAGACAGGGTGACACAAACCGTTTTGATAAAAACGTAAAAACAAAATGTAACTACTCCATACAGGTGTCTAATAGTTTGATGACTAGGAAACAACACGGAGGACTAGAGAAATGTGATGAATATAAACGAATAAAGCTGGTCATGAATTGAAGCATACTTAGGTATGTGAGCCACACAACTTGCAGCTGCCATCTCAAGAAAAACAAACAAAGCCTTTAATGATTTCGAAAATCGGAACAATCCTGGCAGGAGTTTCACAGACTTTGGCGATTGCACTATGTGATCAGCAATCAGGCTACAGGTGTTTTCTTGACTGTATTAATCACCTTGATTGCAACTGGCCGTAGCTGTGAGTAGATTAGAATAAGACAAAGCCTCTCAAGAAGGCAGCTCGTATTGTACGTCTTCTGGCCATGGGCGAAGCCGAAAAGCCAGTAGGCCGCCATGACCACAGTAAAGCCTTCGAAAAGCCAAATGGTTCCCTCCTGCATATAAAAGCAGAATTGATTCAGTCAGAGAATAATAAAGGCCGCACTGATGAGTATGATTTTAAGCATGAAATGCTTTTAGCTCCCGGCCACCAAACTGATGACATATCTTGTCGGGAACTAACGCCAAAAATCACTTCAAAACATCCCAGGTTTCGAAGTTGACTTTTGCGTTGGTTTTCTTATTTGAAACCGGCTTTGAAACCTACTGGGTCTCGAAGTCAGTTTTGGATCAGAAAGGTGTGCACTAGCAGGGTTCAAAATTTGCTGTCAAAATTTCGTTTCCTTGAGACAAGGAAACAAAAAGGAACATACACACCATTGTCTCAAAACCAGCACAGCATACAGCTGTCATTTATTTCCACAAGTCTTCTTCCTTGTCATCCCACACGCTACACATGCTATGGAACCTATTAATTCCGAACTATAGCTTTAAAAAAAATATCCAACATTCAAATTACTTTTTTGTATGCCATCTCACTACCGAATTCTAAACCAAGAGCGCATCATTCGTTTAAACCGTTTGAAGCAATCGCCTGACGAGGAGCCCAATGTCGTCACGCTTTGACGGCGCACTTTAGTTCACCTTTCTGCCGCCGTCTTGGGGGGGGTCTCAGGCACCGTCCCCGCGCAAATATTACCACAACTGTTTAATTGATTGGTGCGGCACACAAACTTCTGTTCGGGCTGGAACTTGGTCAACAGTGTCTGAGATGAGCCCGACGCCCATTTTAGATGTCAAATAAAATTTCGAAATTGCTTTTATGGTCTCTTTAAGAGTTTGAATGCAGGCGTCTGGAATTCGCAAAATTTAGTGGCCGCGATTATGTCCTCTGTGACCGATTTGCAAAAATAAATGGTTTTACAGTAATGATTCAGATTGTGATTTATTGGGAATTAACCAGTGCTGTTAATAACATGCTCTGTATTGTCCGCTCTGCTGGTGTTTTTTCTGCCGTCATTGCATCCACGCGGCTTGAGAGTGCACTGCTTTATGCGACATGTGGCACGCACACACCGTGGCACTCCACTTCATAGCGTGGCATGTGGTGGCAGCAAAAGCCTCTGCCAAAAACATGCTAAGCACAGTATTTGTGGCGGCAGAAAAGATACAAGGCTATTATCTTGTTCCCGAGAGTATAGTATGTTGCAGGTTAAGACGGTACGGTGAGGGGAAGAAGCTCCATCTACACTCTTTCCACTTTAGCAGAAAGGATGCTATAGAGAGAAGAAGGAAACCGCCAATCGTGGCAAGCAAACCCTTTTTGGACTGGCAGAAGTGATGGGAGACGCCAGGCAGTGTAAACAAAGGGAAGGGGGGGGGGGGGGGCGGGGGGGTGGACTGCAAACGTGTTTACCAAGAATAAAAAGGGGGAAGAGTGAAAAGAGGTATTCTTCTGTAGATTCCTTTTTCTCCCGGAGCTGTGAATGTGCCATGGCCGGACTGGGCTCAACTCAATGCCCCAAATCATATTTAAAAAAAAAAAATTATTGCCGGCAGAGTTTTGCGGACTCCTAAAATGCCTTTACGGAGAGGTTCCACAAACCCTCTTTCCAGAACCGTTGGCCTAGATTGCGGGCATGGGCATCTGCAGTACGTTTTGCAGGAAAAGGAGGGGGAGGGGGGGCAAACCTCGTTTTCTTTCAAAGTTATAGGTTTGAAAGCTACACCCCTTCAGAATAATCCCCCCCCCCCCCCTTTTCCGCCACTTTGCTGACGCCCATGATTGTGGGCACCTCATCACTTACAAAATGTTTCCTAGGACCCATGTGTAGAAAGTAAGCGCCACCATTCAAGCCCCTGTCATGACTACAGTGCAGACATATCACAATAGCAGGGAAGAACAATAAATAATAATGGACAGTCTGACCGGAAACAATATTGGTACAGTTTCAGACTCGCCGCTCAGCTTGCCAGCTGAGCCAGGCTAGAAAAAACGAAATTGGCAAAGTCAATAAGTTGCAAGTATAAAGATGCAACAACAAAACCCTACTGGAGTTCTTAGAAAATGTTGGGGCCGTCTTGTCAATGGAAAAGGCACTCAGTAATTAAATCCAATACTCTTTCGGATAGCGAGATTGATATCGTGGTAAGGTGGGTGCTTGTCCCAAGCTCTTGTTTTAGCACCAATGGGTGTCAAGTTACACACAGCCAGAAAACAAATCAGCATAGCCAAACGAAGCAAAGGACAATCGCATTCGTAAAATAGCCGATGTTCCATATTTCAATTAGTTTTTGATCTCACTCTGCGCAGCACACAATTCATAGCAGACGATTGTCCCTTTTTGGCTCTGTTCGCAGATGACTTGCCAGTCTGTTCGTCGTTTTGTTTCTGTCAGAGAATGATAACTACCTAGTAGCAAACAAACTCATTATTATTCCCTTATGTTAGCAGACGATGCGTCTGGTAGCGGTTTTTTATAGCGAGTTTGTTTCACACGCACTGGCACCGTTCGAGTTCTCTCCCAGAATGCATCGCACTCGCAGAGTGTTGCACGGAGAACTGGACTCAAACAAATTCGCCAAATGCACCAAGTGCGGAAGACTGATGCTGCCGCCATCTATGTTGTAGAAAGAATGCCGACCTCAAACCGAAACTGGCGCCTTGCTGTTCGGAGTGTTGGGTGGGAATGCGAGAGTACAGTCGCTACCAACAATTATCTACAAACGTTGGTCACTGCAGCCTGTAGTTTATAGTTGCGATGACTTCAAGCAACTCGGCTGTCATAGGGATAGTTACAGACAGCGTAAATTTCCGCAACCAGCTGTCTACAAAGCAGCTGGTTGCGATCTTTCAATTCTCATAACCGTTTACACTGAAGAAAATGGATGATGCTGTCCAAGCAGAAGCTTGATCCATTTGAGTATGGCATTATGCATGGACCACTGAAAGGGTACGCCCTAAAACTAGTCTGCTGGAATACCCAGCAAAACTTTTCGATTTCGATCGTCATTACAGGTTGATCAGATATTAGCTTCGGTGAGGGCGTCAAGAACGAGAGCTTTCTCGAACAAAATATGACGGGGCAAGTTAGCTGAAGTAGGTAAATGTTAAACATGATGATGTTGCCCAAGCCTCGGGTAAAATCACTAAATTTAGCTTTCTCTGATGCTTATTGGGCAGTCAAAGTTTCGGCTGGGGCAGTTTTGTCGACAAATGTTCAATTTTTCACCCGCACACGTTGGTGATAAACATCTCGGGGGCCGCTGATGCATTTGCTCTGAGCATTTCTTTACACACTGGTATATTTCAGCGTTTTTACCGCAACAGAGCGACTTAAAACCTCCAAATAAAGCACGGTTTGTCAACTGCTTCCTTCATGAAATAGGAGACGCTCACAGTTCAAGCTCGCGTTTGATTCCGTTGCCCGCGGGACGCAATTTCTATCAGAAAATCTACTTTTTTTCCTTTCAGTTCCGCGACACATCGTAGCAGACAAACTTTCGTCATCTGCTCCAGCACCTTGCCGGCCTAGCCAGAGCGAGGCACGACGGGATTGCATTTTGGCGCAATCTCGATTTTCTCACTGCAGCGAGTGCATGCAAGCGTGGGGTGTCAGCAATGAAACGAACTCGGAGAGTGCAACCACTCGTGGAGTGCCGGCTGAAACGAACCCGCTCCACGCTGCGAGTGGACACGCGTGGGCACGAGTGCCGTGAAACAAACTCGCTAATACTTCTTCAGTGCAAGCCGGTTGAGACCTCAATGACCAAAATCGGGCTCTCGGTGAGATGGAATGGCAAACTGAGAATGATTTCATGACCAGGGGCCAAACAAATAACAGGTGCATTGTATGGTGAGAGTATTAGCACCGAGAAGTTTGGGTGGCGACCTTTTACAGCGAGCCGGGGTGACGTCATGCTGAGGACAAAATTTACCCCCTCACTCGCCCTACAAAGGCCGAGACGACGTTAGCTGTCGGCATATTACTTTCGTTTTTTTGTTTTTTTTGTGAGCATTTTACGTAGGAAATGTGAATTATTATATGCGGCCTTATTGAGGTATGGTCTGTAGCTGCAGGCGAAACTTCAACCAACATTCCGAGCATGGTTTCCAGGGCAGACAGTGCATGAATCACAGCTGGTATATGAAAAGGAAGAAATGCCACCACACTTGCAGGAGCATTGCAATATATTTACATCTCGCACAATCAACGCTGCTGATGATTTGAATAAATTAAGAGGTTTTTTCAACTTTGTTTCTAAACAAAAACGTCTCAGCGAAAAAGCTGCACTCTGCTCGAGCAACATGTTAAATATATTCTGGGCCATGGGGAGAAAATTACCAGTGAGACCGCCCAGAGGCCTTTGACTTAAATGCCATTTGTATGCCCGCAAAGCGGGGTCTGATGTTCTCCTAAAGCGCGAGACAAATGGACGGCAGAATTGTCCGATCCGACAGTCCGAACGCCGCTCCGAATTGAGACACACGCACACGCTTCCGACCTTGCAAGCGACACAACGATCCGTTCGGCTCCGCCCAGGAGATCCAACTTCCAAGCACTCCAGCGGAGGTCCGCGTTCATAGATCTCTGGTCCCAGATTGATGGTTTAGCTCGCACGAGCGAAGCTAGGAGCTCGTTCTTGTTAGCGCGTGCATTTTTTGCCGGGGCCATCTTTCTCGAATGGATCAGCGGGATCCACGCGTCCGGCTTCCCGTTGCCCGTCCCGTTTTCTTATTCGTCCCGACAGACCAAGTACGTCATCATGACGTTCGCGCTAGCTGTGCTGTCATTGGCTGGACGCATCCGACAATCCGTCCGCCGTGCGAAACTATCTGGCGCGTTTGACGCATGTCGGATCGCCGATCTGATGCCTGAAGCGACCAAATTTTTCGGATCAGGCAGTAGTACTGTCGGATCGGACGTCGGATCGGATGGATTTTTCGCGCATATGTCTCGCGCTTAACTCATGAATCTGCAAAGAACAGAATTTCAGTGTCTGAAACACTTACACCGCCGCTTCCACAACCCCTTGCACAACCGCCTTATATCGTGTGGAGGCGGCGGGGGGGTTCATCGACGGAGTTGCCTCCACCGATAGCTTTCCATACTTATAACCCAATTATAAAGGTAAACGTGACAAAAACGGTTGGAAAAGCTATGAAAATTCTGTCGGCATAAGTCTCACCCAGCGCCTTGTACACTGGGTAAACGAAGCCCCGCTTCTCAACGTGCTTACAGCTCACAACGGCCGATGTTGACGGTGCCTTTCTTATCCTTAGTCTGACTGTCCATGCTCTCTTTAATCTCGAAGTTTTCGGGTGGTAGAATATGATACCAGCTTTTTTTTGGAAATTGCATGGCAGCGCTGAACAGTTGGTCAGCATGATCACAAACCTCCGATCGTGAGGAAACAGGCGCAGGGAAGCCAGCCAGATGCCAGAACGCGAAGCGGAGTCCGTCACCAGACGTCACGGTACACCTCACCCAATCAAGACGTGGCGACCGCAGCGACACTTGTGTTTGTTCTGAAGACTAATAGTTCGCCGTGCAAGCAATACCATTGATCTCCACGACAATTTGCTGGATCGCGTGTCTCCGCTTGGTCGTTGCAGCTCAGGTGCGGCCACTGGATGGCCGCTTGGGACAAAGATTATCAGTCAACCTTTTGGAGCGTTGCGGAGGCTGGGCGGCAGTAAGCTGAAGACATGTTTTCTGCTCGTTCGTTGTCATTTACCGAAGAAGTTTGTTAAAACCCCGAACGGTGAAAATTGCATTTGAGAACACGTGGAAATTTTTTACGAAAGCTCAGCACCGCAAGAAAGAGGGGCAACTCGTCTAACGCAAGTCTTATTGTTCTGGCGGCATGATCAAAGCTTCCTTGGCATGCCAAAGTGCTGCATCTTTGTCTTCGCACGCTTGAATACCGATCAAGAATTAACGCCGTGTGGATTTGTTTTGTGAGTGCAAAGTGCATGAAGATGCATGTGCCTCTGCAGCAGCATTTTACTTTACTCTTACGACTGTATTTGTAACTTGCGGCACTTGCAGTCCAGAAACGGGCATGATCCAGTGGCGACAAAGGAGGGGTAGGAGGCTATGGCGACGGCGACAGATTGCACACAACCATATGGACGGGCCACGTTTGACAAACTTCAGATATCGCCGCTTCATACTTTTGCCTTCGAAAACCTACCTTCTTCCACAGCATTGCTCTATTTGTGCTGTCATGTGATCCATTTGAGTAGATTTGGAACATAGCCATGGTTAATACATAATAGAAACCACCGATTTCGTTTCCTATTGATAGCAACTCGCTGGAACAGCTGGGTGATAGAGAAGACGCCTATGTGCGACATACCTTCAAAGCTCTGCCATGGCATCGATTCTATATAAGTATTCAAGCGTGAAAAGGCACAGAGACGCAGCAGTTTGGCAGGCCAAGGAAGCTTTGATCACGCCGCAAGACCGGCAAGACTCGACGTTCGACAAGTTGTGCCTTTTTCTTGCGGGGCCGCGCTGTTGCAAAAAAATTTCATGCGTTTTCAAAGGAAATTCTCATTTTTTACACATTGCGAGCGTTTGGCGCTCCTTTCACTAAACAGAGGGGAGCGCCGCTGGAGACTGACACTCGAGCATGCTCTTCGTGCTCCGAGCATTTCTTGGAGCACAAGTGACTTCTTTGCGCTCCGTGATGTCACGTCCACAAACAAGATGGCTGTGCTATTGTTGAGATTGTTGAAACAAAAGGCGTAGCCGGACAGCTGCTCCTTTTCAGTCCATTAGTGGTTAATCCAGCAGGTAAAAACAATTTGATTTGAAAGCCAAGACAGCAATTAGCATTCCGGAAAAGGTTTGTTCATGTGCCTTGCCTGAGAACAAAGTGATCTATCGAACGAGCGTGCTGATAGCTCGGCGACAGAAAAGTTGCCGAGAAGACAATTGGACGGCTGCCCTTTTTAAACTGCTTAGTCCAGCTGCAGCGAATAAAGATACTTAGATTGGAAAGCCGAAGCATCAGTTAGCATTGCGGGAAAGGTTTGTTCGTGCATCTCGCCTGAAAACGAATTCATCTATTGAACGGAAGGTTACCGACAGCACAGCGACAGAAAAGTTGTTGAGATGAGAAGACAGTCGGAGCGCTGCCCTTTCTAGGATGCTTTGCCCAGAGAATCAAAAGATACTTCGAATGGAAAGCCGAAACATCATGTTCATGTCTCGCCTGAAACGAATTGACGTGCTATCTATTGAACGACAGTGTTCCGGTATCGGCATAGCACATCAACAGCTTCCATCGCATTCCGTCTCGCTGCAATACGGAACCACGAAATATCTGGCAAGTGTGAGGGTTTCGTGCGTCGACAAACGGGTTCAAGAATGTTGTCTTTAATTCAAATATAAACAGCTTGCACGGTCAATAAATAGATCAGCCAAGGTGCCTTTCCCCGCACGTGCTCGAAGCGAGTCTCCAAACCTCTCAGAAATACTTAAACGTTCGTAGAAACTTCATAACGTCGCCGTCTCTTTTACTCTGTACCCTGCCGCTCTACACTGGCTTTAATTAATTTACCACCGAAATAATTTTGGCTTCTCCCACCCGTATCCACGGGATGCCAGGTTTGTCATAACCGTGTGGTGGGAAGGAGCTTGTGCGGCTCGTCAATAGATTCGGTGTGTCGCGCTCCTGTACGCCATGCGCCGTTTAGTTGCTGTGCCTGGAGTATGAAACTCGGAGTGTCAGAGTAGGAGTAAAGGAGTGTGGACTTAAAGGGGAGCTGCAATCATACTTAAGCGTCTACCTCTTTTGCGGTTTCCACGTCTCTTTGGGTTCGGGCAAGCCAGCGGGCACGGAGAGAATAACTAAATATCAGTGAGTCATATTTTAACCGGACGACGCGGAAACCTCCTCCACCTACGAGGGCCACCCGCGTTGCCGAAAGCGCGGAATATGTGACGTCTTTGATCCTGGGCTTACTACTGGTCAGAGCCGCTAAAAGCTTTTTTTTTTAGTCGATACACAATATAAGTGTCGCGAACCGTTTCAATTATGTATGAAAGTAGTTATTGTTCAGTATTTTAGATCAGAAAAGAAACAAATGCAGTTTATAAAGTACGGAAACAAGAAAAGACCCGTCGACAAACCCGCCACCAAGCGGTGAAAAAAACGGCGCATACAGTAAAACCTCGTTATAACAAAGTTGAAGGAGCGGTCGTAATTATTTCGTTATAACCATTAGTTTGTTATAGCCAATGTCCATTTCTTCCCACTATTAGCAAGCAAGGGGAATTATGATTGCTTTGTTATATCCCGTTTTGTTATAACGAGGTTTTACTGTACTAGAAAGGCGTAGTGGGATGAGGCTCCGACGAACAATGGGCTTAGAAAGGTCCCGGATGTACGCAGTGGCGCTGCGGTCTAATACCGGCTCGAGGATCCGACCGGTTCCGAGCGTTCCCAAGGCTTTCGGCGCAAGCTTGGCTGGCGATTTGACCCTTTGGCGGTATGGCAGCGCGAAGTGGCTCCCGTTCTGAACTGATCTTTACCCCGTGTTTGCCGTCGTTTGTGGCCAATGAAGTGTTATGCCGAATTAGTCTTTAATCACGCGGCAAATGCAATGCGAGCTGCCCTGGCCGCCCGCTTCATACAGCCTAGTCAACACGTGCTTTAGTGGCACCCTCTCGAGCCGTCGACACTGAGTGCGGCAGCCGTGAGCGCTCGATGAGCTCACTACTTCACGGCCACTCAAGCCAGGACCTACGACGTCATGAAGGATGTTATTTTTTGCTTGTTTTTGTAAGTCTAATTTGCCTATAACTTTTAAAGTAAAGCGAAATTTGAGAAAAGAAAAGTTTCTTTAAATTACTACGTTCAGTGCGCTCAGGTTCGGTTCAAATTAAAAACCAGTCAAAAAGTTATTGCAGGGCCACTTTAACGCTCCCAATGACGACAAACGAGCAAAAAACATGTCTTCAGCACGCTGCCGGCCAGCCTCTGCAACGCTCCAAAAGGTTAATTTTCCGTGTCCCAAGATGGTCGTCCGGCAGCCGCAATCACGGAGCGGGGAAGCGCAATTTAGCAATTGTCGTAGAGATCAGTAAAAAAATATGGAATGCATACCCTCCTAGCATCCATCAGGTAAAGATAAGCATTCTGTGCAGTCTATATGCCCATCAATATCAACAAATGTAGCCATTTGCAGGCAGTCGCATCCATTCGAAGATCAATCTGGCCTTCGTCAGGCACCAGCTTTCGCTCTCAGCACACAGCCACTGTTGGTGGGCTTCGAGGCTGCTCGCATCTTCACCCTCCACAGGCGGGGCAGCCCCGGTCTGTAAATGTAGAATATGAATATGGCAGGTATTATTTGATAACACTTTATGTTTTGGCCGTGTAAAGAAAATCTGCATTCCATTTTCTAACATATCTGTTATGGAATAACAAGGTCAGGTGGAACGGCTCGAGTTCGCTGACTGAAAGACAGAGGGCTTAGCCTGAACCAATATCCTAGCAGCCTTCGATATTGGTGTGGGGGGAGAGAAGGCTGAACCTTTAAAGATGTCTTCAAATGATTCTCTAATTGCCTAACTCCAAAGTTTCAGGCTGCTGCACTTCAATATTCTGAACTTTTTCCAACATATATTTGCGCTGTCGCTAACCATGTTCCATTTGCCAATTTTTTACACGCCCCTTCTCCTCCAATCAGAACAGCACGAGAGTCCGCCGTGAACAGACTTGGCATCATCGTGTGTCATATATCTCCGATGATTGCCTTCCCCACTAAGATGCATTAAAGCCAAGGCTCGAGCACAAGCTCATAGCATCGCTAGATGGTCGCACTGCACGAACCCTCGTGCAGCTTGAGTATCTACTAGTACTGGTAAAAGCGAGCGAGTTGAAAATGAATACTTAAGGCCACGGTCCCACTGATAGTGGCAGTTTAGGTACTTTTTGGCAGGTCATTACTCATCTCCTTTTAAATACTGTTTTTTGGGACTGATGTCATTCGAAAGGCAGTGCAATCCTCTTTCATTTGATATTATGCATGTGTTGGATTTTACTGTTCATGCGCGTTTGTAGCGTTGCGGATATGATGGCGCGGACCCTCACTTGCTCCGCTAGTTCATGTTTTATGAACGATCCATTAAAGATAGCACGGTTCCAATATAGCAGTTTTGTTAAGATGATGTCGGAGCAGAATGTAACGATACACTTTTTTGGTATTTGCACTACTTTGTTTTTTTCATCCCTCCAAATATTGCTCTAAAATTGTTATTTTTCAGCACAAATATGTTTTTAATGACAAGCGCTAGGGCAATGAAATTAGCTACAGATGTAGTGCTTATAATTGGTAATATGCAGAAAAAACTTTAATGTTGTGTACAATTTTTTTGTTGAGATAGTTTATATCAAACGTAGCACTTTTGTGTGCTTCGAGTCATGGTACTTCAAATGCCGCTGAGGAAATAATTAAGCTATGATAAAATCTTTTATAACATTTAGAGCTACAATGGTTGCCCAAGAGGTGGACGATGGATTTTTTTCATTTTCAAAGTCATAACGCTCTAGGAGCCCTTCAAACTTACCTGTTTTTGATGCATATCTTTTTTGGACATCAAACAGATTTATTGGCATCTAATAGCAGTATTGTTAGGAATAGATACACATTGCGATGTATTAAATTTTCACAATGATCTTGCTTTGGTTTCTTAATAGGTGTAGAGCTTAGCTAATTTTAAAAACAATTAAAACTGTTTGGGTCTTTTGTTGCGCTACCTGGCGGATGGCAGACAAACTGCTGATTTCTAGTGTTCAAAAAATTTCCGAGGGCGGCGTTGGCTTCTGTATCATCATCTATCTCCGTGTCTTTTTACCTTCACATTTAAAAAATATATTGGAAGATTTACTATCGATAAATGAATGGTTTAAGTACTGGGTCTGATTAATAAATCTAAGACAAATAATTACACACGTGTAGCGTGATATAGTCTATTATTCGATATGACTGAAATCAGTAAACAATAAAGACGAAGAGGAAAATAATACACCCGAGTTCACTTCATGTCTAGAGTCACTAAATGAGCTTTAAAGTATCGGCAATCCGTTCCCCAAAATTGTTTTGGCCGCCGCCATTTTGGGCCTTGTTCAGAGCAAACGCAACTGCCGATCGTCATGATTCAAAAGTACGACTTCCTCAGCATTAGATGCGGTGCTAGGAAGCTTATGCAATATTGCAATGCTCTGTCGCGGGTTGTTTAAACATTTGTGGGGTACGGAAAAGCGTTTCCTGTGATTTTAGATAAAGCTTCAGGTAACTGGCAACCATGATTTTAAGCCACAATATGGCCAAGTGTCGTTACTCTGAACCGCAGC
This sequence comes from Ixodes scapularis, assembly GCF_016920785.2. Taxonomy (NCBI): domain Eukaryota; kingdom Metazoa; phylum Arthropoda; class Arachnida; order Ixodida; family Ixodidae; genus Ixodes; species Ixodes scapularis. The sequence goes on along the minus strand of NW_024610115.1, from coordinate 1,012,760 downwards.
TAATTTATACCCCTGTTAGAAGGGTATTACACGGGCACATTTAACCGCGGTTAACTCAACTTAACTGCTGTTGCGCGGCACCACAGATACCGCACTATACTCTCTGACAGCTGTTTCAGAAGAAGTGAAGAGCGCGCGCGCACGGCTTCGATAGATGCTCAAGATGCTCAAGCGCACGTTCGCCCATAGCTTTGACTGCATCGCCGCAGAATGTTGTCCGCAAGTATTGTGCGCTAACTGTGACTTAGCGTAACTGCAGTTAAGTGCGCCCGTGTAACAAGGGTATTACACGAGCACCCTTAACCATAATTAACTCAGCTTTAACTGCAGTTACGTGGCACCACAATTACCGCACTATACTCTCGGACAGCTATTTCAGAAGAAGTGGAGAGCACTCGTGCACTGCTTCGATGTGTGCTCAAGATGCTCAAGCGCACGTTCGCCCATAGCTTTGACTGCATAGCTGGAGAATGTTGTTGGCCAGTATTGTGCGCTAATTGTGGCTTAGCGTAACTGCAGTTAAGTGCGCCCGTGTAACTGGCACAAGTGGGAACAATGAGGAAGAGGCAGGTGTCAAAAGGTAGTGGCTTGTGGAATCCCCGGGGCTTACGTCATGGCCCCTCCAGGTATTACAAGCCTCTTGAACAAGAGCATGAATAGTGTCATTAAATAAGCTACGCGTCAGAGTAGCGACACTTGGCCATATTGTGGCTTAAAATCATGTTTTCCAGTTATTTGAAGCTTTATCTGAAATCACAAGAAAGGCTTTTCCGTCTTCAACTTTAAACAGTGTGCGACAAAGCAAAGTAACATTACATGAGCTAATGCTGAGGATGCCGCACTTTTAAATCATGACGATCGGCAGTTGCGCCTGCTCTGCACAAGCACCAGAATGGCGGCGTTCACAACACTGACGGGGAAGAGAGTGCCGATACTCCAAGCGCAGATCATTTATTTGCTCTAGTTCCCGCAAAACTCCTTCTCCCTGATTGAAACTGAAAGTAAATATGAATAATACACTATTATTATAGCTTATTTAGTTGTAACCAACTACACATAATGAGAGGAGGAAGCGGCCGGGTAGGAGAAACGCGGGTTTTATGTGCGACCGTTCTAACCGTCTCGAAAGAGAGAACGCGCGAGCATGCGCTGGTTTAAAAAGAGGCATCCAAAGAAAGAGGCGGCACGCTGTGCTCTTTGTTATTATGCGTCTAATTGCCAATTGTTGTGTGTATGTTTATACAGCCGGAAGTTAGTCCGCCTTAGTGGGCGTCTGACTCTCAGCTGTAGATGAGCAATTTAGCCAGTGCGGCACAACCGCAAACCTGGGGTTTTTAACGTGCACCACGCAGTAGTGATACACACGACCGCACGCCGGTACGCTGCTCTTCCAGATCGAAACGGGCAGAAGCGGAATGGCTACTGCAGCGCGAGCTTTCGCTCCAAGTGCTCGGAGCTGGTGTGCGCTAGACCATGCACTCGGCCACCGACCCCCCCCCCCCCCCCCTTCCCCCTTGTGCGTCTATTTTATATACAGGTATAAGTATTTGAAGATCGACGGTGGACGTCGATCGTCTCGAGGTAATGTAACGTAATAACATTATATAAATAATAAACTTCTTGAAGGACTGAACAACTCAATTTCTCAATTCTTGAATTGTAAGATGGCGATAGCCTATTGTACGTACTTACTGTTGATGAAGAGCAATATGAGGTGACGATGTAATGATTAAATGATGAGGCTCTATAAGGACGACGACATTAGTGGGTGTCGAACCACAACGTACAGTGCCAGACTTGTTTCAAGTATCGTGTACCCAAAAACTTTCTTCACCCGCAACAGAATGTGGTAGAATCAATGAGGATGCTGCTTTGCAACTGTACGTAGAACAGGAAAACTGCACTGTGCAGAAGTGCGGCTTATTCGTTAAAAGGGGGGACGGATTTCTAGCAGAATTCCCTGATTGACTACTGGGAACAAATGGCCTTGTTGAGGTAAAGTGTCCCCGTTCCAAAAGATTCTTGAAGCATACTTAAACCGCAAAGGAGTATGAGGCGAAAAATAAGAAAAAGGAGCCTGGTGCGAAAGGTACAAATCACCACCATAGCGTCTACTATCAAATACAAGGGCAGTTACACGATACACAAAGAAAGTTTTGTGATTTAGTTATATTTACACTCAAGGGCATTGATATCCAACGTATTCAGAGAGATGACACCTTCTGGTCAACCAACATAGAGCCTTTTCTACTCAAGTTTTGCATGGAAGGCCCGACTTCCTCTGAAATTCCTTACGTAGACGAGTTGTCCGACCGAATAAACTGCAATTACTCCCGATCTGGGGATCTCTCGATCTTCGTTCGTAAGGCATGGTATCATGAGATCGAGGGGTGTGGCTCTTCGTCCGCTGAATATTGCTTCGGCGGGTGTTTTTACCGTGTAATGTGAGACCGTCGGCGTGCTGCTGGAACAACAACCTGGCGATTCTTCACTGAACTGCTTCTTCCGTAAGCTTCAAAAGGGCTTTTTTTTTTGTTTCGCACACCATCTGTTCTGCATGCCCGTTAGTTGCAGGATGGTATGGTGCACTAATGTGATGCCTGATGCCGGTTTTTTTTTTTCAAGAACTTGTTTATTTTGTTTGAAGCAAGATTTGGTGCGTTATCAGAGAAAAGTATTTTCGGTAGGGCAAAAGTAGGTAAAAGAGACCGTAGAACGCCAATGACGTGTTTGGACGTCGTAGCAGGCATCGTGTAAACTTCCAGCCACTTAGAGTAGGGTGTACTATCTCAAAACGTCCCATTCGCATTTGAACCTTGCACATCTCGTCCCATTCTCATTTGTTCCTTCTCGTTTGAACCTTCTCATAAGATCCGAATCGTGCTTTTCGCAACTGGGCCCCTTCTCATTTCGCCCGTTATCTGAAAACGTCCCCATTCGCATTTTGACCGTGCGCATTTCGTTCCATTCTCATTTGGTCCGCCTTGTTTGAACCTTCTCATAAGATCCAAAGTGTATTTTTCGCAACTGGACCCATTCTCATTTCGCCCGTTCGCGCTACGACCGAATGGCACTAGTTCGGCATGCTTCTAACGTCGTTATGCCTTCGCGGCTTTGTTGATGAGCATTACCTTGCTTGGGCCCTCAACATACCATCAGATATATGTTATGTGTAGAGGTAGGCACTGAGAATCGTACAATGACGCCTGCTTCCCTTACTCTAAGCAAACGAGAAAACAAAAGCGATGAGTATTTAATTTAGAAACTTTGAGCAGAAATAGCGTACATAATTGCAGTCGTTCTCAACCATTGATGTATCGCGGACCCCTTGTAGAAAGGCAGAGATGATGAAGGACCCCGTTCGGGGTGCGGGGAATAAAAAGGTATAGGTTATCATGATAATGATTTAATAAATGAATATAACTAATCGCTAGTGTGAAGTAGACTTATCTCATTGACATACACACGAGGGTACCCACCCGAAAATTTGAACGTTTCTTCTCAACGTGAAGAAAAACAACTAATATTGTCGTGCTTGACTGTAGAGACAGGGCTTCGCGGACCCCTAGGATGCCTTCGCAGACCCCCATTTGAGATCACTGCATCATAGAAGTGGTACGTGGCATTGTCCCAAGTCGAGAGACCTCAAACAACGTGACATTTCGGAAAATGATCTGGCTGCGATAAGTAGTTGGTCTGTTTTATTGTCAGCTATTAGCCTTTCACGACGAACTCGACCCACTGCTAAAATCCTTAGCACAGAAAGCATGCCTGTAGCGTGGCACACACACATACACACAAGCGCACAAAATATATCAATGTATTTATTAATAATACTCTAAAAACGATTTTGGTATGAAAAGAGTCAAGTGCGACGGGTGAAAGCGAGATATTTTTGAGAATGCCTGTTTTGAAAAGGGCCAGGGGAGAAGGGCGGAGCGAGAACGGGCCCAAATGAGGAGAGTTGAAATGCGAAGGGCGAAACGGGAAAGGGCCAAATGCAACAGGCCCAAGAAAGAAGATCTTTTTGAGAATGGTTGTTTTGAGAAGGGCCAAGTGAGAAGGGCGAAACGAGAACGGGCTCAAATGATAACCACCCCTTAGAGTACGCATCGTCCATGACTCCGCAGATGCCGATACGTTTCGCCGCCCACCGATTGAATAATGGATCGTTTTCAGCTACTGTTCATGATGGCGTTGGACTCAAGGAAGACTTCCAGTTTTTCCAGAAAGTTAGCCCAGGTGCCAGGACTTTTGTCAAAAGCGGTAAGTGTTCGAAACGTCGACAACGTCGGTAGCCACGTGTTGTGCTTGACACTGGGCACTTACCATTCGCTGAGAAAAAACTTGCTTGTTCGTCTGCCACGAGTCGTCCGATATCAGGTCATCACCGCAACACCATCTCCCGACAAAAACGCATGTCCATAGTTAGCAATCACGTGAACTTATAAATTCCCGAACGCTCATAACTTGCCGTCGCTAAACGCCGTTCATTCATAGCGTCATCATTGCAAATAGACGTCTTCCCATTTCTTCTGATGGTTTTCATCATATTCCTCCTAAGCTGTACTTACAACATTATGTGTGTCGGTGCTTCCGAAAATATTGCAACGGCGTTTGTTTTCTGGGAACTATAATGTAACAACCTTTACAACAACTTCCGGACCCCGTGAAACACAATATTTCGTGACGTTATTTTAGTTGTCGTTAAAATGGTGAGGTAAGCACCGTAAATCGCGACTTCACGTCCGCTTCCACTTTTGTCTTGGAAGATTGAGTCTACCGAGCGTGCATTCCTGCAGAAGAAATTTTCATTGATAAAATATTAACACGTCAATCACCATTTGATTCCTTCTTGGTAAGATTTGTTGCGAAAGCCCGTTACAACCGCCGAACCGCATCTCCGCATACATCCGTTTGCTGGGCCACGCTACTTCAGCTAGCTGAGCAGAGCTGGCAGCGGCGCGAGCAAGGCCACGAGGGGAACGTGATGGTGCTCGAGCCATCCCACTGTGAACCAATGTTTCGGCCACCCCACGGGTGCGTGTCGCCATCTATTGGTTGAACTAACGCCTTGTTCAAGATGGCTGCCGTGGGACCGCAGCCTTAAAATCGAAAAAATAAAGCGCGAGGGACAACCACAGGACAACCACGTAAAGCCTGGTTCAAACAGTTGCGTTTGACCGCGTTGCGGCTGCGAGAAACCAGGACATCCCTGCTGCTTATATCGCGTGCCAAGATGATTCTTTGAATTGGAATCCAAGCTTCATACGAAGCACAGATGTGCCGGTGACTCGTTTTCGGTTCTAAACGCAACGCAGACAAACACACTCAAACGCAAGTGTCGGAACCGACCTTTACGGTACAGGCTCACAGTAAAGCTGTGAGCCCGAACCGTCTCCCACGTCTAGCCTTCGCTTTAGTACATCTCAGGATGAGACGGAATGTATCATAATAGAACCGATGTGGTCTCACCATTCTCAGCAGAAGTGCGTGAGTAACCGATGCTATTTTCGTGGTCGCTTGCACGTAAACAACCAAGGGGCTTGTACACAACGCCGGCATTCATCTGGCTTGAAAACAACTTGAGCGTTGGCTTGGCTTGGATGTCAGCTGCCCATTGTGCTTACTTTAACTTCACGAAATCCTCTAAATTGAGCAGGCTGCTTCTTGACTTCTGCTGTCGGCGCGTATGTCTGCAATTCGGCGGTTTCCGAGTTCGACGACTCGGAAATCATGGGTGTACCACCGCAACACCCTCTTAACACGATTTCGGTTGCCGTAGGGTGTAAAAAGGATGTACGAAGGGTGTAGGCCTTTCCGTACACCCTTGAATATTAAAAAATCATGTAAAAATGGTGTAGGAAGGGTGTGAGCTCGGAAAAACACCCTTTTAACACGAACATGGGTGTTGAAATTTTTAGTGTGTACCATGCTGTCGGATATCGCGATCCTGGCGGTTGGTCGTAAAAATGGTGTCGAAAAGCACGAGCTAACGCGAGTGTCGCTGTCGTCGCGCGTCCCAACTCCTGGCTGTCGAAGCTTCCGTGCACTGTCAAACTGGAGAGCGACCTGCAGCAGAACAGGCGTCTGCTACATCCAGCCCTGCTGCAGTAACACCGCCAGGATCGCAACCGGCGACAGTAGGACGCTTCTAGAATCTAACAAGGCAAAAATTGAGGGCACACTTCTTGGCACGCGGTAAACACACCAGTCGGAGACTCATACCAGGCACCATACTATAAGCTTGCTATAAGTACGCTCGGAAGAAGTGAAACGCGATCTTGGTTTGTCTTTTGCTCGCTTTAAGATTCGTCGCTTCGCCTTCCCTGTCATAGGGCGAGAGCCAATATTGGCGAGAGGTTTTGGCAGCGTATCCCCGCGTGTGTTTTGTGTAGAATGCTCGAAGCGAGTGGGGTCATAGCGTCACATGAAGTCGCAGTGGCACTTGAGTTTGTAGTGTCACATAACGTCACACTGGTACGTGACGTCATGTTGTGAACTGCGTCGCATGACATGAGCGTGCCACTTTGAACCGTAACACTTAGTGGATAAATGTTCCCGCTAAATTGAGCGGTGAATCTTTTTACCCTGATTCAACCAGAATTTCGCGGGAGTTTTTAACCGCTGAAAACGATGGAGACGTTTAAACAGATACCCTAACGGTGGCTATATTCTATAACAAATTATACGATATATTATAAAGATTGTATGCCTACGTCAATTTATTTAAATAAATCTACCGGCTTCTCTAACTCAGAACCACGACATCTCTGCATGCGCTACCGCTTCTATGTGAAATGCTCGATGAAAGTCACATACACATTTCCTCTTCTGCGTGAAGGAGAGGAAAGACAACACATACGGTGACGACAGATAGTGACAATCTGACAAACAAGAGCGCGGCCTTAAACCAGTTTCAGACTTTATTGACGACTGAGGGGTCGCCTTCAGCACTGGTCCCAATGCCGCGTCAACCGCGAGAAAAAGAAAAGAAACACTATAGATAGCGTGCACTCTCAAATCAATAACTATTTGTTTTGTTTATTTTTACTATATTCAGTGGTGGTTCTTGAATATGCATTGACAGAGTGGCGTTGGCGACTGCCGAACTGCTTTGTCGCCTTCCCATTATTTGGCGCAGAGAGAAGAAAGCGCAAGATATTTCAATAGAGCGTTGTATGTAGATGCTGGACGAGCCCGCGAATAATGTTTTGTCACCTACACTTTGTATAGTATGGTAAAGTTCTCGGTATGGCACACTCTGTCAGAAAGAGAGACTGAGAACACTGGTCTCCTCTGCGGCGTGGATTATTCGCAACTTCTTTGCGTTTTAGTGCCATAAAACAAGAGAAAAAAAATAGGCGATCGAAACTGTGCAAGATTCATTATGTTCAACACAAAAACAATATGTGCACGCAGTATACAAGAATAGATATGAAAAGAAACCAGACCATATCAGCCGCCTTCCAATGCAAGAAAACGGTTTGATGAAGGATTCGTCCATTGTAATGTGGTAGTTTTATTGTCGTTCAAGCGACAGCGAGGAGAGCTTCATTGGCCGCTGGAGCGCGAGCGTATGTACAATCAGCGGTAAACAACTTTCACCCGTATAACATCCTCGAACATTTAGCTTGGTTGCTCCGTAATGCGTGAACGCTGAGAGAGAGACAATTGCGCGAATGCAGAGTCATATTTTCGTTCAAGGTCTCATCATTTTGTATTTAATTTAGAGAGGATGATTTACTGAGCCATCGGTAAGAAATACCGGGATATTAATCTGCCCAAACCTTGGGAAAGCGGTTAGAAACTAGCAGTTAAAACATTTGTCTTTCAGGCAAGGTGCTACAAATAAATGAAAGCACAACCTTGAACAAATTCGTATGACTCGTTCAGCGCAAAACGTAACGCCTTATTAAGTAACAAAAATGCAGCATGAAATAAATAAGTGAAACGAAGGAGGTACGGCGGGAACTTCAGACTAGTGGCGTTTGTACTAGGTTGGATTCACGGAACAGGACTAGTCCAGGAAACAAAAATATGTATTTGTGACATTACGAGCAAAGTTGTCCGTCCATATAGTTTTTTCTCAGTGCAAGAAAAGTACTAGCAGTGCCAATAAACTTTCAGTGCCTGGCAAAATATTCGGAAAGCGATGAGCCACCACCGTTGTCATAAATGCGAGATTGCGCCACTAGCCGCGCTACTAAAACAGCGTCATTTGTAGCCTCCACTGTTGTGCCCGCGTACACGCACGGTACCGGAAGTGAACGACCGCCTCTACTCGTGTCAAAATTGCAACGTCTTTACTTTGTTTCTGATATAGTGTTATGGTGTTTGCCCAGAAAACGGGCGTCTTTTCTGAGTCGCCGGCGTTTTCGTGCCAGAAATATTCTATTTCTTGAAACGCGGATCGCATACATTTGAGTAGCACTAAGACGAATTCAGAGTTCAGATTTTCCGTCAGATAGGAAAAATAACCTTTTCACCTAGGTCAGTGTGAACAGGGAAACGTAACCCCTCTGGCTTTTTGTATTTCTTTCTTTCTTCGTTCGACTTTTATTGCACTGCACAGAAAGTAATTCCAACGTATATTCACGGCGAGATCACGCAAACCATGTCGAATGCCGAAGGCAAAATAAACCGCGGCAAATGGCACAGACCCTGCCTAATCTGCCTGGGTGGTACAGTGGTTTCTACTGCTCAATCAGGATCGCACGGTTTATGAGCCTCGTTTGCAATACGAGCTGCGGGGAGGTCGACCAAAGCGTCGATTGTTTGCAAGGGTCTCCGCCTTTTCGCCAGCTTTTCTCCTTGCTACGCGAAAACGTAACGCATGTTCACTTGCAACATGTCTGTGCCAAGGAAGCGTCCGCCATTTAAATTTGTGACGTTCTCTATGGTTTCAGTTGCTCCCTCTCTTTATTCTAGGCACCCTACGCAGACCCTGGTAAGACAGCGCCCTCACGCGGTCGCCACGAACGGTCGCACGACGATCTTGATAGGTCGTTTTGCGAGGCACTGAAAGTATTTAGGAGGCACTGGTACTACGCATGGCCTTCTCTTTAATGAACTCGGAGCAACAGACACTGCATCGTTGTCCACCAACTAAAGTAACAAAAACAGTATGCCTTTTTGACTATCCAAGCGCCTTCTCCAGAATACCGTGATTGTTCGCAATATGTTCGTAAGCTGACCAAATAAAACAAAACAAAAATATATAAAAATTATTTTATGGATCTGCAACCGGTGTTTGTGTGTTGTTTATCGCTTTAGTAGAATCTCGGTGGCATTCAAACTCCAAGTTACATACACCAAATACACGCAAAGGTAATAAATAGTATGTAATACAATCAACTTGTCAAATTAATTGCAGATTGAAACTAAAAAAGGCTTTTATATGTTTATCGCTTTGCATATTGTATCAGTAGCTAACCGCAATTGTCTCCTGGCCCACTCCCGTTCTGTAAATCCAACCTGGGGCAGCCAACCCGAGGTAATATTGACAATGCCGATTATCATCATGACGCACAAAACTTCACACATAAAAGAAATCATCTTAGTAACATAACATTGTTCTGCCCGTTTTGTGAGCGGAATTACAATCCTTACTAGACGTCACCAAACGTTTTACATGCATACCACGCCGAAGTTTTTTTTCTCCCCAGCGCGCGTCTAGAAATCTAGGCACACGTGTAATCACTCCAAATATTTTGTTTCGATCCTAAACAGCGCTTTAAAACGTTAACAAATTAACTTTAAAAAAAAAAAGCAACGGGCCCGCCAATAGCAATATGTTCACATGCATTATGAATTATCGGGTCATCGTTTTTGGGCGCTCAGAGATTTCAACAAGTCACATAAAGAGAAATACGTTGGCCACCAGATATTGTCTTAGTGACCTATGCCCACTCGGCCGATGCCCCTGGGCAACCCATTGATACGATCGACTGCTTCGCCTTTAAGAATGAACTATTGCTAACAAACGTGAGTCGAAGAAACGCAACATAAGTACGTTTGTTCTTGTTTCATGCCTGAGTGCCCATTTTAAGAGTAGCGTCACTTTGAAATTTTCAACTAGACGGTGCGTTGCGATCCGTTTCACTGAAACAATCAACAAATCCATTATGTCGTGTGTACTCTCTAGAGAACATTATCGACTCCCAACTAGACCTATCATCTGAGGTTCAGAACCCCCTTAGCAATATGAGGGAAAGGAATTTTCTTTTTTATATGGTTGTTTCTATAGAACCAGGCGAAAGTACGTGTATCTAAACTTTAAATTACTGGCGGTTTCAATCGAGCTATTGCGGAAGGCGATGCCAATATCTCGTCCAGTCATGACGCACAAAACACATTATTTGTGTCAGCGGAACGAATTGCGAAAGTATTGGCTGTGTCTCGGATTCTGAACAAGTAAACATGATTTAAGAGCGAGATGTGCATGTCAGAACATCAAACGGGTCGCACGACGCCTTCAAAAGACGACCAAGTCTGACAACGTCTATTCCAATAAACGGGACTAGTTACGTTAATTAGTAATGTGCTGTACACTGCACTATGGGTGTCAACAGGCTAGTGAATATGAACCACCTTTCGAGTGTTAGCTAGACTTCTAGTGTCGGATTATAATACCACAATAGCGAAATGAAAGACAGTGACGCTGCTCCTAAAATTGCAACAGGCATGAAGCCTTAGTAGCCGGTTTAGGATCGTCGGGGTTTAACAAGCGTCATCTCAAGCGTACTCAAGCAAAAAAGCCGCTTTTCTTTAGACGTCAGGAAAGAGACCTGTACATGGACAGACGCTGATGAACAACCAGCAGTGAAAAGCAATCAAGGATGCATACAAGGTAATGCCTCAAAAAGTAGATCAACAGCAATAGAGTGTGTTAAGGCCTCCGCAAACTAGAACAACCGGCATCTGTGTCGGTACCCGTCTTGTGCCGAACAGGAAATCCATTTGTCATAATTGTTTTCCTACACCCATCCACATGTGGAAGCCTGTAATAGAATCACAGTTGCGTGGAAACGGCCAGCGGCACAGGATGCTCGTCGCTCCGGTTGGTGGAGGACTTATGTAGACAATTCGCGCACTCTCGATGCAATTTTTCGAGGCAGCAATTAGGCAAGCTTCTTACAGGACGCTGTGCTAATATACAGGGCGGCGTACCTTACATGCAAAGTAAGAAAATGCTGATACCGCATATCATGCAGATACCATTCACGCTTTCTAACCTTTTCTAATGCTGTAAAAATACCTGGAAGGAAAAGAAATTGACTTAGATTTCTGCACCTGCTCCAGCTTTCAGCCAGGGTGTCCATGTTTCAAATAAGTTATGATATTGACTGTAGCAACGTCCAGTAGGAATGACCGTCCGTAAAGGCATCGAGAGCGCAGGAACTCAAGTCACAAACACAATTCTCAATATCTCTACCAATATACAGAAAAATATTTCATTTGTGACACTTAATAGACCTGACAAACGTCCGCTGGGCTTCAGGAAATGCGAAACGCCGGAGATGAATGTCGTTCATTGCGAACAAAACACTTTGCACCGGGCGATGAAGTAACAGACGCAGTCACGATGCTTGACGTTGGCAACTTCATCCTTGCAGTAAACCGGAGAAATATTAGAAGTTCCAGCACGAAACTTAGGACGATGACCCAGAGCTGGGGAAGCCTTTGGTTGATCTGCTTTCTTTTCCTGTGCTGTCTTGTACGATTGGAGATAGTCAGGCCTTAGCCGAGTTTTCTCCTATGTCACACTGCTCAATTCGTTATGAAAAATCTCTTAACACTAGGTTTGAATGATTCGACAATTCATTACATCAAGCACATATATTTGACTCCCACGGATCTGTAGCCCTGATCGGTGTTAGCATTTTTACTTTCGTCTTCCGATGTTGATGATGATGTTTTGACTAGAAGCTGCTGTATGTTGACGCTCATGATCACGACAGCTCTGATCGACCTACTATGGAAAGCAAATCTGCAGTTTCAGGCAGCCAATAATGTAGTTCTGTTAACACGTAGGACATCGTGTTCATGAGGTCCTATCCTCTACTGCAGGATCTGCTGGGTCCAGAAGCCTTCTTACCAAGAGGCTTCCTGTAGACACGTATGATTTCAAAGATCATAATAAGTCTGCGAGGCTTATCCAGGCTTTGGACACTCTCGATGTCCCTTGACGCTTGAGTTGCACAAGATATCTTGCACAGCACAGTGTGTTTTTTACGGTTACATGTACAGTTCATGAGGAGGTATTCAGCCATGGAGAAACCATAAGTTCCAGAAGGTTCCGTATGGTTGTCGGAGACCCGGGCACACGGGGATGGTTGACAAAGGATAATCCGGGTCTGCTTCGGTCGTTGATCTTTGACGAACCATAAGTAGGAATTCAGTGTGTGAAACCAGATGTAGTGTGCATTTTTCATGGCGAAGAAGGGTTCAATTCGTACCGCATTCCATGAGCAGCTCATCTGCACGTAACAAAAAAAAAATGTCAATAAGGCCGGAATGTTAGTAGGATTCCTTCAGCCAGATTAGACCTGTTTCTGTTCACACTATAGAATCACATGTGTATGTGGCCATTATTCTTTTTTTTAAATTTATGCTTCTATATTGTTCTATTTGGTACTTCTTAAGGATAATAATAGGTTAAATTTGAGCTTAAGGCTGATCATTTCAGAATAGTCTGACAAAAAATGCAAAAAAGGAGTCAAATGAAAATTTTAATTGACTTCAGGAATAGAGATAGTAAGCATGACAAGGGACTGCAACTAGGAGACAAAAAGCAAGAACCACGATTCATCTGATTAGTTCAAGTAGTAAGCGAAGAGTGCGACAGTATAATCGTGCATGAACTGCATATACAACTGACATGTTTAAAGGCCTATATTGGCCATGCATTAAAGGAGCTGTGCAACGATTTCAGGGCTTTGCTTAAATTATTGTGGAAGTTGATGCCTGACACTTCTGAAGTGAACTACAATAAATAGATTGCCTGAATATCCTAGTTTTTATTAAAAAAATAAAAAAGATCCAGGTTTTTGCCGCCTCTCAACTCGTACGTCGTCCATCGGGTCGCGTGCGCAGTGACGTCGAGGGGGTAGGCGCGGGGTTCCGGAAAGGTTCTCTCTTTAGAGCCATCAGTGAGCAGCGAGAACTCCTCCGCTTGCGACCGCGTGACGACGTGCTGGCGGGCGCAGCGCGAACAATGTGGTGAAAGGAGGAAAGTCTCATCCGGGTCCGGCCATACCCGTCCCGCTCTCTCAAGGAGGTTGGGCTCTTTACCCCTCCCCCTCCGGCTTCTGGCGGCTATTCATTTTTTCACGGTAGCAGATGGAGCTGATAGTTTTGTGGCGCCACTAAAACTCCGTATAATAAGAGTTTTGTCGATGATACCATGTTTTTCACGCATTTATATATATGTTGGAACGACAAGATTTATAGAAAAGTTACCTTTTATCGAGCAGGTATTCGCACAACTTGCTATCTTTCTACAATATTCCCCATTGACGTCACGCCGCGTGTTTCTCATGGCCGCCACTCGCGGCTGCAGGTCGGGGAATATTCTAAGTGTTGCCTCGCTATTACGCGGCGGAATCGCAACATTTCGATGAAAGGAGGTGTGTTTTCTGCCATTTGTGACACAGTGAACAATATCAAAAACAGAAGATGCCAATTCTTTCAGCGTTGAAATCGTTGCACAGCTCCTTTAAGATGTTCCCATAATGGATTGCAAGAACCGCCCGGATCTGGTTAAGGGTCGCTGAGATCCGTGGGGTTTATTGTCAGAGCACTTGTTTGAGCGGTGCTGTGTCTGAGGCGTCCCAACTCCAGAACGGGTAAGGCTCCGCGGACAAACTGACTTTAGGGCAAGCAACACAAAAAACGTGCCTCATTTGTTCCAACAAAAATGGAGGCGATCTGAAGTGTTACACAATAATGAAAAACAAGCAGGACACCGAGAGAAGAAAAAAAGACTCGCTAACCGCACCAGTACAAGAGGCATTGAATGCATATTGCGCTTGACTGTCAAAGCAATAACGTTAATGTGGCTGACGAAGAAACATTAAGAAACGTAGTAAACAAAGCTCCCTAGTGAATAGAAACGCACTGACCTTTTCGGTCGCTTCAATTGTTCCGGCGCTGCAAGCTGTGCATTTCGTTATTTACCTGTGTCAACAAAAACATGATATCAGTGTTTGCCTCCATGTAGACAGTCTAGATCAGTTACCGTAACAGTGGGATCAAAATACGACAACACACGGACTGTTAATAAAGAAATATGTACAGGTGCAACGGAAAAAGAGTAGCACAAGTGATCGATCACCGGAGCGCCAAAATCGCGACACGCGGCGCTATTGCTCCCGATCGCGCCGATAGTGAGAGTGCCAGTCACGTTCCATATCTCAACGCGGGGCGGCCGGCAGAAAATTGAGGGATAATATAGCTTTGAATATCCGGGTTTTAAGGTTTTAGGATGGGCTGCTTTCTGATAGCCACCCCCGTGTTAAGACATGAAACGTGACTGACACTCTCGCTATCGGCGCGCTCGGGAACAATAGCGCCGCGTATCGCGATTTTGCCGCTCCGGTCGTCGATCACTTGTGTTATTCTTTTTCCGTTGCAGCTGTACCTTTCCCGGTACCGAATATACAGTCTAAAAAAGGGGGTTCATTCGTCCTATGTGCATTTGATATTGACTTTCACATGAATGTTTCAGGAACGCTAGGTAGCTTTGTCGGCCTGGCTATTTATCGATCCTGTAGTAATGAATACTTTGAGGGCGCAAAGTTTTACCATAATTTTTTGTTACTTTTCACATGTGAATGCCTTTGGTAATGGAGGTAATGCTTCTAATTCGGTTCTCAATTCGATTTTACACAATAAGCGAAAAAGACATTTGTAGCCTACAGGGAAAAGACGATCATCTGACTGACACGCTGATTGCCACTGAGAAAAAAAGAAAAATCTTGGAAAACAAAAACCACGAATATACCTTGAAAATAAATACACAAACGACGTTGCGCTAAGAGACTTCGAAACTTCGCGTATCCAGCTCTCGAGAATCCACACTCAAAAATTGTTCAAAATATTTTTTTTCAACTTTAACATGCCATGCTGACTTCATTCGTGATCCTTTGAACCAGAAATGCAAGATAACAAAAAAGATGCCACCCTTTAAAGCGGCAGCAAACACTCACACGATATTTGGTGCCAGGGCATGGCAGCGACCTCAACGCCGTCACCTATGTGGCGCCGCCGCCGTCCGACAGGACGCTGCCATAGACATCAGGGCGCACGCCAAGAGCACACTCCAGGAGCTCCTGGCAGGGCGCACGTCCGAGGTGAGGGCCATGCCCCCGGCGTCGTTCTGGACGGCCGCAAGTCGGCGATGGCTCTCCAGGACGTGCACCAGCACCCAGGTGGCGTTGGCGTTGGCCGGGTCGCACGTGTAGTTGCCGGAGTCCGCGGCCTGGACGGCCGGCAGCAGGAGCCTAGACACGGCCGAGCCGTTGCGGCCCTTGGCGACCACGACGCGGCCGCCACGCTCGAAGTTCACCAGGCGGCCCTGGTGGTACCAGAAGACGAACGCCGGCGCCTCGGGGCTTTCGCTGATGCTGCACGTCAGGTTCAGTGCGGATCCGGCTTCCACGTGCAGGTCCGGACCTCCCACGATGCGAGCCTTGGGCACTGAGGGAAGGGGGGGGGGGGGGGCAAGAAAATATACTGCCTGTTCAGTGACTATCGACATGACGTCGCGTCTTTCAGGAATTTGCCCGGTTTGAAAAGTATGTTCCAGAAAGTAATCTGAAAAAGAAACTATACTGCTTACAGAGAGCCTAGATTTACAAAGGGGAGCAAATTAAATCATAGAGAGCGCTTGCGAGTTCATGGCAAAAGACACTACGCAAAATGGTCCCTCGTGCACATTCGCGCGTTGCCGCGCGGTGAGAAAAATATCCGTGGGGAGGCCGAGGAAAACAAAAAGACATCATAACGCTGTCGCTATCTCCTCGCAATTTGTACCGGAAACGTGACCAATAAACCACGTGAACCCCTCTCTAATCTAGGCACACTAACCACTTCCAGGGAAATAGTTTCCACTCGGCGGATGTCGATCAAACAGCTGCAAGATATCCGCGTCAATTGATGCCTGGACAAAAGTCGAAGTGCCACAAAAAAAGTTCTTCCGTAAGGCCGGGTTCTCAAGAGGCGCTGAAGTGATTGACTGCAGGAGAGATATCAATCACTTTGAAGGGCGTTCGCCACTGAAGCCTTGACTAATCACCTACTGTAGCTAGGTTGAGTTGTTGTTTTGGAGTGTAAGCCCCATGGAAGAACAAATTAGGCACGTTACAACGCGGACGATTTGGAAAAGAAGCAATCACTTTGCGTCCACCAGCTCGCCTGCATAGCGGTTCTGCGTTCACTTGTGACAAGAAAACAAACAAGTTCAGGTGTACTCACCGACCACCCTGAGGGAGACCACCTGCCTCACCGGAGGATCGGAGTTGAGCAGGCATTCGTAAAGGCCCGCGTCCCTCAGTTGCGCGTCCTTCACCTGCAGCGCCCAGCTGTTGGAGTACTGTACGTGCACCGTGGAGAAGCGCTCGTCTGACGTATACCGGGTCAGCCCCACCGTCAGCAGGTGGAAGTCCCGCAGACGAATCCACGAGACCTGCACGGGTCCACGTGACATCATCGATTAGAAGACACATCATCAAGGTATCTGCTCAAGAAAAGAACACTGCCGCTCAACAACTGTCTGACGAAGAGACCCTCTCAGACTACGCCACATATGTCAAACCCTCTGCTTTACGGCATGTAGGACCCGACCAAGTGCCATCAAGGGATCGGCGCACCACCTCGCAATTTCTCTAATAAGTGCTCATAAACCTGAAGCGTGAAGTGTTTATTGTATTCACACGCTAGCCAGAGTGAGGCGAAGTCGTTTCATGGTTCAATTTACTGTCTTCCATCCGAAGGTCATTGTGAAGGTTGCAACGTGTGAAGGTTGCAACGTCTCCCTCGGGATTACGTAAATTATTCGCGTGATATTCTACCTTACGTCCAAATAATATACTGATCCGGCTTAAACCAGATTAGAACAAACTTTTTGAGGCATGGCCTGTAGAAGAGTTGAAACGCCGGTTATTTGGTAGTTATTTATTTTGGCTAAAAAGCGCACAAAAGACGAGGACAAAGTAATTGAACTTGCTGTTATGTCTATGTTCATACGTCCGGAAGTTACTCGTTCCCATGGGCGTCTGGTGTCTCAGCTGTAGATGAAAAATTTAGCCAATGCAGTATACCGCTAGCAAGAGATCCTTGAAGTACAGCACGCAGTAGTGATACATGACCGCACGCCGGGACGATGCTCATTCAAGCTGATAGGGGCAGAAGTGGGAATTGGACCCCGAACTCCTGGGTTTGGAGTGAGAGCTTTCGCTCCACGTGCTCCTAGCTGGTGTGCGCCACCACATGTCTATTGCAGAAGGCTGGATCACGGATCGAGACCTTTCCTGCTGGGGTCTAGTCGCACCACCGGCAGTATTTGCTTGACACTACTAAGTGCATCGGACTCTATAAGAAAAAAACGTAAACAAGTGCCGTTCCCTTTTTTTAAGTTGTTGTCGGTGAGGAAACATGTTGGCTGCTTTATGGGAAGCCTGTCAAATAGTTTGTGTACAAAAATTAATACTGACAGACCTCACAGTTCTTACAAAATAAACCATTTGTGGTCTAGAGTGACTCCGCTGGTCGAAAAACGTAGTGAAGCTCAGTAAGACAAGAGTAATCTAGAGTTACCGCCGAGCCGGCGGCGGACTAGATGAGTAGAGTCTTGGAGACGACAAGCTGCAAGGCGTTGCGATGCGGAATTCGCTCATTCCCGGAAAGCCGCTGCAAACATAGAACTTTTTTGATATTCATCAACTTCTTGGCTTCCCCGAGGACGGTCTTATTGACGGCAAGTTTTTTCCTTTACTCCACGACGAGAGCAAGCTTGCCAGTTTAGCCGTGGGTGCTCTGAAACGTTTCAATTTCTAATGGGCGTTCGAACGCTTGGGAAACACCTATTCGATCTCCAAACACCCAATGTAATAGTCGTAGCACATCATAACATACAAGCCTTCGAACACAACGTACAAGATTCAGTATTCCTACTTTTGTGTGTTTCTCCCATAGACATGAGTTTATCGCCTGGTATCAAGTAATGGCCGCCGGTGATGCAACCGACGGACTCACAATCTACGATCCGGCCTGCAACGATAGAAATCAATGTGCGCCAGTCGGTAACCGAATCGCCCGAAAACAAACACGTGAAGCAAGCGCTCACTCGCAACTGGAATTTGGCAAAGCTGCCAGTGGCCAGTCAGTGCTTGTCGTTGTGTTTGTTCCGTAATTTATCCTCGTCTTTTGTGCGCCTTATAACCAGAATACAAATAATGACTCCAATATCTTCAAACGCACTCAATTCGCCTCAATGTCCAGTGCCTCCTGTCACCACAACAACTAACATATCCTGATATTAAAGCCTCTAGAAATGTTCTTTATTTCTTCTCTATGCCATAATTGGCTACTTTTGTGATCTGTCTCGAATATCCCGTACTTTAATCTAAAGAAGTTCGTTCTTGTACTTTTTATATGTTCGCGATTTGATGTCTTTTTCAGCTTAGCCCGACTGTCATTTCCTACGCCAGGAGCAACAGGTTCAGACGACTTCGGTTGACGAAAAGTATGAAAATTCAATAGTGATCTTGAAGTGTTAGTTTCTGCCTTTGAGAGTCCGTACTAAGGGATTGTGCAAGCAGCACCTAGAGTAACCGGAGCATGTCCACTAGAAGTGTGACGTCATCGGAGTGAGATACAGCGAAGACACAGATTGGACACGAGTACTGCGTCAGTGTTCGCCTCGCCTTCGTGCCCAATCAACGCGTCCAAGGACGCTCGGGTTCTGACTCAGGTTTAAGTGCATAGTTGGTGCTATTTGATTGTGATGACCTTCCATGGAGTGAAATGAGGATTTTCGCAACCTTGATTATTCTATACTTCGTTTTAGTTTAAGTACCGAGACGCAGCCGACGCTACGAAGTAATTGAACCTATCATTCAACGTCAAGAGCTCAAACCACCAGGCCTTTTCTGTCTATGATTGGTTCGGAGACGACAGAACGCGTACAGAAACATGACGAACATCGTGACGGTGTGCTTTTGTCGTTGTCCGATTGGTCTCATCAACACGTAGCCTCGGCAGCGTCTGCACCTAAGGTGAAACATAGTTTAGGCGTTGCTTTCTGTGGATGGCAAATAGGTGAATGAGTTTCCGATTCGTATTCTTGTTTTTTATTTGTTTTTAGTACATGCTACCACAAATGTAATTTTAACGCTGTTTTTGTCGTTGCTTTATAACTTTTTTACCGTATAGCCACCCCTCTGGCAATGTCACAATTTATTTCTGTTCAAACTACATAGCGTGCCCCACATTACACGAAAAAGTATTCCCCATTCTGTTACATACCAGACGTCCACTGACATTGCGCTATTTTATAGTTTCGGATTTTATTCAAAAATAGAAGCTACAAAATAAGTATGGCGGGTTTCTGAACCGCAAGGCTGCATGTGTCAGAGTTTATTCGGGTATACGTTAGTGTGACCGGTGCCGTTGGATTGTTGGCCGGTGGCTTTTTCAACTTTCGGGAGGATGGCACAATCGCTGAATGCACAGTGGCTTTGAATTCGTAGACATTCAAATAGAGTACATTCCATTTTGTTCAGGCATATATACTGATGAGCCAAAACATTATGACCACATACCTAATGCCAAACACTGTGACTTCCCACTCTATGTCAAATATTATCACCACCTACTGTATCGTGCGCATTTGGCGCGCGCGATACAGTTGCAAGTGTCGTCTGCTGCAGAATCCCGTATCCAAAAAAGTCCGATAGACTGTGTGCTCCAAAACACCTATACCTTTACCTGCATTGCATCTAGCTGTCAGTTGAGCCGAAGAAGCCACCTGTTTTGCTTCACCAGGAGGAAAAATCTTTAACATCCACATTTTGTCAGGAAACACCCCAGCGTCTAGTAACAATCTCGCCGTCTTTCTTCCTCTTTTGACAGGTACTAAAGATAGCAGCTCGCCAACACTCGACGAGCTTTGCAGCTGGCGAGTTACTTGCTCCGAGACGTCGAGCCATCACAATCAACTCTTTGTCAAAATCCCGTAAATAAGCCGCCTTTCCCAACACATGCACACGCAGTCGGCAAAATGATCCCTCTATATCCCCAGCAGCCATTAAACTACGATCCGCATTAGCAGATGCTAAGGAACGTGGGTGGCGTGTCAACTGGACGCCTTCATTTACACAATGTAAGGGTGGTCGTAACGTGTTGGCTGATCAGTGTATTTACAGCGCGGTTAAAAGGGTACTCCGGCGTTTCCTTCGTAGTCCCCGATTTGCCCGAAAATTTGCTAAATAGGCCAAAAACGTGTAGAGATCGCGCGTAACCCAAATATTGGGTCAAAATCCCTTTTTCTTCGAAGTGTTTGAATTTACAATTTTGTTAATTACGGTGTTTTTTCAAAGGGAAAGTCTCCACTGGCAACAATGCAAAAGTGAGGTCAGCGGAAGGAAGGGGTTCACTCTTTCGACTGTAGACCTTGTTACATACTAATTACGCGCAGTTTCATGGTGAAAAATGAATAGAGCTCCAGCACCTGCGCGGAAGCACGAAACAAATGCTCGGAATCGTCTATATTTAGACTGCCCGCTCGACCAACTAACATGCCTTCTACAGCCGCCACTACACTGAAAAGCGCCGGAATATTTGAATGTTGGTTTTTGCATCAGTTTCACTTGCAGATTTCACAATAACCATATTGAAGTTCGCGATACTAAATAGCATACTGGACAAGTAAAGGCCGGTGATACCGGAAATAGGGTTAGTTTGGGTAGCTCAAAAATTGACGGAGCAACCCTTTAAAGGGAACCTGAAGCGGTTTTGTAACTGAGGAAACACACTTAAGTCTTCATCTGGCTTCCAGGACGGGTTTTAAATATCGAGAATATTTTTTTTTTTTAATTTGCTGCATGGAGTTTGCAGAAAATCACTTTCAAATTACCGAGTTCCTTCCCGGAGCGTGACGACATAAAATGAGATTTCGGAATCTCCGCTCTGGCGTATCTTCAACGCCTACCATAGCTATGCACGCGCACTCTTGCTATTTTCAAAAAGGTAAAAAAAAAAAAGAAAGAAGACGCCACGACTATACTCTGTTTCACCTTACGATGAACCGCAGGAAAGGCTACAAGCGAGACTTCCTTGCTCTGGGCCACATCTCGGCGTCACAAGCTCTCGTGACTTAAGAGCGGCTGCCAACGCTATGAGCTCAAGCTTCTGGCCTTCGCTGCAGTACAACATAAGGTGAAACCAAGTATAGTGTCCGTGCGGGAGAATGTACGTGGAATTTTCGAAATCGCACTCGCTGCCCAGATAAGCAACACGCGCTTGGTGATCAAAGGATCCTCTTATGACGTAACCACTGGTGGGAGTTTTTTCGTGTGTTCTCGTGTTTAGTTTCATCCTCCGGGAAAACAAACATGACATTTGGATCCACAGGATAAAGCTACGCTAAGAACAACATCTCATTTGTGGTAAGAAAAAAAAAGTGTTTCCTTTAAAGGGGCCCACCAACACTTTTTTGACAGGTTTGAAGTTCGCGCTAAAACGGAGCTCCATCTAAGCAGGAACACTCGGGAAAAAAAATATTACAGAAATTCGCAATATTTTGCGAGTTATTCGCAAATTAAATTTTGCAGAAAACAACTTTTAATAAGCAAAACATTGCGCTTCATGACGTAAAATGAAACAGTTTAGCGATTGGAGCAAAGCGGTTGGCCAATTGGACGCGAGTTTGGTTGATAGCCCGTCGGCCCGGTCGGCTCGGCGGCCATTAGGCCTAGTAGCAACCATCGTAGCTTTGGGATCGGGTTGCCATCATCGATGAATTTACCGGGATTATCGGATTTTGAGGGCGGATCTGGGTGTCGCGCCGTACGAGGACACTCCACGCAAGCGCCGCGTCTCTGCCTCAATCCGCTTCGACAGCAGCGGAAGACTCGTCTCCCGCAACTCCGCCACCGGAGCCGCCTCGGCAACTAGGAGGTACAAACTGGGGAGCGTTCCCGTTGGGCACGATATAAGCTGGGTCCCGTCGCCGCACTTCACTCGAACAGTGAAAAGTCTGTCACAGCACTAAAAGAAAATAAGGGTTCCCCTCGCTCCTCTTACTGCTTTTAGTTGACCGGGACCGGGGGCGCACAAGTGAAAATACGATGCGCGTTGTCTGCACGGACCCCCTGTCGTCTGCTCGCGATGGTACGTCGCGGACGCCGCTGGGAGGCGCGCATGAGCGACAAGGCGTTGTTTTCGCCCTTTTTGAACTTTACTTTGCAACTTTATTAGCTCTGTAAAAATGACTTGTTTGAGAAATAATGACGGTTAACGTGTGATATACTTTATTTCGCTTCGAAATTCCTGGGGCGGCTCTCGCCAATCACGAAACCCAGAGAATGTGACGTATAGTGAAAGGGAGCGCCGTTTTGCGCGCGCATTCGGCACCTCGCCGCGCCACCGTCGGAGGAGGTGTTTCCGAGTTGGCAAATTAAAATATGATGCGCTAATATTTTCAAACTCTTTCGTTGTCCACTGGGTTTCCGGGTCCACTAGCGTGTAGAAACCGCAAAAAAAGTCGACGCTCAAATACTGTTGGAGGGCCCCTTTAAAGGGGTACTCCACCGAATTTTTGAGCTACCTCAACTAACTATATTTTCTGACTCTCCGGCCTTTACTCTCTCCGGTATGCTATTCAGAATCGCGAAATTCATAATAGTTATTGCGAAATCGGCAAATAAAAATGATGCAAAAACCACTATTCAAATATACGCGCGCTTTTCAGGGCCGTGACGTCAGTGGCAGGCAGGCTTGCCACTCGAGCAAGCAGCCAACAAATAGAATATACCGATCATTTGCTCCGTGCTGGAGCGCGGGTACTGCTGCGAGCTTCCCAAGCATTCATTTGACACCATGAAACTGCTTCGAATCAGTTTAGAACAAAATCTACAGCCCAAAGAGTGAACCCCTGCCTTCCACTGACGTCACTTTTTCACTGTTGCCAGTAGAGACTTCGAGCTTGAAAAACACGGTGAGGACCAAAACTGTAAATTCAATAACTTCGCGAAAAAACAATATTTTGACCTAATATTTGGGATACTATTTTCGCGATGTTTGTTGGTTAGTTTAGCAAAATTTCAAGCAAATCGGAGACAATGAAAAAATCGGTGGAGTAGCCCTTTAAAGCTTCCTCTAGAACCTTGACGTTGTTTTACAGTGTGTGAGAACCGGAGTATAAACAAATGAAAGGTAGTGAGAAAGTCTGTTGTATTGGGCGGTAGATGGCGCCACCAAGCCATTGCTCTCGATGCCAACCCTTTGAATAGCTCATTGGCCGATCCTGTCGGCACTACGTTACCGCATGGAATATGAAAAAAAAAAAAAATATGTACGTGGACCACGATCCTTCTTTTTTCCAATTAAAAAAAAAAAATTTGGATAAGTATGTGGACCATGTCTGTCCGCATGCGCCATTTATGAGAGAGTCAAAAGGCCCACAATCTCATGCTTTCCATTCCTTTCTGCAATCACATTTCTTAACAACTACGTTTTAGAGACATTCTTGAAGACGGTCAGGAAGTAAATCAGTAAAAGTTTGTAGGGACATGCGTACTTAAAAGCAGCCGGTTTCTGTTAGTTTATTAAGTGAAAACAGGAATCGAATTGTACTAAAACTGGCAGATCTGAGGTGGATATTTTGTTTCCCAAAAATTAGCATTCACGAAGCCATTAGCGAGAAAGACAGTTGGGAGTACAACTTGGGCATAAATCGTTAGGAGACGGCTAAATGAACGCACAGAGAACGAAACAGAATAAAACTTACGATTCGCCGGCTCGCCTTCTGAAAAGGGAAAAGAAACAAAACAAAACGAACAAGTTTGTCTCGCCGTGAAACAAGACTAAAAACGAAACAAAACAGAAAACCAAATACTAATAGCTAATGCGGTTAAATCGTCAAAAATTAAAAGATCGGTCAAGCATTATGCGAACAAAGCAAAATAAAGCGAAAATACTACTAGCCAGGTCACGTGCGTCTTTCGCTCCAATGCTCGGACGACGTGCCACTGGTAAGACGCACATTCCGCCTCTCCAGCACTTTGCTTTATCAGTAAACTTTTTTTTTTGTACATTAAATAGAGCAATAAAACAACAATGGTTCACCAATTTAATTCCAATATCCAGGTATCCAGTTACATTGACAGAAGCAGTAATGATTCATAAGACGGTGATCGTACATTCCCTTTAATTTCATAGGGTCTCGAGCACTCACGCTCGTATTGGAAAGACAGAGTCGTACTCAAACAGGACGCGGACAAGGGTCCGAATAAGAAAATTACGAAAGGAGATGGTATATATAACATAGTAGAATTACCCACGACTGCTGTGACGCCATGATCTACCATGATCAAGTCACCAGCTCACTTGCACCGTCACGTTTTGTTCGTTAAAGAGAGATACGTGATCTGAGTTGGAAATCCAGTTAATGTGATTTTCGCGACCTCTCGCCTACCGCGGTGTTTCCACTACTCAGTTCTTAGGATGCTTTGGTTTCGATTCACGCAAAGTGCGCCTCTGGCTTCGTTGGAGACTTTCTTCGTATCGAAAGAATGCAATTAATTTCGTTTTTGCATGCACCTGGCGCCTCATTGGAACTCCCTTAATTTCCCCCGAGGTGCCGGCCGAGCGCGAGTTCCTTATTCATCCTTAATTCGCCGAAAGAGGAACCGGAGGATGCTCTCGCGTTAATGAACTTCCGCCAGCATCCCGCTTGAAACTGGAGACCTTTCTAGTTAAGCACAGGCCAAAATACGCTGTTTCTTGTTTTCTTTTTCAGGCACAAAAACACTTCCTGCATGGCTTCGTCCCTCTCGAGACACAAACAGGAAACAATGCTCGCAGGCAGATTGACCACACATGATAAAAAAAAAAAAAAAAACATACATATATATATATATACATATATTCTCCGCTTGAGAATCAACAAAACGCTACGCAATAATAAAAAAAAAACGAGTGGAAAACATTTTCAGGTCTGCACGCAAGTCACGCAACAAAAGTAAGTTTCGTTTTCTTGCCGGTCAAACACCGATGTTTGTTGGGCTGGTGAGACATGGCCACAAGCGTTCCATAAGGTGTACAAACAACAGGCGCTATTTGCAAACATATGGACATATAAGAGAGGCTTGCGACACGTCATTTTGTCCCTTAAAAACACCCTACTGCAGACAGAACAAACCATTCGTGAATAGTTGTACCAGCTACTGCCGAAGCTTACTCGAGTCGCCGAAAAATTGCTTTTGCTCTGGCTTTGAAAAGTATGTACTTCTTTGTTTGCCTAGTGGGGCGAGGTCCTTAAGGTGTATTCACACGGCGGACAAATTTCGGGAACGGTGTCCGCGGACCTGTTAAATATGCGCATCACGTGACTTCGACGTCACAACGGACAAGTCCGCGGACTTGGGCAAGTCCGAGGACATACGAATCAATACTGCATGGTTGGCGTGAACCAAGGCGAGAACTGCGAGTCCGAGTTCGTACCTTTCTCGCTGAATTCGCTGCACGAGCCATACTGTTCAAGATTGGTATTTCCCAACGCTCTCACCTCGCGCCGAGAGCCTTGGTGGTGCTTCGCTGCGGTCCAAGCTACAAAAAAAAAAAACGGTCACGCAACGCACGTGACGGTCGATTCCAATCCCGCCAGCGTCTGATGAACCTGGCATTGAAGACGACAACGATGAAGGATGTCAGCGATGAAGCGCCGCTGTGTTTAATTGCACTCGTAGAAGAGTTTCCACAGCGTTGGTGCCTTCAACACGACCAGTACCGCAACAACGGCATAAAGTCAGAGCTCTCGAAACAAATTGCCAATGAAATGGAACGGCGCCACTCCCAGTATGGGCCTAACACGGAAGGTGGGTTCATTGAAGGCGGACTAGTTAGTGTCGACTCCGAGTTGTACTTGACCGTTTACTGTTGTCTGACATTTCAGAGGGAGTGAGAGGCTTTTATTAAAAAACAAATGACCGCATCTTCACGTGGTGAATGATGTTGATTGGGGCGAAGCTGTGGTGGTGCTGGTGATACAGATTTTATTGTCTATAGGTAGTGCTGATGGTGCCGATTTTTTTATTGCTCATAGGTAGTGCTGATTTCCGGGTTGCGTTTACACTTCATTATTACTGCTTTATGATCGGTGAAATGCAAAGCCAGTGGTTCTTCTAGCGCATTAGTTTGGATCCGCTAGAAGCCGTGGGAACGCATCTCCGCCACTTAAGTCAACGGTCCATGTCAGAAAGAGAATGTGTGGTATGGAACGTGGTTATATACGCATTTGAGCATTTGACCGCAGCGCCCTCTCGTCTATAAACGTTGATCCAATGCATGCAAAGTTTAACGCGATTATATACGCATTTCACCGCAGCGCACTCTCCTGTATAGACCTCGAGCGGCTACATGTAACGTTTCATCCATGACAGAAACCCCAGCTCTTGAGTTACTACCACATCTCAGAGCCGCCCACTCGTCCCACACTCGTGGCTGAGTGGTTAAGGCGATGGACTAGAAATCCATTGGGGTCTTTCTGCACAGGCTCAAATCCTTCGACTGCGCAAACATTTTTTTTTAAATTTTGATGTGAGCACAGACGCCGGACGGACGGACGGACGAACGGACGGACAAGGCTAGACCCTAAGGAACTTCGCCCCTAATAAGCGACGCGTCTGCAAACGGCAGAAGGAAAAGATCATGAAGACGAAGTGCGGCCAAGTTGCGGTGTACACGTACGACGGTAGATGGAGGTTCTACCGCAGTCTCTTCTTCTTGGATCAGAGCAAACCTGTCCTTCCCCGGGAGTGCAACGTGTCGTACCAACATGAGGATCCCAAGGGAGTGAGTAACCTTTGGCGGGTTCACCTATTCGTTTAGCTTGATTCTTCAGACCTAATGAATGAAACGTTGGCGAGCGTTCGTTGATGGAGGTCACTGAATCCCATTAGCTTGGGTGACGTACAAGCTCTGGCTTTTCTATACACGTTTCAGCATTTTGTTTCGTTCACTCGTGTTGATCAAGGTCTCTTGAACTGCTGGTAGTCGCTGGATGAAGTTGCGAGACACTATCCTAGGGTTTGACTACCGGCGGCCCGCGCGTTATGTCCTGGCCGCAATGCAGTTTCCTACAAGTTTCAGGGCCATTAAACTGTTTTGAATTGAAATAGAGTGTACAAGCTCCTCCATTGAGTAAACCTCTCGTTTTCTTAAATTTTCGAAATCAAACAGCCAACCGCCGGTGAGCCTTCATGGGTCCGACCTGCCGCGTCTCTTCGAAAAACAACTCTGGCTTCTCCCGCAACACTACCGTGGGGACATCTACTCTTGATCACGCAACCAATCGCCCTCCTCCCTTCACTACTAAAACTCAGTCACCCTCTCCCTTTCTTTCATCTCTCCCTCAATACTCTGAACAGTAAATGGCCAACACTTGCGATATACTGCCGTGCAAGTGGTGCTTTACATATATAGTTCCTCTACCGTAACGCATTCGTAATTCTTTTGCCTTTCCAGACAGACAGTGAGACAGAATCGGCGTCTGTTACGACCGAGATGAGGGAACTTGTCTTTGGCAAGCCTACCGCACACACACCGCGCGGAACAACGAGTCCCAGTGTGAAGTGTCTGGCCACTCCTGTAAAGCGCCCAAAATGCGATGATGGAAAAAAGAAATCAGATGACTGCTCTAGCTCTGGGTGGAAAGAGCGCACGGTTGCTTTCACTAAAATTGGCGAAAGTTTCGCAACTAAACAAATTGGCGACGGCGCTGACAATTTCGGAAGAGTAGTGGCAAGTCACATGAGCAACCTGAATGGAACCAATTTTATTCAGTGTCAGATTGAGGTATTGGAACTAGTAAAGCGTTACTTAGACCGACAGTAAGGATAAATTTAATTCAACGAACCCTATTCAAACTAAAAAATGATAAACCAAAAATTAGCATTTCGAATTGGTAAGTGAAAAGCATACTTGGAAATAAACAAGTATTTGTAACCTTTGCCTTTCGTACTTATTACATTCGGAACTAATGGCTATTTTTGTTGGAGTGGGCCAGTGTATTAGACTGTGACTAATATTATAGCGTGGCGAAATAAAAAAAAAAGAGGAAACATTGAACATTCTTGGAAGTATATTTACATAAAGTTGAACAATTAGAGCATAACACAAAACGTTTTAGTGGTCAAAGTGTCAACACATGCATGACCGATTGTTAAGTAAAGAAAGTGGCAATATACAGACCATAAAATGGTATCTATATGTACACTTTTCGTTCTTTGCTTTTGCCCTTGTCTGCGCATGCAGGTAAAGTTAAATTTTGTTATTTATCCGCAGATTAAGGCCCGCCTGTTCCCTCTGCCACGCGACGGCGCCTTCTTCATTAAAGTATCTCTGTAGGCACTCACGCACATCTAGAGCTCTTGCCCCGGAGCGCCCTTTGGAACTTCGTAGCCCGAAGTAGATTGTCCTTTTTCGCTGGTGGTCCTCCCTCGACGCTTTAAAGAGCACAGGTGAAGCTCGCAAATACTTGTGCAGCACACACGCTGCCTTGACGAATGAGGAGATTCTTTCTGGTTCGGCATCGATTGTCGTGTGGAAAAACCTAAAACGGCTTGCCAGAATGCAAAACGCATTTTCTGGTACCCGTCTGGCTCGGCTTAATCTGAATTAAAAAAAAATAAAACTAAGGGAAAAAGATGTTTAGAAATGATATGATGTGGGCAACACACCTGTAGTTAAATATAACCTCTTCTTCATCCAAATTTGTGCCAGTGTACGGCTTCATTAAGCTTATAGACAAGGGGAAGGCGTCGTCTCCCACGATAGCAGGTGGGACGCCGACCGGTCCAGGTCCAGAGATCGGCAACCCGGCTGTCCCTTTCTCGATGGCGTTCCGCAGTGGTGCCGTCCTCCAAATGCCTCCATCTCTATCAGACCCGGGTGCGTCGACATCAATGTACAAAAACCTGCTCTCTGCGTCCACAAGAGCAAAAAGCACGATACTGAAGGTCTTCTTGTAATTACAATACACAGATCCAGAGTTTGGAGGTTTGATAATTGTGACATGTATTCCGTCCAGCGCCCCAATACATTGCGGAAATTGCCATCTTTCGTAAAAATTCTTCATTACTGCCAGCCACTCGCCTTTTGTCCGCGGGGACACCAGATATTTTGGCCCCAGCATCTTGTAAACGGCGTCGCAACTTTCAACGAGGAACCCGTTGACGGCGCTGTGGCTTATGCTAAACTGCCTGCTTAAGAAATGTTGACTTTCTCCTCAAAGTTCGCAAGAAAACAACAAACACGACTAAGTCGAGCGTAGTGCTCAAATACGCTGAAGCAAGGACAAAAGTAAGAAGAATAACCACACACCTGAGGCAAGAAACCGCAGCGTCAGTTGAAGTTTGTCTTTGGCTGGGATGCCTGGACGCATTTCAGTGTCGAGTTTTTGGATGCATGATGCAATTGACGAAAGAATGTCATGACGTTCTCTCGTCAGAAAACTGGTTGGAACGCGCAACAAGCGGCGGCACTCCACGGGGTCGCTCTCCAGAAGTTCTTGATAGAGTAAATTCTGTATACCGAGTTTCTTCTTGGACATCCATGCTTTAATCCATTGCTTCTTTGCGTCGGTATTAGGAGCTTCCGCGACTTCCTCATCCGCCATCACGAGGGCACAGGACAAAACAACTCGTGAAGGCTTGTTGGTCTCCATGTTGGAATCGGAAACAATTTCCAGTCGTTTTTTTTCTTTTCCTTTTCGGCTCCTCTTTTCACTATGCGCAGGAGCCCTCGAGCATCTTTCACAGCTGTAGTTCGTGCGTAATAATCGTACTGGAAAATGAGCAAAGGCCCATCCGTGTACGAGAACCGTGAGAGGCATATATAAAAAGAGAAAACCGCTCGTGCAACTAAGTGCACCAAAAGCACTTTCACGCAATCGGTTGCCGTAGAGCCACTCGATATGGCAGCGTAGCTGCCAGAGTAGCGCCACGCTTTTCCCTGTGCCGGCTCTCACCGCGATTGGTCACACGCGGTACCATAGCAACGAGCTGCGCTGGCTCGGTTTCCGTAGCAACCGAGTGACGACTCGTCACGTGACCTCTCAAGAGCCGTGATGTCATCGGTAAGATGGCAGCGCCCAGAGCTGGTGGATGCGAGTTTGTTCGGTGCTCGGAGTCGTGATGTGCCACAGCTTGCCGACGATTTACGGCTTCTTCGTGCTTTCTGACGTAGGTATAACGTAAAGATCTGAAAGAATGATACTTTATACCCTTTCTGTGCGAGATCGCTCTGGATATTAGCGCCTGTGCGACATCATCATTAATATCGCCTTAGCGGTGCTCGGGTTTCCGGATGTGTTTGAGGGTCGATAAGACGTTTAGCATGCAATTTTCGCATTCTCTTAGCTTTATTTGAGCGTTGGAGTGTCTGAGAATCGATGCGAAATCTATGCGTCGCATGTTGGGCCTTGGGGAATTTGTTTTTGCCCCAGGTAACTGCATGATCAGAAACTTTTAGCGAGGAAGCTCCTGTGATGTTCACGTTTTGTACTAATCAACCAGGGAACCTGGGTTCAATCCCCACCCCTGCCCGTTTCGATCTGGATCAGCATCGTACCGCCTGCGGTTGTGTATCACTACTGCGTGGTGCACGTTAAAGACCTATAGAGCTAGCGGCTATACTGCATTGGCTAAATTGCTCATCTACAGCGAGTGACTCGTCGCAACTTTGAAATGGCTGAACAAGTACACGCTGCATAAATATTCACACAACTCCCAAGTATACTAATCAACGATTTTACGATGTGCGCAGCGCAAGTTCGTCTGCTTCTTTTAGTAGGGGTTGTGGTGACGTCAGAATGCCGAGCTCTGATTGGTTCTGAATAAAGAATAGTGGGTAGACCTCAATGCAGCTTGCTTTTAGGTCTACTCACTATCCTTCGATCGGAGCCACTCAGATCTCGGCTTTCTGACGTCACCACAACCCCTGCAAAAAGAAGCAGACGAGCTTGCGCTCCACATAGCTTTTAGGATAAAATTTTCACATTTTTCTAGCTTTTTTGAAAGTCTGAATTTCTGAGAATCATAATGAAAGGTATACGGCGCGTGTGGGGCCTAGGGGAATTTGTTTCAGCCCTGGGTCACCGAATAATCACAGCATTTTTTAGCGAGGAAGCTCCTGCGATCTTTAACCTTTTTTACTAAGCGCCAATTTTACGAATTGGCAGTTTTAAAGATTTCAATATAACTTGCTTTCGTTGTAATAGCTTGCATTTGATCGCAGTGTTTTTTTGGTTTGTTTTTCAAGTGAAAAGCTGGCGTTTGCTCAAGTGACGTATATGAAATGTCCTGCTATATGACAATGCATCAACAGATACTATTAAGCTTAGATGCTCAGAGGTGTGTTCGTCTTTGTAATTAACAAGTTACAGACGTATTTATTTCTTACGAGTGTAATATTTATTTTCTGTAGCCGGGCCCGTTTTGTGCTCCTTAATGTCAGTGTGCTATGACGTTATCATCATGTGTGTATGGTTCTAAATATCCTCTTTACAATGCCTACAAAGGCCAAAATGACGTCAGCCGACCCCAACTCACGCATTGGACACGAGAACTGCGTCGCTCGGATGTATGCGCTCGTCAGCAATCAATTCCTCCATGGAAATTTGAATTCGCGTTTCTAGCGAATGAGTGCCCTGACGGAACTTATCATTACTTGCGAATGCCAAGTTTTACGGTGTGCTTATAAAGCACGGTGAAAGCTTGGGGTCATTGCACCGGTGCCCCAGCATGTCACGACTGCGTGATTTCACAGTTCTCTTCTGAGTTGAGGATTACAGGTAAGGAAGAAGAAGTTTAAAAATAATTTCGTGGCCCCTTTAACACGGATATGTCTGCTACACCAGATAAAAATATTGACTTTTTGAATGCCGGTAAACTTCCGAACGACCATTTGGCCTGTCGGCAAGAACACTTCATATCCGGCGTCCGTCTCTTTTGATGGCGTAAACAATTCCCTAGAGACCACCATGCCGTCCTTCTTCGTTGAACCCCGTCGACGTCGCTCGTCACCAGTCGGTGAGAAAATCTCATCTTGAAGGGATGATCGGGTCTTGAAGAAGTATGATGCTAAACATATATACTCGTTCACTATAGGGCAGTCGAGCAGCAGTCATGTTCCGAGCCAATCGTCCTGTAGTGGCCGGCGAAATCGGATATTGTTCCATCGGAGCGAAGTCCGAAAGTACTAGGACGGTACGTTCGTCCCACGAAGCGGTCGCCATCCCGGCGGCGCCGAAAACCACTCGCCTTGTCCGTGCACGTACGATACCTTAGCAGCTCTCGTCGCCCGACAGTCTCTAGGCTGCAAATCGTCTCACTTTTCAGAAAAAACAGGCACCGTTCCTTCAGAAGTTCTTGCCGTACAGCGATGCCAAGCGTCTTATACCACTTTTCAATGAACGAATGGCGATATCAACTAGACTACAAAGGTTGCCGCCCGGCGTCGCTAGAAGCACGGTTACCATGGAAACCTCCCAGGCCCAAAATGGAGATGACTATCAGCGCTTCTGACGTCGTGCATCTAGATAATTTTGCGTCGTGTCGCTACTCTGGCAGCTACGCTGCCATATAGAGTGGCTCTAGGTTCCCGGCCTTCTCCGCGGGCCGCAGCCGACTCGAAAAAGGCAGAATTGGATCGCATTCAAAATCCCTATAATCGTGGTCCGGCAGGTCCGCGGACATATTCTGTGATGTTCGCCCACGTGATACGCAAGATACATCAGGTCCGAGGACGCGTTCTTCAGGTCCGTGGACATGTCCCTTCGTTTTGCCTGCGGTTTTCGCCAGAAACATGGCCGATTTCATACCCAAGAACAAGTGACGTCACGTCTTTCGTAGGAAGTTCCCCGCGGAAAAAGTCCTTCGTGTGAATACACCTTAAAGAACTGGCACCAATGGACGGACGGATAGGTAGGCCGTCGCACCCTGAACTGGGCGGAAACACGAACCACATCGTCAGTATTTTTAATTTCGATCATATTCTTGTCCTCCCAGTCATCAAAAAGAACTAGGTGGCTGTTGGTGGTCAGTCTTTGCGTTAGCGTGCAATCCTGCCCGTCACACTAAATTGACGCAATGAACGCCCGATTATCTGTTTTGTTTTTATGCACAAGTTAGCCTAATTAAATATTTTGTTCCTCGGTTATTCAACAAATTGTCACTCCTCACATGGGACAGTATAATCGTCATTAGATCACGTGACTGCTTTGTTTCGCAACGAGGTGACAGTATTAATGTTAGTAGCGATCCCCGATTTTTTTTCCCTATACTTCGTTTTACATTATGTCCGAGCGCCGCCGATGTTATGAGCCGAAGGGCCGACCAAACAGCGCAAAAAGCGCAGCCTCATGGCGTGCCCTTTGCTCTTGATAGGACTAGCCGGCAGAGGAGCACGCACAAGGAGACGGCGAATACAGGCTGGTCCTATAAACTCCAGAGAGCACGCTATGACGTTGTGCCTCTTTCGCTGTTCGATTGGCCCTTTGGCTCATAACATCGGCCAGGCTCGGACCGAAGCTGAATCTAAATATAGCAAGATGTAGAAATCTAACGAGCATTTTGGAAACGTAAAGTTATTGATCGGATTGAATGATAGGCTATGAACGTAAATGATCCCTTCCGAGCACTACCCAGTATGAGTCCTGTCATGTCCTTTTAATTATTTTACTAGGCTACAGCAATAAAAAAAAAAAAGAAGAGTGCAGATGGCTACGTGGAATTTAATGCGGATATAATGCCAATCCATGATATAATGTATTTCACGCGCGCTTATACCCAACGTTGCTTATACCCACAGTGCCAGAACATACGAGGCCAAACACAGACACGCCAACGCGCACAAAAACACACATACACGCGCGTGCACGAACACAAACCCGCGCACACCAAGACACGGCGGCGAATACGAGACCCTTCTCTCCACTATCTCTAAAGCCGGGGTCACACTGCTTACACAACATTCAAAAGACAGTCTTCATAAAGATTCGAACGCGAGTCACCGCGAGATCCGTGCTTCGATCGAATGCCGCATGGCAAATGAGTTCGAGGAGAAAACTGGGCACACGGCATTCGAACCACTGAGAAAGCGGTGAATCGTGTTTGCAGACTATCCTTCGCATGATGCATGAGCGATGTAACCGCACCCTAACGTAAGCATTTCTTCGCACGAAGCCACTTTGAAAAATTGAAGTCGATAAAGCGGGCACTGAGGTGAAGGAGACCGGCGGGAACGTGTGTGCGGTGAGGGTACGTCGGCGGCGGTATAGAGGCCGTCGCTTCCACGCGTTTCGCTTCAGTCACCCCACGACGCAACCGTGCGCACATCATCCATGTTTAATGACCAGCCGGCCGTCGCCGCTCCGAAGGCCAGAGCGCCCTTTGGGTTCTCGGAGCTTGTCAACCAAGAACGGCCTCCAGTTGCCACGTTGATCCCGGACGTGCGGGCGCTTCTCTCGGCCCCTCAAATAATTAATTAGTACCGTTCATTATTATAATCTTGTACTTTCGTCGAATACCGGAGCGTGGATTATTCGGAAAGAGTAATGGATGATATTACGATGACGGAACGATTAAAACGGCAACAAAAATACCATCGTGCACACACTGCACGCTCGTTATCTGAGTTCGAGAGAAAGAGGGCCATCGCCGCCGCAGTTCCTTTGTGTTTCATTTCGAGCAACAATGTGGTGAGGTAATGACTTCCAGTCGTTAAAAGCCAATGGTAATGAACCTATATGGTTAAGGCGGGATACCACCAGAAAGAGTAACTTGACGCGTTAATCGTCGCCACAGCGTTCCGAAATGAAACGAACTTCCAGAAAATCAATGTCGCAATGACACGACAATAAGACACTTGCCACCTTTCCGGGGGTAAAAAATAAAATAATGCACTACTATAGAGGAACACGAAACACAATACAGACGACACAGGCTTGTGTCGTCTGTATTGCTTTCTATGTCGCTCTTCCGTATCCATAATTTAGAAACCAACACGCGCAGCCACCGACACGCGTTTCTACATTTTCACAGATGTTCAAATTTGCTTACAATTAATGAGTAAACTCTGGCTGAAGAAATAAATGCTTAAGGTTGCCTTGGTTGACGTAATGGCGTTGCAGTACAATATTCATTAGCCTGCTTTCTTAAAACAAAATACGTTTCATTGCCGGAAATGTAGGAGTCGCATTACAAGCTGAAACTCGCTTTCCTGCTTCAAACAAAGATGCCTTGTTTCGACCCGGAAATATTGAAAGGGTCACAGTGCGGATCAAATAGGAAGTAGTGATCACAAGAACATACGACATCAAGAAGTTTGATCCGCATTGCGCTCGCCTCCACCGCTCTGCCCTTTCACCCCCCCTCCCCCCCCCCCCCCCCCCCCCCCCTTTTCTGATTTTTCCTGACTTCGCGATGGAATGGGTAGCAAGCACTTTAGCCTTTAACTGGAAGCCGTGCATTCTCGTTGCGCGTCGAGAAAGGCCGAAATGGCTTCGCTTCGTCAGAACCAGACTCCGTCTGCCTAAGCCAACCCCTTTCATGAGGTTTAGATCTGTTTGCTTTTTTGATTCCAAGCTCTAATTTCGAATGGAACCAGGCGGCACGGGGATCTGAATCGTATGAAACCTACCCAAAACGAAAGCGGGACGTCTGATTTCCCAAGAAAATGTCTACTTTAAAAAGCGCTAGTAATAGATTTACCTTGTGCACGATGTTGACTCTGCTGTAACTGTGCTAGAAACACATTGAAATCGAGGAAGGCACGTATGCGGGTTGATGCCAAAAATGTTGTTTGTATACGTCCTAACCAAAGATAGAGTTCGCACGCTCTTATCAACTGTGTGAGCTGCAGTAACTTCTGCAACGATGAAAGGAACGAAAAGAAAGACTCCCATTAGGCAAATAAATTCGAGTAAGTGTCGCTGACTTTCAAGCTCGGCACACATGCAGGATTTATCGAAAGTTAATTAGTTTGTACGCGGAAGTACACAACCTGCCGACGCGGCGTCACGAGAAAGCAAAGTTGCGAATGCCCTCAAAGCTATCAATCGTCGAGGCACTGCAGTTTCGAGCAGGGCACGCGAGAATCCACGATTCGTAAAATAGTGCGCTTCTCCCATCGCGCAACGCCGGAAACTTCGACATTTTTGGTGCGAGGCTGGAAAGGGGTAGGAATACAACTAGGCTTCGTGATGCATGGTTTGGCTTGATACATCTGGGCCGTAAAGTTCGTGCGCACAGTCTGTTCTAAGCGTTGCCCCAAGACTCAGATTGAATAGTGTGAAAAATTTCCCCAGGAGCGTACAAAAGCGACGTACCCGTGACAAAATGTGTGCTGCAGAACCGTCAGTGCTCGTTCGGCTGCCATGGTGAGCCGTCTATGTTCCTTCTCCTCAGGAGAACTATCCAAGCCTATCTTAGCAGGATACAGCTTGCTGCAGACGGAAATCTAAAAAAAGAACTTGGCGTTCTCTTTACCATAAAAGTAATTCGCGCAACCATACGAAATGCAGTGCGACGGCATGGCGACAAATTAAAGCGACTCGCGAGCTTTCTTCGTCCTCGCTCACGGTGTCTTTGCTTAAGCGCCTCTGTCGCATCCTAGGAATAGCCGGCACGCCTATATGTCTTCCAACCAAACAGGGGGCGCTAGCAACACGCTCTGCTCGCGCATGCGCAGCAGCTTTCTCGTAAATTGTGGATTGCCTCATTTGTTCGTACACCCCTCATTTCATCATCAACTGTTTTGAAAAGCAATTTTGACGTAAATGAAACCAGGTGGAAACATTAAAGGAACGCTAAAAGGGTTCTTGAAAAAAAAAATGAGCCAGCGCTGAATTATAGAGTATTGTTATACCGCAAATTTGAATATCAAGTTCGTTTTTTCTGAAGATGTGACTGAACGCGAGAAAACACAAAATACCTCCGAGCAGCCGTTACGTCGATCATACCCAGATCTTTCCGCCGCCAAGCGCGTGTCGCTGGTGTGGACAGCACGTGCAATTGCAACCTTGCCAAAAATATTCCCTCGCACTTATACCAGTCATTTCGCCTTTTTCTGACCTTTTCAAAAATAGCAATAGCCCGCGTGCATAGCGTTGATAGGCGCTGAAGATGTGCGATAGCGGAGATTCCAAAAACACTCTCGATATGACGTTACCCTCTGGGAAGAAGGGGCTTCGGCCGTTCTTTGAAAAGGATTTTTTGCAGCCTCCGTGCACTAAATTCAAAAATAAGTTTGATATTCGTGATCCTAGTGGTCAAATGAAGATGACATGGGTGTCTTTTTTCAAAAACAGAACCTCTTCAGTTTTCCTTTAATAATTCCAACAACTTTACTCGTTCATGCTGTCGTAAAAATTGTATATACATTCAAACATAATATACTCCCCAATCTCACATAAACGTTTGTTTCAGGAGAAGAATAACATTCAAGGCAATATTTACGTCCTTGATTCAAATCGTGCCGTCTTGAAACTTGCAATAACGCGCTTTAAACAACATCTGACTCGTGTATCATTACACTGGCTAATAGTTTTGTGGTAACGTCTGGGGTTGGGGGGGGGGGGGGGGGGGGGGCCTTAAATATTGAGAGCAATGAATCAGTGAATCAATCGCTAAGTTCGGTTATGATTAAAAGCGTGACAGTGAAATTGACAGAAATTAAACGTGATAACATTCTCACGGTCTCCGACATTCTAATTTGTATGTTAAAGGTGCCCTGAGTAGGTTTTTGAGATCACCTAAATATGGCGATAACTCAATCTGCTGGCTATAAGCATCCTAGAAATCCATAAATCATGACGATAAGTGGCCCATTTTTCCCATTAAAAGACTAATAAAAGATCGAAACACACCTAGGGGTCGGTTGCACCAACGCCGCGTAGCGCAAAGCGGAGCTTAGTCGGGAACCTAAGGTTAGTTTCGGTTTCGTTCGGTTGCACCAAAATCGTTTATCGCTAAACCTAGCACTTAACTACGCTTAACTTGAGCGCTCAACATTGAGCGCTTTGCTTTTGGTTGTTTCTTAATCCTGGATTTAAAACATGGCGGCTGGTTTGTCGCGGTCGACGCGGTGGATGAAATTGGTTGTGCAAAGTGTTTTAGGCTGCATCAGCGTGAAAGTCTCGACAGAATGACCTTCGATTGTGACAAGGATGCAAAATATTACCGCGTGAAGTGTTTATCGACCCCTGTTTTCAAGTTGGCTCTCCACTCCCAGGGCGTGTTAGCCCTAACCGAGATACGTACGGAGCTGTGGGGCTCACGTCTGTCTTCCCGTTGGTTCATCTGTCAACGAGCTTATTCGTATGTAATTACTAATTTTCGCATAACTGTAACGTATTGTTATTTAGCACCTTGTTTATTTACACTTGCAGCGCTTATCTTTCAATCCGATGAGCGCGTTGAATAGTGGCAGTATATGATCTCGGCGATCAGCTGATTGTCGACATCTCTGTCGTTTGCATTATATTGCGGCGCTTTAAGTAATAAAACAGCGAAAATTGAATTTCTTCCGTTTTCTTAGTTTTGAGACAATCTTCAGTGAATTTTCCTAATCTCGCGAGTAGAATCTTGGCTTCAGAAAACTGTATCGTTCCATAACCGTAACTTTTTTGGTGATCGCGATTTTTTAGGAATATTTTGCTTTATATCTTTCATTCGTGGCGACGACAAATCGTAACGACTACTATATTAGATTCGTTCATTGCTGTATCGGGGCAGGCTGGGGCACGTGATGTGAAGAGACGACCGTTCTTATCACCACAATGTAATTAATGTACTAATGGGAGTTTGTTTTCTGAACTCGACAGTTTGAAAGTGAAGTCCGTTTGAGCCTGCAGCGGATGTTCAATGACGGTACAATGCAGTTCTCTCACCTTGCTGATAACAACGAGTATCGTCGATGCAAGATCTTGCGACCTGACCTCTCGACGACTTCGACGATTTCCGGGCATTTTCGCAGCTGCCGTGGCAAGTTCGTCACTGTTTTGAACTTCATCGGTCTCAGGCATGACTTGATTTTAGTAGTCATCTTACCTGCCTAGTTATTCTCGATTATGTTTTGTCTTCAGCGATGTAGCAAGTAGAGTGTCCTTCTCGCGTTCGGTGAGATTTGGGGCCCCCGATGGCTCCTTCACCTCAAAGTGTGAGCACGAAAATTACTGCCACTCTCAAAATATCCAGTTATCAACCATCACAGATGTAAAGAGCATTCGTGTTTATTTAAAGCTTTGACTTCTGTTATTGAAAGTTAAGCGAAAAACTGAATGAATTTGGAGACCTTTAATTTGTTACTCACCGAAGAAATACAGCGAAAAGCAGACGCCGACGACGACTACTTTGGCAGTTTTTTGTTTACATCACGTGAGTCCTCTCCGCCAATTGTATTCGTCCCTCTGAGCGTTCCCTAGTTCGCTCTGTTTGTCCCTACATTCCCTAGGCAAATCCAGCGTTCAGCTAGGGGGGCGTCTGTAAAGCCGGGTTAACGTTGGTGCAACGGAAATTTAAACCCGTGCTTATCCGAGCTCGGTTTAGCACGCTAAGCCGACTTAAGAAAGAGCCGCTTTGGGTTAAGGTAGGTGACGTTGGTGCAACCGGCCCTAGGTCATCTCCGGCAATGGAACGAGCATGTTTCAAAACCAGGACCACTTTCCGCCAGTAGCAATCGAAGGATTCTTGCGCCTCCGACCGGTGGAACCGCGAAGTGATATCTCGAACGCGCGCGGTTCGTTGCCCATATCGGCGACCTGCGCGATCGAAAGCGTCGCGGTGGTCGGCCTTCCACAATTGGCAGAATGCTGACTATGACGTCAGCAAAGGAGTGAGTGAGTGAGTGAGAAAACGTATTTATTAAAGGAATGGGATACATCACGATTTCTTGATAAAATCATCCAATCGTGACGGGGGAAGGGGATTATGGGAAGGGTAGGGGGAGGAGGCTAAATGTAACAGGCGATCCCCGATGAGCGGACGAAACTAATCAGGGAATCGAGAATGTGTTTGCGGTGCGGGTGCTCGAGCCTGGGGCGGGTCCAGTCCTCGTACGTAGCTGGTCTTGCCTCTTCAGGGAGTGAGTTAATGGCGTCGTTCCGATGCTCTGTGACCCCCTCGCACGTCCATACGAGATGGGTGCACGTGGCTGGAATCCCGCAGTGCATGCAGAGCGGATCAGGGCCGACGTCTTCGGGTGTGGACGGGCGGTGAAACCTCGCCAGCCAGACGGGGGTAATTGCCGTCTTCGTTTGAAGCCTGCGTATGCAGACCCGTTCCCACCTGCTGTAACCAGGAGGGACAGGGTCTTCATCGGGTGGGAGAAGGGCGCCGAGTCTGAGCTTCCTGGCAGCCCTCTCCTCTTTTTTGATCTCTTCAATGTCGGGTGGGAAGCCCGGGTCTTCTTCCACGAGGGGGGGACCGTGGCCAGGTGAGGGCATAAAACCTGCATGTAGCTGCGCCCTCGCGGCCTCGTTCGCCCTCTCGTTCCCCGGGACACCTTCGTGTCCGGGGACCCACGAAAGTACGATGTTGACTCGCGGACGAGATTCAACAATGATGCTCTTGATTTGTTTTACCACCGGATTTGTGCTGTTGCCCCGGCCGCATTCTTGCAGAGCTTCACGGGAATCGGTGAAGATGCGTGCTTCAGTGACTGTCCGGGGTAGCGTATGTGCCGCTTCTTGGATGGCGTGAAGCAGCGCTAATAGGAGTTCTGATGGACGGAAATAAGAGGAACGCGAGGATTTCAATTTTGACGGTGTTGACAGTGTTGGTTCAAGAACGCTATGATTTCAAGCTTCCGACATGCTAATTATGAACACCATCGAACTTGTTGTTCGCAAGGTAATGACGCCACGAAACGTAACCATACGAGGGCGCCACCGAAACATCTCGCCGCTGTTAAGAATGGAACCTTCGGCGACCTTCTTCCGAGTTTCAACGCTGCGGAAACGAGTCAAGACGAGTCCGGGACCGTCGCCCGCTTGTCGGGGCCTGCGCGAAACGAGTCCCGCCGATTCT
Source organism: Ixodes scapularis (assembly GCF_016920785.2). Lineage (NCBI taxonomy): Eukaryota > Metazoa > Arthropoda > Arachnida > Ixodida > Ixodidae > Ixodes > Ixodes scapularis. Next base: position 971,448 of record NW_024610115.1, on the reverse strand, counting down.
GGGACCGTCGCCTGCGTGACGGGGCCTGCGGCAAGTCTCAACGCGCCCGTGACGTTGGCGGGACGTGTGTGTGTGCGTGGTGGTTGGTGCGCTCGGGAAAGGGAGAGAGGCATGGCCTAACTGCAGAGAACTTTGGCTACGTCGCACTGGGCGGCGGACTTTGCCGCATCGCACTTGACGGCGGGTTGTTGCATCGCACTGGCTGCCCTGGCGGAGAGTGAGGGAGAAACGGACCCTATATAAGGCGGAGCTTGAGGCTGCTCCGGTGTTCTCTCGGATTTGACGACTGTATCGCAACCATGTAATTAAACCGTTCGTTACGTTACCAATTCTTCCACCTCCACTGGACCCCTGGGTTCTTCACTTCGGGGAATTCTGGACGTCGTCTCGAGCCAGGAAGCCTCCGGACGTGCGGCCTAAACCCCGCCTCGAACACCGCTAATAGCCCGGACTGCGATTCAACGCAGCGATCGAGCACTCGAGAGCCGACGACCGACACATCACTCCAGCGGAAGACATCAAAGCAACAGCACAGTGTGCTCTTTTAGAGACGACTATTGCAGTATTATGTTCCCTCGCCGCAAAAAATTACCACTTTTCGACTATTATTTTCATTTGTGATCTACAAAAGCATGCACATTTCGTATTAACAGCTTTTTAAATCTCAATGAAGTGTCACATTTGATTGGTCCCATGCCGTCCTGGCTGCCGGAACAAGGATTCTTTTATCGCCGGAGGTTACCTTGGTGTGTTCGATCTTTGATTGCTTTTTTAATAGGAAAATCGGCCGCGAATCGTCATGATTTAATTTCTAGGATGCTTATAGCCCTCAGAGTGAGTTATCGCCGTATTTAGGCGATCTTAAAAACCTCCCCAGGAGACCTCTAAGTATTATGCGCAAATTGTTACATACGATTTATATGCCACAAGGTATTGCTGTGCAGCAGCTATGTTATTTCGTGAGCAGCTCTAGACAATCAAAAGTGCGTTGTCACAGTCGGTCTTATTTGTTGAACAGATATCAAGAGAGAGTAATTGAACCATAAAACTAAATCTGAATTCCTGACCTCTCCTAGTTTTTCGGTCTTTCCTGACAGACTCATAACTGCGAGGAAATAAGAATGAAGGTGCGAAAGAAAATACGCACAAGCTAATCATGCTGAGAAAAACCAGGAACCACAAAATTCGTCCCGCACAAACCACCATAGGGTATGACGTAACACCACTCTCGCCTGCACGCTTTTTCTGGAGCGCAATGTCTCCAAAGTTTACCTGATACACAGCTCATTTACTTTATTAATTTATTTGTGTCACCTAGCTCGCGGCGACTAAGAAGGCATTATTGCGAGAGAGGGATGCGAATACATGAGGAAATGTGCAAAAACACAAGGCACGGTAACATGAGCGCGCAAAACAGGTTTGTAGTAATTAGATGGTACTCAATTGAACAGTGGCATGAGCATGGGAACGTTCGCATCAGTTTTAAAAGTCAGCTTTTAAGAAATTACCGAAGAACAGAGTTGTAGAAGCGATGCTGATTGTGCCTTCTGGTAAAGGACTGCACTGGGACGTTGTAAACAAAGTTTTAATATATGTTCGTTTTACGCTGGTACTCTCACATTTTTTAGTGATCTCTCCTTCGTAATGCCAAGTGGGGAGGCAGCGTATAGTTTGTTTTATTTTTGCATGAAAGTCGCTTACAACCCCCTGTAACACCAAATTAAAGCGCAGCTCTTGAGGAGGAGGGAAGGGTACTGAGGGTAGCGAATACCCCTCCACCCTCTAGCAGTAGCACGCAGGATGACACTCGTCATCCTGCGTGCTACTCCTCCCTCCGAGCGGCGTCGGCGTCGCCGTTTCTGTCGGCGTAACCGTGAGGTCACGTGACCCTCGTGACGTCGCGTGACCCCCGTGATCTCACGGGGGTCATGTGACCTCAGGGGTCGTGTGACCTCACGTGAACTGATGAAGTCATTGATGACGTCATAGCTATGATGACGATGACGTCACGCGACGTCACCGGGGTTACGTGACCTCACGGGAATCACGTGACCTCATGTCATCACCGATGACGTCATCGTGATGATGACGGTGACGTTATCGTGATGACGTCATCAGTGACGTCACGCGTCCCATAATGCATCGCGCGGTGACGCCGACGCCGACGGCGACGGCAACGGCGACGCCGCTCAAGCCGCAAACGGGCACCCAAGAGCTGCGCTCTAAACAATTTTTACAATATCTGCGTTCTAGACTGGTACTCTTAAATTTTTAGTGATCTCTCCTTCCTGGTGTGAAGTGGGCAAACAGCATGTAGTTTGCTTTATTTTTGCCAAGGTAATTATGAACTATGTTTATCTTCATGCCCCATGGTGACACACAAGGATGAGATATGGTGGATGTCATCTTGTATTGCCAAACAGTCGGCCATTTCTCAAAATTCAGAGTAGCCACCGCAGTCATCAGCAAAGGGTCTTAGTTTTGATATCAGTGAGTCGGTGATATCACTGAAAAAATAGAAATAAAAGTGGCCCCAACACTGACCCTTCTGGGACTCGGGATGTGAATGAAACGTGGGCTGAGTGCTTGCTTTTGATTAAGACGGATTTCTTTTTGTGTTGTAGATAACTGGTCAACCATGCGATTCCCTCACCCTCACTGAACCTCAAAGCCCTCACGCCCATCACACACTAATGGCCCTCACGCCCCTCATGCACTCACCAACCTCACGGTCCTCACACCCCCATACTCCTCACGACCTCACAATCCACACTCGCCCTCCCAGTCATGACTTTTCGGGGTTCAGAAACTCACCCACCCTCACCTCAACTGTGAAGAAGAAGGTGAGTGAGGGCCCTAATGAGTTCCGAGGTATGCCCGTTACCCAATAATCAAACCACACGAAGCACCCGCGCGGCCAATCGTTGCGAGGCGAACGTCGACCCGCCTTCCCGAGAGATTCCGTGAGAGGTCACAATGCCTGCACGACGCCTCAGATATTCTCTACTCCTTCAAGCGAAATCAGGCCTCACAGAAAACTCATCGTCTCACAAAAGCCCCACACGCAAACGCAAGCGCTTCTTTAGAGCTCAGATCCCTCACCAACTGGCGCCCCTTATCCCCTCACCGCCCTTACGGCCCTTACCCCCCTCACGCACTCGGTCCTCACGCCCCTCCCGCACTCATTAGCCCCGCGCACTAACCGCCCTGACGGTCATCACGCCCCTTACGCACTCATGCACTTCATGCACTCACCAGCCTGACAACCCTCACGGTCCTCACGCCCCTCACAATCCTCCCGCACTCACCGCCCTAACGGTCCTCACGCCGCCCCCCCCCCCCGTACTCATGCCCTTCACGTACACACCAGCCTCACACCCTTCACGGTCCTCACGCCACTCAGGCACTGATACCCCTCACGCACTCACGGTCCCCACGCCCCTACGCACTCATAACCCTCGCGCACTCACCGCCCTAACGGTCCTCACACCCCCCATGCACCCATGTCCTTCACGCTCTCATCAGCCTTACACACCTCACGCTCCTCACGTTCCACATGCACTCATACCCCTAACGCACTCACGGTCCTCATGCCCCTCACGCAATCATAACTCTCGCGCACTCACCGCCATAACGGTCCTCACGCCCCCCCCCCCACGGCTCACCAGCCTTACACCCCTCAAGGTCCTCAGCCCCTCATGCACTCATACCTTTCGCACACTCACCGCCCTAACGGTACTCACCTCCCCCCTGCACTTAGCCCTTCACGCTCTCACCAACCTTACACTTCTCACGTTCCTCACGCCCCTAATGCACTCACACCCCTCACGCACTCACGGTACTCATGCCCCTCACGCAATCATAACTCACCGCCTTAACGGTCCTCACGCACTCACCAGCCTCACGCCCCTCACGCACTCAACTCTCGCGCACTCACCGCGCTAATGGTCCTCACACCCCCATGCACTCATGCCTTTCACGCTCTCACCAGCCTCACACCCCTCACGGTCCTCACGCCCCTCATGCGCTCATACCCCTCATGCACTCACGGTCCTCATGCCCCTCACGCAATCATAATCCTCAAGTACTCACCGCCCTAGCAGTCCTCAAGCTCCCACACACTCATGCCCTTCACGCACTCACCAGCCTCACACCCCTCACGGTCCTCACGCCCTTCACGCACTCATACCCCTCATGCAGTCACGGTCCTCACAGCCCTCGCGCCTTCACACCCCTCACAACCTCACGATCCTCACTCACCCTCCCACTTACGAATTTTCGGGACCAAAAACTTAATCACCCTCACCTTTGAAGATGACACTGTGTGAAGGAGAGTGAAGGACCTCATGAGTGGGGTTTGCCGAGGTATGAATACAAATACTTTTTTAACACAATCGTTCATGATGCCATTACATACCTTCTACAATGGTTTTCTTTCTTTTTTTTTGTCTTATGTTGTATATATTTGTTTACAAAGCATCCTTTAGTAAACATTTAGCCAGAACAAATTCGATGTATGCACTTCGAAGTGTGGAGTTGTACTTTCCTCGGAGCCTACCAGAAAAATACTTGAATTGCGTGCTCAGAGAATGGAGTTCAAGTAAAATAGACGTTTTCTAAACCTACGTAATGTAGTACTTTAGTTACGATGTACTCAAAGTTATTCGGAAACACTGGGCCTGCCCACAGAGTACACATGCCGCCGAGCTGATTGACTAGACTTCCATTATTCATGGGATGCATTTCGCCGCGGCCGCCGTCTCCACGCCCATTCTCTTTCTCTTTTTCTCCCTTTCTTTCCATCTCCCGCTCGTAGAGCCGTCGCAAGTCAATGGAGCCAACACAAGAACAACCCGAACTCACGTTCCCGCCACACACGAAATTGCGAGAACCAGTCAGAAAGACAAAAACACAAATCAAACCGTAAGAGGGCAATTTGGCACTCTGTGTTGTCGCTGAACGTGAATGGGGCCCTCAAAACCTTCCGTGTCTTGAGCAGATGCTTCGGAAGGGATCTAAAACCCGACTAGGAAATAAAACAACATAAAAAAAACGAGCGAACAGTGTAAAATAGAACACATATCAAAAGACAAAAGGCGGCGGAAGACCTTTGTCTTGCTTTTTTATGTTTCCCGTTCAGGTTTTATATTTCTGGCGAAATTACAAAGGGTTGGAGGGTGCGCAAATATAATGAAAACTGAAGCGCCATGACGAGAAGTGAAAACGTGGCTAAGATATGAATAATTAGAGAAATAAGGCCACACGAGAGGAAACACAACCGTCACATAAAGGACCCGACATATACACGCTGATAGACACGCATTCACAGGCGTCTGCGCCAGATTCATTCAAATAAGCGTACTTTATTCCTCCGAATGCCGAAGTGGAGAGGTGGTTAGGTACCCACGTAGAAATCGGTCTGGACTGTACACAACAGCTCAGTAAACTTCTAAATGTCCTGTCACCCTGAGCCAACAAAACCGCAACCGCAACACCACACGCTGTCCAACAGCCGGACAACTTGTTGCTCGCTCCCCCTTGTTGTCCGAAAAACCTGTCATATCGCGGCAACAGCACGACAACATGGACGACCGCTAAAATGTTTCCTCGGTATAAAAGCTTTCGGCAACGAAAACAGCAGCAACTTGAGTTGGACTACGGTGATTGTCTTGATCGCTGGATGAGCGAATTTCGGTCCAGCAACACGACAGCACAGATAGCTTTGAAGGCAGAGCTAGTTCCCTATCAATAACGTCTTACTCAAATAAAGGCTTGGAAAACGTTATTCAACAATAATTAAGGCTTGGCGTGCAGCTAAAATAATTTGACGAATGTTTTACTGCGTAAATACGGAAAGCGACTGTCGAAATGAAAACAGCTACGGTCGTGAACGTTCAGACTGGTGTGGAAATTAGAACCGCCGAGAGACCAGCTCACATTACTGCTAGTCAAATAAAATGGCATGCCTAGTCACCCGGTGATAAAGTATAATAAAATAATCATGAAAAGTAAAGATTAAAAGATCCAAGCATTCACTCGGATCATGATTGTTGATGCTTCGAACTTGGAAACAGCCGCTACCGGGCACCTGATTTGTTTCAAAAATACCTAAGACGCAGGGAGTAGGTAAATAGACAGCGTTGAAAAATAATTATTCCAGAGAGTGTTATGAAGGCCGAACGTGTCGGTGTCGCAATTTTGAAGCACTGTCAGTTCAGCTCAACACCACGCTACAAAAGACGCCTCGGGGTACTGCCGGTGCTAACTCAATTGTACAGCAGAAATAGGAACTGCAATAAAGAAATAACCGGACAGAAAGACATCACACCGTAGCGTAAATCCCGAACATATATCATCGATCTCAGTTCCCCCCGTTTGAGCTAACTGCTTTCTCAGTGAATGAAGACCATTTTGATAAATTAACGAGTGGAAAATACTTTCCGTGTCAAACGGTCTAATCAATCATTGGTTGATGTCGTCCCGTGGCAATTTCCGGCCTTTCCAACGAACCAGCGTTTTGTAGAGTCACATTTCCAGCGACGCCGCGCCGCACACAAGCGAAGGTAAACAATCAAGATGGCGGAGTGTTCCCCGTGTTGTCCCCACCGTCAGCCCGGTGTGACGTGGTGGTCGGACAACAAATCGGCACACACGTTTGCCAGTTGGCAGTAACATGTTGCCTGACTGTTGTTGTTTGCTGTGATGTTACAGAGTCGCCGACCATACGATTTACCCCGTGTTGCCAGATAGAGTGTTCCAACTGTTGTCTCAGTGTGACAGGGCCTTCAGCGCAAACAGAGACGAACACACAAACAAGGAAACTTACAAGTGCTGGGGGGATCGGTTGCCCAGTAGGCTAGCGCACACCAGCTTGGAACACGAGGAGCAAAAGCTCGCGCTGCAGAGCCCAGGAATCCTGGTTTCAATTCCTACCCATGTCCGTTACGATCTATATGAGCATTGTAGTGGAGTGCGGTCGTGCATCACTACTGCGTTGTGCACGTTAAAGACTCCAGGCTAGCGGTTTGTACTCCACTGGTTAAATTTCTCATCTGCAGCTGAGAGACAAGTCGCCCATTGAGGCAGACTAAGTTCTAGTCTGTATAAACGTACACGATCTGCATAAACACATCCCAATTTGTTTCTGAGAAGCGCCCGGTCGTAGATTTTTTTTTTTTAATCTTTGGATAATGTTTGGATCAGCTTGGATCCGCTAGAAGCCGGGGGAACGCATCTCCGCCGCTTAAGTCAACGGTTCATGTCAGAAAGAATGTGTGGTATGGAACGTGGTTATATACGCATCTGAGCATTTGAAAGCAGCGCCCTCTCGTCTATAAACTTTGAGCCAATGCATGCAAAGTTTAAAGCGATTATATACGCATTTGGCCGCAATGCCCTCTCCTGTATAGATGTTGAGCGGCTAGATGCGACGTTTCATCCATGACACAAACCACAGCTCTTGAGTTACTACCGCATCTCAGAGCCCCCTACTTGTCCCGCAGCAGTGGCCGAGCGGTTAAGGCGATGGGCTAGAAATTCATTGGGGTCTCCCCGCACACGTTTGAATCATGTCGACTGCGCAAACATTTTTTTTCTTTTTATGTGAGCACGGCCGGACGAACGGACGGACGGACAGAAGGACCGAAAAGGCTAGACCCTAAGGAGCTTCGCCCCTAAAACAAGCTATAATAAGTGAGGCAAAGTGAGCACTCAAAGTGCAACATAGTAAACAGACGCTCGACCAATTGATAGCGTCGCGCGCACACACGGAGGAGCGAAGACGAAAAATACAAAGTGTTATCCCTAACGACGGGCTCGTGCGATGCTTACATAAGACAAATACGATTGAACGACGAGATGGAAACAAACAAAACTCTAGTAAACACAAAACTGCAAAAGCTTAGGAATAACTTCCCGCGTGTGATCTACAGCCACTCCCTTCTGCATACGGAGGAGGCCAGTCAATGATGGAGCTTTCGGCGCGTTTTCCCCAATTGAGAAACGAGCAGGCCTCTCGGTTATGCAGTAGGCGGCGCTGCACCACTCACCTAACTCTGGGGCACCTTGCCTATTCAGTATTATTTTCTCACACCAGTCAACTTCCAGATTTGCAGACGACACACCGAAGCATCAAAATATTTCGAGGACACCTAAGCACTTCGTATTGAATGTGAATGCCAAAGCATGAATGTCGTTCTTCTGCTCCCTTAGTTCGCCTGCGGCGTACTGGTGTGGACGGCCAAGTTTCGTTATTCGTTACTGCCGAGATAGCGGCCGACGGCCGAGCGCGCGCTGTCGTGAAGTGGCCGCGCCGCGCTGAGCTCGGTCGTGCAGCCTTTCCGGAGTTTGCCCGTTCGGGCTCTGCGGCCAGGCTGCTGCGTTCGCTGCAGCGCCATGGAGAGGGCTTCTCTGGTGATGTTCCTTGGAACTACGCCGCGAAAGAGCCAATGGGAGCGTCGTTCCTTGAAACTATGACGCGCGCCGGCCAATGGCAGCCTATCAGATCGCTGCTACATACGACAGGCTTCGCTTCATTGGGACAGAGGTGTTCAGGTGCCGTTTGGCGCGGCTTCTAAATCTCATGACGTTGATTCGCGCCATGGACAGTTAATGCTTCGGCATTAAAACAGTAATGGCTGTAAAAAAAAATTCTTTCTTCGATAACATCCTCGTCGCTAGCGCAGCCACCGTCCAGTGGAAGTAAACGAGCACGTGCTGGGAAACGGAGAACCTACTGGGCTCTTAACCTCTCACCAACTATAGTCTACAAAGATAAGTGATTATTTATTTTCCCATTGTATTCTCTAGTCGCCCAGATTTCATGAATTGTCATCATTACCTGATATATGACCTGTCGTTGATTCAACACCAGGGATCCGATTTCGGTCAATAAAAGGTTAAGAGTTCTCGGCTGCTGATTGGACGTGGCGCCACAAGTCGCGCGTGATCAACCAATTACACATTTTTGAGTCGTACATGAGCTCAAATTGGTATATAAATTCGGTGAGAACATATCACTGGCATACAAACAACGCAAGAGGTATAGCGACCCCTTATGTGTTCGTCCTTGGTACTCCTTCGTCCACCAGTCGGCGTGAGCTCGTGTACGGCAGCAGAAGGATCTGATATTTGCAAACGAAGCACGGGTTGTGAATAGTTTTCAACGTGAAATATCAGAGAATCCAAATTTCAGCGCGAGCCCGACTTAAATTCGACATGGTGCAAAAACCGTTGCAAAAAAAAAAAAAAGCTTCGTAGAAGAAACTCGCGTTCTTTTCTCGCGTTAGCTGATGTACTGCGTACGAAAGCTATCTTTGCTTGCTCCTTGAGGCAAATTAGGTTTTGCTCCGACCAAGATTGGACCCCGTAGCTGAAAGTGTGGTACTGTGTTTATTTATTTAAATACAGAAAACTTCTACAAATGTATCGCTCTTTTTCTCCCTCTCTTATAATGTATACGTCCTTCCCCTTCCCTACTAACCTTTCCCCTCCGTGCCGATCTCCTCGTCTGACATCCCGCTCGCCCTTTACTATTTTTTATCCCCCTAAACCGTAATTGCCTACATGGCTTGCAGGCAATCACGCCAAGATGGGGATTCATGTCTGCAATCTTTTCCTGCTGGCATTCTTCCTAGGAGCGCACTGTCCATTTCTTTTTACTCTTTCTGTCTCTCTCTCGATTTATCCCCCTTCCAGTCTGTCTCGGTGGGTCTTCGATGGCCTTCTCCGGCGGAGGAACTCCGATAACGATACCCGATAACCCGCCGCCGCCTTCGCGCATGCATCGTTTCGTTACTGGGGGCTCTTGTTACTGGAGGTTTCGGAAGGATCTGTTAAAACTTTAATATATAGATCGGAAGCCGTAATCCGAAATATGAACGGAACCATCGATCGGAGCGTGCCAAAACAAAATCACCGTTTTTCTTTTTTTTAGATTTACTGCGAACCACTTTTTCTGGTTTTAATAGAGAAAATGCCAGTGTTTCTCTTTTTGTTTTTGTTTTTTGTAGCGGATTTGAGTTTTGTGTAAGCAGCAGCAGCAGATCGCGACTTTGTGTGACGGGGTAGAGATGAAAATAAGAATGAATCAACATAAGACGAAAAAGAGCAAGAAAACAAAGAGCGTTATGTAGGTGAGAAAAAAAAATAAGAAAAAAAGCTGTTGCAAGTAAGAGTTTACACGCACGGCGACGTGAAACTCAGATTCCCAAAACGGAAAGAGAGTCTGAAACGTACCGTAAACTGAGGTGTGTAATGTTCTTTACGTTCTCAGTTACGACAAGTACATTTAATTCTCTACGAAAAAGACAAAGAAAAACGTCCATAGAAGTGACAATAGCATTAGCAACATTCTAACGGTATATTACAAACCCACACATTGCGACCTTGTTAGCGCGAACAAGCCGCTGCCTGTTTTATTTGTTTTTCTCTCAGTCATAAAATACAATCATCAAAGTAGCGGAGAGTGCTAAGTTGGGGGCACTAACCCAAGTGGTAAATTTTGATGCCCGAGCCTGTACCCTTTCCCAGTAAACTGCGAAAAAGTGCCGAAGTCGTGTTCGCGCTAAAAGTGTCGCGCAAAGTACATAGTCTCACAGTGTTCCTGAACATCTTGCACCGAATGCACAGGCCGTCCAAAAGCGCTCCCTATACTTCGTATCAGCTTCAGTCCAGACACAGCCGACGCTATACTCTAAAAAACGTATGTGCGTCTACTTTCACGCACACCACTCGGAGAGACGATCACCGCAACTTACGGAGGCAGCTCAGCGAATAACACTGTCGAAATATATGTTTAGACCAAAAAACACAGTCTGAGTTGTGACATTAAGCAATGCAAGCGTGACGTTTTGAATTGCTTAGTGTCACAACTCAGACTGCGTTTTTGTGGTCTAAACAGATGTTTCGGCAGTGCCATTCGCTGAGCTGCCTCCGTAAGCTGCGGTGATTGGCTCTCCGAGTGTTGTGCGTGAAAGTAGACTTACAGACATTTTTTAGAGTGTACGAGCTAGTGCACTCTCAGGAAAAAAAGGTCTAAAAGGGTGTATCGTTATACCCTTTGCCCCATATAATACAGCCAAAACTTCATTTCGACGTACTGAGCCCTATAGTCGAACAGACGGTCCCAAATGTCAGGAGGGAATTCATAACGGTGCGATATAACTTTTTAAATAGCTAAAGTACGTATCAAAGACTACATAAAGAAAACACCGAGTTTTGACAGTACGGCCAAGAAAACCCGATTTTTTTTTTTTTTTTTTGTAGTCAGTAACACTTACATTAGCTATTTTAATAAGTTGTACCACACGGCTAACCCCTCGTAAAATTTGGGGCCGTCTGTTCGACTGTAGGGCGATGTACGTGGAATTGAAGTTTTGGGCTGTATTATATGGGACAAAGGGTGTAAGAATACACCTTTTGACACCCGTTTTTCTTGAGAGTGTGGGACCAATTAATTAGAGTCAAAAGCGCAAGTCACTGGGCATTTTTTGTTTATGATTGGTCCAGCAATGATAGAACACGGACAGAACCATGATGTACACCATGATGGCGCGGTTTGGACGCTGTCTAATTGGCAGACATGTGCAGTTACTAAAAAAAAGAACGTAATTAAGTTAAGTTACTGAGTATTAGCTCCAAAGGTAATCTGAGCAGAGTAGAAATTACTGAAACGGAAAGTGCATGAGTAAATTACTAACTATCGTAAAAGAGTAGCGAATTAGTGTTGAAGTTGCTTTTATATGTTTTCCTATAATAACAAGACAGTGCGTATGTTTTAATCCGTTAGTAAAATCCTCCTAGCAAAATATACAGTGGCGTGGGTTTTCACAAAAACGCTTTAACAGCTGGCTCTGCTTGTCCGTTCCTAATTAATTTGTACTTCTTTTTTTTTTTTTGTTTTTTTTTTTTGTCAGTGATGTACTGCGGATGTATCATTTGTACTCTATAGTTTAGCACTGCCTGAGCTTGATTTTGCAGACAGTGTTGCTAGTTTACAGTGCTGCTTAAAGTACCTCTAAAGAGTACTTGAAACAAAGTAAAAAGTAAATGAGAGCTTATGTATTTTAAGTAAAAGTGCAAAGTACACCGGGTGCAATGTGCTTGAAGTAAATGACTATAAATACAGTGTTCTCACAAAGTAAAGTACGAGTATTTTTAACATAATTTTTCATAATGCCTTTTCATTCCATATATTGCGTCTTTTTAGCTGGTGTACATAGCTCCGTGTGTCATCGGAGGAGTATCGTTTTTTTTTCCGGAAAGGGTCACAAATATTAGATAAAGTCAAGTCGAAACACAGCAGTTGTTTTACTCTCGCAGACAAACTATTCAATACAATGAACTTATAAGGCTCACAACTTACAATTTGTGTCGGTCTTATAGCCGCCATTACTTCACACCGCGAAATTACCACAGGATGTCTCGAAAGACGATATCACGTTTTCACATGACGACACGCCATCTTTTGTTTTCAAATTTGGGGAATTTAATTAGATGTCGGGAGTTGTACTTTCCTCGGAAAGTAGAACTTTCCTCGAAAAGTACCAGTAAAGTACCAGTACATTTTTCGAGAAGTACGACTTTTCGAAAACATCTGTCAAACTCCATGCGTATTTTGAGGGTGGGATGTCTTCGCGACTCCAGCAAAATGGACGGCACCTAGCAGAAAAACACAGAACTGTCCGTAACATGTCCTTTCAGAATTTCTGATCGTCTCTTCTGACCTCGGCGATTACGTGTTGTCGGTGCTTTGCGCGATAGAACGGTTGCCCCGGCGACTGTCGTAACTGCAGCATCAGTTTGTTCCCAGGTTGCTCTGAAAGCAACCTACGCAACCGCGTGAACTAGACATTCCTCGTTTTATCAAGGTTCATTAGCACCGTGGAAGGGCAGTTGGCAGTCCTTTCAGCACTTCCTCAAAGAAAGTCAACTTTCTGGAAGCTCGCTTACGCCAACAAATCGCCGCAGGTTCGAATGATGTAATGCCGAATCAGATCGCAGCTCTTGAGGAGGAGGAGGGGAGGGTAATGAGGCGAGGGTCTGCTCACCTCCTCATTCGTACCCTTTCCTTCTCCCCTCCTCCTCCCGTGCTCCTCCTCCCCCTCTCCATTTTCCTCCTCTTGCACCTCTCTAGAGGTATTTCGAATTTGCGATTTACGGTACTAAGCAATCTGAGAAAGATATATACACATATATTCTGGTATTCTCGCTCACCCCTTGTCCGGAGAAAGGAAATGTAGCTTCCCATCTGGAAGCTCCACTCTGTCTAAGTTTGGCCCGTGCCGGAAAACGGGACAGCAGGATCAACGCGTGAGAACGAGACAGCGTTAGAGTCAACATTTTGACGAAGTACGTGATACTCTCGATGTCTTCCTACTTGCTGTCGGCTCTGTCAAAGATTGCTCGGCATTTTTGATTTCCTCAGCATACCTCTTGAGCGAGGTCCCCCGAGATGGCACAGCAGAGCACTGAGTGCACGTTCCTCGGGGCCAATGGGATGTTTTCCTGCAGGACTGGTATGAAATTCTTCTTTGACTTGCATCAAATATTCGGTGAGTGCAGTAGGCGAGAGACACAGAGCTACCACGAGCGAGCCGTTGTCGACCTTGGCGGCACACAATTTACAAACTTCGTCTGACGTGCCACAGAGATCGTTGGGTACAGTACAGACCCGTACCCATGTAGATGGCCGCTTGGATAACGTGTACATCAAGTTTTCATGCGTGCCTCTCTTTTAATTGGGAATTGCGATATTACGTGCCTGCACAACGGGTAGCTGGCATCTCCCCCGCCTCCTCCCCCAGATGGATGGAGGGGGAGGAGAAGGCGGAGGAGGAGACGCAACGCGCAGGTCACTCATGACCCGCGCGTTGCATCAAGGTGCGTTTCCCATAATGCAACGCGCGGGACCCTCGTGACGTCACTCGCGACCCTCGTGACGTCAGTCATGGTGTCACGTGTGACGTTATTGTGGGAAACGTTTAATAATGCCACGCGCGGGTCACGAGTGAGATCCGCAAGTTGCATTATGGGACTTTTCCCATAATGTAACGTACGGTTACGTTGACGCCGCTCAAGCCGGAAACGGACGCCTAAAGGCGCATTCACACTGAGAAAAAAACGCGCGTTGCGGTCCACGTCGATGCCGGCGTTTTGAAAGATGAAGCAGCCACACAGGGCCACCCGACGGCGGCGTTTTCTCGGGGAACCGCGCGTCAGTCGAGAGTACACGGAATTTTTTTATTCGTCTGCCTCGTACGATTGTTGTTGCCTTGACTTCACGATTGGATATGCGGTGGGAGACAACACTGCACGCAGCGTGTGCGAGGGTGTTTTTGATGGACAGCTGTTGTATTCCGTAGTGGTGGGTGCACACAAAGGCTGCACAACACATTGGGAACGATCGCTCCCGCACAGTCGGAGGTCGGAACATACCGCGAACTTCGGTGGCAGCCTTCGCGTATACGACGAAGAGTAGTTTCACGGCGTCGTACACGCACATAAGACACTGCTCACAGTCATATGCTCCAATCGACTGGCTTCGTTCCACGCTGAAATACTTTGAGCCCCGTTCGGCCAGGACACGAATCCTCGACACCCCCCCCCCCCCCCCCTTTTTTTCCCTTTTCGCCTTCATTGTGGGTCGAAAAGAAAAACAGCGAAAACATGTCCCGACCGCAAAAGGGCGCACGTCACGTCCGGACGCTCGCTGATTGGCTCAAGCGCGCGCGTCGAGGGAAAAATTGGGTTCCGTGACATCTTCTCCCTGCGTCGTTCTCCTCGGCGCGATACTTTTTTCAAGACAAAAATAAGCGAAAAATTCACCCCACGACGCGCGTCTTTTCACTGTGTGAATGCGCCATTAGAGCTGGGCTCTAAAAGTGGGGTCAACCATTTTGAGTTCAATGCTCGCTTGCTGATGCCCCACCGTTGTGCGCTCAGTTGGCACAGGACACGGCCCGATCTTTATCACACCACCACATTTGCCCGACAGTGGCTTTCCTTATACGTAGCTCGAGTCGCAAATGGGGTATTACCTCAGCCCACCAGCAATTGCATGTTAGCACAAAAGCATACACTCGCACGATCGTGAAACGAAAGCAACCGATGATCTGAGTGACAGAAGATTTTTTGTTCGTTCTTTGTGTGAAGGGCCGCCCACACTAGCGAGAAAACGGGCGCGGCGCGCCGATCGCGTTGAAAACGCGTTCCGCAAAATCGGTTGAGCGGGAAGATTTTCCTGCCGAGAGGAATGCTTCAAGAGCGCGCGAGGTCTCCTGTGCTGTCACGTGACATTCGCGCCGGCAGAACTCTATCTAGTGTGGTCTTCAGGATGCGGGACGCGTCTTCCCGCGATCGGCGTGCCACGCGCGTTTTCTCGCTAGTGTGGGTGGCCCTTTACGCTCCCATATTTTACGCGATAAAAATACAGAATTATGAAGTTCGCGTACAACGCTGAACGATATAAGCAGTAAGGTGAGAGTTGTCTTCTATTCGAGTATTCGGCAGATTGATGTTAAAACCTTGGCCCGAAAGCTATATTTCTGATGCTGCCTGCTGGGCCGCGCGGGCTTAGCAGAGGGTCACCGGTCAGGTGTTAGAGCTAACGAGGCTGTTTGTCGCACGGTAAACTCACGCATTTTATAGAAGTACCATGAGAATGAAGGAAATTGCGCTCAAGAATTTATCCGGTACCATAAAATAAAATGTCAATGCTTCCAATAGTTTTAATAATACTTCCTAACCCTGCGTATCTGAACGCTTTGTTTTTTTACTGCATGTTAGATTGCGTGGCTATGAGTAAGCTGACAGCTCAATTGAAAGGCAAAACAATATACAATTACGTCCAGTGCCTCAGCCGTCGGGGGCACAGAAAGGAGCAATGTCAGGGACGAGACAGGTAGAAAAAAGAAATGGCTAGACAATCAATCACGGCAAGAACTGCTTGTAACAAAATGAACAAAAAGAACTTCACCAGAAGACACACATTAATGCTAAACAGTACTAACAATCAATAAGAAAAAGGATCGCAGAGGCAGTGCCCAATCGAAACATTCCGGTCTCATTCCTTCGGCAGAATGGCACTCAAAATGCGTAGACGCAGACACAGAAAAAAGAAATAGGAATAAATAATGTACAACGTGAAAACGAAGAGTCGAGAAAAGGGCAAGGAAATGCTAAATTGGCCGCTACTACCCACAAACGACACTTTCGTCGCACGAAGAAACGGCAAATAAAGAACCAAGTATTCTGACAAAGTCTATCACTACGTCCAAAACAAAGAAAGATAAAGTAAGGAAACAACAAAAAAAAATATAGGTCCACCTACATTGCGCGTTCCCGACTCTTAAATTAACTCCGGCAGAGACTAATTGATTTGCTCCCGGCCACCGCTTAGCCCCAATTAGAACACGTGTTACTGGGAGAGGAGGAAAATCGGAAGACAGCAGCACAGACTCAGAGAAAAAACTTACTCTTCCCTCGACGCTGAGATAGACCAGCTGCGCAAATCGAACGTCGTCAAGCCGTTACGCAATTTGGGACTTTGAACAGATTGTCCAATCAAGAGCCCAGAATGGGCCTCGATGCCGCGGTATTTTGCGTTCATGGTTCAATTTCCAGCGTTTCTTTTTATATACACCTCAAAAATAAACTACACATTGCCGAACGCTCGTTTTTCACGCGCATGAAGCGTTAGCGGTCCCAACCAGATGAAAAAATTAAGAAAAAAAAGAAAAGGAACTAACCGTTATCGCGTTCAAAAGTTGCGACTTTCCCAAACTTTCGCCGGGAAAATGGGATGGGAAACAGGAAGACATGTTCTTGCAAAAATGCGAAAGTTAGGCGTGAGTACGAAACAAATTGGAGAAGAATATCTCGACAACGCTTCCATTTTAGTATGCGTGGAAGATGAACTGAAAGGGCCAATCGGGCAGCGCCAAAAATGAATTGTCACTGGACTCATCGCCCTTGGCTAAACAAATCACACATAGAAAAAAAAGCGGACAATCACGCCGCATTCACTGTGCGTGATTGATTTAGTCGGCGAAATCAAACGCGCATGGCCGACGAGCGCCATAACGAGGCACACATTTAATGCTGCTTGATCGTCTCCAAAGGATCGTGGCGCTGGCTGCGGTCCTTATAGCTCGAGGTTGCACCACAGCGAAAAAAAAAAATAAATAAATAAATAAAAAAAAATAAAAACAAGTTCATACCCTGAAAAGCTTTATTCACCCGTCACTTACAAATTTAATAAGAGTAAAGCATGCAAAGCCATTTCAAAGTAAAGGCCGCGGTATCATACGCGAAAATATAAAAAGAGGAAATAAATGTACAAATGAAATGCGCGAGCCGTTTAAATCTCGGTTTCATTCCGTACACACTGCCGACATAAAAAGAAAAGCTTACAATAGACAGAAAAAAAAGACGGATTTACGTATTAAGAAGTAAAAAAGATTGAGAAGAGGAACCTCATTCAAACAAATGAACATGCGCCGCCCACCCATCCGCGCTCATGGAAGCATAACAAAAAAAAACACGACAAATTACACGCGCTCAAAAGTCAAGCGACTATCGAATGAAAGCAAAAATGAGCTCGCAAGAAGAAAAATAAATTAATAAAAAAACGGGGATCGGTGGCGCGGGGTTCCGAGCGCATATGCTGCCACCAAACCAGAGAAACAGACGTCTCGCGCAAGTAGAACAAAAAAAAAAGTGCGAGGGTTCCCTCTACGGACAAAACACACGTTCACACATAGAAGCGTACACAAAAACACCGAGCGGACGTCGACGCATGTCGCGCCTCGCGTCGTAAAAGACATCGCGAAGCGTTCAACGAAGCGTGAGAAGTCGGGGTTCACAGCCATTTCCTCCCGTTTCCGAGACCACGCATGAAAGACCGCCTCTTTAAATCCCACCGCTGGTCCCCCCCCCCCCCCCCCCTCTCCTTTCCCCATTTCTCTTGCCTTGTTTTTGACGGAGGCGATGGTGATACTCTTCAGGAAATGTTCCCAGGAGATGCGGGGCCCAATATACCCTCCTCTACCTTTTTTTGTTTCATCCGCAGTAGAGAGGAAAGATTTGGGGAAGGGGGAGGGGTCTTTCCCAACCTTCGTAAGTGATGATAGCTTTCCGTGAGTTTCGGTCGTACGAACACCAGGGCTTGACATGTGAGAGAGCCATGTGTGCCCCCGTTTATTGTCATCGGCTGCAATCACACACTCTAGGTGGCGCAAGCCACCTAGAGTCGGTAACAAGTCAAGAAGGTAGGAGAAGCTCCTCCCACAAGTGTGATGCGCCCGTTTCAAATCTCTCCGCATTCGAAAGAGGAGTTCACTGGAAACGCTCCTTGTTCTGCTTCAATGGATTCCCACTTGTCTCCGATCCCACTATTTAAGGAAGCGACCTTTGTATTCATCGGAGTGGGAACCGAGCCCCTGAAAGCAGCCTTTGTATCCATCGGGGGGGAAGCTAATCCCCGAAAGTCGTATTTGTTTCCGTAGGTGGGGGAGAACTCTAATCTCCCTCTCGTGGCTTCCACAATGCTAAGTCAAAGTCGAAAGATAAAAAAAATATCTACAGAAAGGTAAGACCCTCCTCGCGCGTTGGCCGCGACGTCACGGAAACGGTGGGACGCTATTGGATTGCGGAGGTGGCGGAGGGATATCTGATTCCCTTTGAGGGGCATTTGCCGCTACCTTCTTAACCTGTAACTGACTATAGAGTGTGTCATTCATTGTTACTTGCCCGTTCTAAAGGCTAATGCCACTAGCATCTATCTATCCATACGCGGCTGGCGGTAAAATGCGCTGAATGAGAACGTTTTTGCCCCCATCAATTCGCCTTAATACGCCCTAATCTCGAATAGGCCACCTCAATCTGCAACCCTGGTATCACCCTTGCATCTGCTGTAGAATTCATTCAAAACCGCTCCGCCCGTTTTATACTTTCTAACTATCGCCGCACAGCTAGCACCACTTTAATGAAAGCATCTTTATACTTGCCCATTCTTTTTCTTCGTCGAAGGATATCCCGCCTATGCCTGTTCCATAAGATTTATCACTCTAAGCCTACATTCCGCCAAGCACTATTTTCTGAACCATTTTACGTATCATCACGCAGCGATCATCAATTAAAAGTTGGGACCCCTGATTGATGACCTTTAATGCCTCTTTTTTGCCTCAAACCTCGATTGACTGGAACCGCCTTCCCGCAGCCATTGTCACAATCAATGCGTCAGATAAATTTAAGATTGCCATTACTAACCTGTTACATTATGCTTAGCAGTAAGTTGGTGTATTGTTTGCCTTTTCCTTGATATGTGTTTTATTCCAAGTGCAGTGCCATTACAAACCCGTTAAATGATGTTTAGTAGTTATTTTGTGTATTTTTTACCTTTTCATAGTTACTTGCTTTGTTCTATTTACTGTGCCCCACTCGTCTCTGTAATGCCTTCGGGCCCTGAGAGACATAATAAATGAAATGAAATGAAGCTGTACTTCGTAACAGCTTTTTGCTCCAGCTACCATCTTTCGTTTCGAAAGAACATAAATAATTGAATTGAATTGAATTAAGTAATTAAATTGCCCATCGAAAGTTTGCCTTCTTGTTGCAGTGCAGAAAGCTTCGTCCAAATGGCGAGCTAGAGACGTGCTATTCGTGTAGAGCTCGCCAACATATTAGGCGCTGCAGAAAATTGGCCATATGTTATAAGTCCTTATTTAGAACTATCTTTGTTCCCGTCCCGCCTATTCAAAAGCTCAGAGGAAGAGCTAGAGCACGCACCTGGTCTCGCCACTGGCAGTCCGAGTGATTGTGGTGCAACGTTCTACAGTAGGAGAGAGGGCGAGTCAGCGCGAGGTTCCACGTCTCAAGGCTACGTGCGTGCCCTTCCATTCAACAGAATTACGCCCGAGTTGCATTTCTGTCGGTTTTACGTTTTGAATCTGTCACCACGACAGCTTTCATTCCTAATGTTAGGGGTATCGTAACTGGTATACTATCCGCAAATCCTACGCTCTATGAATGGCGGGGCAGCAGTCCCAAGATGGCGGAAGAGGCGAGGATATATTCTCAATGATTTCCCGCGCGTCTGCTTGCTGACGAAAGTCAGAGTGCTAAAATTAATTTCTTTGGCTATAGATACGAAGCGTTCAAGGCAGGAGCACATCACAGCTGACAGAGGTGTTGAGGTGAGTTAAGAAAATTAACAGGTTGATTTTCAAAAATAATGAAGCGAAAAACAATTCCTATTTAAACTTACTCGCTTTTTTTTTTCCCCGTTTCAACTGCGTGATGGACGAACGAGCCAACCAGAACCACCCGGTAACAGCGGCACCAAGGCCGACAGACCCTGATACGATCTCCGCCGCCGTTCCCGCTTGCCTGGTTCATTGTTTGTCCTCGAGAGAGCGAGCAGCGGCATGGAGTTGGCAATTGCTGCTAACCAGTTTCATAGATGCCCCGTGCTGCAGAGCCCACCTTGGGCAGAAATCTTCATCAACATGCAGCTCTGGGAGGGAGTGATCAGCTAATATTCATAATCAACATGTAGTGTTAGGAGGACACCGGCCCCTGTGAGGGGGATTTATCGCAACGCTGGTGCTTTACGGCCGGCATGTGCGCAGTGTTTATTATTCGTGGGAGTTCAAATTTCGCACAGTGGCTATCGACAGACGGATGCCGAGGCTACACCGAATGCGCCGCGCTGGTAGCTTGTCAAGATTTGAAAGGCACCCACCGCACTTGCAATTTGTTAGATATACTCGTCAAAGCAATATATTTTCGCGCTTGGTTCCAAATGTGGAGGCACCCCTCATTTCTAGAGTGCAAAACAAATGGAAGATATGCTCGTCATTTCTTGTGTTTCTCGGCACAAATATCAGGTCACAACGAGCGCACAAAATCGTCGCGACTTTCACAGCGATGGTCGCTTCATTTTCCTTTTTAGAGCGGGTTCTGTACCAGGCAAAACATTGGCTTCGATCAGCCACTGGATATTTTCGACCAGATGCCAAAATCTGCTACGTAGACGATGTCGTCGATGAACCGGACAGTGCATCAACCAGCGTGCACAGGGGGGGTCTGGTGCAAAAGGTAGTCGATTACTTGGTCGGTCTAACAAGCACGTGTCTTTCACTTGTGGAGATGAGAAGCCTGTCTTTGTTATCCTTGTGCCCGGAGCGCATACATTTCACTGTCATATTAAGCGTGAATGAAGACTATGACGTCAAATTCTTTGCGTGTGCTAGCGCACACTGGCGCCTGCTGGCTCATGGAAAGACTGTGCACCACTTATTATAGACACTAAAATGTTTGGTTCAGTATTCTCATAGAAGAGACAGTCTGCATACAGATTCTAACGCGAGTCACCGTGACATTCGCGCTCCGAAGGCCGCATGGCAATGAGTTCAAGAAGAAACTTTGGCAAGCAGCATTCGAAGCACGGATAATGCGGTGATTTGTGGTTGCAGATGGTATTTTGTATAATATACCATCAGTGTGACAGTAGCTTTAAACGGGCAATGCAACAATTTTAGTGCCTTGCGCAAATACCGTTAATAACGCGTCTCTAACTTTAATGACCCATGCAACACGTGTTCGTTTTTCTCCCCACGCAATAGAAGTCCCAGCAAAAATTAAAGAAAAACGAGCACCGTTCACCTACTCAACTCGCAGACAGAACAAACGGCCACGTGATGTGGAGTCGATTATATGCCGCCAATGTTGATCACAGGCACGCACTGGAGTTGGCGAGGCACAGGACACGCGCTGAGTTTCAGCCGATGTTACCGTTCGGCTATTGTCGACATTGCAACGAATGGGCACGAGCCACTATTTGAATGCGTCTCGAACCAATAATTATCATGAGCCCAAACCGAGTGCCACGTAATACTGGGGTCCAACCTATGAGCAGCATTCAAATATCGTCATTGGGGTGTACTGCGATCCCCACGTTACATTTTGCAAAGGAGAGGTTGAATGAAAATGATCGCTTTTGTCCTTGAAATTACACCGCATCAAAGGAGTTTCTTGGCCAGTGGCGCTGCGGGCGAGTATCCTTGAGTCCCACTAGTGCCAGTAAGCTCGTGTAAAGTGAAAAACATTCCAATTAAATATCGTTGCACCACCCCTTTAACGCGACCAGATCTTAAGATTGGAAGAGTCCGTTGAACACGAAACCTGCCGGTAAAGCATCGCCTCGGAATGCAGGAGAAAAACTCTCGATCACAACATAAACGCCCCCTTCTTCCAAGCACTAAAAAATGTGACACCGAGTGTAGTTCACGGTGTAGTGTAGTTACACACGGTGCACGGGCTGGTGTCCGCAGCAGTGAGTGTTCTGTCTCACTCTCGGACGCGCGTTCATCAATGCCTCATTCTGCGCATCTGCCTCGAATCTTTTATACGGGAAAGACGAGCGCGTGAGGCGCGCAGACACACACTCCCAACATTCTCCTTGATACTCGGGTAATTCAGCAATAGGTATATTGTCGCTGGGAATCGATAATACTGGTCGTGACATCACTGATAAGACACATATAGCGGGAGTCACCGAAACACCCGTTTGAAACTAGTCACTAATAGAATAAGAACGGCAAGGCGTGTTGTTTAGAAGCCCCGGTCTCCATCACTCGCTCCCTCACCTCCGTCGAGCTTCGGCAGCGCGCGCGCAAGCTCGACGTGCAGGAGACGCCGAAGCATTGCCGAAGGAAGCAAGCTCGCGCCGGAGGCGGGACATCTGGAGCACTCCCTGCCGCTCTCTCCTTGTCACTGACTATCAAAATATACGTATACAGTTGCTTAGATAATGACATCACTATATCAATGAAATAAGCTCTCTTCAAAGTTGCAACTGCCTGCAGCTGAGCTGGTTGGTTTGACATGCTGACAAATCAATGCAAGTAACACGGACGTAACGACAGAACGAGCGGGTTGGTTGGGATAAGTAAACTTGAGGAAGAAAACGAGAAGGGACGGACAAACACAAACTTTGGAAGTTTATGTTTGTCAGTCCCTTCTCGCTTTCTTCCTCAAGTTTAAAGGAGCTATGCAACAATCTTTGTACTGTGCACAAATACCGCTTAAAACGGATCCCTAACGTTAATGACCTATGAAACACGCGTTCGTTTTTCACCCCACGCAATAGAAGTCCCAGAAAAAAATTTAAGAAAAACGAGCAGCGTTCACCCCCTCAACTCGCAGCCAGAACAAGTGGTCACGTGATCTGGAGCCGATTATATGCCGCCAGTGTTGATCATAGCCACGCGCTCGGGTTGGCAAAGCGCAGGACACGCGCTGAGTTCCAGACATTGTTATGGCTCGGCTGTTGTCGTCGTTGCAGCGATTGGACACAGGACACTACCCGAATGTTTCTCGAGCTATCGATTATCACGAGCCCAAGTCGAGTGCCCGCGCAATGCTCGGGTCCAATCTATGAACCGCATTCAAATATCGTCACTTGGGTGTACTGCGATCCCCGAGTTACGTCATCAGGTTCTGCGAAGGAGAGATTGAATGGAAACACTCGGTTTTGTCCTTGAAATTACACCGCAACAAAGGAGTTTCTTGGCCAGTGGCGTTGCGTGCGAGTATCCTTGAGTCCCAGGTGTGCCAGTAAGCTCGTGTATAGTGAAAAACATTCCAACTGAATATCGTTGCACAGCTCCTTTAATTAACACGGACTGTTTCTAAAATATGTAAACCGTCAAGTGTTGTTTAAAGGACTTTTGAAAAGGGTTTCTTGTCATCGAGAGGATGTTGCTCTTTATAATACTTAAAAACTAAACATAGCTTGAGGCGATGCGAGTTTTAAGCATCGTATCCTTCCTCAACCAATGAAAGTGCGGTATTTTCCGCTAAGATCTCCGAATAGCCAATCACGATGCCAGAAACCTGAAGACGCTAAGCAAGGCCCCGCGTTTGTGAATCTCTTCAGTGGCGATAGCTCCTACAAACAATGATGCCTGGAAGGCGTTTCCGACGAGCGTGTTTACCGCCCCCAAACGAGTGGTATCTCGATTTCCACCCGGTGACGTCATAAGCGTGTCGATGATGATGATGATGATGATGATGATTTTATGGCTGTTCCCTTTGAAGCGGGCGGTTTGAATAGAAATTAGACCTAGCCGAATAAAAACGGAGAGAAAAAAAAATTGCACTACTGTTGCATTCTTCGCCACCAGTCCTCCAGCCTCCTTTTAGTCCTCTCGACTGCGTCGCTGAACTTCCAGCTGGGCTGCAGTGCCACTGCAGCGCGATTTAAGTCCGCACTGGGCCATCACACAGCATCCCTGCCTGTGTCCCCAACTCGGAAGCCGAGGGCTTCTGCGAGAAATTGTACGTGTGATTGTGCCTCGTCTAAATGCAGCCCGCTGTCTGGCGCCTGGCCCCAATCTACCGGGTGTCTTGGTACGAGACTTGAGCAGGAGAGCACAATATGCTTGATAGTTTCCTCGGTTTCGCCACATGCCCGGCATGATGTTGATTGTACCTGTTGGTCAAAACGCTGCCTGTACACTAGCGTTCTTAGCCCTCCCGCACGTGCTTCAAAAAGCAGGCGGCTGCCCAGGCTATTATCATACAGGGTTGCCTCTGTCGATATTTCATTTTTTAAGCGGTTGTACACTTGCGGGGTTGACTTTGAGCGGGCCGCCTCCGACCACTGCACAGCCTCTTCCTCGCGCACTCTCTTCCGCACCTCCAGTTCCCACTTTTGCTCTGTAGTGGCAGCCACGGGCACAGTAAAGAAGCCATATTTCTTTTCCAGCTGGTACAGTCGCTTTCTCCACTTTGTCTGTATCCCTGTCAGGTGTATGTACACAAATAGTCGTTTGGCCCACCGTCCTCGGTCCATGAGTCGCAGACGCCCGTCGTAGCCGATCTTGCTAGCTGCTTCTCTGGCTTCAAACGATGACCATCCAAGATCTCCTTGGACCGCTTCGTTCGCCACCATGCCATGACAGCCTAGGGCCTGCCTCCCAACTTCGCGCCGCCGGCGCTCCAGAATGTCCCTCACGTCTCCAGAAATGCACACAACAGCATTAGCAAACGTTAGGCCAGGGACCATGGCTGCTTTCCAGAGTTCCCTTGTAACCAGAAATCGATTGCAGCTCCATAGGTTACGCTTGCGAAGGACACTGGTGTTTCGCACGGCCGTCTTTCTGAGGTGGAGATGGTGTTCCGCTAGGTATTCTGGCTTATTTGTGAGTAGAATACCCAGGTAGTTATAGGTGCCTTGCAGGGGGACTCATTCGCCCTTCAGCACGCAGTGACCAAGACGCGGCTCTTCAGGTCCGGCTAGTTGCACGACTGCCGACTTTTTGCTGTTGAAGCGAAGGCAGCGCGCATCCGCGTCTTCTACACAAATGACTAAAAGCTGCTGTAGTGACTCTACACTTTCCCCTGTAAGTACGATGTCATCCGCAAAGGTGAGACCTGGTAGCGTGCAGTCCACTGGCTCTCCTTTTTACTAAATGGGTGAAAGAGAATCCTACCCCCGACTGGAGCAAGCGCCTCTCTAGCCCCGACACATAGAGTATATATAAAAGAGGAGAAAGCGGACAGCCTTGTCGTAGACCTCTTGTTACAGTCACTTGCTCCTATTTGGCACCATTCATCTCTGTTGTCACCGCGTTGCCCGAATACAGGCATCGGACGAGGGCCAACCACTGCCGTGGCATGTCTAACTGTTCTAGGTGCTGGAGCAATAACTCGTGGGGTACACTGTCGTAAGCTTTCGCAATGTCAAGGAAGCAGCACAGGAGTTTTCTTCCTTCCTTGCGGGCGACCTCAATACACTGGGTGATCGTAAAAATGTTGTCCTCCAGTCGGCGACCCCGACGGAAGCCTCCCTGCAGCTCCGTTAACACCCCATTCTCCTCTGCCCATGCTGCCATGTAATCTTTCACTATATGTGCGAAGGCTCTGTAGATGGTGGAAGTCACTGTAAGTGGTCGATAGTCCTGAAGATGTTGTCGGTTGCCTCCCTTCTTAGGGACCAAGACAACTCGACCAAGCCTCCAGTCTTGGGGCACGGGTTCTGAGCCACCGAAATTGCACTGAAGATCTCTGCCATCTGCTGCCTTGTCTTCGTTCCCATCGATTTAAGAACCGAAGCCGGAATCCCGTCCAGGCCCGGAGACGTAGAGGTCTTCAAATGCGCGAAGGCCCGTAAGAGTGTCACCCACCAGATGACCTCCTCCTGCGAGTGTTCTACTGTGTGTAGCGTCGGTTGAAAGTTTCCTGCTTTCACTGTTCTCAAATGTCTCCATGATAGTCGCCACTGTCCGCTTGCTCAAATAAGTTCGCCGTGGGCGTTGATATCGTTCCTGTGTCTTTTTCCAAGTGGCCTTGCTGAAGTCCAGCCTGAGGCGATTATGATCACTGCCAAGGCTGTGCTCGCCGCCCTTGTCTGTCAAAACTCGAGCAATTCTTTTCCCGAGACGGTGAGACGCTAAAGCATAAACAATACAGGTTTTGCTTCCTCGAGCGCACCATGTGAACTGTCCCTCACATGTTGACCGCAGGTTGAGTACCTCAAGTTGCAGCTCTTCCGCTAGCCATAGGAGCCGCTGCCCATTACTGTCCTCCCACCCGCCCAACTCACCAAGATGGCCGTTGAAATCTCCCATGATCAAAATATTCTTACCGACGCCGAGGGTCTTCGCATCACTGGCAATACATGTCACACTCGCTTGGTTCTCATCCTCCCGCGCACTTCCCACAGCAAGATAAACCACGCACACTGCCACTGGATACTGTAACAGTTCTCCTGTCACCTAGATGTGGTCTTGGCAGGTCTTGTTTTCCCTCTGCCAGGATGCCGAGCTGCGGCATAGGATTCCTACACCCCCTCCTTTTCGCTGACCTTCCTGCCGGTTGCACCCGGTCCACTGCCAGTCCGGGTGAATAGGCGGTTCCTCAAGGTCACGAAGGTGTGTCTCTGCAACCCCAAAAAGCACAATGCTCTCAGGGTCCATCGCTTGATAGAGCTCCTGCCATTTCTGCTCCCGTCTTGCTCCCTGTCACGCTCTCGCCTGTCGCGATCCTGGCGGCGTTACAGCCGCGGCGGTGGAAGTGACAGGCGCCTGTTCTGCCGCACGTCGCTCTGCAGCTGGACAATCCACAGAAGCCTTGGCAGCCTGGAGTTGGGACGCCACTATGGCAGCGACACTCGCGCTCGTTCGTGCTTTTCGCCAGCTATTTCTATGACCAACGGCCATGATCGCCACGTCTGACAGCACGGCATTCGGGTTTTTGCCACTTTAGAACCACTTTTCGATGCGTGCGCTGAATAGGACCCCAAAGTTGCCAGTCGGAGATGCGTTCTACGCACCGTGCTAAAACTTGCTTCTACTTTTACCGTGATAGGGACAGTGACGCGACATGTCTTCTTTGTGTAGGGACTGAACGTAGGTTTAAACTTTAAAGGGCCAGACCCTCTGCCTATTTGCCTAATATCTCGTGCTGCAAAATACCGCATGGGAGCGTTGCTGAGATGTTGCTGTTTGGTTAAGAAGTTTGCTCTCTCCATACGGTTCAATTAAAGTCTGAATTGCGTGTCCATTGCGCGTAAAATCGAGACAACAAGACCAAATGATCACCCTCGATAGTGACCGTTCTTCGGTAGTGACAACCCGTTCCTTGTCGAATCACTCGAAGTCACCAAAGACATCAGATAAAAAAAGAAATAATATACAGGGCGCTTTGTTTGAAGCTTTACAGATTTATTTTTAAAAAAAGCCGCGAAATCTGGACTTGTGGGATTTGTGCAGGTTGGGGAGGGGGAGGGGGGAGGGCATAATATAGGTGTCTACTCGTAACTATCAGACGGCTTAGTAAGTAAATTTTGTTAATTGACTTTTTAATTAGAAAAACAGACACGTGCTTCCAACTAGAAGCTTTCTGGGCGTCATAGAAAACCAATAAATAAACTCTTTTTAGGAAGACATAAGACAGGGGCAAAATTGTTCGGTGTTCCGTGGAAACGCTTTATTTGGATGCGTTTCTTGGTTTCGGTTTCTTATCGGAGCGAATCTCTGCGCCCCACGGTCCAGCTCTCCAGTGGCTGTGACGCGCAACAGACGTGCGCCCTACTTCCATCCTACGTGGAAGGCGAGGAGGCGACTTCGCGCCGGGACCATCGGGGAGCAGGACCAAGAGCCCAAAGATCCGCTCCGATAAGAAACCGAAACCTGGAAACACGTCCAAACTAAGCGATTATTTTTGTTCAGAACGCCGTAAAACGTTGTTTTTGTTTTGAATCTTCCTAAAAAGAGGTTATTTAGTGGTTTTCGATGATGCTTTTCAATGTTCTTATTGGAACCATATGTGTATTTGCACTAATTAAAAAGTTAATTCACAAGTTATACTTAATTAGCCGACTGACCGTTAGATCGAGCCTGGTCCGAAAGAACCAGGCTCAATCTATAATATGCCGTAAAAATCGGCGCCTACATAATAATCTCAACTTTTCGTCAAGGGTGTATTTCACAGGTCAATTTTGTTTTGAAAAATTACAAAGCATAGCTTTGTTTCTGTAAAAAATAAGGCCTTAAAACCTGCCAAGGTCAACGGCGGACGGCGACGCAGACGAGTCAGTCGAGGGGCGGGGCTCGTCTGGTGCAAGTGTTGATAGATGGCGCTGCCTCTTATCAAAACTGCTCGCGACGATCATGGTCTAATTAATTGAACATACTACTTTTGCAATGTACCTTTGGTTTAAAAGGAAATGCAGACAATGAAGACATAACTTTAAGTGAAAAAAATTTAAAAAAAAATCCGGTTGCATAACGACGGCCCTCTTGCTGCCGACGGATTTTGTCCGAGTGTTGTCTGCTCTCTTTCGATGGACGACTACACCTTAACCGTGTTGAATTAACCTGAGACTGGGGTAGAGAAGAAACATCTACCCCAGTCTCAGGTTAATTTAACATGGTTAATATTCACCAGCTCGCCTGCACCCTTATGATTTTTTGGCTACACCTTGCCACGTTGCTCCCAACGCCATGTATCAATATGTGCGCCCAAACTCCCCCCCCCCCCCCGCCCCCCCCCCCTACACACACTCGACTCGGCTGTCTGCACTGCCGTCCACCGTTGTCCCCAAAGTGTATTTTTTGTTTGCCTTATGTCTTACTGAAAGGAGCTACGCTTTGTAATTTCACAAAATAAAACCGACCTGTGAAATACACCATTGACGAAAGGTTTACATTGCTTCGTGCATGCGCCGATTTTTATGGCTCATTTCAGATCTATCTTGGTTATTTCGGACACCCTATTCTTTGTGGCAGGTAAGAAAACCAGATCGAGCTCCATCCGGAACGCCCAACACTCTTTCCACTTTAGTAAACCAGACGCCAGAGAGGAGGAAAGTTGACTCTTCGCCTTCTCTCTCGAGTTCTCTCTCACAATCACTCGGCGCAAGTAACCAGAAAAAAAAAAAAAATAAGGGCTCTTTGGGAGGAGCTTGTGCTGCTTCAATTAAATTGCAACGGAGTCTAGGGCGTTCCCGAGAAAAAATAGCGGTGTTTCTCGGCCAGGGTAAATAACCTATGCAACTTAGAAAGCTCAAACCCCATGGGAATTTGACGCAAGCGGCTGGGATAGAACGCGAAAGTTTCCGAACATAACACTACTTGGATCAAACATCGTTGAGAAACACCAAATATTTCTATGAGCCGACGTTCACCTAAGCCTAATATTGCCACAACAAGAACTGCGTTGCTGGTGCCTGCAGCATCTGTTTCAATGCAAAACTCTCGTCACAAAGAAAAAAACATATACTTATTTACAATCTTTTTAGTTTTTTTTTTTTTTTTTTTTTTTAGTTTTCACTAATATAAGTCCCACTACTCCTCACAAAGACACTTCGCGTTTTGAGTAGGCTTAGGGGGACGGCCGCTCGTTTAGAGATTTAGTCTCCTCAGCGTCCTGTTCGCAAACTTTCCCGTTCTATCCCAACCACTAGTGTCACATTCTCACAGAGTTTGAGCTTTCTGCGATGCAAAGTTTATTTACGCGGGCCAAAAGAAAAACACAGCTCTCTTTTCTCAGGAACGCCCAGTATATACAAGTTTCGTACGATGCAATGCGTTTTCACTTACCATGCGGTCCGCAGCGGAGTCCACGACGCAGTGGAGGTACACCGTCTGCCCCAGTTGCGTGGTGACGTTGCGGACGTTGGGGCTCTTGAGGAGGTGCTCGTACTCGCCGGGGCTCAAACCCCGTGCCAGACTGCCGCCCGGGAGGAGCAGGAGCCGGCCCGGGGCGCGGCTCTGGCCTCGGCCAGGCACCTGGGCGTTCCGGCCGCCAGCGCCAGCTAATAAAAGAAAAACAAGAAGAAACAAGAGAAAGAGGGGCGTTAGCGAGATTCCAGGTAAGTGAGAAGTCTGGGTAGATGCCGGCACTTTCTAGGGCACAAGGCCGTAGTTCTCAAACCTTAGGTGTTGGAGGCCAATGCAGTGCACTTATTGGACTACACTGACTGCAAGCGCTGGCCGTCCGTAAGTGACGTGGAATCGTTGGCGCTATGACATTGCTACGCAGGAGGTGTCGAGGAAATGTGGCGCTTCTCAAGTTACTGCACGTTGTAAACAAAAAGAGACCCATTAATTTTAATACAAAACTCAACGAAACCCGGAATCAGCTCGATTTCATAGCAGAGCGAAACACCGGAAGGCCCGAAAAGTCAGACGAGCATTAATAAAAAAGACAGAAAAAGATATAATGTATATACAGATGAAAGACGTCGGTATTCAGATTGAGATAAGGTAAGTGAGAAACTGAAAAGAACCGAGACTACGCAAGAAACAAAAAAATGAACTGATCCCGAGCTGACAAATCCCAGTGGTTCGGCATTTTCTGCTTTGCCGAAACAAACACCAGCCGAAGGGAAATGAGCTTGCCTCCTGCGCACACCCGGGGAAATTTACAACGCCGCCAATAAATCCGGTCTATGCGTTTTCTCCGTTCCCACGCCGAAAAAGAAAGCCATTGAGGACAAGGAAAGTGGTTTTCTCGAAGAAGACGCAATTGCCTCGATGGCACTTGCATCGGAAAGTGGAGATTGGCATCGAAGCAAACCACGGAAAAACACCTCATATTTTGTCTTCTTTATTTTTTTTTTATTTTGTCTGCAATTCACTCTTCTTTTACGCGTCTCAACTATACATGTTGTAACATTAAGAAAAAAAGCTAGTTTTGCGCAGTATTCATTCCCCGCTCGAAGTAGTTCTTACATCACTTGGTTGTCGAAGGAAGAAACGATGCTTTCATCATTTCATTTCATTGATTTCATTTATTATAACTTAAGGGGCAAATAAATGAGGGGGTAGTATATGACACTATACAAAGGTAGAAAGCAACTTATCAAACGCTGTTCGCCTTCGGTAATTATTTGCAACATTATAATGAGAAAACGCATGTCGAGTGAGCTCTGTTGAAAAAAGATATAATCAACTATTGTTAAGGGATTCCGATAATACATGTCATTCACTTATATACAAAATGAGGAACGAATTTTTAAAAGCGTTAGTTCAGACAAAAGGAAGCTGATGACTATGCTCACAACGAAGGGAGATACTAGAAGGTGAAAATAATCCGCGACAGACGTTTTTTTAAAAAAAGATAATATAATTGAGTTTTTCTTTTTTTTTATTGAAATGCTTGAGGTTGATTAGTCGTGAAGAATGAAGCGGGCCACCCGGTTCTGAATTGATTCCAACATGTCGGAGGGATAAGTTTGATGAGGGTTCCAGAGGGTGGAGGCATATTCCAGTTTCAATCTGACGAGGGTGTGGTATGACAGCTGTTTGACTTTTGGTGAGGTTTTTTTAAAGATCCCGTCTTAGAAATTCTAAAGCTTTATTTGCTCTTGAAGCAAATTTTTTAACATGAGTCTTCCACGACCTGCCGGAAATTAAATGAACGCCGCAATATTTAAAGCAGGAAACTTTGTTTTGCTTTTTACAGTGGATGGTGATCAAGTTGATAGGAATAAGTGTTGGGATTACGTGATTCGGAAAACAATACCGATTCCGACTTAAGGTGATTAATAATTGTGAGCCACTCTGCACACCATTTCTGCATCAAGCATAAGTCGGCTTGCAATGCCTCGCAATCAGCTTCGCTGGTAACAGCGCGCGATAAATAACAACACAGTCGGACTGTTTTTTAAGTTGGCAACCAATATCATTAATGTGAACGAGGAAAATTAGTGGGCTCAGTACGGTTCCCCTGGGTACTCCTGAAATTACTTTTAAAGACTAAGAAGTTGCCTCAGCAAGCCAGACAAACTGGGTAGACTGAAATGTATGTTTACGTCTTGATGAAAGAACCTAAGGCTTTTCGAATAAAATCTAAGTTTAGCTGATCTAAGAATTTCTGATCTACATACATCTCAGTTCAGCAAACGATATAGAAAACTGGTAACGTTATGCGAGGCGCAGGATTTTTTTTATTTACATGTAATTAGTTTTTTTATTGTTTCTTTGCTTTTTTTTTTTCTTTTTACGCTGGCCGCATTTTGCAAACGATAAGGCGGAAAATAGACGGTGCAAAAAACAGAAAACAAATCGTACCAATGCAACGCAGGCAACTATTCGAGAATGAAGTGCTTTAGTAGTGCGTCGTTAAATATAGTCAAGGAGCCGTGTGCTTTCATTTGAAATTAAACACGCGCGTCGAAGTGGATTTTTTTATTTGCCTTAAAACATATCTGGGGTATCCCGATTTCGCAATGCGAAAAGCCAATTTTTAACATATGAAAAAAAAAAAAAAAAAAAACGTTCAATTTTCTTCAGGAAAATATTGAAGTAAAGTAAGGTGAAATGCAACATTCAGGCTGCCTGATTTGAGTACCCAGGTCTGTCAGCTGTTATAAATAGGTGAAAACAAAAACATTCACACTCCTTTTTCTCGTAGATGACGCATGACCTAATTTTTCCTTTATATTAAACAGCGTTGGCATATTTGTTGCCAGAAATAAAGAAAAAACGCCAAACACCGCGTCTTCGGCGTTTTGGTTAGATATTTGGAGCACTGTATCTTAGAATTCATCATACATTTTGCTTGCTTATTAAATACTATACGTGTCCAATTGACTGGAACCGCTTTAGTTTAATTTATTTTCAAGAAAATCTTATGTTGAGTTTAAAATTTCCTCAGAAACTAAATTTAGCCATAATTTGAAACCTCGTTATTCATAAAACACACTTTTTTATTTGTTTCTCAAGGCTTGATTTTTTTGTCTCTCGTCTGATTGATTGATTCATTCATGAAGTCGAGTGATACATTGACTGTGGACTTAGAATTGTTTGATTCGTAGAGTCGCTGACACACTAATCATATGTCACACACACAAAAGAAAAAAAAACGCGGTCTTCGCTGTAGACATGTACGGCAGGATGTTCAAGCATGTTTGAGTTACCTTTACCTAATACAAATGTATGATACTAACGTTTCTCAAGAGAGTTTTCATAATAACCAGCGTGACATAATACATGAAAAAAATACCGCTCAGCCAGTGTCTCCGCTCTCTTTTGTGTGATGTACGAACAAAGTGACTGCGTCTTAGTGCATTGATTTATTCGTGGCTTATTTGAAAATTCAGTGGTCTTTATCCGGCGCACCTTTGAGTATAGCCTCATTATCGACGCTACTAGTTAAAAAAAAGACTGAAATAGTAACTTTTCTTAATATCGCAATTTTAAAAATTTTAGAAAAAAATGTGTTTTATGACACCGTAATTCATCGAAAGCAAACACAAAAAAAAAAAGACTGTTTAATAAACTCAGATTCCCGATCTTTTCGGGCAGAATGCTCGAGACTTGAGTAAGAATTCTTATATTAGAGAGCGAATTAAACTTTTTTTAATTTGGTTCTTGGCGCAAATATGTTTAAGTAAAACTCTAAATTGGCGTTTTGTTGTAGATTCAAGCCAGGTGAACTTGATCCAATCACCAGGATCAACCGAAACGCTAAATACTCTCCACGAAAAGCTAGCATCTGAACGCTTCTTGGATCCTTGAGAACCTCTCCTTTTAATTCTGGTTTGTGATGCAGAAGTTCATTAGATGATACCCAAGTGGTGTTTAAACATACCCAAGTGGTGTTTAAACATCTGCGTAGCACTGGTGTTACGGGCATGCTAAGCGGAATATAAGCCAAAAGTCATTGGGAAAAAAGGCGAAGAAGTTCGCATTCCCGGACTTGCACGTTCCGCTAAGCATTCGCCCTAACAGCGTTCCTTATTCCTCATCGACCATAGGCACAAATACCACTTGAAAGCTCCGTAAGGCAGAGGCACTGGCTGAGCAAACTCTGACTGATCCAGCGTGTTAAACATTGCGTATATACGAGGACAGTTGACGAGGCTCGAACGAAACAAATGTTGGCCAACCAGGTGCACCTGGCATGTCTGCGAATAGCGTTTGTTCTTTGCTATTAAAAGAGAGGAGAGAAATATAATGTGCTTCTTAAGATCACGCGGAACGCTACAGTGCAAAAAAAAACATAAACGCTTGCCAGACACTTTTTCTGGAGATGATGCAGAAAAAGTGGCGGCCCGTAACCAATCACATGAAGTAACGGGCCGCCACAGCCAATAAACAGGCTCAATAGAAAAAAAAAGTGGTTGGACGAGAACCCCATCGGCGCGTTGATAATGAGCATGACGTTTTAGTTACGCATTGTTACTGTGTACTTCTCGTACATTGAATCAAACCGTCTTTGTAGAACGTTATTCCCTGAGCGCGTTCCCTAAAACGCGGAGCTTGGCTCAAAAGGAGCTATAAGGGCAAACAGACGCGCAGGCACATATTGGAGTGCAGTTTATAAGACTGGTGACCTCGTGGTGACCGCTCTTTCTTCAAGCAGCCACACTAGCGCCCTTTCCCCCCCCTCCCCCCCCCCCCCCCCCCCCCCCAAAACAAAAAAAGAAAAAAAGAAGCAAGCGTGCATGGTTGGGAAAAAGCATCTAGCCGATCAAGATGTCAGTTCGTAGTACCCCCGCAACCCTTAAAAAGCAGGAGCAAAAACAAACATTGTAATACCGTTTCATTATTACTGTGCTATGGCACGTTAAATACCCCAGAAAAGCAGTCGTACTCAAGTGGCTAAAATGCTAATTTATTGCGTCAACCAGCGTTTGCACAGGGTATGGCAGATCAACCTTACGCAAAGTAGGCATCTATCATCTCGCTCGGATCGTCTTTGCGTGTTAAACAACAATTTCTCGTTTAATCCTGAAAAAAAGAAATTAGACGTTCACAAATCTTTGTAATGCGCAATTAGAGTGCAGCTCTTGAGAAGGAGAAGGGGAGGGTATGCCCCCCTCCTCCTCCTAGACTCCCTAATCTCCCTACGCTAAATTTAGTGGGGGAAACGACGTCACATCACTTGGTGTCACGTCACACATGAAAAATTCAGTTTCTCCGCTAGATTTAGAGCGAAAAGTGGCGTCACGTGATCTCCAAGAGCAATTCAATTCCACCTTCAAATTTAGCGGGGAAATCGTGTTGAGGTCACATGATGTCAATTTTCTCGCTAAATCTAGCGGAGAAACTGAATTCCCCGCTAAATTTAGCGGGGAATTGAATTGGTGTTGAGATCACGTGATGCAAATCTTCCCGCTAAATTTAGCGCGGTTACGCCGACGCCGACGGCGACGCCGCGAAAGGTGGAAGAAAGGGCGCCTAAGAGCTGCGCTCTAAGAAAGAGGACAACAGGAACAAACTCGATTGTGGGACACGTCGATCCTAAAGATCACTTCTACAAACTGCGCACAGCCCCAACAATGAATACAAGCGTTGGCGCCGTCTCTTGCGACACAGCGTTAAAGAGCAACACGACGTCCACGTAACACGGTCGACCGCCAAGGACGCTATTTGACCGGTCAATCTTTCCTGGGTCTGGGCTCGGAGAAGACCCCGCCGCCATTAGTCCGCCGCAATCTCGACCGCGGTCGCCGCGGGGACATCTATTAGTGCGCCGTTAGACGCAAATCCCAAACGACCCGCCATCAACGGCACGACCTGCCAAATGACGGCCTCGAATGTTCGACGAGAGCCTCGTACGGTGACCGATGAGACGAGCCATGTACGAACGTCCCCAGACAACGCGTCAAAATCACACCCGCCTAGTATTATCTCAGTGTGACGGCGTTGTCCATTAAAAAAAAAAGATAGTAATGATAATTAGTTTCTGCTTTGTTTATGATAACTTCCCTCAACGGCTAGTACAAAATGTATGTGCGTGTATGTTTATACAGCCTGAAGTTAGTCAGCCCCAATGGGCATCTAGTGTCTCAGCTGTATATGAGCAATTCAGCCAGTGCGGTACAACCGCTGGCCTGGCGGCCTTTAACGTGCACCACTTAGTAGTAATAGACGACCGCACGCCGGTACGATGCTCATCCAGATCGAAACGGGCAGGGGCGGAGATAAAACCCAGGATCCCTGGGTTAGGCAGCGCAAGTTTTCGCTCCGCCTGCTCCGGCTGGTGTGCGCTGTGCGCTAGCCTGACCGGGCACCTACCGATACCTCCTGTAATAGTCCGTTCACCCTTAAGCTGAAACTGCAGCCAAATACTGGCAACTCCTGCGTAGCGCGGGCGAAAACTGATCGCAGCGCCCCTGGCGAGCTGGCAGCCTCCGCTAGCAGACGAATTGTCCACAACGCATTAGTTTTGCCCATCTCTGTGCGACGTGACCAATACAAAAATATTGCCATGGGTATTATTAATTGTCCCGCGCAATAAAAAAAAAAAACGTGGAACCTTTAATTAAAACGCGCTCCGCGAGCAAAAAAAAAAAAGAACCCCCTCCTTTCCCCTCCCCCCCCCCAAAAAAAAAAAAAAAAAAGAAAAACGTTGGTTTAGTGTTTTTCCGCTTGGTCGCTTTCGGGTGTTGACATCTCTCTTCTAGATTTCAAAATGGCGGCACCTCCCTTGTGAGTGACTTCGAATACTTCAGTAATCGTCGGTGTCAGATAGACCCTGGAAGGTAATCTCCTTTGCGGTATGTCGATACGAGCGGGAAAACTTCCCCGCGGCACTCTATATAATCAGGATATTGCGTCTTACGTCGTTGATTGGGCTGGAGTGCAGAGATGCTAGCCTTGTTGCACGATAGTAATGTGGAGTCCGTTGGTAACTTAAGTGCGATTGTTTAAACTGTGTTGTCCATTAAACTCTCGTTGTTGTTGAGGCTCTTGTTGTTGTTGTTGTTGTTGTTTTTTGCGTAGATGGTGTCTTCGGAAGTCAATGTTTTAGTTGCTTTTACACAATTATCCCCTGAGCTGCGAGGACTCGATCATACTCGCTCTACAGAAAAAAAAAAACAGCGAAGAAATACGAAAATAAAGAATCAATCAAGTTACTAATGGCCGATTCACACGACGAACTGATCCGCGGACGGATTGATCACGTGACGACGTGTCCGCGGTCCGTCCGTCTCCCATGCGCATCCACACGAGGGAGACGACGAGCAGACGCCAGCGAGGACGGACCGAACCTGTTGGCCACCCCACAGTGCCGTGAAACTCCAGCAACGCACCGTGGCACCGTTGTCCAAGAGAGAAATCGACGTTTGCTACCGCGCTAATGAATCGTACGCCGGTGTTACG
Source organism: Ixodes scapularis (assembly GCF_016920785.2). Taxonomy (NCBI): domain Eukaryota; kingdom Metazoa; phylum Arthropoda; class Arachnida; order Ixodida; family Ixodidae; genus Ixodes; species Ixodes scapularis. Next base: position 933,820 of record NW_024610115.1, on the reverse strand, counting down.
TACAGATCGAGAAAAAAACCGCGGACAAAAATTGCGATTCGGTCCTTCGTGTGAATCGGCTATAAAGAACAAAACCCAACCTTCTGTTTGTCTTTCCAGAGGAAAGACAAACAGAAGGTTCGAGAGCCTTCTGTTTTTCTTTCCTCAGGAACAGTTTCTTCAATTTCCCGCGAAACTACTTTTGAGCCCTGCTTTATGATGTTGATATTAGTTACCTGATCCGATATTAAATCAATATGTCTAAATAAACAAACCGCGAAAAAAAACGGACATAATAACAATAACAAACCTCCCTGCCAGCTCGCTGATAAAACGTAACAACTGCAAATCGGTGCCTACGTAAAACAATGAGGTACCTTACGCAAGAGCTAAAAAAAAACAGAAAACAACCCGGACTTATAGAAACTCCCATTTGCCGTACGAAGCCTGACCCGTGAAATAACAAGCTGTTTAATACAACAATCTATCGTGGGGTATATCGCGTCTTGTCTCACAAACGTCCAGCCAGCTCGCTTGCTCGCTTGCTTCCTTTGATAGGCGGTTAGTGAGCCTTGCAATTTTGTGCTAATCTTCAATTTGCCTCAGCCGCTATCGCAAGGCAATGTGGGCTCTCCTCTCAATAAGACCAAGAAATATAGGAAGAGATAACTAGAAAGAACATAGACGCTTAGATGTGTAGTCCAACCGAGCTGCGCAGCCAGCTCCCATATTTTCCGTACCGTTGACTTCTGATCAAGAGAGAGCGATAAGGCGTGGACAAACACTGCGGATCCTCATGCAGGTCACGGCAGTCTGGTTCGACTCTGGACAGAGTGGGCCTCGGGAGTCGAACTTTCATTTCTGTTTCTCTTAGTGAAAGGGCTGTTTGGGGATATGGTTGTACCCGGCTTCATTCCGAGGGAAACTAGACTGCGGATGCCTTGCCGCTCTAGAAAAGTTGACCTCGTTCTAATAAGTTCCTTCATATGCGTACACCTTTTCTCCTGGACTTACTTCGCGCTGTTTCTACATTCTAAAAACACGAACCCTCTCCATCAACGTCGTCGGCACCAACTTTTACTCGTAGTTCGTGCTTTTTTACTACTGTTTTTTTTTTGTTTGTTTGTTTTAGTATTGGTAGTATGGGACATAAAAGGCAATGCAAACCGATCAACGGCATGATGTCAATGTGCTCTGACGGGCGGAGACATGATAGATGGATAAGAAAGCGTTCATAAAATCTTCATGAATAGGGAGCGCGTTCCGCTACGGCGAGTCCCCTTTAAGAAAAGAATATAGTTAGAGGGTTTCGCTGATACCCGACTTCTCCATGTAGGAGATTACAACTTCTAGCATAATTCAGACTTTGGTTTTTATTCCCCGTCGGATTTCTTCAGCCTTCACGATCCTGGGGTCTTTCGTACCATGATGTAAATGCTTCATTTCTTTCTTCTTCAAAGTGGACGCAGTCCCACAGAGGGGGCCTGATGTCGGGCGGCTTCTTCTCGTGACACTTCTGATATTATGTTAAGTCCGGGACAAAGTTGGGGTCATCTCTAATTTATTTGACTTTTTTTTTTTCGATATGCTGAGTTAATGCACCGCCCCTTCTTACCCTCCTCAGGAGTACCAGTTGGCGTCTTCAGAATCCTGCTCCGCATCTCATTTTTAGGCGTCTTTGAGTTTTGGTCTTCTCGGTGGTCTGGTAGTAATCGTTCCAATTGTTGAATCCTTCTGAGGACTGGCAGTCCCGCAGATATTGACCGTCTCGGGCAGAATTAGCTGAACAAAGGAAAGAGAGAGGGGCACTGGGAAGAAGAAAGGCGAACCGACCGCTGGACTACCAACTGCTTTTACTAAATCTCCCTCTTCTTCTATTACCTTATATCTAAATCCCCCTTTCGCCTCTGCTTTTCCTTTCCCATTGCTCTCTCTTTTTTTTTAATTAACTACCCATAAAGGGAGCCCTGTAGAAAACATTTCTCTTTGGCTTACAAGGCGATTGGAGGGATGCTCACGTATTTTCCATCTTCGTTGACCAGCGGTGGAGCAGAGAGGAGAGGGAACAATTATACGCTCCTACTACCTTTTTTTTTTTTTGCAATCTCGTTCTTGTGATGCCGAAGTGGCCGGACATCCATCTGATTGATACCGCGTGATGCCGTGTTTCTTGAGAGCCATGGCAGCCATTCGCACGGTTCGCTCGCCATTCATTTATAGTTTGCAGACACCCCCTTCCCCCCCCCCACCTCCTCCCCAAGATGTCACTCGATACTTGCAAAAGGTTTGTTAGGAGAAGGACTGTTTGAACGTGGCAAGTCGCAAAAACAATTGTCAAAGTGGAGGCGAGGTTGAGTGTAGACATAAAGTTTAACCCCTGAGGCTGGGAAGGAAAATTGAGGACAACGTGAAAGAGAAAGAAGTGGGAAAACAGCAGCGGTTGCCATTCGCCTAGCCACGTATGTTATAAGGAAACCTTAGAGAAGAAAACCGAAAGAAATAAAAGAGCGTGACAGACTTAAAAAAAATAAAAGCCTAGAGAAAAAATATAGAGCAAGAGACAAGAAATATTAATGGAAAAGGTATTTAAAAAAAGAAAGAAAAAGACAAGCAAAACACAAAGATATGGAGGAAGCGGATAAAAAAATAGAGAAAGATATAAGAAACTGGACGCAACAAGAAAGGCAAAGGCGAATAAAAAAATAAATAGATTTAAAAAAAAAGGAGAGAAACAGTTACAGGGAAGTGGGAGGGAGATATGGAGAAAGCGCAGTTTACGTTAGAGAGAGACAGAGCCCTATCGCCTATTTTGTATAGGAGAGATAGAAAAGAAACACAATATGCGGAAAAGAGGGACTGAGAAAGAATAATCTACCAAGGAGATAGAAACAGAGAGAGAGAGAAAGAGTGCCTCAACAGTTTTACATGCGGGCCATTTTGATCGCTTGAATTTGCGTCTGCGTTCACGCGCTAAAAGTTGAGAGAGATAACGTAGATTCTACAGTGCGCATTCCTTGCCCTATACACAGTACAAGCCCGTCCCTGTCTTCCAAATTAGGTCACAATAGCGACATCCCTAAAGTGCTGTCGCTCGACATCATTACAAAAAAAAAAAAACAGCAAGAGTAGAGCGCTCTGGCTGTAGCGTCTGCAGCACATCAATTTTCCGCAATAGACTAAAGCATAGTTAAGCTCGAACACGGCTTAAGTTCGTTCATAATTCATAACACTAAAAAAAAACACAAAAAAAAAAGAACGGGATGCTAGAGTAATCAAACTCTAGCATAAAACTCTTTGGAGGAGTTGGTCACCGGGACGGATATCTTGAATAGAGAACCCACCTTATTTTTACACGGATGTCTTGCGCTCGGTTTACCATTCTACTCTGTCATCGAATGATTTCACCGAAAGCATGTTTTTAGAAGAGAAGAAAACAACGCTTATTTAATTTCAAAATAAAATTTAGAGGTTGAATTATGAATCAGAAGGACTTACCACCCCTTCCAACCGGCTGCATAATATACACATGGTTCTAAACCGAAAACGAAGCGAGGACAAGGGTACGGACACGCACGTTAAGATATAGCACTCATTTCAAGAAAGACAAGACGAATCCTAGTATAAAATTGGAGCACACAAAACATGGCGCCGTACGCAGAATGGCATAAAGATAAGAACTTTTTTTTTTTTCAAAATACCGTTACTTGCACAAATCATGAATGTTCAGCTGAAACAATCATTGGGGACTATAAACAAAAAAAAATGAACTGACGAAGGGACAGCAATGTACGGAGTTGACGAACCATCATTTATCATTGTGTTGCAGATGCAGCGACATCAAAGTTACTTTGTTTTCATATTCTACTTTCATTTTAACACCGAGACTCTCGAAGGTATTAACATAACATAAAGAACTGGCGAATGAAAGTAGACTCTGAAATATGCTCGACATCTGGACAACCCATTTATTTATTTAATTTTACATTATTCTTTTAGCGGGAGAGTGGGCGGAGGAAGGGGAGACAGGGGGAAGGAGGACAAATAAAGAGACAGAAGCGCTATCCGAAAGATATGCTATCATAATTAAAATCGTTTTCTTGATTCGAGGTCATTCGCACCAGCCAACGAATTTTTAAGGCTCTATGGCTTACACCTGTAGTTCTGTAAGCAGTGTGCACTACCTGTTGAAGTTTGTCAACGAATAGGAAGGAGATTTTACGTGAGTGCCTAGACAAATCAAGGTCGCTTTGACTTGGGTACGGTCGCACCGCTTTATTTCGAAAACTAGAATTTTGCCCATTGAAGTACGACTCTGGATCTTGTGACCTTAATGAGCTGCACGCAGTTTATCTGCGTGAATTAGGTTAGCGTCAATTAGGCTTCTCGAATGGGGTAACATTAGCGCAGAAGTGTTCTAATCTTACCACTCGCGCAGTAGGAACAAGTCGGCCGACGCGACAAGGCGCCCGCACAAAGTTTCTGTCTCTTATCATTGCCATAGCCTTGTACCTGCTCCACGAGTGGTACCTTTAGCGAACTGCTGCGCTTCCCACGCGCTCAAACTATTTAAAAAAGATATTGATTTAGTGGTTTTGGATGAAGCTCAGCAAGTTTCTAATTGGAGTCATATGTCTATTTTCACTAATCAAAAAGTTGATTAACAAATTTTCGGTTAGCCCCATATACTATGTCCCCCTGGCTGTATATCCCACCCGCATAAACCGCGTAGCTGTAGCTTTTACGGCTTTTTAAAACCAAATGTGTAAAGAAAAAAAACATGTATATAGTATAAACATGAAAAAGAAAATAAAAAAAACATTTGTGGAAGATATATGCAGATTATCATCCATGAATGTATTTATGAACACACTTTTGTGAGAATGAGAGAATGTCGCAGAACTGTCGTGAACGCGAGATTCAATCAAAATTCAATTTGTTGAAGCAACTTCGGAAAAGCTGACAGCTTCCGGTAAAGCGTGCTTCGCCGCATCATATATATTTGTGCGGAGAAACCACCTAAAGTAAATGCAGGCTAGAAAGTTGCGCTTCACCTTTGCGCAAAAGCGCAAAACACAGCTGCTTTTTTAAGACAAAGACATCTCAGGCACTATAATGTTTTTTAACATATATAAAAAGAAACTAGGTGACTACAGACAATACAAACATACCCCTGACAATCAAGTAACGCACCTCTCACTGCCTCAAGTTGGAGTTGAAATGCTCACGCACTACTCTAAATTAAAACCCCTAAAACAACAACAACAAAAAAATACTCTTATTTCTTTTTTTTTAGATGGGAGCTGGAAATAAAAATTATAAAATTATATTACTATCAAGTATCAAACTCCAAAAAAGTGTTTGATGTGATGGCGTCCTCTGATTTGAGATTCGAATAAATCCCACGGGACGCTACGTAGCGCGCGAAAAAAAAAAAAAAAAGCCCTCCGTGGCAGTTTTATTGTTTTCTTTCACTGAAACAAAAATTTGTGCTATATTTGACAAAAAAAAATGAAAAGCTACCTAACAGGTCTCCAGCCACCTGCCCAAAAGTCTCTGGGAGACACTAAGATTGGAACACAGCCACGTAGGCAAGAAAAACGGTAAAGAAGACAAACAAAAAGCAAAAAACAAGCTAGCGTTCACGTGAGCATAGGAAAACGCCCTATACTGCATTTAAAAACAAAGAAGAAAAATATTTTTAAACTCGCCATAAATTTGCGAAGTGCAAAACAAGAACTAAACAAAGACCTGGACTGAAGGTTCTTTTAAAGTAACACCAACGAGGCAGACCTCTTCACATCTGCCTCGGAAAAGTTCGAAACACGCAGAGGACGAAAATGAGAGTGAAAAACAGCCGACATAGGCCACCAGCCGCAAGCATGTCAGAGTATAAACAAGCGAGGGAAACATCTTGCAATGTAAAGTAGCGTCACGGGAAAGAACGAAATTCAGTGGGAAGCACAGAGAAATGCCATGTTTGAATTGGTCCACCCCCCTCCCCCTTTTTTTTTGTTTCTTGTTTTTCAATGCTACTTTAATCTCCAAGAAGAGGCTCTTTTCTCCAACAAATGGCACCTGCCTCACTACTTCTATATCAAGCGTCGCTTCTTTGTTACGTATACTTTTTGAACTTCATTGCTTTTCATGCCGCATTTCAAGTGAACTCCGTCTGAAACATAGACTAAAGTAGATGCGAGATAAAAAAAAAAAAAGCAAATGTCGAGCATTCACACGTCACTCAAGAGCCTATTGGTTTCAGTCTAGCAGAGCACTGCGGTTTTCAGACGTGAAACCGAGTCGCAAAGAGAGCGCATTTATTCGAGCTTCGTCCGAAAAGCAGGAGATAGATATTTGAAGCAGCCACATCATAGCCAATATAAAGAAAAATAAGCGTCAGTTTAATCTGATTGTCATCTAAATTGACGAAGATGAAATTAAGGTATGAAGAGCGACACTCTTAGCACAAACAAGCGATCGCCGGGCTTATGAGTGTTTTTTTTTTGTTTTTTTTTACTTAAAGTAACGCTTTTGACGTGATGCAAACCGCTCGATCCAGAACTAATCTAATGGGTGAAACATGGGCTCTCTATGATGCCTTGTTCTTTTCGAAGGTAAAAAAGCGCCGAGAGTGTGTTCTCACTGTGTTGCTAAGCGTACAATGCCGACGATGAAGCAAACAGAATCAGAAGTAGAAAACGTACCAACCAAACGACATAAGAAGTATACACTGAAGCAGGCTGCGTTCAAAGAAGACAACGGTGCAGGCAACGCACAAAAGAGCTTACGGAGGAGGTGAAAAGCATAGCGACTACAGATCGAAGCAAGCAAAACATAGACAACACACCAAATAAGCGACACTCGAAGTATAAAACAGAGCGCTGAGCCTACCAGCCAGCCGGACGCAGGAAGAACACAACAAGGCAGTAAACGTACCAAGAAAGCAGAGTACGAGGTGTGCAACGAAATGAGCAGGCTTATCCGCGCAGGTAGTAGCATGCGCGTGTTCCCGAATCAGGCGTAGAAGGCCACACCATCGTTGTGATTGTTGAGCAGCCGCCGAGCCACTGGCGCCGAAAAGCAGCCAAAAACTAAGTGCCTTTTTTTTTAATTGACGCTATGACAATCACCAACAGATGATATCTGATTATATACTTGTCATAACCATAAAAAGAGAGCGCGATAGATGCGAAATAAACCTCCCTCGGGTCAAGAGGATACTGGGTTATACAGATAGCATGGTACATTAAACTAAATTATTCGTATTATATATTATACTCCGTCCACCATTCAGCTGACAGGGTAGTGGAAGACGTGCTGATTGGTCCAGTAAAACGTCTTCCGTGCATCACGTGAATATGTTCTCTGCCCAGAAACCGATGCCAGGCAGTGAAAATCTGGATTGATTGGTCCGGAGTACACGCGGCTTTCAGCGTAGCAGTGAACAGACCATAGTTGATTTCTCGATAATTTGAAACCCGTCATTACGCTACGGTCTCGCGATGCTTAGAATAGCTCGAAAGCTCTACATATAAAAGAACCCTTTAACATCATTACTCATAAAAAAAGACACCGGTTATTAAGTCGGACACGACATGCTCATAAATGTAATTCATAAAGAACTCCGTCAGCTGGCATCAAGCAACAACCTCCGCAAAACAAAATGGCAGAAAGAAAAACGCGAAAGCCTCGTTCTTGCACGTACACGGTAAGGCCATCACGACTAACACATTTGGCACGCTTCGCAAAATTCAAGTTCCAAACGTGCAAGCCTGAAATTGGGCACGTGAGCGTAATTTCGCCAGAATCTTTATATCTATTTCTTTTTTTTAAAGTACGAACCTGGGGTAGTGAACTATTAAAAATAAAGTAAAATGGGACACTATACAGGGTGTTTCAGAGAACGCAGGCCAAATCGCTGCTGTGAAAACTACTCGTCGCAACGAAAAAAAGGCTTGTGGCGCTTTGGTCCTGGGCCAGCGGCCCATTTAGGAAAATTATCAAAGTCCGGGATAATTAAGTTGTCAATTATTTTGCCGTAATCAACTTTTTAATATTGTGCTTAAGGGCATGGTTTAAATTAGAAAATCGCTCAGAATCATCGAGAAACACTAGATCAACAAATTGCAGAACGGTAGAATGCACGCGAAGCATTTTACGGCTTTCTGAAAAACCGCACAAAATCGACGGTTTTTTAAGTTTCGGTTTGCTATTGGAGCGCATTTCAGCCCCGGTGGCCCACGCCCCGTGGAGAGATAGTGCAACCAGCCTCTGCTGCGTCGCGCGATGACAGAGCAGCAGAGGTTGGTTCCGCTATCTCTCCACGGGGCACGGTGCCGTTGGGGCCGAGATACGCTCCGATAGCAAACCGAAACTTGTGGGAGCCGAGGGCAAAGGGCGAGGCAGAAGGTGACGTAACCGGAGAAGACACGAGCTGGCGCAAGACAGTGCGAGCTGAGCGAGGCTGGTAGCTGGACAAGGAACGTCGAAGCCAAGCTGCCTGGCCTGGCCCATAACAAACCCCGGAGCGGTCCACCAGCGAGGTCTGGAGCAAGACCGGCGGAAACGGCGAGCCCGGGCCATATGACCTGGGCTATGACGATCCCGGGGTGGTTCCGCAGCGAGACTCGGGCATTGATAGCCCGGACAGCCAGCCTACGCAGCGCTGGCGTGGGAAAGGCGATCCGCACGCCTGGACACGGACCCCGACTGTGAGCTCTGATCGACGGGCGACAACAAGGGTCGGTGTGCCCGGACTACCGGCTTTCGACGACGGGTAACCGAGAGGTACACTAAACCCATTCGGTGTCTTCTCGTTGCAGTGTGTAACTCCCTGGGTGACGGGCGGAGCGCATACCGATCGGGCGGCGATTATTACTAAAGGGATCTCCGAAAAGAACCTCACAAACTTAAAAACCCTTCGATTTGGTGCGGTTTTTCACAAAAACCGTAAAATGCTTCGCGTGCCTTCTATCGTTCTGCAATTTGTTGATTTAGTGTTTTTTGATGATTCTGAGCAATTTTCTAATTTAAACCATGCCCTTAAGCACAATAATAAAAAAGCTAATTACGCAAAAATAATTAACAACTTAGTTATCCTGGATTTTAATAATCTTCCTAAATGGGCCCCTGGCCCAGGACCAAAACGCCACAAGCTTTTTTCCCTTGCGGTGAGTAGTTTTCGCAGGAGCGATTTGGCCTGCGTTCTCTGAAACACCCTGCATATTTCCTATGTCCCAAAGGCCATCAGTTTGTCTTCTGCGCACTGGTTTATGAGCTCGCTCCCGTGAAGTTTGCTAAACGCCGAAACGCTAATAACCTATAGCAAAGGCTGACGATGAGCAACATAATTGCAATAATTAATACTTTTAACAAAATATGTGAAAATGACCACCTGGGAGCAAGCTCACCAGACAGGGTGCAGACAAAAAACATCCGGTATAAAGAATATTAAATGCACGGTCGCCGTTTCTACTTTATTTTTAATATTTTACACCTCAAATATGAGCTGTAAAAAAAAAAACAAAAAAAAAACTAGTGAAACTCTGTTTGCGTGCGCCATTTCAGGTATGCACGTCTAGGACTCCGAGTTCAGAAGGCATGCAAGATCTGTTTGTCCTCACGGCCGCACACTGGAAATGACCCCGGGCCCCTGACTGTCAGTGCGAAGCAGTCCGAAAGGTTGCTGGACAGAAGGCAAAAAAAAAAAAAAAAGAAAGGCGGTATTACCAACGAGAGCGCACCCTGGGAACAGAATCATCTGTATTGAGACTCATTCCAGCGTGTCCGGTCAGCGGCTTCCGAATTTTGCCGCTCCAGGGGGTCAGGACGCCGTACACAAAGCACATGGACACGGCAGGGGGCCGGGATAGAGTCCACGGGGAAAAATACCTTCTCGGCCTCCCCTATGTGACGGTGTGCTAGAAAGAAAATTGCTCACCATTTTCTCAACTTGCACGAACCTTTTTTTTTCTTTTCTTTCGAAACCTTACCACAATTTAAAATTTCATCTTTTTCCCTTTATAGGGATGCCCTTTCTTAAACATTTGCTCTTCAATGTTTTTTTTCCAGAAGAACCACTCATTAATTTCTCGCTTTAGGGAAAACCGTTAGCTTGGCTTTCCCTCTCAAGCGGCGTTTGTAGAACAGCTTACCCTGAACTTTACTTCATTTGGAGAAAGAAAAAACTGTAGAGTGCAGATCTCTTCGCGATATTTGTCCTAAAAATCTCTCTCCTAAACTTTCATTCGGTACGTAAAATATTCCCCATTACTTATTTCTAATGAGACTAAAGCAGTTTGCGAGCAGAACTACTCTCTTGCCCTAATTTTTCAAAAGCCGTGCTTGTTAGCACCTTTCTCCAGAACTTAATTTCCTAAGAATTTTTTCAGCATCCCCTGAAGAAGTGTATCCTGAACCCTTCTTTTTATATCTAAAAGCAGACGTAATCGCCTAGCTTCCGTTTCGCGCTTGGCGGTTCCCTATTAAGGAAAGAGGGAATGGCAAAGAATAAAACCGCGAAGTTGGCGCGGCAGGAATCTTACTACGCGACTGACGGCACAGAGCTCTTAGTCCCTCTCATCGCTTGTATCTCTGTATTTTTGATCTATTTAAGTTCATGCGTGCATCTCCTACTGCAACCCACTACTGTAATCACTACTGTAACTAATTACAACTGCATGACCCTTTCACCGAGGATGTGACGTCGCATCGGAGATTGCTAGGCAGCGTAACTGGCAATGACTTCGCGGTTGGTCAAATTAGGCACTCTCAGTTTGGTAAATGCAGAAAGAGCTAAACAAAAGTTTTAACAACATTTCTAAAACTTTCGCTAAATCCAAAATTAACGCTAAAGGTGACCGCGAGCGTTCATGCGAGTCACGCGCTACGTTTGCCATGAAAACCTTATTGTTTTAGGAATAAATATATAAACAATGTATTATCAATGCATCTGTGAACATAACACTCCTGCTTTGGTGATCAGAATATACTTCACTATACACTCTCTGTTTTGTGACATCATTCAAGTCATGAAGATAAATGACACGACCGTATTCATTTTCGCGGGAGACATTTAAGTAGCAATAGTTGCTCGAAGATGCCTTTGCCTTTTCTAATGAAAGCGTTGGATTGGTGCAGCAAATAATCAGAGTGAAGTTAAAAGTCACGTGCACAATTTGCCGATTGTTCTGGTCATTTCTACAAAAGAGAGCCATTCGGTAGAAATGTGGAAAGAGGGGCTGAAAATGTCGCTCTTTCTCTGTGGACTAAAAATGTCCATATACACTAGGGCCGTGCTTAAAGGCTCCGCCTATGATTTCGGTCACCTCTACAAACGTTCTATCTAACATCCAAGGTATTCAAACATTTTCAAGTATAACGACAGATATGAATAACATATTTTTTTTATTAGCATTGTTTATATCACGCATCCTGTCCGCCCGCGCTTACTCAATAAGATGGAGTAAAAAGAAACATCTAGCATGGCGGACAGTACGAGTGTTAACCGCTCGCTGCGATTCTTCGGTCTATTTTCGAATTGTTAAACAAGCTGTGACCGACATAATAGCTAGAGTGCAAATTTCCGCTACCAGCGGTGGAACTCTGTGGCAAATAAAGAAATAACAGAAAGAACTCTGGGGACCGCAAACATAGCAATCACTGCGGTCTTGTGTTGAAGCTCACACAATTCTGGAAGCTTTTCTTTTTTTTTTCTTTTTTTTTTCAATTTCATTGCAGATTGATATTAGTCAAAATCTAGTAAATAATGCAGCAAGTGTGGATGCGGCATGCCGAGAACTAATTTATGTATGCAATTTTCGAGGTTAATACCATAAATTGAGATGTCAAAATATGCTTCAAATATGTAATGGGGTTAATCAAGTCAATAATGACTTATACTGCGAAGGCGTCTCGTCGACGTCTGCAGAAAAAAAATTTTTTTTTTATTGCTTCGTTTTAATAACTACCAAGCCGGAAACGCGCCTACTTGTGCAAAGCACAAAGATAAGTTTGGTTAGAGAAGTTTTTCTTCTGATAGCCCTCGAACCTTTTCTTTGGCAATCATATCTTGTTATTCGTAACTGATTTTCTGGGACGCTGTTCTGGCTTACTTGTCCCACTGAATAACTAATGTGCCCTCTAATATCGGCGCAAATTCGTCAGTATAATGCTTTGTGAAGAAAAGGCACGCGATGTGTAGTCGTGCGCGCTCCTAGAAAAGGCTCAAACTTAAACGTAGAAAATGAATGAAAGAAAATGGCAGCTGGGGGTCCGTTGCGTACGCAAATGTAAACAACGCTTGCAAATACAATTCGAATGCAATTTAAAATCTGTTAACATCACTCGCACGCCGGTAGGGTGTAACTGTCTTTAGGCGTGTGTAAAATTATATACTTTTCTTAGATTTTAATACTTGTAGTTTTCTTTTTTTTTAGTGAACATGTAAACAATGTGTTCTTTTGCTGAAAAAGTGGGAGAAATCAAAATGCAGAAAAAAAACCCGACAAAGTTAAAGAAAGGTTAAAGATATTTGGATAGATCGACCCAGAGAACGCAAAGACGTAGGGCAACAATAGACTTACGAAACACAAAAAAATATTCATTGTACAAACCTTAACCCCCCAGAAGCAAAAATAAACTAAACTGAAAGAGTACAAAGCGAGATCCCAATCCATTCTGTTCCTTTTTCGATCAGAACGATTCCTAGCTACGGACCTGGACACTGCCGGCCTTGATTACGTTGCACACAATGCACCTACCACGATACAATCCGTGAATCAGACACAACTACGGCGCACTCCCTTTTCTTTTGTGATTCATGGATCCCCCATTTCGTCCTCCCTAGAAAGTGATTCTTCGGACAACCACAGTAACCAGCGCGCTATGCTGGCGAGCCCGCCCCGTACAAAAGAAGAACGCGTCTGGAGGTACCCCCGCTCCTAATCGCTGCCACGTGGCTTTCATTTGCGAGCTCGTCGATTCCATCCCCATACTGTCCCCACCTCTCCCCAACCTTCTTTCGCGGTGTACACCGATCCGGTTTCCCGAATTCTGGACCGCTTGCGTCAGAGGCGTACGAAGCTGCAAAAGACAACTAGGACCGCGAATCCATCCCGTGGATGTAGGGCTTGGCGACACTGCGGGGTTTATTCTTTATTTTTATTTTTATCGTTTACTCGCTGGGACAGAAGAAGAAAGCCGGCGGGTTTCAGGAAGGCTCGATGTTCCTCCGGCTAATGATGTCTCGATCAACTAACGACGCTACCCGCAGAACCTTTACCGAACGACCCGCTGACCTTGACGTGTGACGTCAATTTGATTTTGCTTTCTTTGTTTCCTACCAGTTTCTTTGCTTAGCTTTTTCACTTGTACTCCACGCAGTATTTTCCTATTCTTTGTTTTGCATCTCGCTATGATTGTTTTTTTATCATTCGCATTCGCCTTTTTTATTTTTGTGCAGGTCATTTCGGAAGGGAGTTATGCCGTACGATGAAAGAGAACAACATTGCGCATCGCTCAGCTGACACAATTCTCCCCCTTAATCGTTTGTGTTTTTCCTCATTAACTGTCTTTTAATGAGGGACATCTAGGTGAAAAAAATACAAAGTAATCTACTCGTTCTGTCTCTAAACAAAATGAACCAAGGTAAAGTGACCATAGTTTATGGAAAAATCTGCATACAGCGTTTTCACAACGTGTACAAACAAACGTTTTACGACACATTCCTTATACTTGGTTTCACCTTACGTCTAGACGTAGCCGACGCTACCAGTTGATTGGATCAATCAGTCAACATCAAAAGCGCACCATCATATGATGTTCGTCATGTTTCTCTACTTGTTCTATCATCACGGAACCAATCATAGACGGAAAAGACCTAGTGTCTCGCGTTTTTTAGGCTACTTGATTGGTTTCCTTACCTTGTCGCGTCACCTGTGGCTAAACTCAAGTTGAAAGAAAGTTTAAAACCTCAGGCATAAAAAAGCACTGTGAAAAATAAAACAAGTAAAATTACCATAGTTCTTGGTTTGCCTTAAGTTTTTCAGTCGTACAACTGACGTTTCGGACCTAGCTGCGTTCGTCAAAATATGCACTCACGCATATTACTACTATTTCGGTGTCCTTTTTAGTTTTTGAACTTCAGCGTGATTCATTACTATCGAAACACTTGTCCCAAAAAATATCTCGCTTTTTCAAGGCAGAAGTTGTACTCCACTGTCTAAAGAGCATGGGAAGGTGTCGTGGTTATTGCGTACGACATCTGCAAATGTATTCGTTGAAAATTTCTATGGGGAATATAAGCTGTTTTGTCACGTAAAAGAAGTTCGTTTTAAAGAACAAAATGAAGGGAATAGTTACATGTGTAAACGTCTATTAATAATGTTATTAATAACGACAGAAACTTTTTCTTTAAGGTAACGTAGGGTCGCTTCCCGTTCGTGTATATCTAGATATGAAGCACCGTAGTATATTACACTTCTATGTAAAAAAAAATAACAGTGAGCGTGTTCCTTCTAGCATGAAGCGCGTTCAAATCGGCCAACGTTGTCGTCAAGTAGAGGAACGTCAAGAACTACACCATCAATTTTTATTTCGTTTTTTGCCGAATCGCACAACAAAGGACGGAGTCAAGGAATTAACGCCCACCAAAAGTTCCATTAAGATGAATGACGAGCCGCATTAATCTGGCCGATCTTTTTAGGCGCTAAAAATAATCGTCTTTACTCGGTTGCAACGCAGGAAAAAAGTTCGGTGACAGTCGTCTCGAGTTACAAAGGCCATATGTATTCCACAATCGCTTCGAACTCAGGCAGAGCGAGATTTCGCGTGATACAGTTTGCCTCACTGACGGCCGCTTCACTGCAGTTGATGGTTTTGAAGGAATCGATCAGCTAATCTTGTAGCTGGTTCGGAACCGGTACTACGGTCAAGGCAGTACAAGCACCGTAGCCGACTCTACACGCGTATAGACTGAGAGTGCATGCAAACAGATAAAATCAGGCGGCGTAGCGCCCCCCCCCCCCTCCGCCCCCCTCGCTATATATATATATATATATATATATATATATATATATATAGAAGAAGAAAAGAACCCTTTGTGGAAACAGCAACAACGGACGATTTAATCTTCCATTGTTGCTGTTTTCACTAAGGGTTCTTTTCTTCTTATATACCCACGCCTTCGGCCCCCGCCACCATGCCAGTTATATATATATATATATATATATATATATATATATATATATATATATATATATATATTGCTTTCGCAGAAACCCTTATATATGCAGTAAGCAGCTACTGTTCGCTTCGACGAAACAGGCATAACTAAAAATAAATGAGGTGTTTGGTGACTGTATACAAAAGCGATTGACGTCCTGCATCACAGTTCAACAGCGTTAAACCGTTTTTTTTTTCTTATTATGCTGAATAATCTAAGCTTTATCCGGTATTTAAGTAGGTGGTGAACAGCGTGCAACTTAATAGCTTGAATGTTTTCTTAACGTCTTTTTTTTTCTGGAAGGTAGATTTTGGAAGAAATTGTGGTCAGGTGACTCGATCACTAACCGGTTTCATATGCGAACGTCATAAATTTGATTAAAACGATATGATTTCTCTCTTTTGCCTTTTTCTTTGTTCGTTTGTTGCTTGGAGATAATATTTGCTCAACAAATGTTTCAAACAAAACAACGTCGATTTTGTGATTCTTCTTAAGTCAGATGCACACACTGTCACGAAGGATTAAGTTGAGTGAAATTGCAGCTCGATGTTCAAAAGGAATCCCCTGAGAACAAGAAAAGTAAATTATTTTAAATGTGAACATGATTGTAAACCTGAGACTGGGGCAGAAAAGAGAACTATTCTGCCCCAGTCTCAGGTTTGCAATGATGTTCAACTTACACCAGCTCGCCTGCACTGTGACTATTTTTTTATTTTAAATGTATTTACGTAGTTTAAGGGAACTAGTTTGGTTTATGTATTCTCATGAGATTCCTTTAGTATCTATCCAAATCTCCATTTAATATTGTAGGAATTATTTTATGACACGCATAAACAGTGTTGCTGAAACCAAAAATACGAAAAGTGTAAGCAGAATTGTGTATTTAACATGAACTGTGTTTAAGGTATGGATTGTATGCGAGAATGCGTAAAGATGGAGCGTAACCAAGAAACCGTACACGCAGGTCAGTGGAACGAAAAACATACATAGCCCTTAGGAAGCGGTGCATGTGCATGCGAAATATACTTTCTGATAATTAATCCCACTTCATTTTTGTAAATTGTAATTAGAGGGTGTCACCAACCGGCAGAGCTGGAATTGACCCCCGGTCCATGCGATCCGGGTCTTGGCATCTGTACTGGCATAATCTCCTATATACTGACAAAACCTGGCAGTCGCAGATAGCCACGAGAAGCGGCCGCCGAAATTGAAAAGGTGGAGCGGCACACAACAGATGAGAGGAGAGCCACGTGACTGGCAGCCCGCTGTGGCGAGACTCCGAAACACACTTCTCTAGAGCGAAGAAGTGTGTCTCGGGTCCTCGCCACTGCAAAAGCTGTGCTCTGACGTCCAGGTTTCCCCAGAGCCGTATATGGGGAAAGTTTGGTCAGTCTATGATCGCGCCACCCTAACGCTCTCCCCCTGAGCGAACCAATCAGCACGCGGCGCAGAGCGAGAGGCATGAGCGCATGCGCGTGAACTCCCGGCTGCTCCCAGCTGAGTGGCGAGGGCCGCCATTTTCGTTCATTCTCCCGGCGGAATGCATGGGATCGGCATCTAAATTTTGATTATTTCCTTTTATATCGCTGGCTCTGGCAAGAAAATAACATTGTGTTATTCCTCGGTGGGTTAAAAAGCTAATAAATGAAGATTTTTCGGCGTATGGCCACACACTTTTATTCAGGCGAAAAAGAAGCCGGACCGTAGCAGACGACGCGTAGCCTCAGCAGTGCTCTTCTCCGACCAGTCTCCGACAGCGTTGCTAAAAAATGGAGGTCGTCTCCTCTCTGCTCCCTTCTTTCTCTCTCGCTCCTTCGGCGCTCTCCTCCCTTTCATTTACTTTTCTCCTCTCCGGCGCCTTCGTCGCCACACCCACTGGCCAAACTCTCCCAATATACGGCTCTAGGTTTCCCTAGAGTAACTCTATAATGTACGCTTGCGCAGAAGAGTATCGCAAGGGTGCCATTCTGAACAAAGCACTCCGGGGAGCCACGGCCGGTTTTGCAGGGGACACGAAGGCGCACACGCGAAGAAGCATGCTGTGGCGTGCTGCGGCGCGCTGCGTAAGGAAAATAGTGTGGCGAGCGACGACTAACCGTTCATGCGCCGTCATCGTTGTCCCGTCGTTTCCTGTTTCCATCTCGACTGTAAAAAGCGCGCCCGCGGGTCGCGCGTCGTCGTGGTGTGCAGTGTCTACAACTCCACGGTCGTGGTGGTCTCGTGTCGTGATGAAGTATTGTCAAGTCGATGTTGCCGATCTCCTTCCCATACACAAATACGAGTTGGCGATCTTCTTTGCATACGCAAAAGCCAGGCGAAGCGGCGTCTCACATCGTTTCTCGCCGTCGGAATCTTCTACAAGCCCTTGCCGTTCTTCGCGCGATTTGTGCACTTCGTAACACTACAGCCTGTCATTTTCACGGGGCTCTTGCTACGCGCATGCAAAATTCATTGCGGTAAACAACGCAACGGCTGACGAAAACGCCGTCCCCTCGCTTTCGAATAAGAGCTCGCCGACTCGCCAAAATGGCCGGATGTGCCGGTCGCGTGTCGTATATCACTCCGCAAGAGCCGCAGACGCGGGCAACGCGATCCTCGTCCGTGTCGTCTGCTGCCAATACCTTGGAAACGGATGTTATAAGACATCGTTCGCGTTATAAAAAGCGCGATTGTAGTGTACCTAGTTGCTACACATAATGCTCACTGAGTTAGAAATTTAAGCTTCCGGTTTGTTCAATTGTAGTCTAGGATCTATATTTTGCGATCGTAAAGGGAAAATTATATTTCCCCAGAAACTTGCCGCTCTGCAAGGCCGTTTTCCCCCACGAAGATAAGATCCAGCTCTGCCCACGTGACCGCTCCTCCACCAATACGGAGATGGTGGCGAAATGAAACGGAACGCGATACTCTGGCTCTGTAAGCAGAGCCAACACAGTTACTCTAGGTTCCCCGAGAAATGGCTCTCAGATGCTCAGTGCTACCAGATCATCGCGGTCCAAATCTGCGACCGGGCACTCTATGGCTCCGCTTTCGAAATGCCAGGCTTTGTGATTATAGAGGATGCTATGATACTGGGCGCTGCGGGGAGGAAAGGAAACGATGTGCAAGCGGTCGGACTTGGTATGACTCACGGGAGTCAGTGGTAACAGGAGACCGCGTCCGTTCGCGCAGCTTTTTCGAATGACGAAGCGTTGCTCCCAATGAGACCGCGACGCCGCGGGGTGATTTGTGACGCACAAACGGATGGCGCGGCAGGCGTATGACGTCACGACTTACCACAACAGCCAATAGATCAGAGTAGCAGACTCGATACACCTCATCCCCTCGCGAATATACATCACGAGACATAGCCCACGTCACCGCCTGCAGCATGAGACACCCGCCACACCAGGTAAATATCCGATCCTACCGAAAGCTTCCGTAACCAAGCAAAAGAAATAACACGCACGCATAACACACGAACCACAAACACTGCGCTCCCCGGGTTTATTCTCATAATCAAGAAAATATTTGTTTGCTTTTATTTGTGCGTAGTCTTAGGCTCGAATGATAACGATTACAAAAGGGAAGCTTCAGCCGAGACTTCCGGCCAACTCGAGAAAACATCAAAGCTGGTTTTCGATTCATTGTTCTTTTTTTTTATTTTCTAATCACACCAGGCGAACATGTCAAAGACTCGTTGCAGCCAATACAAATACACAGCGTTGGCAAACTTTCCTAAGTTTGGGTTTCGCCAATTCGACAACATAATAACACGCCTGTTATTGCGAACAGCATAACTGCTGAAGACTGGTCGTTGGTTACCTGTTCGCCTAGCCTGACCAGATCATAGGGACGCATTACCGCTAGAGCGAAACACACTACGATTTTTCCACAAACGGAGCATAGTCATCAATCCTAATAGCCCAGTACCTTCTTTCGAGGGTAGTTGGTAACACGTATGCGTTAGAATGTTGCTAATGCGGCTTCACCGACGTGTCACCGAGCAGCGTCATTGTGTATGTCGCCCGAGCGGAACGAGGCTCCATGTTCATCGTCTCACAAGTCCGACAAGCGCTGCCGATTGTGCACCAATAAAACGAAATCTCACAGCCGGCAACATTCGACAGCACCACGCTTCCTTGCAATACCGCATGTACCCAGTTGATGCCGTTCATGCTATATAAACAAACATCTTGCATATCAGCCTGCACAAGGCATCAAGCAAGATGCATGATTCTCCGTTGCAGCATGCAGTAGACTACTGCCTTTGGTTGCCCAAACCTCCATTGATTGAAATCGCCTTTAGGCAGCAACTGTCGCAATTACAGGTATAGCCTTCTACGTAGGTACAATACCTGCCCAATCGCCGGTTTCTAGCTACCACCACAAGGGTGCGCCACTCCATAATATAAGACAGGAAACGTGAACAACGGGAACGACGTGAATAAGCCCCTCTTGTTCGTTCTTGCACTCTTGGTAGGGCTAAGTACTTAATCGATTAACCCACCGATTAATCCATTCTTACTTTAATCGCGAATAACTTTTTAAGCGGTTAATTGGTTAAAATTTAACGAAAAAAAAAAAGATAAATGCAACGCTGTCACTACGCAGACGTGGAGGGGTACACCTGTATGAAGGCAAATATTAGGGGAACGTTTGACCGAAGGTAAACTGCAGGGGCGTGATTTGTAACTCCAAACAAGGGTGGAGAAGGTTAAACGTGTCTCAGCCCCCTGAACACCTTGCGCGTGTTCGTTTAGCGCAGCAGAGATTATTGTGAAGAATCAAAGGAGTTCGCTCTTGCCTAAGAATATCAACGAACGTCTTAGCCTCCGAAACTGAAGTAATAATTTGGAAGTGTGGGTGTCACTTGACCGTTAAATTCAACTATAGATCAAGGTTAATTTAAAATTTGAAATTTTACATTGTGCAGTTTATCACATATTTAGTAAAGGCAAAATGTGATCTTGCCGTTTTTAATACTGTTTTGGATGAGAATAACCGAAATAATCGATTTCTGGTGTCGGTGAATCACCAGTTAATCGATTAATTAATCGATTAACTGGTGTCGGTGAATCACGTCAATAGTTTTAATTTACGCCCAGTCCCGATTCTTGCTGTTGTTTTTGGCATTCGTCGTGGTCATTCAAAATGGCAAAAATTAAAATTCCAAATTATGGAAACGCTGAAAATGAAAATACCGAAATATTAAAAAGTCAAAAACATAAGACGGCAAAAATTAAAAATGCCAAAAAATGAAATGAGCCGAAAATTAAATTGATTGAACTGTACAGCACGAAAGACAAAAAAATTGAAACAACACGTTTATTACGATTATAATGCAATTAAATGCAAAATGCGTCGTCGTCACGTTTATTACAACCCCCCCAACTGCCCTCTCCCTGGGCTCCACTTGAGAAACCAGAAGACACGTTTTCTTGTTCTGTCACATAGGAAATCAATTCTTTTGTTCATCGAAGTTCAAGCTGACAGACTGTGTGCAATTCCTCGTAGAAAACTCAGACCCGTTTTTTTTTTTTTTTTTTTCTCACTTTTTAGCGCCGTTGTTTTTTGTGAGGAGAGTGCATGGTTTTTAGGCATCTCGCACTTCTTCAATTAGCAGGAACGAAAGAGCGGCAAGCTGCCTCACCTTACTCGCAAAACAATCCGCGTCAGCTCTGTAGAGTGCTGTCAGTCCTAACGTCCCTACTATCCTCCATGCCGCCTGGCGTGCATGTGGAACATATGACCATGCACGTTTGATGACGGGAGAAGTGACCGAGCTAACGTTGATTGCTGTCAGTTCAAAGTCCATGCTCTCAAACTTCGGATTCAATGCAAGTTCAAGTTCTGCAGAGGAATGAAGCACTTCTTCTCACAGGTCCATGTACGCCATTTGGGTTCATCTCGTCACGTGGCAGTAGACGAGGGGATGCACGCGACCTTGGGCAAACCATGAATCGTGAACTACATCTGTTCAAAGAGCAGCGACACGGTCTTGACATCCATCAGCCACATCTTAGCGTCGTTCTGTCTGATTGAGTCTCGTGGGCGAGAAGGTGCCGGGACTGTCATTTCACGAGACCCCAAGCAACACCCGGGACCATGGAAAGTGACTGAATCTCATATCGAGGAAATATTGCGTCCGAAATTTTGCCTCCTGCTACTCAACAGTACGCGGCAGGCACCTCTTCTTGCGATGGAGACTAAGGAATGCCTATATGGTCCCCCTTCGTGCATCCTGCTGAGGCTTTGCTCAATGCCCAGGTTGGCTGGGGCCTTCCCTGACCTCAAAGCTGGATCAGCTGATGTCCCATTCTAGGTCCCCTTTCGACCCTGCTTGACTGGCTCTCGGAGTCTACCTGCCCGCATCTTTCTCGCGCACCTCGAGGTAGAGACGGGTGCCTGACGACGGGCATATTGCGTCAGTACGAAACGTGAGCCCCGGTACAGCTAACACCTTTCACGCTGCTCAATTGACTTCGCAGCGGCTCTGACCCCAGGGGACCCTGGCCGCTGCAACTTCGCGTTACCTTCTGATCTTCGCCTGCTCCGTGGCCTCAGAAATAAAAAGTTTCAATGTTCGCTGCTTCGACATTGTGAAAGTTTTCCAACTCATCTGTCTGGTCTGTAATTTGTATTGGGTCATAAGTACCGTCTACTGAATTTATTAACTTTTGGAAACAACGTATGTTGCTGCTCACCTGCTGTGAATTACGGGTTTCGAAAACATTGGAATCACGTAGGTTGCGGTAGCAGCCAGTGCGCAGCGGATAAGCATCGTCTTCATTGTGTAGGGAGGTGGCGCCCCTGGCGGTGGTAGCGTGAAGCAGGAGCAACACTGCCGAAGCATAAGGAAGCCAGGGATTGGGCCGGCGTTATCAGTATAAAGGAGGCTATGTACTGACATTGCTCATTTAAAGACTGCAACTACTACTTTGCTAAAATATGTTTTTGCGGTATTATGTGTTTTTTTTTTCTTTTTATGGCTATTCATTTTATGTGGGTTGTACAATACCCAACTCCTGTTTGCAGTGCATTCGGGCCCAGAGAACGAAATACGTGAAATTAGAAGTGCTAAAATGAAGGGTTTGCCGTTTTTTTTTTCTCTGATAGAAAACGGACACGTAACACGAAACATACAAATGCACTTCTGGCTGAGTACGAAAAAATAAAAAAAAAACGCTGAAAAAAAAACCAACAAAACTCTAGGAACAAATAAACTGAAGTTAAAGCAAACAAACAAAAAAAAAGAACTAGTATGATTATGGCTGCAGTTAACATATCAGCAGATTTTACCCGTGAGATTGATTGCTTCAAGAAACTTGAGAAGGTTGCCGAGGTACAAGATATTGCAAGCTCGTCACCTAATCAAAAAGATAAATGTGAGAAACACCAAAAACAAGCCTTAGGAGCTTATTCGGCACAGTTGCGAAACAAGCAGGGGAAATGAGATGGCAAAGCAGAGTCGACAATAACGCAGACAAAAGCACTACATGAATACAGCACTATCTAGCCCCACTAAAATTTTTGTTCATAGTGCGAAAAAAAAAAAAAAAAAAAAAACTACTCGAGACGGCGGTAACCCCGAAAGGACGAACGAAATTCCGAAAACAAACCAGCTAGGCGACGGAACAAAAAAGAAAATCCAGACGTCAATATTTAATGAAGAACCAGCTTTGTTCTGATCTCTGATTCGTGATTTGCTTCATGGAACCTAGAGAGAGCACACTCTGCGAAACTAGAACTCATTTATTGAACGCTTTCTCGGGTCTGGATCTGCCGATAACTTGATGTCTAGAGCAGCGATAACGTAAGTCGCCGTTGTGTTTTGTTTCGCTTCCCTCTTAGGGCTCGTGGAGCAGTGATAAGCATTCCACTTCTTTCATCCGAAATATTTGAAAATACTCTTGGCATGTGCGTGCGTACATACGCGCACCACACCTTCCAAGCCCGTGTCCGTGCGTGTGTATCTGCGTGCGCGCGCGTGTCCATGCGGGCGTGCGTGCGTCCGTGCGTGTGCATTTGTGCGTGCATATTTTTGTGCGTGTGTCTGCGTGTTTTTGTTTGTGCACGTTTTTGCGAGTGTGTGTGTGTGCGTGTGCGTTTGTGCACCTATCAACATCGACCCCATTCTTGAACGAGAGTGATGACGACCCATGTCCCGCGTCACCACATTTTCAGAATAACCACTCAATACCAGAATAATTTAACAGTTTTATATATTTTTATCTAGTTAACGCAAGTGATAACCTGATAAAAAAACACTCCAATGAAATCTTAAGTGGTGAGCTTTTCGGACTAAAAGAAGAATCTTAGACGAGTGCTTACGAGTTTAGCTGAAATTCACGGGGGCTTGTAAAAGCAATGAGCATAAAAAGTTTCGAAGCCACTCTAGAGCTACCAGTAATGGCACCAAAAAAAGAAAAACAAACAAAACACAAGTGCAACACATTTCGCCGAAGTTAAAAAAATCAGCCTATAATGTAGGCACCCAATATCTCATAAAAAATCAAGGTTTCTTACCACTTTCCGTCTTACCATGCCCTCTGAGTAAAGCGGCTTTTGGTACGAAGTTTTAAGCTTTATTTTAAGCCTTCGCCGCATTCAAGAGATTGCTAAGAATCTACAGGTTTTGTATACCAAGGACACCAGTATGGAACCGGTCTTCATAATTACTCGTGTCCTACTTACAAAGCAATCCTACACAAAAAAAAATTAAAAAACGAGGCAGTTGAGTCACAACGACACAAAGTAAAATAAGACGAACGTAGAATGAGACAGGCACGCCTAAATTGAGCACTCGGCTCTCCCATTAATATGTGTTCTAACATCTCCATCTTCTCCCCCCTACCCCCTGCCCCTCTCCCTCCCCCTCCCCCTACCGCCCCCCCCCCCCCCCCCGAAAAAAAAAAAAGAAGAAGAAAGAGCTACTGTTAAATTAGACGAGAGTAAAACTCCCCAGAGCTCATTAGAAATACATCTTGGTGAAAAAAACGAGGAGCCAAGTAGGTGTTTCCTTATAGCGAAAGCACTCCAAACAACGTTTCGGAAAAGATTATTCCGTCGTTCTTGTTGGTTTTAACTGGCGAAATCCTACATCCAAAGCAGGCCCGTATTCCGCCTGAGAGAAAATAGAGGTAACTGGGCAGGGGAAAGAGAACATCCATCGCTTCATCCAACTTCCAAATCATGGCTATATTCAATACAAAAAAGAAATGCAAAGGCTGCTTTTCAACTCAACTCGAAACGATGCTTATATCTCCAGACGCCAGACCACGCCCACTACCGCTCCCCCTGCACAATATAGGTGGAGAATGTAGAGGTCGCAGCCTGCTAAGGCCCGCCCGTGCTTACAGGGTGCTTACATCTCTCAATGGCTGGAGAGATGATGGACGTGTGAAATGTTCGTGGTAAATTGATATATCCGTGCCTTAATACTATTTAATTATACTATTTTTTGGCTTATGACGCAAATAATCGAGATGGAGTCATTGTTTTTAGATGTATTTTGAAATTGCTTTTCCTGCTTTGGTTTCAAACGTTAACAAACATGGCTGCCAGCATCTGCGGACTCCTGAACTAGCACAGCTCGTTAAGCTTGTCAATTTTTATGAGTGAGGGTCGTTTTGAGTTCACAGAGTTGTTAAGAAGAAGATCTCGTCAACCGACATAGTTTGCAGAAAACAATCAGTAAGTACGCGCCTTCGCAAGCGCTGCGCGGATGCTTGCTTTTGTAGCTGGGCTGGCATAAACCTAGCGTCCCCCACATCAGCTCTTTTCATCGATCTGGCTTGATTTTTTTTCTTTGCGCGTGTTGATGATAAATAAACTTGCTGGTTCCCGTAAAGGCGGCGCCGCTGCTCTGTGAATTGTGAAACCGTCGGAATTGTGACCATGGTTTCAATACCGATAAAATACCTACACAGGCTAGAATTTGCGAGCTATTTGGCTGGAGGCAATCGGGCCTTCGGCCCGAATAAAGTTATTCTAGGTATGTTCCAGTTATTTCGCTTCGAAAGACAAGTAGTTTTGCAGTTTTGCAGTGCACCTCGCTTGCCAAAGCAACTAATTTTGGGTCACGTTTTAAGCGTGCGTCATGACGCTCTCTCAACTTGGTAGCGGATGCCATGAAAAAACAAAATAATAATAATATGAGCATAAAAGTTGAAACTTTTGTAACTTTATCTTTTTTCTTAGTCCTCTTAGTCGCTTTTTACCACACCTCGACAGAAGCTGACAGATGCCTTGTATTGGACCGTCACTCACACATTATGGAACGCAAGAACGCCGTTTTCATGGTCGAGTCTTGCGACTATTGTAGAAGTTTTTAGCCGGCGTCGGAATAGCAGACGGACGAAGACGAAAACGGACGCCGATGGGCAGCGTTCACGTCTGCGTCCTGCAGGCATGGAAGACGGCGATAGATGATGGTGAAATAGCAGACGATGCCGGAGGCCGCCGCGCCCCTGCTCGCACAACTAGCAGGTGTTGTCAGACGCCAGACTAGACGTGTCGAATATCGCGAAAGGGAAAGAGCGGGCTTGTTAGCGTGTTCGGCCAAGCAGCCAAGCCAGTCCAGTAGTAATGGGCGGGGCAACTGATTAGTGGGCGGGGCTTAGAACTCAACTTGAAATCCTCCTAAATTGCGTCTAATGGCGTAAATATTGCGCGAATTTTTTTTTTTCCTTCTCGTGGGAAAATTACGAAAGAGATGCGTGTCCCATCTATGCTCTTCACAAAACTAAAATTGTTTTTCATTGCGGTGTCTCTTTAAATTATTGCCCAAAAAAGAAACTTCCCAAATGCAAAGCGTGTAACAAAAAAACAAAAAAACAAAACACCAGTAAAAAATAAAAGCAAAACAAGACAACAACGACTCACGCGACACATCCAGTTCTCCCCGATGCACGTGACGGCGCACAGCCGCCTTAGCGTGGCCACACAAATTAAATCTTTGACCCCTCGTTTGAAAAGATCAAAACAGACTGTCAGATGTCAAGTGCTATATTCCTTAAACATCTTAACATGAGTCAAGGGGAAGAAAATACTAAAATTCATTTTTTTTTCTCTTGGCTTCCTGAGGTTCCTTTTATATCGCACTCCCTGATTTCACCATAAAAAAAAATATACGAGAAGGAATCTTTTTTGCCTGTTTTTAAGTGCCTCGCAATTTGACTTAGCTTGTTTTTTTTTTGTTTTTTTGTATAACCCAAAAAGAATGTTTCTCTGGTTATGTTCGATGGCGAAGTTCTTTGCATAACACGCGTAGAGAAAGGAATTGTCGACCAACTAAGAAAGTCCAAAGCTTTTTTTTTTTTGTTTTCTCATTGCTGTTTGTGTTTGCACTCACAGTAAAAAAGAGACAGGAGAAAGAAAAAATAAGCGAGGAAGGGGAAGATTTGAACAAGTTCTATCGATGCAGAGTCCTCTTCAACTTTGAATAATGCAGTTTCCCTTTGAAAAAAAAGCGCGATTCAAAAGTGTGCTACTAAAAGACACTCGCGCGATGGGCTTAGGAAGTAGGGAAATAGAAAAGATTGGAATATAAAGAAGCCAAACGTGGGTGGAACAAGAAAAAGGAATGGAAAAGGGTGAAGTATGGATTATTTAAATTAAAGAACAGAACTGTAAAAGTCGAAATGTTTTCAAAGAAAAGGCGTGCGATTAGCGAAAAATAGATCCCACTCGTTTTCACGGGAAAAGTGAAAGTTTGAGAGAGCTCTCCGTCCTACAATACATAAATAAATATAACAGAAGTTTGTAACTTGACTAATTATACCATAAATGAAGTAAAAATATATAATAAATCTAGTTTTAAGAAACTTCTCAAAACAAAAAATTAATTTAAAGAAAAAAATGTCTAAATAAATACGAACGCAGATTTGGATAGGCTGGACGATAAAACAGTGAGTGCATTAAAAGAGGAACAAAAACCAAGGCTTCGTTTATAAAAATATCTCCAATTGCGTGGGTATCAAACGCATATGGCAGGAAAACATATGACAATTCTTAAAACAACTGCGGTTCCAAACCAATCAACAAAGAAGTAACTACGGGGCTTTGTTCCAAATATTACTCTAAAAAATCCTAGTTACTCCGGCGGACTAGGCCACGTGACACGACAGATAGAGCAACCCTTGACGCGGGTAGGTTTTTGAACACCAAGGTACAGAACCTCTATTCAAGAGACACAGAGAGTGAATTCGGAACACGGCCGTAGTTTGTTCTATGTTTGGATGTAGCTGTGTGCAATATTTTCAGAAAGCATAAATAGCGATCGAGTTAAGGTACTTAAATTGCACTTTAGTTGCCACGTGTGAAAGAAGCGAAAGGCCCGGATAAGGACAACACATTGGGGAAGGAATCCAAAGTCAGCGCCATGCTATTAAACATGGCGGCCTGCTTCGAATTGTTTCTGAATCGATAGCACAAAAACGGTCTGAAAGAAGATCAGTCAAATGTCACAAATGAAGGGCCCAGATGAGGAAACTATTATAATGGCAGCAGATTAGTTTGAGGCGACGAGAAATCATAAAGACGAGTCAATATGAAGAAACCAGCATCCCACACTTGCGACTTCTTAGGACCGCGTGCCTTGAACCCCATAAAATATTTTACGACAAGAGAGTACGCTGCCGCCACCTATCGGGTAGCAGAGGAACATATGGCGGTCCCGTATATTTTTTATTGTATCGGCGCATCATTTTTTATTAACCTTAAAAAATGTATGTCAATGTTATAAACAACAATTTCTCATAGGTATCATGAACATTTGACCTCGGAAATACCGGAAAACTTTTGGCCTAGTGAAATGTACTTCCAGGGTCACCGCATAGATGGCGCCAGCGTGCTAGCCTGTCTCTCTCCGCGAGAGATCCTAAAATGTTTTAAGGCACTCGGTCCTTAGGAGTCGCAAAGGTGTGAACGGGACTTTACAATTAAGTCAAAATGTGTTTTTTTTTTTTTTTTTTTTGTAAAGCCCGTGTGAAAATTAGCTGAAACTAATATTGATTTATTCGATTCTTGCGCAAGAAACGGGCAAAGCTGCCAAATCATTCCAGTAAATGTCGCGTTATCAAAACTTTCATAAGTCCCTGAAGATACTGCGATAACCGACTACACCTATGTCTTCCTTGTTGCTAAATGTGTATCCTCCCAAACGAAAACATTTGGATTTAGATACTATGAGCACCGAAGTTTTTCGGGGATGATACAGAAAGAACACGGCAAAAAACTCAACCGAAAATCAGGAAGGCGAGGCAATGTGCAAAGTGTTCGTAAAAAAAAGTGAGATAAATTATTACAAACGAAATAATTTTTGTTATTTCTTTTTGTGGAGGGAAATTCTGGCAAAATGAAGCGCGAACATCAAAGGAAAAAAGTGGAAACCGGGAGAATAGGGAACAAGAGGGCCTCACTGAACCCGGGGAGGTGAATTGAAAAAAAAAATGATAAAGAAAAAACAAAAATAGTAAGGTGTCAGTGACGAAAAGACAACTAGTGAAATGGATTGTAATGCAAAGTGTCGGGAGGGGAAGTTTTTGAAGGGAAATTGGGGAGGAAGAGCACAAATCGAAGAAAGCAGACAGGGTAAGGACAACTAAATCTGCGAAAAGAGCGTAGGGGGACTAGTTGCGAGGACCGTGGATAGACGGGGGGGAACGTCTGTGTAAGCTGATTCACTCAATCATTCAAGATTCCCTTTTCACTAAGTTCCTTCACCGGAAGAAAGCTTCCTGGACAATGAATATTTTGCCGGCCTTCCCTCGCTTCCGCGTAAATGAGAACGGCAGTGTTGTTTGTTACTTATTTTGTTGAGAATGGCTTTTCCCCACGATTCTCCGACGGGCTCACGCGCGCACCGATTGGAAGCGCTAAAATATTTAGCTCACGGCAAATATCAGCTCTCCATAAAATTGTGATTTTGTGAAGCCGATGAGCGAGCCCGCAAGCGTGAACAATGTTTTGGCAAAAAGGGAGGGCAATGAATTAAAAAAATACGAACAAAACTATTGGAAGATACCAACTT
Source organism: Ixodes scapularis (assembly GCF_016920785.2). Classification (NCBI taxonomy): domain Eukaryota; kingdom Metazoa; phylum Arthropoda; class Arachnida; order Ixodida; family Ixodidae; genus Ixodes; species Ixodes scapularis. The sequence goes on along the minus strand of NW_024610115.1, from coordinate 904,607 downwards.
TCTTTTTTTAAACAGACTTGTTTTCCGCGTTCATAAAGCTGAAGAAACGTATTCCCCAGCCCAAGAAAGATTCGAGTTTTGGCCACTTGATGGTGAGACGTTTCGTCGCAATTCCAACTGAACGACTGTGTCTACTTTTACAACATCGGAAGAAGGAGGTGAGCTCGACTCGGCTGACCTAATATAGATTCCTTCATTCCTGACCGGCTAAGAATTAACACAGCTTGGCGGCCATTGCATCAAGGTAAGAAGTGACATCAGGAAAAGATTCTCAGGAGTCGGGATTAACACAGAACCATACTAAAGCAAACGCAAACCCCGCTGGAACAAACAACACTTTTTGTTCATCATCGTAAGTAGAGCAAAAAAAAAACCTCCATGTAAAATAGATTAGAAACTGCCTTTTTACCAGAATGATTTATTTGACATTTTTGTTTTTGTTTGCTGGTAGTCATTTGACTATGTGCAAGCGTTGAACACAATTCCTAGAACGAGCGTCCGCAACAAAGACGATGAAAGGGAGGACAGGCCAAAAACGAAGCGCATTCGTTTGTGTCCTGTCCTCCCTTCGTACTCGTATTTGCTTCGCACGCGCAAATTTTATAAAATGGCCAACCAACTAGGTCAAACAGCAACTCTTCTTTAATCACAACAGTTCAAACAATTACAGAAATAGTAAGATCTTTATTTATTATAAACCGTCACCTTTCAAATTTTGCTTCGGGACAATGGAAGACTCAGCCAGATAATATCCTTCTTAATCTCTCTTAGAAAATTTGATCAGATGAATAAACCTTCCTTGAGACGAATAAATTATCTCAGGGAAGCAAACCTAAAACTACATGCGTTGTCTACATTTCTTGTATTCTTATGCTTTCCAGCTGAGGTTTCTCTTAGTTCATCTTTCGTTATCAGCAGAAATAAATTTTTACTTTAATGTAAGTAATTGAGTCACGCATAATATTTGAATCATGGTGTTAGCAATGCGACGCATTCCCCAACTGTAAACATCTGAAGAAATCATAACCGTGTGAGGTTTCGCCTGCTAGCCATAATTTTGTTTCTGCTAAAACAAGCTTAAAGGGTAACTGCAAAGAAAAAAAAAGTGTTTTTTAAACAGCCTGATTGGGACAAGCATGGCACAAACAAATGTTTCGCGAAAAAAAAATTAGCAATATTTACGTCACAGGACGTAATATAGTCCGACGCAGAACCTCTTCACATTTGAAACTCCCATTCTTTCGACCCCCGCGGAAGAGGAGTACGTCCCGCCCCTCACTCTTGGATTTGCTCTTGGGTTGACTTGGCTGCGGAGTTGAACCCGCAGCGTCTCGACTTACGGTAAGATCAGGCAATAACGTTTTGGCTTGACGGGACACGAGAAGCTGCGCGGTTTGCGAGCACATAGGGAAGACGTGACTGGAGAAGTGCCCCTGTGATGTTCCCGGAAGACGGAAAGTATCATTCGTAATCGTCGTGAGTGCTTTGAGATCGAAGGAAGTCACAGGGTCCACGAGTGCGCAACCACAAGCCAACGTTCACGACAGCGCTGCGTTGACTTCGGCGATCTCGTTCTGTTTGGTGCAACACGGCGATGCGACAAAGAACTGAAACGTTCGTGGTGTGCGTGGTGCGGTGCCTGGAAGTAGACACCCACATTAACACGGAGAGCAAATTGGTTGTTGTACGGTTGAGATTCAACGTGCTCAGTCCCGTCGTCGTCAGCTGATCCAGTCAAACTGGTCCGGGAGGACGCAGGGAGCATTTTTAAAAGTAAATCTTCCTTCGTTCCGTTTCAAAATGTGGAAGATTCCCGACGCACAGCGTGAGTAAAAAGCTGCGGGCGTTTTAAAAAAAATTACGTCGTTTTAGTTGAACAATGATCTCCGAATCGTTGTCCTAAATCTGCCGTTCTTATGCTTCGTGTTGTTGAACTGCGTTTGCAGAGCGACGTGTTGCGCTCATCGTGCGCTCAACATCAATTTGGGCAAGATTCCCTACCTGCCCACAGATGCATGAACTGAGACCATTTTTTACGTAGTGAAAATAGTGCGATTTTATTTTGAGAAGAGGGGTTGTGCATTTATTACGGAACAATCACTTGAGAGTTCAGATATTGGGGAGGGCAAGCAAGCTTTGCGAACTTTGTCTCTTTGCTCTCTGGCACTGCCCCTAGTATCAAGTTGCAGTTTCAGTAGACATACCTACTAGCAGCCAGCAGATACAAAGTGTTCTAAAGCAGGTAAAAGACTGGGAAGTCGGGACGGTGCGGACTCCGTGTTTCGCGCTTTTGGCAAGGTAACTGGGGAAGTGCTTTTGCAAGCTATGCGGAATAGGCAACCGATTTCGTTATGCCCGTCGTTTGCGTCTCTCCAGCAAAACAATTAAAATAATCTACAAAGCCGCCATCACAAGCCGAGATTTGCGATAACAGTACACATTCATTCAAACAACTTTACGTAAGGTATTTCGGAAGCCGAGAAAAAAAACTGTCGGCTTACGCAGAATTCGGACGTCCAAAGGCTTCTGCGGACAGCTATTACGTAATAACCTGGCTGCGCCAGGTTTCTTACGTAACAGATGTGTCTAGTCGCGGACGTTCGGTGCACCCGGTGCGAATCTCGATGGCCCCCGCAGCGATATGAAGAGAGCATAACTGGACGTTTGTCGCTACGCGAAGGCCCGATTGCCTCCAGCTAAATAGCATTCCTTTCGGGGCGACATGGCTGCTGGAAGGCTCGCTGTCGGGATAGCTCACATGACATCTCCGAAAAGTCGGCATTTGCACGCGCAACCCCCCCCCCCCCCCCCCCTTTTCAGAAAAAAAAAAGCACGTTCAGCAAGCAAAGAGGAAAACGAAAGAACCGCGCTATGAAAGCCAACACCCCTCGTCGCTTCCTATCACTAACACCTGCGACAGCTGCTGAACACACACTACTTCACTTCAAGAAGTCTCACTCAAGCACCTGGGTCAGCACGAAACACTGATCACTTCGGCGAAATGACTAGTCGAGGTAGGCGAGACAGGCGGGAGCAGAGACTTTGGCGGCCATGAAAGAATGGCGAGGCTTTTGTTCGTTATGGTATGGATCCAAACGGAAGTGCCCGTCTTGTAAACCTTTTGTAAAGAATAATAACTCTCATCACATGGGTTATTTGTTAAACCTAAAAATATGCGGCTCAAAAGGAAATTACAACATATAACAAAGGTTTAACAACCAAGATCTAAGCTGTCAATCAATCTCTTAGCCAATAAGATGTATATCAGCCAATCAGGACGTCACGGAACACCAACTTGGCGGCGCGCGATTTAAAACGGACGAAATAGCCGCAAACTAAAATCAGTCTCACGCAATAAATATTCTTCTGAAAATTTTGTTTTCTCGGGGAAAACTTTTTTTTACATGCTTGTCCAAATTAAGCTGTTAAAAAAAAATTTTTTCTTTGCAGTTACCCTTTAAATTATAGAAGCCGAACAGTATATTTACTACCCTACTTGTACTCTTTCATTCCCCGAAATAATTTTGAAACAACCACGTGAACTAGAGCAGACAATTATAGATTTATAAAAGTCAACTATATTTTATGCGTCTAAGCTTATTCTCGGCAATGTCACGAAGATCCGTTAAGTACAGTGCGGGGCAACCTAATCAAAAACAGATAAAGATCACCATTGTCATCACAGATGTGTCACTCTAGCATGCGCAGTAATCAATCACCAAGGAAAAACAGAAGCAAAAACGGGCACAGGGAGTCACATCTGAGCAACTGTCTACTTGAGGACCAATTTTTATTTGCGTTCAACTGTGCGTTCCGTAGCCGACATTCTGAGGAAACAAATTCAAGCGTTCTTGAACCACATGACATGGAAATGTTTAATCAAAATACTAAACAGAAATATTGGCTTCCGGAGTTGAGAAAGAGGTCTTTAGCCGTGTTTTTAAACATGAAAGAACTCTCGAGGTTTGGAACTAAACAAATACGGGTTAGATTTTGTGACTAGAAAAGTCAACAATCACAATTTACATTTATTGTCACTCTAAAATGAACCTCACCGTACGCCGCAAGAAATTCCAGCCAATGCAGTGCTCTGAGCATGTCAAGTGACTTCGCACGTCGCTGTCTTTATAGGAAAGTCACGTGGGAAACTCTCAGCTGCCCGATTTGCACCAAACGCTCGTAGCGTCTGCTAAGCTCCGTGCTAGAGTGAAAAGATGTCGCTTCTAGTACACACGCGGAAACCCTGCTCTTTCAACGACCATATACATGGAACTTCGTGGTTGATTTTTCGGATGCTTTTTTTAACTAAAAGCAATTATGCAAAAGACTTTATGAGATGGAGCGAAGGGCTTTCGCAACCTTCTTCGAGCAAGACATCTGGATGGCGAGACCTGCCCCCGAAAAGTGCTAAATTGTTTCTTGGAAACACTACGAGGTGCGCACTCTCGGCCATAAAAACAGATTACTCGAGACAGCGACGGATTCAACGACACACAGAGTTTTACTGCGGCATTTCCAGTCCTCTAATCTTTTTACCCCGTGGAACCTTTTACCGAGCAATGCAAACTCCGGAAAGGTCGCCCTAGGAACTCCTCGTAGATCACGTGCTTAAATCCCTACACCGCCAGTTTCGATCTTCGGAAGCTGTTTAAGGCGGTCGATTGTGCAATCACTAATGCTCGGTACGCGTTCAACGAACCGAAAGGAAATTTTAGTTGACGTTTTAGGAAGTTCATTCTTTGAAGTGTAACATATTCAGCACCCTAGAACGTAAGACGAATGAGGGAGAAATTATCTCCGTTTTAAAATTTCTAAAATAATAAAGGACTTTGTGTTGTTTTTTCTGTCATCCTTATGTGCCAGTGCCTGACTGGTAGTCCTAACATGAGATAAGGAATCCCAGCTGGCTTAAACGTGTAGTGCCTAAAAAAGATTTTCAAAATTGTCTTTCTATATGAACCGTAGGCTTTATTCTTCTCTATATTTGAATTATACTTGTGTGCGTAACGTCAGCATATGTGTCATTTTAAAGTTGCCACACTCGAGAGCGTTTCTTATACAGCATGCTCAGAACAAGTTACTACTTTACCATCTGCCATAAAAAAAAATAATATTCATCGGCATGGATTTTACGTTAACGGAGGTGTTTCTAAACGCTCGCCGTCAGCGCCAACACAGCAGCAACACGGTCGGCTAACTGCCGTCATGCCACACGAAGCTCGTCGTTCGATATCTCTCGAAACGCGAAATCGTCGAGAGGTTTTTGTCACACACGCCGTTTTCTGCCCTCCCCACTCTCCTCTCCCCTCTCTTCTCTACTAACCTGCTTATTTGAGACAACAAATTCTACGGAACCTTCGCTAAAAAAAAAAAAAGGATCAAAGAGAACGGTTCTACCTGATTAGCTTTGCGTGCCGGCGGCCTGAAAATCAGCGGGCCACAGCAAGGACCGGGGTGTGAAACGACAGCAAGTATAAATAAATAGAAAAGGTTTTGCGTCACAAATTCGATTGCCAGTTTTGAGTATCAGTCATAGACGCATCGTATTTTGCGAAAGACTTGCGAGAAGAAAAAAAAAAAAAAAAGGTTTTGGTGTCGAGCCGAGCACAACTTGATTACAGGCTGTTCTTTTGTCTCGCCACGCCACGCGCTACGAGAGCTTATAACAAATCGGATTATGGATCTTGTCTGGAAACAGAGGCTGGGATGAACACAACCGTCCCCACTCAAACTGCGCTAGGAGTCGTTCATCGCTTCGTCTGCGCTCCAAAATCTGCGCTCAAAGTGTTTGGAAAAAAACAAAACTATCATAGGTACAGGCGAACCAATGCCAATAAAAGAAACAGAAGAACAACGCCATTGATTACTGCATTTTCGAGACACACATGGTAAGCGTGGCGCTCGTGCAATAGAAACCAGTATTTATGCCTAAACCCGGTATGAAAGGTATTCCTTTCATAATTAATTGATTGACGGAAGGAAAAAAAAGGGAAGGATTACTGTAATCGATTGCCTCACTGATCGGCTACTTGATTTATTCATAGATTGATTGAGTGGACAGGCCATTGAAAAGTGCGGGATTATTTGAATGTTGGCTTCGGCACCATTTTAACTTGCGATTTCACAATAACTATTCTGAATTTCGCGATACTGAATAGTATACCCTAGAGGATAAAGGTCGGAGATTCTGCAGATATAGTTAGTTGGGGTAGCTCAAAAGATCGCCGAAGTACCCCTTCAGACGTACCCCTTATAGGTTTTTCACTAAGAACACTTTTAGGTTTCTTTTTGAAATCACGTTTTAGGGCTAAAAACATGGCCGAGCCTAAGAACCTCTAAGAGTTCTTTTACGACCAGTCTTTTTGTAGAGTGTACGCGAAATGTACACTAGTAACCTCTAGGCATATCTTCCCGAGCTTTGCCTCCAGGTCTCTCAATTCCTCTCCACCAGATTGACTCATTGACTCATTGTCCCATTGGCTTTCCCTGTCGGGTCGGCCTGTGTTCAAAGTGTATGGGGAAAGAGAGCTAGCGGGTAAACCTAATATATCTGTAGGTCAGGTGACGTTAGTTTCACCGCTAAATCTAGACCGAAAACTAAATTTGGGTTTAGGTCCCGTGACATGGAGTCATGTGACATCATTTTCCCCGTTAAATTTAGCGAGGAAATTCTCGGCCCGTCACGTGTCACTTTTCCCGGTAAGTTTAGCGGGAAAATTGAATTAGTGTATAGATCACATGACATCAAGCCATGTCGCGTCATTTTCTGCGCTAAATTTAGCGGGATAATTCGCGGCCGATCACGTGTCACTTTTCCTGCTAAATTTGGCGGGAAAACTGAATTTGTGGGTAGGTCGCGTGACAACAAGCCACGTTACGTCATTTTCCCGGCTAAATTTCGCCGCGAAAGTCGCCGTTAACCATTTTTAAGCTTCACTTTGCCTAAAAACCTAGACTGAAAAAGACGTTTCGCATTAAAAACATCTCCATGAACACATGCACTTGTAGTTTTTGTTCTCGCCATAACAAGAAGATGAATGATGGCTGCAGATGCCCTTTTGTTCAGTCGAAAGAGAATGAAGAATTAAAGGTGTAAAGGTAAAAATTGTTGAGCGTGAGAGTAAAAAAAAGTCGGAAAGAAGAAACGAGGTTATCGCAAGGAATTGGTCTGAATTTCCACAAGATCACTGATGTGCATGCCGCGTTTCAATTGCAAAGTATACATGATAACCTTCGTGCGTCATTACGCACCTATAACAGACTACCAATGAGTGGCTCTGTGAGTTTAGAACAATTCCTTTCTTGTCAACAACACGAGTGTTTTTTCCCCCAAGTGTTTTGCTTGAAACCCAAACCCATGATAACTCCTAGCAGCTTGAATGCGATTGCACGTTTCAACCTCATGGATGACGCCAGAAAAACAAGATAGGCAGGACTTTCATAATACGAAAGACATCCGCTTTTAGTAAACTTCTAATGCTGTCGGATGGATGTAGGAGAGGGGTGGAACGGATCAAAAATATTTAAAGTGCTGTATTCGTCTCATAACTGGCACACGACATGATAGATAGCGCGTGAATAATGCCTTGCATTTCTCTAGTGCCATACGATCGATGAATCATATCCACTCGGATATTTGGACATTTAGGTGTCCGGCAAAACAAACGCCCGACGTCTAAATAGAGGCATTATGTTTTCTCCTGGATCCGCGGTACGTTCTCCAAGATGTCGCAACGTCCACTCTTTTAGGGCATTTTTAGTTTGCCTTTTTTGTTTTAGAAAAAGACAGTTTGTCAAAAGCTAGGCGATTCGTAACGACACCCTTCTGTATAATTTTACGGGGCCCTTTAACTTAAAAACAAAAACGCCCCCTGCAACGTGCCTGAATTTGTAGTGTAGACCATAACAGAGGGTACAAAGAGACCTAATCCAATGCCGGTCTTGTTAGCGCGACACGTGACCTGGCTCTTCGCACGTACCTGAAATAAATCGAAACACCATACGCACGCCGAATTGGCTCCTAGGCCTCGCGGCATTCACCGCAGTCCACCTCAAAGTGATACGAACCCTACACTCTAAAAAAATCCCGTGAGTCTGCTTTCCCGCACAACACTCGGAGAGCCAATCACCGCAACTTATGGAGGCAGCTCAGCGAATGAAGATGCCGAAACATGTATTTAGACCAAAAAACGCAATCTGAGTTGTGACATTAAGCAATGCAAAACGTCACGCTTGCATTGCTTAATGTCACAACTCAGTCTGCGTTTTTCGGTCTAAGCAGATGTTTCAGCATCGTCATTCGCTCAGCTGCCTCCGTAAGTTGCACTGATTGGTTCTCCGAGTGTTGTGCGTGAAAGTATACGCACGGAAGTTTTTTAGAGTGTAGACGGCGCTTGTTTACAAGACAGCGAGCCCTCACGGCATGTTGGCAAGTGAATAGTGAAAGAGAGTATTTAAAAAGACAGGCGCACGAAGAAACGTGGCAGAAGAAGGGAAGGGAGGAGGAAGACGGAAATGGGGCAGAAGGGGAGTGAGCTGACATCTAGCCACGGTCGAGAATAACCCCCCGCGGGACCGTGGGAACGAACCCCGGGATTCCAGAGGTGGCTGTGGCTGGCGTGAGAAGAGGAAAATAACACTATCTTCGAAGGAAGCCGTGGGGGCGTTCATTTATTTGCGTAGAGACAGCCACCAGCGTACGCTAGAGTTTTTCAAAAAATGGGCCGCCAGAACTGGTGAGCTATTACTACCGAACATGACTTCTTTTATTGCTCCTCAGGTAGCGCCTTTACTCGGGTTTGAGATTTTTAAGTTCCGCCCCCGTAAACGAGAAAGCGCGTGGTTATATTTTGCTTTTTATGTTAATTTTAATTACCACCTGACTCGGTGTGTCGCCATCTGCCGAATATTTCTCGTAAACCGATGCGATGATTCTTTTATTTCTCCTCTTGTTGATTGGGCATTACACTGAAAGAGAACACTTCATGCATTAGCATGAGCACTGCATGCTAGCAAAAACAAAGAAATATTGTAAACACTTACGCCACCCTTAAGGTGAAACACAGTGAAGGCTCGAGCGCGCAATATAGAGTCCACGCAGGCGCTTCGTACCAAACCGAGTAAAACACCGGACGAAAATTCCATAGCCTCTTGGAATCGATGAGGGTGCATTAAGTAGAGAGCATTTCATCTGCCTGCGTAAGAAGGCAGCTTGTTTTCGAACGTAACTTGGGTACAAATAGTCACACGTGCTAAACGAAAAGCGCCGACTGAACAGGGCAAGGATGTAGACAAGACGAAGTGCCCTCTCATATAGAGGTTTATTGACAAAAACACACACTATTAATAACATCTCTCTGGCTAATCAATTGGAAAATAAAACTCTATCTGTCGAGTGCATTGACGGGGCACTAAAGTACTTGCTTTCCCCTTGCTTTCTAATGCAAAATGCATGGTAAAATTCTAAGGTAGTTTTATCTTTGTATATCCCGAGAATTCTTGTTTGTGTTAATTCTGGAAAACATGGGCCCATATACCACTGCACTCCCAAATTCCCAGGCCGTGACTGTTTTACTGACCGCGGATGTTACCTTGCTATTGTGTATGACCATGCACGTTACCTTGCTTGCTTGTTATCTTGTTATCAGCGGCCCGTTGAATATTTTGGTGGAGTGCCGAATACGGTCCGCGTCGATATGGAGCGCGGGGAATGGCCCGAAACTACGAAATCTCGCATTAACAGCTGTCGCAGTAAAATATGCATAAAATTTCAGGTCTTGTATCTGGGGTACACTGTGTGAAGCCGTACGGCAGCGTGTGCACAACCCCTTGAATCCTGCGTAGGAGTGAAGCATCTGCTTGTGGAAAGTCGCACGTCATCCTGGAAGAGCTTGGAAGTTGCAACTATTGCGGATGAAGGTGGTGGAAGGTGTATAAGATTAAGTTATGCAGCACGTTTAATGGATAAAAGATTATTGTTGGTGCCTCTTTGTTAAATGCCTCAAAGCAAGTCTGTTGAGTCACATCACTGCGGAGGAAAGGCTTAAACCTCACGGAGTTCACGAAGTGACAGAAATGACTTCCGCGTATTGCAAGGCAGCTAGCTGCCTTGCAAATGTTCTTTCGTTTTCTCTAAACAAGCAACCCCGCAGCTGGTCTTTCATAACCTTCTCAAAAAGATGGTGAATTTCCCTTTGAAACAAGGTGTGCATCGTTTGATTCTGGTGCCCACCTTCCATTTATTTTATGTTTTCTCCCCTTCCCTGATCCATCAGGTAGCGACCACGTACTATGAACGAAGGCCCACAAAATTTATGGCGCCCAAACGCTCAAGAAGTAAACAATAAAGAAGCAACCCTAATGCGGAGGGAAAGCACGAGACGGGTATAGTGTCAAGCTTTTAAGGCATCCTAAAGACGAGATTTAGAAAGACGAAAGGTTCTATTGTGCGAACGCAAAGAGGGCTGTTTTGCGCTGAACTCGATTGAAACATACATTTTGACGAACTGCACGTCGGAAAGGCATATGTCAAGCATTTTGCGATTACGTGCTATTAAAACAAAGATTAAAAACACTCGAATTAAAAAAAAATATATTCTAATAAATTACATCCGCGAAGAAGGCGACGAAATTATGCGCGCCCAATAAAACATCAAAGTAAAATTATACAAGGTACATAAAATGTGAAAAATGATTGCGTCGTTAATCATCGAAGTTTAGTAAATCAATAGAAAGTGTAAGATGGTTACAACATCTACGCAGCTCGCTCAAAAAGTCTCGTCTTCCAGACAAGAGAAATAGTTATGCGTATGAGATAAACGAGGGGTGTACTGCAACATGAGAAAACAAAATGCAATCTATTCTTGCAAGAAACCCGCCTCCACGATCTGAAAATAGGGCTTGGTAAAACGAAGTTCATTACCGTATTTTTGACTCGTTTTGAAGGGTCTTCCACAAGAAAGAGGTAATCTTCAGGATCCACTTTACCCGTATGTCTTGATGGAGTAACAAGACTGACGACTGCCGGTGGTTCATGGTGGAGGAAGTTGATCTAGTAGCTTTCTCATGAGGCCCTGCACCCATGAGTCTTCGTAGCATGAACACGGCAAACTACCATGCGATAAGCGTTTGGGTTCAAACATGCCGTACATGCTTATTTTCGCTGTTTACGAGGAAGCAAATCGGAGTAGTTATACTGTCCGAATGTCCAAATTCCAGCGACAAGCTTGTTCTTCTTTCAGATAGGATCAAGTATCAACGTTAGCACGCATGAGCATGTACTTATCGGAAGAACTAATGAATCGCTGAGGCGTCGCGAGTGTGCTTCTTGCCGAGTACACGTTATATTTTCCAGCAAGAGTTTGGGAGGGTCAGCCTACAGCTACCATAACATTAAAAACAAAAACAAGTAGAACAATAGAAATAGGAAAAAAAGAAAAAATAAGAGCGAAGGAGAGGGTAAGAGGTAAATAGTGATGGAAGTAAAAAAAGAAAAAGGAGAAATGTAGAAAGAGAGAAATGAAGAGAGCCAAAAAAAAACGAAAAGAAAGAAGTAGATAGAAAAAAAAAGATAATACAAAGAGGGAAAGCGATAAGGAGTGATAGATAGAACTATACTTCGTTTCAGCTTCGGTCCGAGCGCGGCCGATGTTATGAGCGGAAGGGCCAATCATACAGCGCAAAAAGCGAATCGTCATGACGTACTCTATGCAGTTGCTAGGACCAGCCGGTATTCGCCGTGTCTCTGTGCGCGCTCCTCCGCCGGCTAGTCCTATCAAGAGCAGAGAGCACGCCATGACGTTGCTCTTTTTGCGGTGTCTGATTGGCCCTTCGGCTCATAACATCGGCCGCGCTCGGACCGAAGCTGAAACGAAGTATAGATTCATACTAAAGAATACCCAAAGCGATTGACAAAAGATAGGTAAAATTTGAAAAATAAGAAGAGACAGAAAGAGGAACAAAACGAAACATGACGCAGTTCTGCGCCCAGGGATTGGTTCTGCAGACTTTGATTGCGGGGTTATGGGAGCCGACCTTCTTATAATGGTATTCCCCTGTGGCATCTGTGTTCTTCCGCCTGCAAAAAAAAAAATATTCTCAAAGCACAAATACTAACAGAGAGGCGTATCAGCGGTGTGTGTTCCCTTCGATCATCCGCCGGTTTTGGTACGCTGTGGATGAAGCGTTCTGTGTGTTTTTGTCGCGCACTGGCCTGCGGGCTTGTTAATACTGCAAGCGGCATGAAGCACCGTTATGCCTTACATTGCCCATATGGTTGATTCTTGGAAAAAAAATAACTGATAGCAAAAAGAAAATGACGAAGCTAATACTGCAATTATGCTCGTCTGATAGAGTAGATGGAGGTTCTGATTGTTCTCGGTGTATAAATGCCACTTTTTTAAAGCTTAATCCTTAGTTCAAAAACATTCGAACTCGCGTTTACACTAAACGAATATATGATTGTGCTTCAGAGACTCTTTTATGTCTCATTTTTAAGCGATAACCAGGTTTAAAACGTTCTTACTGCAGACCCCTGATATATCTCGGGGAGCGCTTTATGAGCATGATTCGACGTGGTAGCAGCTCGCGCTCCTGATACCAAGATCTTTCTTCAAATTATTCGCAACCTGGTGTAATGGTTTTCGCTGCTTGCCAATTTATGTGAAAAACATACATAATTTTTTTTTCTTCTAGTGTTTCCGATTTCGGTTGTTCTTTCTTGCGATTTTTTCGAGCATGTAGAAGAGAACATGGCTTACGCAACGTGAGACACCTGTCTTAAATTTTCGCGACGATTCAGCCTGAAATTCTTCCAAACAGCTTTAATTATATCAGGGTTTTGTCAGAGCTCCGAAATTCGGAACGCAAAAATTTGACAAAACAGACGACATAAATAAATAAAAACGAGGCTTGAACAAGAGAAACATATCTCGCCAAAGTGGTGCGAATGCCATAATACGTCCCCAAACGCCCCACAGCGCCGTTTCTCTGTAACCGCACAAGCACGGGCACGCGGGATGGTGACAAGCCACTTAGGGAATCCAACAATAATGCAGATAATCGAAGCGCACACAAGAGGCTCGCTAGGAGGCGCACAAGAAAAGGAACCTGAAGCGTTTGCTCGCAGAGCCCTTCCAGAATAGGCTGGAACAAAGTCGCCTCAGCCGCAGTTGCTGTCGTTGCCATCGGCGGCGATGTGTACGCCTCAGGAGCTGGTGATTGTTAGACTCGCCTAAGAGCATTCTTGTGTCAGCCATTGGTTCCCTGAGTGCTGCGGGAACATTGACAGGAAAATTCGAGATCTGCATCCCGCGTTTTACTCTGCCATCCTTACGGGTAGCGCCTAGGTCTCCTGCGTGCGCAAAACAAACAATGCCTCCCTCGTCTTCGTTTCACTTTAGGCATGCAGCTGAACTACGACAGGGAGCACACTCTCTTTGTCAATCTGTATTACTCTCTCTCACTTTGGCTTTCCCGTTTTTGCTTTCTTGATTTTCTTTCTCTTTTTACGTCATTTTAGCGTTTTTAGTTCTTCTTTCTCTCTGTTTTTCTTCCTACTTTCTTCGTCTCATTCTCTTTAACCATTTTTTTCTCTCTATTTCATCGTTTAAATTCCTTTCTCTCTTTTTGTATTTATGTCTCTTCCTTTCACTTTTTTTGAGTCCCCATTTCCTTCAGTTTTATCCTCATCTTATATCTCTTTAATACCATTCTATGAACATTTTTATTCGTAAGGTCTCACTCATTTTCGTAAAGACTCTACATTTCCTGTCTGACCTGTTACCATTACCTTTCTTTTTTCTATGTTAACTCTTTGATCTCTTTTCTACTTTACTTCATTAATTCCCTTCCTTTATTTTTCTTGGCTCATGCTATACGCATGAAGTCGTGCACCTTCACCGGAAATATCTACAGGCACGACGCGGAGAGCTCATGCCATTTGGATCACCCTTTTCGGACGGCGCGTGTGTCACTGGATAGCGTCTTAATCACCCCCCCCGCCCCCGGCCCGCGTTCATGCCGCTTCGCGGCGATAGTCTGCGGCAGCTTATTACAAAACTATTAACCCAATTGGCCCTTTCGTACACGCCGCTTCGCGCCGTTTAGCGGCAACCCGAGCCCCGCCGTCCCCCATTGCACTTCCAGAAAGGGAGTCCCATACCATTTAGTTCAGCGAAGTTTCGTCGACAACTTCTCTTCTTTTTTTTCAGTTATAATTGTAAAAAAAGAAATGTCTTACATATCGACAATTGTTCAACAAAAAGGAAGTCTTAAAAAAAAAAAAGTAAGCCGACTCTGGATCGAATACGGGTTCACCGCGTATGAAGCGGACACCTTTACACTAAGCTACGTTACAGCTTTAAAAAGTTCGTTTTGACAATTCGTTCTGTACGAGACCCAACAAGTTTCGCGTCGTACGTATAGTCACTTCCGGTCAAGGTGCACGACGTCACGCGTATAGCGTAAGTCCTTTTTCTTTCTCCTTCCAGTGAGGCATGTTTACAGTACCCACTTCTTGATCTTCGCTGTCTCTCTCTATTTCTCAGTTCCAGATTATTGGTACGAATTTGAACATGTACAGAAAGGAACGAGGAGAAATAGACGAAGTAAAAGTCAAATGAAAGCAGAAGAAGAAAGAAACAAAAACACACCAAAATCTGTGGCAATAATAGCAGCGGACCAGCAGAGGCGACAGGAGAAGGATCGATGTCTTGCGCGAAAGCGACAAACATCGGCGGCGGGGCGGAAAAAAACAGCCGTCGGGGCATTCAAATTGCATCACACGCTCGGACACAGGCTGCAGAGGACAGTCCGGTCGCGGTCACAGTATTGGCAGCAAATGAGAGAAATCAGGGACGCCATAGCAGCAGGCGCCATCCTGAACCCGCGAGAAGAAACGGAAAGGTCTCAGGCAAACGTTCCAGTCACAAAAAGCAGACCCCGGTTTATTTATATGCCTTACCTACAAATCATGAAATGCGATCCTGTTTTCAGATTGATCATTTGATATAATGATTTAGTACGGCTAAAGTAAGCACTCAAAAGAGCGTGGATTTACTGCTTAATAGGCATGGGTGGTATTTAATGGACAGTATCGCTTAGTGCGCAGTTCACAGCTAATGCTCAGACGGTGTTCCCACGAATCGTCTACAAAGGACGACAATTTTATCAGACGATAAAAGCGCATCATGATGTCGTTGTCGCTGGTATAGTTCCCCTCATCGATCCCAGCGTGTGCTCAAATTCAGCTCCCCAGATATCGACCGCAATGAACGTCAATCTCCTTAACAGACAGAGATTTAGCGGTATTGAGCATACGTCGTGGAAAACGCACTCATACTTGAAATTATACCATGACGACTTGCCCACCGACGAATAGTTCAACTTTGACTAGAACGCACCGTGCCCAAAATTTAAGAGAATCAGGCATCGCTTCAAGAACAAAGCTTAAAACAAAATTCACAAATTCAATAGCGAGCGTGGACCTGACCCAAGTTGAAAACCAAAATAAGAAATAAAAACTTTTTGAGCACCGCTCCCGTTATGTTAGCATAGAAGGACTTGGAGCAACCTTGAGTATGTTCCACTCAGGACACTGGGTACATTCAAGACTTCGGTTATAGAAACGGCCATTCTCTCGTTTCACCGTCTGTATAGGCGCAATTTGCAAGCAAGAAGCAAAGCGAATTTCTAATGACCGGCGCTATTATTAGGACGATTTAGTTTGAAGCAACTTAATCCGAAAGCGATTTTGCATATTTGTGCTTAAGATATCCCGAGCCCATTCCAATGCACCACTAGTTAACCAATGACGTTTGTTGTATCTGGCTTGTATCTTTTTGTTCCCCTTGTATTGATGTGTATTCTCGAATACTTCGAAAAACGTACCTTGAAACGACCTTTTCGTTTGCTCGCACCGCAATTACGACTGACGAAAAGTTTTGAACATCTCAAGCTCATAGAGAAACAATTACTCACTTCAATATTTATTTTAGAGAGCATCAGAGCCGCGGGCTTTACACGTGCAGCACAAAGGAAGTTTATAATGAAATATTGCTTTAGAAGAATACGGGTCAATCATATTACTTATATTAGCAATATATTAGTCATATAACAATTTAAGGGGAGGCGAGCAATGATAATTCGAATTATAAAAAGGTGTTTAAAATAACAAAATTATAAAACGTATTACCTCTGCAAGTGGGAATTCTAACTTTGTGTCTAAGGCGAGTGCGCATGGACATAAGCGGGCAATATCTTCGCGTGAAAAACTTCGAAACATTTGTTTATTAATACATAAATAAAACTTGTTTTCGCTATATGAGCAAATGTTGGAACGAAAGGGCCGGCAGTGTCAGGTAGAATAAAGTTAGGAAATCGCAAACTTTAATTAAAATGTTAATATTAAGGCTGTTTAGATTCATAACTTTTTGTTTAATTCTATTAAAATCCATGAGCCGAGTTTAGTCAGAATAAGAGTTTTAATGCGCACAATGTTTACCCTTGTCATTGACTCTTTGTAATGCGCATCTAGATTACTTTCTGCACGTGCAACGTCATCTCAGAACCTTTGAGGCCGCTCTTTAACAGCGTTTATACATGCCACCAGTGTGTACTTAAAAAAAAGGAAGGCTTCAAATTAAATTGAAAAAGTCTTCAGTTGCAATGCCGCCGATGTATTGCTACATAATAAGTACATTCGGCTTCAAAATGAGAAGGCTCCGAAATACGATTAAATGCCTTTATACAATATAACTATATTTAGTAACACGAAAGAAAATCGAAAAACAAGACAATATTACACAACAAACGTTATCTTCCCTGTATATAGAAAAACACGCAAATCCGTGGCAACTTAGTAGACTGAACGTTCGCGAATAACCATTTACAGTGAATAACATCCGGTTTGATTATTTTTTTAACAAGAAAACAACCATTTCTTCTCCCTTTCCCCTGTACAATGAAACTGAAGTAGCGACCTCCATTTTTGGATGACCATATGTTAAAAATATAATATGCAGAATCCCAGAAACAAACAAAGCCGTGTCTATCCCATTCGTTTCCTGTTGAGCACGAGTGTCCGTTGCGATCGCAGAAAGAAATGTGGAGGAATAGCTTCGTCCACATAGTGGCAAAACTGCACGGCGTCGGAGCCTGCTCTCCAACGAGACGCCTGCAACAAAGACGGCACCAGGTTTCAATTTGTGGCCCGGATTCGATCCCTTCCCCAGCAACCAGTCACGCAATCCTTTCTCTTGGCAAAACCTATTAGACGAATAGGACAAGCACATGTCTTCGTACCTCGAGGGCGTTGACAGCCAGGACAAGCTGTCGGCACGTCACGTACGAAATATCCGCGCACGAAAAAAAAATGAATGTAAAATAACACAACGTACAATAGAAAACGTTGCTTCAGTGGCAAGAGGAGCTTCGCGCGCACGAATTGTCGGAGTGACACTCCTGTAGACAAGATACCGTTGACCAGACGCCTGCCGGGTCCAGCGAGACGTGCTGATCCGGGATGATCCGCTTTGAAGCGAGGGGTTCGTTCACCCCGCTTTCTAGGAAGTCCAATTTCCAGGAGCCTTGTCACCGATAGTTTTTTTATTTGATGCAGTCATGGTTTTTGTTGTTGTTGATTTCTTTCAAAGTGGCAAGTTTGGATTATTTTTTCGAGAGATTGATATGTATTCGCCTCCGGCCCCTTGGCTCCTATGTTACCATGCGCAATCTCTCTCTCTCTCTCTCTCTCTCTCTCTCTCTATATATATATATATATATATATATATATATATATATATATATATATATTTACTTTTTATCTCAAGTTGAAAATTTTACTCTCCGGTACTCTCCCTGTGAACTAAATTGATCTGTTTTATAGCCCTATTACTGTTCAAAGCTTTCCTTTCAACGAACAAAACACGCTCGGTCTCATAAATTTGCGTACCTACAACGGCTAATCTGCGCGCGATACCTTCACTTTAGCGCAGTACCACAGTGCCGCAGCGAGGAGGGTTATCTCGTGCACCTCGACCAACCGGTGAACGCCAATATTAATCAGGGATCTCCTTTCATCCAGCCGGAGTCTCCCTCCACCCCTCCCACTTCTTCGCCACAGCTGGATACTTCTTTGACCCGCCGAGATTCCCCGCGGAACGGCGGCGCTGGCGCAGAAACGGCTGCATCCATTCAGGGAGGTTCCGGAGGCTCGTCTTTGTAGCCTTAGCGTCGCCGATCCCAGACCGATGAGGGCTCTGAGCGAGGGTCCGGGCTCGCGGGGAGCGAATGAAGCGTAAGTGCGCCGTCCCAGGCTTCTGAGACTCTGCGAGGTGGAGAAGCGGAGTGTTCGACTTGGAAGAGTGACTTGGCTTCTGCCTTCGATTGCTTGGATTGTCTACTTTTGCTTGGATTAGCGTTAGGGCGTGGGGCCATTCAATCCCCCCTCGGTTTGTTGCGGTGCATGGGCTTCCGACGGGCTGGCTTGATTCGGCTGCAGGTGTGGCTCTTAGCTGTAGGCCTCCATATCCATCTGGTTTCTTGACATGACTTTTCGTGACTTACTTTTCGCCAGGTTTTGTTCTTTTTCAGGCGATAGCGAGAATAATGAAAGAGGTATACGGGGAAAATTAACCGAAAGACTCTTCATTCTTCCCCAAATTCACGTTTTGCATGCGTACAGTTTGCTGACTTGTAAAATACTGGACGCAATGACAGGTCATTTTATATTTATTCGACTTCACAAAGAAAGAAAATAAATTTTAAGAAAGAAAAAGGGGCCCCTAAGAATTGAAGTCAGATGGCTGCGTGAATCGGGATAGTAATGCCGATCATCGATGAACCCTTGTACGTCGCCAGGAACTGCGACCATTATGACGGTTCCCGGTTCCCTTCAGAAACGCCGCTGTTCTCAAAACAAGCCTACCACTGCCAACGCGGTACATCAAATTTAGCTCTCGCAATTTTCGGCCCTTTTCCTCTTTGTCCCTAAAAGTAGACGAGATCAACCTTGCTGGGAGTACGCACACTAAGTCAACATCCCGCAATAAGCAGGGAAATCGCTATAATAGCAGCGTCGGCCTGTAATGAAAAGAACTTGAGCCCCTTCTTTTAATTATTTGCCTTGCCTGCCTTCCTGTTTTCTACCTGGTTCGATATCTGCTTCTTTTGGGCGTCCGACAAACACCTTAGTATTGTCCGCTCTCCTGTACGTATCAATAATCAGCCCCGTCTCTCTTTTCCTATCACAACCGCTTTCTGTTTTGATAACTTTGTCTGCCTCCCACAAACCGATTAACCCTTTCATTCCATCACCCGTTTCCTTCTGTCCCGCCCATTAAGGCTTCCTCTTTTATAAAACAAGCTTGAATTTCTTCACTCTTTCCTTAACGTCGCTCTCCTTCCACCGTGTCTTGATCCCTAGCCTATTCCTTTCTCTTTAACCTATTGTTTGGATAAGAAGCATTCAATGTCGGCTTTCACTTGATCTTTCACAAGTTACTCTTTCTTCGCTGCGAGGCAATAGCGCCTTTCTGAACAAGACGAAATGATCGTCATAAAAGCGCTCTGCGGAGAAGATAGGACCGACACTAAACCGGGGACTAAGCTTGCGTGGGTACTTAGGGAAGATCACTTCCCTAAATACCCAAGCTGCTATTGACTTCTATCTTCGTCCCCATTTGTCACCCCCTCCACTTCGATTTTTTTTTCTTTTTTAGACTAAGGGGTGTCCTCGTTAGCGACTCATCCCCCAAACTAGGTCGTTCTACGTTTTCTCATTTTCGGGCTTCTGTCCCCAAAAATCACACCGACACATTTTCTGTGTTTGTTCATTAAATGCAACGCAGCGACTGTAAATTACGGTTGACATGTTCCCGGCCACCGCTTTAAACGTTGATGGACGTAATTTATCGCTCACTGCGTCCCTATAGTCCCTATACCTTGATCCCCCTCATCCTCACTGCATTGTTTATGGGCCTCGCTATCTAGCACGACGTAGACGCATACCCGAAATTTAAGAAGCGCATCTCATGCGTGATTTCACGCGAAGTTTATGGCGTAATTACTCCTGATATGTTGGGAGGCTTCAAAGAACATAAACAATTTTGAACTAAATCTCACATATTCATCCCAATTTTAAATTATTAAAGAAACCCAGATTATAGCTTAAAGGAAAACTACGACAAAAAAAAACAAGAACAATGGTATGGCGCTCTGTGGAGTCGATTCAACAATAATAATATTATTATTATTTTTATCTTTTTAGTCAGCGAAATTTTGAGGAATATTTTTTTTTCTGCAGAAAAACGCAGTCTTAAAATAAGAGCAATCTCTCCATTCTTCCGTTCTCGCATTATTTCGCGAATCGTTAAAAAAATAGCTTCTTGCGTTTCGAAATATGATGAGAAAATTACTGCCATGAGTTTTGACACAATCGTAAAGTAGCGCAGTTCGAGCAATTTGGGGCGTTAGTTTTAATATTACGGAATGCCTTCAGCATGGAATGATAAAAATCAAATACCAGTCCCTCGTTGTGTTGCAGAAGCGTCATGTCAGGAGGCCGGCTCAGCCAAACTGTGGAAATGAAATGTATGGCAAATTGCTAGGCAATTATGTTGCATACATGAAACAATCTAGCATCAGAAATGTTCAGAGATACTCTGAGTCAGCAGACGCCAGACGCCAACGTTCCCGGCGCTCTTCATCAGGTTGTTTAACGCCTATCATGTGTACGCTTCAGAGTTGTTCACTTCCTACACTGAAGCGACGCTACCGCTAATTTGGCTGATAAACCTAGCGATCCGCAAGAGCCTCCTGTAATCGCGAGCTCCTCTCAGTGCGCACAGGTCATCGAGCTCCTCCTCGCCATCCACTATGGTCACATGACCCCCGTTAAGCAATCAACGTTGAGCGCCTCACTACTTCTCTCCCAACGTCCAACCAATCAGTGTCGAGCCTCGCGGCCATGCTTTTATTTGGGTTTCGCGAAATACCAAACACCTAGCCAAAGAACGTTCACGTTACAAACTAAAAATAGGAGATGCGCATCAGTCATGTCAGCCGGTGGACAGTCCCAAAGCTCCGCGCGTGCTCCGGCGATGCTAGCGCGCTCATGGGGCGTCTACCTTTTTTCAAGTATATCTCAACGTCATAACATCATAACATCCTGAACCGTACCATATTTACGAATCTTCAGGAAGAAGAAGAGCGCGTTGAGCTCTCGCTCCCTTAACGGTTAATGGTGGCAGCATCCTTGCAGCAACACGGCAGGTAGGTTTACGATTTTATTTTAATCGCTCCCGAGGACAACAGCTGCTGCATTTCATTTAAGAGTTCTAGCCCTCCTCTTCATCTGTATCACGCAGAATATGTGTACCTCTACGCTTCGGGGGTCCGAGGGCCCAGACTCGCCCACTGCTACTGGGTCACCGTTGAGCGAACGTGGTCGCTGCGTCAACTCAGCCCTCAGAGCCCCTGCGCTAATCCGGTTAGCTTACCCGCCCAGCAGAATTGTGCTGCGGGGAAAGCGCAGCCACGAACGCACTCTCGACGGCGGCTGGGGTTGCTGCCGGAAACGCCGCCTTCGAGCGTGTCTTCTTTTCGCTCTGCGTTCGCGACAAGTAGGAAACCCCGGTAATTGGATTTAACGCAGCCCTGGTTCGTGCTTGAACTCTCCTAGTAGAACCTCAAAATGTCCCTGCGGCGGTAAGGGTGTTTCAACTTGTGCGGTACGAAGTGTCACTTATTCCGCTAGTATTTCTTGATTGATACAGAGAATTTTAACATGCCCCCCCCCCTCCTTTTACACCCTCCTGCAGAAACAAGTTAATTTAATGTAAATATCTAAAAAATAGTACCCTTAGAGACAGAACCCCAAGGTGAAAGAAGCAGAAATAAACAAAAATAACTTAAAAAAGAACACACTCAAAAAAAAAAGAAAAAAATCGGAAAAACGGCAAAACAGATGAGGCACCCCGTACTGCCGTAGATATGATTTTATTTAAATGATTTCACATTTTTTTGGTCTGCGAAAAAAATTACCGATGTTTTATCGTTTTACAGCCCGTCGGGTGTTTTCAAACGAAATCAACGTCCCTGTCTGAGCTCCGGAGCTGCTTTAGTATCCGAAGAGCTCTAGTAACAAGTCAATTGAAAACTCAAGAATGAGGGGTCCTGAATGATCAAGCAATAATGGAATGTTTTTAAGCTCCCGTCTGGTTGATTACGGCCACGATATGACTACGCTTTTAGTAAGTGCTGGTGTTCAATTTAGAGTTAGCAACAAGTAAAGTAAAAGAACGATCTAGAAGAGCGCAACCGAAACACCGGAGTGTACAGTTCCCGCCTGAGGAAAGCTTTTAAGCGAAATGCTACCTTCTGCCGCGCTGTAATAAAAAAAGAGATAGAGCAATATTAAATGAGTTTAACTGAATGGCTCTCCTAAAACTCTCGATCCCAAATAATATAGGTTCTCGAGCTACTATCGGGCATGCTATGTTTACAAATACTGCGACAGATACACCAGAGCTGAATCTAGTCCTGAGAACACAGCTGGTCAGAGCAGCGTGCCCTCTCACGTTGCAGCAGTTTGCCACACAACCCCCCCAAAAAACCTGGGATAGTCATTAAAAAAATACAATTAAAAGAGTACCGCAGCGACAAGCGTGCTTCCATCGCAGACGACAAGAGATGATTTTCTTAAGAGGTACGCGCAATAGAGAAACAAAGCATTGCTCGAACCTCCATGACCTTTGAGATGGAGCAACTCGGGTGCCTCAGCCCAGAGCTCTCCCTCCGGGTCTTGACTCCAGCAGGCCAGCATGAGCTCATGTCTAGCGTGATGGATGCACGCAAACATGCCCAAAATGGGAGTACAGCCGCGACAGATAAGGGGGAGAGGGGGGGGGGGGGGGGGTTCCCGTGGAATATATGTGCTCATGCCTAATATGGAAAAACAATCGCCTACAATCAAGCAGATCGTTAATAGAGAGTACTAAAATAGAGTGCCCCGAACCACTGTGTACGCGCAGAAGTTCCGGTCATGCCTAGTGCGACTTCCCAAGCGTTTTTCAGACGAAAAGCGTGGGGGGCCCTTATTCTAAAACTCTGAAATATGGAAGCGCATTGGTGTAGAATGCGTAAGCGGTTTGGTGCTTGAAGTACCCAGCTATTCATTGTGGGAGAAAATGAACCAGTAGTATAAGAGTTCACGGAGTTCCTGAGAGAAGGGAACCGCGTTTTTCTGCCTTTAGGGCCTGTTAAATAAACCATGCATCGCAGAAAACTCAAAATCTTTGAGAGTGTGCACACTAGGGGCTAAGATAGAACGCGAAAGTTTGACAACGTGATGATAACGGAAATAGAAGATGATTGAAAAGGACGAAATTTATTTATGAGCCGGCATCAACCTAATCCTAATATTGTCGAAACTACAATTGGTATTGTAGGCGCCTGTAGCACCGGTTTCATGACAAAATAGTTGTCAAAAAATATAAAAATATCTTTCTTTCTCAGAAGTGTTTTTTACTTATATAAATCACACAATCCTTCACAATACCGAGCTCTGTGTTAATGATATTAGACTTAAGTGGACGTCGGCTTCTAGATAAATGTCATTTTTCTCAATTATATTTGAATTCAGGCAACGTCATGTTCTCAAACTGTCGCCTTTATCCCAAACATTAGCGTCATATTCTCACGGAGTTCGAGCTTTCCGCCATGCATAGTTAATTTACCCGGACGAAAAACACGGTTTTCGTCTCTCGGGAACTTGGCTTTACATTGGTATCAAGCACGCAAAAACGAGCGAAACAGCTCAAATTCGAAATATTTGACT
Organism: Ixodes scapularis; assembly: GCF_016920785.2. NCBI lineage: Eukaryota > Metazoa > Arthropoda > Arachnida > Ixodida > Ixodidae > Ixodes > Ixodes scapularis. Next base: position 880,771 of record NW_024610115.1, on the reverse strand, counting down.
CTGTTTGAGACGAACGTTTTCAGAATATGACGAGGAAAAGCTTCTCCCGTAATCTGCGAAAGACTTACAACAGACTTGAAACACGAGGAAACTGCGTTCCTTCCGTAAAAGGGGCTCGGCGATGTCGTGTAAGACGCGGGGAAACAAGTTCCAGACTTTTTTGCCTGGTCAGGGCAACATTTCCTAAGTAAGAAAGCCAAAGTGTTGAATTTTCATCCATAACTCAAAGAGGTGATCGTAGAGCGCAGTTTGAACGCGAGTGGGACGTCAGCATTTGGCCGGGATTCCGGTTCTTACTGATTGGGCACGAGTTCTGGCCGAACGGTGACGTCAAGCTCGTCTCCAATCAGCGCCCTACGATCGCCTCTTTAGTGACGCAGAAATATTCAGCACTTGGGCTTTCTTATTTATAAGTTGTTCGTCAGCGTTATGCTACAAAGGGAAAGGGGATGACGGGAATTAAACGCAAAAAGGAAGAAATGATAGATGGAAGACGGGAAGGAAAGAGAAGAACAACGTCTGCCGCGGAGGTATGTATGTAGCAGATGGAACATGAGAGACAAAATAAGAGATAGGAATAGAGAAAGGAAAAAGAATAAAAGCGAAATATACCTATGTATAAAAAATTAGGGATAAATAAGGTAAAATAGAGGAAAACTGATGAAAGCATGAAAAAAAAAGTGTTAGAAAGAAATGCCACAATAACCTTAAAGATAATGAATTAGATACATAACTAAATGAAAAAGCAGGGCGCGAGAAAACACGAAAAAGAGGAACTATATATATATATATAAAAAATAGCGTGGTATACCAAGGCAGAAGAAAAACAAATGCATCATAGATTTCAACGACTTTTAGAGTGAGGGTGGTAAACTTTCTGGTGCCTGTTCTCGAAGGAAAGGTGCTGTATCCAATACAAGTGTTGAACGAAATATTCTACTTGAATGAAATGGCTCCCTCCTGGAAGAGATTTTATGAAATTATCATTTATATGATATCTTGCTGAGAGAAAATTCGAACATGACTTCGGCTTTCAAGTTTCTCAAAACAGAGTGAAAGATTTTTGATAAAGAACGCAATCTAGAATTCTAATTAAAAAAAAAACGACTGCAAAAGCAAGAAGCAGATTCCCAGGGGAAAATGGGGGCCCGAGAATATATAAAAAATATAGCACAGAAACAAATACCCCAAAATAACATAATGAAGACAAATTGGAACACGCTTCAGCAGGTTCAACTTCGGACAAAAGGACGCGACAAAAAAAAAAGGTGAAGGGACAAAGAGTGCGGCAGTTATTCGCACAAACAAAAGGGAAAGAACGAGTTAGATGTTGTATCAAAGTCAAGAAAAGAAACTGCATAAGGAAAAACAAACATGTATAAAAAAGAACGCTCGAACAAAAGAACAGCAACTTCACAACGAGTCGGGTTCAACGCGGAACAAGAAGGAAAGGAACGCACGTGGAACAAACACAATAAACTAAGTAAAATGAGGAATCGCCAAAAACGTAACACATGATCGGGCCTCTATTAAAACACAGCAACTAAAAACTGGGGCTCTAAATGAGAAAAAAAAAGAAGCCTCAGGGCGCTCTTCAGGCAGAACTACTAGACTTACAAATATGGCATAAAACGGCGCCAAGGACGGGTCAAAGGCATGGAAATACCGGAATGCACAAACACACCGCGTACTATAGCCAACCTTCAAGTACCCCAACTCTCAAAGCGCACACTCGCCAAATGTAAAATTCAAAACGTAATCGTTTCTTTTTTTTTCCTCTTTCTTTAAGTATTGAAACAAGCTGGAAATAGTTGGCGCCCCTTCCAACGGGGGACAATACTTCCGCGTAGAAAAACGTAAAAAAAAAAAAGAAAAAAAAAGAATTCATGTGAGTTTAATCAAAGTTAAGGCAAGCCCAGCCGCGTTTGAAGCCTCGAACATTCGTGAACAAGCACAGCATACCGATATAAACCAGCGACAGCGGCGACGCCTGGCATATCTCTTGGCCACAGCTGGTCGTTCGGCCTTTCTGAGCCACTTATATCTCGTCTCTCGTCGTTTCTGCGACGTACGCGGGGGGTGTCTTTGGTGCCGCTGAGTGACGGGTGACACCCCTCGACGGATAACGAACAAAATGTGGCACCCTGTTGCCCCTCCTATATGCTTTTCTTGCTTTTTTCCCCCTCCTTTGATTTTTACGATTTACGCTACCAGAGAGATGTTAAATTGGTTGATGTTTTCGCTCTATATATACGCCAAGTTTTCGCGACTGGAACGGTGGCACTCTTGAAACAAGGAGGGCTGCCCAACGGTCCCTGTATTGTTTTGGAGCCTTTCTATTTCTAGCAGGGCATCATAAACACCCCGTTCGCATTTGCGAGCTACACACCTTGGTTCGAACGAAGGAGAAACGCGGTACAAGCTGGGGAAAAGAGTTCGAAACTAAAACATCCTGGGAAGCCGTGTCGACTGGCGCGCCCTTAAAAATAATCTAAACCTCGTGTCGGAATGTCGACCGCCCACTCAAAATAGGGCCTTCCTTCGAGTTTATTTATATGGAGGAATACAACGAGGGCGCTGCTTTAGTTTCTAGCTCAGTTAGTTGGTCTAAAACAGTGCGGGGAAAAGAGGTTGCTGTACCAGCATTTTTACACTTCTTTCCCCTGCAAAAGAACGAATAATGTTTATATCGCGAAAAAAATTTAAGAAATGTGTCTTTTGTAAAATTCATTTTCTATATTTACACATGTCCAAAGGGGCCGTAGTAGAGGTACATGAAAGTTCTGCGTCTGCTTCATCAGCAAGGTGTAGTAGTATTGCAACTCTTCAGGTCAGACGAGCCTCTAGCGTTTCATCACACTTGTTACTATACGTGTATTCTTTAAGTATGTATTCGAAAAAGCGTTCAAACGTGGTTTAGCCAGCCGATTCTCGCCACCATACTACTGAGTGAAAATAAATGCAGAAATAACGAAATGCGAAACCAAAACTACTAAGCTCGTTTCTCTCTCGAAACCTTTCAAATAGCAGGTTTGACAAAGGGCAGGTTTCTTTTGAAATGTAAAACATCCTGGAAATATCTAGACTCGTGAGCCTTCGCCCTTAAACAATTATGACTCGTATCAAAACGTCGACACCAGACGCAGTACGAGCAGTTTTGTAGGTGTTACCTAAAAAAAGTAACGAAATACGTTATAAAAACACCCCAGACTGGGAAAAAGAATGGACGAACAAACACAGGTGTATGTTTGTCCCTCCTTTCTTTTTTCTCCATGCTCGGGGTGTTTGAAACCTGTGTTTGTCCGTCCTTTCTTTTTCCCTGCCTCAGGTTGTTTTTACAATCTTCAACTAAAACCAGCTCGTTCGCGCCCTCACCTTCCGTTCATTAAGGAAACACGTTGCTCGTTGCTCAGAAAATAAAGAAACCCGTTACCAAACAACGTTACCACAAAAGTATAAGGAACGCGTTACCGTTACCGATAAGAAGTATCGCAGGTTACCTTTGCGTTAGTTTTAGTTATAAACTGACGGCAATGGCGTTTCTTTGGCGACAAAGTTTTTCGACACTGGGACTAAGGGCGTAGTCGTTTTTTTTTACTTCTAAAGTGCGACTTTTTGGCGTAGGAAAGAGAGAAGCGAAATATTTAAGGTGCGTGGAATCAGTGCAATATTTAAGGTATTGGCGCGCTAGACTTCGTTTCAGCTAAGCCCTGACGCAGCCGACGCTACCAGCAAGAGGAACCAGTTCAGCAGCATCTAAGGCGCAAGGCATTTTTTTTTTTCATGATTGGTTCAGCGATGATAGAACATGCACAGAAACATGACGAACACCATGATCGTGCCCTTTTGAAGCTGTATAATTTCTCCCATCAGCTCTTAGCGTCGGCTGCGTCAGCACTTAAAGTGAAACGAAGTACAGAAACACGAAATTGAATTAAGTGCATTTTTAGGGTGTTGGGAAGAAGGTGTAACGAGTAACGTAACAACACCACCCGTTACTTGATATAAGTAACGTAAGTACGTTACCCGTTACAGTTTTCGAAAAGTAGTACGTTACGACGTTACCGAAAAAAGTAACGTGTTACCGGTAACACCGCTACATCTAACGCGTTACCGCCAACACTGCTGGTAACGCGTTTATCCACCGTCCACTTCGTCAAAGGATGATAAAGGATGAATACAGAAGGCTCTATTAACGTTGAGCTTGTTTGGTGATCCAAGACTTTGTAAGAAAAGAAAAGGTCATATTGATTTTTTCTCTATTTTTTACCAGTGCAAAAAGGATGTATTACCTTCAAATTAACGTACCGAAAACCTGAACTGGAAAAAGTTAAAATTAAAATAAGGTGCACCTCAATTCCGCTTTCTTTATTCGCGCATTCCATCAGGTTGTAAAGTGCTCAAGGAGAGAAACATAAAAGCTACATATTGCCGCGCGCGCAGCTGGCCAAGTAGGCAGCGCGCGCGTGGCCCAACGATTATCGCGCTTGCCTCCCGCGCGAAAAGCTAGGGTTCGAATCCTGGGAGTGGCGTGTCTTTTGTTTATTCCTGCAATTTAGTGTTCTGGAGAATTCGAGAATCATGTTGCTTGTTCCAGGCCCGAATGTTCTACGCGTCGAAGTTTCTACGCCGATTATTCCAGAAGACCTCTCATGTACATAAGGGGCTCCGCGTGGCGAGCCACAGTCAGTTTCGCCCCAGCGCTCGACTCTGCTGTCTCGCCGACTTCGACGCCCGCGACGCTTTATTATTATTTTTGTACCCTTTTATTTTTGGCACAAGTTCGCCACATTAAACGTTTATTTCTTCCTGTTTATTTCTTGTTTATTGGTCACCACCCGTGACAATATCAGATGTCCTCTTCAAGGTAGAGCTGTATTGCAACACCGCAGACCGGCTTAATCTATCCTTCTTCGCAATCTTTATTATACACAGAGTCTTTACTTCATTTCTTTTTTATTTTATCCATGTTGCTATATTGTAATATACTCCGCATATTCTCGCGGCCCTTCCACCGTGCGAGATTATATCCCCATAAAACTCTAAAAATGCAAGCCCGAAAAGTAGGAGCTAATGGCCTGCAGAGAAACTTTTCAAAAGCGCCGTTCTCGCGCGAAAAAGGTGCTTTCTAAAGCGGTGCCACCCTCACAGGCGCCCCATTTCCTCAGCGTTGTTGTCACTTGTCGATAACCCCCCGATGCGTATAGCCGCTTCTTTTAGAGTCTGCAAATGATGGGGAGGGGGCACCCCATTCACGCTTACAGGCGTGAGAGGGGTGCGTCGCCTGTATGCGCGAGGAAGAAGTAGGTATACCTACATCATTATTATGCAAAATGTGTTTTGCGAACACTTGCAGGCTTAGCTGGTTCGATGAAGGACTCCGCTATCTGAAGTACGCCTGCTAACCAATGCCTCCTTCTTTTCTTTTTCTTTTTTTTGGAGGGGAGGGGGAGCGAGGGTAACAGTACAGTTTCTAGCTTGAGTTGAAAGACCCCAGTTTCTGCTTTTTAGCTCGGAATGTAAACTTCCCAAACTAAACCCTTTCCACACGTTCACGGCGTATTTCTCTCCAAAAAGAACGGCTGTCACGTAGATTCCTGGGAAGTTAAGCAACTTTTATCAATATGAAAGTAGGAGAAAAGCAAGCACGAATTCTTCTCGTCAATTTCGGTTGGTCGAGAAACTTTTTTGTAAGGTCCCTTCGACAGAGCGAACCGTCTTCTGTATGTAACAACAAGCAACACGCGCGGCCAACGATATTTGACGGTAAGAACGAAGAATATTTAGTTGTTTTTTTTTTTGTTTTTTTTTGAGGGGGGGGGGGGGTACTGCTTACTGCCATGTCTTTCCCTTAAAATGCTAGTTAGCGCTGAAAACTATGTGGCAACATGTATGCAGCCAGTAGTTCTTTTTTTTTTTAATGTAGCAAAACGGTATACCGGAACATCTGTAACTTACCAAAAAGCTAACATGCCTACCGCACAAGGAGCACAAATCCCGTTAAAGCCATTACTTTGATGTATACCGCGGTTTGTTTCGTCAAATCATTATGTAAATCACTCTACATAAACCGTTAACTAAACTTGTATTAACTTAAGTCTTAATACCGAGTTAAACAGCTAGGTCACTCGGCCACAGAGCAAACGTTTCGCTCGACTCATCGATTCGTACCACGCACTCAGTAAGAAGAGCAATGGAGCTAGAAAAAAGAAGCTATTAAAACAAAACAAGATTATCAAGCCCCCATTTCAAACATCCCTATACCTAAAAATATAATAAAGAAATGTTAACGACACATGGACAATGAAACAAAAAAACTGTAGGCAATCGCGAAGGACTCTCTTCAAGACTCGTCAAAGGGTACCGAGTTTTCCAAAGTTATGATGCTGCCGGGGCGATCGATGGATCACGACCGCCCACACTCAATCCCTGAGCCTAGTGAATACAGAAACAAAAACGTGTGTGTGTGTGGGGGGGGGGGGGGGGGGGGGGGGCCTTTGGTATCGAGAGCCAGCACAAAGTGTGCTCAGCGAGTGAGGGATCTTCGAGTGAGCTTGCCTTGAGGCGCCTGTCTCAGGAGAGCCTGTCGATGTCCGATGTATCGCGGCATCAAAGCAGATAAAGCAAAATATACAGCCAAATATAAAATCGATTTCCAGTTTAGAGTAAATCTTCTGTGCCCTCGCAGAAAAAAAAAAAGCAGCCTAAAGAGTAAGAATATAAAAAAAGCACCCGGCGTTAGGCTGCAAGTTCCACATTCGGTTTGAACATAATCTAGCAAAACAACAGGAAGAAAGAAAACATTTTCAGCTGCATGCATTTTTTTTTTATTTTACAGTCTTATGTTTCTTTTTTCTTTGCCATTTTTTGTGTGTGTATCAAAAGAAGGCTTTGCTAGGGAAGAGCAACTCTTCGTAGACAACCAGGCCGTATTGCTAAATTTCCTACTTTACCTACCGGCGGCTAACGCGGATTGGATACGAATGCCGCATGAGCATTCGGCCGACACTCGTGTCCTCGCCGGATGGACACGAACGCCAGCCGAAAGGTGGCGCAATCTGCCCAATCTGCGTCCCGCGTAGGCCCACGGTAGGTCACGCACGGATTTGCACATGTTACTCGATAGAAAAAGATGGAATAGATTACAATTACATTTACTCTCGGTTAAAAAGCATTCAATTAGATTACTCAGTTTTTTTAGGAGAATAGTAATTTACCGTTACTTGGAAAGATAAACGCGACTTTTCCGATCCCTTAATATTCCAAGAAGACACATTTCTCAGCCAGTTAGAAAATGGGACTTTCGTACTACTCATTTCTGGATTAAAATCACCGAATTATATAGACTGTTTATCTTCTTCAATCACCAATTTCGGCGAATCAAGAACATCTCATTCGAAAATTTCTTGGTAGAAAATTTGTAAACAAACGGCGTCATTAGAATGGGGTGGGCAAAGTTGCAATAGTTAAAAAAAAAATGTTGTACTTTGAAAATTGTTCTTACTCTCGTGAATACTTTATAATAAAGTTTAAAATATAATTATAAACAAAACAACAATCGATTACCAGTTTTTTATTACTAGTAATCAGTCCCGCACAAGTGTGCATAACGCCGAAATCGATCAATTAAGGAACGCAAGCGATCTCAATTTTCAGAGGGGCGAATTCGTGGAGGCATTAACTGGACGCCTTTGGACTCTCGACCCTTGACTTCGATCGCTTCGTTTGGGACGCGTACGTTTGTCAGACCTGCAATTCCATATGCCCGTTCTGTTTGCGTTTGCGAAAATTAGGTTGTGTTTGCAGAAGCGGCTGCTCCGCCGCCTTTGCAGCGACTGTCGTGTCGGCACTTCGAAACGCGATCGGACGTTTACGCCATCACCGGTTCCTACCATTTCTGTTTGAGACAAAATGGAAGGGGAGAGGACAGAGAGGAGGCCGAGAGGAGGCCAAGAGGAGGTGCACGGCAAGATTCACGTGACTGAGTGTCGTGTTCGACTGCACGATTTAACGACCTCGGGAGAATTCGGCACGCAAAGGGAGTCGGTAATGAGACCTCGCTACGTGCAGTTCGCGTGCGACGGTCGCTGAGCTTATGCAAACGCGCCAGATTGAGTTCGAAGAGACAAAGTGCCGTGAACGTAATGACAGCCCGACTGTCAACGAGATACATCACTCGTTTTTTTCTGTTCTCGGTCAGCCTTTCGAATCTGCCTCCCGCGTATTAAAACCAAAAACTAAACAGACTTACAATAATAATAATAATAATAATAATAATAATAATAATAATAATCTTGTTGTGGTTGTTGTTGATGTTGTTGTTGTTGTTGTTGTTGTTGTCGTTGTTGCTGTTGATTTATTTTCGTACACAGTGAGATTCAAATAGTAAGTACGGGCATATCAAAGCCAGCAGAGAGTTTGTATGATGACGCCCCTAAAAACGATAGTAATCAATCATTCAATTAATCAGTCAATGAGTCTATTGTACAGTGCCCAGGAACAACCCTGAGGTCTTGGTGCTGGTACACTAGTGGATAAAAAGTACATTATAGATAAAAATACAGAAAGATAATGAAATGCACACTATACTTGGCTCAGAAATTAAGACATGATGTGTTTTGTGAGAATAAAAGAAAAAGACCATATTTAAACATATCACCAGGCAGTAAAAAAGTAATTAATAGAATGAAAATAAATATGAGGCAATAACAGCAGACACGGAACACAAGACCGTAGGACAACGATTGCACCACCAAAATGCACGCCATATAGATGACGAAACTCGGAAATACCAGAGCCCTTCACCAACGCTCAACTCGCACGTGCAAGTTTTTTGCATAGAGAGGACAAACGTCCTGTAGCATGGTGGGAAACATCAAGTTTATCAGATTAATGGTTCAAGCGCACCGCCATTATAACAATTGTGTATGCACACGTGGAGCTCTAAGGCGCCGTTCAGATAACAGGTTCGAAGAATAGATGAGGCCTGCAACGTTTTAAACAAAAATAGTAAGTCCGCGTTGTTCCGATGCCGGGGCAGGCTAGGCACACCATCACGCTTTAACGCAGCCTCATACGTTAAACAGTGAACATCCTCCTTAATGTAGCGATGTTTAAAGAAAGAAACTTTTTTTTTTTTTTCACTTGTTCGATTTCCAAGGAGGACGTTTTAGAGATTTCATTCCAAACAACTAAGGCATATTCTAACAGCGACCTTGATAACGAACAGTACAAAGTGATAAAAAGCAGTCGTTTTTTTTTGTTTTTTTTTAACACCTGGGTTAAGGGAACGAAACAGCCAACATTCGCAATGCGAGTCAACAAGCTTACCAAACTTAACAAAGTGATCAGAGAAACACAAGCCAGAATCAACCAAGACTTTGAGACCTTTTATTACACTTACTCGAGACAAAGTCTCCCCATGAATGCTATATACATAAGAGATATTGTGAGTTTTCCGGAGAGTATCGTGACCTTGGTTTTGGACGGGTTCAAAAGAAGGACGTTGTCAGAGCAGCATGGCTAGAAAGAACATGCATGGCTTTGGAGCTTAGCACAATCATGTTCAGTAACCATTTCTCCATACATTTTTATATAATCAGCATATTGAAGGAATGAAGAATATAAAACAGCAAGAGAGACATCATTGACCAAAAACTGTGAAAAGAAGAGGTCCTAAAACATATCTTTGAGGAACTCAAGAGCGTGAACTGTACAACGAAGAGTTAATAGCGAGTTTTAGTAGACCGTGTTTCCCCCTCCGCTAACCCTCCGCTACGAAGAAACCGCCACTGCGCCTGCGTGCCGATGGCCTTGGCTGTAGAGTTTCGGGTAGTGGAGGGGCTTAGCGGAGCGGGAAACACGGTCTACTAAAACTCGCTAATAGCGAGTTTTAGTGGACCGTGTTTCCCCCTCCGCTAAGCCCATCCGGTACCCGGAACCCTACAGCCAAGGCCGTCGGCACGCAGGCGCAGTGGCGGTTTCTTCGTAGCGAAGGGCTAGCGGAGGGGGAAACACGGTCCACTAAAACTCCCTAATGTTGTTGACTACTTACGCCTCTCTTTCTGACAAGTAGTTTCTGAACCAGTCGTGTATTGAGCTACATACTTGGTAGAAGGAAAGTTTGGATAAAAGAATCGTGTGACTGACTACGTCAAAGGCCTTGCTTAAGTTAAAGTAGACAACGTCTAACTGACCACTTTTACTTATCACGCAAGATGCGGTAGACATGAAGCTAACACGATTTGGAGTCGCTGATCTGCCGGTCATAAAGCCATGCTTATGGGGAATTGCTACGTCTCGATGTTTGAAAGACAGGAATTGATGGACGACCATTTCAAAGAGCTTGGGAAATAAGGATAGAAGAGAGATCGGTCTATATTACAAACATCTTTTTTTTTTCCCGACTTTAGGAACGAACAACAGCGGTGACTTTCCACATTTCAGGAAAGGTTGCCAGCCTTAAGGCGTTGTTAAATACTGAGCACAGTACCGGCCTGGATATGTCGTGAGAGGTTATGAGGATCGCGGAGGGAATGTCGTCGAACCCTACTGATAATGTTGCTCTCATTTTTTTAATAGAGGACCAGGCGCGCACCTCATCGACATTAATGCAACTCAACAAGTCACGAAACCCACCTAACTGAGGCAGCGCAGATGAGAAACACCGCGTACTATCCTTGTAGACTGATCCGAAATGCTCAGCAAATAACTCAGGCATGGACGTCGAATCTTGGACAGTTCTCTACTCGATATGCCATCCAGAAAGTGATTTAGTCTACTCCCAGAATGTCTTTGGATTGTTGACAAGATCTGATTCCTCTGAGTAACGATGCGCCTGGCGGTCGCGATTTAGGACTGCTTTGCATTGCTTTCTGAAACTCTTATATTTTACCTCCCATTTTGGGAGGTAAAATATAGACATATAATGCTCGGTGGGGTAAAATCTCGTTCGCGACGGTACACCTGACAAATAGGAGGAAAGAAATCGGGGGAGCCGATGCTAGACCACAATCATGTTTGAGTTAAACAAAGTATAAAGTAATTGGATAAGGTAGCATTAGAGCGAAAGCAATCGGTTTTTGTACGGAGGCCGCGAACATTTTGGTGAAATAAATCAGTGTGACTCATCATTGGTTTATAATATTAATAACAATATTAATTTTAATAATAATTTTTATTTCCATCGAAAATTTGATGTATGCAGCTTCACTATCCTTCGCGCCCTTACAATGACCAACTGCTAGTGTGCAGGAAATGCCGATACATAATGCAAAAAATGATCTACTAAAACGGCATGCACTGATAGTGGAAGTTTACATGCACAAAAAAAATTACGAAGAAACTACAATTGAACACTTTCCTAAACATCAAAAGCAATCATTCAGGTGCTAAAATATATGCGCACATTGTTATAGGTTAGAGTTTCAACATCAACATAAACAATAAATGGAAGAATAAACTTAATTATCTTAGAACCATAATTTGTTCGCTGAGTAACCATCCTCCGTTTCTCCTTATGACGAGTAGAGTACACCGGTGAATTTTCCTTGGGCAACTCAAGGTTGTTTTAAAAAATGTAATTCTCTCGTTTGTTTGTTTTTTGTTCTTTTTTCTCTCTCTTGAAACTAGTGCATATTCTAAAATTGCTTAATTTATAAACAATAATTACCTGAAATATCCCAAAAGATTCAGCAGTGTGGAAGTCGTGAGACGCTTTAGATATGCCTCTTAATATATATTTTATGTTAGTGATTGTTCATGTACACCGAAAGGAGGTAGAACTATGTTAAATTAGAGTAAAAGAAGGAGCTAGGCATTCACAAATTTAACATTAGTTGAAAAATATAATTGTGACGACATATAATTCTCGCTACGCTCGCTAGCTTTGGAAGGATATTTTGTTTTGAAGGCACGGGCTATCTCGATTTAATTCAAATTTAGTATTAAAGGGTCACACAACACCCTACTTATTTTGAGCGCAGAACATAACCACTTTCGTTTTACTGCCCTTAATTCTGACAGGGTCGCTGATAATCCTGGACTCTGCCTTAGATAAAATCAGATTAGCTACACCTATTAAATCATCACTTGTTTCTGAAACAGAAAAGCAATAAGCTCGCCTCATCCGCCAAGCTTACAAAGTTCATTTCCCACACGTATACACTACGGGTAAAGAAGACGCTGTTAAAATCGAGTGTTCGGAACGATAATGAGATGCTGGCTAGTCGCCACGCCCCGAATTCGTTAGGCTCCCTGTGGCTATAACAACGTAAAAGAAACCAAACACTCCTCGAAGGTGCGTTTTTCTAGTACGTTTTTATACGCCAGAGCATTGCAAACAAATACGTCAGCTGGGAAAGAACAAAATATTGCAGTTTTCGAGCGTGCGACGACTGCCAAAACGCTTCTCTGAGGTTATTTTTTTATACATTATTTGTTTTTGTAAGCAGGGTGCTTTTGTTAGGCTTTACCAGCTTCTTTTAAAGAAGCCGTGATACCTACACTATTGCGGTTTGTGCAGGGGAGTTACACGGCCAGAGGGACATAATATGGAAGGGAAGCCGAGGGAGAGAGGGGGGGGGGGGGCAATCCTAACGATATGTCAAATAATTAACTGGAATTTGTTAAATAACCTTTTCGTCACTGAAAATAAACATATGGTGATATTTAAAAACTGACTGAGCCTCATAATAAAAAAAAAACACTATATCAGTCATATTTAAAAAGACTGAGCGCGTGGAAAGCTCAGTAGTACGCTAAATTTACCACTCTTGGAACAAGCAGAAGATCGTCAATGAGAAAACGAGGATGAGAAAACACAAAAAACCCGCCCGAGCACGTCATCTCAGCACTAGCTTCGCGACTGCTGCATGAGGGGTACCTTTAGCAATTGAAGAAAGAGTAAATAAACAGCCGAGCTACCTGATGTTACACATAGTTGAAAAAAAACGCAGACAACGGACGAAAAGAGGGACAAACACAAAACGTCTCAAGTTGAGACGATTCGTGTTTGTCCTCTTCTTCATCTGTAGTCCCCGGTTTTTTGTTTTTTTGAAATATGTGTAATTTTTGCAGTCCACCGTGCTTCTTATGTGCATCAAATTGTTTTCTTTATTTCTTTATTGACTGATGTAGTGGCTTTTAATGAGGCTCAGCAACGTTCTGATTCAAAGCATGTATATTTTATAGTAAATAAAAGGTGAAGTAACATGTGTTAGTTAAATATCCGACTTAGGGTTACAAGTAGTTCACTGCCGATGTCCCGCTGGCCGTGTAAGCCGTCTTCGGAGACTGCATTAGTGTATCTTTCAAGGCCTTTTTTTTAACTAATGTGTAAAGCCTTAAATATACCCTGTATATTTGCTTATCGCGCTCATAGGACAACGCTCCAAACAACGAACACCTCAATGGTATATCAAAGGTGGAAACAAAAGTATCTCTCATAACAGGCAAGTCTCGCGCAAGGTTGGGCAGTGTCGGGATCCAAATGTACCGCGATAGTATTTTAGAAATACATTTCGTATCCGTATTTCTGTATCGCGATACATTTCTTTAACCAGTATCTGTATTCCTGTATCGAAATACATTTGGGGTGTTTCTTTGCATCGCCATACAATCAGGATGTAAGGTATTTCGTTACATTTCTTGAAAAATACCTCCCCCCATCCCCTCAAAAAAAAAAAAAATCCGAACGCCTTTTCTTTATATATTGAGAACTAAAGGCTAAGGTGATGCTGGGGCATTGTTACTATGCATCCAAGGTTCCTTCTGATTCTCTAAACTATTTCTTTATGCGTCCTCTTTTCTCTTCTGATAGGTGTTGCGTAGTCAGGGACTCGAACCAGGTGGTGTGCCAGGAGTGGAGTCGGATCACCTTCTGCCGCAGGTCCCTAAATATGGATTTTATGAGTCACTGTTTGCTGGCCTCCAATGCCCGCTGCCAACCATCTCTCTTGCCTTAGCGTACACAGTAGACAGTATACCCAGCCGGCAAAGCTGAGTCACAGTCTGTTGCAGCACGAGCCTGAGCCTGCTGGTGGTTAACTTGAAATAGTAGGACGACTCACGAAGTGAAGTTCAACACACCCGAATACCTCTGCTGCTGCGCCCGTAATACTGCAGGGCTCAAGGGTACGCCATCAGTCGACGTCAATGTGACCCGTTGCTCCGGTGATCCGACATCCAGGAAGGAGACCAGACGTGGCCTCGCTGTGCCGACCCAGACTTCGTACACCTGCGACTTGTCTCGAGCGCGTTGTTTCTCGGAGAGCTCGCACCTGTGCCGGCAATATCAGGATATCAGGTCACAATCCATGAGGTCGCTGTTTGGATAATGCCAGGCAAAACTTGAGGACTGCAATCCACGCATGGGTGGCCGAGGGTCGACAGGAAGGACCGTCACAACAGGCATTCCACCGTATTGTTTTTTCAACCGTAAAATACAATAAGACATAGGATGCTTCAGGTGGTTCACTATTCTCAAAAATTACAAATGACAGTTCCTCCACGATCTTCAACGAGGTAACCTACAACGAAAGTACGTAATGTCCTTTCATACAGCAGTGCGGTAAAGTTTCATGTTCAAGGCCACACCTACAGAGAAATTATACCAGTTCATTCCACCGTGACGTCATGCGATGAATGTTGACAGGGACGTCCTTATTAAACAGGGGCGTGGTGACGTTTTGATGGGATTTGGGGTGACATAGAATTTATTTAGAGGTCGAAGGCTTTACGCATCCCTCGTCAGAAAGACAGGATGTCAGGGAAGGGACAGCAGTCAGTCCTTGATGGAACCTTTTTTTGAGCCCATTGAAGACACCTTGTCGTCCGAAACCACTACCTTCAAGGCGAATTGCAAATCCTATGGGAAAGTAATTTCGGAATCAAAAACTTCCACTTCAAACTTCAAGCTTCATCTCAGTTGTCGTCTCAAACAAATTTGAAAAAAAAAATGTATTTCAGTATCAGTAGTTCTGTATTTGTATTTCTGCCCTCCCTAAAATGTATTCCCGTATTTGTATTTCCAAAGACTTTTTGCCTCTATTTTAAATGTATTTCCGATACTATCGCGTTACATTTTTAGAGATATATTTTAGTATCAGTATTTCAGCTCTACTTTAATGTATCTCAGTATTTGTATTTCCAAATATAGTTTTGGGTATTTCTGCCCAACCCTGGTCTCGCGTAGCGGAAAGATATCTCCTAGAGCAACGCAGAACGACTCAAACAGCGCAATGCGGGTGTCCTCTTCAGAACCTACCGCTACCTCACGCTGGCACATATTATGAAACCACACTCTCAGTACCTATGTGGACAATATTGCTGGGCTACTTGGAAAGTTGCAGCAGCTGGACGAATGTAATTGAAAGACGGATGTTGCCCGTGGCAATTAAAATGACGCGGTACGAACTTGGAATAACTTATTGCTCCGCTCCGCTTTTTGTGAAAATACATTGTGCGACGCCAAAAGGCAACGCGACTAATTAGAATAAAGCTCCGTGTTTTCAAGGATGGGACCCAATTGTTCCAACGGTCGCTTTCCATCGCCATTGTTCTCTTCGGATGGTAAGAGACTGAACTGGCAGTAATTAATTAATGGAAGGAGAACGCTCAACAAGTATGGGTTCGTGCAGAAAAAATAAATGTTAAGCGAGATAAAAATGATAAACAAGTAGCCGAAGCTTAGTGATGAAAAGAATTGTTCTTGCACTCCGCGTCTCTGGTTTAAATTAAAACGTTTCAATATGTTCCCTTCCTCTTTGACGCTGGACCACTCTCTCTTCACCCTCAGACATGCACTTTGTGGGATTTATCGAAAAGAAAAGAATAAAGATGGCTTGTGATGCGGGTGAGGCTAGCGCGCGCTCATCACCAGCCCGGGTTAGAACGGGTGTGGACAGAAGGGAAAACGGTTGTCAGTTTTCGAGTCTCCACATTGGCGCCCACCGCCCATCGCCGAGGCCTCACCGACCGCCCGCACCGGTGAGTGGTGACCAAGGAAGCACGCCTGTCCTGGCCACCCTAGCATCACTAGCAGAGGCCACTGCTCCCAACGCAACCTCATCGTCGACGTAGGCTGTCCAGTGACTGGAGACACACGGCGTCACCATGCCCCCTGCCAACAACTCCACAATCGTGGTGTCTGCTGTGGTAGGGGACCAATGAAAACCACCTGCAGAAGAAACTTCTTTCTCCTCCCTCCCTCCTCCCTCCCGCCTCCCCCCCCCCTCCCCAAGAAAGTAATCATGTGGGATTTCTCGAAAGGAAAAAATAAAGATTGCTTGTGAGTGGGATGAGGCTAGCGCGCGCTCATAACGAGCGCGGGTTAGAGCGGATGTGGACACCAGCGGAAGGGTTGTCAGTGCTTGAGTCTCCCACAAGCTGAAACCTCAAATACTCTTACGAAAAAGTGCTCCAGTTTTAGCTCATTTTGTGTAGTTCTTAGAACGAGTAAGACGTCCAAATGGTCCTTCATGTTATCGCATAAGCCGTGCTCCATCAAAGCCAGGAATAATGGCCAAATATTTCAATCACGCCTCCCGATACCAGATTTAAACGAAATAGCACGAAAAAGGCACTTCGACAAACATGCAAATATTATCGCCTTTTCTCAGTGCGCGCAACCTCAGAAACTATGATTATCCCTTTTATGCAAGTAGGATGCGTGCATTCACACAGCGAAGTAGAGCATGTTTGTGTAAGTTATAAATGCACTAGAGCGCGCATGCGAGCGAAAGAGCTCCTGAAAACGAAGTGTTTCTAACTCGGGAATTCTGAGGCTTTTTTTTTTTTCTCTATGACGTAAGGATAAATTATACGCCGACACAGCATACACAAAGAAGCGAGAACAAAAGAGATCCACGGCTAACAAGAGCTTATGTTAATGGTTTTCATTTTCCCTCGGGACACACCAAAACAGACAAATGCGGAAATTAAATTAGCCGAACGTCGTCTCGTAGTTGAAGATGCTGGTTTGTATGTAGACTCGCCCAAATAAATGGACAACAAATCTTCATTTTAAAGTAGCAGGTATGCAATATTAGCTGAATTTTAAAGGAAAATATATTAAAAAATAAGCACGGTCTGCGTCCTGAACAAAATAGCCAAACAATATAATACATGCGCGGAGAAAAAATTGAAAATTCACTTCAAGTCAGTCGATATATTTTTAATGGCTCTATCACTGTATAAGGGCTGCGACATAATATGGTACGGATAAACCCAGACCCCGTTACATTCAGAGATGTCTACGCAAGGGTGGCATTAACCTCCCAAGCCAATGGAAAATGGAAAATTATGTTTAGGATGTATTATCTTAAAGTTGTTCGCGTTTGAGAGTTCTTTCTTGCGCTTTGAATAAGAAAAGAACTGGCTCCAAGGTATCGTTGCCCGTCGTAATATCTGTACTCCGTTCGCCCATAAGGTGAGGCTTTAAGCTCTGCATCAGCAAGAGCTTTCTGCCCTTGCTAACGCAAGTGTGAACGAGGAGGCACGTGCAACCGACGCACTGCGGAAGCCAGCGAGCTCGCGCTGAAGGAGAAGTTTCTAGTTTGAGCTTAAGGTGAACGGAGTAAACGCGGTTTGGGTATAACGAGGCGGAGGTATCCTATAGCTGAGACTCAACGGTTCTTGCGTAAATAAATTGATTTAACATATACTTGGATATATTTTGCCTCATATCGAAATTATTGTATTCTGTAGTAATAAACACCTTTTTTTTTTTTTTTTTTTTTTTTTTTTTGTCGCACGAGACTTTCACTTTATATTCAGTTGTACTACGTATTTCTATAGCTCGTTAGCCTAAGAAAAATAGGGCATCCCCTTGTTTCAATCTGGGTTTATAGGTAAAGATACCTAAAGTGATAGTTATCATAAAATTATTAACGATTCCCGGCCAACACCCTCAGCTACACAAATTTCCTCCGTGTAAAGCGATTCAGAAACATTTTTCCCGTGTCTTTAAGCACTAGTTTCTCCAGAGGGGCGTCGCTAAATTTGTAGCGGGTCGTAACGCATAAACTTGCTCTTACTATATAAATGCTCTTGTTTATATTAGTACACATTAGGATTCCTCTAAAACATATATAAAAATGAAGTTACGTGAGGATTTTTTAAACGAGCATAGAGTTTACTAGGCATTTCCCACGTTCCAATTTATTTATAAAACAGCTCAATTGAAAGTTTGGTGTTTGTATAATAATTTTTATCTGCCCTTTCCCCCCGGTGATCAGGAACACCCCATTCCCACTAAATGGGTTCAGCTGCCCTTTCCCGCTGATGACCAGGAACACCTCATTCCAACTGAATAGGGCTAGCGGTCCTTTCCCAGTGGTGATCACTAAATGCGGTTGCTTCTCTTTCCCACTTATGATATCGAACACTCGATTCCCAATAAAAGGGGTTAGCTACCCTTTCCTACTGATGATAACGAACACCCGATACCCACTGATGATTACGCAATCGTCACCGCAGGGCTCAAGCCAACTGTGCCAAAACTACAAACAAGACCTCAAGTATAAAATAAGCAAATCCAATAACACTAAGTCCCTAAGATTTTCAGACTATTTCCGAAACAGAAAAAAAAGACAATTTAAATCAGGGTTCACAATATTTCGAAAGTCACATACCACTTCTATTTTTTTTTTTTTTTTTTGCAAAAATACTTTAAAATGCCGGGAGACGTCATCATTAAAATAAGAGAATTTCCTTAGACGTTTCGCGTCCCATGCGGGAGTCATCTTCAGTAGTTAGAAAGCAAATGCTTTGTCGGAATTTGTATATTGCATGTCTACTAGAGGCATGGACGTACATCCAGGGTTTTATGAAAATACTCAAGGGTGAAGCGCATTCCCTAGTCTACTGCTTTCCGCTGCCGGTGCACCTGAATAGGTTCCCTGGCGGCGGAACCAAATAATCGAAATGCTCCAATTTCCTCCCTACGCTTTCTGCAGCTCCACGTCGGCGCCTGTTTTTAAGCCGGCAGTCGGAACCTCCGAAGCTCGCTAACCTAAGTCTCGCTGTCCACCCCCTCCCTCTCGCTCAGTAAACCCAGGGGAGGCGGTGCAGTCCTCAAAAGAAAAGACGTCACCACGCTTAGCGGCGGAAGGGAGCAACTCTGGCGGTGCAATACTCCACTCCAAGCATCTGAAGTTTCCCGGTAGGGTTAATCGGCACCACCTGAAATCATTAAATGCATGTGGGCAGCTTCCTCTACATCCGGATGACGTCACCGCACTCGGGTGGCGCCAACTCAGCAATAGACGTTCTCAAGATCCCACAGGGCCTCACGTCAGAGCCACATTGCACCGCACGGCGGTAGGAACTGCGGGGCCGTTCCGATGTACGCTGGGGCCGTTTCGTACGCTCGCTACATATCCTGGAACTGGCTCAATTCCTTTACTCTTACCTCTGCCAGTCCAGACTACAGAAAAAAAAAAGCGAACGCTACGTAAAGCCGATGCGTACCCCGCTTTATTTGCGTTCTTAAATCGCAAAACGCTAAACAAACATGAGACGCCCTTTCTAAATAGGGGCACTCCATCGCGCTCCGTACTTCGGGTTCCCGCAGTGCTTCGAAAAGAGGATGGGAGGCGCTGCGCATTTCCGGAAGGGTCTATTGCGCCCGAGCGCAACGACGAGTGGCCTTCGACGCTTTGATTGGACACGAGGTCCAGCCCAGAGCTGACTTAGGACTCGTGCCCAATCCGAGCCTTCGCTCGATGTCACTGTGATGACGTCACAAATTCTTCCGCACGGGCTTTCATTCGATGCAGATTGTTGGGCTGGTTGGTACTGGGAATTTGACGTCATGATGGCGCTTAAGACGAGGAAAAAAGGGAGACAGACAACACGGATTACTCTTTGTGTCGTGATGTTTCGGTGGCGCCCTTTTATTGTTTCCATTCGCGACGTCATGACAAGAATTTGCCTCGCCGTGACGTCATATGAGTTGTAATCTTCACTACTTATCATCAGTTTGAGGTTCAATGACATGCGTAAAAGTAAACGATGGAACCTCGGAGCCGTCGCATCCTTCAACCAACATCGTCGCAGTTGACGCTCTGACGTTGCGCTCACTTTTGTCGAGGAACAAAAAATAATAAAAATACAAAAGTCACAGTCAGCGTTTGAAACACTCGCGAATCGCCGCCACAGCGCACGCTTTTGGTCACTAACGTCGCTAATAATCCCTGAAAAACTACAAGGAACGCTGGGCGTGCTTTAGCACGACACCTCTTCCCTCGGGATTGGTTCATTGGCGTTCCTATGGGCCAATCGCGCGATCTCATTGAATGGGAAGCCGTAATGAGGTGTTCTCGACTCACCGTGTCCTGCCTTTCTTGAGCTTTGAGTGACTACAGGCAGAGATGGGCATATCGGCGGATATATCCGCAGACAGCCGGCGGACGCGGATAAACATGAATCAGACTTGGCGGACAGCGGATCTGATGTCAGCGGGTCCGGACTCCATTTTTGACCAGGAGGCCCGGCAATGTCTGCGACCGCAGACTGTAGAGTGGATAAGTGAGTGATACTCAAAAGTGCATCGCTAAATGTTTTGCGGGCGAAAATTACTTTTTCTTTAAAAAAAAAAAAGGTGCCAATCGCGGAGAAAGTCATTGCATTGTCATATATTTGAAGTGTCACCATTCGCTGCTGTGAGGGACTAGTTTTCCCGGACCAATATTTTATTGTTCGAGCTAAATAAATCGACTCATTTATATTAGTCTTTCTTTTGTTAATTTTCGTGTTTAGAAAATACTCCTCTGCTTGAAGCGGGTCTTACAAAATAAAAAGGACAAGAAATTGAACTTCCTTTTCTTTTTAGCGCATCTTCTGGGCGTTGTGTTGGAGACTCCCAGGACGATATCATAACTGCCATCATCTTTCCAGCGACGACCGAAATGTCTCTGTAAGCGTGATTTCCTATACTATAATTACGATAAATTAAATTTCATCATGTTGTGAATCAAACAGCAGTTTGGACAAACAAAAAGTAAACGGATTACAAGGAATCATAGAGATACGCTTTTCTTTTTTCTTTACGATTTATTTCATGATGTAAAACGAATGCCCGGATTGCGGGTCTGATGCTGTTCCGAATTGTGTGGGTTCGGATACAAAGTATGTGGGTCCGAATGGGATGCGGGCACAATTATTTAAGAACATCGCGGATGCGGTTTGGGAGAAAATACAAAATATACAGATACAGATGAAATGCGGATGATCCAACTGTTATCTTCGCAGCGCTCTCACTATACATCGTGTTCGTTTAATCCACGGTGGTTTCATTACACAGAAGGAGCCGGCGATGTCGGAGCCACCGAGGGCCCCGGCGACGCCGGTGCTCTGTCCTAGGCAGAGTCAACCATTTCGTCAGTGTAGGGCGAATGTCTTTCCTAGATGGTTGGCCATACAGCTGCCAAGCGCGCTCCTAAAACTATGGTATCCGGCGAATGCCTGTGATAGCACGACTCTTTAAACGACTACTTTGTAAGGTCGAATCATAGTTTAGGTTCGAGAAGTGCTAATGAAACCAGTGGTGGAAACGCGTTGAGATCAAAAAGATTGTCCGGGTGCAACCACACCTTAACCGACACCGTCCTGGTGACATGTAGACAACGAAAACAAGCAAGAATATATGAAAGCAACGTAAGGTTCACATCTGATATTGTAGTTACACAGGCCACACTTAACTTCAGTCACGCTAAGCCACAGTTACCGCACTCTTCACGACTCCAGCGACTTGTGAAAGGTGCCACTATCAATCAGATATGACGGTCTTAGACATCTCTTGCCATGCCATGTTCCAGCTCAACGCATAACGCCCGTGTTTTAGCAGGCAAGCATTGAACTCGAACTGCTATGCCTCGATTTTTGTTCACTGCGTTTCAAACCTGCGGCGATGTATTGGCGTCAGCGAGCTTCCAGGGGTCGACCTTCTTCGGGGAAGCAATAGAAGGACTACGGTGCTGATGAACGCGAAGTCTGATTTACGCGGTAGTGAAGGCTTCGTTCAGAACTCCCTGGGCAACGCGCTTATAGTACAGTAACAACAGAGTCACCCATATAACTGTTCCATTGCGCCAACCGCCTTCAGGATATAGCCACGGAAGCAACGAGCGACGAACGAAAATCGTGGAAGCACTCGCTTCGTCCAGTTCACTGTTTTCCCAATAGGTGTCCTCCGTTTTCCGGGAGTCGCGAATAATACTGGACGACGTGGTGTGGCTATGCAAGTCAAAGGCTACGTTTACATGAATGCCATCATGGCGCATCGAATGCCGCAATGACCGATTGCTCGCAACCAGTCCTCATACTTGTTTTTCTACCCACCCGCTACCAATCAAAATAGTCAAATCTATGCACTATACGGTCGCATCCACGTAAATGCAGCCAAAGTTATGGGTGCACGTGCGCTCGAGCATTTTGAGCGCCCATTAATGCACTGCACGCCCACTCTTCCCTTCCGAAATAGCCGTCCGAGAGTAGAGTGTGGTAACTGTGCTGAAGCGTCACTGCTGTCGAGGTTGACTTATGTGCGGTCGAGGGTACCCGCGTAGCACGGGTACGAAACGGTGACGGATATGACAGAGCTTTCGCCGATGGACGCGGCTGGATCGCGACCCCGTAACTGCGGTGCCCCAAATGAACGTCGTCCGCCGATCTACTAAATCGGTCGCCGTTCCCCAAATAGCGAGGAGGAAGGAGAGGAAGACGCCCCGGAGAGAACGGCAACGGCAACGTCATTCGTCACGCGGATGGTGCCATCCTCGTCCACTTTCTTCTTCTTCTTCTTTTTTTTTTTTGTATTTTATCGCTGAGACGTTAATTCCAGATATTTAGAAAGAACAAGCAGATATCATTAATTATCTTTTCTCTCTTTCTTTTTCTCTCTCTATATCTGTTCCCCTTTCTTCTTTTGTTTACAAAAAATAAATATCGCCCTTTTCTGGTCTTGCACACGTTACTCGAAAAAAGTAAAACTTTACAATCGGAATTACTCTTTCTAAAAATGTATTCAATTAGATTACTCGATTACACGAGAAAAACGTAATAGGTCATTACTCGAAAAAGTTACCCTTTTGTTTTTAATTACTCCAGATTTTCAAAACAAAACTTTGTTCCACAGTTTTAAAAGCGGGACTCTTCTACTGTCCACTGCTGGATTAGCATCACCGAAATATGAACTCCATATCTTCATAATGCACCAATTACAATAAACCGTCCTCTAGTTGGAGACCTAATTTGTTTGAGGATTCCTGGGGAGGAAGCTTGCACATACAACGAGCGCCATTAAGTATGCGAGGAGAAACAAATCGCGGTTACTAGAAATTCGAGTACTTTTAAATGTAACGAGATAATTCTTATGATTCTCTTCTAATGATTGAATTCAAATACTTACCAAATTACTTAAAAATGCTAATCGATTACATGAAATTCGATTGCTAGTATTGAGTACCGTGCAAGTCTGCAAGTTAAATGGTTCTCGATGGCGAGCCTGTGGTGTTTTATTATTTTTTTTTTTTTGCGTTACTCAGTGGAGGCCAGCGTGCGGTCCACATTGTATACGAGTGGCCAAGTCAGCATTCGGTCGAATTCGTGTACTCGCTGATTGGACCCGAGTCCCGGCCGAACACGGACGCAGCACCTTTGTTCAATTATTTCGGGCCCGGGCTGGCCTACGGTTGGTGACGTAAAACGATACAACACCACGGCCTTCTTATTTCTTGTTTGTTCGCTTGTAATGTGATGGGTTTCCCCGCCATTAAAAAAATCCGTACCCGTTCGTCATGTGGGCCGCGAAAGCACACCCTTCGTAATTTGTCTTTCGAGCTATCTCGCTGTCTCAGATCCCGCGCAATTAATCGCGGCGTCGGAAATGTGAGCCTCTTGCGGGTGCTCCGGGATTAGCGCTAGCTAGCGACAGATGGCGCCAGGAGTGAGCGGCAGCTGAGGCCCCTTGACGGGGCGCGTCGTCTCTTGCAAGTAAGAACAACCAACGCGCAGGCACGTTCTGCGGGTGAAAAAGAATATAACGTCGTCGTCTGCTAGTTCATTTTACTGCTACACGCTGGCGTTTTCGCCTCTTGAACGGCAACTGAGGTCAAAGACGAAACCAAAATAAGTAACTCGCTTTAGTGGCAAGAAATGTGATCACAGCCGAAATTTTACGTTAAAGTGAAGTAGCGCGCTCCAATAAAACTAATTTTAAAGATGCAACCAGCTGCTCTTTCGCAGGTGGCAAGCGGGTTACCTTTTTAGTCGAGTAACACTGGGCAACGCGTAGGGCAACACCACCGTGACGTCTCGTCGCGGCCGTACAACTGATATCAGTGTTGCCATTCCACTCTAGCAGATAGTTTCGTATTTGCCGTAAACGCCCGAAACCAAACTTTGAGCCGTGATATTTATGTAACTGCACGCAATATCGAGAAAGGAAAAAAAGTTACACCGTGTAATTCAGGGACACTGACTGAGCTCAAAGCAGTCGAAATCCCAAATTTAAAGTATTCCCTGCAGTTGCCCTTTTAGAACTGCATCGCACACCCCAGTCAGCACCGAGAAGATCGTACCTAGTAGCAAGAAGAAAAGAGTGTCTTTCAGCTCGAAACTTGAAAAAGGGCTACTCTCCGCTTTGATTGAGATAGCGGTCCTACGCCCGTCATCTCGATCGGGCGACGTCCAGATTGAAGAATGCTATCAAACTATAGATTGATATGTAAAGAAGCGATGCATTTAAAGCGCCTTTTTCAGCATCTATTATTTTGCCGGTTAACTCTAAGAACCAGTAGTACACTTGAAAGGGATTTTGCGTGCATTTAGATGAGTACTGGAGGCCTGAGCACTTCAGTTAAATGCCGCTTAAGGCTGAGGTGTGCTGTGAACTCTAACAGTACTTTAGGAAGAGAAAGGCGGATGTTTAAAATGTGCGTTCATCACTGTTATTATCAGCTGGTATTATGTGACGTTTACGAGAGTCGCTCATAAAATACATACTTAAGATCTATAAAAAGATATGCCACTTTGATATTCAGTTTCTCATATGAAGACACTTTTAATTCGCCCATCATGACGCATTTTAAGTGAAAGATCACAGCTCACAATTTGTTATTCATTTGACAAATTCACTTACCAAGCCGTATATCATAATATTGTCACGGGTGCTGACCTAAAGAACAATAAATACGCAGGAAGAAATAAACGTTTAATGTGGGGAACTTGTGCAAAAAATGAAAGGGTACAAAAGATAATAACAGAGGGTCGCGGGCGTCAAAGTCGGCGTAACAGCAGAGTCGAACGCTGGGGCGAGACTGACCACGCTCGACTTGCGGAGCCTCTTATGTACCCTCGTGGGTTTCTGGATCGTTCGGCGTAGAACTTTCGGTGCGTAGAATATTCGGAACTAGATAACGCGAAAATCATCTCGAACTTACGAGAAAGCCAAATTGAAAGAATAAACAAAAGGGCAGTCCGCTGATGGGAATCGAACCTACACCTACCGCGCGAAAGTCAAGCGCAGAAACCACTCGGCCACGCGCGCGCTTGCTCGCCGACGCGCGTGGCAATATTACTAAAAAAAACGGGGCTTTAAAAAACGTGATAATCTCGATTAATTTTACGCGTCTTCGCGAAACACATACTTCGAGTCGACACAAAAAAGGAAAAAATAAAAATACTTCGACCAAAAACTCGCAAAGCCTCGAAAGCATCTATGCTTCATTTTCGTTTAATATCGCATCTGAATTGTATTCATTTTTAAGCGAATACAAATCACCAGCAGAATCCTTGGCTCTCCGAAAAACTATACCCTCTTAGCCGTTTGCCCGACACCCGCCGCGTCAAAAAAGGACAGTTAAACACGAGACAACAAACAATTACACGAGCGGGAAAATATTCCGAGGATGTCTAAGCACTTCGTATGAGTTGTGAGTGCGAAAGCATGACTGTCGTTCTTCCGCTCCCGTAGTTCGTCCACAGTCTACCGGCGTGGAGGGCCACGTTTCGCTACTGCCGAGGTTCCGGCCGGCGGCCGAGAGCGCGTTCTCGTGAAGCGGCCGCAGCTCCCCAGCCTCCTCCGGCAACGCCTGCCACGAGAGCGGCGGTCCATCGCGCGCTCGCGTGAAGCGGCAGCCAATGGCTATCAAGGAGACGTTTTGCTCAACCAATGGGACAATGGGCATTTCTTTCGCGTTTTTTCGCTGTTACAGACGCCGCCGGCTCCCCTCCATAGCATAGTTGATGATTTCGCATTATAGATCGACCCAAAGCGCAAAAGACCTAAACACACTGTAACAAAAAACAAGGCTAACCCACATACACTGAGACAGTATACTAAGCTCGTCCGTCGAAATTCCATACGCTCTGCTGCTCAACGTTGTCAACAACCATTCCCCAAATTCAAACATACGTGGAAACACGAAGAAGACATAGAACAACGCACAAATAACCAAACAAGCAAAGACACAACTAGCCCTAACTCGCCGGCTGTTTCATGCGAAGAGTTGACGTGTGCGCAGCTCGGTGTGGCGGAGGGAAAAACTAAAGAAGAACTTAAATCTCAAAACATACCGACAGTCCAGAAACCTTCAAGATTGCAACGAACATACAGGGATGTACAAGACGAGCAAAACCTAAGAAATCGAGCCCGGATCGCCTACATGCTCGACCGTTGCGTCCTCTTCCGATCGAACCTCCCGTCTACGGTACCGGTTGATTCATCGCACTGTGCTGTCTTCAACAGACACGACTTTTTTTTTTCGGTCTCTCGTTTTTTTTTTTGGGGTGTTTTTTTTTTTTTTATTTGACAAAACACGACAGAAAACAAAAGGCACGCTCAATTTTGAAAATAAATAAAAAGGTACGTCGGGAACTAATATACTAAACCTAATACGGACTGCGCACCGTGAGAGGCAAGAGAAAGAAACGCCAAACGAAGTCACGAGACAGGGCGAGATTGAGCGCAAAACGGCGAGACGCAGAAACGTTGTAGAGCGGTCATCCAAACGACGCCGACAAAGAAATATCAAAATACAACTCTCCCCCTTCCTCCGCTTGCTTGGCCTATTCGCCACTGCGGCACAACCCATAGCAGACGCCATTCTCGATAAAAATGGCGGCCGAAAAGGGGCCGTGCCATCCCATGCGCCAGTTCGCAAAAACATCGAGAGTTTTGAAGCCAGCGAAACCAAATAAGGGTAAGAAGATTCGAAAGCGTCTTGGGACACTAACAATTTGGTTCCTCCCCTTTGCCCCCCCCCCCCCCCCCCGCCCCCTCCTGCTTTCTTATTTTGACAGCCCCTCCTCCCCTTCTTTAACAAAAAAGGAACTAAAAAAAGCACATGGCTCCTCCATTCAGCGACGACATTGAAAAAAGGGTTGAAGCCGTAGTTCTGCGTCGTACTCTCCGTCGTTTAAATGAACAAATATAACCAAGACGGGCATTAAAATATACAAAGCTAAAACAAACGAAACAACACGACGACAGGAAAACTTGTCGTCGCAATTTGTTTTCAGATCGCATTCTCTGGGACCATTTTTTATATCTTTTTCTTTCTCTCTCTTTCTTTCTCACACACTTTTACCTTGTCTTTTTTTTTTCTCTCACTCTCTCGTTCTCTTTCCGCTGACTCGCGATTTTGTATTGTCCAATGGTCGCAGCTTTCCCTGAATGCCAGTTTTCTATGATGAATTCCATATCGGAATCGATCTTACTGCGGAAAAGGTAATCCCCTGTTCACAAAAAAACAAAAAAAAAAACATATATATATATACATATATATATATATCTTTATAGTGAAACTGACAAAAACAAAAACAGCCATTTCAGATGCAAGTAAAGGGTTGGTGGAGCTGAAATGACCTCCTCGCTGAAAGAAAACATTCGATCAAACGTTAGCGAAAGAGGTCGTGGGAATGGATGAATACATTTCGAACCGAAAACACTTCTGACGTCCTGCATGTTCTACACAGTGTACACGTTCTTTTTATTTATCCATTGCAAATTAGGACCTTCAGACGACGCCAGCCTAAAGGACCTGATGTAGCAATCACAAATTGTAACTATATACGCATTGAGACAAGATTAGCGGCGCGGTGGGTTGCGAATACAACTCTAATTTCAATAATAAAACGCTTAACGGGGTCATAAGAATGAAACACGAATGATTGCAACAGTATGTACCTCACTAAACAAAAGCCCTTTGCAGTAACTAATAACCTGTCATTATAATTTATTGTACTTTTTTTGTGCACGACGCCAAGTTTTGCGGGATAATTATGCCCTATTCAATGTTTTGGCTTCATCAGAAATACACAGGCGAAGCAGAGAATACATCAAAACTTCATTTAAGTTCGCGTTCTGCTGCATTTTTTTTTATGGAAATTGCTTGCTGATTTTTTTTTTTCGCTAGTGCGCACAAATAATGAATTCAGAATGACCAAATCTTCCAATAATTTACGAAGCTTCTGTAGCTTTCAAGCTGCGGTTGTAGGTGTGACTGAAGTCATCCTCTACCTTTCTAACAGCTTGAAGTACTTTGAGTGAAAGGAATAGGTTAATAGTAAATAACCACTCAACTGAAAAATAAAAGCAACAGGAACACTTTTTTTTTCCACCCCTGTCACGCGTGCTCTGCCGCCTGCATTTATACACTGCTGAGAAGCTGACCCAATGTTACACCGGCCTTTGCAATTCTATTTTTATTGCGCTTTTTTTTTTTGAAAATTCATTTTGGTTTTATAGCGACACGCACAGCAGTATAAGTGTGTTAATGGTTCGCTGCACAATCCCCACCCCCCAACTTTTATTATATTTTTGTTTTCTGAAACGTGCATCCAGGTATCGTATTTTGCTAAATGGAGAGCCGGCGAACACGACAGCACGCCACAAAACACTTTAAAACTCTGATCGCAGAAACAGCGAAAGAGAGGGAGGGTTACACGAATAAAACACCACCAGGAAATATCTAAATAATGTACAAACAACTCAGTCAAAAATGAAATTAAAAAGGAATAGGAAAACTAAAACGGGAGAGGGTGAGGGGGGAGGGGGGAGGGGGAGTCGATTTATCAACTCAGCTCTTTTCGAGAGAAGCAAAACGAACAAGGTAAAACGACGTCTAGGGCGGTATTCGCGGATGATAAACTTTCATTACCAGGATCGACAAACCCGTGAACAAAGGCACGGTTCATCAAAGAATAAAAGTAGGGAAGGATTGATATTATACTTTTTACTTGGTTGTGGCAGACGCGCGAAAGCTCGGACTGAAACAACGCTCCTGAATTTCAGGTTAAAGACTGAACAGTGCTCCGGAACTAACGACGGGTTCCCACCGCGCTCCTTGCTGACTTTCACTTTTATTTTTTTTTCTCAATGGACGAATCTTTTGGGCATATTTTATTGCAGCGTAAGAAAGTAAATGTATATTTCTGGTTTGTCCTTTTTCCTAATTCAGGTTCGCGAGTTTCCCCAGTTCTTATTCGTCTGTACCCAAGCAACGCGCAAAAAATCGCAAAATACAAAAACCAATTGTCCGCGCTTATTTCGAAAGAAAAGGGAAACGCTGTAGAATCGGCTGTGGGTGAACTTGAAGTAAAACAGATTACAGAATTTATGGCAAGCTCAGAATTTGATGAAACTAAGTATAGTTTCCAAACTTAGAGTTCATACTGTTTTATTTTTTTGCACATATATTTTAGTTTGTGATGAAACCTCATTCTATATGGCACGGTAATAATGCGCAAGAAAATAGAGACCCGCCATCTTTGGGAAGGGAGGAAATATTAAAGGTCCTCCGAGAGGCCTCGAACATAGGGGCGAATGAAAGCATATCGTCAACGCCCGTGACGCCGTCATTGGCCGGTATCTTGTCGAATTTGGCCATCTTTAGGACGCGTCGAGTGACTCCTCGGGTGTTTTGTAGGTTGCCCACGTGTCTGTAACTCATCTTATTCACTCGTTGAAGCGTGTATCATATCAGTTATTCGACCGCAGGTATCCTATTGCGTCCTTGTACACTCACAAGTATAGAGAATATATGCAGAAGGTCGTTAACCGTTGAAGGACCATTTTAAGCATTTCCTGAAAAACGCAATACGAACAGTGTCGCCGCTCCCCCAACATCACAACCTAGTTTCGCCCAGCGGGTACCACGTTCGAGATAGTAATTCGATTACCTTAGCCAGATGACGCGTTGCTTATATTTACCTTCTGTCACTTCCTTTACCACTTACTCTTTCTGATCTTATCTCTAGCACTAGCACTCTCCGCTAGCACGACAAACACCGGCATTTCGTTCGCTATGAACTCAATACCACGTTCTTGGTGGCCCTAACAATTTTCCCGAGTCCCGTATGTTAGCTAAAGTTTTTTTGTTGTTTCGGTGGAATTACTCGTCTGTTCGCATCGTCGGACACGAACCTGACGACGAAACAAGCGAGCATTAACGGGAGAACAGCTAAAACCGACTCGACGCCGGAAAAAACGCCAAGAACCTGAGGGAGAGCAGGAGCCGAGATTGCGCGTGAACGACGGAACGCCGAGCTTCTGGTTGGAATGATTAGTGGGGAGACATAAAGCCGGCTGCGTTTGTCTTATATTCACCCGTCGAACCCGTCAAAACGCGAAACGCCGGCCTCCGGCGCTAGGCTTTCGGATTCCGACGCCTTAGAACGCAGAACACCGGCGTCAGGCGTTTGGATCTCGCCTTCGAGCGCGTTCGACATGTGCAGTGGAGACAAGGGCAGCTAGTTTTAGGTCTACCCACTACTCATTCGATTCAGAGCTCTGCACTCGGACGTCCCCGTAAATTCTGGTCTCCTCTCCGCATGCCACGCTTACCGTGACACGCTTAGCGTCACGGATAGCTCTCGCCCCAGCTGCCGCGAGTGAAAAAGCGAGAGTTTTCGCTAAGGCCCAGGCATACCGGGCATTCCGGCAATTCTTTCCTTCCTTGATGAACAGCCCAAGTACCACGGCGACCGTCGGTGTGTGTCTGTTTGAAATCGACGTTGAAGGGCGTTTCAGCTTGTTAAAAGAGCAGCGCGCAACGCGGAGGAGAGTCAAGTGGTGGGTCCTCTCGCCTCCTCCACCCCGCTTTTAAGAAGACCTCCGAGAATGCGACCTCTCTGTCACGACGAGCTGCCTGGCAGGCTGCCAGGGGTGTGAACCCGGGGTTCTGAACGACGGGCTCCGGTTGCCGACCCGTGGGGATAAACGACAACTTACAGCGTTCCAAAAAACAAACACACAAAAATAAAATGAATGCTGGAAACTGAGCGGCTTTGGGGGTTCTCTCGAAGCGAACCTTCTTCTTCAAGGACAAAGTTGCTCCGCTCTTCGCGGGCGAGCCTCTATTATTTACGGCCTGTGTGTCCTCGCGCATTTTTGTACGGGTGACGAAACCAACATTTTATCTTCGCTAAACACTCTCTAGAAAATATTTTCAAAATTTATATTTTACTACCCGTGCATTCGTGGTTTGGTTTGTCTACGTGCACTTCCTCTCGAGAATTAAACTGGATGGTAGAAAGCAGAATTCGAAGTCACCTGAGCTTGCAAACAAAATAAGTGGCCAGTCATGCCGCGTTGGGGCTTTAGGGACTCTAGGGACTTAGAAAAAAATTTTATCGTAGAGATGTAAATTTTTTGAAAAGTTTTGTTCATGCGCGTTGCCCAGAATTTTAGTTCATGATTGAAAATGGTCGGCGCTGGTCCCTCAGTTGCCACAATCTTAGATTCCAACTTTTTAGTTGAATTGATGTATGTAATCCCCACTCTCTTACTCTCCCTTATTTCACACGATCTCTCTGTTCCAGTAAACAGGAAATAATCGACACGTGGAGGATTCTAGAAAAAAATATACTGTGTTTTTTTTTTTTTTTTTATAAAATTGAAATGTAAGTGAGGAGTGCAAAGCAAGTCGCACTCGCCAGGTCGCGTCCTACTCCAATCTTTCACGTTAAGATAAATTTTCCTTTTTTTTTTCCAAAACACCTAGATGACACATACACTAAGAAAAAAGCATCACGATGTGTTCTGACACGAAAAGAATTCGATATGAATAACGAAATAGCATAATGACCTCCCCCCAGCCCCTTTTCCTTGCCTCTCCCTTCGAGATAAATCCAAGGAACACACTTTTTCTTATAAACATGTTCAATCACACTACAATAATATAAAACTTCTGCCCCACAACGTTTTGTTTCCTTCTTTCCTTTCTTCTCTATCTTTTTTTTTTTTTGTGTGTGTGTGTGTGGAAAATCTGGGTAGCTAGAAAAAAAGAGGCGAGAAACGTGTCACACAGAAAAGGCCACGTGCTTGCTAATACAAGACTGCTCCTGACGTCCTCGCGACCATCAAATCCCGGCGTGATCCATCAATGAAGGTCACGTGGGCACCACCCCTTCGACGACGTTGTCCCCTCGTACCCCAGATTTGGGATGCCCACGTCAATAAATCCCATTTCCCGGACGAGGTTTCGATCCGGGAGGCTGGTCCTTAGAAAAAGTTCCCTCCGTGTCCTGCCGTCTCAGGACTATTTTATTTTCCCTTATTCTTTGTTATTTTACTTCTACATCGTGTCTTTTTTTCACAATAGTAATCCTTCTCGCTTTTTATTTATCTTTGCGCCTACTTTTATATTCCTCATCCCCTTTCCTACTCGTCATTGCTTTCATAGCGTAACGTTTGGAAATCTCTGTTCCTTCGCCGACCATTTGCGAACTTTCTTTCTTTATATATTCTTTATATGGATTTTTTAATCTTTTTTCATCAACGCTTTCTACAAAAAATTAAAAAAAATTATATCATCCTCGTTCACTTTTCCTCTCCTTTTCTCTTTTTCTTTTTGTTGTAATATCAAAAGTGATGTGGTGTTCACCTCGATCCCATGTCAACAATGGATAGGAAATACTGATCACCCTAATACGGGAATAACTGTGCCGGGTGCTCCACGCGTAAAGAGAAGTCGTGTAACTGAAACTTAAACTTTGCTGGCGTTTCCCGCTCCCCTCTCCCCCGTCACCCATTGTGAGCCTTGAATACTCCTCGGATAGCTGCCAGGTTGGGGCAAGTCTTAAACCGCTTCGTTTCACCCCTCAGCATCGCGAAGCTGTGAAGAGCGAAAGTTCGTCTGCTTCTTTTGCTGGGGTGGCGGTGACGCCACAAAGATGCCAAGCTCCGATTGGCTCTACTTGGATTATAGTGGCTAGATCTCAAAGCTGGCTGCCTTCAGGTCAGCCCACTGCCATTCAGTCGGATCCATTTAGGGCTGGGCGTGCTATTGTCACCACAACCCCTGCAATAAGAAGCAGACGAACTTGCGCTCCATATACTCCGTTTCATTTTAAGTCTGGCAGCAGACGAGGCTACGACGCGGTGAAGCCAACCAATAGGGAACCTGCAATGCTGTTTGGTTTGGCGCCATCTAGCGACTGAAGCAAGAAATATTGGGTACCCCTGGGAGTGGCGGCTGCCTTGTTCAAACGTGAGCTTTTACTCTGGTGGCGCCGCTTAGCCTAGTGTCGGAAGCAAGAAATACTGGGTATCCCAGAAAGCCGTGATCGTGTAACGTGCCAGTAGAGTGGAAGCTACGGCCCTGGCGGGCCAATCGGAACGTAACTGCGTATCACCGGAGCGCGCCTCAACTCCAAAGAAGTATCACTCTTTTCGCTGCGTCATGTTCCAATATGTGTGCGTTGCGCTCGTATACGTCGCGCATTTCGAAGCCTTCGGCACGCAATGTGAGCTTATCGTTCACCCTTTGCCAAGCATCAGCGAGACAGGGTATAACCGTGCGCTCTCACCCTGCTGGCGCCGCCTGGCCGTTGCCGGCTGGCTATAACGACCAATCGATGCGCCGCAATTCTGCAATTTTTTTTATGTGTGTGATTCATTTATTTGGTGCTTTCAGACCAGAAAAGAAAACGCTCGCCAATACAATTCACTTTTGAAGTTGCTTGATAGAGTCCATCTGATCGTAGCTTACGTTGCGGTCGGATCTAAGTCAAAACGCGGAATAGGATAAACTTTGCAAGCCTACTTCGGTATTAACACGAGGGAAAAATCCAGAACACCGCCCCGCGGAGTTGTAGTCACGTGATGCTGACGTCACGCCTTTTTCAGGCGGTGGGGTGACGTCGAGCTACGTTTCCTGGAACGTGTTTCCCGCCGGCCTGTTTAGCGTCCTATACCGCCCGTGTACCGACAGTGGTCTTGAAAGGGCAACAAATGACGTAACAAAGACAATCTGTCACGCTGGTGGATGTCGCGATCCTGGCGGTTGGTCGTGGAAGGGCTGGCGAAAAAAAACGAGCGAACGCGAGTGGCGCTGTCGTCGCGGAGTCCCAACTACTGAATGCCGAAGCTTCCGTGGACTGCCAAGCTGGAGAGCGACGTGCGGCAGAACAGGAGTCTGCCACATCCAGCACCGCTACTGAAACACCGAAAGGATCGCGGCCGGCGGTAGCACGACACTTGAATGACGTCATCAAACGGAAATCGAACAACCACTTTTTTTTTTTTTAAGCAGTAAAGACACCAGGTGGAGTCAGGTTCCAGGACACCACAGTCGAGCTTGGCTGGCTCGTCGTCCGAGGCGCGAAGGAAGTGCTAAGACGGTGCAAACCAGGGTGTAAGATAGATAGGTGGGAAAACGGCTCATAGAAACCTACCGCACGCCGTGACCGGATTGTGTACTCGTCTGCTTGCGGGTACCGCCGATTTGCGACAGGTGGCGCTGCGGCGAGAGGAAAAAATCGTAATCGAATTTGCATGAAATTCTATGGGAGAGTGCGCAAAATAAACCGAGAGCACGACAGTCCTCCATTGATAATCCACGAGAAACCTCCTCTGTCAGTTTAGCCGGTCGCCACCCGGAGTGAGAGTTCGCGGTGCTCCACATAGATGGCGCCACAGAAAAAGAGAAAACCGAGGGGGACACAATCTGGTGGCTCATTTGGCTCTCGTTTCCCCACCTGTCCATCTTACACCCTGGCGCAAACATTCCTCGCGGAGCTGCGATGGGAGACGCCTCGCCGGCTGATATGACCCTGCTCCGTTCAGGGGTTCCTCCTTCGTGCCAACACAGAATTAAACACGGCGCTCGAAGACTCCACTATAAAAAGATTCTTCCGAATCCCAGCGTCTGCCAGACACGCAGAGACGCTGAACCAGATTAAAAAGGCTCCGATAAGTACGGATTCCGTCAAAAGTAGGGATGGATGCATGAAGAGACCGCATGGATAGGTTTCTGAACGCATCGAGCTAAGATTTTGCATAGAGGTGTCCAAAGTACGTGCATTAAAGTTATTCAAATTTCATTTGGCAAACCTATCTTAGTGTAACGTTGGAAAGCAAGAACTTGAAATCTCTACTTACGGTGTCAGTCTGCTAACAAAAAGCGTCTGGTTAGCGCAACAGCCGACAGATGTCGGCACTGCTCTCCGCGTTGACAGGTGGGGGTCGGCGACGAAGTCACCGGGTACCGAATTTTTCAGTGTCACCTTCGGAGAGAACACCACAGTTGTCGGTGGCTTGTTTTTGAGGTTTTCCTCTCTGTTGAGGCGCCTCATTCAATGTAGAATTGTAGTTGTGCCCGGAGGTGGACGCCGAAACTCCGCCCGAAACCATCGGCGGGCCTGTTTCATCATCTCGCACTCCCCGTAACAGAGAGCGAATTTCACTCCCTCGCTGATGTTCGTTTGGAAGTAAGCGACCCTTGAAGATGATTTACAACCCCAAAACAACAGGAATGAAAGTTGCAGACGAGAAACGAAACAAAGTGATATTCAGAATTAGCAAAGCAGCCCATGACAAGTTGATGAAAATAATTTTCGAAAAATAACTAGACAACACTATCTGTTTTAATTTTCTCATTTTATCTTCATTTTGTACGTTTTGTTGCTAAAATAAAATAATCATGAGATTACAGTTCGCGCAGAAAAAGAGCCAATCGCTTCTTGCTCAGAAACGTCGTCTGCTGTTGCCGAGGTCCAGGGAAGCGACAGTCGTGGCCAACTGCGATTTTGCGTGCCGCCGTCTGTTGGCTTTCGCGGCAATGAGACCCGTTTCGTTAGCAGACGTACACCGTAGGTAGGAATTTAAAGTTTCTGCTTTCGAAGGTTGCTTTTTTTTATGTAAGTCTGTTCAGTGATACTATTACAACTTTAATGCGCCCCTTTGGTTACATCACTACAAAACCTTGCCTCAATACGCTCATGGCCCGATTTCTGCAGCTCCTTCAAAAAACCGTCGATCTTGTTGACTCCCATTGTATATTATGGCACAATAGCGGCTGCGTTTGAATGCTTCGCACCCCCCCCCCCCCCCTCTTTAATTTATCCTCTTTCACTTTCTCCCTATTTCTCTCATTCTATGACGCAAATGAGGCCTGCATGGTTTAATGCGATTTTGTCCTTCGAGCCTACAAGTATTCATAACCGAAATGTTCGCATCTGAAACTCGTGCGCCACGCAAACTAGTAATTGCATTACACTATCATTAAATTAATTTAATTTGCTCGGCTCGAGGCCGCTTCTGAAGCCTACAGCGCCAAGATGTCCTTTTAATGCCGTTACAACGTTACGCTTTTACGCCGTCGAACGAGAGTCCCTCATTAACTGCTAGGGATGTATTTATAATGAGGAAATACAGCTTCCGGATTCTTACGCTTCAACACGGTTTGGTTCTCTATTCGGCCTCTATGGAAAAAAAAAATATGATCGCAGCTCCGCTGCAGCCGGTGCATCATCAAAGGCGGCTGGTGGTAGCAAAGAACGTGGTAACGAAACCACGCATATTTAGAAGTGCTTTTTTTTTCGTTCGTTTCTTTACGGTTCGCGCAATGTCGTGCAGTGGGTGAAACAAGCGCGTTTGAAGATAAGACCCATCAGATAAGCTTAACTTCCACCGCCGAATTTCCGAGAAGAATACAGACTGCATGTTCGCGTTCAGAAAGCTTTCTAAGTACATGGGGATAAACTTGCCCGTTTGATCAGCGAAACCTCCTATCTCAATGCACGATAGCCGAATGCCTCCTACGGGTTGGACACAAAAATACGTTCATATTCTCCTGGTAGCTAGCTACCCCAAATACTTTGGCAGACGTTAGGGGTTGCGTTTGTGACCAATCAAAACGGTGACGAAAACTTCCCATTAAGAACGATGCACGAAGCGTACGGTGCAATGAGAACTATACAGACACGCGCGTCGCTGTGATGAATATTGTAGGAACGTAGTGACGACAGAACGCACAACTGCTTGCGCAGGAGCTTTTCAAGAAGTCGATACCGTTCGAGGTCTCCACTGTGCAATTCTGCGCGTCGCCAAAATCATGGAAGTGTCACATCGGCAAAGGTGTTGGCGGCAAAAGTGTGTTCTTCTGCCGTTTTTTTTTTTTTGTTTTTTGTTTTTGTTTTTGGGGATAGGCAGTCGGCAGTAACGCTGGAAGCAGCGGCTTGGAATGCCCGAGAAGCCTCCACACCGTTTCTATTCCACCAACCAGCAGCATCACCATAGCTCGTAGCATCACACGACCCTTTCCCGTGACGTTCTCTAGCAACAACCCAGGAACACGTCAGTGATAATGTGGTTGTAGCGCAAGCAAAATCACCTTATTCCCGTGACGTCGTCCGTTGCCGCTTTGGAAACACTGTAAATGCATAAGCGGGACGTGAATCTAAACTCTCCATTCGAAGACGCCTTCCGGGCACGGCAGTCAGACAACTGGAAAAATGCGTGTTTAGACGCTGTAAGTTGGACGCGTGCGCGCGCGAAGCACACAAAGCAAAAACGAACTATGAGTTTGATCTGCCTGGAAAGCACACCCGGGCGCCTAGCTGGGCCGGGGTTCTAAACATAGAAGGCGCTCCCTCCCCTCGCAGTCGTGGACCCGGTCGCAGCTTTTCAAAACCTTGCACTTCGAGGTCGCCCCTTGCCACGTTTCCCAGTCTCTCTCTCTGTCTCCCTCTCTTTCTCTCTTAAAAGCAGCTGCAAAGTCCCGCAATTCTTTTTTGCGAGGCGGATAGCAAGAATGCTAACGACTCAGGACTGCTGGCTTCGTGAATGGATGGTTTTCAGGCGTTTCTCTTCGCCAGATCGAACGTAGAGCGTCTTCCCATGTTCGTTCATGCTACGCGCAATTCAGCCCCGCAGCGAGTTTTCTGAAGGCCTTGTCTGGGGAAGTGCAAATTCTTTGCTTTAAATAAGGAATACGTGTACGGCCTGGTATACACGTATGAGAACATATGATCATATGAGAACTTATATAGATCTTATATACGCCTGATATAATTCATACGAGTCGCGATGTGTTTATTGGACAAATTGCATATGAAATGCTTTACATTTTAGTCGGGTAATTTGGAATGTATTCTAAAAGTCTCGGCGTCAGCGGCCAAAAGGATAGGGAAGCGAAATTCGGTGCATGGTCCGAGGATAGTGTTGAATGGAATATAATGTTGGATAACAGTGGAGCAGAGCAGAAGATGGACGCGTTTAGCGATCCGTTGCCTTTATAAGGTACGGGCTACGGCAACATTTTGTTTTGCAGACTTCGTCTCAACTAAGCACGTAGGATATAGTTGCTTGTAGTTGCATTTCTGATATTGTACAAAAGCGTGAGTTCAAAGCTGTTTTCTACTGTGGTTCGGGCTTGTTTCTCAAAGTGTAGTTCATTAAGACGTTGCTGGTTCTCTTTCTCTCTGTCTCTCTTTCTCCCACCCTCTTCCCTTCCTGCCGTGAGAAAAGCAACTCACCAGGAAATATATGCTGAAAAGTAAAAAAAACGGATGGTCGCTTGCGCCACTGTTTGCTACTTCCAAAAGTTGCTTGGCAAGCCGAAGTATGTTACTAAAAATACACACCTGATCTTATTTTTAGAAGTTTTACCTTTAGTCTGCATCACGTCCTTATCTCTCGCTCTCTCTCTACCTCTATCACTTTCTGTCTCAACACTCGCACACGTGCGAATGATACAAAAAAAAAAATAGTCATGGAGGGAAAGACCGAATCCCATAGCCACTTTTTCTCCTTTCCCTACCTTAGCCTCCTTAGCGGGACGCACCTAACAACGGAACACGGAACAATCCTGCGGGGATAAATTATCGTCTCTGCCACGTCAATGGAACGCGCACACGTGCTCCGAAGTTGCCACAGAGTAGCACTCTTCTAAGCCTAACAAAATGCAACAAGAACCATAAAAAGCAAAAAAATGAACACACGTTCCTCACGTTTCGTTTGCACCAGAAGAACTGTCGCTCGTGTTCTCAACGAAGACGTCTAATCTAAAGCAGAAATGAGGTATAAGAAAGAAAAGATACTGCGAAGGCATCAATGCCGCGAGGGCTGTACAGTTGTCTGCTACCGCGCGCTGGACGCTAGGACGTGCCGGAGAACGCTTGCTGTGCCAACTGATGACCCCGAGGGAACCGAAACAAACGCAACCGCCATCGGTGGTGCTTTTCTCGGCTGAGTTGGGAAGTTGTTTAGCTCGCGGATTGATTGGGTGGATTGGATGTACATGCACGTTGGGCTATTCTGTCAAGATGATTCTACGTGCAGGCGGTGACGCAGTGAACAAAAAAAAAACAAAAAAAAAAAACATCCGAGGTTGATTTTTTTTCTTCTTTTAGCGGGGTTTGTCTGTGAACATGTTTATGTCACTGCCGAAGGTTACGTGTTTCAATCTCCGAAACGTGCACTCGGCAGAAATAGAAGAGGAAGCGTGTTTCTAGTGGCAAATGAACCCTTTCCAGAACCCCAACAACAACAAAAAATTAGTATTCGCCACTTTGTTGGCACGAAGCATATGTGATTGGATCTGAGTCGTTGCAAAGCACTGAGGCAGTTCTAATTTTCAACACGAATGGAGTCGAGCTCGTGGCGAACGCTCACGCCCCCGTCGTGAATAATACTTGCTCAGAGTACGCGCCCAAGCAAGGCTCGGATAATTAGCGCAGTAGGGCTTAGATGGCACACATTTTTTTCAAAAGGTCTGTCATCCTAATGAGCACAGAAACAAAACTGGCAAAACTAGATGACTTTTTTTTTCTCTTCAGTAATTAAGGAAAACAAAAAAACTGACACACGCTTCAGCGCTTCCGGCTACCCATTGGGCGCGTTCAGTAGCGGCCCCGGAGTCAAGGAGTCACTGACTCCTTCCACTGGACGGCCAAAAGTCACTTCCGGTGCACGTAACTCCGGGGCTTCGGAGTCAAGCTCCGAAGCACCGAGTCCGGAGACGGTGCACGTAGAGTCAAAGGAGCTAAAGTGACGTCATTTCCTGACTGGTGACGATTTCCGGCGCTAAAAGAGGAAAAAACAAACAACATGGCGGGATAAGCTGCTTCGGTTCTGTTGCGGGTGCGCGGTTTGCTCGCTTTTGTTATAATGAAAAGTGCTCAAGGTAAGACGAATAACGCGGTTGAATATATTTTTCAGGTAAGGCTCTTTCGGAAAATGCATTCGACCGTATTTTGTTTGGTTTGAATATGCTAATAAACAACGCAAACGTTCATTTGACGCCGTGTCTTGATCACCGTTGCACGGAAACTCGGTAATATTGACCATAGTCCTGTCCGCGCTCAACAGCGCAAGGCAGGGTATGAACGCGACTTTGGAAGCCGGTTAAACACTCACGCAGAGCATGATACCGATTGCTGTTTTGTTTGCGTAGCTAAATCGGGGTGCCCGTTGGCTGAGGCTCGCTTCGACCGACAAAACCTTGATCGCCGAGCGCGGCCGAACTTCCCGTCTGTATACGAATACATTTTATAGGAAGTTCGTTACGAAGGGCAGAACAAACTTATGGCCGTATAAAAGTATCGCAACCGGCGGGGTAGATTCGCTGAGCTCTGTATTTTGCGTGTGCTGACGACGTTTTTTGTCGGCTTTTATAAGAGTAGCTTCCTTTGCACCACCAAGCGAAGGGCTCGATCGTGTTGCATCGCTTCGAACAGCAGCGCTGATGTGTACAATCACCCGCTTTTTCTTCAACGACCTTGTAAAGACTTCTTTAATACCGGCGTCAAATAAAAGCGATCGTGCTCGCGATCGTCTGCTTCCAGATTATTCGGAGACCGTCTTGCACAGGGGAGGAAGCGGAAGTTGCGTAGAAGCAGGTCTGGAGCCGCGGGTTTTTTTGCCGTTCAGTAGGCGCTCCGATGACTCCGACTCGAGGCACTCCGTTCGGAGGCAAGGGAGGCGCTAGTGAACGCGCCCATTGCCTTTCTCTGTTTTTCTTTTTTTTTTTCTTTTTTACACGTATTTGTTTTCTAAATAATTCTGACAAGTGTTGAGCCGAGCCTCTTGAAAAATCACTATATATACATTTTTTTCTTCTGTAACACATTTCTTTTTAAGAAGCCGTGAGAGCTACATTTGTGCGGTTCGTGCAGGTGAGCTATACGGACAGTGGGACATAGTGTAGGGGGCTATTCGTAAGAATCAATCTTGTAATTAAGTAAGAGTTGTTCATTAACTTTTTAATTAGTGAAAATAGACCAGTTGTTCTAATCAGAAACTTGCTGAGCGTCATCAAAAACCGCTGAATCGGTTCTAGAAAGACTTTGAGCGCTTGAGAAGCGACGTATTGCCCTAAAGTTACCCCTCGTGCAGCAGGTGCAAGGTTGGGGCCATGACAAGAGACGAAAAACTAGCGCGAACAAGTTATCGCACCGGTAGCCTTGCTTCTTCTCCACGAGTCGTCATTTTAGCGCACTAGAGCGCTTCTCACGCGCTCAAAGTCTTTCTAAAAATGGCTGATATAGTAGTTTTCCATGACGCCCAGCAAGCTTTTTTTTTTTTTTTAAATTGTGACCATATGTCTATTTTCACTAATTAAAAAGTTAATTAACAATCCGTTTCCGGGTTGAGCGGCGTCGGCATGACCACGTGACGTCACACATCACGTCACGTGCGACGTCACGAGGGCTACGAGTGACGTCATGACGGTGACCAGTGACGTCCAGAAAGCCAAAAGTGACGTCACGAGGGCCAAGAATGGCGTCACGACAGTCATGTGTGACGTCAAAAGGGTTACGAGTGAGGTCACAAAGGTCACCAGTGACGTCACGAGGGCCACGTGGGACGTCACGACGGTCACCAGTGACGGCACGAGGGTCACGGTTCACGTCACGAGGGTCACATGTGACGTCACAAAGGTCACGAGTGAAGTCACCGTCATGAAATCACAGGGGCATACTCTCCCCTCTTCCTCCTCAAGAGCTGCGCTCTGATTCGGCGTTACAGGGAATCGTAAACGCCTTTCGTTTTTTCTTGATTAGTCAACTGTTCGTTATAATTAGCCCCCTAAACTATGCCCCCTAGCCGTATAACTCGCCTACAGAAACCGCTTAAATCACTCACGGCATTTTAAACAAACCTGGTAATATTTTAAGAAAAAGGCACCCTGTATACTCTGAGTTTCAGATCCCTAGCGCAAACAAAAAGCACATTCCTTCGGGCTCACAGCGTTGAGATGGCCGTCAATTGTCAAAGACGCCGTACTAACTTAGCGGTGGATGTCTCATTCTGCAGCGTGATCGTTTCCGCTCGCATCATTTTACATCTGATGTTCGGGTCATTTCCCGACCTTTGTCTCGCTAAACTGACAGACCGACTGCACACCGACGTGTCGATTCACTTTGTTAGCGCAAGTGTGTTAATGAAGTCGCAAGCTGGTGACTTGGGGCTTGAACCAACGGGTCACAAACGAGTGTGCCGGCGAACATGCTGTCAAGCAAGAGGTTAATGATGTCGCGAAAAAACGCGTTTTGCCATACCAACAAACAAAAAACAAACAAACATGTTCGTCGCGCCCGTGAAGCAACGTCCCATGGATTTTTTTTTCTTTTTTTCTTGGGAATGCCTTTTTTTATATGATGTTCTACATATATTTATGCTATTATTTCTGAGGGCGATCGGGCGTTTTCCTAACATGGGCTGCCCTCTGCTTGTAAAAATCCGATGTCTTAAGAAAAAAAATTAACCGCTTTAACCGCCTTGTTTGGATATTCCTGTCGAGTAAAAGACATGCGTACTCACCTCCAGAGGGACCGCGTAGCCTGTGTGTCGCCGCCGGTGGCGTATTCGCTGAAAGGAAGAAAATATAAACTAACGTCATTCCCCTCTACCAATATCCAATAAGGAACCAGTATCAAGGGAAATTGGCTCCTTCAAAAAGAATTGTGTCAATTCGGATTCTACATACAATGCTGCCACAAGGTGACGCTTCCCATCCTGACTTTCAAATGTCCTTCCATTTTTCTTCTAACTGGGAGCTTGTGAACGCGCAAAGGAAAGGCCACTCGGTTGACTTCCCTCGACTCCCTTTTCTCCCTTTTGGAGCCTACGAAAACAAATACTGCCCCTACTAGAGTCGGTCTTCCTTTATCTCCTTATCGCCGTGCATCAAAGATATCATACAGACAAGAAAAGTTTCGCTCTTTCGACTCTTCCCAAATCGAATCACGGAGCTGCGGGGAAGTTAGGGAATCCACGCATGCGCAAAGACTCGCCTCTTTCCCCTTGCTTCCTCGACACGTCCTGCAATCAATCTGAATTCAATTCAATCACAGCGAGATTTCGGCCGAATCAGCGACACGAGCCTCGCTCGGCATCTTTTTCTGGGGAACGACTTCCGTTCTCCGCATACCTTTGATATCCATTATATTGTTGGCGTTATTTTTATTGTTTCGTTGTTTATGTCGTTGTTGGTTTACTAGCTCAGCAAAATGAGAGGAAGCTTGGGGATAGGTCGGAGGACGAAAAACCAGAAACCAACACAAAGAAAAAAGACAAAGCTAATGCCAGGGAAAAAAGACCGCATCGACGTTTTTCCACGTACAGGTACGGAAGAAAACTGACGTCGTGAGCAACCTTCTCGAGAATGACTTCAGTCTTCTTCGCTTATAATAACATTCGGTGTATAGAAATAAAACTTCGGTTATACTCACATCATTTATGTGATAAATTATTGTCAATACATGCTTCTGTATTACTTCAGCGAATTTCTACTTTTTGTCACTGCACGCTACACTGCTTTCTTGCTTCGGAGACCCAATGTTGTAGATCGCCAAGGCTCAAAGCCGGAAGAGTGAATTTTCACGCTGTGTTCATTTATATTGAACTGAATCCTCGCGTCGCCTTGTTGCAATGCTTTCAGGGCATCTTAAGAACGTGCAGTCTTGTAATTGCTACCGCGCAATGCGCGCTAAAAGCTTCCAGACGGCGGCGGAACTACACTGGCCAAACGATTGCCCTAAAGCGTTAAACAAACATGGGTAGATTTTAATTAGCGATTAACTTCTCGTTGCACAAGCATATCCAATGCCCAGTTCTTCATTTCTGTTTTTGTATCATGTACACGTGTAACCTCAATCGCACGTTTAAAGCTCGACGAGTTTCATTTCTAAGAAAGAAAAAAAAAAGACAGCTAGCGTGAACTTGCACAGTGCAAACTAATAATGCGACACAAACTCCGGCAATAGTCACATGTCCGTTATAGTCACCCCTTGTGGTA
Organism: Ixodes scapularis; assembly: GCF_016920785.2. Lineage (NCBI taxonomy): Eukaryota > Metazoa > Arthropoda > Arachnida > Ixodida > Ixodidae > Ixodes > Ixodes scapularis. The sequence continues at coordinate 836,243 of NW_024610115.1, read as the reverse complement.
GAAACATCGCACCAACAATAGATGGAATCCGCTGTTCAGCAGTCCCAATCCCCAAAAGACAAAAATAAAAATAGAGCGCAACCCACCATTACAAAAATGGCATTCTTTCTTTCCCGTCGGAGAGACTGAAATGCGACTTCGGGAGAGTGTTGGTGCGTGTTCGTGCGTGTCTTAGCGCGTCAAAGCTGGGAGGAACCAAAGGAAAGAGAACAAAAGACATGGGCCCCCAACAACCGATTAGGGTCGAAATGCGACGTACGTGCCGGCCGTGATTCCTCGGTCCCCAGAAGCGCGCAAAGCAATCGCCTAAAAGGGGTGGAGATCCGCACGGGACGACCCGGAAATGCTGCGGTACACCGACAGGCGCCGCCACCGGGGGATGCAAAGACAGTTCACCTTGAAGAACGCTGAGCACGTGCGCGCGCGTTTTTCTTCCACCTTGTGGCCAATGGGCGCTAATGTTTTGGAGGCAACCGGTAGGTGGCGCAACCTACCGACCGTTATAAAAGAGTACAGCCGTCGGCATCCATTCATCCATCCGGGTTAATGTTTCCAATGTCACGTTAAAACAGCAACGCTCGGCGCCCAATGGCGCGTGTTAAGATGGTCTGTTTTTCAAGAAAAAACATGTTTATTTGTATGTTCTTTTACTGAGAACGCCCACCGACAGCAACGTATCTTTTCAGTGGTACATGACAACGTAGCATAGCTTCTTATTACTGCTGAAACGATTTAAGGGGCTTTTTAGCCATATTCAGACTAACACGAGAAGCAGTCAAGCCAAACGTGTGAGAAAAAGAGGTATTGGTGCAACTGCAGTCGAGCTGTATGTAGATTTACCTGGGTCGTCGAAACGACGCGTTTCTGAGCGCCAAAGGTACCCAAGACAAGAGGTGATGTAAAAAAAATCTCAGCTTAGCCTGATGTCTAACCCACGGGATGATAGTATATTTGTTCACTGCTATGAAAACATTCTACGATATAATTGAACGAACGCCCGTTTTAAAAGCAGACGCGTAAAATGTCGTCACCTTCATTTGGCATGTTGTCCATCCACAAAAAGCACCTCAGTGATTCCGGCGTTCGTAGCGCTCCTTTGGTTTGGTAGAAAGAAAGCAATAAGAAACTTCTGTATGTTTTAGTGTTGATGCCGAAATTGGCGAACGTCTGCGCATCCGGTGAGGCTCTCTCGACGAGAAAAAAAAAAACAAAACAAAAGCGAATATCGATTTCAAGCTGGTGCGTGATTTCATTGTGTCTTGTGTTGTGGTTGATTTCTTTTATATTTATCGATTATTGTACTTTCTCTCGAAACCCTCTTGTTCCGTTCTCTTTTCATGCGGAGTGTCCTTTCCGCTAATAATCGCCCGAACACTTGCACAAAATACCGGTTTTCAAAAAATGCCTTTCAAGAGGCGCCTTCAGGGGCCCCATTCCCGGAACAATAGCGCAGTTTGTGAATCGTTACACGCTTCGCAAAAGCAGCCACGGCCACCGCCACACCGGCATGGAGGAAGGCAAAGGGAATGTAAAAAAATCCATGGCAAATCGCGAGGTAATTGCGTTGCAAACCTGAAACGTTCTAGAATAACAAACGCTTCTATCATCGTTTAGCGGCTCGTCTAGCCTGATCAGCCAGACGCCTACGTTCACGGCGCTCTTCATCAGACGATCTAACGCGCGGTATGTGCACACTTGAAACGATAAACCTGGTGATCTTCAAGAAATGTCTAACCCACCCCTCCACTTCGACCTCACCTGCTCGCCTACCTCTTTCCCTCATTCCACTCCTGATCACATGACCTCGCCGTTAACCAATCAGCGTCGAGCACCTCACTCATCCTCTCCCACCGTCAACAAATCCGTGTCGAGCCCAGCGGCCACGCTTTTATCCAGGCTTCACTTTTAGATTTCACAAAATGACGAACGCCCAGCCAAAGAACGTTTCACGTTAAAACGGGAACGAAATTAGCCATTCAGCACGCCCCTCTGCCCCCTATAAAGCGAACCTGCAAAACAAATAAAATGAATAAATAAGCACGGATGTCGGTAGTTGTGAAATAAAAAAAAGGGAAAGAGAGTGATGGAAAAGCGGAAAAAGAAAGCAGTCAAAATATCATTCGCTTCGCCGCGACGAGTTGAAGTTCTTCGAGAACTAGACAAGTTCATTTTATCACGACGCGTCGTTTTTTTCCCCCTTTTTTTTATAAATAAAGCTAGTAAACGCTATGTAGAAGTTTTTGAAATTGATGTTTTCTCTGCTCTGTTGTGTATATCCAGGTGTCACTTTCAATACGGGCTCACCGGCTCCACTCATAGCCGCGTTTATGCTATACGCCGTTCCTCAGCCGCAAAAATGCACTGCTTTTAACATCTGAACTCTATCATGTCTACCTCCGATAAAAACCCGAAATACAGCACCGCGGCTGACAACATCTCGCGGGGGCGTTGTAAAGCTGCCCGATTTTTCATCGTAAAGGCACATTTTAGACTTTTAAACGAAACATAACTTTTCTCGTCGGTACGGTTATTAACGATCAATACGCAATTATTTGTGGGCGGTACTTCGATCAAATCTAGACGTAAAACTATAAGGTCACTTGTTTAGTGGTCAAATATGTTCCACAAGGCGACGGCCGGTTGGGGGTCACTTTCAGCTGCCAGTTTATCGTTCTAAGGTCTTCTTCTACCTCGCTGCGTCTTCTGATGCGCCTCAAGCGTCTCGAACGCGTCTACACCTTCCCCGTGCCGTATTTCTGGATCTCGCTCCGAACTAAAGGTTTGGTACCTTGACATTCGATAACCTATCCATGTCCCGCGTTGCCCCGTGTGTGTTTTGTTTCATTCGACCAGCAGGAGTTGATCGGAGCTCGGGTTCAGTCCTTACGCCCGCACTTGTAGGAGACAACGACGAAAAACATACGGCCTTTTTTTCATTTATTTACGCTGGAACATGCCCCCACGAAGCTCTTGTGCGTTCGACTGTCCGGATATCACTAACAGATGACATTCACCAGTGTCAGCAATTGATAAAATCTACACGAGAAGTATGTTTCGCTCTTCACACCAGGCTGCTCTCCGCTCGCTGGTAGATCGAGTAGATGTAGGATTGTGGTGATTGCGCGACCGCCCAGGGGGGGGGGGGGGGGGGGTTGGGGGGGGGGGGGGGAGTGTTTTGGTTCTCAATTTGTATGTCCTATGTAACAACGAGTTAGCTCCAACTCTGGTTCCGAACGTTTTGTACAGTGCTCTGCTCAGGCATACAGAGGCCTTGAGCTCGGGTACGGTTATATTTATTGGAAACTCGGGACGGCTGCTACGGCGAAATTCTTCTGCTAGGAGTCGCACCGTGGTGTCACTGTCTCGTCGGCCGCTTCGAATAACGCGTGCAATGATGTATTTAAGGTGTAAGGGTTTAAATTTGCTTGGAAGACATTAAACGGTCGTTGCAAGAGTGAAGGATAAAGTATGAACCGTGTGTAAGCAATTTGACAAGCGACGAAACAAGTGACGGCAACCCGCTTGGCTGTCGCTCGGTCAGTCGCGCGATGAAGCAAACCGCATGAAAGCGACGGCAATAAGCAACCAGGGCGATGAGCGACGTTTGCTAGAAATCCAAAAACCAAGCGACGCGACGAGAGACAGTGAAAAATCTTTATCGCCGGTCGCTGACTCTCGTCGTTTGTGCCATCGCTGGTCTCGTCGCTCACAAAATTTACATGCGGTTCAGCATTAGGTTTCATTTTTCCCCGCTAAATTTAGCAGAAACCTTGATCGCAGTCAAGTGACCTGACTTCACGTGACGTCAACGTTGCTGCTAATTGTACAACAGGAAAATGAACGAACTATCTGATACTCCATTCCCAAGTCATGGTGTTACGTAACAGGGTAACTTGACACAGTGAGGTTACGCGACCTGATATCACGAGACGTGACTTCACTACGTCAAGTCATGATGTCCCCCGTACGGAACTGCAGTGTTCAATATATATATATATATATATATATATATATATATATATATATATATATATATATATATATATATATATATATATATATATATATATATATATATATATATATATATACCTATATTTAATGCTTTAATATTGTTCTGGACTTCAGAGAAAATGGCGCCGTGCTCTTCATGGCGGTCACTGTGCAAGGAAACTCCAGATAATATCGGTTGTACTTACAGCCTTGGGTATAAGGAGGGAGGATGACAACCCTAGCAAAGAAACAGTATAAATCTTTATTACCTGAATTATGGAACTCAAAATATAACTGGAATTGTTTATGGAAACCTGAAATTCAGATTGTCGACAAAGGAATAATTTCTGAAAACCTGCAATCCAGATGGAAGCCAGATACATTTCCACTTTCATAACCCAGATAGCGAATAGTTATACTGTGTATTTTGGTAGAGAATGAGGTATTTGCTTCCAAACAATATTTGCACATCCACTCAAGCAGTTAAACGGCGGTGCATGTGGGCCGTATTTTTCAAAAGTGTATACGCACCCACCGGAAAAGCAATAAATGCGAAGAAAGTAAAACTGTCGTAAATTGCAGACAAAAACAAAACTTGTTTAGCATGATTTGTTTTAGCCTTCTCTAGTATAGCTAAGGCTGGAAACAAGAGGTGACGGCCCAATCAACAGCAAAGCACTTATTAGCCTGCGCTCGGGGAAGGGAAGCCCTGCATATTCAAATGCCTGCCTCGCGTATGTAAATAGCGCGTCCACTTTTAGCATATTGTTCGTACACATAGCTCTTCGTTTGTGCAAGCGTTATGATCATGTTCCCTCGGCGTAACAGCCGACATCGTGCTGCGGAGGCCGAGCTGGGTACCATGTCTTAGTTTGTCTTTACAAAAGGTATTTAGCTTTATTTGCGACAACGTCATTATTTTTTTTTTCAGCTCTATGTACTTTGATATTGAAACAACGGAGCCCGACACAGCACCGCCACACCGACTTTCTTCCTTGATGCACTTTTACAGCTTAGAAACCTGAAAGCGTGGAGAGTCAAGACAAATTACTAAGTCTCCGTAGCCAATAGATTGTAGAGTTAGACGATAACACCGGATAACAAATTACGAGGAAAGAAGGGCTAGGAGCGCACCCATAAGAAACGCAGAGCGTTTTCCTTAATTTTAAACGCCCATCATTCAAATTCGATATATGCGAGCTCCGATAAACCGAACTTTCTTGTATATCAAACGTGGATGTTTACTGTCTTAAGTCGACTGCCGTAATTAGCAGGCACAACGATGAAGCGTGGCGCCGGTCAATCATAGCCGCCGAATTCATGGCCGACTATTTCGCCAAGTGTCCACATTAGAGAGCATGTCACCAACGCAAAATGAAAATGCACAATCAAATTTGTTTACAAAATTTTCTCATGTAATCAGATCGCCGGTCCCCGTGTCTCGTGCCATGCCCGACACAAGCTCCGAATACATTACACTATACACGGATATCTATTGCCTTCTAGGTGGTCGTGCCTATTACGGATCTGTGAAAAAGATATATACATTTTCCGACCTCCAAAATTAGCGTAATGTTTTGTTTACGAACTGGCAAGGTAACGCCGCTGCATCGGCCCCTTCCGCGTGCCTGTCGCTGCCAGATATTTGGGGTGGTGATTTACGTCCAACGATGGAGGATAATAATGTTGATTGAGAGGTCAGTACAAATGACGACGCCTCCCGCTTTTCCGTCGGCTGATTGTCTATTTGACGAAGCGATTCAACTCCCAGAAACGCTTTGTACCACTTTTTTTTCTTTTTTTTTTTCCACGCATCTCGGTGTTTTACCGTGGTTTTTTTTTTTGTTTTTTTTTTTTTGTTTTGTTTACATAGCTTGTTTGCAGGATGTTTTATGCCATGTTACTCGATCAAACTCGGTGCTAAGATTGGACATTCGTGCCGGGTAAGCGATTAGCCCTGAATTGTGTTCATTTGGTAATATGCTGACTGGACACATTCTTCAGCCAAAACCGAATGCAGTCTTTTGATTACGTCAGCCAAGCGCTGCGTGAGAAACAACCAAGTCATTCCCGTCTGTGCCTCCGTACAGCTGAACTGAACCGCTGTGAGTCTGACTGTTCAATCTATTGCCCAATAAACGAGAGTTTGCAAACGCCGAGAGACGGAAACACAGAACACTCGTTGGCGACTTGTCTACGCTCAAGTGTCCGTGCTTGTCGACTGAGATACATTTGTCAATCGCCGGTTGTCGAGATAGTAATTAAAAGTTTAACAAAACGTTTCTTTTTTGTTCGTTGGCTCTCGGAGTTTGTTGACTGCTCAACCGAGCGAATCGTAAATGGACCCTCCAGCACAACCTTAGCTTTCATGCCTATACAGTATAGCTTTAGACGCTGGGAATGAGGGACCGATTCACCATAACTTTGGCGAATTACAAAAAGTCCCCATCCTAGCGAGCCACGCTGAATGTCGGAGCAATGCACTTCACAAAGTACAGTTGGTGCCCACTCCCTTCCGCGTGGAGATCTGTCACGTGCTCTGCCCAATCCACTGATTGGTTCGTTGAGGGCCGTTACGTCTTGGCCGTCGGTACCGCCTGGGTGGTGGTAAAAAGAAGAAAAAAAACTCTGACGCCCACCTGTGACGTCACGTTACAACGGAGCATTAGCATGCGATTCTCCTCCCACAAAGGGTGTACCTGCACACGCGCAGTGCGCACACCCATTGAAGACGAACGCAACACTGCACGCAAACAACGTATTGGTCAAAGCGTCGCTCAGTCGCTCTAACATGAACAAGAACGCACGTTTATGCACTCCAGTTTATTTGGTCCGCAACCACAAGTAGGCATCCCTTGCGAACAAGATAATTTTAATTTCTAGGCCCTTTTCGAAACTCTGACACCCCATAGATGTCGGAGATGTAGTTCCAAGGTGGCGGAAGAGACGGGGAGAGATTCTCCGGGATTCCCCGTGCGCCTTCTCTCTGGCGCCGGTCAGTTTGCTACATTTACATCATTTTCACTACAAACGTCATGCGGTCGAGGCAGGGGCATATCTCAGGTGACGGAGATGTTGACGCGCGTCAAGAAAATTAGAATTTTGAGTTTTAAAAGTTACGAAGCGGAGCCCAACAATTCCTATATTAACGCACTAGCTTTTTACGTTAGAAGGGCACGACGCAGGGATACGCCAACCAGAACCATCCGGTAACAGCAACACCAAGGCCGACAGTCCCTGCCACAGTCTCTACCGTTGTCCCTGCTTCTCTGGCTCTCCGTTCGTCCACGAGGAGACGAGCGGCGGGCTGAAGTTGCAAATAGCATAATGCCAATCAACTAAAAAAGTAATAAATTTCTCCGACACAAATGTCCTACCTTCCAATATCTGGAACGGGGGTTGGAATTCCTCACCACACGAGGTCTCGTTAATTTTGTCCGACGCCGGATACAGGACGGCATGTCGTTCTAACAGCCAGACAGTTTTATATAGATTAGCTCAATAACTAGAACGCCGTGTCTTCGACAAAACAATGTCCGATGAAAGGAGAAAAACAGGAGGTGACCGGATATTGCAAGAACGAGCCCCTGGCTGAAACCTGCGATGGGAGTATAGGAAGGGACCGGAGGAAGTCCATTCAGACCCGGGCTCGCCGCTTAACGTGACCTATCAGTATGGGGAACGTAACAGACCCTGGGAGGACGCCCTTTCCGACAAAGCCTCAACCGGCAATGAAGCGTCACGGCATCAGGCGGCCGGGAAAAAGCACTCCTGTGTTTACAGACCAGTGTCCGAAATCCTAGCGTCCAGCGATAAAAATGGGAAATAATATTCTTAAACTGAGGCTCTTGAGAAGAGAGGGGATGCGCATAAAACGAACATTTTTGCTTTTTACAGCACTCTTGGCATCGGAGTTGTTCTTGAGCTTCGAGACTATGCATTTCTGACGACCTGATTTGATTTTATTTGATTTTGGGTTTTAATGGCGCAGCGGCTGCTAAGGCCATAGTTCGCCAGAACTGACGTCCTTGAACTACGATATGTGCCAAGGTTTCCAAAAAGAACGGAGTCTCGCAAAAACCGCAGCCCTCCCCTACGCTGTCATGGCATCAACATAAACAAACATGGAGGCGCCCATGGTACTGAGCAGACACTGGTCTGTATTCGCTGTTACGAAACCACGCTTTCTCCCTTTCACGCCAAGTCCGACCACAGCTGACGCTACGTTCCGGTGGAGTCAATCAAACATCGCCAGAAGTGCAACGTCATGGTGCTCATCGTATTTGTAGGTGTGCTCTCGTCTGCTACAACAGCAAACGCACAAACGCACATTAAAAGTGCAACGAAGTATTAGGAACACAAGGAAAAGGACGAGTGAGGAAGCACTATGGTGTCCAAAGACGGAGTGCCAAGAAGGTTACACTGGGCGGGAAATAGCGTCTGCACCCTCCCTTTCCACCAACAGTGTTTCCAAGCAAGCCCGCTTTGCCTACACCAGGTGTGGGCATTGCGTGTGCGCAGAAACCAAATTCGGGAAGTGTGAAGCGTCTGCTCATGCGCAGTACCGACAGCAGCACCACCGCAGGGGCGTGACGTCTGTGAATTGAGTTTGCCTATAGGCTCCTTGCACTGACGTCACATCGCATACTTTTGAACACCAAGAAAAAGGAGGAGAGGGAAACTGCTTTTGTAAGAATTTTGAGTGACAGGTTAATCTTCTCTAATCTTCTGCGGGGGAGAATAGCGACGCCTGTACAAATCCGGGAGGCAGAAAGGAGGATCCTGATAAGAGGGGAGCTCCTTCTTTCCCTTTTCTCTGGAGGGCATCGGAAATGACGTCATGTGCAAGGAGCCTATAGACCTTTTTCGCAACGGCGCCGCCATCTTGAATTGTCGTCACTTCCATTATGGGCGAAAACATTGTTTTGCCGTCGCCACGTCAATAGAAGGCAGTTCGGACATAAACGTAACCGTCACCCATTCTCGTTTTGCCTCCCCTCTATTTTTTTACTATTTTGCAGGTTGAAAGGTTTTGATATTTTTTCGTCGAAAGCGAAAGTTAGTGGAAAAGGTCTCTATGGACGAAGAAGGCTTGGCCACGAAATGCCCACTCGCTCTCTAGGCCAATAGAAATCTCGGGTAGTGGGCACCGTCATGCAAATATGAGGCAAACAACCGCGTTGCCATGACATGGCCTTGGTATGTTTACACAGTGGCCTCCACCGAATCGGTGTCGAACAGGTGAGATTCGGAGCCCTCCACTTGCCTTGCAAGCGGAGGTCGGCGGGTGGCGGACGCTCTAGACAGCGCGCTGGCCGCGTCTTCTATAAAACGAGTCGTCATAGTGCGGCTTTGAAAAGCGAGTGTAACAGGCGTCGTAAGCACGAATGCTGAAAACGGCACCGCATTCAGAGTGCAGTTAAAGCTCCGCTTCCAGCTCGAGTTTGTACCCTTCCATTGCTCTGTGACTTCGCCCGCATTAAAGGGACCATGAAATGACCTTTTTACTTTTTCCAGATAACTTTTACATTAAACCGTCAATGTTTACTGAACGCCGAACAGGCATCCGTTTTCGTCTCGATTTATTAACTTCTACACAAAAAATTAATGAAATATCGACTGTTTCTTTCTCTCCAACTGACCGCAAAACCAACCGTGACGTACGCTGTTTCCGGAACCGGAGGTTCTCTCGGCAGTAGGAGAATGGGAGAGTTAGCGGCGACGAGTTGGGGTGCGCCGGTAGGTTTTACTGCGCTGATGTCACCGACGTATTTTCTGAATCGGCGCCTCTCATCGCCGCATCGCAGCTGAGCGAAATTCAATGAGATATGTTGCGCTACAGCGACAGCATGGGACTAGTCCCATACGCCGGTATGCCTGTTGGGAAGTACAGCGAGTCTTCCGGTGAAGACTCCAGAAGTCAACCCAACTGTCATTGTTGGTAAAAGGCGGCCCGTGTCAGTCGTTTGCAAAGCGACGTAGATGGAAACAAATTGCCGCGGCGTTTTTCGCGGCCTCGGAGATGCAGGAGCGAGCCGACGTTAAAAAAGATACGTTTGAACTACGAGTGTCAGCAAGAGCCACGTAAATACCTGTTCACACTCAGAGCGGACGCGCGCGTTTGATGGAAGTGCTGTATTCGCGCTGTTGGTAAGCACTTCGGGACCGATCATTTACGATTGCAACTCGATACTGACGCGACACTCGGCAAAGAAAGGTTGGACCGGCATTGCACGTATACCTCCCACGAACTGTTATAGCTCGACAGTGACGTGCAGTCTGTCAGAATAAAAATGGCATACCAATAACAAAGTGTACATACCGTGTTACGAAGGTAATCCATACGGCGTTTATTTCAGCTCTATATCACACAAAACAAGAAGATAGAATCGACGAGAGTCCCTTTTCGACGAGTGTTCGTCAACACTGCCTCGGAAAACAAGGGGAAGAGATTGACCTCACCTCTTAATCTAAAATTGAGGTCAGCGATCAAACTATGATACGGGAAGGGTCCACAAGGGTAGCGCGGGCATATTCCATTCAGCACGCCAGCCGGTCGTAGGCAGAGAGACGGTCTTGCGACGAAGCAACGCTGCGCCAAGTCGGAGTGCCTGCTAGGCCTATATTCTGAGCAGCTCGCTTCGTCGGAGTCGGTGGATTCGTGGCCATTGTCGCTTTTCTCGGGTGTTTGTGGATCCAGCGTTCTTGTTCGTCGTGGTCTGTTTTAAGTACTTTTAATCTTGCTGCTTGAAGTCGGCACGCGCGAAAAGAACACGTAGAAAAATAAACGTTCACTCGGTCAGAGTTTTGAGAGGAAGGAAATCAAAGGAAATAAACGTTCGTCGGTCGTCGCGACCCAAGCACCCAAGTAACTGAAGTCGGCCCTGCCCTACTGCGCACGCGCAGTAGTTGCTTCGTTTACCACACGATAGATGGCGGTTGGCTCTCAGCATTATCAAATTTGGCAGTTTTCGCCACACATCTCTAATTATGCTACAAAATGTGGATCTGAATATTATTTAACAAAAATTTTAGGAAACATTCGCCGGCTATTTATTGTTTACGATCGCGGTGCTGGTGAGGTAGGCTCTTACCCAATAGGCGACGTGGATTCGGCTGACGTGCTCCGTTTCCGCGGATGCATCGTAGTGAAATGGCGAAGGAAAGAAGGCGCAAAAGAGTCCAGTTTTCTTTTAAAGGTTCTATAGCAAATAATTTTTTTTGGCTCCCTATTTTTGGGTTTTTGTGTTTCTTTTCACACCTTTTACGACGTGCGGTGGACGAAATTCGATTTTAAAATCATTTCATGGTTCCTTTAAGCCTTCTTGGGGTGTAGCGATCGTATCGAAAGCCAGCCTGACAGCGGACGGACGAAGCAGAACACAGGCTGGGCGCAGACGTGGCCTCAGCCTAACGTAGGTGTCCGAGCCGATCGAGCGGCGAGCAGACGATGAGAGCAGCATCGGTGCGGGAGGCAGTCTGAGATTGAGTCATTTTTTCCATTGTCGCTGAGCATGACGCTATCCCGAGTCTTTGGATATTTAAACGTCCTTGTGGATTGCAGACGGCCATTATGCTACCAGGCGTGATAAAAAAAGGCTAACAAAGAGTCAGACGCCCCGTGTACTTTGGAGTCCTGATTATTGATTGCAGTTGTAGCGCGAACACATTGATATTAAAAAATTCAAAGGGTCTTTTATGTTAACCTTAAGACAACTGGAAGGCGAGAGTCCAAGCGCCGATGTAAACGTGATAACGAACCTCCGAAGAGAGCGCGCTCTCTGACGACGCACTTTTGGCGCCGTTTTTTTTGGCTCATTCGGAGCGTGGCATCGGCTGTGGTCTCGGTGATATCGAATGTCCGAAGGCAGCGCGCTCTCTGACGAACTACTTTTGACACACTTATGGCGTATTTTCGTCGTTTTCGTGTCGGCAATGCCTTTCCGCTCCACTGAACAATGAGACATATAAGGCTTTTTCGCCTTAATAAAATGTAGGTGAAGAGAAGAAGTACCAGAACGTTATCACTCAAAAAAAAAAAAAAAGCCCGTGCGTCTAGTTTTTTGCACAACACTCGGAGAGCCAATCACCGCAGCTGCGTAGGCAGATCAGCAAATGACAATGTCGAAACATATATATTTTGACCAAGAAACGCAGTCTGAGTTATCAGACTGCGTTCTTTGGTCTTAGTGTTGTGCGGAGCGTGGCATCGGCTCTCCTGATGATTGTGCGGGAAAGTATACGCACGGGCATACTTTAGACTATAGGAGTTAACGTGACTTGACGACCACATAGACAAGACGGTGACACTGATTGCAGACGGAGTACAAGGGTCCGCAATAAAGATCAGTCTCGGGAATGACGTGGCAGTACACTGCATACGTGACACTGTTAGCATGACCATGACATCTCCACTTTTCGCAGCTTATTTCTATAGGCTGTTGGCGGGAGCGAAATATTAGGGCTTAGGTTAATTCCCCAAATGTGCCATTTCCACCACAATAATACCATAACAATAATACCACCAGAATAATACAACAACATTCAAACAATTCAGGAAGATAAACAAAACAATAAATTGCAATTGTTTGCTTGCAATAACAGTGTCGCGCTAAGCAATAACTGTTGTTTTCCTTGTTTGCTATAAAAGGAGTCAATAGTATGGCAGTTAATATCGGCGAAGCAGTAGTAAAACTCATTGTACAATTTAGTTATTTCGGAAATCTCACACGTACCGCGCTAAAATAAAGCGGTTGTTTCAGTCCCACGAAATATGTTGACTACTGGGAGGTCTCATTGGTTTTATAGTCATCAACTGCAGCTCCGAGTGTGCATCTGCAAAACAATTCTCTTGTCGTTTTTATTTAATTAAAAAAAAAAGTTTTCTCCAGGTTTTTTTTAATGGTTTCTTTTTAGCGCTTGATTTCTTTTGCTTTGGAAATCATAAATTCGTGACCCTGTAAAAAAACGAAACAATTCATATATATATAAAAGGTTCATTTTAAAGACCTTAATACATACCCTTCATCTAAAAACTAAACTTAAATAGACACATTTTATATCTTAGAATTCTAGAAAGACCGACTCCGGTCTCTAAGATTACATGATCACGAACAAAGGTATTGAGTATTTGACAAACGGTGGTCACATATCGGACTCCAGCTCTCTGACATGTCCGTCAATATCTCGAGACAACGGAATGGATGAGCATTACGCGTCTGAAGACTGAAATAAAAATCAACCGACCTTTGCACAAAATCGTGAACATGTGAAATACTCACTCAACACGCCAGAAACACGACCAACTTGGCCCAAGTTTGGCAGTCACATGGGCCTATGGGTGGTTGGGCCAATACGGTACTCCTCCAAGGCGTTAGTTGGTGCCAAGGTACATTTCTTTGGGTGTCCTATGACTTTTCGCTGGTTCACGATATAATTGCTAAAAGGCGAGACATGAGCCAAAAAATGCTGTTTAACCAAACAAACAGCAGCGAAGCCTAGCTCTCACACTTGCTTGGTAATTTAGACTCAAAGTTGCCAGGTGAAGTCCGCACAACCAGAATCGAAGTCAACATTCTTAAAAAAAAAGGCATATAGATATATTCGTCCATAAAAGGAAGAACGGTCTTGTTCCCTAGGCTCCTTTAGAAATGGAACAAAATTCCTCCCACGTCTACGTAGCGATATGGCGGCTCCGAATCGAGTGAATAGGGCTCAGAAAGGCTTAACGAGGGCGCCAGGACGCTACGCGTGGCGTAGATGTTTAAGCGGAACGCTGACTGAATTTAACCGAAAAGAGATAGCATTGTTTTCGAACGGGCAATTACAACACAAAAACCAAATTTCGGCCCATAGTACTGTGCCGCTTGGTTAATTTCACGCTATGGATCAGTGTTGCGGAGTTGTCACTCCGGAGTTGGAATGATTCCCGGAATCACTCCGCATTTTCACGACCCCGGAATGGATTAGGAATGGAATGGCGGCAACGTTGAGGGGAATGGAATGGGAATGGAATTAGGTGCCTTTTGTCCGGAATGGAATGGGAATGGAATGGGCACGGTTCCTCTTTTTTTTTTTTTTTTGGTGTTTACGGTTAGCTGAACCGAGCCTGTCAGTTGCTCAGAAATAAAATGAGCGGAAAACTGCTAGCCGCGTGGAGCCCTAACAGACTTATACGCTAAAAAAAAAATGCAATAGAAAAAGCAAGCGTCAAAGCAAAGAACGAAGGGGGAAAGGGGGGCAGCATGACGCCTTTCACGGACGCGCACGCGTCGGGCTTCGATGGCGTTACACGAGAGCGAAACAAGAAATTAAGCACCAAGCAAAAGAAAAGGGAGCGGCAAAGAAAGAAACCGCCATGCAAAACTCCTCATCGTCCTTCTTGTCACGCTTTTTTTGTTGTTGTTGCGACGGTTTGTAGAATGCATGCGCGCGCACAGACTGAGATCTGGGAGCGAATGCGACTCATAACTCACAGAGCTCTGATAACTCGTTGACTCGGGCGCCGTCGAAATATGATCGGGTATTGTTTTTTCATAGTTCGAGGCGCGTTGTTTAGCAGGCAGTCAACCCTGCTGCCTTCCACGTTCATTCGTGCGCACTCCTTTGAAGTGCGAAATTTGGGTTTGCCCCTCCCCTCTTCTCCTCTTGCGCTTTGCTCCGAGGCTTGTTTTTTTATACTGCATTTGTAGTGTAAGTCCGCCTATAACTTGGTCTTTGTTTCGATGCTTGTTTTCTGTGTTATATATTTCAGTGGATTGGGGTTACAAGCAAGCTAGCGGATTCCCGCTCATTACTTGCTTTGACTTTAGTCTCTGCATACTTTGTTTCACCTTGCGATGGACCGCTGCGGAAGCTACAAGTCACCCTATAGGCAATCCAGCACCGTGAGCGGGACTGCAGGGTCACGCGACACTCAGAAAGCACTTTCGATGGCTCTCCTGCTGTCTGTTGAGGTTCATCGTAAGGTGAAGTAGACTATCGTCACCGCTCTTGGTGTGACCGAACTGACTAGACCTGCAGAAAGATCGTCCCGCGCCAGACGAGGCGCGACCGTTGCTGTGAGGGCAACTGAGAAGGAGAGCGGGGTGATAGCTGCCACTAAGGTTTTGGCTTCCCCGCGTCTCAGGCTGTCCGGTCTGCATTCGTGCTCCTTGTCCTGGACCCTATTTTAGGCGATGAGAAGTCAGTTGGACGGTGTTGTTGAGGAAACACGGGGAATGTCAATTCGAACGGTGCGGTATTACCCCGTTAATTGTATCTTGATGTGAAGAGCTTTGTCAACGCTGACTTCCCGACCCGTCGCCACAACGCGAACAACCGACACCGAGGTAGAAGAATGAATCGGTCGGTACCGTCTGCTGCCTGAACCCGCCACTCGATCAGCGCGAAGAGGAACATCATAATTCGGGCGAGAAGACAAGATAAATACAAATCGAGTCATGGCATCGTAGAAGACATTTTTCTACATTAGTCGCGAAGAAAATAAACAAGCTGCACGCTGAATGTAGTGCAACGAAACAATACACGGTGCAGTCGGCGTATATCATCCAACTTTATTCGCCATCTGAAGAGGAAAGACGAGAATGAGTATGCGAAGAGTGGAAAAGGGCAGGCGAACCAGCCAAAAAATTGAATTAAATATGATAAGAAATATCGAGATTCGTAAAGCAAGCGTCAACTTATGCGTTTTAAAACAGGTTTCGTGACATGGTCTATACGGTCCCTCGTGCTAGGACGCAGATGTTGCATTTTGTCAGAGGATGTGTTCTTGCCGCTGTGCATGGAGTCGCTTCCAGCAGTGCACTAGCCGTGTTGCTGTGCAGGTATTTAAAGAATACAGTAATATAGCTTATTTCTGCTCCACGCACGAACTCCAAATTCCAAAAAGTTTGCCAAAAACTTTAGTGTATTTAATTTTTGCTGTTTGTTACGAGCCACGCGGATGCGAGGCTGATGTCTTAAACAAGCGTTGTTGACATATCAAGGGTCTTTCTCAATGTTTGCAGTAGATTTTAAATAAACACTTTCTGCCACCAGCGGTCCGCTTAGTAAAAATCGGTGCTTTTTTTTAGGAATTCAGCTTTTTTCTTCTTTTTTTTTTTGCAATGGTCTCTGAATTTGGTAATGTCAGATTTATGCTGCATATTCCGGCAACAAAATGTCGCTGTCAAGTGCCAATTTTTACGTTTAGGAATTAAAGAAATGGAATGAAACGATTCAGCCATTCCAGGGGTGGGAATGGGCTCAGTGTCTCCATTCCTAGGAATTGAAAGGAATTGAATTATCGAAAACTCTAGTTCCCCGGAATGGAATTGGAATGGAATGGGGGTGCCCATTCCGCAACACTGCTATGGATATAGCGGCGGTACTAGTTTCAGAGAAAACAGAAACACGCTTTTTATGAAGCCATATTCGAGATACACAGGCAGCGAATATTCCTATTTTTAAAACTAAAATGACTCCAAGTACCCAGAAGTTCACGTGACTTCAACTTACTGTTTCGCACATGATTTTCTATTCTTTACGTTCACAATTCATTCATGCTTGCAGGGCCAAAAACTGCGAAAGTCAGGGTTCTTCGCTTTCGCCAAATTTCTGTTTTCACAAAGAGAGCTTTCCAGCTCGCTCCAGTCAACGTTATTTCAGCCTTCTCCGAGGAAACACGCCATCTAACAAAAGCGCCGACGAGTTCGCTTCTAACAACATCGTAAAACGGAGGCCCGTGTCGACAGAGCCCGAGGAAGCGAGTGGTTGGTAACACCACACAGATGCCTCAAATAACGACTCGGGGCTAAAACAACGCCATTCAGATACCCGCAACCGTGAAACTTCCCGTTGTTTAACAAAACACGTCAAAAAAATTATTTGTTCTGCGCAGGAACAAAACGGTTTACAAAACCTTAGCTGCAACACATAAACAGCTTGGCACGCCTCACACACAAAAGGACGCCTCACACCTTCGGCTGGCCCACACTTCCACTTTTGTGTTTACCATATCCATTAAAATAGAAGGAGTCTTAACTACAACCATATGGCAGGGTGCCGTAATTGCTACGTCCCCTATCGGAGGCGAGCAAGGTGCACAGATTGGATACGAGTGTAACGTCATCGTTCGGCTCCTGATCGTCTCCAATATGTGAGGAGACGAGAACCAGCCACACGCTTACGCAACACTCGTGTCCAATCAATGCCCCGCGCCGCTGGCCTCCGGAATGTGACGTAGCAAATAGAGCACCTGGGCCTTCTTATCTGGTAGCTGTTGGTATGTACACTGATCGGTCGAAATATTATGACCACTTACCTAATACGCTTTGCAAGCACCATACTAAGGCACTGTTGGTTCACATTTGTCCCTCGAAACAGTTGCCAGGCGTCTGCTGGTGTCAAAACACGGTCCCATGAACATTATGAGCTCAGAAACACTTGTACTGTGACCTTAATTGTATCTCTCCGTCACTTGAGCCATAGGTAGCCGCCTACCTAGGCTTACAAAGCCAGACAGCCTCCGAAATCCAGATTTTGGCTGAGGCGTGTTCGTGCAACGTTTCGGCGTCAGCAGTTTCACCAACGTTCCTCCGATTTCGACGGGTGCTCACGACGGAAGCTCGCGCACACCCTCCACGCTTTGCAGTTTCCCAGATGCTTGTTCTAAGCCGTCGGGCCGACACAATCTGCCCTTCGTCAAAGTCGCCTATATCAGTAGCCTTTGCTTACATGTGCACGTAGTTGATAAAAGAATCCCTCCGTAGCCCCAGCAGCCGTTAACTACCATTCGCATCAGCAGGTAGTATATAACGCAGATGGCGCGTCAGCTAAGCTGGCTAATTCACGCAGTGAGGTGGGTGATCATAATGTTTTGGCTAATCACTGTATATTCTGCTCTCTCACTTTATCTTTTACCGCTCTGGCTGCTTTTGTAGCTCGAAAGGGGAGGTGGACAAACCGTTTCTTTTTCTTGCAGAAAAAACGGCGTTCTCAATATTGTCGTTCAAAGGGCCCTCAACGTAGTTATGAGTGCCTAGGTTTTTATAAAAAGACCAACTACCAGGAAAATAAATAATTGTGAACCTTAAGATACTGATTTCTCCGCAAGAAAACTAGCGGTTGACAGCCGGTTGCTCCCTATAGACCAAGCAATTGGCATTCTTCTGCCCTGTCTACCCTCGTTCACATATAGAGGAAAATAGCTTCAAATCAACGCAAGTTTCTACCAAAAAAAAATAATAAAGAACAGCTGCCAACAAGGCTGACTTTTAAAGACATTCCGAAAACACCTGATTTAATTTTATGTGCGGAGGATACGAATGGTGTTTTGTTTTTCTGTTAAATTCTTGGAAAAACTACAAAAAGATGCGAATACTTCGCTAAATGAGCTGCTATTTTATATATCTTCTAATCAGCTACAATATACAATATACGTCATACACTCTTCTTTAATATTTTTTTTTTCTGCTTTGAGTGGGTTTTAATAATCCCGTTTCGAATTAAATACAAAGAATAAGGCATTTGAACCCGGGGCGTATGCAACGTCTGATCAAATAGACTCTCAAAATGTTCACGTCGGATGACTTCTTAGGAAGCTTCTCGGGCCTACCTACATGCGTTGTTACTGCGCAACAAACAGGCTCTTTGCAGATGAGAAGAAAAAAAAATATCCAGCGGCCTGAACGCTGTTCGACCCAGCACTCGGAAGAGGTGAAAAGCCTGTCAAGCGCTCACTTCCGGGACAAGAAGCTCACTTCCGGTGACGTCACACCTGTTTGCTCAACGCGCCGCATCCAGCCCCGCTAGTAGAGATCAGCGGTAATATTTCGCTTCACCTCATGTCAGAGTGCAGCAGACATCACGAGTCCACCGATTTTACCGAGCAGCGCCAAAGACGTAAACGTTCGGCGTTTTTCCGCGTGTGTGCTGAACGACGGCTTGACCAATGAATCTCTGAAAATGCGCCATGACAGTCCAAGTTTAGACCGTGCGCGTCTCGGTTTGTACGCCTTGTATAGCCTCATTGACAGCGTTCTAACGTTAGGCGGAAGGGAAGTATAGCCACGCGGTCCAGCACAAAAGAAGGTGAGAGATCACAGGGCACAGACAGTACGAAACGCAGCTGCGTTCCAATCGCTTAAGAGTCGCTGACAACTCACGGAACGCAGTGCGCGGGCTCCTTATGTTCACACTTCCTTCTTGGTCATTGGGTCTTTGCGGTTCTGGTCGGACAACGCCGCAATATGATTGGCTGATAAGCGATTATCAGATTTTTAGGGATCTCGCCACGCTCTCCGCCTCCCAAGCTGTCATTGGCTATAACCCTCCTGATGCTGGTGTGAGTAGATCGTCTGATTGCCAAGCATTGCTGAGTCGTACCCACGGTTTTCAGACTTGCGACCAAACAAAGCGTTTTCTATCCACGGTGACCATACTACACTCAAGAAAAAGCCCGTGAGTCTCCTTTGCCGCACAACACTCGGAGAGCCAATCACCGCAACTTACGGAGGCAGCTCAGCGAATGACGATGCTGAAACATATGTTTAGACCAAAAAACGAAGTCTGAATTCTGACATTAAGTAATGCCAGCGTGACGTTTTGGATTGCTTAATGTCACAACTCAGACTGCGTTTTATGGTCTAAACATATGTTTCGGCATCGTCATTCGCTGAGCTGCCTCCGTAAGTTACGGTGATTGGCTCTCCGAGTGTTGTGCGGCAAAGGAGACTCACGTTTTTTTTGTTTTTTTTTTGAGTGTAGCTCTTGAAGCGCGGCTCCTTGGAACCATCTATAGCATACGTCCTTCCTTTGAACACAAGTTCGCTGCCTACATGTAGTGGATCATAAGATGTCAGATTTACATCGACCGTTTGAACCACCTCGCTCTTATATTGTCATTAAATGGAGCACATGCTAACATGAATCAACATCTCAGTCACTGGAAAGCACACGCTAATGAAAGTATAGAATATGGCAAAAGGACGGCTCGAGCTGCGGAAAGTCAGCACTTGGTTTGTCACTAGAGCACTCTTGGTGTTTGTTGCGTGAGCATATCTTGCTGGACCTTTACATTAACCCCTGGATTGTGTTAGTGTTAGAAAACAATCGCAATTTATTGCTTTGACCCTTCCGTGCTACTTCTGAATTTCTAGAGTTAATAGTCTACATAGTAATATCCAAAAAACACACGAAGATTGCGTAACATGCACGCGATTGGTTGCAACGCCTTATTGGGGTTAGAAACAAAAAAAAAAAAAGACACGAACAGGGAAGTTATGTAGGAGTAAAATAGTCGTTTATATACATTCCAAAATTCCTTAGCAAGCAACTTTTCTAAAACCTATTTTGTAGCCTTTATTGAACATAATATAAATTAGAGATTGATACCCGGTACTAATTTAAAGAAAAAAACAAAAACATCATTTGTAGATTTTGAAAAAAATTCGCTTCTAGTTTTCTTTTTTTTATATTGTGAAATCTTTTGCTATTTTTTTTTCTTTTTTTGGCGGCCCAAACTATTGAGAATGGTGCATTTGGAAATTAAATGACAATTAAATATCCCAAATTCTAAAGGCTGGCGTTCGACTGTTTATACAATAACAATATTCGCTCGTCCTTAAAGTCCGAGAACTTTCCAATTCGCGGAGTCAGCGAAAATATGAGACTTGTGGAACTTTGCGGCATTGTCTGTTAAAAAAAAATTCTATAAAATACCGACTTTAAATTAGGTCTAGCAAGCTCATTTAGCTGCGTGCTGGTCCTCTGCAAAAAGCGAAACAAACGCGAAAATAAACAAAACACACACCCAGAACGGAGAAAAAGGTGCCTGAGCGCAAAGCAAAAATATCGAAACAAAAAGCAAGATTTGCACATAAAACGTCCTCTCTATCCCGTTCTTATTTTTACCCCAGCAAAGCTCTTTAAAGGGGTCAAGAAATGGCACCCGGCCAAAAATGACTCGCTTTCCAAACGCCGAAAAGTATTTATTTATATTTCTGTTTCCGTCTCTTCCACTCCGACACCCTTTGTCTCCCCCTGCCCCGATTCTAAAATCTAACAACGGAAAGTTTCGTGTGCCAAGATCAAGTCGGCTTTCGCAAAAGCCCAAACTGCAAAACTAAATAAAATTAAAAAAAAAAAAATCCCAGCGTTTTAAACGCGTAAGAATCTAAAGAAGAAGAAAAAAGTTAGAACAAATTAATTGTGGTCATTTCACATTCTGCGTAAAACGTTGGCCGTCTTCCCGCGGCAGTGGCCACGTTGAACTCTGGCGTAGCTGGGTTCGAAGAAATAAAAAACTCCCTTTTTGTTTAAATGTTATTCGTAGACTAGCACCGCTGAATCTAACTTTACAGTACTTTTTCATTATTATCACCCCGGGGAAATATTTTCATGTGCTTCGTAACTTCATTATGATTCCACATGATGACTGAGACTAGAAAACAGCCAAAATTACACGCAGGATCTGAAATGGACGCGATTATTTTATTCATCCGCCTCAATCTTGACTGCATTTCAGGCTCTACAACATTTCGTTTGTCACGTGTTTATTTGTAACGAACCGTTTTTAGTTTGATAGTGCATTCGTTTATACTTCAACGAAACATGGACATGTTCAAATCTGACTGACATTCTCCACAACAGGAACAATCAATCTCATCGTCATCTTGCCACGTAGGACACTCATCACATTATCATATTCATTAGACGCGGCACCGCGGACCTCCATGGTACGGGTTATTGCTTTTCCGCGGTGCAGCGGCTCTCCAGAGCCGAATGAAGGCATTGCATTACAGTAAAGACATTACTTTGTTGTCATCCGTTGTGTTCACGAGAGCTTCTGTTCACCTAAGTTCCTCCTCTCTTAACCACGGCGAAGCGCTGCAGACGAAACGTCGCGCAAGAGACGAACGCGACGAAAGGCTGGGGACCTCCCCCCTCATGCGCGATATAAAGCGCCGCTCACACACTTGCACCCAAGTAGAACCGAAAGAGACAAGATCGGGTTTTGAGGCTCTTGCGTCGGCGTAGGACAGGATGCACTGCTGTGGAGTATATCTTACGCCGTCGCAAGAGGCTTAAACACCGATCTTGTCTCTCTCGGTTGCAAGTGTGTGAAACGGCGCTTAAAGAGTAACTAAGCTGTGTTCCTTGTTGCTGTTCAGAGAAACTTAACGAGCTTTCTACTTCGTCCCCGTGCTATGCAACGGGTTACAGTTACCGCGGACCTTCCTAGGCATTCCGCGATGCAGCCTGGTTTCAATGCGGAGCGCGAGTTCGACTGCTTCTCGCGCAGGGGCTGCGGTGAGGTCGGAACGCCGGGCTCTGCTTGGCTCTAACTGGAAGGATAGTGAGCAGACCGCAATGCTACCTGTCTTGGGGTCTACCCAGTATCCTTCCAATCGAGCCAGTCAGAGCTCGGCGTTATGACGTCAGCGCAACCCCTGCAAACGTATCAAACAAACTTGCGCTCCACACACAGTTCCTCCGATAGGTGGGCAGCCTCAATATTTTTTGCCCGTCTGAATACCGAGACTGCCTGGTAGCAATTGATCAGATGCGCAATGAATGCCAACTGTATTCCCCCTCCGCCCCCCGTCAACGCAGACAAGAGTAATTCATTTTATGCGTTCTTATTTATTGCCCCCATTATTCGAACGTTCCTCGTATCAGCAATAACCCGCAAAGCGTCCGCGGTCGACATCGACACAGGAACTTCATCCAAGACCTCTTCCAGGTTCCAGCCACGTCACGCCGCCTCTTGGTTCGGAGTTCAGGGGTGATAATCTATCGGAGGTAAACCACATTTCCCGTCTAATCCCCTGTAGGCTCCCTGCAATGTAAATCGTAATCAGATTAGAATGATTCGCGAACTCATCCATCGCCATAGAAAACGTCTCCGTGCTGAGCAAAGATAAACGTAGAGAAGGGCAGCGTTTAGCCTTATAACCGTACGATGATTTTGGGCACAAGAGTGAGCGTATAATTGCCGTAACAATTTGTGCTAGTGCGTGTGTTTTTTTTTTTTTTGCTTAATATAAAGTTTTGTTACGGGTGTCCCTAAACACAAGTAACACAACAACTAGGGTCACTGATAACTTGGGGAACGGCGGGCATGGCGTTTCAGGGTCCACGCTTTTTGGTTCGTGATTGGTTGTTCGGTGTCCTTAAGCGCCAATGCCGCAATCATTAGTTTAGGAGCGATATTGGGGTGATTGTCACTATCCACATCCTGCATTACTGAAGCTGTTAGTATAACTACAACTTCTACGAGCTCGAGTCTGCTGTTTCGTTTAATACTGAATTGGCGGCGAAACATAAACACCAGATGTGTAGGCCTTCACTGGCGGGACAAGATAACTAACTTAGGCTCGTTGCGTATTTTTCTTTTTACTTTTTCCTTATATAATCTTATATGTGAGTTATGATATGTTCCTTATTCTGCTCGGTAACGCATGAACAAGCTCATAACTCTTACGCACAGACACAAACGACACGGGTGGTAGGATCCATGCGTCAGCATAAACGAAACCAAGTACATAACTATATATTCATAGGAATCCCTCCGGTGGATAATGCGCCTCTGTGTTCACCCATGTATAAATAGGTAGCTATGTAGCTAGCTTGTTGTTATTGTGCGTTTATGTGTACCTCTACGTGCGCACGTTGAGAGACGCGTAACTTATGAAGGCAGTGGCTAGCAAAACTAAACGCTTTGCCGAGCAACTGTCCTTAGGTTACGCGAATTACGCAAACTGAGGCGGATATTCTTTTCGTTTTCCTCTCAGTAAACTTTTTGTAACTACGAAGGCATACATTCGATCCCCGCCACTCTGTTTTACAATTCGGCCATTAAATGGAGCCAGTTTTTGCTGTCCACTTGGATGGGCGGTAGCTCCGGGCTCCTCTTCTTCACGCTTTTGCCGCTGATTTCATGTCATGAAATTTGTGCAGCGTGGCTTTCCAGAATATTTTTCCTAGCATTTTCTGTTTCGGGAGACTCAGCTTTCAGAATTACATTTCAAGCATTCCTTGGCAACCCGTGCTTCGCCAGACTTCCTTCAGAAACATTTCTTCGGCACTTTGTCAGCTGTGTTATTTTTTTTTATTTCGAGAACTCCTATGACTGTCTTTTACGCCTCGCAATGAAGCCCTTCACTTCTGAGCAAAATTCCGCGGCTCCGCGCAAAAGAAGCGCCACACGGCGTTCCACGAAAACCTCCACCACTCCACCTTGCACTGACACAACGAAACCTACAGCGACTCCTTCTGGCCATCTTGCCGTCACTGCGTGGGATAGAGAAGCCCCCTGCTCAGCTTTACTAACGGGATAAACGATGGACCGAAACGAACGCTACAGCTCAGCGACGACCAATCACAAGCCGCTTCACCCCTTCTTTTTCCCCAGGCTAGCCAATCAGCAGCCAGGCAGGCGGCGCATAGCTGTGACGTCGGTCCACGAGATCCAATGAAGTTAGGCGTCCGTTATGACGTGACGTCGCCACTTTTTTCGCTGCACGTGTGCGTGCTCCCGTGGTCTTGATGGCCGGTTCAACAGAAACCCGGTAGGAGTTTGGGTCACGCAGAGAAGCACCACTAACATGGAGGGTCCGCGAGTAAAGATGGACGGCAATCGCCGCCGCCATCGACGTCCTCTGAAGTACGACGAGGCACGCTCGCCGCAGACGACCCCCTGCTACGTCCTCAATGTTGTACTCGTAGGAACTGGCCGCGGTGGATAGATGCACCTGGATCGTTTCTGTGAAGAGTTGCGTCGACGCTCGCTGCCTCCTTGGTTGTTCGGGGTGATGGACGAAGTGGCGAAACAATCAGCGTCGGCGCCGCGGGAGGTGTTTGCTCTCTGATGTCTTCGGCACGAGACCTTGGCTTGCCCATGACCTTAGCATGGGGTCGGAGCAATTCACGCCAACGTCAGTGTTACGGCGTGCCCCGAAGCCATTTGTCTGTTAACGTAGCGATGTTCGAAGGGTACCTGCGTTGTCTTATCTCTAAGGTTTTTTGTTGTTTTTTTTTTTTCCTGTAAATACGTTAGTTGGGCATGTCCCAACGAAACACAAATATAGGCTAAGCTGGCGAGAATAACTAGAAAGGCCACCTTCTGGAAGCCTCTGTTGACGTTCTGGTGAGGGATCTAGTTTTACAATGAATCGAGATGTGTGTTTTAATCAAACTGAAGAAACATGTCAGCACTTCTTGAATAAACGATGCATTTTTGTTCCAAAATTGAACATTTTTGTTCCAAAATTGAAACTCGCGCTCTGGTTGGAATACCTTTTTTTTTTTCTTCCTTTCGTATATCTCAAGAACACCAAGCAACGTCCGCCATTGAGATTGAGATCTTGACAGAGATCACAAATAAGCAATTGCCGTTTTGCATCATATTTCATTCACAACTAACCACTAGCCTGGTAGAAACCACTTTCGTGGCCTTAGCCCAAAACGGTCAAATTTGACGTACCGTGCTGCCGCCGAAATTTCGGGTACTTGTGCTTGCAGTAACTGTTTGTGTCTTGTGGCGTATTACCCCAAAAAGCCTAGAGTACGAATAGATTATAATCAAAAGTGATGTCTATCGAGTTTAATGCAACAACCTACGCAGAAAAATACACAACAGAGTGATAATCTTTTCATCAGGCTCGAAGTGTATTAGCTAGTGTTGCAGGTTGCATTGTTCATGCACAACGATTCTCTATCACTTCATTTGTATGTTTTTTTTTTTTTGCTTGTTCTTATTTTTACTCAAAAAGAGGAGGGGTTCAACGGACCGCTTTCTGCCTGCAAACGCACTAATTAATGCATCTGCTAAAAGCATTGCAGACGTGCGATGCTTGGGCAACGACGGTCCAAAATGACGCCAGGTTCTCCGATGTAGCACGTCCTCGCAGTCAGGACTTTCTGTCTCTTTTCAGCTCTTTTTATTTTCTGTTTTGTCACGCTTTTTTTAGTGGTGTTTGACTGCATTCTTCCAGGTTCGTAAATTCTTCATCGTCTGCTAATTGCCGTTTTTACTAAACGTTTGTTTCATAACACTATAAAATATATTACAATTAAAAGCGAATAATGCGCAAAGAAAAGGAAAGTTACGCAAGTCGCGAGTGTTCCAGCGTTACCCGACAGATGGCGCCAGTCTGGTCTTTCGTCGAAAGTGATCACGATGGAGCACACGGCTCTGCGACCCGCTCGGTTTCAACCAAACGGAAATGTGCCCTTTAGAGCTCGCTACCCTCACCCCTTCGCGTCTGATTCCTCACCCTCAATCGCGCGTTCATGTGTTTTTCTGGCTTTTTTTTTTTTTTTTTAATGAAGCTTGAGTGTGTTCCCATCGTTCATCATCATTGCAACGGCTGTGGGAATCGCCTGCTCCGTTCCTCTGCTCTACTGGGAACGACGACGATGACTCTTCCGAGTCGGAACGGAAACGGTTCGGGAGGTTGGAAGAGGAAGGCAAAGGGAAGGGCGGCTTCCGAAAGTCGGTGGCAATTATCTGCGCTCTTTTTTTCCCCTCCTCCTCATTCGCGCGAAAGGGGGGAGGGTGCAATTAGCCGCAGAAGTGCGCCCGTGTTTATACGGTTGGTGCGGTGCCTGTCTGAGTGGCTCATTCCGTGCTGCAGGCAACGGAGAGTTCTACGAAAGTGTCGTCTGGTTTGGGGATTGCACGAACGGCTTGGAGTGGGAGGAAATTCCAGTTTCGGTTTTCGGAGCCAATACTCCGCAAGTGACGGAAGCATACAAGAGGAGATGCCGATGATACGAGACACGACTGATACGCGAGGGTGTTACAACTGCAAGGAGCGTAATTTAAACCGCGAGACAAGGAGAAATAAAGTGGCGGACAACACTTTGTGTCGTCTTGACCGTTATTTTATTTATTCTCCTCTCAAGGTATTATGGCGTCAGAACATTTGCTTTCTCTCTTCCGGCGATTGTACCAGGCGTCGATGAGCATGATCTTTCTAGTTATGCTATTTTACCGCGTTAATAACCCCCAGATGAGTAAGGATGCCATGCACGAGATGGCTATTTTTTGGGATGGTGCGAAATTGCCCGAATCGTGTGGTGAGCCGTTGTTCGTTTCCTCTTTTATTATGATGTACACGCCGTAGTGGCGCACGTATACGCGTGCATTAATAATAATAACGTTTAAAAAATAACCAACTAGATGTGTATCTGAAGATGCGAGTGGCTGCTCCACACCCAGATGAGCAGCCGCATATTTCTTCGGTTTTCTTGTCTCGGAGGAACGAGAGGGATGGAATAGACAAAGAGGAATACAAAAAGGGATACAGAATATAAGATATAGACGGAAAGATTAAAAAAATAGATATATAGAGTGAAAGTGGTATATAAATAGAGAGAGATACTAAAATATACTGATAAAGAAAGAGATGGCCGGAGAGAAAACAAACTAGAGACACAGAGAAATCAAGCTTGAGAGGCAGAAAGACAGAGAAAGAAAGAGAGAAGAGAGAGAGACAGAGAAGAGAAAAGAATAGAAAGAGATAGAGAGAAAAAGAAAGTAAGAGACAGAGAGACCGGGATGCATATAGACAGAAATACAGAAAGAGAGGCAGAAATAACGAACAGAAGAGCGGAAATGCGTAAGGAGAAAGAGATATAGACAGGGATGAAGGAAGAAAGATAAAGATGTGGAGATAATGGGGGAGAGACAGACAAAGATACAGAGGAATCGAAATGGTCGAAAGAGACACGGGAGCGCACAGAACAGCAGACGCAGATGGGCCTCGCTCTCCTCCCACCACCCACCCCAGAATTCAAACAAACGGGAAACTACAATTTTCGCTCCGTTAAAAACAAACTAAGCAAAGCACAACAAAAGAAAAAAAAATAAATAAAAAAAGGAAAGAAAGCCCCGGCCGGCATGTCAGCGTTCGGGGTAGCGGAAAACGACTCATGCGCGTTCTCCACCAACAAACTTCCCCCCAAAGAAGGGATACAAAAACAAAACATGAAGAGTTGAGAACATTACGGCCTACGGGAGGGAATGGAAGGAGGCCTGACATGACGCCTCCTGGTAGATCCCATCTTCGGGGTCTGTCGGACGCGTTCATCTGGCGTGGTGGTCCCAGGAGAGGAAAGGACGAGACAGTGGGATATCTTTGACTTACACTGAAGTACAGGGCTCTTTTTTTTCTCTTTTATTTTATCAAGAAAACAAAAACAAAAACTTTTTTTCGACACACAGTGAGCGCATTTTTGTAGTTACAGTAGAGTTTCCGAGTTGTACGTTAAAATATCATCGCTCTAGTGTCGCTTGATACGTACGGCTATGCACTAAATGCGCTAACATCCTAAAGCATGTGACTCATGCGAGCACCGGATGAGCCATGCGGGCCGCGAGTGTGGTCCTCATTGATTCCGGGAAGAGGAGTATTCTTCAACAGGTGGCGCCACCTCGTGCCGACGTCGCGCAACTCTGGGACGGTCCACGGCCCCAATCATTGGACCCCATTTCCAGCTCAAACGTATGAGTGCGGACCCTAGCTGTGACGGAGCGCTTCGTGCCCAGTCGTTCGGTGGCATGTCCTGCCCCAACTTGCCGTTTTTGGCCACCAGCGGCGCCGAGTAGCTGCCGAATTTTGTTGTCACGTTTGCAACGAACACGGTGTTTTTTGTACGATGTATAGGTAGTGTGACCGCAGCTCTGCTGTGTGTGGAGCCCAAGTTTGCTTCTTTTGCGGGGGTTTCGGTGACGTCAGAACGACCAGCTCCGATTGGCTCTGATTGAAGGATAGTGGGTAAACCTCGAGACAGCTTGCTTTGCGGTCTACTCACTATCCTTCAATCGGAGCCGACCAGAGCTCAGCATTTTGACGTCACCACAACCCCCGCAAAAGAAGCAGACAAACTTGAGCTCCGCGTTTAATTGAACACACCCGCTCGGAGACGCTTTCCACACATTGTAGAAGCGCTGCAAGCCTCCTTCGCCATGCAGCTCGCTTGGCGTCTATCATATTGCGGGAGACTGTACCTCGAGTTAAATGGCCGGAGATGCAGCTGTTCGACGTCCTGTTTGTACTCCAATTCTGGCTTGCATTCCTACAAACCAAAAACAAACTGTTTTTATCGTAACGTTTGACCAGAGCTTAAAGTAGAGCCGAGAATGTACGCATATATACATACAGTCGCTCGCACTATGAAAGGGAGCGGACCAGGAATAGCGCGGTTGCCTCCATTCGCGAGGTGCCGCTCCGAACGCCAGAGAGCGCGTGAGCGAGTGATGACAGGAGGCACTCGAGAACGGCCCAACAATGTTTATTCGTCGAAAGCGCTTTTGATGCATTCCGGATATGAGGCGGGAAATTCCTAAACCACGTGACGGTGGTATTTCTGTCCCTGCCAAACGATGCACGCCGTGGGAACCTGGGACGGCTTGCTAGAATCAGCGTCTCAGCTGCGACGAGACCGTGCAAAAGAAGGCATTGCCGAAGCCAACGCACGACCGTAGGGGCGTGCAAATTCGTGTCTGAAGCGCTCGCACGCCCCCAGGCTTGGCAGGCTCTCTTTCCTACACTTTAACCTAAAACGCTGATTCTAGAGAGCCGGCCATGGTGTTTCTACATTTGTTCCTCTTGCTCTTCCTGTTTTTTAAAAGATCGGTGATTTTCCAACTACTTATGTGGTAAGTGTAACCGGTTTGGAGCCATTGTTTCTGGCATACATTGATATGAGAAACGAACCCTCTGTTTAGCGAAAAGGCTGTGTTTTTCGGCGCCGATTCATAGCATGACCGGTGCTTACAATTAATTTTACGAAATTATCAAGATGTCAGACAATGACACAATTGTAAACGCTGAACGCTCAACTTAAAGGGGTGGTGCAACGATATTCGATTGGAAGGTTTTTCACTTTACACGAGCTTACTTGCACTAGAGGGACTCAAGGATACTCGCACGCAACGCCACTGGCCAAGAAACTCCTTTGTTGTGGTGTAATTTCAAGGACAAAAGCAATCATTTTCATTCAATCTCTCCTTTGAAAAATTTGATGACGTAAAGTGGGGATCGCAGTATACCCCAATGGCGAAATTTGAATGCGGTTCATAGATTGGACCCCAGCATTGCGTGGGCATTTGATTTGGGCTCGTGATAATTGCTTGCTCGAGAAGCATTCGGGTAGTGACCCGTGTCCAATCCCTCCAACGACGACAATAGCCGAGCCATACCAATGTCTGGAACTCAGCGCGTGTCCTGTGCTTTGCCAACCCCAGCGCGTGGTTATGATCAACTTTGGCGGCATATAATCGGCTCCAGATCACGTGGCCGCTTGTTCTTTCTGCGAGTTGAGGGGGTGAACTCTGCTCGCTTTTCTTTGATTTTTTACTGGGACTTCTATTGCGTGGGCTGAAAAACGAACGCGTGTTTCATAGGTCATTAACGTCAGGGATCCGTTCTAAGCGGTATTTGCTCAAAGTACAACAATTGCTGCATCGCCCCTTTAAATTTCAAGATTCATGTCTTACACCTTGTCAGAGGATTTTGTATCAGAATGTTCTACCTTTTGGTGAATGAGGAAAACCTGAAAGCCTAAGTAAGAAGGCAAGCCGGCCCAATGCTAGTTTTTGATTACATCGAAGCGTAGAAATAATTGCTACATAGTTCGCAAGTGGCTTATTTAAAAATATCACGACGTTCCATTTTTTCTATTTACACCTCAGCCGCCTGTGTAGATGAAGCAATACATTTTGCTCATTTTACTTCCTAACTAAAAGCAGACTTTTATGGGTACACACACAAATCTAAAACTGTCATTACCGATGCCTACTAAATCGTGCATGTCGCAAAAAAAAAATAATATTAAAAAACTGAATCGGTTAACAGTACGAAAATACAACTTCTCCTTGCTTTTTGCGTCATCAAGATTGGCTGTTGAAAAGATTATTCACCTTGATTAACAAAGTTAGTTCTACTAGAAAGAGGACATGGCCAATCATGAGCCCGGCGTTTAGTGAACGCCTCTACAGTTTGCATCATGCATTCTAAAGAGCACAAGTGTCCTGCGTGTAGGCTGAACGTGACCCGCTTTTAGCTGCTAAATCTGTGAGCTCTTTCATTCAAAAGGAAAAACTATTCCAAGCGCGTCCAATGTACCAACTTAAATTCCGCACACGGCGTCGTAACGTCGCAAAAATCTTTAGCTCGGCTTGAAGCTTTGCTTTTATTCGCAAGGGAAAAATCTCCTTTTTTTTTCTTTATCGCTTCCTATCCTTGTTCTCCCCTCAACAACAGATTTCGACGGGAATACTTGCACGTCCGCGAAACACTACAGCAGCCCCGCACGTTTTATTTCTACCTTAATGCCCCGTTGCATCACCTGTACACACTTTCTCAAAGCGTGCGTAACGGCACGATACAAAGAAAACTAAATGAAACAAATCACGAGATAAAACAGAAACAGATGTATATCTAGGTTCGGTGGCGCAAGCTAGCTCCCGTTGTATAGGGTACAGCAGTTAGCATCCATCCGTCCAACCTCAAATTGGCGCCCCAACCTGGGGTATGTTCTGCAAATACAAAAATAAAGCGCCTACCTTTGCGGCAGCGTCTAACTCCATATCACTGCATCTCAATCGTTGAGCCACAATTCTTCTGCGAAACCCCTAGCACAAAAAGGTATGATAAAAAAATAAAGAGCAAACAGTACAGTAAAATTCCTCTCCTCTGCGTTGCCACAACAAACGGTCCTCGTAACGTCCCCCTGAAATTGCTCAACTCTTCTCGTTAAACTTACCATTTATTTTCTTTCATCCCCCCCCCCCCCCCTTGCCACCGACGATAACAGTGCGCTATGATGTAACTTCTACGAACTCAATTCTTTCATCAGCTGCATTCGGACGGTCAGATTGTCGGCCTCGTTACCGCAGATCATGTTACGCCCCAATTCAACTCAATGCCCCTTTTCCTGATATCAACTCCGCACACGGCATCTGCGCGCAGTTTGTTATTGCGATTAATACTGTCGTTTCCCGAGTTACAGCATTGGAGGAAGCTTATACATCTGCTAGTCTAGTCGTTAAAGGGGCACTGAAGGTTATGCAATCTAATGACAGATACCAGAATGCTAATTCAGTTTCGCCTAAATTCTAAGACCAGAGATAATTTGGGTGATTGCGTGAGCGAGTGAAGTAGTAAACTGGGCCAGGTGGTAATGATTAAACATGGTTGATGAAAGTCAGCTTCAAAAAACGGGGACGAAGAAAGGAACAGCTCCCGCCTGTCGTGTGTGTTCCTTTCTTCGTCCCCATTTTTCGAAGCTGATTTTCATAAACCATAAGTCGGTTCTTATGAATAGGTAAAAGCGAAAATAATTTTTGTTGTAAAAATATGACGCATGTCTATATTTTTCTAAGGAGATACAAATAAATGAAATGTCGCATATTTCATGATATAGTGGCATATTTGGTGCCTTGCATCTAGGATTCATCGTGAATTTTGATTACTATGATACTATACGCCTCTAGGTCTATATATGTGCTTTACTCTGGTAACAATGTATATTAATACATTCTCACGAAAAAATTAGTTTTACATTTTGTAAAGATAAATCTTTGCATGCGAACTTTACATGTAAACATAAACTTAACCTTTTATATTTGTAAAATAAATTGGCCGTTATATGTATCCCACTTTATTAAAAAATAAAATCGTAGTTTTTAAAAAGAAAAGTTTTTAATTATGTTAACTCTTAGTTGGTTAAGTTAGAGTTCCCCTTTTTTCTAGTATTTTTTGTAAAACTGCTCAAATCCAGACAATGCACCCCAATCGAGAAAAGGTTAATTTCGCAAGTTGGCTCAGGAAAGGAAAGTAAGGAAGCGATTGGTAGGAAAGCCGAATTGCGAGACTGTCCTTTGGTCGACTGTGGTGCCTGTGTCCATGCTTGAGCACTTACACAAAAAATACAACCAAGAAATGGGAACTTTGACTAAGCCCACAGAAAGTTAACATCACTGGGAAGAACTTTAAAAATAAATAAAATTAAATTTTTTTTTAATTAATTCGGGTTTATAATATGGCTAAATTTACTTTTTTGACAAAATTAAAACTGTACATAAATTTTATGGTGATAATAAATTCAACTAAACTGATGCCAGTCGATAGCACATTTATAGGCCTACGGCCGTCTTTTATTGTTTACTAAGCAAAATTTATACTGACTTCTAAAATAAAAGGCTCCAAATATGTCCTCAAAACGTCAAAGATGCGACATTTGGCACTCTTATTATTGGTATCTTATACGTCAAAGCAGCTAGGTTAAAAAAAAGAACAAAGCACATGCGTCGTATCTTTACAAGACATATTACTGCGAGTGGTTTTGTTTTACTTATTTCAAGCAACCGACAGGACTATAGGCACAAAAAAGCAGCCAAAATGTTGCATTTTATCTTTTCATTTTGCTTCACCGCCGAAATTTCGAGAAAAGAAATTAAAAAATTAATAAGTAATTTTGTTTTCTTAGAAAACGGGGTTAATATAATATCTTTCTGGGTAAATAAATATACTCATCCAGACACGCAGGTTTGATAAACCACCATTTTGTTAAAACAAACGGGTTTTCAATAAAGAACACATTCAACAGAAACGAATGTCTCTATTGTTCTCGTATGCATCACTCGTCGAACGATTCTACAACCGTTTGACAGCACCACCGGAGCCAAATAACATTTGGCTGCAGAAGGTCTTATGCTGGCACACAGCACACGCCAACATGGGTCTTCACTTTTGGCGCTGCATTCTGCCAAATCTGTTTATTAACACTGCAGTTTTGTCTGCACATTGGAGAGGATTGCGTCCGGGCTATCTGGTTTTTCATGCTCGCATTTCGGTTGTATCCATACTACTGTCTTTATGCACGGTATCTTTATATTCGTACGTGGTAACCGACTTCTGGGCCGGGTTCGTTAGTTTTAGCACCGTGAAACCCGCCTCAAATGCACAGGTGTATCGGCAGCTATAGGAGGAGAGCGTTAAGAAACATCCATCCTCCACTGCATACTTGAAATTCATTGGTCTGCGACATTATGCCTGCATTCGCGTTGCATTTGTAGTTTTACGAAAAATCGAATGTGGAACTGCGCACCTCACTGACGTTAGTGGTGAGAAAATTTTGAGCGCGGACACATGTTCAGCGACAGGTAGACATAGGTCTTTTTGACAGGTCTATTGATAAAATCTGAAGCAACTTCGAAGATTAACATTCATCCATTCATAATCGAATCGGTGTGAAAATAACAACACAAAAATGCCGTCTTGAGGCAAGCCCGGTGAGACGACACTGTTTATTGATTACTCGGTGCGTTTCCGCGCTTTTTTTTTTTCTTGCGCACAAACTTGGTCCGCTCTCTCTGAAGGCAGAGACAAGGATCGCAATTCTTTAAACGCGTCGAGACTCCTCTCACGATTCATCAAATCGAAGCAGGAAATGTGACTTACAGCTATACCTCACAAAACCACAAAATCAAAGACAATCAATGGGAAAGTGTGCTCAGGGGTCACAAAGGCAGGCTCCGAAAGGTACCCCAGCAAACAATCACTTCGAGATAAAGAGGAGTTCTGTCAGTGTCGAACACATAGAACAAATCGCTCTTGTATCGCTCATCCCACGAGCTACACGACATATCCGCTTTGTTATTTTCTGTTCTTTTTTAATTTCTTCTCCAAACTTAATCATTCTACCACCCTGCTTTGGCAGATTCCAAGAATTGTCGATGTCTTAGCGCCTGCGCCCCCCCCCCCCCCCCCCCCCACAAAGAAAAAAAAATCAAAAGAAATTGTTGAAACGCTAGTGCGAGACAAAGAATGACACGCAGTTCAGACCCGTCACGTGACCCCTAACGATGACTCCCCCTAGCACCCCACGTGACCCCAGTGCGGAGAGGTCGGATCTTCCCCATGAGGTACTGAAATATAAAAAAGGGGGGGTCGGAGGTCACGTGGTAGAAAGACGAGTCATCTCCAGCGCCCCTACCCCCCGCTGAAAACTGGAATGGAGGGGAATGTGTTGTTTTGCCAGCACAAAAAAAAAAAAATGCAATCGCGAAGCAAGCGTTAAAAACAATAAAAAAACGCAAAAAAAACAAAAAAAAAAAAAACGGAGCAGTGTAGATACAGACGCGCAAAGGAGGGGCGAAGCCGTCTGCTCCGAGACACGCCCGAGAAACGACGAAGCGGAAGCTAGATGGCGCTATTCCCCGTCGTGATCGCTGGAAGCAGCCATTTCTGCGAAACAAGGTCCTCCTTTATTGTGAGCCGCAATGTCTTCTCTTTTTTTAAACAATATATATATATCTATATATTACTATTATTTTTTTTCCCCTTTTGGCTGCTTTAGAGGGTTCTAGGTTTCGGTTGGTGGTGAAGCGATCTTTGACGTCACACAGAGGAAATGAGGCAAGTTTGCGGAGATTATGCTGGAGATATTTGGCAACTTTGAGTAAAAAATGTATTTTCAGTTTCACCACTAATTGAAAGCTACTAAGCGCTATGTGCAAGGTCATTACTTTATAACATGTGAACATCAAAATAGCTTGATCCAATTGAATGGTACGTATAAAATTAACGTTTTAGTGCATTTAAAAAAACTATTATTACAAAGTCTCTCCCAGATAATTTCGGGTTTTACCAGAAAAGAAAACAATTATTCAACCTGTATCAAACAAGAAAGCGATTTTCAGTATCTGTGGAGATTCGTGTCATTACGTGAAAAGCGAAAAGGTGATAGGGACGGTGGGAACTTTATACATTGACAACGAACTTCGGAAGCTGATACGAAATCAGCGAACTAATTAATATTTCGAAACTCTCACAAAAGTCAGATGACAGAGAAAAAGGCCAGTGAGGAAGGGAGAAGTCTGTTACTCCACTTTCTCCACGAGCAAGGATGAACCAAACACAACACTTTGGGACAAATAAAATATAGAGAAAGTTTACCCGAATACATTAAAAAGAACACAAACCTAACCGGAAAGCCAAGCCAAATTCGATATTTTAAAAGCAAAACATTAGAATTTCTTCTCTTTTTGTTTTTATTGGTTCGGTATTTTTAGCAGAGTTTTAGGGAACTGTTTTTGTACATCCGATATGGCACGATGGGTCCTCCGGCAGGAACTGCGCATGTGCTATCTACAAACAACTCGCACATGCGCGCATGCGCACGTGCACATTCCATCCTGCCGTGTGGAATGTGCAAAAACGGTACCCTAAACTCCCTATTTTAATACCCTAAATAACAATACGGTGAATAAGAAAATGCGGTGGCGGATTATCGGGCATATTTATCGAAATCATCAGAACGATCTATTTCAATTTTCTACTTCAAGCACACCCTTTCGCTGTCCATTCATTGCGCCAAGTATAATAAATATCGTAAAAAGAAAAAAAAAACTATATAATTTCTTTTTGATTTTCTATATTGAAACACTCTTCCCGAATGTCGAGCTTTCCTTAGATGAACCGTAGCGACTGCTGCGATCCCGACATAATCAGCCAATCAGAGTCGGGAACTCGCTGCGTGACCATGTGCTCCTTTTGCTGGGTAAAACCATAAACGAAGACGCATCGCCTCACCGCCGACTGCACCAGGTTAGACCAATCAAATGCTACGAAACGAGATGTCGCGGTTTCTGGGGGGATGTGTTAGCTTGACAGTTTTAGTGTAGGCATTTTCTGAAGGCGAAAAGGGGCGCAGGCCTGAGAGTTTCATCGGATTCTTCTTCTGACTTCTTTAATCCAGTTTAAAGTTCGTTTCAGCTTGTTTATTATCACTTGGAACAGTGGTCTTCCCTGCGTGCACATTGGGGGTCGGAGGAGTGCGGACTGGGCACTCCTAAATCTGGGCCTGAAGTCGAGCCAAGAAGATGTTATTTTGTCCAGAACAATAAACGGTCAAGGGAGAACCATACGATGACAGTGCAGTCCAGCTGATCCCGCTTCGTAATGCTATACCACGTTGAAAGAAACCGCCGATGCCTCAACGCGTTTCTGAAGACAGTTCCCACGATAAAAAAACAGCATAGCCGCAATGCACAATGAATGCGCGCCCCCAGGAACGGAAACACACACACACGCACAATTAGATTACCAGAAAGGCCACAAATAGGTTGAATAAGAATGCGGCGGCGTTGCAAATACGATCAATTCGCTGACGCGCTTGGGGTGGACACTAGACATGAAGGATGGTATCGCCATTTTCAGCATCACTTGGGGTGGACACTAGACATGAAGGATGGTATCGCCACCTTCAGCATCAAACGACCATTCGTTCAAACGCTTCACAGAAACCAGCGGACAACGGCACAATAGAGAAATTTACATCTGCTTCTGCAGCGATAGAAAATAGAAATAAAA
This sequence comes from Ixodes scapularis, assembly GCF_016920785.2. NCBI lineage: Eukaryota > Metazoa > Arthropoda > Arachnida > Ixodida > Ixodidae > Ixodes > Ixodes scapularis. Next base: position 798,882 of record NW_024610115.1, on the reverse strand, counting down.
AACCAGGGCTTATAGCAATGTTATCATTAAGACGGAAATAAAAACAAGATTGCAACGCTTTTCTCTTAAATAATTATATATATATCTCTTATTAAACCGGCGTATAGTTTGCTCCATCGCTTTCAATAAGAAAATAGGTATATTGACAGGATTAACGGCTTTTGATGGGGAGCGGGCAAGACGCCCCTTGAGCGGGTTGTTCCACATTTCCCCACGTGACTAAATTAATTACCGCGAACGCCACCAGTCAAGCGCTCACCGGAGAATTCCGCGCGCTCCCTTGTTATAGACCAGTGTGACTACTAATTAGCACTGTACGTCCCCGACGCTCGCACGATGTATACACCATTTCCCGCTGATATGTACGGGATCTCGGAAGGCATCCCACATGCAGGGAGAAAGCAACGGAACGGAGATAGCCACGGTGGTAACGCGAAACCTTCGAGTTCACCTCCAATGAGATTAAGTACACACGCACGGCGCCAAGCCCGGGCCGTGTCGTCATATTTTATTCGCTCATTTTAATATAAACCGTATGAAGAACGCAAATAAGAGTAAACTGAAGAAGACGACCAAAAAACAAAAAAATAAAACCTAACCTAAAGAGTTGCAAAACATACAGCGGCGAACTTCAAGTCCGCGGAAATTACAGCGGACCATCCATTTAAGCGAAAACGACAAGGTTTCAGTTCGTCCGCTCTCTACTAGATCGCGCTGCAAGATTGCGAGTGAAGCACGACACAAAGACACGCATCGAGAGTAAAAAAGGAAAACACAGAAACGAAAAAGAAGAAGCGCTAGTTGGATACTATCTGCTTTGGAAGTCTGGCCCGGGGCTGTGCCGAGCGACGACGCATACGAAATAGCCTCCATTTTTTTTATTTTATTATTCACGTCAAATTTTTAATTTGTTTGTTACTTTACTCGCTCACAACGTTGAACTAGGGGTCAAGTTAAGTTTTTGTGTCGAACCCGTTTCGTGCGTAATTTGTCGTGGACGGGAGGCGCCTGCCGCCGTCACGAACTGAAATTGGAGGAGAAGACTCGACTCGTGCGAGCATTGTGGGAAAAGCTATCTACCGGGTCGCGGGGCGCAGAAGCGCAAAATCTGAAAGGGGAAGCCAAGCCGGGCCCGTTCCCGGAATTTGGAATTCGAACGTCGTCGGCAAACTTTCACACCGGGATGGCACGGTCGTACGTAGCTAGAAAAGCCATCTTCAAACCCCAACGAAAATAGAATGTGATTTGTTCTGCTCCGTAGCGGACTGTTATGAATGCAGAAACGCGTCTCACTGCCATCTTGCGGTTCAAGCTTACTTTCCTATAACAAACAAACACACCCACACACACACACAATTTCGGTTTGTGGCGTCACGCAAATAGGGTGACGGACAGTCAAACTTTTTTTTTTTCTTTTTTTTTTCAAAGGTGTTTTCTACACAGGCTCGCTGCCTTACCACTTACGCGGCCCATAAACCACGTGATGCAAATCGACCATGTTTGATGTTTGAAACACCCTCCAATTTAAATCCACTCTGCTCCCTCGCTCGTACGTGCTTCCATCTGTCGGTCGTTGTTCCAACCAGATGTTTTCGTTATCAGAGGGCCGCAGTAAGTAACAAATTCACGCTCTTAATTTTTTTTTTTTTTTTATTTAACACGGGTAAGCTTCTTATGCCACCCCTTCCAAAGGGTCAACGATTCATTTCACTCACGAAGAATATTACAGATGCGCGGAGAGCCCTGCTCACCGGTGATCTCGAAAGCTATAGGCCCCCTTTCACACCAAGTACGAGCGCAGACCGACGCTACAGTTCAGTGGAGCGAACCAAGTGGTGTGTCACGGCGCTCGCTGTTTTGTGACACCAAACTCACAAGAACGACGAGCACCATAACGCTGCAGTTTTGGGCGCACCTAGGCTACAGGGAGAGTACCAGAACGATTCGCATGGGCATCGTGAGCCGAAATATCGCCTCCTCTTATTCCCACCTCTATGACTGGAAATGTATGACCATATACGGCTCTGCGTACGGCGAGACAGTGGCGTCACGGTGAGGCTTCTAGAAGAACGATTTTGCGCAGGTCTCGCGTGTAGCAGCCGACCTCAGTTTCTAATCAGTCAGCTTGCCTGGGCACAGGGTTATTAAAAAAAAGAAAAGAAAAAGAACATTTTGAACATACAATCCGTGCTATTGTTTTCTTCTTTTTTTTTTTACAATATTTTTAAATTAGGCACACATTCCCTAGATGTTCTCAATTCAAGTACGTTCAGTTGATCCCCGGCAGTGAGCGAAGATAAATGTGATAAGAGGATCGAACAATATTCCTCACGTATAGATTTTATCATCTGGTGGCATCTAGTGGCAGTCGAACACACAAACGCTTTGTAGACGCATGCAAGTATTCTGGCGCAGATTAACAAAAGAGAAAACGAGAAAAAAAAGAGCCGAAAAACAAAGTAGTGGTGTTGCCGTTGTTGCCGCTTAAAACCGCGGGGGACACGATTGAGTTCGAGCTCTCCGAGTAACTCCTGGGCGTCGAGTGACCCGAGAACACATACAGAGCAGCGTTGGACATGGATACCTTCTCGAATGTCAAAGGGCCAAACATTTACTCGGCCCTGAGATTGAAAAACTCGTCCCCTCCTCTCCCTCGTTACCTCGGCGCATTCGCGGCTACACCAACGCTCCCAATAGGCGGAGCTGCGTGGATCCGCTATTAATGACGTCAGAGAAGAAAAGGCGCGAGCCTTGTCTTCGAAGTGGTATTGTGTCAAGTCACCTTGCGGAAACGTAAGGCGAAGAGCCAAGCACACGACAGCGAGTGTTGGGCGAAAGGACAGCTTACAATGACGCGCTGCTAACGCGAACGCCGAGCCGCCGAGGTCGGCAGCTGCGAAGCAGAACTTTACCGACGGCCCCATTCCATTCTAAGACGCCCAACAGCTGCACTGCGCTCCTTCCAACGTCGGCAAGTTCCGAGTGCGGCGTCGCTACGAACACTACACGTTCCGAGTCTACGTTCGAACGCTCGCTTGAGGAGACCACACGTGGCGTAAACGAGGGCGCGGGTATCGGTCTGGTATTCGTGTAAGGCAGGGGTCTCAAACACGGGGCCTGCGGGCCGCATGCGGTCCGAAGGCAACCGGCCCCCCTACGTGTTTTGGTTCCCATATACCGAGCGCTAGGAATGGCACGCGCCATAGTGGTGTCATTTCGATTCATTTTAGCTCGAAAAGTAGCTCTGCTCTCTTAAGGTATTCACGAAGTTTATACTTACGTGTGTTAATTTGCCCTTTCTTTTGCTGTATGTTTTTGCTTCCCAGCTTTTTGTAATCTACAACAATTCCGCTACTAGGCTGCAAGCGCGAGCGATTCGCTCAAGCATGCATCTCGACTGCGCGAACCCTCGATCAGCAGGATTAACTGCCAAAGATAAAGCTGCGAGCTCTAGATTCACGCCCTCGAAGAGATATTACCATTAAAAAACAAGTATTTGTTCACAGTGTTATAATAAAAATAGTGAAGAGCGCAAGAACTTCCTAATTAACTGAGTGTTTTCAGATACATTGTGAGCTTGGTTAATCCCGGAGTGAATTGAGCAACGGGAAGGACAGTGTACTTGTTCAATTAAAAATGCCAGCACGTTAGCAAGTAGGTGTCATTTTAATTCTTGTTATCAGATCAAGTCATGGCCCGAAGTAGTGATACAAACAAACCAAATGTAAAGATGTTACTGACAAACTGTGAGTTTACAAAAAAAAGAGCATAAAGCACGAGGTCTCTTCTTAGAGAAATCTTTTGACCCCCCCCCCCCCCCCCCCCGCCCCCCCGTCTTATGTTGGCCCTCGACCTTTCCGGTGTGGGGTATGTGGCCCCCACACTCAAAAATGTTTGAGACTATTGGTATAAGGCATGAGGCCCACACTAAGGAGCCTAGATTTAAGCGAGGGACAACTCAAACGGGCTCACTACGGTTCATCGAACGCCCCTTCATTGAGACGCGTTTTAGGAAACAGGCACGTTTTATCAAAGCTCGGTTTACAGAAAGCGGAGTCTAAGTTTACAGAAACGCCGTTTATCAAGAAGGAGACGTTGTTTCGCGAATACTTTCGGTCTGTGTAAGCAAATATTGAAGCGGCTCAAGGCTAACGCGTGATTCACTGAGGCGTGTTCACCCAAACCATAGCCTCCTATATACTGACAAAGCCTGGAAAATCGTCACGAGACGCAGACGCCGAAATGGAAGAAGTGGAGCGGCACACAACGGATCAGAGAAGAGCCACGTGACTGGCGCCCCGCTGCGACGAGACGCCGAAACACATTTCCCCCAAGCGAACAAGTTTGTTTCGGGTCCTCGCCGCTGCAAAAGCTGTGTACTGACGTCCAGGTTCCCCGAGAAATAGCTCTTTGATGCTCTGTGGTACCAAATCCTCGCGCTCCAAATTTGCGACCGGGCACTCTGTCACCCCTTCGTCGAACTGCCAGGCTTTGCGAGTATAGCAGAGGCTACGCCCCAAACGTTAGACATCTCTCCCCCCCCCCCCCCCCCCCCTCCGCCACACTTTTCCTCTTTTTTATATTGTTAATCAGGCGAGATGTAAACACTTTCTCTCGAAACTAACGAGCTTATGACGTGCGCGGAAAATTGCCGAACACGCTGACCACACAATCCCCCAAGCAACCGGCTCGCTGACTGGCTCGGCTTCGCCGTCGGCCGACGCAGAACGGCAGAACGATCAAACGTTCGAACCAGCCACCGAGTTCGGTGTGTTATGTTCCTATATGAAAACGAAATCGCTAAAAGGAGGCTTGTCCCAATTTTCTCTGAACTGGGCTTCTCTATAAAGATATTCTATAAACGGGGGTCTCAAACCGCAGGCCGAACTCAAACCTCGCCGCTATAGATTATCCAAAAAAGGGCTTCTGGTCGGTGCCGCTTTCAACGTTCGTACGTATGCCACTTGCTTCGATCGCTTTTAGAAGCGACAAACATGCCCACGCTGTGCTGTGGAGACTTCACGCTGGGTCACGCCAGGGTGTACTAGAATGGGGACGTGTGCTGTCCGGCGTCCGTGAGAGTGTCGCGATGTGCAAGCACGCCGGTAAGGGCACTGTGGGGCAGAGCGCGGCCATCTGCTGACAGAGGCCTAGGGGTCGCAGCAGAGATGCTTTATTCGGAATGAAAATGGTCGTATCCTTCGTTTGGTTCTGGTCTGCTCGGTTTTGAGAAAATAAAATTAAGTTCCATTCTATCTCACACCACTGTGAAAAAGCATGACTTGCGCGAGAGGCAGAAGCTTATATTCAAAAGGCGAATGCCGTTTGAGAGCGATCAGTTACTTAAATTGTCTCGCTTCGTTACATTTTTTCTCGTTTTGCTGTTATAGAAGAGTAATTCTCTCTCACTTTACATACCAGCATCAAGAAAGCAAAGTTTGAGCATGATATGATATGAAATGTTTTCCTTTCCACCTCAGTCTCAAAGCTCTTCTAATTATTTGTTCGGTAGCTCTACATTTTGAAGACCTTTAGATATCTAGTTTTTGTTCTGGTGTTAATACTTTTTGTTTTGTAGCGGTGATTAATAAAAGCGAGCTTTACTTGAATCCTGCATTCTCAGTCACAGCTCATGAACCAGGAAATGTCTGAGTTGGTTTCATCTAGTGAGCATGCATCATAACAAAATAAATACCACACTCTAAGAAAAAAGGGAGCGTGACTTGCTCCCTCAAGGGAGAAAATGCGCTGACACAACCATTGGTCCCCTAGGGGAGCAACGGTGACGGGAGTAACTTTTGCTCCCCTTCCGTTAGTCCCTCAAAGTTGAACCCCCAGGAGTAACTTTTGCACCCTTGCATTTAGGCCCCTGGGACTAATTGTTGCACCCTTACCTTATTTAGTACCAAAATGCGCGCTTAAACACCCAGGTGGCGCTAGTCAACGTCAAATTCAAAGTAGGTAAAAAATTATGTACTTTTCCGCGCTCATTACATTCACATACGAACAACGCTTATTTCCCATTTGCACACGTTATGCACATTTTGACAGACAAGGAATTATACTTCGTTTCAGCTTCGGTCCGAGCGCGGCCGATGTTATGAGCCGAAGGGCCAATCAAACAGCGCAAAAAGCGCAGCGTCATGGTGTGCTCTCAGCGCTTGATAGGACCAGCCGGCGGAGGAGCGCACACAGAGAAACGGCGAATACCGGCTGGTCCTATCAACTGCAGAGAGCACGCCATGACGTTATGCCTCTTTCGCTGTTTGATTGGCCCTTCGGCTCATAACATCGGCCGCGCTCGGACCGAAGCTGAAACGAAGTATAGAACACAGATGACACACGCAACACACGCACAACACACACGCGACGACACGCTATTTCAATCGTCACCCCAAAGCCTACCCATGCGCCTTTTATACTGATCATACGAGAGGAGTCGTTTTGTCGGTGACTATCTTAACCGTGAACGACGTTACAAATATGGTGCTGCTTTCGCACCAATATTGTTCTCTAATATTGTTGCTAAACTTTCCAAGGAGTGTATCTCTTACTAAGAAGTAACGGTACACACAGTAATTATTTGTGACAGTCTATGAAACAGCGTCCCAATAAGCTCCCAGGAGCCATGTTCTCGCTTTCCCGCATAGCTTCCCCACTGTGCGCATGCGCGTCTCCGTGACAACCCCATCGTCTCCTGCAAAAAAAAAAAAAAAAAAAACAGATTGTAAAGATTACAAAAAGAAAAGAAACCACGATTTATCGTTTTTGTCTTTGGAAACGTTTTTACCCCGTGCTAAGTGATAAAAACATTTTTCTACGTTCAAGTTAAACCAAAAAGAAAATATAAACGCTTTCAAAGCATGTTCAAAAGTATGCAAAGGGGAAGGACGCCAGAACAATGCTCAAAAGCGGCATGGCCAGTGCATCAACAATGGCGGCGCTCAACGTTACTAAAAGTAACGTTGGCTGCGCTTGAGTCAGCGGCGGCTTCCACAACGTGCTGGTACGGAGTCTGCGATCGTTATAAAGTCAGCTTCAACCCTTAAACATGCACCCTCTTGAAATTTTTGATGCTACGACTGTCTGTGGATACCTCCCCCCGCGTTCCGAAAGAGTAAGTGAGTCGCTAACGCTGGCCATCGGCGATAAAGCAGACGCCGCCATCTTGTCCGCGCGTCTTTTGCACCCGCGCTCCTGGTCCTCCGCGCCTTTCGCCGCTTTTGCACCCGGGGCTGCTTTTGCTCCCGCGCGCCTTTCGGTTAGTCCTGGTCGAGTACAGTTAGTCCCCAGCATTCACGCACGGTACCAAGCTCGAACCAGATGGTCTCTTCGGGGAGCAAATGGGAGTTGAGAGGACCAAAAGCTGCCGTTAGTCCTTTGAGACCATCTTTTTTCTTAAAGTGCAAGACTGCCGAGCTAAATCAAACATCTTCAACTGCTGTCTTTATTGAAGAGCATTCCCAACTAGAGAAATTTGTTTTCTCCAAGAAACGCGTCCACGTCGAGTTCGCGCTGATAGTGTCGCATGGCGTATGTCGCGCTCCTATTTAAATTTCCTTTTTTTCCAATTCCTATTTACATTTAATCGAGGCGCCGCGATCAGACAGCGGAGTTCTCTTCAAGTCGGTTATCCGCTCTATGAAACAAACGATCCCAATCCGGGAACAAAGGTGCGTCGCTCGGCGTCCGAAACAAGGAGTGTTTCTCGCCGTAATTGACATCGTTGTGAGTTTCTTGTCTCTTTGGCGCAGCTAGCAGCCACACAATATTGTTTCACTTCACACACAACGCAATACAAGAGCAAAGAACAGCCTCGCTCAACGCTGCCTGAGCGGCCTCCTGGCCCCGCTCTGACTGGCAGCGCCACCCGAGGTCCCTACGGTAGAAATGGGCAAGACGACACCCAGCTCCTATGAAAAGGCGGTCGGTACACCTCCCAGTCTTAGTACATCTATAGACAGTTTACACAGGGGCGCCGCCATCTTGAATTGTCGTCACTTCCAGAATGGGCGACGACAAAATAATAAAACGTTTCAAGATGTAACTAGCGAAAAAAATAGAGGGGAGCCAAAACGAGAATGTGTGGCGGTTAGGTTTATATCCTAAATGTCTTCTATTGACGTGGCGACGGCAAAACAATGTTTTCGCCTATACTGGAAGTGACGACAATTCAAGATGGCGGCGCCCTTGTGGAAAAGGTCGATAGTCGCGATCCGAGGCGGGCGCGAGTCAAGCCACCGGAAGTTCGATGCCTGTTCCGGAAGTCGAGTGTCAGCTGGCCTTAGTGCACCAGTCTATCTTTTGGTTCATGCTTTCTTGCATTTTTACGTGGGTTTTAGTGATTCGTTTTAACATTTAATTGTGAGAATGAGGCATTTGAATCTGGGGCGTGCATACATGATCAACAAAAATCTCGAAATTCTCACACGTCAAATGGCTTCCCAAAAACCATTTTGGGCCTGCGTGAGTTGCTATTCCGCAAATAAGAAGACTCTTGAGATAACAGAAGCAAATCCAGCGCCTTGGACGCTGTTTGGATCACTGCTAGGAAAAGTAGGAAAGCATCTCAAGCGCTCACTTCCGCGTCATGCCGTTTACTTCCGATGTCTTCCTACCTGTTTGCTCAATGCACCATCCAGCCCGCTAGTGACGATGAGTGATTCGTACCAACACCACCTAGACTAGGCATCTCCGCTCTTCCTATGACGTCGCTCTATAGGCCAGACCGCATGAGGTCTCTAGTTTTCAGATGTTCGGCAATGGCCGCGGAGACTATATATATGGAATAGTCCGTTTTGTCGAATTCAATTTTAGTTTGAAGTGAGTTGTGTCCGAACAAGGGATGATCCGTACGTGACTGCGGGTGATGTGATGTGTATCGTGATGTGGAAGAAATGTGCAATAAGCGTGGGCTCCTGGATATCACCCCAGAAAGGAATTTGAGACCAAGATACGAAAGAAGCGGTTTCGATTAGGCCTCGTTTTGTTGGACTTGCGGACGGTAATTTTTCTTGACAACTACGCTACTGTTTGGTCCTATGTAATATATGGGATCTCAACTCTTAGTGTTTTCTTCAAAGGCACACACTTGTTCAACCGATTTCCTGACTATTGTATGGTCTAGTTTTAGAATCCTGCTGCGCACGAGATGTCACTAAAGGAAAGACGACGACGAACCCCCGCGAAACACGCAACCATCTGGAGGTTCTAAGCTTTGTGTGCATATTAAATACCTTCTACCTCTGACGACTGCGTGTTCGATGAATTTGACGACGCATTTGACGACGGGTGAACAGCGTGAGAAAACAGGCTAAAACTTGACTGGCGGCTCGGCTTGGCTTCATCGAGCCGAGCCGACTCGAGATTACCGGAGAAGCCAGACACATCGGTTGAGGTCACCCGATGTGGGGAGGGGGCATTGAAGAGTCCTTAGTCAGCCTAGGCGATGTTGTTCAAACACGACCGATAAACCACGCGCCCTCGATCGAGCGGCTCGGAACACTCTCAAATCAAACTTAACCACATTTCCGCTTGTATATATGGGGCGTCTCTGGCGAGTCAACCAGCGGCAGGCAGATTGACGTTTTCCAAGAGGGGTGAAGACTGAAAATGAATCCTCTGGACGCTTGAGAAAGCAGCCAAGATTTCACTAACGAGACTGAGCCATGTGCCAAGGCCGCATAAATTTCATAGAAGTACCTGAAACACTTCTTTTATAAGAATGAGATGGAGGTTGATTCTAGCGTAGTTTTAGCCGGTGAATCTGAATATCAGGTTTGTTTACCCCGAAAATGTTACTAAACGCGAGAAAACACGTAAAACCTGCGACCAGTCGTTTGACCGCGGCTTTAGGCTGGCAGTGACGATATAGAATCGCGTGAAGTGCTATTCATCTCATTTTATTTTTATTACCTTAAGGGCCTCTTGAGGGAGGCATTACATAAGGGAAGTGTCATAGTCAAGTCTCAAAAACAAGACAACAAAACACTACAAAAAATTTTTTGAAAATTTTGAAAACATCTTTATATAAACATTATTCGAACATTTTAGAAATCAGCTGCAAAAAACATTTATGGTTCAGGTTCACATTCAGGCCGGTCACTAACGTGAACGATGAAACTTACTGCCCCCCATACCCTCTACCGAGCAAAGCAAGAAGTGCCGATGTCGCGTTCGTGCTAATGGTGTCGCTCGCTGTACTTGTGAGAGTGCAGACAAACGCTCGAGCGCCCGCTGCGGGGAGGGGGGGGGGGGGGGGGGGCAGCTTTCTTTTTCAGCGCGCCGCCCTGATCACCGACCATCCCAACAATCGCAGCGGCGTGTCATGTGTGTATGCGTGCCGCGGAAGGCGAATCTTCAAGGTCGTACGCGACCGACGCGCCGTGGAGCGTGGCCTCGCACGAGTACCGCACGCGGCGGCGGCGGTGCGGATGAGATCGCGGATTGCCGTGCCGCCGATCGATCCGATCATTAGGATTCGAGTCGCACTCACGCACAGACGCCAAGTTATTCCGCTCTTCCGCCCCGTCCCAACGGACGGATCCCTTTTTGTGTCGACGATGAAACGATCCTCAAAGGCGCCTTGTTTCAAGAGTGTTCCGCGTTCGCGAAGTATAATAGCCTCGGTGCTCTCCTTTCTCTTCACTTGTTTCATGCTGCACGGTCACTACGACGGATGAGCGCATTACGGCTAAGTGGGTAATACGACAGAAAATGATATTACGGCGGAATGACGAGACGAAAATATTATTTCAACTTCTTCCTCCCTAGCTCTCCTCCTGACCTCAAAAGTGAAATGAGAAATCACGTGGACGTGACGTAATACTTCGCCGAATGCGATGACTCCAAGGTTTCATCGTGCTTTATGAGCACCCCATGGAAGCTGTCATGTATAAGTCATAATAAGTGTCATCACGGCTCTCAAAGGCCAAGAAATAGGAATCCAAATATTCGTTGACGGATTGACTGTTGATGACGGTACACGTCCGAGTGACGCAGTGCTCGTGCCCAATGCGTGTGCTGGGTTCGGCTAGCGTTCTTGCTTGGGCGTCGTAGATGCATTACAGTGAAAAGGCGGAGAGCTTTCCAAAGAAATAATCCGCTCCATTTTCAAACGTTCATGGCGAAATTTAGGCTTTTGACTTTTCGCCCTCGTGCGATAGTTCTCTTTTTGTCCATTAAACGATATGCGGTTAGTAAAACCAAAATTTAAAACTATTTATCGCCGCCCGAAATTCATCTCAGGGTTCTTAAAAGAGATTCATAGACTACTTCCAAAAATCCCCGCTTGCCACACAGCACGGGTTGCATTCTAAGATATATTTGGCCATGAAAGGGAGTGGCAAGGTTTCGGTTTCGATTACAAAAAGTGCAACTCAGCACTACATGAAAATCAAGTCAGCGCTGTCCTGCATTGCACCCATTCATCTTCGTGAGTGTCCCCGTCGAAAAACGGACTTCCGGCAGACGTAATGGACCTGCCTAGACTTAGCGAGGGGTTAAGAGTACGGCCGGCCTCGTCTCGTATCTTTCTGGCAGCCTGGCTACCACTGCCGAGTGCAGCATTACCCTCCCGTGTCAGGACATTGAGACGATGGAACAGAATGAATGTCCCCGGCACGCCTCTTCTTCCTGCGTTTACTTCCGGACAAAACTCTGGCACGTCGAACACCCCCCCCCCCCCCCCTCGCCCCCTTCCACGCCAAAAAATAATTGTTTTAGTGTTTAATTTGTATTGATACGCAACACGTACGCTATGATACATTGAAGGAAAGTCAAATATTCGAAACTCCGTGCGCTGTAAATGGTCATGGCGGGATTTCGTGAATTCAGGTTGGCAAACAGAAACCGAAACCGTAACCAAAGGGTTCCCAAGGTGCTTTGCCCGGCAGTACACAGCTAGAATCGCTTGGATTTTACGAGAGGTCTATTCTGCTCTCATTGGCGGAAATAACTGTATTGTCCGAATCTCAACGTTGACGGGGTTAGTTTAAGACCGCCATGACCCCACGCTTCCGCCGTGCTTTGTAAACACACCATCATACTAGCCGCTCGCCACTGAGGTTACGGAGCCAGGACCACAACTGGTGACGACACGGCGACGCAAATCTTGTAGCGACTTTACGTAGGGGAGCCCTAAGAGGGCGAAACCGAAACATCCCGGCGCTACTACGTGGCGTGGCGTGCCGGAAATTGTTCAAGCTCTATAAAGCGCGTGAATTTGAGCAGGGGCTTTATATAGTGTTAGGGAAAATTTGAACATAAAGCTTTCTTCGAAAAAGAAAATGTTAGTCTTATTGATTCGTTGGCGATTCTATTTATACGGCAATATCCCCACAACAAGAAGCTACAAGCATTTAAAAAAAAAGGGAATTTTGTTGTTTGTTTTGGGCTTACTATGAATCACAACCCCTAAAAAGCACACGACTGACAAAACCAGCTGCAGCGAGCGATGGATATGTCACACTTCTGTCGTGCGCTGTGCTCTAATTTTACAGAAAATCGCACATGGTTCTCTTGCTTTCTTTTTTTTTGTTTTGTTTTCGAAGACTGTAGCGATAACACGTTTTGGGCCACACTTAGGTATAGCTAGAGCTATTTATTTTGAAAATATACATTCCAAACACGAACTCAATGTTGTGTAATTAGGCCCCATTAGAATCTATGATATATATTTTATTTCTTGCTACTTACTTTTCAACTTAAGGAGGAATCGCTTTGATCTCAGGTATATAAAACAATTTGTGATGTGACGATACCAAACATCTAAGAATTTCAGTATATGGAAAATAAAATTGCCACGAAAAGGTTACTTGAAGAAAACAATAATTTTGCGGAAAGCGGAAACGTCTAGATCGAAGCAGGTTATTAAAATGTTACGATAGGCCGACGCATAATAAGTACGGCGTAACAACAGTAAGGAGACGCTTCAAATAAAAATGGTAGTTGCAACGAACCTGTTCTATTTGAAGGTGATAAATTAAAATCGCGCCTCCTGCGCAAAAAAGGGAACTACAAAAGCGAATAAAATCCTATGGACAAATATTTGTGAGTTTCATCTCGAAGCGCTCAATACTCTAACGTAAGCCACAATCGCTATCACCATGTTACTAGCACATGCGTTTGCTTGAAAGCGACCATATTACAAAATTTCACGGCTCGCCAGTTTGATTGTCTTGATTTTGCGTGCGCCACTACTCAGTATCATCAGCTGTACTAGAATATGGCTTAACATTGGAAAGGGCCGTATCACAATGTATTACAAGTAGTAGCCTAAACACGGGATCATTCTACCGGATCATACAGGATCAATCGCAGCGGACCAGTCAAACGATGTTTGAGCATCTGAAAACAATGCTTTCAGATGTTCATTTTTCTTTCAGGCGCTAGAAAACTAGAATTCAGTTGCAAATGATATACTAACGATTTTCCTAAAAAAAATCTTAGTTCTGCACTTAACTGTAGTCAGCCTGTTTTCAATATGTTTATGACATTTTTAAATATTTTTATCATTGTATACCAGCCCCACTGTGGATTTTAGTGGAGAACCACAGAGTCGCTATATACATACTTTTTTTTATATATATATATATAATACACAAACCATGGATTTTGGGGGATACAAAGTTTCAGACTTGCGTAAATCACAGGTAGGAGGGAAGACGAAGAAGAATTTTCCGATTTCCAATCAAGATTACGGGAAACAGTTTTGATCACCGAACAGGCGACAAACATTGGTCGTCGACAGGTGGTCTGTCTCACTAGTAGCCTCTGTTAAAACGCTTGAGTGCTCCCTACGGGTCACGTAAGTTTTTCGCGAAGAGAAAATGTGTCCCGGTCGCGAACATTATGTCGGCGAATAGTGCTGGAGGTTTGTTCGTCTGGTGTGACTAGGCCCTAACCCACGCGCTAGTGAAATCTAAAATATGTGATTTTTTTTTATTTCGCGAGGAATTGTGGTACACTTTATATTCGCCTCCCATACAGATTGTGGGTTACGGCCTCGCTCCCACTCAGCAAACAAACAATGTGCTCGCGTCGCCAACATTTTGACGGCGAAAAATATTGGCGGTCCCTTCGTCCGACACACTAACCAGCACGCCAAGGGTGGAGTGGTGCCTATCAAAAGATGTTCGTGAACAGACAGTAGTTATGTCGGACAATGTGCCCGGATCGCTAACATTTTGTCGCCGAGAAATGTTGGTGGCCTGTTCGTCTAGTGTGACTACACACCATCCAGCACGTCAGGGATGAAGTAGTGAATATCAAAAGGTGCTCGTGAACAAACACTACTACGGACAAAGTGCAACGGTCACCAACATTATTTTTCCGAGAAGTGTTAGTGGTCTGTTCTTCTGGTGCAGCTAGACCCTAACCGGAACGTCAGGGATGGAGTAGCGCACATCAAAGTGTGTTCGTGGATAAACACTACTACGGAGAATGAGCCCTGGTCGCCAACGTTATGTCGGCGAGAAGTTTTGGCGTTTTTTTCTTTTTTTTCTTTTTTCTGTTGCGTTTATTCCTTAACCAGGATTTTGGGGACGCGTATATCTTGTCATTTCATTAGTGTCATGCGCGCGTCACGTTATTTTCACTGCTATATGTGTCCAGGACCGCACTCCCCTCGGCCCGGACATGCAACGCCATCTAGGGATTGCAAGCGGAATCGCGTTTTATTGAAAAAAAAAAAAAAAAAACTCTTTGGTGAACGGTATTATGTAACCGAAAATATTTCTCGTCTTTTTTGATAAACCGATTGCTCGCCTGGTATCCGCGGGGAGCTTATGCCTTCAAAAAACAGTTTTAATAAACACTAAAAGTTTCGCGAATATCAAACCATCCTTTTAGATTTCACCTTAATCGAAAATATTCAATTTTGCATTGACATGTACAGCTGTAGATGTCTACCTAAAAACTTGACATTTTCATATTCGTGGGAAACCAGCTAACTACACAAATAGCAACCGTCCATATAAATGAGAGGAAAGATTAAATGCGCATTCAACCACTGGTTTGTCCTCTCACTTGTATGGATGGGTGAAATTTGTATGATCAGCTGGTTTCGCCTAAACATGGATCACAAACTAGCTCAACTGTTCGCCACCGTAAGTTGAACATTTTCAACCAAGGTGCAATTTGAAAAGTCGCTGCCGATTGGCAGGGAAGAGTAGGAAACAGGGTAAGAGACAATGTTTTGAAACGTGGATTCACCAGGAAAGAAAACAAGACTACAATACTACCTGATTGCAGCCTCCCCAAGACCCGCAATCATCTTCCGCTACCAGATTTTTATTTTTTTACCACTGAGGTATAAATGTTATTACATTCATGCCTCTTTTATATGCACTCCGTTAATATGGATACCGTTCGTACTATATGAACACCGTTTTCGGGGACAAACTCGGGAAATGCATGCATTTTGGTCTCGTTATTTGGACAACTCTCATTATGGACGATAGGGGGGGGGGGGGGGTGCCTATATCAACGAGACATCACTGGATATGAGCAATAATGGTATTACAATAAAAAAAACATTTACAATCGAATCTGAATCGCTTTTCCGACTGAACCCATATCAGGGTCAGCTTCAGATATTTATAAATTTTCATAAGGTCAAGTTATTCAGAAAACGTAGATTATTTTTGTGATCCGACTGCTCGTTGCCTCAACGTTAGAGTATCATATAAAATAACACGAAATATAATAACACACATCGTATAAAAGAAAATTACCGCTATATTTATCTAGATGCCCTCAAAGAAAGCTCACTTTATACAGCGACATCTAGATCCAAGGCCAACGCGACGCGCTATGCAGCGAAGTGACCCTGACAGACCTCTCCGGAACTCCAGAAACAGGTCCCCGCCAAGCGCGAGTGTCAACTTTGAAAAGGTTAACCTATAGACAAACTATCTAAAAATCGTGCGTGTGACCACACCGCAAAAACACACAACAAAAAAAAATGGTCACGAAACTTTAAAAAAAGGACGAGCTTACCACTTCCGACGCTGACCCAAGCGCAGAGTAGCATCAAAACTGCGGCATTCTGAACTAGGCCAGCCCCGCGGGGTAACCAGCCGAGGAGGGCCCGGCCCGCGGGCCGCATTCTCGGTGTGTTCCAAAAACCTGCGCACTCGTCGTCAAAAATATCCACGCACAAGACGATGACGACGATTCCCGGGCCGGCCCCCAAATCCAGACGAAGCGGGTACCACGATCAAAGAGGCCGTCGACGTTCGCCGCGCTCCGATGTTTCGTCGAACACGTCACTTGCACCACGCACGACACACAGCGCGCAACACGCACCCCCGACGCGCAGGACGACCCGAGCTGTGACTACGGTCTGCGTCCGACGCGCAAACGCGCACGCACACAGCCGCCAGCGGGCTGCGTCGCCGCGCCACCGGCAGACGCCGCGACTCGGATGGTGATGGTGATGATGATGACGGCGGGGAGCGGGGTAAGCGAGCGCCATCTATCCCCCGATATCGGCGACCTATTGTAGAGGCGAGCGCGGGTGGGGTCAATAATGAAAGCGTACGCTGCAGCGTCGGCGGATAAAATAAAACTCTATGTATTTATCCTGCCGCTTGCCCTTTTTTTCTCTTTTTTTGGCACGGCTGTTTGGTAGTTCTTCTTTCTTGCGACAGCGTCTGCTTCGCGAGATACCACCCATTCTCTACTTGTTTTTCCTTTTGTTTCTTTTGTTAACCAATACACCTTACGATCGAGCGTATCGTAGTATGTTATTTCAAGAAGATGAAGTGCACGATGTGTTGTACCGCGCCGAAACCCGATCATAGAAGGGATTATAGACAAAAGCCTTTCTCTCTCTCTTTTTTTTTTATTTGTTTAGTGATTGGGTTTGGAGTCGGGTTTGAGAGGCGCGCAGATTCGGATATATATATATTGAACGTCGCGGGAGATTTCAGCGATGCCGATTTGTGATTCAGGTTTTCTTGTTTCCAGGTTTGTTTGTTTATTTTCTCCGTCCGTAGTGCGTTCCTCCTGCTGTCCCTCTCTCGGGAAGGTCTGGACAATTTCCGGTTTGGCCAGCTTCGAATACACCCGGCTTTGCTTGCCGATCGAGAAACGAGAAGGGGCACGGGGGCGAGGCAGGAGAGGCGACGACCCCCGTTTTCTCGAAAGTGGTCCACACTCCCTCTCACCTTACAACGGACAGCAGACGACGGACGTCGCGAGAGCGCCACGTGACCTGCGTGACGCGAGGGGCCCGTAGAGTCACCTGACACTGGCTAACACCGCCCGATCGGCTGGAACGTCTCGTATAGCAGCCGCTGCGGTCCATCGGAAAGTCAAACCGAGTTTCGCTATTTTCTCTCTCTCTCTCTCTCTCACTCGCCGTACCGCTCTTATCCTTTAATTTCCTCATCCGAATCCGCGGCTTGTCGCTTCTCTTTTTTCGCACGGTGAAGCCGCGACTGAGAGTCGAACCTCTTTGGGCAAAGTGCCGCCTCCTCGTAGAGTCGATTCATTCGATGCAGACGAAATTGCGACGAGCAACGTACCTTGTCGTCCGTATCGACCTTATTGGAGCCCGCGAGCGGTGTCATTTATACTAGCTTTCACCTGAAGAAAAGAAAAAAAAAAAAAACACAAGTTTTGCGCATTGTTCATACGCCGAGCAAAATAGTTCCTACAAAATTTGGTTGTCGGAAGCAGAAGGGATGCTCTTGGTGTTTGAAACGTGTCTTTGATAAGATAACACATATCTATACTTTGTTTCAGCTCAAGTCCAGACGCAGACGACGCCACTAGGAAATAGGACCTAATCAAGCAGCGCCAAAAGCGCGAGTGGTTGGGTCTTTGCTGCTGATTGGTTCAGCAATGATAGTACGCGTAGAGAAACATGATGCGCTTTTGACGATCTTTGATTGGTCCCATTAGTAAGTAGTGTGGGCTGCCTTTGGACTTAAGGTGGAACGAAGTATAATATAAAATCCACCTACATACATCTTAATTCTCCACATAAAGTGTGAAATTAGTAATGCTCTGCCAGGAACGGACTTTTTTTCCTACGATCCTTGAAGTTAAACCAGCATAGGATGTAGGAAAACTGTGGAAAGCGTATACCGAGCACCGAACGTGCGCTGAGTCGATTGCGGTCGACTCTTTAGACTCGCGCTGTGAAATCCCGTTTCTCAGTTTGCCTTACTGCCACCGGTCGGGCCCAACGCTCGGATTTAAGAGCGTTCATAAACGATGTCGGAGGTTGGAAGGATCGTGCCTTTGCAGAGGCGTACTGGTCCTAGCCAGGCCCAAGTATACTCGAACGGATCTCCACTGATTCAGAAGCTTCTTTTGTCGTGTTAAATTGCGAGGTTAAAAGTGGACTATTTCTTTCGGTCCTGACTTCGCAGAGCTTGAGGACATAATTGTGAGGTCGAAACCACCCACCTGACGACGGTCGAGCGCGGCTCATGAATTGGACACGAGAACTGCGTGAGCACTCGACTTCAGCTCGTAACAATGAAAGCCTCGGTGGTCACTCGGGCAGTGGTTCGTGTTCAACCACTGTAGTGATGAGAATAGCCGAACCCTAGCAATACCTGGAGCTCAGCACGCGTTTTCTATTTTGCCAACTCCAGCGCGCGTGAATGATTAACGTTGGCGGCCTAAGATAGATACCAGGCCGCGCAACCGCCTGCTAAAAAACAAAAAAACAAAAAAACAAAAAAACATTGGGTTGTGTGTATGTTTACGCAGCCTAGAACTTAGTCTGGCTCAACGGGCGACGAGTCTCCCAGCTGTAGATAAGCAATTTAGCCAGTGCAGTACAACCACTGGCCTGGGCAGTTTTAACGTGCACCAAGCAAAGTAGTGATACGCGATCGCACGTTGGTACAATGCTCATCCAGATCGAAACGGGCAGGGGTGGGGATTGAGCCCCAGCGCGAGCTTTCGCTCCACGTTCTCCGAGCGGGTGTGCGCTAGCCCACTCGGCCACCGATCCCCTTCAGCCGCTTGTTCTGGCTCCGAGTTGAGGGGATGAACGATGCTCACATTTTCCGGATCTTGGGGGGGAAACTTTCATTGCCCCATTCAGTTATTAACTTTATCTTAACTGCCAACTTTATTCAGTTATTAACATTAGGGAGTGATTCTAAGTAGTATTTAGCGAAAGTAGAAAAATATTTTCATGGCTAATTTAAAGGATCCATGAAACGATTGTTTACAAGGATTGGTCAAACTGATTGTCCAAGAGAAAATATTTTTAATCAACTCCGTATAATGAAAATGCGTGATTTCTATATAGTATATATACCGCTGATGTGCTAGGTAAAAAATCGAGAGAAAAAAAGGTCAACAGTTGCTTTCTCGAAAATTTATCTAATTTAATAGAAAACGTGTATGCATATCCGACACAAAGTATGGAACCGTTGGAAGCACCATTCATTAAAACGAATTATGGCCATAACACATTAATTTACACTCTTGCGATCATTTTGAATAGTTTAACGTCAAAAATGTTGAAATTCACGAGATATCGGTAGGCATCTTACGAGATACGTTTTTCAACCCCATCGTCTCATTCCAACGGCAACTTGTTGTGTCCAATCTTTTTTTTGTTTTCTTTTTTTTTTGTTTGTATATTGTGATTTATTTTTCTTTTTATGTAAAACTTCATCATTTATTAATTTGTTTGTTACCTTTTAAATGCATGTCTGCATTTCAAAACCTGCTCCACTGCTGCTGAATTTAGGGGGGCTTGAGACCAGTCAATCTGTTTGTAAACGTTTTTTCCTTTATCTCCCTCAACATTGCGTTTGTTGGAAATAAAGCAAACTAATATCACGCGCTTCGTGTGCAAGCAATGGTCACCGCCAATCCTGCTTGACGCGTACTTTCGAAGAGGGTCGCCGTTCTATCTCTTTCGGCGACTATAAAGAAATTTTAACGGTAGCCAAAAGCAACATTGGGAGGAAGACGAGGGGACCATGATGGCATTTCGTGAAGTTTACGCTCGTTGCAAGCGCTCTTTAATTTACTGAAAAGAGAGTTAAAGCGCAAACGAGCTGATACCCGGTCGCACTAAAGGAACCCAATAAAAAGTAAAAAAAAAAACGCAAAAAAATGAAGGAACACGGGATTTGAGGTAGCGGTTAAAGTACAGGCGAGCTGGTGTAAGTTATACATGATGATTGAAAACTTGAGACTGTAGTTTGAAAAAACGGAAACTCGTGAAGTAGAAAGAGAAAGGGACAGCGAACATCTATGAGATGTTTTCTGTCCCTTTTTCTTCCTACTTCACGAGTTTCCGTTTTTTCAAACCACAGTCTCAGGTTTTCAATCATCATGTATAACGGGAATTGACTTTTTTCAAGACATGTACCCGGTACCCGAAAAAAAGTATCTAAATATTGTTACTCGTTACTCGCTCAAAATGTAACTAAGTACGTTAGTCGCGACCGATTCTCAAAAAGAACGCGTGAGTTAACTCAAAATAACGAGTTACTTTCCACGTTACTTTGACGACCAAATACACGACCACTTTTGTTTCCTTTTTTTTTATTTCTAGTCGTTGCACTTAAGCAGAAGCTGTCCCTCCAAGTTTTCATCAGTTATGTTTCCCCGCTTCCTTGAAAATACATCTCCGGCGACGCTGAAGAGTCGTTCTACCGACGCGCTCGAAGGAACGGCAGTGTTCTGCTTCAGCAAGAGCTGCTGGGTCTGGGATTCCCCGCTCTCTCTTGCTCTATCTGCTTCTAAAGTTCGAAGTTGACAATGGGTTCTGTGCCTTCACGCATTGGCAATCTCCGGGTTTACATTCGGTCCGTACCCGTTTCTAGATGGTTCAACCAACGAACCTGATTGTGTTCACTGGGTGAAGGACATTCCCACCTGTTGAGTTCAGTACAGCAACATTTATCACTGGACAAGTCACTCGAACTGTTCGACTGACGTGTTCAGCGACATACGTTGCTGTACTCTCATACTGTTTATTTGTTTTTGGGTTGCCCTCCTATCGTTCTCGTAATAGACGAAGGCTCAGGTTAAAATAAAAACAAGGCCTGTTTAAACTTTGTTGTACATGTTACTCCACAAAAGTAACGATATAGCGTTACTCCTTACTTGGCTTTTAAAAGTAACTAAGTACGTTACTCGTTCCTTTTCTAAAAAAGTAACTCAATACGTTACTTGTTACTGAAAATAGTAACTAGGTAGAAGTAATTCGTTGCTTGTAACGCGTTACGCTCATGTCTGCAGTTTTTTTGCCTTTCTTTCATTGTCTCGGGACTTTTTCGGTGTGCCATTTAAGATTTATATTTTCTTTTTTTTTTTTACAGCGATGGATGGTATGGGTTCTTCACACTCCTCAAAATGACATACGTTGTCGTTGTAGTAGTTGTTGATGTTGTAGTTGGTGTAACAGGGCGTAGGGCGTCCGCCGCGGTATTGCAAACTGCTTGAAAAAAGGTCGCCTTCCGTTCCCTGGAATCGAACCGGTCCGCTGCGTGTGAGGCGGACGAATCAGCTTAGATCTACGTCACAGCGCTGGCAATCCGCTAAATTTAAATTAAAAAATTGTGCTATTCAGACAGACGTCTAGGAGGATTGGGCAAAAGGCGACTCATGAAGCCTGAATATATAGCCCCCTTCCCCTGTACAGCTTAACAGCGCAGCAGCATAACAAAATAATCAAAATAAAATCGTCACTACATACTAACGGACATAAAATGCTACGTAATAATAATAATAAAAAACAATATATAGATTGACACTTCTTACATGCCAGGGTATTCTTTTGAAATGGATTTATATTTGTGTATTTTTTGCTTTGGAGCTCTGGATGATTGAGGGTACCTCTGGGTATGTGTTTAGTTGCTGTGGAATCTGATACGACATTATGTCTGTTCCATAATTTGTTTGTGGTTTCGGTTAGTGGTAATACGCGAGGTGCAATGTGCACGGCATTGTGTCTTGCTGTTGAATGTTTTAACAGGGGTTGGGACCCAGTCAGGTGATTGTATTCGCCTTTTGTCCCACCCTCTTTGCCAATTGTGTCAAAAATAAAATAAACCAACAAACAAGCAAACGTTGGTAGATTTGTCATGTAGGTATTAAGAATATGATTTTATTTTGCGGAATAAGTTGATTGCCGATTTCAGCGTGAGTGACTGTCTAGACGTTAAAAGGGAATACTGCATGAAGCATGGCCGAGAGTGTACGTGAAATCGAACATTGGCGATATATCGTACCGCTTATTTCTGTAACCCATAAAGTTGGTACTTTGGTAGGGTGACCAGACCTTCCGTTTCGGCCGGGACAGTCCCGATTTTCCGATCTGCTTCTGCCCTCCAGCCTTTTTGTCTCAATAAAGAATCATGTCCCGTTTTCGCAGGAGTGCATAGCTTCGACATCGGTACCAATCGAGTTGAAGCAAACCGAAACTCTGTCTACTTGTTACAAGTACATTTTACAAAAATAACCGTAGGTACTTTAAAATATTTACCCAGAGAGTAACATCTACTCGCTACAAGTACATTTTACAAAAATAACCGTAGGTACTTTAAAATATTTACCCAGAGAGTAACATTTATAACTGTTCTTGCCCACAATCACCTTTTCTCTCGCAAATACGCCTGGGTAGAATTGTTTCTTTTTACAGCGGAGCTGTTAAGGGCTAGTTTCCCCAGGATCGTGTCCAGTAGCAGACAAATGTCGACACAACACTCTGGTTGCCGCCGTCGCTCATATGTGGCCGTAGCTGTCCAGAGTGTTGTGTTTGCCGGTCTGCTTGTTGCCGTCGCTCATAGATGGCGCAACATTTCTTCGGAGGAAGAGGAGTGGGAACGGAACAAGCGCCAATGTGCGCAGCAGCAGCGCGAATGGTTTCGCAACCGCCGCGAATCCGCTATCGCCTGAAGTTCCACTTCGCCGAGCGCGTCAGATTCCCTTGCGAAAGAAGAGCAGATCGCTCGCCTGGAAAGCCACCGCCGAGAACAGAAGCTACAGCTCCGCTGCTCTTCCTTCTTCACCAGAGTGAAAAGTCTGAAAGTTTTTTTTAGTTACTGGACATAACACGCATGTAGAATCTCGGTTGGAAAACACTACATTATTTTTTCTTTCGAAAATGGCAAAGAAATGCACGTGTGTGTTCAACGAAGATCTTCGCAATGAGTATACGTTTCCTAAGTTCAACAGAGTGTAACGTCAGAGTTCTTTCTCGAATCTGTGGAACGTGTTTTCCCCTTGCGGACGGAGGCCGTAGCAACATCAGCCATCAGATCAGAACTCAGAAGCACAAGAGCGTGGAGAAGACAAGGTCCAGTCTCAATCTGCAATACGCCCCCCCCCCCCCCTCTCCTCTGGGTTGTCCCATTTTCTACCTTGAGTAATATGGTTACCCTATACTTTGGGGCATTTGAGCAAGTACCCCATACAAAACTGCAATATGTTAAGCGAGAGTGAATAAAGAATACTATAACTGTTGCTTTGAACAAATAGGGAGTATATTTCTTATTCGTTTCATAATTGATATTGATCGAGATATGGCGCGTCGAATTAGATCAAAATGATAAGACCAGTTAAAATTTCCTGATAATATACGCCTAGAAACTTATCAGCATTTATATGACCAATCACATCGTTTCTAAATTGTAATTCAAGCGAGCGGTTCATATATTTTATTTTCCCTAACTATGGCATACTTTGTTTTTAGTGTTTAATTCTAATTCATTACATGCTTACCAAACACTTAGCTCTGCCACCCATTCTTCAGCTAATACCTCAAGCTCATATATGCTTGTTCCGGAAAAAACAAAAACAAAAACAAAAAACACTAGTGTCATCTGAATAGGATACGATGTCATGACTATTTGGTGTGTTAACAACGTCGTTAATATAAATATTAGTGGCCGAACGATTGATCCCTCAGGTACGCCATACATATATACGCAATATCAGATTTTTCGCTTTCGACAGTGGTATATTGGACATGATCTGATAAATAATTTTGAATAAGATGAAAGGAAAGACCTCCAATGCCATAAATGTATAACGCCTTCAAAACTCCTTTCATGTTTAATAAAATCGAGCGCTTTTCTAAAATGAAATAAAATTTACTATTGGGTAAAGCTTGTTTTCAATGTTTAAAATTTTATTTTTAATATTTAGCAACGCTTCCTGGGCTGACTTTTATTCTGAAATCCATACTGCTGATTAACGATTAAAATATGCTTGCTAAGATGGTGGAGCAGTCTGTGATTTATTATTGTCTGAACTACTTTGGAAAATATTGGCAATACAGATATGGGTCGATAGGTATTTAAATTAGTCATCGAACCACGTTTGTGATTAACTGATGCCCGAGAAATTTTGACTTGTGCAGAAAAAATTCCTGAGCTGATGATTGTTTTCATTTTTTTAGACAAAATTACTAATTATCTCAGCAATCGCGTTTACAGCCTTAATTTTTAATTCATCATCACCGCATGTGCAGCTGTTTTTAAGTGAATTTATTATATTGAACGTTTCGGCTCCTGTCGTAGGCAATAAAAACATTGCCTTCGCTATGTGTAAATGCAAATACGATTCATAGGTTTTGTTCATTAACACAGACGCTGTAGCACTTGAATGCATAAAATTAGTATTAAACAAATTTGCGATTGTTTTTTAAGGATTAATCAGCATTATCTATTGTGAGGACACAGGGGTCTGTATTCTTTCATCTGGACCGCAGTTCCTTTGTTGCCATTCGTACTTTCATTGAGGTATGTCGTATTGCAATATATTTATTTTTGTAGTATAGTTTGCTTTTGCTTTTTTATGCCTGAGTATTGTTTGTTTCGTATTTGTTTGTATTCAGAAAGAATGTCGAGGTTCTTTGCTTTGACAAATGTGCCGTAAAGTTTGCTTCTTTCGCTTAACCGTTTGAAAAAGCGTTTGGATAATTCGCGCTTTTCCCGATTTTGTGTGACGTTTGACATTCTTTAATGGAAAAGCTTCTTCATGTGCTCCCCGTTTCATTTTCGTTATAAACGTAATGCACGATTTATTGGAGTCAGGTTCGTTGTATACATCGTGCCAGCTAATAACGTTTGATACAAGCATAACGAAGAGTTCAGTAGCAGTATGTTTAATGATCCGGTAGTCTGGGGTTTTGAGGCTTTGACTCTAACAAATAGATTTGCACGCATGGTAGAAGGATGAACAGCGGTAAATGAACATTTGGCTCAACTGTCAATACTCGAGAATCGATGTCATTAGTCCTTGCATTAATTATACAGAAATCAATTAGGGTCTCTGTGTCATACGTAATCCAAGCGGGCCACTCAATTAGGTTTTAATGACGATGGGAATACACAAAATCAAGGAATTTCAGTTGCCAAGTGTCAGATACCATATGATTGATATTAAAATCGCCAACAAGTACCAAAGGAGTATTAAGCTCGGCAGCATATAAAACAACGCTTTTAAACATATTGAGAAAAAACACCGGTGAGCCATATGGTAATCTCTACGTGCACAACAGCTCTAAGGTAATTACAGTATTTCGCAAGGAGACATTCAAAATGAGAACTGATGCAAGAATATTCAAAATTATAATTAAATAAACGAATAATTTAGTTCTAAGATGGCACTCTATCTCTTTTTTTAGAACAAAACAGTTTAGTGTTTCAGTACCCATTAAATTGGGGAACTTTTGAACCACTGGTGAGCCATGTTTCGGCAAATGCCAAAATGTCAAAGCGAAATTGAAGGCAGTCAAAAACCTTTCACTTTCTTCACATTTTTTTTTGTAATGCTCCTCGTGTTTAATTGAATTCAAGACAATTTCTCATTACTTCGTGCATTACTTTTTTTCCTAGGACTGTATAATGCGCTAGTGTCATAGCATCTATGTTCGGTAAAATAAGTTTCGCCAAAATCAACAACCACAAGAAATATAGAGGGACTTCGTGTCCTCTGGCGTGTTTTTTTCTTGGAGTTCAGCCATCGCGGAATGCAGCGTTTCGGTGATATACTTGCGTATTTGTTTGACGTCAGCTCCGGTTATGCTATATCGACTTCGGCGCTTAATAAACCAACACTTGCAAGTTGCGCGTAACAGAAACATCATAAGGTGTGATTTTCTTCTTTCTGTAACATACCCCAGTTTGATACAACCCAAAGTAGTGGAACTTTATAGAAGAACACTAAAATTTTGTTTTGTTTGCTTCTGTTGCTTGTAAATATGGCATTCTGTTGTTACTGAGACGATATTACACAATGAAGAGGTATTTTCCAAAGTAAATAGACTGCATTATTAAGTATCTGGACTCTACTCAGTGTATTTTGCAAGGAAAGTAACTTGAGTAGTACTTCAGATATCTTTCGAAATATGTATTTAGTAACCTACATTGAATAATTTAGTCGAAAATCTCGTTCAACACTGATACAGATAAACTCCGAAAATTGACCCCCAAGCCAGCTGTACAATAATCGGGTAAAAGCCGAAATCAGAAACAGAGAACCTTGATGAAAAAGAAAATCCTTATCTAAAATACAATGTCCAGAAAGATGTTTTTTTTTTTTGCTTCATTATTCAAACTTTTGGTTTTGTTTTCGGTGACGAGACGTTATGTAAGCGATGTCACACGCATCTTCTCTGAAGCGCAGACTTATGCGGTACTCATTTGAAGTAATCAAATTACTTGAAATCGATTACTTTTGTAAGTAATTTCCTAATAATTTCAGTAATTTACCATTTTCTCCAGCCCCTTTCCAATGGCATCCTTTTTTCGTACAAGTTTCCCACCAAGTGTCCTCGAACCAAGTATCGGACGGGAGGTTCACCAAAAATCGGTGAATGAAAGAAGATAAATAGCTCGTAATTCGTTGATTCGAATCCAATAATGGACAGTACGAAACACGTGTTTTCACACCGGCAGATAACACCGTCCTTTTTGAAAATCTTAAGCAATCGGAAAAGTAACGGTTACTTCTTCAAATAACGAGTAATTTCTTTTTTTTAAAGAACTCAAGTAACCTAATTAAATATTTTTTATCCAACAGTTGTTGAAATAGACTACTTTTTTCCGAGCAATTAGATGAGATTGAAGACCAGTCACGCAGAGATAATTTTGTATTCCATGGTGTGGTTGATTGCGCTGGCGAAACGTGGGCCCAGGTGGAAGGGGAGGTCATGGGGTTACTTTCAGAATACGCTTCGCTTAGTATATCACGAGAACAGATTGTGCGTGCCACAGTTTAGGTTTATTTGTAACTGGAAAATACCGTCCCATTTTAGTGAAGTTCCAGTCCTTTAAAACGAAAGATTGTGTTCTCGAGATCAAACCCCGATTAAAAGCCAGCCCTGTTTCTTTCTCTGAAGACTTTAGCGCTTCGACACGCTTGGCTCGGCATAAACTGCTGGAATACGTGGAAGTGCCGGAGGGCGTGTTTAAGCTAAAGTATAAAAAACTGTTTATGAATCTATGCGTACAGTGAAATCGAAGACTCTGTTCATGAACTAGCCACGCCCCGTCGCCAAGTTTATGGTACGACAGTCCCCTCCCATGCTCAGAATGTGCCGCTGTCTCCTGTGCACTCTTAACAACCAGTGAGGGCAGTGAAACGCGTATGACTTTCAAAAATGTTTCCGTTTTGTTTACTAACATTCGGAGTATAAGCCGCAAAACCTAAAGAACTGCGCTCAGTTGACGAATCCTGCGATGCAGATGTCATTGCTCTCAGTGAGTCGTGGCTATCTAGCAAAGTGACTGATAGCGAGTTATTTCGTTGTCAGAAACGGTTGAACACGTTCCGCTGGTATAGACGAGACAGGAGTGGCGGTGGTGTTTTGCTGGCGTTTGCTGAGTCATTAATTTCTCGTTCTGTCATGGTATACCCAGTGAAGTTGAGTTGGTTTGGGTCTGCGCTAGTTTTAAGGGCAAGCAAACATTTATAGGTCTATGCTATCGACCTCCAACTAGCAAGTCTTTTTTTATGAGTCTGTTACATGATTCTCTTAACCAAATTGTTGTACAGTATCCAGGGGTGATGATATTTTTTATGGGTGACTTCAATTACCCCAACATTTCTTGGTCTACCGCTCGTCCTGTGTCTAATGTTTTCTCATCCGAGACTTGCGAATTTATCGACCTTTGTTCTGACTTCAACTTTCTCAACTCGTCACGAAACTGACCAGGGTCACAACCATATAATCAAATATACTCGATTATGTGCTAACTACGGACCCGACCGTTATATCACCTATAACGTACCTACCAGGTCTAAGCGACCATTCAGTTATCAACTTTGCACTACATATTCCACTGGTAGCTCCGAAAGCTGGCGTGAAACATATTCGTGATTACAGCAGAGAACTTTTCTTCAAATAACTTGGCCCTGTCCAAGTTCCTTGACGATTATTTGTCCGGTTTTTTAGAACGCTCCGTCCAGTCTAATTGGATTTGGTTCAAAAACTATGTCTCAATGTTGATTGAAACATATATGCCATCTTAGAAAATTCGATGCAATACTAACGCACCTCGGTTTAACGCTAACGTCAGGCGGCTACGAAACAGGAAGAAAAGACTGTTTCGCGCTGCCACGTGACTGTCCTCTGAGGCACACTGGACAGCGTACCATAACGCAGATAATGAGTACACAGCAACAATTAGCCAAAATCTATACCCTGCCTACCATGTTAGCGAATACTCCTAAATAATTCTGGAGTTTCGTCGTTCTTAACATTTAGTCTAGCTTGTTCTGCGTTCTTTTGATGTCGTAGATATACCAGTTTTTGAAAGTGCTACTGTATCAAACGATGCTTTTAATATTTCCTTCACGGCCAGTAATGTTAATCATTTGCCAGCATTGCCCGGTCATACCTTTTTGCCAATGGACCCTGCAACCATAGACGCAATCGGTGTTGCTGGAGTTATTTATAATATAAAGCTTTCATCCGGTGCCAGAATCGATGGAATTAACACCAAGTTCTTAAAAAAATTGTAACATGTATTGTTTCATAATTCTCTCAGATATTTATATGCAATCTCTTAACTAGGGTACAGTCCCAAGCGATTGGGTAGTGGGGAAGGTGGTTCCTACACATAAGTCTGGTGAAAATCATAGCTCATTCAATTATCGACCCATTTCTTTAACAAGTGTGCCATGTAAAATTCTCTAACACATAATCTAATTGCAGTTGATTAACTTTCTTGAATCTAATAACTTTTTCACAAACTCGCAGCATGGCTTGAGGAAACACTTCTCATGTGAGACGCAGCTAACATCATTCACGTACTATCTTCATCATTATCTTGATGATTATTACGAAGTTGATTGTGTTTTTGTAGATTTTTCCAAAGCCTTTGACAAAGTTTCCCATAAACTTCTACTTCATGAAATACAATCAGTTAACATCGATTTGTGAGTACTAAAGTTGATTCATGCATTTTTGACTAACCGTCTACAATTTGTTACTGCTAATAACACCAATTCTAGCTCTGTTCCAGTTAACTGCGGTTTCCCACAGGACTCTGTACTTGGCCCGCTGCTCTTTCTTATTTACATTAATGAATTGGTACTAAACATCTCCTCCTCCATCTTCCTGTTTGCTGACGATTGCGTAATCTATCGAAAAATTACTGACGTATCTGACACTTTCCTTTAACAATCTGACCTTAACCGGATAACGCTATGGTGTAACCAGTGGCTAATGGAGCTAAACACTGACAAATGCAAATCAATAAGAATATAACGTTCTCAAAATGTGTGTCATACCTACCATCTTAACAGGAAACCTCTCGCTGTTGTGTCTGTTTATACATATCTTGGAGTTCACATAACATCCAACCTTTCTTCGAAGATACATGTCGAATACGTAGTTAATAGTGCTAACCGCATGTTAGGGGACTTGAAAAGACATTTCCTTTTCGTTCCGTCTTTATTGAAACTAACCATGTACAAAACTCTAATTGACCCAAAATTGGAGTATGCTGCTGCTGTATGAGAACCTGGTCACTGGTCACTAATTACCATACTTTAACCCATTCAAAACCGCTCAGCCCGTTTCATTCTGTCAAACTATCACTGCACCGCCAGCGTCACTGCAATGAAAAACACGTTCAGTTTACTATCACTTATTCATCGCCGTAAACCATTTCGTTTTGTGTCTTCTTCATAAAATATTCCACCAAAATGCTGTCCTTCGTCAAAAACGAATTAATCCACCATCCTCCATCTCCGTTCGCATTGATCATAGTCATAAGATCGACATTCCGAATTTTAAAACATCGTTATTTCAATGTTCTTTCACGCCTCAAACGTCCTTGGGTTAGAACCACCTTCCCGCCTCGACTGCCAACATCACTGATATTGTCCTGTTTAAGAATGTTCTTACGAATATGTGCACATTGTAAATACTTGAGGGTATTTAAAACAAATAAATACACGTAAGTTATAATCAAGGCAAAACCACAAACGCATGTCAAGGCTTATTATCTTCAGACGTCTTAAGGCTCGTTCACACAGTTGCGTTCGGAGCGACCACAACGCTTACGAACGAATGCAACCGGTCAGAACGACGAGTTACCATAGCAACGAAGCGCCAAGCGGTCGTTTCGTTCGTGTTCGTTCGCAACGCAAGGAGTTGAGCCGGGCTGAACTTTTTCTTATTTTCGGGGACGACGGGAACGACAGACCAATCATAGGTCGAGGAGAGCTCGGTCGCGCGCGTTGCATGCCGGTCGTACCGGCTTTCAGTCTGCAAACATGGCGTCGGTGGTGATCGTCGACGTGGACGGCCTGGGGGAGACTTCTCATCGTTCCCCGTAAAAGCGCTGTCCTTGACTGTGAATTCTCGTCGTGTGTCGCTATGATAACCCACCACGTACTAGAAGGGAAGATCCACTTACTCGTGCGGCGATCTCCTGGCGGCACTCTCAAGTCAGGAGAAACGCCCGTGCCGTCGTGTTTGTTTACTTCGAGTACAGTGGTGCTTTCTTAGCATTTGTGTCCTCAAACATCGCCCGGATTTCTTTTTTGGCGCATTCCATGCGTGTGCTCAAGTTAAAGGTATTACTGGTGCGTATCGTATAAAGGATGCGAATTTTCACGCGTTTTCATCACCCGAAAAAGGTGATTAATGTTAGCAATCCTGAACGCTCGCAACGTCTCGCTCGCAACGTCTATTTGATCACGAAATCATTTCTACGTTCCTATATCGCTGCTAAGATTACATCGACTTTTATAATCGTAGAAAAGGCGTGTGGCGAGATTTGTACTGTTGGCAAAGTCGTGTATTACAGTCGTGATCGTGCAAGACTGCGTAGGGCATCTTTTTTTTTTTCTTTTTTTAATGCACTACCCTGCAAGCGTATCCTGAAAAATATAAATAAAGTTTGTGGTCATAGAATACCGTCTGTCTATTTTCTGTTACCCAAGTGAGTGGCAGCGCACCCCCTCTTTATAGAGGTACCGCTGAAACAGCTGACGGCGGCACTGCGCTTGTTGCAGTGGTTGCAGGAGTACGCGCGGCGCAGAGCGGTCGTTCCGGTCACAGCGGACGCAGTCGTGGATAACGGGTTTGTTTAATATGTCTGAACCAGCCTTTACACAGCTATTGTAGGTGCACAGCAGATCTCCGTGGCTGTACACCGTAGCCGCGAAAAACCTCCGACTGCTCCGGTGAGGACGGTGGACCTCGCGTCGGGCAGGAAACCGTCCGCCATGTTTGTAAGCGTAGCTGGGTTGCTTCCTATTGGCTAAAGCAAGAGCTGAAGCTCGTTTCTCATTGGCTGTTGATTCGTGTGGTTGCATGCGGTTGCATGTGTGTGTACACGTCGCGTACAGTTGTCGTTGAAGTCGCAGCGGTTGCATTCGTTCCTAAGCATAGTGGTCGCTCCGAACGCAACTGTGTGAACAGGCCTTTGTACACTCTAAAAAAAAGCCGGTGCGTCTACTTTTCCGCATAACACTCGAAGAGCCAATCACCGCGGCTTATGGAGGCAGCTGAGCGAATGACGATGCCGAAACGTATGTTTAGACCAAAAAACGCAGTCTGAGTTGTGACATTAAGCAATGCAAAACGTCACTCTTTCATTGCTTAATGTCACAATTTAGACTGCGTTTTTTTGGTCTAAACATATGTCTGGGTATCGTCATTCGCTGAGCTGCCTCCGTAAGTTGCGGTGATTGGCTTTCTGAGTGTTATGCGGGAAAGTAGACGCACGTTTTTGTTTTTTTTAGAGTGCATTGTTGTTTTTCGGCGCTCGCATGGTCCCTATGGTTCTAATGGCGGCCTCGTAACAACGGGTTCAAAATTTCTCATTGGTTGACTGACTACACGCAAGCTGTGGCGCCACGACGAATCAGCAGCCGAGAAGACTCTCGCTCCTCCAGTGGCCAAAATCTAACTCCCACCAGATCCTATCGCATCTCGCTCCCAACAGGCATTCGCGTGATGAATGCGTATAAATCACCACAAAGCGGCGAGCACGATGTGACATTTTACAGCTGCGTTGTGAGCATGGTTCAAACTCAACATAGCAAGCAAGCGCATCTGTGAACATGGAAACAATACCCCGCCACATCTTTTTTTTTTTTTTTTTTTCACACTATAATTTTTTAGCAAAGCAAGAAGTAAGAAAAAAAAAAAGATGTTCAAGAGATATAGACTTCTGTGTGCTCTGTTCCATGGGCGTCGCTATGTTCACTTATGCTGATGCCATAACACAGTAAAAAGTGGAGGGGGGCTCTTTTTACAAGACTCCGCTTCTTTAGAAACCTTCGCTCATATCGTAGTTCAGGAACGTCAGGTACGCGTAGTCACGAAGCTCCAAGGACAACAGCGATGACAAGAGTGCTGTAAAAAGCAAATATCATATTTTTCAACGCCGCCCCTTTCTTCATAAGAGCCTGCGTTTGAGGCTCTTGTGAAGAAAGGAAAGAAGAAAGGAAAGAAGAAAATTTTATCACTGGGGGCTAGGATATTGGAGAGTGGTCTACATTTAATAGGTCATTTTAATTTCGAAACGTTTATAGGCTAGGTTCCCACGTCAAGCAAAGCCTCAAAAAGCGTAACCGCGAATTTTCCCGCTAAATTTAGCGGGATAAATGACGTCACATGGCTTTATGTCACGTAACCTATACAAAAAGCTTGTTTCTCCGCTAGATTTAGTTAAAAAAAATTTACGTCCCGTGACATGGTGACGTCACCTTGAGACGTTCTCTTCTTCACTTGTCTCTGTCCCTTCTACTTTTAAGTTTCTGTTTCTACCCCAGTCTCGGTTTAAGTTCCATCATGGTCACCTATACTCAAGTTCAGTTTCCCCGCTAGATATACCGGGAAAATTGACGTCACGTCACCTCAACACCAAACCAGTTTCTCGCTAAATTTAGTGGGCAAAATGGCGTCACAGAAGTTCGTGTCGCGTGACCTTTACAAAATTCAGATTCCCGGCTATATTTAGCGGAAAAATTGACGTCACGTGACCTCAATACCACTTTAGTTTCTTCGCTAAAGTTAGCGGGAAAAATGACGTCACATGGCTTTATGTCACGTGACAGATAACCAAATCAGTTTCCCCGCTAGATTTCGCTGAAAATTTGACGTCTCGTGACATGGTCACGTGACCTAAGCTCAAGTACAGTTTCCCCGCTAGATTTAACAGGAAAATTGACGTCACGTGACCTCAATACCAAATCAATTTCTCGCTAAATTTAGCGGGCAAAATGACGTCACAGATGTTTGTGTCGCGTGACCTTTAGAAACATTCAGATTCAAGGCTAGATTTAGCGGAAAAATTGACGTCACGTGACCTCAATACCAATTTAGTTTCTCCGCTAAAGTTAGTGGGGAAACTGACGTCACACAATTTAATAGGGAGTTTTCGCAGGGCGTTTTCGCCGTCCCGCAACTGCTCTCCGGAACCTACTACGATACCCGGAACGCCACAGCCAAAGCCATCGGCGTGCAGGCGCAGTAGCGGCTGCTCTGTTGCGGTGGGTCTAGCGGAGGGGGAAACGCGGTCTACGAAAACTCCCTAATGCCGCGTTACCTACACAGAAATTCAGTTTCCCTGATAGATTAAGCAGGAAAATTGACGTCACGTGACCTCAATACCACTTTAGTTTTTCCGCTAAATTTAGCGGGAAAATCGAAATCACGCGACCTATACGCAAATTCAGCTTTCCCGCTAGACTTAGTGAAAAAAATTGACGTCACGTAACCTCCACAGATATTCAGTCAATGGGTCGGAGAGGAGTGGGTGAAGTCAATGGAATGGTGGAGAAGAGTAAAGAGACCTGGAGGTATACAGCTCAAGAACCTGAAGGTTACCAGCAGCGCTGATCCAAGAGCCTTTCACGTTGCAACACAATAGACCCTTTCCGAAATTCAGTCTGGCCACTTTGATCACCATCACCATAGGAAAAATGGCATATGTGCCGTTCTAATGGCGGCCTTCCGTTTACTGATGAACGAAGAAGTTGAAGATGCTCCTTAGCAGATAATTCGAGGCTTATTCATTCCTGACGTTAGCACGATGCGAAGCAGGAATTGGAAGCAAGATTTGCGTGAGCGTTCATTTCTAGCTCGGGCCTAGCCAATCTGTTCGTAGCATCAAGGTGCTCCGAAGCCACTTGATTCGTAGAACATTATCAAGCCGTGTACGTGGGTTGACGCTTCGTTCTGACTGGTTGCATCTTTGTTTCTGTCGTCACTGAAAGAGATTGAGAAGGAAATGGACTGTGAAGCGCACACTGTCGTTTGCCCTTGACTTGCCAAAGTGACGGTGCCCGGCAGACTCCATTTTCATTGCCGCCATTAGTACGGCAAACGTTAAACTGCCATTATAGCCACCAGATGTCACTGAATTTCGGGAAGGGTCTATAGCAGTGCAGTTGGCGACCCATTTTTAAAACACCATCAACCGATGTTTATGGTTGCCATGAATTTTTGGAACCCCGAAGCGTGTGATTGGATCCGAATTCTGATTGAACGCAGACGCAGCAACGCTCGTGCCCTAAATACATGCTCGGAGTACGTGCCTGGACAATAGCGGATTCGAAGAATAGACGCCACGGCTACTACAGCTTTTCACGCTCATTTTGATCGAAACGACGGTCAAACTTAACCTCAGAGTCATTCAATTTAATCCCAGTGCTACCAAATTTGGTGCCGGCGTCAGTCGATTTAATCCAGAATTTATACACGAGCTTACTTATTTGTCTTCAGCTGTCGCGTTTCTCGTACGCTTTTGATAACTCAGAGTAATTCTTCAGAAAATTAGCCGTTGTTAGGGACCACTGGTATTTTGGTCTCTATTTTGATAACTTGGAGTTACTAGACGCATGCATGACTAACGCGGCTTAATTGACATGCTCATTACTTCTTTTGGTAACCTCGAGGTTTGAGTGGCGCACTAAGCTTAATTCAGCTAAGTTGACGTTTCGTTTCGTTCCGTTGGGTCAATTGTAAGTCGAAGTAAACAAAAGAGTTACCCTAAGGGTAACTGAGCTGAGAATAAATTACTTGGTTGCATAAAAGCTGAAAGTAATAATGAGAGTGAGGGTTATGTCGATTAGACCATTATAAGGTAAAATAGGCCGCTAGTTACTCAAAGCAATCAAGATGTCAATCATGCTGATATAAACTCAGATGTGTGGAAAAAAGCGTTGGGAAAATTTAAAAAGTTAACACTAAGTCACTCGAGTTAATTTAAAATCAATTCGGTGAATAGTAACACGGATTAATCAAAGCAGTAATCCAAATATTATCTGAACTTATATGAAGTTGCCTTTTTCAATAGTAATTCAAAGTAGTCGACTGAGTAGCAAAAAATTAGCCTGTGTAAAGTCGCTTGTGTCAATAATAGCTATTTAAGCAGAAATATTGATTACGTCAAATGAGCATCTACAAGCATATTGTTTTTATAAATAATTCTTTTAAGTAATCGAGAGAGTAATAGCAATGTATATTTCACTTTTATTATGTCAATGGTGTTATTCATAGGTTGAAGCAATTAGATGTGGAAACCATTTGAAGTCAGCTTTGCCAATAAGAGTGAGAAATAATAAAAAGAGTAATCACCAATTGCAATTGTACGTCTATCATCTGCACTGTATCAATATTAATACGAAGTAATGAAAAACTAAACCAAACGTTACTTAAGCTTAAGTAAAGTCTGATGTGCCACTGATAACTTGAGGATACCAAAAGAGTAATCAACATGTCACTCGCGCGACTAGTAACTCCGAGTGATAGAAATAGTGGTCAAATATCAGTAGTCCCAAGAAAATCTTATACACACAATTACTCTAATTTATATGAAGTGTAAAAGAAACACGACCGCTGAAGGCAAGAACGTGCATGTACCTATTGTCGAATAAATTGACTGCCTCCGCGATTAAGTTGGTCAGCGCTGGAATTAAATTGACTGGCACTTTGAACAAATTAACCATCACCATTTAGATTAAAATGAGCGGGAAAACATGTAGATGGCAAGCACTTCTCAGAAAGATCTATCAAGCGGGCAGCTAAAACAACAACAAAAATATATATATATATATATAGTGTGCCTCAGTCTGCTTCCGCGTAAGCATTGCAGACTTCATGAAATAGAAAATGCATTAGCAGGGTCAGCAGTTGATAGGAAATTTGCAAAAAAAAAAAAGACTTGATTGCAAAAACAAAAACAACAAAAAAAACAACAACCCTGAAATGCTTGTTTTTATTCTTGTTTAAACATTTCCCGGGCAGCGCCAAACACGTTCAAAGTTCAAACTATAGTAGCGGCGGCCGCTGGACGAGCCGGTCAATCCCCAATCCAGACAGACGAACAGACTGACCCGAATAGGGGCTCGTATGAACCTAGCCAATCCAAGCCACATCAGACGCCGCCGAGGTACACCGGGCAAATTAAAACGGCAGGGGCCGACGAACCACGTGTGTCTTAAGCCCTGGCCCACAGCCCCGACTGAGAGGGCTGGTGGAGGGAAGGGAAGGGAGGGGAAGGGGTGGAGGAGGGGAGTAGAGAGGAAGTAAAAACCCTATGCTTGCCACCGCGGTGTCGGGTTGTGCACTTTCCGGGACCGATTGAATTGTGCGCGGTCAGTCGAGGATTTGGAGGGCTGGCGGCGGCCCCCGCTCGTTCAGGTTTCGCGAAGGAACATTCCCGGAAATATGGTCGGTTTCTCGTTTTACTACCCTGTTGTCGACTGGTGTCGGGTTTTCCCAGATCCTTGGGGGAGAGTTCGAAACGGGGGTGCGGTTAGCTCGCAGAACGACACAAATGACCGTAACAGTCCTAAGCATTAGGGAGTTTTTAGAATGGGGAGAGGGAGGAAGGGGGGGGGGGGGGGGTGGTCCCGACGCTTTGGCTCCCTCGAGCAGCCTGTAGCTTCGCACTCGGAAAGCGCGCTGCTTCGACGCGTGCGCAAGTGCGCCACCCCAAGCTACTTGGCGGATCAGAACCGTTCGGGCCCCCTATTCTAAAACTCTCCGAAACCGGAGCACATGCGTACAGCATACAAAGGACACGGTCTTCGTTGCAGGCATGACGACAGAGCTATATGCAGACACGCACCAAGCACGATCGGCGCATTTCTTTTTTTTTTTTGTTTTAAGAGGGGGAGATTTAATGTTAAAGACCGTTTAATGAATACTGGTAAACGACATTTCTTCCGTGCGTGTATTTGTGTGTGTGTATGTGCGTGCGCGTGTTACGACAACAGAGTGCATCGTCTGCTCGCGGCTCTGATCGGGATATGGCGCCACAGGTATATAGCGTCGCTATCTTGGCCGTCTGCAAACACGCCAAGCCTCAACCTTCGCAAGTTTTTCGCTCTCTTTGTTCCTTTTTTCTTTTACAAAAAAAAAAAAAAAAGAACTGCGTTTTAAAATTTCACGTCTCTCACTGCACGCTTGGTGAAAGTTCGAGCTTTCTATGTGCTGGCGCCGATTTCCCCGGCTCGTTAAACAGCGTAGGGTCTGCTTGGGACACCCTATTGGCCTCGAGATCGACCTAGAGGTGGCGCCCCTGTCGCGCTATCATCATCATCAAATCCGGGATAGAAGCATGGCAGCTCTATAGGCTCTCCATGTTCGCGCGCGAGACGGTGTAGATTCTTGCGTTTATTTTGTCGCATAATATCGAAGGAAAAACACTTTTAGCGAAAAATGGTGCGGTACTGTTCAGTGCTCCAGTGAAGATCGCATCGTGTTACTAGCGTACGGCCTAAATTTTAGTAACCGCTCATCTGGATGCGTTGTCTGCTCTAGGCAGACGTTGGGAAGCATGGATCACCACGACGGATGCCTGTCTCCGGGTGGACTGCACTATTTATGTCAAATATTTATTTATTTCAAAATAGATGCATCTGTTCACCAGCGTGGAAATTCAACAAAATAATACATTCTAACACGGATAACATAATACTGGTACTGTGAGCTGTGAAATCGCAGGTTCTATGCATTTTTTTTACTTTTTAGTTTTTTCAGTAAAATATAAATTATTCGCATGAAGAGAAGTTAGTTTTGTAAGCAGTGATAGAGCGCAGGCGAGCTGGTAATGAATCGATATCTTGTTGACCCCTCCGGAAAATGTTTGTTGGCCGGACAACTGAAACAAGTGGAACAATCTATCTAATATATCTGCTGCGAGTGGTACAAACCAGTGGAGCGGAGCAACGCAGCTTGCGTGTTATTAGATGCTTTTCTCGGTAGTGTGGGTTTACCCGCATTCATTTTCTTTGTGAGTGCCGCGGATATCAAGAGGATAATATTATAATGCAATTAAAATCAAATGTGCAAGCAAGCTGTACAAGAATGACGAACGACGACGGACAAACACAAATCTCCGAACACAGCTAGGTGAATAGTGCGCGACATAGTAGACTCTGCAACTCCAACAAAGGACCCGCACCACAACACAGCAACGGCCGGAGCTACTCTTTTACTGATGAGGGTTAGCAACTCTCACGAGACTTCCCGATCACCCTCCGCCATCACCTAACGCATATCAGCTAGGACTGTGCACTTCATTCATTCATTGGGCTCGATTAACCTACCGATTAATCGATTCATGCTTTAATCGCGATTAATTTTTTTAACCGGTTAGTTGGTAATATTTTTGGCGAACCAAATTAAAGCAAAATGTAAACGCTTCCATCACGCAGACGTGGACGTGGATTACAAAATCAGAATTTTGTAATAAAGAAAGTGAGAAAAAAAGTAAAAAAAAGCCTGTTTTAGTATTTCTGATGTATTTAGTTCTTTTAGGTCAGATTTGCACGGTAAACCACTTCACCATGCTTGTGATGGTCATCTAGGGTGATTATACTGTTTAAATATTAACTTGAAAATTGCTTCACTTTAAAAGGCTTCCGGTATTCATATATGTGTAGGTGTCACAACATGAAGTTTAAAATGTGAATGGAATATGCCATTTATGACATAGTAAAAATAGTAAACAAATGTGTAGTTTTAACGCCTTTCATGTAATTTGACTGGAGAATGATCAGTTAGCGAATTTAATGATGGATCAGTCTATTAAAGGACGGAAATAAGTCGGATTAATTCGTTAATAAACCTCGGGCTCCAATCAAGATTCAACGTTTTATGAAACTGGATTCTACGAGATAACAAAAATATGTAGGACCAAAGGTTCTACAAACCCAGCACTAACATTATGGAAGCCTCCGACTTAATATTTACCGCTTTGCTGAATTTCCACGCGCGTGAAACGGTACAACAATACCTTTAGTAAGAAGAAACAACAACAAAAGCATCAAACATTTAATAAGAAGGGTCCAGCACAGCCGCAAACGGGCTTGCGTCGTCCAAATCCATGCTTCTGAACGTGAGCCCGTAGCAGACGACTGGTAAAAGCGAGCGAGTGGAACCTGAATACTTAAAGGAGCTATGCAACAATTTTTGTACTTTGCGCAAATACCGCTTAAAACGAATCCCTAACGTTAATGACCTATGAAACACGCGTTCGTTTTTCATCCCACGCAATAGAAGTCCCAGAAAAAAATTTAAGAAAAACGAGCAGCGTTCACCCCCTCAACTCGCAGACAGAACAAGCGGCCACGTGATCTGGAGCCGATTATATGCCGCCAGTGTTGATCATAGCCACGCGCTGGGGTTGGCAAAGCGCAGGACACGCGCTGAGTTCCAGGCATTGTTATGGCTCGGCTGTTGTCGTCGTGGCAGCGATTGGACACAGGTCACAACCCAAATGCTTTTCGAGCTAGCAATTGTCACGAGTTCAAGTCGAGTGCCCACGCAATGCTCGGGTCCAATCTATGAACCACATTCAAATATCGTCACTTGGGTGTACTGCGATCCCCGAGTGACGTCATCAAATTTCGCAAAGGAGAGATTGAATGAAAATGATCGATTTTGTCCTTGAAATTACACCGCAACAAAGGAGTTTCTTCGCCAATGGCGTTGCGTGTGAGCATCCTTGAGCCCCAGGTGTGCCAGTAAGCTCGTGTAGAGAGAAAAACATTCCAATTGAATATCGTTGCACAGCTCCTTTAAAATAGGAAGAATAAAACATGGAGGGACAAGCACAGCACAACCATGTTCTTTCAGGTGATTAATCATTGGAATCAGAGCTCAGCATTTCGGCGTCCTTAGGCGCTCTCTTTTCCTTCTCTCAATCAGTGTCTAGACGCATAGATGCACCGTCCAGAGGCGTATATGTAGAGAGTTTGGCCATTCATTGGAAAGTATAGGAGACAAATCAGAAGGCGCCATTATCTGAACTAGAGTCACTAAATACGCTACGCTTCAAAGTAACAATACTTCAGCCATCGTGGTGCTTCAAATCATGGTTGCCTGTTAACTGTAGCTTTATTTGAATTCGCAGGAAACACTTTTCCGTCCTCTAGAAATGCTATAACAGTTCGCGACAATGCGAAACAAGATAATTTGAGCTTCCTAACACCATGTCTCAAGCTGAGGAAGCTGCGTTTTTAACGATCGACAGTTGCGTCTGCTCTTCACTAAGCAAGAAGATGGCCGCGCCCTCTAGCAAATCGGGCAACGGAGTGCCGATACTCTAAGCCAGAGCCATGTATTGAGAGAGTTTGGTCAATGGGAGGTGCGGGCAGAGTCAGGGCGTGCGGCAGAGTCGGAAAGAGGGCTTGGCATGTTCTCTTGACCACCCAGAAGCCGAAAAGAATCCCCTAGCGGTGGCAGCGGCAAACAGTTCTGATCAAAAGTCTATGTTCGTATATGGTTTTAATAAACGCGTAAGACTGAAGTGTAGTGACTCTTTGTGGTTGAAAATAGGGTGCACGTGTTGTTTTGATCATGATCATGCAGAAAGATGTAAGAAACGAATGCACCGCGCAACTCTGTTTGGCGCAGACAGCGTGTGACCATTCGGACGGCAGATTCCCGGCCCTGCGCGCTTGGCGTACGGATCATGTCGATCGTTCCGCTAGTCGCACTCTTCCACCATCATTTTGGATTAACGTGATTGAAACATGACGTGTACCATATTTTCAGCCATTGAGAGTTACATTAATGCAGTTATCAGGTTTGTTTTTCGCGACCACCGCCAGGGTATTATTTCCGGCTTCTGGTTGGTCCCATTCGAATTTCTGAAGACGCCCTGGAACACGCCCAGCTCGCTTTCGGCAAATGGCACCTCCTCATTTGTCTCCTATACTTCCCAACGAATGGCCGAACTCTCTACATTTACGGCTCTGCTCTAAGCTTAGCTCATCTAGTGGCTCTAGTCTGAACCAGAGCCGTATATGAAGAGAGTTTGGCCATTCATTGGGAATTATAGGACACAAATGAGGTGGCGCGATTGGCTGAAAGCGGGCTGGGCGTGTTCCAGGGCATCTTCATAAATTCGAATGTGGCGAATCAGAAGCCGGAAATAATACCCTGATGGTGGTCGCGAGGAACAAATTCAAGAAGTGCGTCGGAGTAACTCTCGGTGATTGAAAATATGGTGCACATGATGTTTAAATCATGGTCATCCAAAATCATGGTGGAAGAGTGTGACTAGCAGATCTGTAGTAGAATACATAAATGGGCTAGTTGGTACATCGCTGAACGGAAAGCACAGAATAAACAAGGACGAAGAAGGGGACAGTTGTGAGTGCGCTTCGTCTTTGTCCCCTTCTTCGTCCATGTTCATTCGGTGCTTTCCATTCAGCGACTAGCAGAAC
This sequence comes from Ixodes scapularis, assembly GCF_016920785.2. Lineage (NCBI taxonomy): Eukaryota > Metazoa > Arthropoda > Arachnida > Ixodida > Ixodidae > Ixodes > Ixodes scapularis. The sequence continues at coordinate 756,732 of NW_024610115.1, read as the reverse complement.
GATCGACATAATCTGTACGCCAGGCGCCGAGGGCCGGGAATCTGCCGTCCGAGCGATAACACTCTGTCCTATAAAAACAGAGCTCCAGCGGAACATTCGCTTATTATATCCTCTGCACGATCATGATGGAAACATTACGTGCACCCTATTTTCAAACATGAAGGGTTACTTCATTTAAATATTACGTGCTTATTAGAACCATATACCTACGATTCAAACTGTTTCTCACTACCACCACTAGGCGATTTTTTTCGGCTTCTGGTTGGCCGAGAGAACACATCAAGCCCTCTTTCTGCGTCTGGTGCACGCCCTGCCTCTGCCCGACCCTCCCATTGACCAAACTTTCTCTATACACGGCACTGGCCCCGACTAGAGCACGAACATTTTGGACCGGTTCTCGAGTTCACAATTGGGCAAAAGGATGGTGAGAGCTTTTCACCAACACACACAAAGCGAGACAGGTCTCGCTGCGTCTAATGTGTTCGTCCTTATTCTCGACTGCAGCGACCTATTGGCGACGCCGCGATCAAAAGCGTCGCAGTGGTCGGCCTGCCACGATTGGCCGAATGCTGACTATGACCTCAGCGAAGGATTTCTCATCAGCGAAAATAACAGTAATGTATCATATTCAATGCATGCTGACGGTGTTGGCAGTGGTTGTTTCAGTGCACAATGATTTCATGCTTCCACCATGCTAATTACAAACACCGTCGAACATGTTGCTCGTAAGGCAATGACGTCAGGAGAGGGAACCATAGGATTGATAGACGTGCTGCGCTGCGAAGTTCTACAGAACAAACGCGTGACTAAAAAATTGAAAATGAAAAGGATGAGTTTACATTGAGATGAGGAGAAACACGACGAACACAAATGGGCGCAGACTAACAACTGTTTATTCTTTCTTTCCCAATGCGTGAGTTTGAAAAGGAGCGAACGCTATGAAATAATGATAAATGTCTTCATGAAGATGTGTGGACTTTCGATTTTTGTGGTGTTTTTCCCGTTTTCTGATAAACGTTCGGTTTTTGTGGTGTGAGAGGGGACCTTGAAGCTGGTGCTGGTGTCCGCCTCGTTATGTTATGTATTGTCTCAGCAGTTCAATTTCCTTTTTGTTCAGAGCAATGGAAGGATCACTGACACACTTGCCGTGCTTCCCTGATGCCATGTGGAAGGCTTCTATGATTTCTCGTTTGTTTCTATTTTTTGATCTGTCCATTACTGATGTGTTTTCGAATAGCGGTTCGCAGCTGCATCTCGCGCAATGCGCTGCTAAGTTGCCAGGTGCTTGCAATTGCCCGCATGAATATTTATGTTCTCTGAGTCTGTCATTTAAGCACCTCCCCGTCTGCCCGATGTATGAGTTTCCGCACGTCAATGGTATCTTGTAGACGACCCCTTCTACGCATTCGACGAACTTGTTTTTGTGCTTTACCCGACACGACGATTGACCCGATGTGTCGCCTTCCTCTTCGTTAACCCTTTTGCACAGTCCTTTAAGCTTGAATGGGGCGGATAGGGCTACTTTGACCTCGTGCGTTTCGGCGATCTTTTTCAGTTGGTGCGAAAATTTATGTATGTATGGCATCACTACCAGAGGTTTTTTGACCTGATCCTTTTCCTTGGTTTTGTGATTGCCTCTGAGTGTTGCTATGCATTTTTCTGCCACAGATACTAGCAGGGACTCTGGGTTGCCGCTTGCAATGTACAACCAACTAGCCCAAACCCAAGTCCAAGCTTTATTAATGAACCATAGGAGGACACCGCCAAAACATCTCGCCGAGAATAGGGGACCCCACCATCGGGCAAATATGATGGTGTGCTACAAGTCGCGCCGTGTCATGTGCCAGCTCTACGCACAAAGCTGGGGCATCCGGAAGCAAGCATTAGACTCAAAATGGTTTGCGCCGATTTTTATCCTCCAACTTTTGAACCTGCTGCGATGTGTTGACGTAACTGAACTTCCAGAGGCTTGACTTCCTTCAGGGAAGCAATGAAAGGACTGCCTACTGTCCTTCCGCGGTGCTGATGAGCGTTGATAGACGCGAAATGTCTTGCTCACGCTGTTGCGTAGCTTGCTTTCAGAGCAACCTGGGTACAGTAACGGCAGTCTCCGGGACAACTGTTCTATCGCGCGCAAACAGCTGACAACATGTAATCACGGAAGCCAAAAGAGACGAGCGGAAATCGCGCGAGGACTTGTTCCGGCCAGTTCAATGTTTTCCCGCAAGGTTCCGTCTGTTTCGCTAGAGACTAGAGTGCCTACATACAAACGCGCGCTTTTGCTTGAGTGGTGATATCTCAGCCATTTTTCCCCCCAATCGTTTTTTTATGCATCTTGAAGTGCGTGCAATCCGGTGTCACTCAGCTCGAGCGCGTAGCTTTGGCTAATGCATAGACGCCATTTTACCGCCCAAGTCACGCACCGAGTGCGCGAGAGCCTCACGCGCTGGCATATTCAGGACAACAATGGATGTCTCCACCCTGAGACAGACAGACATGTAGGCACCCTACTAGAGACACGAATACCACATCTGCATTGCAGACAAAAGCATGGGCGCGAGAGCCTGGCTTTGGAAAGCGACTCCTATCCACGAGCTCTCGTAGAAACAAAACCATTTTTCTGAGAGGCATCCGCAGCTGTGCCTTTTTTGTTAATGCAGGCATTTTTGAGATACAGTATAGTACAGTTTCATTCACCGGTCGATATCGGCCTGTTTACGGCAGCACAACAGCTTGACAGTTGCAAGCGAAAAGCGAGTTGTCAATGGCTTTCAACGGGAGATAGCAGACGAACACAGTTTCAGCCTGTGTGCGCTTTCACTTCGCCGTGCGGCTAAATGTGTGGCAAACGAGCCAATTTTTTATTTTATTTTTTTTACGGTCTGTTAGCAGATGATTTATGGCGTTTTGACACTTCATATCTGTCTACGAATGACACTTTGTAGAAGACAAGGTGCTTTCTTTGCTCGCCTTAGAAGGCAAGACGTCTGTACGCACCCTATACCTTCGCTCCTTCCGCGAAAGGCGAATTAGTACTTGCTCTCGCTCTCACGAAAACCGAAATCGGACTTCCGGTTTCTTAAGTTGTCATCGACAATACACTGTTTTGGCAGGCCCACACTAGATGACGTGGACAATCCAGCACTACGGCCTTGTTTATCTGCAAGGTACTGGACAAACACTGGTGTATGTCGTTATAGTGAGAATCAGCCGTAAAGCAGCCACCCATCTTCGTGACGGCGTTTTGGCAAACATAACGAGCGTAACGATGCAGCTGTTGGAGCGTGAGTCATTTGCGTCGTTTTGCTGCCGCCCCTAATGACACCGCAGTCGTAGCCTCTGCCCCGAGAAATAAGCGGGGACCCGGATCGCGGATGAGCGCTGCCCGTCGTAAAAACGAAGCATACGGGGAATGTTTAAATTAGGTGTCGTTTGTAGAACATCTCTCATTTCCGGGGGGGGGGGGGGGGGGGGGGGGGGGAGGGGGGGAGGGGGAAGGGGGGGGGGAGAAGGGGGGAACAGGACGGTGGGTGGGAAGGGAGAAACGCGCATTAGAGAGCGAAACCCAGCTGTCTTTCTCGGCGAAAATCATGCACACCGACATCGACTGTGTCGTTTACGAAATGGCCTCGTCGTTCCGATAGTGTACCAAGCAACATTTGTTTTTAATTCAATAATATATATATAACTAATATACACTGATCGCACTTCGTCGTATTTTGCTAGTGTAGTCATTGACAGGGTGAGTACGACAAGGAGGGTTTCTCGCCTCTAGCGAGAGCTTCGTACCTTCGAGAATGCTTCGGCGTCTCGTGCCATAGCCTCCTATATACTCACGAAGCCTGACATATCGCCACAAGTAGCAGCCGCCGAAATGGAAAAGGTGAAGCGGCGGACAACGGATGAGAGGAGAGCCACGTGACTGGCAACCCGCTGCGGCGAGACGCAAAACCACACTTCTCCCGAGCGAACAAGCGTGCGTTTGAGTCCTCGCCGCTGCACAAGCTGTGTGCTGACGTCCAGGTTCCCCCAGAAGTCCCTGGTTGAGAGGTTCATGCAAGTAGCGACATTCTCTGAAGTGCCGACTGCGTGACGTTACAGATTTTAGAAAGCGAATGGCGGCGCACAGCAGAGGTTTGAACTGAAGGCCACCATTTTGTTTCAGAGGAATGTGGTTTGTTATTTGTATTGAATGTCGTTACTTGTATAAGAAGTATTAAGGGACTTTAGGGTCCCCGAGAAGTGGCTCTTCCATGCTCTGTGCTGCCAGATCCTGGCGCTCCAAATCTCCGACCGGTCACTCCATGGCTCCGCCGTCGAACTGCCAGGCGTTGTGAGTATAGAGGAGGCTATGGCACGGCGGAAGGAATGGAGCGCGTGCTGGATGCCGGGTGTTCGAAAGACAAGCCCTACCATTCACATTCTGTGGGCGACTAGTCATTCTTACATCTTCTAGCCTGAAAAAAAAATTCTATGGCGCGTTCAGGCAGTCGAATTGATTGGCCACGAAGCGCGGGAACAGATACGAGTTCACGCCAGTCGCTGACGCAGTCGTCGTGACCAATGCATGCTCAGAGTATGTGATTAAACCACAACCAACTCTATTTTACTTACGACCATTTTACCCGCGAATGCCACAGCGCCCGCTTTGCATCCCTCCCGAGAAATGGCGGTGCCTCTCAGTTGCTCCTTCGCTGCTGTCGTTGGCTGGTGCATGCTTTTCGGCTGCACTTTACTCGCATCGTATGCTGCGTTCTCTTCAGCGTTTGCCTTCGCTTTATCAGGTCGCGTGTTGCTTTAATTCTCTTCAAGCACGAGCATCCTCCGACGATGGCATTTATGGCAAACCTATCGTTTGTTGGGGAGAAAAGTGAAGCGTGCTTTCCTTACTGTAAGAATTACGTACGCGTGGTGGAGTGCTCGTTCTCCCGTTGGGAGCAGAGGGCGGTGTTTCGGAACTTGTAGGTATATAATCTAAAAGTTCTAAGCACTTGTCGTACATTTTGCACGTGGAAATAACCGCTAACGGAGTCCGGACATACGTGGGTATGAGCCGTCTGCTACCGGAACGATCATAAATGAAAATGACAGAAAATCGGTTATAACTTGAAAATCATATAAACGTGAGTTCAGAGACTTTGGCATCTAATTCTAACCGTTAGCGCCTAGTCTATTTTTTCTGTGAAAACATGAAAAAAAAAAACATTTCTCTTTTCATTCTGATGGGTTTTCTACCTGCGTCCGCCTTTCGTTTGGTTCGTCATGAATTTGGAGAACGCTCCAAATGTTTCATTTAGCCTCAAAAGTTGGCGGTCATGCTGTGCAGCTGTAATCAGTAATTTATCGCCGAACCCCGTCTTTTCAAGAAAACAACAACATGGAAACGCCTACATTTCCAGTTCATTAGCGTGGTTCATTAGGCTTAGTTAACCAGACCTTCTTAGGAGACCGCAGACTGATAAATTTCGAAGTAATACGCCTCGCAAGTGGGCTCATTTTCGTCTTCTGCGCATGAGAAAGGAAGTAGCGGTGACGTCAGAACGCCGACCCCTGATTGGCTGATCGCGACCCCCTATCTGAGCGTCGTCTGCTTCTTTGCAACGTCGTCTGCTCGCAACATCGTCTGCGCCTGTCTTACCTTTCCTGCGACTTTCGGAAGTGCAGGTCTTTACGAGCGAGCTCGACTTCGCCTTTCAGAGAGGGCAGACGAAATAATTCGAGCGGTACGTTGTTTTTGTCTAACAACTAGCAGACGCGCATCAAGGAGGGAAGTCAGAGGACTCACTGGCGAGGTGTCCCGAGGCGCCGAGGTTTGTTTGCTAAGAACCGAGAGGCGAGCGTGTTAGTGTCCACAAGTTCCCTCCCAAATACTTTTTCCCTCCTTTCGTGTGCGGCGAGACCCCCCATTCTTTAACAGCGTCGGCGGGTTGGCGCAGTTAACGTCGTCTGCTTTACGTCTGCTAGTCAAAGCGATGGCTGCTTTACCTTTCCTGCGTCTGTCGGAGATTCACCGCTTTTTCACCGGCGAGAGTCACCGTTGCCTCGGGAAACCAGGAGATAACAAGAGGAAGAAATTGACCTCTTAATCTAAAATTGAGGTCAGCGATCAAAGTATAATACGGGAAGGGTTCACAAGGGTCGCGCGGGCATATTCCATTCAGCACGCCAGCCCGTCGTGGGCAGACGGTCGCCGAGTCGCGGAGTGCCTGCTAGGCCTAACTGCCGATCTCACTTGGTCGCGTTCGGTGGAATCGTGGCCGTTGGAGCTTTTCCCGGGTGTTTGTGGATCCAGCGTTCTTGTTCGTCGTGGTCTGTTTCAAGTCCTTTTTGCTTTTTTCTTGCTGCTTGAAGTCGGGACGCGTGAGAAGCGCACGTAGAAAAATAAACGTCCGTGGGTCGTCGCGACCGCGACACTGTCGGCCATGCTGATTTGATCGTAAGAAGTGAGTAAGACAGCTGCGGAGCTGTCGTAGGATTTCATCGTAACCTGCGCAAAACTTACGAAAATTTCGTTTCGTGAATACAAATTTGTTCTTAAGTTATGTCTTACGCACATTTTTGGCGTAAGATCGTTTCGTGAATCTGGCCTCTGCACTTTCGGAAGTCGCAGGAAAGGTAAGAGAGACGCAGACGACGTTGCAAGCAGATGACGTTGCAAAGGAGCAGACGACGTTCAGATACGGGGTCGCGATCAGCCAATCAGGGCTCGGCGTTCTGACGTCACCGCTACCCCCTGCGCGAGAAGCAGACGAACTTGCCCTCCGCATTAACTTTTTCTTTTTTTAGAAATCACCACTTTGTGGTGTTTGAGCAGACAACGCGCGTCTACTATGAGTGCATGGGCCTCTCGCTTGAAAGTGTGTCATGGTCTCTCGACAGTTAACAAACGGCGAACATCTGTTTTCATTGCAGAATCTCTAGAACATTGATCTCATAAAATTTGATTCAACGTAATCGTAGAGTCGTGTGTGTGTGTGTGTTTTTGTTTTTTCTTTTATATTTACAGGTTGTTCTCGATACAATTCGGGCGTAAAAAATCGTGTAAGTAAGCGAGTGAGACGAGTGCCATAGAAATGTTTCACAAAGGCGTTTTTAGGTGGTGCATTGATCATGCTCAAAATCAGTGAGTGCAAATATCTGGAAAAATTGAAAAAGAAAAAAGAAAAGCAAAAAAGAACTTGTTTCTTTTCTAATGCGCGGTAGGAAAATGGAAGCCAAGCGTCGGGTTGACACAGCTACTTACACATGACACCACATGATACAAAAACTTTAAATATTCTTGAAGATTAACATCCTAAAACGGAATCGGAAGGTCCGAGCGTGTGTGGTAGTATACATGAATAGCAGCATCAACCCGACTGTTTGTTTCTATTTTTCTCCCGCGCGTGGGGGAAAAACAGGTTTTTATTTGCTAAAGCTTTTTCCCAACAACCTACGCTCTCAAACGTTTGGAATGATAAAAACACCACTTAAGGGCCCCTTTGTAAAAAATTTCTCTGTGCTCTATTCATTGGCTTATTTATGCGATTTTTTTACGACACCCTGTAGAGTAAAATATAACCCCGTTTATGTGCTATTTTTCTTTCCATTTGATTAAGGGGTGCTTTGATTGTAGTGTCGTTCATTCGGTTAATTCGTGTTGAATAATGCAGAGAAAGCAACCAATTCATACACAATTTTCGACCACGTCGGGCGCGTACAAGCCCATTACCACAAGCATTTCTAGCACGCCTTAAACAGCTGAGTTATGGCGCCATCTAGTGGGACGGTGCTAAATTATATCGGCAGCTCAGGGGTCAGCGTGCCCAATAGGCGCGCTCTGAGTGACATGGTCGTATATATAGGGTTGGTCGTGGATCGAACTACGGCAGACTGGTAGAATTCGCACAGAAGCAACTACATGGCGCGAACTTTTGCAAAAAAAAAAAAAAAATATATATATATATATATATATATATGTGTAATAAAATAAAGAAGTCTAGTGTAAGATCTAGAATGCACACGCTAAGTTGCAAGGCCAACATAAGGACTGCTGATGTGACGTCATTGCAGGCAAATGCATACTCCGCTTCAAATTGCGATAGAAGGCAGCGAACGCTACGAAAATCATTCCGATCAATTAAGAGCTGCACAGGTATCATGCGACTTCGTGCTCACCTCCCCTTCCCCGCCGCGGCCCTGCGCGGTGTTATACGTCGTCTGTTGTACTTCCCACAGAAATACACCCCGTTATTATATAGGGTGGTCCAAGTCACCAGCTCGATCTAAAATGGACCGTAGAGATCGGCGCCTGCACGTAGCTATCTAAACGTTTCGTCAAAGATGTATATCACGGGTCGGTTCTTTCTTGTAAAATTACAGTGTAGTTCTCTTTCTGTAAAAAATAAGGCCAAGAATCTTGCAGGGGTCTACGGCGGGCAGCGACGCAGACGACAGCGGTTCCGTAGCGGGGTGAGTTTGGCGTTCGTATTGATAGATGGCGTCGGGAGCAGCGTCCGAAGGTGCAGCCGACCAGCGAAAGAAAGCAGACGACACGCAGACAGAATCCGTTGGCAGAAAAAGCGCCGCTGTTATGCAGACCCGTTTTTTACTTCAAGTTTTGCTTTCATTGTCCGCATTTATTTTTTAACGGAAGGTACATTTCGAAAAAGTTATGTTCATTTTAATAAACCACGGTGATCGCGATAAGGAGGTAGCGCCATTTATCAATACGAACGCTAAACACACCCGCTACTGGACCCTTGTCGTCTGCGTCGCTGCCCGTCGTAGACCGTGGCAAGGTTCTGGGCCTTCTTTTTTACAGAAAGAGAACAACGCTTTGTAATTTTACAAGAAAAAAAACCGACCTGTTAAATACATCTTTGACGAAAAGTTTAGATTGCTATGTGCAGGCGTCGATTTTTACGGTCCATTTTAGATCGAGCCTGGTGACTTGAACCACCCTATATCTGGTTTCATCTTGAGTTTAGACACAGCCGACGCTACGAGCTCATGGGACCAATCAGACAGCGTAAAAAGTGCATCGTCACGGTGTTCGTCATGTTTCTGTACGTGTTATATCATCGCTGAACCAATCATTCAGAGAAAATGCCCAGTGCACTTTTGCACTCCTTGACTGGTCCCATTACCTCATAGCGTCGGCTGCATCAGGACGTAAGCCGAAACAAGGTATGCGGAGCGCAAGTTCGTCTACTTCTTTTACAGGGGTTGTGGTGACGTTAGAACGCCGAGCTGTGATCGGCTCTGATTGAAGTAAAGTGCAAGCTGCCTCGAATCAAGCCGCCTTGAGGCCTTCAAGGCAGCCTGCATCGAGGTCTACCCGCTATTCTTCGAACAGAGCCAATCGGAGCTCGGCCCTCCAACGTCACTCCAACTCCTGTGCAAGAAGCAGACGAACTTGCACTATACACAGCAATCTTCCTCTCATTAGTAACTCTACGGTGCCTGGAACGGGTTTCCTACTTGTGCGCTTACCACGTCCAAAAGAGTGGTCCCCCAGTTTCCGCCCGATGACGTCATAAAAGTTTCGTGCTCTCACCGGCCGAGATCCGTGGTGGTGCCACAGTAGTGGATGGGACAGACACCTGTCCTGTTTTAGGTCGCTCCGCAGCTTGACCGTCTATGGAGGCTACGGTAGACAGGAGTTGGGACGCTGCGGCGATGACGACTCTTGCGTTCGCTAGTGACACTCCGGCTCTTGGGAGGTCCTTTGTCACCACTTCGGGACCACTTTTTTTGCTAGTACGGGATAGGACGCTAAACACCCCAGTCGGAGTGCCTTTACTTCTCTCATAACCTCTCGTGGAATCACCATATAGAATATATGACTGCGAAGGCAAACCGGATGTTAGGATTCATCAAGCGTAATTTCAAAGGATGACCACGCCGAAGTAAAAAATATGCTTTACCTCACAAACATCAGACCGATTCTTGAACACGCCTCCGAGCTCTGGGATCCTTACCAACAGCACCTTATTAATAGCATAGAAAGTATTCAGAACAGATCTGCTAAGTTCGTTCTTAATTCCTATAGCTGGCGCCAAAGTATGACTGCCTTAAAAGATGAACTCAACTGGCAGTCACTCCAAACTCGCCGTCAAAGCCTTCGTTTAAAACTTCTAGATGCGATTCATTATGAACTCTCTTGCGTTGATAAATGCACGTATTTACTTGAACCACACTTCATTTTTCGTAGACGAGATCAGTCGAGGACAATGAGGCCTTTCTCATCCAAAACTGACATTTTCAAAAATTCTTTCTTCCCGAGCACCATTCAGCGCTGGAATGAATTACCCGAGCAATTAGTCTTAGAAAACAATAACCCCAATTTTTTTGTAAGCTTTGCTTAGCCTTTAGCACTGAATGTGTGCTGTTTTCTTTTCGTTCGTGCTAATTCTGGTTTAGTGTATATTTGTGTGATAATCTACGCGTTTCACTGTGTCACTTTTCTTGCCGCGCTGGTTTCTGCTGATTTCTGCCTATAGCTGCAGGCTAGCGTGCTTTTTACTTGATGTGCTGTGGCGTCATTTGCTTTTCTTCTTTTTTGCCCCACCCCTCCTATAATTCCCTCACGGATGCTGTGGGGTACCTGAAATAAATAAATGAATAAAGATCACTATGGATCATCATCGTACTTAAAGCTTAATCCGTTCATATACAGTGGCCAAGAATGAGGTAGTGCGCTAACCGCCGTCTCTCGCTCATTCTCTGAGGTGGGGCGGTTTATGTCGGATGTTGCGGAAACCGACTAGGGGCGCTGCTGTCGACTCCTCCTGTTACCGTCCAACTCAAAGGGAATAGCAGCCATCAATCTGTCCATCCATCCATTCTGAAGCGTTCTGCATACCGGCTACGTTCCCCCGCGTGTGTCTGCGTTCGGCTTCGGTGTTGGCGTTGACTGAGTGACTGCAGGTCGCGTGCGCTCGAATGCGTGCTTTGCCGTGAGGTCACTGGGATTACTGTTGTCTTCGACTCAAATGCAAGAATGCCTAATCGCTGGCGAAACTACTTTTTTTGCGCCTAACTGTAGGACAGAATATGCTCGAGTGAAGGACACGGCAAACATTTGTTCGGTGTACCCGTAGACGAGGGGCCTCAAAAACTGTGGGATACAGACTTGCATCGAGCGGACAAGACATTTGGATGAGACCTCTTCTGTATGAGAATTACATCTTGAACCACAGTGCATATTTAGAGATTACGTGCACGTCATTAACGGCCAAGAGGTACGCGTTCAGCGTGGGAAATCAATGCTTTCGGCAGGTGGAGTTCCTACGATTCTTCCGAATTCTCCCTGCTATCTGACGAAGAAAACACCAACGCACACACACACTCATATGCACGTGATCGCAGAAGCGCGAGGGAGAGCTGCAGGAGGAGTAAATCAACTTTATAGGCACTGCCTGCAGAGGCAGAGTATCGCACTCCTTTTCCTTTCGCCGCCATCTCCGTATTGGCGGAGAAACGGTCTTGTGCAGCGAGCTGGATCAGATCTTCGTGCGGGAAAGCGACCTCGCAGGCGCCGAGTTTCTGGCGGATCATGTTTCTCGCTTTACGTTTGCGAAATATACATCCTACACTAAACTAGAACGAACTGGAAGGTTCTTTGACCATTCAACATTATGTGTAACTACTGGATACAGCTTCCCGCCGTGCGGCATTGAATCCAACATGGCCGCCCTGGAAGTACCATTGCGATACTCTGCTTCGTAAGGCGGAGTATATAGAGTTACTCTTAGGAGGATTCGACGGGAGCGCCATCTCGCAATTTAGACATGAACCGCCTCAGCAAGCGGGCGTGGTGAGCCCACTACTCCACTCTAGGACACTGTAATTGATATAGGGAGTATTCACTGGCGGCCATAATTGTGTGCTCGACTGCTAAACGCGTGTTGTCAACGCGCGTGTTGTCAGTTTCAGCTTCTGAAACTTGCATTCTGCATCATCAAGAATGCCTATCTAAGTAGCCTATTAAAATCAGTTAGTTCTGAGCATGCGCTCGAAACATCACCCTAAAGTCGGGCTTCCAGTGAATACCCCTTATAAATATCCTTGACGCTGTGCATTCAATCCACTTTTGAATCGTGTTTGTCTCCGCATATCTCGTATGCCCGAGTCCTACTAGAGCGACGAACAAAAGCAATCCACAACGGCGAACCGCAAGAACGTACAGAAAGCGCACGGGGGTATCTTTGGCAGGCATGCAATCACTCGTGCTCATTTCACGTGCACCGGGAGACTGCCAGTCTGCCAAAGATACCTCCTCCTACATGCCGCCCGTGCTTCAGGCTCGTGGGTGTCGGTTGTTTCCGTTTGTCGCTCTAGCGAGACTCGGACATCACAATGTTTTCGTTGTCCTAGCGTATTTAAAGGAGCGGTGCAACGATATTCAATTGGGATGTTTTTCACTTTACACGAGCTTATTCCCCATTCACACGGTCAACATAAAGGTACCTTTAAAGGGATACGGAATCGAAACTTGAAATATAGAGAAAACATCAAGAAATGAGTTCAATATGATCAGCTAAGCCTGTAATGAATAATCGCACGGTCGTATTTTGAGCAGATGGCTATATTTTATGCTCTAAATGTCGCGATTTTGGCGAGCGCTTCAAAATCAGCCATGGAGGAGCGCGGTGCATCTCGGGAGATCCGGCAGACGTCTTGACGTCATCATGCCTCGGACGACCAAGTGTACCGTAGTGACGAGTTTTGCCACTTGGAGGCGTCAACGCGTTACAATCTCGCTTTGTCGATGTACCCAAGGGCTGTAGATATCGCGGGGCCAGCACGCGCACCAAACCTGAGAACAACCGAGGCACGCGTTTGCACGTCGCGCGAGAGCTGAAACCAAGGTGGCTCACTTCGTTTTGGCTCTTTCCACCAAGACGCCTCGGTATTGCGTTCAGGCCTAGGCAATCTACACCAGTGAGCGGACATACCGCTGCGGCGCTGCTTTCAGAGGCATGTTGTCGTCACGACATTCCATTGAAGCTTCATAACCAACTACCAGGTGGTTTTTGATTATCGTTTAATTCACTTCAAAATATGTTTTCTTGCGTTTTCTAGCGCAATATTTATGTTTCTGTGGTTGTGCTGCTACCTGCGTCGTGTTGAAACAAAGAAATGAGCTCCAGAATTTGGTTTCCGTACCCCTTTAACATAAGTCCCTTTGCTATCGGCGAATTAGCCCGTGCTCTTGGGTCGCGAGCACACGCCACGCGCGGAAGATCGGTAATTGATTGGCCGCAGAGAATAAAGGTCTCTTAGCTAAAGGTACTTTTACGGTCGTGTGAATGGGGTATTAATGGGACTAGTGTAGGGTGCCTCAATGTCCTTCTGTTTAGGGTGATGCCACCCTTTGTAGTACCCGATGCCGACAGCACGCGCTCATGGGGAAAATACAAGAAAATCAACGAACACAAAATGTCGCCATAGTTCAGTCAACGCCACAAACGCGTGCAGGGTCACGCCCTTTCACGCGCTTCTGAACAAAAAATAAAAATGAACGTGTGGGACAAAATGGCGAGATGCCACCACCCTAAGCAAAGCGCACATGAAGGCACCCTAGACTAGTGGGACTCAAGGATACTCGCACGCAACGCCACTGGCCAAGAAACTCCTTTGTTGCGGTGTCATTTCAAGGTGCTTGTCATGTATCCGCTGGCGGCCAAGAGATGGCGTCACCGGGCACACGCGCTTAGAGTTCCTGTATATGCTACCTACGGTAGCAGAGTTGCGCATTCAGCCTCGGCGCGTGGCCGTAGCGCCGGCTTTCCCGCACGAGCGGGATGCTTTGCTCCTCACGTGACTAAATTTGGCGAATAGCGGCGCCACGCGCGCCGCCGCGCATGGAAAACAGGAGAGGAGGAAAAGGAGGCGGAAAGCAGGGAAACATACGCCGGGGCAAGAGAAACGTCGGCGGAGCGACCGTAAAGGTGGCTTTCTTGCACGCCAACGGATGCTTTGCTCCTCACGTGATGGATCTCGGCGAATAGCGGCGTGGCGGCGCGGGGAAAACAAATGCGCAACTCTGGCTCCCGTAGGGAGCCTATACAGGAACTCTACACGCGCTTATCCCGCGCTTTTCAAGAGCACGGACCTGGGCACGGGACGGGTGCTCGGGCATTGCAATTCCAGGCGCCATTAAAAGCACATCTGGACGCTCCTCGGTGTCGTGGCTTGAGCTTCGCCCGGGATACATAACATTTTGGCGACGTAGCGATGAAAACGGTCCATGGCGAAAACAATTGCCAGCCCCTCACGATCCAACTGTGAGTAATTCTTTTCGGCTTTGCCGAGCGTTCTCGAGGTGAAAACGATTGGAGCTTCGTTGCCATCGGCATCGAGTTGAGCTAATACCGCTCCCACGCCGTAGGGTGATGCGTCACATGACACAATCAGGCTTTTGTTCTCGTTGTAATGCGCGAGAACAGTTCGCTGTGCGATGGCATGCTTTAACTGTCGAAAAGCTTGCCGATGCTTTTCTTGCCATGTCCAAGGGACGTCCTTCTCCAGCAGTGCATAGAGGTCCTTTGCAATTGTTGCCCGGTTTGCCAAAAACCGGTCGTAAAAAGCTAAAAGTCCCAGAAACGATTGTAGCGTTGTTCGGCATGTTGGCTCGGGCATTTCCTTGATGGCTTTCAGTTTTTCATTGACGCGGGAATTACCACGCGCGATCCCCAGACGAGGTGTCAATCACCCCTCAAGGGCCGGCTACTACTCCTACACAACCTACAGGAACTTCATGTTCCACCCAGCCGATCATACGCACCAGCACTCGCGTGCGACGGCCGCCAGAAAGATTCGATTTCTCAGCCAAGTGAGTGGGAAGTGTCATGTATCCGCTGGCGGCCAAGAGATGGCGTCACCGGGCACGCTTATCCCGCGCTTTTCAAGAGCACGGACCTGGGCACGGGACGGGTGCTCGGGCATTGCAATTCCAGGCGCCATTAAAAGCACATCTGGACGCTCCTCGGTGTCGTGGCTTGAGCTTCGCCCGGGATACATAACAGTGCTTAAGCGAGCATTTTCATTCAATCTCTCCTTTGCAAAATTTGATGACGTAACGTGGGGATTGCAGCTCACCCCAGTGAAGGTATTTAAATGTGGTTCATAAACTGGACGTGAGCATTGCGTGGGAACTCGATTTGGGCTCGTGATAATTGCTTGCTCGAGAAGCATTCGGGTAGTGGCCCGAGTCTAATCGCTGCAACGACGACGATAGCCGAACCATACCAATGTCTGGAACTCAGCGCGTGTACTGAGCTTTGCCAACCCCAGCGCGTGGCTAGGATCAACACTGGCGGCATATAATCGGCTCCAGATCACGTGGCCGCTTGTTCTGGCTGCGAGTTGAGGGGGTGAACGGTGCTCGTTTTTCCTTAATTTGTTTCTGGGACTTCTATTGCGTGGGCTGAAAAACTAACTCCTGTTTCATAGGTCATTAACGTCACGGATCCGTTTTAAGCGGTATTTGCGCAAAGTACAAAAATTGTTGCATCACGAATTTAAATACAGTAAAATATTTTTTTATCAATGCCGCCTAGCGCCGGTGCCGCATGTGGTGTCGATGCGAAGACATGCGCTTGATTCGCCGGTCTAGAAATAACAAAACTTCAGTATTCAAGAAACGTAGTATATACACGTCTCCATAAAGCTACCAGTCACCAGCGAATTTGGATCGGCTAGCCAGAAATTAAGCGGTCAAGAAGAAACTGCTCATTTAATGAACCAAAATGGCGACAATACGAGGAGCTTGCCGCAACTTTCCCAGGAAGCAGTGATGTTATTTTCAGTCGTTAGGAAGTTTTAGCGAGCCGTTAGCGTGTTCCGCGTACCGCTCTACCAAAGCCTTTGAAGCATGCCCTTTTAAGGGCGCGCCCGGGGACACCTCGACCGCAGGGTGAGCGCGTAAAAGCACGTTTCGAAGGCTCGGGTATTTCTGCACGCGCAACGCGGTAACGGTTTGCTAAAAGTACCTAGTGTTAGGATTCGGCTGTTCCCATCACTGCACCTGGTGTTGGGATTCAAACATCTTAATATACTACATCTTAATATCGCCATCAATAATTAATCCTCGTGACTGCATCAACAATAATGCAATCCCCGCTACTACGTGATCACGTTTTGTGGAAAAAAGTCCGTTTTTATTTTTACATTTACACCGCGACAAAGACGCTCTTTGTCAGTGGTGTTGCTTGCTAGGATTTCGGTTATACTAGTGCCAGTAAGCTTATTTAACCCGGAAAAAGGATTTAACCTAGTCTCGTTGCAATACCGTCTAGGTCGAACACACGCGACCGGCTATAACAAAAAAGAAGCAGCAGTAATTTGACACACCTAAATTAGTTGAAAACCGCATTTCTTTACTGCTAACATTACGAGACCGGTTTGCATGCCAGGTGAGCTTGTAGTACCCATCTATCCCTTTCGAGAGATATTTCTTATTCATGGCCAGAAACACGAAAAGGACCTAAATACCCTGTTATCGATCTTCTGAGCTGTCCCCGAAGTCGTTTCCCTTACGCACAACGCCAAAACAACGGACAAAAAAAAAAAAAAAAAATTACCATTCTTTACAAAAAGTTTGTGCCTCTAAACCTGACTGGGTAAGATTCTAAAATCTGATCCTCTTTTGTGCACAAGAGTCACTTTGAATGCCTCCAGTCTTTCCAAGATCAAAGCCGCCGGGGAGATATATCGACCCAGAGAAGAAAATGCAATTTGCCGCGGATTTTTTCTGGAGCGCCAAAATGGGATGTTTTTTTGTTTACTTTTTTTCTCTCTCTTCATCTACAGTGTTGCCATCCATAATGTGTTTCTCAATAGAGCACTTGACGGGACATTTAGACCTGTGTCGCGAGAAACTAAGTAAGATAGATCAAACAAAAACTCATTTCGTTTCCTGAAATACTCACCACATCTTAAAAAAGGACGAGGGATCGTGCATTAATGAACACGGGTTGATTGGTTTTAAAAAATGAAAGATCCTTTTATGAAAGGCTTCAGGGGTGCTCAGACCAAAGGCCGATATGCATGCGCGAAAACCCATGCAGAGATCGCACGAATTCTCGAACGCAATGAAATAAATCCACATCATTAGTTGAAAGAAAAAAACACGGGCTACCATTTATTGTACAGAAATCTTAAACACAGTTTTTACGAAACCATAGTATTCTGTCTTTGCCCAATAAATTTCCTGGTGTCTCGAAGTCAGCGAAATCAATTCGTCCATGTCATGAATTTCACGCCGTTTTCGGTTGATTTTTCGCACATCCGTTCCAGCGTTGTGGCCCGTTTACATTTGCGAATTCGAAGGTGGATCCCGGGTGTCGAAATGAACTCGTCGGTGGCGGAAAATTTGGATATGGGTCCCGGATATATCGAAATTTTCTGCTAACGACGAGCTAATTTCGCCACCCGGCTTTCAAATCCGCTCGCCGCCGTCGTGGATCCGCCCGGGAATTCGCAAGTGTAATCGCACCATTAGAAACTGGAACACATGAGCGAAAAATCAACCAGACTCACATGGAATTCGAAACGTGCGAAAATGATTTTAGGTTATCATTCGAGAAACCCGGATATTTATTGCACGTTAATCGAATGTACGAAGTCTCGTATGAAACATATTTAAGATTTCTTTCCAGTAAACATCGGCCCCTAGTTGTTATTTTTTCCACAAAATGGAATGGAACTATTTTTTTCTGTGTTTTAAGCTGCATTGAACGTTTTTTTTTTTTTTTATGAGTTTGAATCCGACAGTCACGCTAAATTCCGCTAAACTTAGTGTGCTTAACTCTCGCTATATGTCTTGGGAAGCGTTTCTTCGCTAAATTTGGCGGGGAAACACGGATTTGTGCATAATTGTGCAACAATTCTATTTTAATTGTGCCAGAATTCAATTATCTTCTTTAAATTTAACGAAATAACTCTTCTCACTCAATGTAGATTGTTTCAGGTTTCTGTTACATTTTTTTAGCAATCTTGAGTAAAAAGTTTCCGTCAGACCTTTTACCATACAATTCTGCGTCACATTTTACACAAATAATTTTTTTTTTACAGAAAACGGTTTCTAAACACGTTTCGTTTAAAAAAAATTAGAAGCTTATTTTAGTTTTCATATATTTCGCGAAACATGAAAGCCGCATACAAAGCGAACAACGAACTCCAACGATATCGAGCGTTGCTCTCCAGCGCAGTGCGGTTCTCTTCGATCCCGCCGCCGGCCACGCGGTCCACTTTTCCTAGATAAACATCCTCCGTTTCCGTTTACGGTGGACCGCACCGGACGCTACGAGCCGTCCCAGCCAATACAGCGCTGCGAGCTAATCACGTGGCTGTACTCCGCACGCGTCCTGGTTTCCTCAGGAAGGTCAGGCGACGCTCACGCGAGATCGGATTGGCCGCGACAGCTCGTAACGTCCGCAGCGGTCCATGGTGAGGTGAAACAGACTACGGACAGTCATTAGCGCGACCACTGCTCCGCAATCCGAGACCCATCTCGGTTGCATCAACCCAAAACAAGCTCTTTTCGAGAGTGCATTTGATCGATCCCACTTGCCTGCTTACGTAAACGTTTCATTGAACCTCCTAGCCCACCGCGGCTTTTGTTTTCGTTCGAACTATAAGGATCTTGCGAACCTGGCAATTTAGAAGTTCGGCGAGATTCCACTATTTTTTTAACTTCTAACGCATAATTTAAAGTAAGGGGCCACTCCTAAAGTTTTGGAACTCGGATATTGAAGAAAACCAACAGGGCTTTAAAGAAATTAAAATATTTTTCAGCATAATTTTTTTAAACACTAATGCGTCTTTCTAATTTGTCTAAAAGGCTTCTGATACCCCTCTAAACAAATCTTTCCTCTCGTCAGGCCATTGCTCCGTGGCAGCTTGCAGTGATTTCAAGTAATCGAACCTTCCTCCCTTGAGCACTCTCTTCAGATTCGGAAATGAATAAAACTCACTAGGGGCCACATGAGCAAGTTACATTGTGACGTTCTTCGAAAGAACACTCTTAAAGGACAGCCTAGGCGTCATTAGACTTGCGAACCCCTCTGTCCTGCAGCCGCGGCGCTTGCAAAGAACAAAATCTCTCAAACTAACCGGCCGAAGTCCCACACGATTATTATCGAGCGTGAGGACACGAGACGACTGAAGTATGGCAGATTGGATCCAGGGACACGATCTGTCCACTAGAGTGCGTTGACACTCATTAATGTCCTGTATTGATTGCCATTGAGACAGTAATGAGTTCACGGCTTTTAATGTCGTCAACTGATAAACTGATCGAAAAGATGTAAAGTAGCCCGCTTTCGGACGAATTAAGCATTTTTTCTACACTATTTTTACAACAAAAATAAGACATAAAAATTCTATTTTTTTAAGAACTTTTGTAAATGTTTAGACGTTTTATTTTATTGGAGTACAATCTTTTTTTTACTGAAATTGAGACATAAAAATTCTATTTTTTAAGAACTTTTGTAAATGTTTAGACGTTTTATTTTAGTGGAGTACAATTTTTTTTACTGAAATTTAAAAACAAAGTGTCGTAACTTTTTTAATACGAATATTTGTATGAAAACGCGTCTTCCTAAGCGCTTGTACCTGTGGCTTCTAGCCTTTTGCTTCGTTTTATTTTATTTTTTTTTTGCTTTTCAAATCAGGGTTGGGCAGTATCGCGATACAAATGTATCGCGATAGTATTTCAGAAATACATTTCGTATCTGTATTTCTGTATCGCGATACATTTTTTTCACCAGTATCTGTATTCCTGTATCGAAATACATTTTGAACGTTCCTTTGTATCGCGATACAATCACGATGAAGTGTATTTCGTTACAATTCTTGAGAAATACTCCCCCCCCCCCCCCAAAAAAAAAAAAAAAAAAAACAAGTTCGAAAGCATTTTTTTTTTTTACTTCTAAGGGCACCAGAGTCAAGGATATGCTGGGGTATTGTTACTATGCTGACCAATTAGTTCCTTTTGACTGCAAACTATTTTTCTATTAGTCCTCTTCTCTCTTCTGAGAAGTGTTACATAGTGGGAAACTCGAACCAGGTGGCGTGCCAGGAGTGGAGTCAAAGCATCTTCTGCCGCAGGTCTTTAGGTAGGGATTTTTTTAGTCATTGTTTCCTGGCATCCAATGCCCGCTGTTAACCGTCTCTCCCGCCTAAGCGTACATAGTACACCCTGCCGGCAAAGCTGAGTCACATTCCGTTGCAGCACGAGCCAGGCGGTGGCTGACTTGAAATAGTAGGAAGACTCATGCTGTGAAGTTCAACACATATCCGAATGCATCTGCGGCTGCGCCCGTAATATTGCACGGCTCAAGGGTACGTCATCAGCCGACGTGAACGTGACCCGCTGCTCTGGTGATCCGAAACCCAGAAGGAGGCTAGAAGTGGCATCGCTGTGCCATCCCAGACTACGTACTCCCGCAACTGGTCTCGAGACCGCCGTTTCTTGGACAGCTCGCACCTGTGCCGGCAATATCAGCTCGTAATCCACGAGGTCTCTGTTTGGATAATGCTAGGCAAAACTTGAGGACTGCAATCCGTGCGTCGGTGGCGGATGGTCGGTAGTAAGGACCTTCAGAACAGGGATGCCACCGTATCGTTTTTTCAACTGTAAAACAGAAGATAAGACATGTATTCCAAGATGCTTCAGGTGGTCCACTATTCTCGAAAATTCCAAATGACCTGCATGCACGATCTTCAGCTAGGTAGCCTACAACGAAAGTGCGCATTGTCCTTTCATACAGCAGCGTGGTAAAGTTTCATGTTCAAGGCCACACCCACAGATAAAGAATTCTAGTTCATTCCGCCGTGACATAATGTGATCAATGTTGACAAGATTCCCTCGTCAGACAGAGAGGATGTCATGGAAGGGACCGCGGTCAGCAATTGTTGGAACGTTTTTTTGGGCCCATTGAAGACTCCTTGTCGTCCGAAACCACTACCTTCAAGGCAAAGTGCCAAGCCTACGGGAACGTAATTTCGGGATGGAAAACATCCATTTCAAACTTCAAGCTTGTGGGGACCCTCTCCCTGGCTCCCCCGCTCTCCGTGACCTTGCCGGTCCCCGCCGCCGTATTGTCGGGCGCTCCTTCGTTCCCTGTGACCTTCCCGTTTCCAGTCGCCGTCCTGTCGCGGAACGTCCGAGCTCTCCGGGAGGAACGGGGCAAGCGCCCCCTCACCCAGCGCTGACGTCGGAGGATCGGCTCGCAGCAAGGTTCCCGATTGGACGGTCGGCGGGACAAGGACTTGGGAAGGTCTTAAGAAGGGCAACGGAGACAAAGGAAGAAGGCTTGGGCTGCCGACTAGACAAGGGACCGGTCATGGAGGCGAGCTCGGACGGCGCTGGACGCTGGCGCAGGGAGTGCGGGCACTACGTCGAGTGGTGGACTCGACAAACGGACCGGACAGCGACCCTGGACGACGACGTCCCCATGACGCGGTGTGGACGACCACCGCTGGGACTCGGAGAAGCTGCTATGGCAGCGGACTTTCCCCCGGCCTCGCTGATGACCGTCCCCCGATCCCGAAACCCCCCAAGGCAATGCGTGAGTGAATAAACCCTTTTGCCGAGAGCGAAGTATTGAAGTGTCATATTCATCCGGAGACAGGGTCTGAGGGAATCGGAGCTAGAAGATGCCCGCAAGCTTCATCTCATTTGGCGTCTCAAAAAACTTGAAAAATGTATTTCAGTATCAGTATTTCTGTATTTGTATTTCTGCCCTCCCTAAAATGTATTCCTGTATTTGTATTTCCAAATATTTTTTGCCTCTTTTTAAAATGTATTTCCGATACGTATCGCGATACATTTTTACAGATGTATCTTAGTATCAGTATTTTAGCTACTATTTCAATGTATCCCAGTATTTGTATTTCCAAATACAATTTTGAGTATTTCTGCCCAACCCTGTTTCAAATTAACGACATTTCATTCGCTTCAATTGTGTAACGCCGGACGCAGCGATGCCTGCGTGTCTTATTTCCGGCAAAGCAAAGAAAATATTCGCAAATTCGACAACGTCGCAACAAAACTGCGAATGAAATTTCAAAAGAGTTTATACTGTACATTCCAGTCAGATGTCAACTCCGCTCCAAATTCGAACAAACACTACCAATGACCAAATTCGCTACATTGAAACATCTTTGATTATGACTGAAATACTGGATGTGAAGTTGATTTTTTACCAAAACAGGAATTACAATGCAATATTATGGGTAAGCACACAAAATTAATTGATTCACTGAACGATTAACTGGATAATTGATTAATTGGTTGATTTTTACTTTATTTAAGAGTAGTACCTCGCCCAAGCAGGGGTGTGGTAAGAGATTTAAGACATAACATTATTGAAATATTGAAGCAAAGGAATGGGGGCAGCATGGTTCGTGACATTAAACAATTTTTACTCTCTAAACACAATGCATTGATTGATAAGTAAACAATAAAAAAATAGTAATTTTCATCTGAAATTTTTTTTTAGTACCCACTTCGCCGTCTGCAAGGCGAGGCAGAAAGGTTGGTACCTTTACAAAGGTGCGCCTGCTAGCCCGCTGCCGGGTGGATTAAAATTTATAACTATAATATGCAATGAATGAAAGGATATACAGCCGCTACACGGAAGCACATATCAGTAAAGACACACACACACACACATTTCCTATTCGAGATTATTCGGAACAACAACACGTGGATAGTTTAGGTGTGTCGCGCTCCTGTACGCCATGTGCCGTTTAGTTGCTGCGCTCGGAGTATGTAAACCGGAGCGTCGGAGTAGTACTAAAGGAGCTCGGACTTAATTCGCCCATCCACAGGTAAAGAAACAAAGGGTCACCGGCATACTTCCTGCATCTGGCTGTGCGGCCGCCGCTGCTCCGCGTCCTATCGCCTAGCTTCTCGAAAAAAGCGACCGGGGTGCGGATGCGCGCATTGGACTCATTCGGAAGTTCCGGGCGCCGGCTTTGAAGACCGGTGGACGCACACGGGCTGCGGTTCCGTTCTTCGGCCTGCCATGGCATTTTCGACCCGCAGTCGTCTTACCGTATTTCCTGGCCGTAAGCACATGGTATCGTGGTCCCTATATACGCAACATGTATGCGCAACAACGAAATGGCTGTGTCGTTTTCTGTGTATCGCGTGCACGTTCCTCATGCACACGCTAAGTGACCTGATCTGCTTGCACCAGGGACAAGAGGGATTTCGGGAATGTTCACCCCGCGGAAAAGGGCTGAGAGGCTGCATTCACCATGATCCGTTATATATAACCGTCGCGCGAAATTCTCTCGGATTTCTTAGAGAATGAGCGTAGCGGAAGAAGCGATTTCGGCCCATTTTTGTTATCACCATTGTGACAAGTCTGTCATAAAAAAAGAAAAAAAGAAACACGCCTGCAACAGTTTCTGCAGACTGTCTTTTGTATTATGTATTTGCAGTGTGACTTCGGCTTTAATAATAGTGTCCTTAGCTTCGTGTATACTAGTATTCTACTTTGATCTTACTCATGGTAACGGTTCCGCATTTTCGGATTTGATTTTTTATCCAATTCCGAGAGAGTTTTTCGCAGCTAATTTTTCGCCGAAAATCCGGAGTTTATGCCAGTTTATTTCCGTTAAATTCCCAATCCTCCGAAATTTGAGATTTATTGTGTGGTGTTTTCTATTTTTCCCAAAAATAAAAATGGGTAATCTTTGGGGCGTAAACGCGTGCTAGATTCAAAAGAATGCACTCGTAATTAATAATATTTCATCAGCTGGATTCGGCGTCGGTGGCCTTGACATTGCTAATACTAATCTTTTCCTCAACATCCCATGTAAACGAGTAATGTTCCGATAAACGTTGATACCTTAAAATCCCTAAAGTCCTCGAAATAGTCGATGGGAAGCTCGTTTTTGATCCCATCCTATTTGATCATGCCACCCCGAGGCTGCACGAGGATGTGTATTAAATTAATATAGAGCTTCGACAACCCGCCTCCCTCCTTTCCATCTTCTATGAAATTTCTATGGTTTATAGACTTCAGTGTTGCAAAAACACAACCCGTCCTTCCTCTAAGAACCACACATAGTAGAGTTCAAACTAGAAACCAGAACAGTTGTTTTAACCTGACCCAGGAGTACAATTACCTGTTGCACCGAGTCAACCTTGACAAGGTGAACGGTAAGCCCCATTTTGATGGTATCCTAGACTGACATTTTTTCAATGCTTCGAGATTTAAAAAAAAAAAAAACAAAAAAACAAAGATGTTATTTTCTTAGGACTATTGACCTTGTGCGCTGACTTATCTTAGTTAAGTTTTATTATATATTACTTTTTTACTTGCATTCGGACAGGGATGGGAAGTATTTAAAATACAAGTATTTAAAATACGTATTTCAAATACTTTGCGTATTTTGCATTTGTATTTAATTACAAATTGGGTAATGTATTTCACGTGTGTATTTATATACTAGAACGTGAGTATTTCAAATACAATTGTAATTAAATACAATTTTGTGAGCGAAAATACATTAAATGCACTGTCCAGAGCAGGAAGAAAACTACGTTCAGCACCGAATGCAGTGTCTCTCAATCAAGCACATGCGTTTAGTGACTTTGTGATTACGGTGCTAGTCCAGGGCAAGAATCGTGACTAAATCGACGTTCACAGGCAGACTGGCTAAATAAGTGCCTGTGACAACTTGTGATGCTTTCCAGTCTGATTTCCATCCATATTTTTGCCTGGAACATTCTAAATGCTCGGGTCGTCCAGATTTTCGTTATTGGTGCGAGTTACAACAGTAAAAAATTCTCTAGCTAGTGCTGCGCGTCTTGGTCGTCTCGGTTCTTTGTTGGTCTGTACCAAAATGTAATCGACAAAAAAAGGTACTTGAAGCTCTGTACTCTTTTCACCTATTACGTCCAAACTGATTACATTTTTTTTTTGTGATTATATTTCTATTACGTTACTGGAGCCCCGCACACTAACTCCCAAGCGTGCGATGCAAAATTAAGATACCCAGAAACCCATTGCAGATGCCCTGAAGTCGCCGATGCAAATTTTGAGGAATGTACTTGGAAAAGTATTTGGAGGGGACCAAATACATTTGGTTATATTTGTATCTTGTACTTAAATGTTCTTTTGGAAATGTAATTAGATTTGTAATTAAATACATTTTTGACGAAGTATTTTGTATTTGTATTTCGATACATATTTGCATGTATTTTGCCCATCTCTGCATTCGGACATCGAAATTTAGATTTTCCGAATTTCCGATAAATCCGGTATATTTTCCGTTAAATCCGGATTGACTAAAAGTTTACCGGTGGACGTTATTTTAATTTTTTTTAGATTTATCTCAAAACCCGGAATCCTACTTATAGTGGAACTAGGTACAGCAAGGTTTAAGCTCAAAAGCGTTGCACCCCAACAGTAATGCAACGGAACCTACTTCCAAACCTACAACAACGATGACACTCTTTTTACGAGTCACTTTCAAAACACTGCCCCCCATCAAAATTTATATTATCCTAGTCCCAACGAGACGACAGAGAATATACAAATTCTTCCGAGTCACCAAGAATTTATTTATCATCTCTATACTTTTAAAATTTTAGCGTCTTTGCCTTTTTTTTATTTCCTTTTTATTTAGAAGCGGGCTGTTTGTCGTCAGAAAGGTTACGACGCATAAATGGTGAAAGGATATATGGCGGTACATGCTACTTCTCCATTCACTATTAAGTAATGGCATTCGCTTTCTTAATATATTGATAGTGCTCTCCTGCAAACCTTACTAAACACGTCGGTGAGCATAATCACGGCCATAGTACAGTACCAATCGATCACGCTTCTCGTTAAACACCTCCGTTGCGCCACTTCACAGAGACACTTCCCTTTTTTTTTTTTAAACAAAAGCTAAAACTGAACTTACATTGGCGCTTGTCACGCTCGCTCTAGATTCGTCTCTTGTTCCGTCCCTTGGATACGTGTCGAAACGAGTCTGGATATTGTGACACCAACGTTGAAACGGGAAATCGATGCGACATGATTTCGCTATCAACTAATCGGGGAGCGTAAGGCTGTCTGACATAACCTTTGTACGACGCGAAACTGGTGTTTCGACACTCGCAATATACACGAAATGCATTTTTTGAATGTTTAAATAATGAATTGCCGCTGATTTTAGAGTAGATACCGAGGACTTTAACGTACAGCGACTGCTAAGGCTAGTAAAATATTTATTGCATTTGCAGGAATTTTAAAAACACAACTCGCATTGTAAAAAAAAAAACATTATATTTTTCTTTCATTCGGCTGATTTTAGAATATGCTTTTGTCATCTAGGACCCGCCACAAAGTTACCTTGAACGAAACTTTGTTGAAAACCAGGCATTATGGTTCCGTACAGGTGACTACAGCCCGTATAGAAGTTGTACAAAAATCAAAAACAGATTAGGTTGGTATTCACTCAAAGAGCGAAGAAAGTGCTTGAGATTGAAATTCTTTCACATCATATATTACGGACGGACTGGCATTGAAAAAAAAGTCTTTAGATTTTTCAACCACACAATGCATCCGCAAGACGGAATCATTCTAAAAATAAACGAATTTCGTTTCAATACTGACAGTTTTTCATTTTCATTATTGTTCATACCATTAGAGAGTGGAATACACTTCCATACAAAATTGTATCTGTTTCTGATAATGATAATAAACTAGAAATCTGTGTTCGCGATGAAAAATTTCATAATTATTGTTGTTTCCGTTTATATATTGTACGAATATGTACTGTTATTCCATGATCTTTTCTTTACCCCCCTGCATAATGCCTAACGGTGCTGTAGGCATTCGTGTAAATAAATAAATATAAATACGACGACCCGTTTGAAGATAAAATATAACTCGCTATGAAATCGCGGCATACCTGTTTCTAATCGAACGACGTAGTACCAAGCCATAATTTTCAAAATCCCCACTTCTTGGGACCTACCAGACCTCATCAAGAGTGACCCCAATTGTAGCTGCCATCTGTCAGCGGTTGGTTTTATAGTTGGTATGTCCCGTGGTATCTCTCAACGGATCGCTATGTCTCCGCTGCTAATCAGCCGCGCCCGTCCCCGGAATTGCTCGGACCGTACGCGATACCAGTGCCAACGTGACGAGTTATGTAAACTAAACTTATCAATGTCGCCTTCGCCCATGTACGGCCGAGTGACGTGGTGGGCCGCACCTTGTTTTTGATCGAGCGGCCTCGCCTGTACACGTTGCTCTAAAACAAATTAATTGATTGCAATTACGTTTACTCTTGGTCACAAATTATTCGATTATATTACACGATTGCTCGGGCAAAGAAATAATTGGTAATTCCTCGAAAGAGTAACCGCTACATTTCCTTTACTTCAGATGTTCAAAACGACAAGATTTTTCTGCCGGCTTAAAAACGGGTCTTCATCCGACGTAAAGTAGTAATTTGAGCCAGTTGGCAACGCGGTGTTTTACCACGTTTTATCTGTCCAATATTGGATTAGCATCAGCCAATAATAAACTACTTATCTTTTAAATCCACCGATATTGGTGGTTTTCTACGGGTTTCCGGGGCAGGATACTTGTAGAAATAAACCTGTAGAGCGGAATTAGAAATGAAAAAAATAATAGTAGCGGTTACAAGTCCTTTCAGTACTTCCAAGAAAAATCGTATGACTCTTGCAATTAGTTCTTAATAAATGCATTCAAATGATTACAAAATTGCTTCGAAATGTAATCGATTACACTCATAATTTGATTACTTGTAATGAGTATACCATACTATTTCCCGTATATGAGAGTCTTCTGTGGTTGCGCATGCGTAGTGAGTACCGAGGGCCCATCGTACCGTACGGGATGCGCAAAAACGGTTCCCTAAAACTCCCTAGTGTTTGCATAAGGAATGCGGCAGTTACCGTTATACTACAAGTATGAAACACGCCTGAGGTAGCTTCTGCAGACTTTCTTTTTCCACGATATGTTAACAGTAGGCCCGCAGCTTGACCCGTTAGCCGGTACGGGTGTGAAGGGTAACGCAATGATAAATTTCTAAAGTTTGTAGCACACATTTGATTGGTGTCAAGTGGTGCACACAGCGCAACGCCGAAACCCCGCAGCTGTAGATATGCACTGCAGTCGAGGCGCTTGCAAAATACCTCGAGCGAGAACCGCAGTCTCACGCAATTTCATCGAAAATTACGACACGAGCCGGCTGAAAAAAAAAAGAAAAGAAATTGCATATCGATTTTAGGGAAACACTTTGTTCTACTGGAGTGCTTTGACGTTCGTAAATGTCGGCCATTGATCGCCGTTAGGGGGTAATTCGCTGAAGACTTTGAAGACATTTTCTCTTGAATACTTTTAATATGGCCTACAGCTACCGAACAAATAAAGAGATTTATTTACACATTTTGTTTGTGCTTGTTTTGAGTTTAGAGAATATAATTGAAGTTCAGTTTGGTCTATAAGGCCATTCATTGTTATTCTTAAGTGATTGCTGAATATTCGCCACTGTTTTAGAAACAAACAAATCAATACTTCTGATCGCAAGAACGTTTTTTTCTTCATTTCTTCAACAAAATAAAACACAATGAGGCGGAGTGGTCGGTTCACTAAAAAAAAAAAGAAAAGCGACATTTGAAAAATTTGCAGAGAAATACCCAACTGATATTGACAAACTCAGCGTCCCACTCATTTTCTTTTTTTCTCTTTTGTTTTCATTTCCAAGTGAACGACACTTGAGCCGTTTCAGTCACCATATGCCTCGGACACTCAATGCTTTGGGTGGGCTCGTTAGCTGAAAGGAAAAGAAAAAAAAAAAACGCACAATTCTGATTACGTCCCTGTAATGTTGATCAAACTGTTCGAAAATTTCAACCTCAGACAGTGCAATCATAGGACAGCTCCACTCAAAGTTGGAACAGGTACACAAGATGGTGAACATTCCTAGAGTGTTCTTTACCCAATATGTGGTAATGCCTCAAATATGACTTCAAATTGTAATTATTTACTATGAAAACCGGAGTTATAATATAGAATTATAAAGCAAGTATTCCTAAGTCAACAGTTCTATGAAATGGGTAACGTGAACGCGCAATGTACAAAAAGGTGCGTTCTGCGTCAACTTGAAAACAAACATTCGCTCGGTGAAATATTATAAATCAAAGCACTGCGCCGAACAATAGCTTTTTTAGCGCGGCTAGTGAATTTCACGCTGAAGGTGGCGTGGCGTCACATATCACTGTTGGGAAATCACTAAAGTGAGAAGCATGATACTCCAAAAAGTAGCGTCACAGCAGTGATGCAACAAAACATGCCTACAAAAATACTATCTTAGCAATATTTTTTAAGCGCGCAATTTTAATGAATTTATTGTCAAACGAAGTTCGT
Organism: Ixodes scapularis; assembly: GCF_016920785.2. Classification (NCBI taxonomy): domain Eukaryota; kingdom Metazoa; phylum Arthropoda; class Arachnida; order Ixodida; family Ixodidae; genus Ixodes; species Ixodes scapularis. Next base: position 727,330 of record NW_024610115.1, on the reverse strand, counting down.
TTTCACAATATTTTCCTTCTTCTAATTGACATTAGTTAAGTTCATAAGATGGCACATACAATAAAAAAATTGTTCCGTATCCTTAATTATTGATTCGTCTTTCTAAACATTACAATCGAATTACGTTGCTTTTATTGTTTGTTTATTTCTGTAGAACGTTTTTCTATGGAAAACAAATTTTAGCAGACTCCTGGTGTCACATATTGGGTAAAACAGAGTATTGCGGTGAGTACTTTGTATTAATTCGTCATTGGGTAATGTCGTGCGCATCCTCAATTTATTGCATACGCAAAAATTCATATTCAATGCTTCAGTCAACTTAATCAGACTGTTAGTTGTGTACGAGTCGATCACGATTATCGATAAACGCCTCAGGTGCAAAACCTCACCAAACTGTTTTTGTTAAGTAATATAAAAAAAAACTGAACCTGAATTTTAGCTTGTTAGCAAGCTCTATATTCGTCGTTTGTTCCACCTCTTGGATGCATTTCGGAATATGTCTGGATATTGTGAAACTTACGTCGGAACGGCCAATCGATACAACATGAATTCACAATCAAGCAGACCTGGGAGGCTAGACCTGTCTGACATTACCTTAATGGAAGCCGTAAGTCGCGTTGCGACGTTGTAAAATATCTAAAAGGGATATATGGGAATCTTAATATTAAATAGCCACTGATATTTGAGTGGATTTCGAGGACTTCGCTGTATGACAAAAGAGTTCGAAGATAACGCTTATTCGCTACGGGCGCGCGTTGTCTACCATGCATAATTAAATAAGGACGTTCAACCAGGCCGTAATTCTCAAGGATAAAACGTTTCGAGGTCTACTCTTTCTGTTCACTGTGAGATATGATTATAGCGCATTAGAAGGGGAGGTATAACGATCGCGATTGCGAGAGCGCTCCTACGTTTCATGCCCAGAGAGTTAAAGCATAATGTGTACCTTGCACTTGGGGCTAGAAGAGAAGAAGGTGATAACAAAAGAGGGTAGCTTAGGTACTTTATTTCCCTAGAGGTATTCTTGAGCTGTAAATTGGAGCATGACTTTTATATATCTTTTTGACGTGGACCTACGTGTTTCGACACGCTTGCAAAGGGGTGCAAATTTGCGAGGAGATGTCACAATAACCGGTTCATGAAAGTGACGTCTGCATGAAAGTGACGTCTCTCTCTCAAGTATAAGTCAAGTGACGCCGGGTCATGTGATGTCAATTGATGTCACGTGACCTTATGTCAGGTGATATGTTCTCCTGAGACCCGAAAAATGTTAAGCAGAATACCATTTGTTTTGCGATATAATTCAGTGTCTCTAAGGTCTGTGGAATAACAAAACATTTATTTGGCTCGATCGGTTCATTCCACTGGTTGTTTTGGCACACGTACAGTAAACTGTACACAGGGTTCTAGTGAAGAAAATGTAACTAAAGGCAGCCTGTTTGTATCAGTTATTCAACAATAGACGTACAATTATGGACTACTTTTTCTTAATTACATTGTGGCCACGTCGAACTTCGGGAAGGATTTGTTAGCGCTTATGGAATTCGAAACAAAAAACGGGTTGTTTAAGCGAACAAACACATTAACAAACAAAAAAAAAATACATTGCACGTTGTGCAGCGAATTCTGCAACGTGTATGGCAGCCAGGTTCCTGCAACATGGGTACTGCTTAAGATCAACATCCGCTACTTCGGGCATGTGGTCTGCATTCTTCACTCGAAGCTGGGTTTGAGGAAGTGGAAGTGTCTTGTTTTGTTGATACTGATGGTGACTTTTCATGAGAACTTCCCGCCTTGAAATCATTTCAGGTGTCGCAAGCACGTTTAAGCAGTCTTTTTTTCCGATTTGGTGTTTGAAATCGAAACACTGAAGGATGCCTTTTATGGATGTTTAAGTTTGGGTGCGCTCTTTATGGTACTTAAACCACAAGTTTACAATGACGAGGTCGACCAAAATAAACATGAACCTCACAGTATAGGTTTTTGTCCGTGCCCTCAGAGGGAAGTAACTCAGAGTCAGAAGGCGGTTGCAGAGTTCCACTCAACCCATGTTTTTGTTGAAAGTGTTGGTCAAAGCTGGCCGAGGTAAACTAATGTAAGCCTTATCGGTCATCGACCAACGCTTGCAAAATTTAATGGGCTCCGCAGAATCCACCGTGGAAAGTAAAATTACCCGCTTCTTGTTTAGCCTCTTCACAAGTGAGAGGGAATCATCTTCCCTGACAAACTCAACACTAGTGTCTCTTCTTGTTGCAGACATCTGTTAGTCCGAAGACAATTTTTGCTTTACCTCTTTGGGAATTCAGTTCAGCATGACCATGTCAGTAGCATCAAAGTTCTTGTGCTTGAACTCATTCAATAAAGATGAAGTTACGAAGAAGCGTTTAAAATAAAGAACTGGCCAGGTTCCACTCCTTCAAGAAGTTTCAGCACACACTGATTGCCAACGACACATTTTTGCTGAGAATCATTGCTCTCAAACGTTTTCTTCCCCTAGTACACGGAAAAATTTACCATTCTTTTGGAATGGCATCCAAGAACAAAAAAACTTGATCCGAACAGTATTCGGTTAGCTAGAAAGATACTGACGGATTTGAACTCTTCCACTGGAGGGCACCACATGCTCATCCAGGTTCAGTGCTCTTGTCCTTGGCGGCTCCACGCAGACATCGCGGACCATGTCAATTACACGTATAACCTTCGAAAGTGTGTCTTTTTTATTATACTGACGTAGTGCACTTCAAGAAATTTCAGCCCTGAGTGATCACACACAAAAAAACGATATTTTGACATAACGTCGCAGATGCAGGGATAAAACAGGAATTAAAAGTGTGTCAAATTCTAGGTACTATCACTGCATTGTTTTCGTGAAATGTTCTCTCCCGATAACGCCCCGATGTTCTTGGTGCCTTTCTTGAGGATCAACATCGGGGTCTTTTGAGTTGGAGGAGCTGGACTATCTGCTTTCTTGTACAGTTGTACAGTTATGACCCGTGCAATCTTCATCGCCGTCTGGGAAGTCCTCGATATCAGACGACAGAGCAAGCAGACCCATCATTTCATCCTGATTAGGTAATGAACACAGGTCCGTTTTTTGCTAAAATATAGACGACAGCGCCGTTGGAATTCTTCCACAGACAGGTTTTCCACGGCGCAGGGAAAAATTAAATTAGCTCCTCTTCCCAAAGTATTGTAGGAAACGAATGAACAGAGCCCTGGCTTACCGCCGGCTGTACATTGAAACATCAACACATTTTGAGAAGTTTCTTCCGGATTAAAGACTTGAAAGCTGTGTCCATAGTGGGCTAGATATCTTACTTAACTCTGCACAACACGAATTAGAACTTCAAACAAAATAGAAGCAGTTATAATTTTTCTTACAAGACGTGCATAGCGAAGCTTTTATGCAGAGGTTTCCCCGCGATATTTGTTCCGAAACCGCGGACAGCTTGCGCCATATCTTGAACAGAACGGGTAGCTCTAGTGTACCGTTGACTGTACAGACAGTCTTAGCCCTCATCGAAGGAGCGCGATTTTTTAAAACATTAACTCTATCTGAGTACAGCCGGCTGTACAAGGGGTCGCAAGAGGATATCTTCCTGAGACCCCTTGTTTCCCGCTAAATTGGGCGATGAAATTGATGTCATGTGATCACATCACGTGAACTACACAGAAGTTTTGTTTCCCCGCTAAATTTAGTGGAGAAGTTTGCATCACGTGGCCCAGACATCTTTTATCTTTCCGCGCTAGATTTTGCTCGAAAATAATGTCACGTGACCCGACGTCACGTGAACCACACACCAATTCGTTTTCCGCGCTAAATTTGACGGGGAATTGTTGTCATCTGACCTGACGCCACGCGCCCTATGCACCAATTTATTTCCCCGCTTAATTTGGCGAGGAAATCGATGTCAAATGACCTGACGTGACGTGAACTATACCCGAATTAAGGTTCTCCGTTAAATTTAGCGCGAAAATTGAAGTGTGACCTAGACACCTGCTATGTTTCCCCACTAAATGTGACCGAAAAATTAATGTCACGTGACCTGACGTCACGTGACTTATACACTAATTTGTTTTCTAATAAATTTGACGAGAAAATTGACGTCACCTATACACCAACTCAGTTTCCCTGCTATATTTGGCGGAAAAATTGATGTTACGTGACCTGACGTCATCTGAACTGACTACACAAATTTAGTTGCCCCGCTAAATTTAGCGGTTCACGTGACATCAGTCTTTCTGACAAATTTAGCTGTGAAAATAAATTTGTACATAGGCCACGCGACGTCAGATTACATGACCAATTTTCCCATCAAATTTAGACCCCGGCTTTAGCCATCAAGCCTGTAGCGGAAACCCGTCAGGCCGTGAACGGTGACCGTAAGACATAATAAAGAGTTTTGTAAGGAACCGTTTTTGAATACATGACGCACATATGCGAGTCTTTTGTGGTAGCGCATACGCAGTTCGTACCGGAGGGCCCATTGTAACGGTTACCGTAAGCTGTGATGCCGGTAACGGTAACCCATCTGCCGCTAACGACTACCGTAAGCCGTCATGCCGGTAACGATGGCCCGTTCTGCCGGTAACAGTTACCGTTAGCCGTTCTGCCAGTTACAGTAAGGGCGGAAAGCTGACGTTCTGCTAATTCAGGGCACGCATTTTATCGGTGGTATTCGTTGCGCATAGTCAAACCGAGAAACTCCTACATATACGAGCCGGCGCAAGCAAATGCATGCAGAAAAAAATGAGGACACTTTTGGCCGGTCAAGAAGGAGCTATTTCACGTACCTTGTTTATAACAATCACGAATATATAACGCGGCCGGATATAACTTGACCTCGCTCCGCGCCAGAGACGTCCCGTCCCAATCTGTAAACACAGCGAGCACTCCTCGCGTTCCGCAAGCAGGTCACGCGCTTTCTCTTTGCGCTATCGATCCTTCGATAGACAAACCGTTCCATTTTCTCCTGTGCCCTCGGACCGCAAGGACTGTCAAGTCGGCTCGGCAAACAGGGGGTTTCAGAGCGCGCCGCGAACCCAGACTTTATCCGGACAGACCCGAGCTTGAGCACGGGCTGACATACATAAGTATATATAGGCCCTGGAGCAAATTTGTTCACACACGAGAGCACAAGATGCACGCGTGTTGATACTCGAAACCCCCCCAAAAAACATTCCTTTTGAGAAGGAGGCTAACGTGAATTTTGAGTTCGCAATTGAAAATGGGGATTTGTTGACCTTGTCGTCAAAAACCAAAACCCTATTAGGCGTTCCTGTTTAGACAACCTAAGGTCGGTCTGCCTTTGAGGTATGGCGACGCTGCTTCACGCACTTGATGAAACATGTACTTAGTGCAGCTTAAATCCGAGCCTGGGGACTTCAACGTGCCTCAGTCGATAGACACGACCGCACGCCGGCACAATGATCATCCAGATTGAAACTGGCATGGATGTGGTTTGTACTCAAGATCCCTGGGTTCTGCATTGTGAGTTTTCGTTGCACGCGCTTTGAGCTCCGGTGCGCTGTCATGCCTTATAGCTTCATTGAATTATGCCTGCATTCGCCTCGAGATCCAGATTGAGTTTAGGTGAAGCGTGTTCTTGCTTATCCCCGTTTCTCACATCAAGTCACGGGACGTCACATGACACCCAAATTTTACGTCAAGTCACGCGAAGTCATGATGCCACATGACCCGAATATCCATCAAGCGGAACGCTTGGCTTTTCTCATGAATCGCGACCCTGTAACACACACCGGGATCAAAGGAAACCGGAGAGTAGAGGAAGCAATCGTCGTAAAGAAAGGGCCCACTTCTCACATTGAGAAGCGGGGGTGCTTGCTCTGAAGGACCATATAATGAAGCGCCTCTAAATCAACCGCGGTCACGTCAAAACCAGGCTCGAAATCTTTTCTATTTCTTGCGATAAAAGCATTTAGTGTCTGAAAAACAGCACCCGCCCCATTCCAAAAGCATTTCTGCACCCCGTTCATCGAGGGATTTGTTCGCTTCCGGGTCACGAATGAGCTTCTTCTGTAAAAGGTCACTTTGAACGCAGAATCAGTACAAAAAAGAACTGCAAACCATTCTACTTCAACGCTGAGATCTTTAAAGTAAATATCCAAAGCCATAGACACAATGGAAGATAGTTTTTATACCTTCGGCTTTTCAAAAAGAAAATACCCCTTTGGCAGTTCGCATGGAGACCACATGGGTCAACTCTTTTCACCTATAGATCAGGGTTCACCGAAGTCAATTGTTATTTTCATATTTCTCCCATTTTATTGTTTTTTAAGCATTTCGAAAATGTAACTTTATACTAATCTAAAAGTGAGCATAATTTTAATATTATTTAGTTCTTAATTTTGAAATACGGTCAAAGTCGAAGAAGGCAATAGGCTAGCGAGTAGTATTGCTTCAATGCTTTTTAGTTGCTTATTTTCTCAATATTTGTTAAACGGAAGTAAATAATGCCTTCATTCACACGTTATAAATATTGTTTCCTTGATAGTCAAGTTTAGTTATGTATGTAAATTTTCATTTGTATTTATGACTGTATTCGTATTTTTAATTCATACGTTTGTATCTCTATCACTTTCATGTAATGATGCCCTCTAGGGGCTGCAGGGTAAAGTAAAATGATAAATAAGTGACTAAATTTCATGAAGTTTTTATAGTAAAAATTCACGAATTAAGTATTGCGTGCATTATAAAAGGTGCTTTATATTAAAATATGCACGTAAAAGGTTCTATTGAAAAGTGCCTTAAACAGAAACAAACAAGTCAAAGCCATACAAGTCATACACGAGAATACCAAATTAAACTCACACCAGGCCAACCCAGCTAGGGGTTGGCCTGGTGTGCCTTTAATCACAAAGCTATAATACAGACAAGGATCAAACATTTGAACCCTAAATTAAACCTACGTATACAACAGAGTATCCAATTAAGTTTGCAAAGATGGGATGGTGCTGCTCCTAGTAATGGTATGATCAAGTTTGTTGCATTCTTTAGTGGCTGTAAGAAACAAGAATACCACCAAGAACAGGCCCACTTACGGAACATCCCTAACAGAACATTGCGCCAACCGTTTGCCTCATTTTCATTATTGCCCATTTCTGCCAGCGCGCTTAGAATGGATTTTGTGGTGAAAAAATGGCGGCCAAGTTTTAACACGCTCTCACATTTAGGCATGGATCCTCTTGATAAGATACGCTTAGAGTGGTAGCATTCTATTCCCCCATTTCTGTGGGTAGGGCAGAGCGGGCGCAAAATTTTAGATAGCCTTTTGAAAATGCAACAAGCTGAACGAGGGATGAGATGCCAGGGAGCTCAAGCGAGAATCTTACTCAATCACGGACTTTTTTTAATGTTTCTGGGGACGGAAAAACGTTTTTCTGGGGTTTCAGAAAAAGTTTCGGATAACTGGTAGCCATAATTCTAGGCACCAATATGGTTAAAATTCCGCCACTCTAAAAAGCAGCTTGCGGCTTTAGTGGTGCATTTATCAAAATCACATCGCACGATTTTTTAAAGCCAAAAAAAGGAGATCCCGTATAGTCCTCTATGGTGAGGGTGAAGAATCACCAATCTGTGCCCGGAAGCCTATATGCTTATTCAGTTAACAAAACTAAAATAAAAATATTTGATTACTGATTTGTTCGCTTGTACTGAAGAAACATTTTGTTTCTTAATTTTTAAAATTATCTGCCTAGTAATTGTGTGAATGTTTAGACAGTGGGAAGGAATAGTCAGCACCAACGAGTGTGCTATGTCTCCACTGTACATAAACGCTTTAGCCAATGGAGGATCCCTGCTGGACGGATCTTTGACGTGCATCATGCAGGAGCAATACACCAACACACACTAGTAAAATGCTCTTCCAGGCTGAAGCAAGCAGGGGTGGAGATAATATTGAGGGTCCCTGGGATATGCACCACGAGTTTCCGTCAGAGCTGGCCAAATTACTCATATTTTGTAATTAAATTACATTACTAATTACTTTGCTGAAAATTGCTGAAATGTAATTAAATTACATTACTAATTACCACAGCCAGAAAGTAATTAATTACCATTACAAATTACTTTTAAAAGTAATGACATTACTTTCGCATTACTTTTGTACACTTTTAAATATAAAGGAGCTATTGATAACTTCCTTTTACGGATAACTTTATTTACATTATTTACACAGTTCATGGCACACAGCTAGAACTCTGTGTTGCATGTTTACCGATGGACAGAGGAACGAACGCGACTGATCCGTTTCCCAACCCAACCCGGACAACTATTTTTGAAGATGGCTGAGGACTCTACGCGGATTATCTCGTTGAGTGGGGAGAACAATTGTCATTGCTCGCAAAATCGCGTCGAGGGCCGTTCCACCAGGGGCCTTAGTTCGACCTACTTCCCCCCCTTCGTTTCCCGAGAATGTCGAGCAGAAAAGCTCGAATGGAAGGCACTTACCAGCCCTATTTCTCACAGTGGAAGATAACACAGAGAGGGTACGTAGTACGCATCAGAAAAAGTAAGCGGAAACTTTCAAGAGAGGTCAGAAAACGTCGAATGCAAAACCGCCAAACAAAGGTAGAGAATCGCGCTGAGCAGGTTTTCACAGTTCAAGAGAGTGGCAGAAAATCAGAAAATGTCTAGCTGCTAGCGGGCGCGAGAGTCGCACCAGCCGCATTAGCATCAGCAACATAGCGGCGGCCAAAGAGCGTTTTTTGGAAAGGTGTAGAGGAAAAAGAAAAAGAGAAGCGCTCTTGTGTATTGTGTTTAAAAAAATATGCCTGGTGTGAAAAAGTAATTAGGTAATTTAATTACAATTACCGTCGCTGGAGTAATTCATTACATTACTAAATTACCTGCTACAAAAAGTAATGAATTACATTACTAATTACTCGAACAAGTAATTAAATTACTGTAATTTCATTACAGTAATTGCATTACTGCCAGCTCTGGTTTCCGTGCACCGTGCTCCTAGCTGTGTTGCCTTAACGTACTCGGTCACAGATTCTCCCGTAGTGTCAATATTTAAGCTACAAATGACTCGCAAAAGTAGAGGAATAAAGAAGTGTAAGAAGGAACGAAGGACAGAGCAGGAAAAAAAAAGAAAGAGAGAGAGAGAAAAGTTCACGTATACACGGGAACTCATCTCTGTTACGTCACGGCGCGGTGGTGGCGCGTCGGGCGCATTTGCGGTCTGGGGCTGTGGGCGGAAGCCGCCATGTGGCACGTGCACTCCTGTGCTACTTTAAAAAAAAAAAAAAAACGGACAAAAATTTGTTTTTAAGTCAAAACGCCGTGACTGGGGCTTTACCAAAAGACTCGGGAAAGGTTTGAAGGTCAGTTTTCATGCGTTTTCTCAGACATGTACGAATTACTCAATAAGGGTAGTTAAGTTAAGTTACTGAGTATCGACGCTAAAAGTAATTGGTGTAGAGTAGAAATTACGCATTTGTAATAGTAATTGAGTAAACTACTAACGACTGTAAAAAAGTAGCGAGTTAATTTGAAGTTACTTTCGAAGTTACTTTTTTATATTTAGTGGTAGCAAAATGAACAGCTGTTTTGATCCGTGAAAAACCCATCAAGCCAAAAATAAATGCAGTCATTTTATGACTTGCGTTTTCACCAAAATAGTTTATGCGCTCGCAGAAGCAATTGATTCTAAAAATTCTTTACAGGAGAGTTTTCGCCTTTTTCTCCTACCGACGTCTACAGTCAAGCTAAAAAGATGTTCCACCAACGCGCTGGATGGAACAGCAGCGTTGGGTTTGAGAAACAGGCTGTGCAGTGTCGGGTAATTGAGTGTTGGCCTCTTAGGTGTCCATGACGAAACACGAGAGGTTTGCCTCGTCTAGAGCGTCTTTTATAATAAACTCTCTTCCTTTTTTTTTTCTTTTTTCTTCGGCAAGTTGAGATTGCTAAGACTGGCCCCTCCTTATTCCCACGACGTTCGGAGAGTACGCTGAGCGAATGCATCTGACCGTCAAGGGTGCCACGACGATCAGATCATCCGGACGACTGCGCGTCTCGTTGCAGTGCTAGTGCTATGCTACTAAAAAAAAATATTTATTAGAAAATGAAACGAAGTACACTTCGCCGCTGACGCCGGGTTCACCGAAAAGCTCCCCCGCGGGTGATTCGCAATCCTCGCCGGTACCCTGACGGGCCTGACAAGTAAACCGTTTTCAACAAAGAGGAGGTCCCCCTGGCATGGAAGGTCGGAAGGCCGCGAAGGGTTACAGTGCAAAACACATGTACGACGAAACCGTCCGATCCGACGTCCGACCGCGCAATACGACGGTCGGAGGCGAGGGTTTTCAACGCTCTCCGATGCTACGAAAACCCTCTCCCCCCAAGGCCGTTCCGGCAGTCCGCACGTCGGATCGGACGGTTTCGTCGTACATGTGTTTCGCACGCTCGTACCGTTGCAGCCGGAAGCGGGAACGTGCTTTCATGAACGGATTATACGTGTCTGCGTTTGTGCCTGGTGGAGTCCGGCTTTGCAAGGGAGTATTCGCTGACGACGAGGCGACGATGGGAACAGGCGCCCAGCTGCGAGGTCATGCCAGTGGCGCCTCCCGTGGAACCCCCAAACCGCTTGAGTCAGAACGCCCATAGGGCAGACAACATGAAAACAACAACCTTTGGAGTGCCTCCCCCCCCCCCCCCCCCCCTCCCCCCCGTCTTTGCTTGCAGAGTTGCAGGTGGAGGCGCGGCGCCTACGTGCATTACCGGATTAGGTCAATACCCGACCAAGGCTTGTTAAGCATGTCTTCCTGCGTTCGTGCGCGTCGGTGTTATGTTTTGGCTGCTCGTCGCCACCTTGGCCCAAGGACGCTTGTGATGACGAAAGTAATCCCTGGAGAAAGGGAACAAGAGGGACAAAGGACAAACATAAATCTCCAAACACAGCTAGTTCCTCTGGTTCCCTTCTCCAGGGATTACTTTCGTCATTCTTGTCCAGCTCGCCTGCACCTTTGCATTTAATTGCATTATAATTGTAACCTTAAATTGCAAGCTTCACCCTTGTTGGTGTTTGACTGGTGGCAGCTGATAAAACCCGTTTGCTCTACTGACGTCTAACCGCTGGTTAGCTCAGTTGGTAGAGCGCTCCACTTGTAATGGAGAGGTCCCGGGTTCGATACCCGGACCAGGCGGATTTTTTCGGTCGCTCACCAGTCACCTAGCTGTGTTTGGAGATTTATGTTTGTCCTTTGTCCCTCTTGTTCCCCTTCTCCAGGGATTACTTTCGTCATTCTTGCCCAGCTCGCTTGCACCTTTGCATTTAAATGCATTATAATTAAGACGCTTGTGATGCAGTTTTTACAGCTGGGGAGTGTAAGTGCGTGGGAACGGAATGTGAGGGGGCCTTTGTTCGGAAAGGACACTTCATCTGCCGGCGCTAGATTTCGAACGTAGTTAGTAACTTGAGTAGAAGTTACCTGAAAAATGTAGTTAAATTAAACTACTAACTACCCAAATAAAGTCGTAATTGGAAGTTACCAAGTTACTCGGAAAAGTAGTTAAACTGCAGTAGTTTGAGTAGAGTAGTTGAACTACGTCGAAGTCTGCGTTTTCTGCCGGCTCGGTTCGACGGAGAACGTGAACAGGGGCCGTGAAAAAGAAAAAGACAGACTCCGTCGGACCACGATTGCTTGGGAGGAAAGCACTTTGGATTGAATTCACGAATACTTGTGGTTGTCAGATTCATTTTTTTTTGTTCCAACATGAACGCGGAAAAACCGTCAAGTTGCACGGAACACCTGAGGACTATTTTCAGTGCGGCATCACGTTCAAACGGCCGCCTCATCGTTCGAGCTGTCGTCTGCTCGTTCAAACGACAGCGGCTCGATGACCAAACGTTGACCCGGTAATTGCGATAAGAAGTACAAACCCCAAAATACATTTATGTTTGAAGGTTGTTTCCGGTAATTAGGCTCGTTGTAAACAGTAGATATAAGGAGATGTGGATAATTGTTGCCAGTGGCCATCACCGACTTGTTATGCTTGATTCACTCGGTCCGATTCTGCTTGCGATTTTCAGTATCGACGTCGAAATCTCAGCTACGGTTCAGGCTTTTGCAGCCCGACTGACGTCATGACTGAAAACAGCGAGCAGAGCCTCACCATGTGAATCAGGCTCTAGCGTTCATTCTGCGGCGTCCACGCGGAATGAATCGCCGCATGTTACATTATTCCCACCGAGTTTTGCGGTGTAACGAGCCTCGTTTATTTCGCTGAGGCCACTCATGTGGCCAGTTATTGCCAGGAAGACGTAGAATCAACAATTCCAACGCGAAAAAAAGCACGGGGACTCAGAACGACGCCGAAAACATCCCATTCGAATGGGTTGTTTATGGGCGACGGCGAGCTTCTTGCCCACACCCCCATTACGCATGCGCGGCGTCGGTGGCGTCCGCTAGAAGCGCTCCGGTTTGTTTGCAAACGCGAGTTGGAGTATAGCTAACTTTCCCGGCTACTCCATGCTGGGGGTGAGCCAAGCGCCGATCAAGGTCCGTGATTGGATTAGCCGGCGATAGCGAACGCCGCGACGACGCCTTTTGGCGCTGTGTGATTAGCTGCATCGGAGAGTGGCGCCGCCTGGAGTCGGACTTGGTGCGAAATTGGTGTGAAAACGGCCTGGTCTCGAAAATTCGAGGTTTGTCCTGCGGCGCTGAGTACGATGTTTTAAATGCTACGGCACACCCAGTGCAAAAACAGAAATGTATGACCTAATTTATCGGCCGAAAACTAATTTTCCCCTTTGGATTGACTCCGTGGACGCTTGCGCGGGTAGCCAATCTTACTACTCACCGTGAAACCGTGTAAGAAAGTCGACTTATGTGTCATCATGGGATTTTCTTGGCGTCTGATGAAGATTCGTAGATAAATTTTACTTTGAATTACCATGAGGGTGCAAGCTTTGGGAATTGGGAACACGAACTTAGCTCCCTGTCGTACGATCACTAAGTCTGGTCAAATAAAAAAAAAGGCGCGCAAGGCGGCAGAGACATAATGCTGACAGCGTATGTATGTAATGAATCATGAGCTAGAAATAAGCAAATGCATTTCGTAGCAACACAAATGCCTTTAGATCAATGTCAGGAAAGTAGAGTGTATAAAAAAAAATGAAATACGTTTACAAATCTCTGTAATGCGAAACTAGAGCGCAGCTCGTGAGGAGAAGAGGGTAGGGGGGGGGGGGGGGGGGGGGAGTATGACAGTTCTCTCCTCTTACCGCTGAATTTCTTTATGGGTGACGTGACAGAAAGTCGTGACGTCATTTTCTCCGCGAAAGTATCGCGGAGAAACTGAATTGGTGTTGAGGTCATGTGATGTCAATTTCCCCTCTAAATTTAGCTGAAACTTTTCCCGCTAAATTTAGCGAAATCATTTCCCGCTAAATTTAGCGGGGAAACGTCCCATAATGCAACACGCGCGGTTACGCCGATGCCACTCAACCCGGAAACGGGCGCCTGAGAGCTGCGCTCTAATATCTGGGAGTTGAAAGTAATTCTCCCCGTTTCTTCAATTCATGCATAACTGTGTCGAATTTATTTCTGCGCAGTGGTATATTTAATTTTAATTAACTGCCTCTGAAGCAAATATTTTCTAGATTTATATAAATTACATTTCAAAGAGACTTACCCAGCTGTTCCACATTCTCCTAGCTGACACTGGGGTGTTTTTGAAATCTTAACCCGTCAAGTTGCAGAAAAAACAAACATTCTTGGCTCTTTGCAGTGTTTCTCACACTGCCAACGCACACCTACACTTCGCCCCAACCATGACGTCATTCCACGTCACCGTGTCACGTGACATCGTAGCGTCACGTGAGATAACAGTGTCCCATTACATGATGACGTCGTAACGTGACGTGACGTAACAATGTCACTGGACATCAGGGAATTGTAGTAGACCGTTCTTCTCCTCTGTTACGGTATCCGTGAAGAAAACGCCACAGCTGCGCATGCGCGCCGCCAGCTTTGTCTGCATAGTTCAAGGTCTCGTGGTGGATTACGGAGCGCTATCCGGGTGCTTAGAGGGCTACGGAAACGGTTTACTACAATTCCCCACTGTGACGTCACCGTTTGAAATTTAGCGGAGACTTTTCCCAGCCGCGACCCACACGAAACGCGATGCGAAGTCCACTGAGAAAATATGCCGATGACGACTGTCACCGAAAACAAAAATGGTATAAATGATTTAAAAAGCAGGAAGACTTATAGATGCGTCATTCTTTAGAAGATTAGGCATTTAGGTAACGAAAAGCTAATTTCGAAACATTGACTTTAGATCACTATCTTGTGTTATTCAATATGAAATTCATTTGTTATTTTTGTAGGAAACCCAGTCGAGCTACCACTTGTTTATTTATATAATTAAGAAGTATTGCATAACGCACTTATCATAAAATGAGCGGTAACTATTTCACGGTTTTATTTGTTTGTGATCATCAAAATGTATTTTGTTTTTAATTTGAAATATTAATATTCGCAAGAACATACACAAAACACACAGATGTTTTGTGTAGATTAGAAAATATTCTTGCGAAGGCTGCTTCTCTTGCTGAAGCTTCTTGAAACGCGCCAACTTGTGTGTTTTAAAAGTAATTAAACTGATTTTAAAACACAATATTACTTATTTGGAACCACGTCTGCTTCCTGGGCAACCTGGGGATCTAAAGCGTTGGCCCAAGTTGTCCCTTTGCTAAATCGTTGGTGGTCATTTCCACCGCCAAGGGGCCAAGAGCAACTGGCCAAGCGAACGGCGCTCAGCCGCTGATTAAGGGCCATCGCAGCGTATGGATCGCGGCGCGGGCGATAACGGTCATTAAGTGTCTATGTGTTGTTGAACATGGTCTGTTGTGTTATTCCCCGAGACGGGTAAGAGCATCGGAATCCCCACCCTGGCGCCCAACGTGGGGCTTTTCTTGCTGCTACCCGGGCTTCCCTTACTGCATCCGGCTCGATGGGCTCTTTCGCTGTAGAGCTAGAAGTACACTATCGAGTGCAAGCGCGGAGTGACTAACCACTTTGCGGATGCGTTGTTTCGTGCTCCACTCCATCTTTACAGAAACAGAGCAAAAGATGTATCACGCGAAAATATAGAGTAAAACATTTTCGTGTTCCGAAGCATTTCCTGCGTACCGTTATACAACCGCTATACGACTAACCGTTCTTAAAGACTGAAAATTCGGGCAAATTATTTTTTTTATAAGAAACGAAACTCGCAGTTTTACCTTAATATGTTTAACACCATAAGATCATATGTCTGTTTTGTCATTGCAAATTATTTCTAATCGAGACATTATGAAAAATAGTACATAAAAGACCCTTTCCACCCCTGGCACATAAAAAATTACACATTATTTCTTATTTATTCATTTTCTAACAACATTTTAGGTTTGGCCCAGGCTTCTGTTGCAAGACTCTCCTGAAAACGTGTTGAACGATCTGTATACATAAAAGTGAATATGGTTGGCGGAAGTTTTTAAATAAATGTGTGTATATCTCGTTATACCTTAGACATTAAGGTCGGTTACACTAGATTTCTTTTTCTTTAATTCGTGAAAACATAAATACTTTCGGAACACTGGACGCTGAGGTATTATCATAAAATGAAGCGGACACGGGTGTACGATATTCGTTTTTAATCATAGTTGTTAAAGTTTACTTCGCTAAAACTAAGGTTTTCTCTTTTGAAACCAGTGTGGTAGTGAGGAGATACGAAACAAATGCAGAAATTACACCTAGGACACAAGCGAAAATATTATTTTTTAAAAATAATCTTAAATATGAGATCTTGTAAATATTTGTTTTTAGGACACCCAGATGATATGCTATGCAAACTGTGTTTAGGAATGATGGGAGGAAGGCGTTTTGAAGTTGCTTGACAGTCACAACAATGTCTAATCTTCGGGAGAATGACCATAAAATAAAAAGAAATATCGCACTTTCTTCGGTTTCATCGGGTTTACGAGTTTGCTTATATACCGCATTCAAGACGCGTCGTCTAGTGATGCACAAATAAATACTCGAGGGATTTACGCAAGAAGAGGCAGTTGCGCTCTCCTAAACCAAATGCGCTCGATTCTATTTCATCTGTTCGCTCATACTATAACCACCCACGAAGCGCTTTCACTGAAGATCTGAGTTGGAATGCTCACATCGGTGACATAGTTAATCAAACATCAAGAAGACTTGAATTTCCTTGAAGACATTTTTGCTCAGCACAACGGTGTAAACATAGAAGACGCCGGCATAACATGGTCTCCTCATCAGCACATACCCCATCAACAGATTAGAGCCCATACAAAACAAAGCAGCCCCCTTCAACCATTGTAATTATTGCACAAAAACGAGCATATCAAAGCTACCGCAAAATTCGTGCGTCGTACCGAGTTGCAAGCTGCTTCTTCAGCTGTTTGCCACGCTTCATTCGAAGCAAAAATATCCTGGTGAATCGCGATCGTATCTCGACGAAAACCTCCGCAACGCAGTCAAACACAACTGTCTGAACCAGGCTTTAGTCTTTTTCAAAAGTTTTATTACACCGTGAAATCATTCACACACCATCTATTGCAAGCCTTCCTCATACATTTATTTGCGTCACGATCACTCCTTAGAATTTGTACCTCTATTAAGTCGCACTAAAAATTCAAATACTCTCCTTTTTATTTGTCTGTTGAAAATAGAAACTGGAAGCCTAAAGATAGAGGCACTGTAACTAACCAAATCATATTCCGCGAAACATGGTTGCCTTGGATGTTGTGACGTATAATTTCTTGTGTTCTTTTAAATGACTTTCTCGCCACTGTATGAACTTTAGGGGGGCTGAGGACCTGTCAAGCTGCTTGGACAGCTTTCTTCCTCAGTCCCCACCATGCTTATACATGGTAAATAAAGCTATTATTATTATATTATTACATTGTTTTAGCTATCTCTGTTTCATACTTCGTGTGCAACGCTGTCAAAGCTACTGGCGCGAGCGCGTGGCTTCATCTACGGTTTTGTTTGCGCGAGAACCCGGGCAAATGATCAACGAGATTAAGCCCCATGCTCGCGCCAGTAGCTTTGACAGTTTTGAAGACTGAGTATAAAACAGAATAAAGGGGTGGGCAATTGATCGATTAACTTACCGATTAATCAATTCATGGATTAAGGGTTAATAATAGAACCGGTTAATCAGTAAAATTTTGACGAAGCAAACGAAAGTAAAAATTAAAAGCTTTTATCACGCAGACATGGGAAGGGCAAACTTCGGGTGAAATTTGAACCTATAGTGAACTGTGAGTGCGAGATTTCTAACTCCAGACAAGTGCAGGTTACGCGTGTCCAGGTCATTTCAACGCCGTAATAGTGTAGGATTAGCGCAGCAGAGGCTATTGTGAACAATTGAAGGAGGCCGCTCTTGCCGAAGAATATCAACGAACATTTTTGGCTCATGCATGTGATAGTCCTTGAGCGTGAGTGCCTTCAACTATTCTCAACTGTGTATCGAAGTTGATTAAAAATTGAAATTGTATATTGCGCCTTTTATCACATAATCAGCAGAGACAAACAAAAAAGTAAATTTAACCTAAAAAAAAAACTGAAAGACGTTTACAACTTCCTGTAATCCCGAATTAGAGCGCAGCTCTTGAGGAGGAGGAGAGAAGGGTACGGAGGGGAGGCTATACACCTCCTCCTCATCCGTTCCCTCTTCTCCTTCTCCCGTGCTCCTCTCCTCCTTTCCTCCGCCTCCTCCTCCCTTGAGGTATTTCGATCTTGCGATATCCCGTGCTAAACAATCCGAGAAAGATATATATTGTGGTATTCTCGCTCACCGCTTGTCCGGAGAAAGGAAATATACTTGTCACATCTGGAAGCTCGGCTCTGTCTAAGTTCTGCCGACGCCAGAAAACAGGGCAGCAGGATCAAGGCGGGAGGACGAGACAACGTTAGAGCCAACACTTTGACGAAGTACATGAAACTATCGATGTCATCCTACTTGCTGTCGGCTCTGTCGAAGACTGCTCGGCGTTGTTTTTTTTTTTTTGTTTATTTCCTCAGCATTAGTCTTGAGCGTGCTCCCCCGAGATGACACAGCAGAACAGCGAGTGCACGTCCCTCGGGGCCAATGGGATGTTTTCCTGCATGACTGGTAAGAAGTTCTTGTTTGTCTTGCACGAAATATTCGGTGGGTGCCCTAGGCGGGAGATACAGAGCTACCACGAGCAAGCTGGTGTCGACCTTGGCGGAACACACTTTACCAACTTCGTCTGACGTGCCACAGAGATCGATGTGTACAGCACAGACCCGTACCAATGTAGATGGCCGCTTGGACAACGAGTGCACCACGTTCTGATACGTGCCTCTCTGCGATTTATGAATAATGAGATCAGTTGCCTGCACAACGGGTAGCTGGCATCTCCCCTCCGCCTCCTCCCTCCTCCGTGAGACGCTTCCCATAATGAAACGCGCGGGATCCTCGTGACGTCACGTGTGACGTCATTAACTACTCGCATCATCGGACGTTTCCTATAATGCACTGCGCGGTTATGCCGACGGCGACGCCGACGCCGCTCAAGCTGCAAACGGGCGCCTAAGCGCTCTGAAATATGATGCGTAGAAATGACTGATACCGATTAATTAATCGATTAAAGGGGTCGATTTATCGGATTCTCAATCGACGCCCGGCCCTAGTTTTTGTGAATGTTAGAGTTCTGTTCAGATGAAACAGCAGCAGACGCCGTCAGGTTCCGTCCAGAAGGAACGATAGCAGGCCCTGTAGAGTTCCATTGATACCGTCGTTCCGTCCCGAGTGCCCAGTAGTCAATCAATATTGTTCTTTTCCGTCAAAGTTAGACTGACAATAACAAGCTCTCGGTAAATTTTTGGGGAAGCCAAGGGTGCTTTTTTTTCGTGATAATTTACATGATGGAGCCACAATACCAGGTTCTTACTATGCAAAACTTATTACAAAATACGGCACTGCAATCAAGAAGCAATGTTGTGGAAATTTGAGAGAGTGAGTGCTCCTTCATTGGGACAACGCACCGAACTTCAGGACTTGCGTTACAATGGTTGGCATTCCTAAATATATCTTTGGAAATGATATCCGTCGCATTTACTGTATCTTGGTCCCAGTCACTACGGAGTCTTTTAAAAATAAAGGAGTACAAAAGCATTATAGTGCCACGGGAGGAATATTTTCAAGCACTCGAAAAATGGTTAAAGTGCAGGCGAGCTGGTGTAAGTTATACATGATGATTGAAACCTAAGACTGTGGTTTGAAAAACGCAAAATCATGAAGGAGGAAGAAATAGGAACACACAACGTCTCAAGCTCGGGATCCGGACATATCGGTGTAGGGCGTTTTGGTGCTGTCTTTTCGGTGCACGGACTTTTCGGTGCATGGAATTTTCGGTGCACGGACGTTTCGGTGCACGGACATTTCAGTGCACGGTCATTCAAAATCGCGAATTGTTTTTCTTTTTTTTTTCTTTCTAAAAGTAACTAGCACTATTTTAGCAAGAAATTAGTTTTTTCGCACATTATAAATGTGCAGACTTGGTCACTCATTTACGGTCACTGACCTCATATGCGACTTAAGTAACATTGTTAGGCGCAGCACCATCCTACGGGAGGACTGGTTACGTGGGACGTTATGTTTCGTTTGCCCGTGTCTCTTTTCCAACGTACGCACTATACAGATCACATCGTGTTTAGGTGTTGGGACGATAGAGGCGTTCTCGGCGCATTCTGTAAAGGTGTGGGCTTTATTACTGGTAATCTGTGCAGGGAAGGCCCCAACAGCAAGAAGCTTGAGATTGTTGAAAATTACCCGGGACATGTGATGCGACTAGTGCGTACGGTAAAAAAGAGACACCGACAAACGAACCCTAACGTCCAACGTCTCCAATCCTCACGCAGGATGGTACTGCGCGTAACAAAGTCCCTTAGGTCTTATATCAGTAAGTGGTCGTAAATCTATAACCAAGTCTAGAAAATTATAAAGTGCAAAAAAAATTGTCTAGCTATAATAGTGCTTATTATTTATTTATTTATTTATTTATTCATATTACCCCTAAAGGCCCTCGTGAGAGGGTATTACATAGGGGGGGTACATAAATCGTTCCAACAGGAAGTAGTGCACAGTGAACAACATATGAGAAAACTAGAAAACAATCGATACACTTAGTAATAAAAAGAAAATAAAGGATACACTCAAAAACGAATAAAAAAACATACACTCACTCATCACACTGCAATAAAGCTGAGCCAAAGCAAAAACAAAATAGTACACATTTGCTCTACACGTTCCGGAAAAGAGAAAACAACAATGCAAAACAGCTAAAGTTAGATGGCATCAGTATTTTGAATTTGTTCTTGAAACTTCGTAATGTCTTTTTCTGAGGCAATGTGCGATGGTAGATTATTCCAATCGATTGTGGTACGTGGAATGAATTTGGAAAATTCATTCTACTTTTAGAAAAGACTAAAAAAGTCGTGATTTTTATTGGCCGTGCACCGAAATGTCCGTGCACCGAAAAGTCCATGCACCGAAATGTCCGCGCCCCGAAAAGTCCGTGCACCGAAAAGTCCGCATCGAAACGTCCTACACCCCCCGAGAAGCCCTAGACCCCTCAAACTCAGCTAAAAAACGTATTGCCTCTACGCCCTATATTCCCCACCCCCGAACGTCACTCCCACCACAACGGATGATCACCAAACCGCAAACAATACATAAAAACAAAAGGGAAGTGTGCCCTATCGTTTCCGTCTTCACCCAGTAGATCGGGTCCAAAATAAACAGAAACACAAGGTCGTCACCACCGCACCCGGAAGGACTTCGAAATGAACAATGCATCACTGGGAAACACACATGGACCATTTCTAACTTTAGTCGCCTTCCCCCCCCCCCCCCCCCCTCCTTCCCCTGAACTAAGCCATGAATCACACACAGTCGTCATCAATGCCCCCCCCCCCCCCCCCCCCCCCGATTATGATCCGGAACCGAACATGGCCAAGCCAGAGCCTTTTATATTGGAAGAGTTCGGCGGATGGGAGGGGCTTACGGCCCGCTAGGTTTAGCGGATTCAGCGGGTTCCGCTCCCGCCATGATGTGCCTTCCGGCAAGTGGGTCCCCATTGACGTGCGATGTATATATACGCGTGTAGGTTTTGCCGTTCGGGCCTTTGTTGCCGTGAGGAGTAAGTCGGAAAAGAACAATTTTGTGATTTGGTGCTTTATTCATGTAAAAATTAGCAAACAAACCGCCCATTTACGAACGGCACTCATTTATAAATGGGGAATCGCTCAAAAACGCCCGACGTCCAATACAGCTCAGCGGCCTTGTGCGCATTTTTCATTGGGTAAGTTCGATTCTCTGGATCGCACTCCGACTGTTTACCACATCAAAAGGTTTGTGCACCGTTGTGCGGAATGCGGCGAACCGATCGTGATTTTCCGCCGTGCTTCTTCACCTGCCACTCTTTTAAATTTTTTTTGTCTGACATTGGTTTGGTTTGCTGTGAAGAAGCAGCGTGGGCATCGCGTTGTGCGTGAGGTGTTTGGGATCGATAATCGTATTCGAATCCACTGTCTGCGAAGTGCACCTAAATACAAAAAAAACAAAAAAAGAAATGACAAGTAAGTATTTATTACGCGTATAAAAAAGATAATAATAAAGGTATCGCTAGCAAAACAAAAGCGCTTGCGAGACGGCGAAGCAGAGCTACGAGGCCGCTTCTAAAGCCTCGAGCGTAGAGAAAGCTACGAGAGCGAGCTGCATGCTTTGAACGTGCCGACGAAGTGCGTGCGCTCGTACAGTACACGCGTCGTTCAGCGCGACGTGCACGAGCTTGCAGCGATCGGCCCCGCTCGCACTTATACTGAACTATAGTATAGACAATTCAAAGTTCGCAAGCTAGGCCGCTCGCAAGTATCAGGTCTTGCGCGGCAGGAAACGGCTTCATGATCAACGGGCACTCACCTGACGGTGCCGCGTGAAGTCGCTGCACAGTTTTAGTCAAAATAAAACGCGTTTAACTCACAAAATAAATAAATGATAATATTACCTCGCACTATCGAGAACTCGAAGTCGGCTTCCACTTAGCCCTCCTTGTTTTTGCCTCCCGGATCTTGTGCCTTGCACGGTTTTCTTTTCCTTGCGGGAACCGGTACATCCTGAAGCCTTTTTTCGCGCTGTTCGAGCACCCAACGGCACTACAGCACCCCATCACATTTTCTTCTAACGTCTCGCGCAGCGCAGAACGATTATTTTCACCGTCGTCTCTCGCTCTACCCTAGTCAGACGGCTGCCGGTTTGAGACGACAAGGCACATCATGGCGGGCGACGAGACTCGGAATGAGATGCGCACAGTTGTCAGACTGTTCGATCAGTGCTGCCATACTGGCGGTTGGATCAATAGACCGCCGAACTCTCCCAGTATAAAAGGCTCTGGGCCAAGCAACTCTGCGAAGCAGCCCTGCCCACTTCTAACTTCTTCATCCTCACAAGCTTTTTACAGTCGAAGAAACGTTTTGGACCCGCTTCCAAGTGGCAGTGATGCGTGGCTGATGCCATTTCCCCGTGTTTTTATGGAAACGAAAGGGCACGCTTCCCTTTGGTTTTTTATGCATTGTTCGCGGTTCAGTGCATCGTGGTTCTGGTGTATTGTTTGTGGTTCGGTAATCATCGGTTGCGGTGGCGGTGACGTTCGGGGGAGGGTCATGTATAATTTCGAGCAATGTTTCTGCACGTATTCAAGTTTAGGCCGACGTATAGGACGGCTTCAAGGACGGCGTCTAGAATGACGTCGACGACGACCTCTCGGACGACCTCAAAGACGACGTCGAGGATGGCGACTAGAATTACTTCTAGGACGACCTCTAGGATCACCTCAAATACGACGTCTAGGACGAAGTTGAGAACGACGCTTGGAAGACGGCGTCTAGGACAACTTCGAGAACGATGCCTAGAGGACAACACTTAAAGGGGTACTCCGCCGATTTTTCAGCTACCTCAACTAACTATATTTTCTGACTCCCCGGCCTTTACCCTTTCTGGTATTTAGTATCGTGAAATTCATAATAGTTATTGCGAAATCGGCAAATGAAAATGATGCAAAAACAAACATTCAAATATACCCGCCCTTTTCAGGGCCGTGACGTCAGTGGAAGGCAAGCTTGCCAGTCGGGCGAGCAGTCCAAAAAATAGAATATGCCAATCATTTGTTCCGTGCTGGAGCGCGGGGACTGGAGCGAGCTTCCAAAGCATTCATTTTACACCATAAAACTGCTTCGAATCAGTTGGGAACGAATTCTACAGTCCAAAGAGTGAACCCCTGCACTCCCACTGACGTCACTTTTTCATTGTTGCCAGTAGAGACTTTCAGTTTGAAAAACACGGTGAGGACCAAAAGTGTAAATTCAATAACTTCGTGAAAAAAAAATGATTTGACCTAATATTTGGGATACTATTTTGGCGATGTTGTTTGGCGAGTTTAGAAAAAATTCAAGCAAATCGGGGACCATGAAGAAATCGGCGGAGTACCCCTTTAAGGAGGCTGCGGCGTATTTGCGTGGGCGGCCACGTTTGCCTGCGGAAGCCGCCGTAGATGTAAACCTACTGCCGATGTCGAGGCCGTAGATGTAGACGCGGTCCCCTCAGAGTCCATCGCACGAAGCACACAACGAGCACAGATAAAGTCCGAAGCGCATCTTTTGAAAATGGCGCCCCGGCGGTGACATCACGCTGTCGACGCATGATGACGCTTGACGACATCACGCTGATGACGTATTTTTATAGCCATCTTTCTGGCACAATGACTACGACGCTTGTTATTAACGTAATGTGACAAGTGATGTCGTCCTAGTGGACTAGGACGACCGCAAGGACAACGCCATGGTAATGAGACAAGAAGGGTCGCCCATTGAGCGGCGCGTGCCGCTCAATCTTATTTTCGTTAGTTTTTCTTCGACGTTTTTTCGCTCAACGGGACCAGTAAGGCTTTCGCTTTTAAAAAAAAAAAAAGAACACCTGCGTGAGACATTATTTTTAATGGGTATCAGGGATGGAACTGCTGCGACAATTGAGCCATTGTGTACCTAGTGACATTTCATGTGCCACACTGATACAAAAGTATTAACAACAACGAAATTGCTCTAAGGTGCGCCAAAACTGAAATTATAAACGAGCCTTCTCGAAATTAGCCATGTCACCGTTTTTGTTGGCAACACTGACCTCGGACAGTCCGGCAGAAATGAACGTTGGGGAATCCAAATCCGAAGCTCTGTGTTTGAAGGCCGGTGCCATGGTTATACTTTGGTTCAGCTTAAAACAGTTGTTACAGCATTCTCATTGCGATGCTTCTGGTACCAGACCTCTTTGAAGCCATTCGCAGTCGCCCTGTTTTATCTAAGTGAGGGGTAGCCAGGCTGGCCTGGCCTAAGAGCCGCGAACAAAACCACGGAACTTCTAAGAGCCGCGGGGGTGGGCAAACAACTTTTGTTCGGAGTTTGACTGTACGTATGGGGGCACAAAGCTATACGACTGTACGTATGGGAGTACAAGGCTGTCAAACCGTGAGCTGCAGTGTGCTTTATTCTGAAATCCTATCTTTTTTTTTTTTTTCCTGGGGAAACGCGGAAAGGGGCGAAGAGGGGGGGGGGGTCCATTTACGAGGTATCCGCGAGCCGCACTTGGACCAGCAAAGAGCCGCATGCGGCTCGCGAGCCGTGGTTTGGCCACCTCTGATCTAAGTCCACAGGCAGATGATGCTACAAGCGAGAGCTCCGGAATTTCAGCTTCCCTGCCAAGAACGCACGCTCGTGCAGTGCAAACATTGTTCAAGGCCACATGCTGCGCTTGTAACATCGGCTGCGTCTGCCGCCGTTACTGTGTGCTTTTCTGGAGTGTAAGAGTCACTTCCTCTGAATAGGGGAGCAAACAGAATCGCCATATTGCGGTAAACTCAAATCTATTTAAGTTGGCGCACCTCCCTATTGGCTGTGCTTGCGTGACTATAGACGTGTCCACTGTTTACAAAAGTCACAGTCCACTCGTGCAAAATCACAGTCCAGCCAGCACTCGCTTGCAATTGCACCCAGCCAGAAACTGCGCGTGCATAACACACAAAAAGCAATGAACGCGCTTTAATACGTTTTTATGGAAAGGTGTTTTTCAAGCCCACGGCCCATGTTGGCCTGCCTTTGAGGCCCAGACGCAGAAAACTTGGGAACATAACAAAGGCGAGCGAGCAGTGTCGGAACAAGGTCCGAGCTAAAGTCTGTTTCTACCTGTATGTTTACATTTACTTCTTTCCAAGTCGGTTCCATAACCTGTCACACCGTCGTGCAGTTTTGCTTTATATTATTTGTCTAATTTTTATGTAATTTCGTAAAAAAATTTTCGAATAAAATGTTAATAGAAACTACTGTTAAGTTCACATTGAGTTATCTACATGTCCTGTTTCCTTGAGTTTTGAAAACCAGGTGACATTTAGCCTCTAGTTTAATTATTAAAACTGGTATGCTGCTCTCAACTTGCTCCAAGATCTCGTTTTCGCTGCTGCCAGCCTACTCCAAACTGTAGTTTTTTCTGCTCCCAAGATTGCTCCAAAACTGCTTTGCCCAGTTCCATCCCTGGGGTATATGAAGGTAATCGAGGCCGGAGATGAGTGGTCGGTAGAGGTTGGGCAAACGTTTTTTTTGGAATCAGTACAAATGTTATAGGATTGTTGGGAACGAGCTATATGTACATTTTGACTTTGGGCCCGTTCAATTCACACGCACGGCACCTTGCGACTTCTCTCCCAGAAGAGCGGCAATCCGCGAATGCGGATTGCCGCACGAAGAACCGGGCCCGAACGAACGTTCAGAATGCAAAACTTATGCTCTCGCCATCTATGTTTTCGCAAGAGCACTGACCTACGACCAAAACTAGAGCCCTGCTGTTCGACATGACAGACATCAATGCGAGATAGTGCGGTCGCTGCAATGTTTATATTTGCGATGACCTAAACAGCTCGATGGTCACTGAGATCTTTACAGACGACGTATGTTTCCGCCACACGCAGACAACAAAACAACTTGTAAGAATTAACAAAAGCGGAACAATTTATCGAGTATTAATTAACTGTTTACACACAAGAAAACGCTCTCGGTACATAGATGGGCATATGCTTGATCAGTTTTAAGCGTGAACCATTGAAAAGATAAACTAGCCCGTTGGAACCTCCACCAATACGTTCCGCAACACCTTCGATTTTGATCCCTGGGTGCATACAGCTGGTTCAGTTTTCAATCCTAATGTGATGAAATCGAAATCATTCTCGAAAGAAAAAAAAGGAAAAAAAAAAAAACGTGGGTAAAAATAACAGGTGTAGTGAAATGTTAAGCACAGCGATTTGACCGAAGTCTGGGTTAAATTGTCCATGCGCGTTTTTCTCGGTTGCGCATAGCGGTTCTTTTGGGGAGCTTAATCGACAAATGCTGTTCATTCGTGAGTTCGCAATGGGCTATATTTTGGCCATGACGTTTCATCCGTACACAGGTGAGAGAGATCTAGCGACCGCTGCTGCATGCGATTTTCCCGAGCTTTTCTTTACTCGCGGGTAGATTTCAGCGACTGTACGGCAACAATAGAACTCAATGCGGAGCGCAAGTTTGTCTGCTTCTTGCAAAGGGGTTGCGAGGATGTCAGAACGTCGAGCTCTTATTGGTTGATTGAAAAAAAGTGGGTAGGCCTAAAGGCATCTAGCATTGATGTCTACCCACCATCCTTCCAAGCGAAACCAATCAGAACTCGACATCGTTCCCAAGTCACCACAACTCCTCTGGAAGAAGCAGGCGACTCGCTCTCCGCATATTTGCAAACGTATGAGTTGTCGATTTCTCCCTTCATAAAATAGCAGAAAGTCACAATTCAAGTTCGACTTAGATCCCGCCTCTTGCGGGTCGCAATTCCTAAGAACATGTTTCTTTTAATTCACTTTCTTTTTTTCGGTTTCGCTTCGTGCGAATGGCGGGCTTCAGTAGCAGACGAAACCCGATCGTCTGCTCTCGCCAGCCCTCGCACGTCGCACGACCGGTGCATGACGGGATCGCATTCCGGCGCAGGCTCGATTCTCTCGGTGTAGCGACTGCATGCACGCGTGGAGTGCCGGTGCCGAAACGAACTCGTAGAGATCAGGCACTCGTGGAGTGCCGGCCGGTGCGAGCACGATCAGTGACGGAAAGTAGGCTCAAAATTTCGTAATCGTCGGAGTTGTGGTGGCAGTTGACTTTAGCCACGGCGAGCACGGATGTGCTTTGAAGCTTATTGCAGACGGAGCGAAAATGTCCACGCCGACCGCAGCGGAAGCAGCGCTGATCTCGCGCCGGGCAGCACGATGACGAAGCACGATGCTGGCGGTAGCCGCAGCGGAAGCAGAACGACGAAGAATTGGGCGATCCGCAGGGGTGCTTAGTGCTGACAAAGCGACCGCGGTCATGATATAGTTGCCCTTGGCCGGCGGTCCGGGAGGAGCGTGAAACAGCTGGGTCACGGCGCGGCGGTGGACGGTGGCTCGCTGGCGGGGATGGCTGACGAGGAGAAGACGAGCGAGGCTGCGATGGCATAGCCCGACGCTTATTGTCGTTTGAAGTTGCTCGCTGAACTTCGCTAGAAGTGAACTCTCGGACTTCCTGAGCCGCTTTTTCGAGCTGCTGCGCTAAGAGCACGGCACGCGAAAACGGGAGTGCCGAAACTTCGAGAAGAAGGCGCTCTCGAAGGCGCTGTGAAACGATGCCTTCTGAAAAAAAAATTAGCCTCTCCACTCTCGTGAAGAAGGAAGTCCAGCGAAGCTGTACTATGGTGGCAATGAAGTAATGACCGGCCGCAAGTCGGCAAGCCAGAGTGGAAAGGCTCGAAAGGTTGCGCCATCAATGAGCGCGACGGTGGCAAGCGGACAACCGGGAAACACAACACTCTGGACAGCTACCGCCATCTATGAGCGACGGCGACAACCAGAGTTTTGTGTCGACATTTCTTTGCTGGGGACACGATCCTGGGGATTGTGTCCCCCGCAAATTGCAGCTCCGTTGTAAAAACTGGTCGCGGAGAGAGTCCTCGAGGGCGGCAAATGAGCAAAGCGTCACGATTTGTCGTAGTGAGGCAACGTAGTCGAGGACACACTCTTAGAAAAAAGGGTCAGTATAGTCCTCCCTAAAGGGAGGAACGCTCTTGACAGATATGTTCCTTCAGAAAGGGAGGAACTTTCGTCCCTTAAGCAGGGGAGCAAAAGTTCCTCCGTGGACCGCATCTCATTATGGCGGCTACGAATCGAGCAAATCGAGCTCGATAAGGCTTAACGAGGACACTAAGTCTATTGTACGAAGCGAGAGGAGCAGCAAATAAAAACATAACACGAGCTTTCCGCGAACTGTATTTATTTCCGAAGTTTCTTTACCCCTGCAGGTAAAGAAACTTACGTTTCGAAAGCATGCAGTCACTCAGTCTTCTCATCGTCAGCACTGCGATGTTCAACGGAGACAACCGGCACCCAGTTCGCGCACTTTGTCTTACCTTTGCTATTCCTCGAGCCACAATTCCTTCGTCAACCGTTGCGTCAACCGCACATCACGGAGGAGTGAAAATCATTCACCCGCAAAACAAAAAGCCGCTCTCAAAAAAAAAAAAAAAAAAAAAGCAAATCCGAAGCAACCTCTTGGCTTATCTCAGCATGGTAACACGAAATTATGGCGTAGCCGCGTAGCGTAAAACGGATGTTAAATCGCTTGCCACCAGATGGCAGGGTCAAGCAAAGTAATCCCAAGTAGCTAGGCTAGGTGGCGCTAGGTACCGCCCAATTCATGATTTACAAAAGAAATATTTCTTTTTTTCTTATGGTACAATTGCTTTGATTCGGGAAACTCTAACACATGTAGACACGTTACGCACACTACAAGCATCAGGTGAACATTTATTGAGCGCATACACAGGCATCGCACATACAAACATCAATACAACAGCACACTACGCCGATCACTACTCCCGAGCCCTGCGTTTCCGTCTTTTATACTGGCCGTTTTGAACGTACGGAATTTTTCGGTGACTCCCTAAGCAATAAAAATATTCCGAACATGTTCATTTTTTTTCCAGCAATGTCAAACATCTGAGAATATTTTTAATGGCTCAGGGGATGAATCTCTTGTTAAAAAGAAAACGCTCGATCATGCCGTAATTATTTGAAAGCCAATAAATCGAGCCGCTCCCAAGTCATAAGTTTGTTTTCCCGCACGGCCCTTCGTATCCAGTATTTATATTGTGTTTGTTTTTCTATTTGTGGTGTTCGCGCACGGCTGCAATTGCCGTCTTGAATTAATTTTTGTAGAGCGGATTTTCACTCAGCTGGAAGTGATGCCTCACGGGCAGAGAAATCGCTTTTCGATCAACTTGAATGCTGTCAAAGCCGCGACTTGCGGCAACTGTTAAGTGTACGGAGCTACGCCGTTGCGAGCTCGAAAACTCCTAGTGCTCATCCCAGCGCGCCACTTGGAGGGCAGTTTCTACAGGAACCGTAGTATATTTAAACAGTAAAATAAAGGAAAGCGTTTTTTTTCAATTTTACCTGTTTTTTTATGCTAAACTTCCATTGTAAATAAATATACGTACTTTCCGTCATAGTTTCGTACTGTTCAGTCTATTCCCCGGAGCGCAATCGCTCTCGGGGACCGACAGTCACATTGGCCACTGTACGATAGGAGCTTACCGTTCAGACCAGCGTTCCAACATGACTATCCACACGTCGATCGACTGCACCTAATCCCTCAAGTGGTTTTAAACTCTTTAATGTAAAGCGGAATGCCATCCTGCGACACCCGCCTCCCTCCGATCACGGCCCGACCAGCGGCATCAATGCCCGACAGTTTCCGTCAACTCACCTTGTTGTTACACCACTGATACGCGAACACACGGTCACATCGGCGATAATTCCAGTCTTCTGTTCACAACCCACAACACTGCCATCACGATGTCGCTGACACGCAGAAATACAGAACCACGTTGACGACGTTGCTGACACGCAGAAATACAGAATCACGTTGAACGCCGGTTGGCACTGGGCACGGGACAACAGAACCGAACTCAGCACAGAAGGCACCCAGGCAGCCGGCAGGAAAAAATGCCTGCCCTGGACGCAGTTCCCGCGATTTTCATAACGTCGAAAACGTCGACACTGTTCCTCGTGGTTTCGCTGCTGTAGTTCCGCGTGTTTCCCGCAAATCGGAGACGGCCGTCTTACCCAGTGTATGTAGCGCTGCTGGCACTGCTAGGGAACTTCGCTGTTTCTAGCGGCTTCGTTAGCTCGTTTGATAAAATCAGTGGTAAAAACGTCAATGCAACCGAAATGTTCTGCACGTTTGGACTAGAAGACAGAATTACAGGCGGCCTTCGCTGCCGCTGAAGCTCAATCAACTCAACATTAATTTATTAAACAACGTGCGCGATGTGCTCGAAAAACGAAACCGAAAAAAACAATAATAAAAACCCCGCTCCTTTCGGATTCGAACCTTCCACCATTAGGTCAGTAGCGCGATGTTTTACCCCTGCGCCACCTGAACGAGGAGGAACTCGCCCTCCTCCTTTTATCTGAACTTTCGTTCCTCCCTTCTCTGGGCAACTTGTCCGCAACAAGGAGGAACAGTCGCTGTTGCTACCTTTCTCCTCCTTTTTTTTCTTAGAGTGCAGACTCGCCTGGTTGCTGGACGCGACGACGGGACCTGTAACGTTCGACGACGACATTGCTCGCAGAAGCGAAGTGCTGTGTTAAAACAGCAACGGACTGGTCGTACGAGGAGAGTGCCGGAGAAGCACTATTATGACCGGTCCCCATATTCCTGTGGGAAGCTCGTCGAACCATTTTCCCAGTCTTTAGTGCCACTTTGGGGTACGGATCAGCCCAGCCTTAGCCGAACGCTCAGGGCCTGGCCAGTCTGCTGGCATCAGTCGCTTCAGAGAAGCGCCATCCAAGGACTCCTCTTCATCACGTGTCAACCCTTTTGACTTTCACCTGCGGCTGGCGCCAAGGCGGCGGAACGACAATCTGTGTTTCTGGCCTTCCGGGTGTTTATCCGTCACGGTGGCGGGAGGGGAATTAAACGGCGCCGGATGTCTGCTGGAAAACAATCCAGGGATCGTCCAGCAGCCAATTTGCAGACCTTGGAACTGTTTCCCACCTCATTATAGGATTCGAGTGTGTAAGATAATCGTCGTCTGGCCATTCCCAAACGTTAAGCTCTCTTTGGGGGAGAGCTCCTGTGGTCCGATTGCCGTCGGTCACTTCAGGAGAAGCACCGCCCACGGAATCCTCCTCTCCCTCAGGTGTCCACAAAAACCCCGACCGTTCAAGGGATGGTCGTTTTCGATCAGATAACTTGCCATGAAATAAACCTGTTGAGTTTTCCCGATCTCTTTCCCCGACAGACTGGCTCTGACGTTGTTCGTGAGAAAGGTTGGAAGCCAGCGGGATGGCCATGCCACCCGAGCAACCAGGCTGGGAGTTGACACCTAACAGCTGGATGGCAGCGCTGGGATACGTAACAACGCAGATCAAGACCTCCGCCCCCCCCCCCCCCCTCCCCGACTTCAGCAACCGATTACCACCCATATGGGTTAGTGTTCGGCTTTTGTCCCTAGAGACACCACCAGGCTTTCGCTACAATTAATTGTTTTGTTAGACGAATCGGGTGCTTGGCACTGTTCTGAGGCATTCGTTTTAATTTAACGTGTCACGACCGTAACAAGGCCAACATTCAGGGCAATCACGAACCTCAGTTCGTTAGGCAAGGCAGATCTCGTTCTGATTCGTGAGGAACTGGGTGTGAAGGGGGTGAGAAACAAAACAAAGGAGCTCATCGCTGATGCCATAAGAGCCACGAAAGCAGATTCGACCAAGCTTGCGGAGAGTTGAAACTTAGCTACGGACAGACAAAGAGTGAAGCTCGATGAGAAGGAACGAAGTAACCGCATTAGTCGCGAGGAGCTAGAGAAGACACAGCAATAGGTCGAGCTCCAAAAACTAGATTTCGAGTTTTAAAAAAATGTCAAACGGAGGGCGGAAATGGAGCGGGCTCGGGCGGCGGAGACAGGATATTCTACAAAATGAAAAAAAAAAATTATGCAGCCATATAAGGTAGGAGAGGACATTGGCCTTTTTTGGTGAATCTCAAACGCACTTGTGAAAAGGTAGCATTCGCTCACAAAACCTTGCCGCAGAGACTGCTAACCCTGTTGCCGTGTCGAGCAGCCGACGTCGTAGCGCGGCTGTCAAAGGAGGACGCTGAGAGCTACGACGTGGTGGAGTCGAATCTCCTTAAGAGATACCATCTCTCCACGAAGGCGTTCCGGCTGCGCTTTCGACAGGCCAAGAAGGGCAAGGAGGATTCATACCTTGAGTTTACGCATGACCTAAGGGCCATTCTCATCGAATGGCTAAAGAGTGCTCAAGTGTTCGAAAATCTCGAGAGCGTGGTGGAGTGCTTCTGCTTGGAGCTGTTTTACCGCGCTATTCCGGAGCACACGCGACTCTGGATCCTCGATCAGAGGAAAGTAAAAACGTCCCAGAGGGCAGCAGAGCTGGCAGAGGAGCACGCGGTACGCAGAGACCTTCGCGAGGAGGACTGCTATGGCTCGGGTCGCAGGGACATAGAGCCAAAAGGCTATCTGCGAAAAGGGAAATTCGGAGAAGAAGACCTCACAAAGAAGGCTGCGCCCGAAGCCAAAGGTAGCAAAAGGAGGGGTCGTCCTAAGGAGGACGATCAAGGGATCATGAAGACTTCGGGCACAAAGCCTGAACAAAAGAGGGCGTTCGAATCCAAGAGGTCAATGGTGTGCTTCATGTGCAGGAAACCGCGGCATATCACAGCCGGCTGTGTGGCTCCCAAAGCTCATGTTTTCCTACATAAGCGAGAATGAGGAAAACATGAGGCTGCTGGAGCCGTACTTGAGCGACCTGGCGGTAAACGGGAAGGTGTGCAGGGTGCTCCGAGACTCAGCTGCCACAATAGACGTTATCCACTGAGCCTACGTTGGCAATAACGGGTATACTGGTGGTTGTGCGTGGATCAGTCAGGTGGTCGAGGAGCAGAGTGTGTGCCTCCAGTCGCCCGAGTTCGCATAGGGTCAGGGTTCGGTACGTTCCACACTGAGGCTGCGGTGTCCGGCACCCTGCCGCTTCAGTACTTCTACCTCTTCTCTAACAAACATGATCAGATGCTTCAAAAGAAGGGCCTTAGCTTTTCGGTGGGTTCTGTTTAAGCTCTTAGTCGCTCTAAGGCACGGGACCTCGCTACAAAATTGCAGTGCGACTCGGAGTGCTTGGATTCAGCGGAGACGGCGTGTAAAGAAGTTACCGACGAAAAAACAACGGATCAGGGGACAGTACTCAGGCACCTGTAAGAGAGACTAATCCCGAGATCGCGGAGGCTGAGCCAAGCGCGTCGTAAGATGCTTAGCATCCCGCAGGGGAGCTGGAGCCAGAGGAAATCAAACTGGCACCTGCGTCAGCTTAAGTTCCGACGCCTTTGAGCGTCGAGCGACCAACTTTGATCGCAGAGCAAGAGTGGGATCATTCGCTTCAAAACTTGAATGAGGGTTGCTATGAAGGCCTAGCTCGGAAGAAAGTTACGTTCCACAAGCGGTCGGGTGTTCTGTACCGAAAGTGCCGAGACCGTAAAAGGGTGAAATTTGATCAACTCGTCGTGCCAAGTAGGTATTGATGAGACGAACTACACATGTCCCACGGCAGGTCGCGTTTGGCCATTTGAGGATCAAAAAGGCGAAGACACGCTTCTGCAGGAATTATACTGAGCTGGTGCGTGGGCAAGCCCCAGGATAACTGGAAAGCACCCATGAAGCGGGTTCTAATAATCACAGAGCCGTTTAGGTGGCTTGTGATTGACGCCGTGGGACCGCTTCCGTTGTCTGAGTCGGGATACCGATATATCCTCACAATGCTGTGTACAGCAACCAACTTTCCGGAGGCAGTCCCGCTTCAGAATTTCAGCTCTCTTGCAATCGTTGACGCGTTGTTGTCGGTATTCGCTCCCACAGGTTTTCCTTCTGAGATCCAGGGCTACCTGGGAAGTTCGTTCACAAACGCGCTAACCACCACCTTCTTCGAGAAATGTGGGATTCGCATTATCCACAGCTCGGTGTGCCATCCTCAAAGTAACAGTGAGGACAAATGGCACTCGGTGCTCAAGCGTGTCTTGAGAGCCCTGTGCTTTGAGTGCAAATGGGACTGGGAGTCGTGCTTGCCTGCAATAATGTTCCTGCTCCGAACAATGCCTCACGATGCAAGCGCATTCAGCCCGGCAGAGCTAGTGTATGTCTGCACGTTGAGATCGCCCCTACAGATGGTTCGGGAGACCTGGGCGGACCGGGGGAGGACCCAATGGTTCTAAAGTATGTTTTGCAGCTACTCAAACAACTACACGGCGCAAGGCGGGTAGTTGGCGACAACATGAAGGCAGCTCAGACGAACTCAAAAGCCTATTGCGACAAAACCGCTAAAATTCGCGGATATGAGCCAAAGGATCAGGTCATGCTCATGAGACCGTCGAAAAAAATATCGTTTAGAGGTTCAGTGGGAGGGATCCGCTGAGGTCACGGAAAACCTCTTCAAGACTAACTATGTGATGAAACTGCTTCGAAGGCGTAAAGAATTAAGAACTTACCATACCAACCCAATGAAACCTTACCGGCAACGCGAGGTAGTGGTGAAGATGACTCTAATCGCACATGAGGAAGTGGACACAGAGGCCTATACTGGCTGAAGGAGGCGGCAAAAATAGCGGTCGAGGGTATGTTGTATGAAGTAGTAATAAAGGGGGACCTGCAACCCGATCAGGTTAAAGAGCTGGCCTGCGACGTTGCCGGGAGGAGATTTGCCATTGAGACAGACCACTTCTCTTTCACCTGGCTGAGAAACATGTCGCCCAAAAATGGTCGTCTCTTCCGCTGGAGACAAGCGGTGCAACAATATTCGTTTGACATTAGGTGCAATCGGGGTAAACTGCCACAAACGCCGACAACTTGAGCCGCTGCTCCTAGGCTGATGGAATCGATTTTATAGATTTCCCTCTTATGCGGAAAGTCTATTTGTGCGCCGGCAAAATTGTTAGTAAAGCACTGATATTATGTTTTAATGAGTATTCCTAGTTGTTTCAGTGTTGGCTGTGTATTTACGTTAATTATTTTGGGGTTTCTTTTCACGGTAGTCCTAGTGTATTGCTTTTGTAATTCGTTTAGTTCCGAGCCATGGCAATGTTGAAATTTGTTTCGCTTTTGTTAGGAACGTTTTTGTGTTATGCCTGGTTTGTCTCGGGGGATGGGCCGGGCAATCGCCTTCTGATTTGAGGTTGTCGACAAGGAAGTCTTGTCCATCATTGGTGTTGAATAGTCCCAAGGCAAGGCAGATGCATGACTGAAAGTGGCTGGGATTACAGCGTCACCCTCCCAGTGTCGTCGACTGAACGACCTTCGGCCCAGCGGCTGCTGAACGACTCCACCTTAGGATCGACTTCGGGCGGCGGAGGGGCTGTTATGACCCGTCCCCAACTCCCTGTGTTTGTGAGTGCGTGGGAAGCTCGTCAAAAAATTTTCCCAGTCGTTAGGACCACTTTGGGGATAGAATAACCCAGGCTTAGCCAAACGCTCGGCAGTCTGCTGGCGTCAGTCGCTTTAGGGAAGCGCCACCCAAGGACTCCTCTCCGTCACGTGTCAACCCTTCTTACCTCTACCAGCGGCTGACGCCGAGGTGGCGGAAAGCGACAATGTGTGTTTCTGGCCTTCAGGGTGTTTATCCCTAATAGTGGCGGGAGGGGGATTAAACGGAGCAGGCTGTCTGCTGGGAAACAATCCAGGGATCATGCAGCAGCCAATTTGCAGACCTTGGAACTGTTCCCCACCCCATTATAGGATTCGAGTGTGAGGGATAATCGTCGTCTTGCCGTTCCGAATGTTAAGCTCCTCTTGAGGGACAGTTTCGCTGGCCCGATTGCCGTCGGTCGCTTCAGGAGAAGCACCGCCCACGGAATCCTCCCCTTCCTTAGGTGTTTACGAAAACCCCGACCGTTCGGGGGGCGGTCGTCTTCGAGGAGATGTTTCCCTATGAGATAAACCTGTTGACTTTACAAGATCTGTTTCCCAGACTGACTGGCTCGGACGTTGTTTGTAAAAAAAGGGTTGGATGCCAGCGAGGTGGCCATGCTACCCGAGAGATCAGACTGGGCGTCGACAACTAACAGCACTGTCCTCGTACCAATCCTCGTCGCCGTTGTCCACGTTTTCGTCACCAATGTGGTGTAGCGACGGATTCCGAAGTGATGGGGAAGCGGCTACAGTCGAACAACACTTTTAATACGACAACACATGTTATGTAGAAAACAACACTAGCGACACACACAATACAAGGTTGACAGACTTAATCCAGAAACCGAAGCTACGACACAACACTCTTAGTTTTCTTTTTTGCCAACATATAGAACACTTTTATTTTAACCCCCCCCCCCCCTCTCCTTTCTGAGCTAATACTTTCGAGCAAACGTATTCGAGGGTAATCGATTTTAACTTGAACCTGAGCTTTGCCCTTTTTCACATACTTTCACACCTCATGGGCTCCTTTAGTTAAGCAACAGTGGTCTGTTTTGGAGCGCAGCTCTTAGGTGCCCTTTTCCGGGTCGAGCACCATTGCCGTCTGCATCGGCGTTGGCATCGGCGTCGGCGTAACAGCGTGCGTTGCATAATGGGACGTCACAGTTTCCTCGATAAATATAGATGGGAAACTGTCAAGATCACCCGACGTCAATTTGTCAACTAAATTTAGCGGGAAACTTAACCCTAAATTTAGTGGAAAATTTAGCGAAAATTTCCCGTTAAACGGGAGGCGACGAGGAGAGGAGGAAAGGAGGGTACGGAGGGGAAGGAGAGGCATACCCTCTTCCCGCACCCTCCCTTCCTCCTCCACGAGAGCTGAGCTCTAATTTTGCTTTACGAAGAATTGTAAACTTCTTTCATTTTTGGTTTCTCATTTTTCTCTTTTAGTGGAAAAGGTGGAAGGTCGAAAGTCAGTTCTATAGGAGTAGAGCCCCTGCGAGATACACGTTTCGGGATGAGAATTCCCTTATTCCAATGTGTAAACACAACGGTTACAGAATGTTTTACCTGCAAGGGTAACAAAGGTAGAAAAGAGAGGGAAAAAGAGACGAAACAACCGATACCATCAAAAAAAAATCGAAATAAGGAGTAACCTACGTGCACCTTGAAACA
Source organism: Ixodes scapularis (assembly GCF_016920785.2). Taxonomy (NCBI): domain Eukaryota; kingdom Metazoa; phylum Arthropoda; class Arachnida; order Ixodida; family Ixodidae; genus Ixodes; species Ixodes scapularis. The sequence continues at coordinate 690,018 of NW_024610115.1, read as the reverse complement.
AGAGTAGGAAACGTACAAATCACACGAAGAAAGAAACCCTCACTAAAAAGACTTTATTCGCGACTTCGGCACAACGGAAGGCACCTAGCCGGAAAACACTCAACTGAACAGAACAGGTCCTTTGGTGATCTCTGATAGACCCTTGTGGCTTCCGTGATTACATGTTGTCGGTAGTTGTCACGATGGGAAACATTTGTCCTGGCAACTCTGTTGCAGTTTTGCCAGTAACAGCGTTACCGGTACTGCGTTACTTTTTTTCCAAAACAGTAACGTGTAACGTACTTACATTACTTATTTCAATCAACTGGTAATGTTTCTGGTTCTTCCCAAGACTTCAAAAAAGTACACTAATTTTTTGTGTTTTTAGACGCCAAGGTATGTGAATGTTTGAGTTTCTTTTTGTTTTTTCTTTGCTAATTTGCGAGTATTTAAGTAAAACCGCAGAAAATATAAAGTAATTATATTTAGTTTCTGCCTGAACATCAAGTTTTGTGAAACATAGCGCTTATGCAAACCTGCACCGTCAAAACAGTAAAACGTGTTGATTCATAGTGAAAAAAGTAACGCAAAAGTAACGCGCGTTACTTTTCATAAATAACGGTGACGGTAACGCGTTCCTTTTATTTGCGAGTAGCGAGTGACGTATTTAGTTACTTTTTTTCAGTCAGGGCAACGACACTGCTCTGATGCGAGTGTCGTAGAAGCGTGTTGCCTAGGTCGTTCTGAACCCAGCCCACACCACCGCGTGAACCAGACTTTCTGCGTTGATCAACGATCATCAGTATCTCAGTCCTTCCGTCGCTTCCCGGACGAATGTCGAGCCCCTGGAAGCTTGTTCACGCTAACAGATCACCGCAGGTTTGAAAAGTAGTGAATAAAAATTGTGGCAAACCAAGACCACCTAGACAGAAGGCCTCCACGTGGTCTCCTCTCCCTTTATGCAACGTCATCAGAGTCGGATCACGCTAACTCGGCTACTGGGCTCGAGCCCCATCTTCGACGCGCTCATTGGACACGAGCCCCAGACGAGCACTGACACAGCACTCGTGTCCGATCTAACGCCTCGATCGATGCGGCTTCGATGATGATGCGGAGGCCTTCTGTCTAGGTGGTGTTGGGCAGACCAGTTTGAGTCTATGCTTGCCTGCTGGAACCTGAACGCTGTACGTTGAGCTGGTACATCGAACGGCAAGACCTGTTTTAGACCGTCATCTTTGCCCGACAGTGGCGGCCCCGCTAGGTTGTTGGAGTCACGAATAGTATGCGTTAAACAAATGCTGTCCTTGGCTCATTTTTAAACATCCCCCACAACTGTATCACACCAACTGTTGACGGGGATGGAGTGAAAATTAGTAAAGAAAAACGGTATTTTTTTAACGGTTACCAACACCGTGTTTTGTTAACTTGTTTCTATATGGGGGCTTTGCATGTTCTTACTCCTGTTTTGCCATACACACGTTTCGACTTCTTTATTCTTCCGCGTATCTCTTCTCTCACTCTCCCCTCACGTACTCAGGTAGTTGATACAAAAACGTTCTGCAACTCGACTGTCCTCACATTTCAAATTCAAATCATTTATTCGCATATGCAAGTACAGATATCGGAGTCACAGACAAAAAAAGCCAATTTTTGTTGGCTTGACTAGGTCCGGGCCCCGTGTGCTTGGCAGATAGTGATAGGGATGCAGGGAAACAAATCAGAGAAACAGATATGCAGAAAATACGTCAGCTAAATGATTAACATAAGATAATACATGTTATACAAAACGTAGGTACAGTGATTTACGATCTAGACTATAAATGTCAGGATTATCTATGTAATATTCATTGAATAATGTGGGATAGGTTATAATAAAGAGACTACGAGCCGTAATTTGTACGATTATGGGACACCCTCCAATCTTCCGAGCAGTGGGTGCGGATAGTGCTGTTATGTCTGGTTAAATTTGATGTATGCCTCAAAAAACCAATCACTTCTGGTGGTGAAAAACAAAATTACCTAGTTCGGAGGCATTCATAAAATCGATTTACATTGATAATTTTTGTAGTTTAGACATAATAATTCGGTGTGGAATAAAAGATTAACGTTTTCGATAAAGCGTAACACACTCTTTTGAAGCAATTGTATTTTATTTAGATGTGATTTTGTCGTCGCCTCCCAAATAAGATGACAATACTTTATTAGATATTTAAATAATGCACAGTTTATTTGTAATTTTAGATTTTCCGGGAGGATAAAAACGACATCGACCAAGAATACCGACGGTTTTGCACAATTTAGAGGTAATGCGGAGAACAAGACGTTTCCTTATAGCGCAGTAGCTGTGGTGACGTCAGAACGACGACGAGCGTTATTGGCTGAAGGAAAAGAATAGTGGGTAGAGCTCAATGCTAGATACTTTGCAGACTGTCCGCTATTCCTTTCAATTGGCCAATAAGAGCTCGGCGTCATTCTGACGTCACCAGCGCAAGAAGCAGACAACTTCCGCTCCGCGTATAATTTATGTGTCCATCCCTGGACAAATTTTCTGAAGGTATAGCACTCAATGTTATATGATTTTTAACTAGTTCAACTGGCTTAAAATTGAACTGGGGAGCTTTTTTAAGAGCTACATGTTTATTGATTGATGTTAATATTATTTTTCTGGTTTTCCTTCCATTATTATTAAGCCCATTCGACTTTGACCACATTGTAAATTTTAAGAGCATGACATTCCCTTTGGGTATTTATTAAGTTATCCGCATCTGCGCCAGAGAGAAGCAGACTGGCGTCGTCTGGATACATTATGAAATGAGTGTCCTCGCCAGTATTCCTAATATCATTTATATAAATATTAAAGAGTAATGGCCCCAATATGCTACCTTGTGAAACACAATATCTGATAGGCATAAAAGATGAAAAATATCTATCAATGCACACACACTGTATACGATCTTCTAGATATCAACTCAAATGTGAAAGTGAGGAACCACGAATGTCGTAGTGCTAAAATTTGCGAACAACTATTTTGTGATTACTAAATTCAAAAGCTTTGCTAAAATCTATAGGTGTGCCTAATGTGAAATGTTTGTTTTCAATGCTATGTACAACAATTACCTTTTGTAAGAGGAGTGCAAATTCCGTCGAATTTCCCTTTCTAAATACAAACTAAGACCCAAAAAATACCAAGTGCCTGACAAAAAAAAAAACAACATTTAAACGACACAAAAGATCTTTTCGAGCCCCTTAAAAAGAAAAAGGCAGGACACATATAGGTCTATAATTAGACAAATAATTCTTTTCACCACACTTGTACAGCACTGACCCTTTTACACGTTTCATTTCTCTAGGAAAATCTCCGCACGACACGCATAAATTAAAGATGTGCACAAGATACGGTGCAATTTTGTTAAAAATAGATTTCACGGGTTTAATTTGGAAGTGGTCAATATCCCATGTTTTACTAGTTTTAAGCCCATAGAAGTTTTAAGCACTGGCGATATAAGTAGTGGGATCAAAATAAAGATATACTGATTCTTCGTGAAATGCCTCCACGGCTGCCTCACAGTATGAGTTTGACGCTATATTTACAAAATGGGAGTTAAAACATTTAGCCAACGCTGCCTCGGACGCCAATCTGCCATCTATGCTAAGTTCACCTATGAACCGGTGATCTACTGGAGTGCAATATTTTATTTATTGATTTCCAAACGATATCTGGACGTTTCCTCGAAGCGTCACTGAACAGTTCCTTTTTTTATAATAATCACGCTTTGCATTCCTTAGACCTGCTGTTAAGGTATTGCGATATTTCGTGAAGCTAACTAATTTATTTAGGTCTTTTGTAGTGACATATACGCTGCCCAACCAAGTTTTTGCCCTATCATTTTAATACGAACAGGCGTAATCCAAGACTTACGATATTTTTTTAATGATGTGATTGCCCTATATGGAGAACGTCTGTTATAGACAGCTTTTAATTTCTCAAGAAAGTTTTTTATACGCATCGTTGATGCTTCTCTTTGACAGTATCGGCCTTCAATCTAAAGATGAAATTTGATTTCTAAAATCCAATATGTTTTAATCCCATTGTACTGGCAAGAAAAAGGCTGTATTTTGACCTTAGTTTTGAGATCTGTACAGTGAAAGGAAGGAAAAGTCGAAATATGGTTACTTATGTAAGAGCAAATGGTGCCCGCAGCATTAATCTTGGTGCTAATATTTGCATCAAAGAGGTCGATGACACTTGATGAACTTTCAGTGCTTCTAGTGGATGACATCATTACGTCTTGAAAGTCATAGGATGCGAGGGAATTATTCAATTGCAAAGATAGACTGGTATTGTTTTGCATATTCACGGTAAATTCCTCCTCCCATTAAGGCTAAAAAAATCATTTGTAGACGAAAATTCCCAAGAACTTTCCAGAAAAGACCAAATATTGCACAAATTCGCTGATGGCGGGTGACAAACAACAGAAAACAATTGATTTTTGCATTGTAGGCTCCAAGTTTCATAATCATCAGAAATCTCGGTAAATTTAATAAGCATTTCATACTGAAAGGCTTTCGTAACCATTATCAAAAGACCTCCCCCTCTCCGCTCACTTCTGTTCGGAAGGAAGTTACTATAGCCTGGTAAAACAAACATATCCTGTTCGTTTTGGCACCAAGTTTCAGGAAAACATTATAATGTAAAACTTCGCACATTTCGAAAAGAGGGACAATTTCGTCTATCTTGTTTTTTATTGAACGGACATTGAGATGAAACAAAGAAATATCTTTAGCATCAAGAGACGTTTTGACATTAGAAGACAAAATTAATTCGTGGTAGTGCATCAGAAAAAAGGAAAACACAATGTACCGACTTCATAACCGGCTAAAAAATCTGGACAAGATCGTCTTCATGTGCAGTTGTGACAATAAGAGTGCTGTACTTCATTTCAGCTTAGGTCCGAGCGTGGCCGATGTTATGAGCCGAAGGGCCAATCAAACAGCGAAAGAGGCACAACGTCATGGCGTGCTCTCTGCAGTTGATAGGACCAGCCACTACTCGCCGTCTCTCTGTGCGGGCTCCTCCGCCGGCTAGTCCTATCAAGCGCAAAGAGCACGCCATGACGCTGCGCTTTTTGCGCTGTTTGATTGGCCCTTCGGCTCGTAACATCGGCCGCGCTCGGACATCAGCTGAAACGAAGTACAACCGATTTTCTTGCCATTATCTTGCAGTTACGGATCCAAACGAAGCACCATTGGCACACTCGTTTTTTTGCCGGGGTCATTCCAAATTGTCTTTTCATTGTAGGGCATAAGGGCTCCTTACAAACACAGGTGTTGACTCATCAAAACCTTGTTCAGAAACAGATAATCGCCTTTTCTTTGCTTCTATCAAAACTGAAGCACGCTTGTGCGTTTGTGCAAACTGTACGACAACGTTACTGATTGCTGCGTCCCTCGTTGGCACATGGTGGCATACCTCAACATGTGAAAATCTGCTCGCCCACTAGGTTCCCTATCTTACTGATTAAATGCATAACGTTTGAATCCTCGGTTTTCGGGATGGCCTTTATTTCCAAGTTCCTATTGCGGGAGCACTGTTCACACTGGGTCAGCCTCATTTCAGCATTTCGATACTCTTTCACACGAGGTCATCTTTTTCCCTAAGACTATTCGTTGCCTTTTTGCAATGCTGAATTTTTGTTTGTGGCTGTCTTTAATTTTGAGTTAATGTCCTCAAACTATTTGTTTATGAACTTGATCCCCCGTGTATACTTTTAAGCTCTGAATTAATTTCCCGAAGATCAAACATGACTTCGCGTTAAAGCGAGTCACGGAGCACATTGAATTTTTTCTTATATCATCATTAAGTTCTGGAAACAATGTAGCCATGTCTTTATACATGACCAAAAAAGTTCAGACACAATTTACAATTTCAAACACAATAAGCAAAAACAATCAGTCATTGGCAGTAGTGACGGTGCAAGAAAGAAGTGAAGGGTCGTAAGCAACAAGAACCAACCTGGAACGGTAACGAAGATTTCTTAGGACGATGTACAACCAGCCGTCACCACTGCCAAGTTTGAAAAAAGGAAAGCCACTTCTCGAAACGTCTAATACAGTTTCTGTTGCTGTTCAAATTTTTTCTCAACGTTTTCGCTTTTCTACTAGGCAAAAACCAATAAAGCCGGCATTGAAGTTTGATCGCCAACCTCTTCCCTCCACCCTCCTTTTTTAGTTCTACATCATCCTGCTTTCCAGGTTAAGAGAGAAGAAATATAGCAGAACTTTCTTTTTTTTTTTTCAGAAGATCAGTTTTAGTGTTGTGCCCTTTAACTTCGAAAAAACCACTGGTTTTTTCTTAACCAAATATCAAAACTAATGACGTCAGCAGTGTGCCTAATCAAAACCATAAGCTCCTTTCAACAAAAAGTTGGATGAAAGTGCGGTATGTTCTTCTCTTTTCCTTTTTTTTCATATTTTCGTTAATCACTTCTTTCTTTTTGTACATGTTTATTATATTAGTTCTTAGTCTTCTGAAAGAACAAGAGACAAATTTAGCTCGGACCACCGCCCCTCGCATTTCTCAAGAAGCCTAACCAGGAAAAAAAATTACGAGGAGCTTCTTAAATTCACCGAAAGCCAAAACCCCTAACCGTAAAAAAATAAAAACAAACAAAAAAAGCTTCTTAAGGCTTGCTACCACTACCAAAAGATAGCAGCACACTAAAACGGCGCCGATCGAACACCATTGCCAAACGTGCACCAACGTCAAATTCAGTAGAAGAAAAACAAAATCACCAGGAACAAAATGAAGCAAGAAAAGGCAAAGGCAAAATGCGCAAAGAGCAGCCAGCAGTCCTGGTTTTGCGCGGGGGAAGCTGCCAGCTCGTTAGAAAACGCGCTTTCGGCGAGAAGGCCTTTCCCCGCTCAGCGCTCTTGTATCTCCAGCCGTGGAAAGGAATTCCCCTAGTTCGTGTAATTAGGGAGGACGCTCTTCTCAGCGGGTCGATATCCCGTGCCCTTAACTCTGCTCCCGCAGAAACTCCCGTTCTTCGGCAGTAGCCAGGGTTGTAGCCATAGTCGTAGCCAAAAAAATGGACGAAGTTCAGGAACTTCCTTAAGGGCCACACCAAAAAAAAAGTCACATAAAAAGTTATCGTCTAAAGATTCCTAAAAGCTGCATAATAAACAATCACGTAAAAATGGCGTAGTGGCAAAATATGCACGAAAAATACTAGTCGAAAGACACTTTCCCGGTCTTGGTATTCAAGGTTGTAGCTGAAGTCGTAGCCAAGAAGAAAGGCGCAGCTCAAACGCTTTCTAAAGGCGCATAAAGAAAAAAAACTTACCAAAGTGCCGAAGTCTAAAGAGACTCCTAGAAGTCGTACACCGAAGGAGACTTAAGAATGTCGTAGTCAATGAACGGTACGAAACGGCGTAGCCAAACACACACCTAGAAATAAATGTAGCCGGAAGATGTACACCAACGGTGAAGACATATCAAGTAAGGAGCGTTTACAAACCACACAAAAATAGGTAGATAAAGACACTTGTAAAAGGCGCTACCAAGATACCAAGACAATAAATCCACCCTACGTAGCCAAGGAAGCACGTCGGTAAATTGTTGACAGAAGACACAAAACATAACCCAAAGGTAGTTACATTCAATACAATCTACCAAAAATACACAAAAAATACAGTCTAAACCTGCGGCCAAAACACTGACCAAGAACCCGGGCAAAGAACGACGCAGTGTACTGTGTAATAAGTGATTATAAATGTTGTACTGACTGGTTAGAGACGACATTTTTCGCTTTCATCTAGGAAGACTGCACCCACTAGCCATTCTGGAAATGGTAAGGGAAGGAACCAGGACTTAAAATATCTTCCTTAAAAAAACGTAGCCGAAACTAGCAAGCAATATGATCTGCTAACAAAAAAAAGTATAAAGCTTGATTATGCTGACAAAACCGGGTAATCAAAGAATGTGTGATAGGCCTCCCACCTATCGGCGTTTGTCAGCGGGGCCCCTGGTAAAAACTAGTCATGCTGCTGTTGTCGTTTCTTACGGTGCCTGTAAGCTCGCATACGTTCCGCGGCCGTCTGGTTTACACACTAACACACTGTGTACAAAGAAGCCCTCGTGTGCGAAGATTCGACCCCAAGTTCTGACATGCGCCGCGACATGACGCAGCGCTACAGGAATCAAGAAACCCCCTTATTCGTCCATACGTTTTTAGGGCTTCGAGGCGCGTTAGCGCGCCCTCGGCTCCACGCGCCGCCCGGATCTGTTCGCTTGTGCGTGCGAGAGCAAACGCCGGCCGTCAAAGCTTTGTCGGTAAACCACTTAGCTCACAATCTCATTGTACATGGGTTCAAGTCCGCCGGAGGCCTCCTTCATTCGAAGTTTTTATATGGTTTCCTATGGACTTAACACTGCTCGGCGTTGGTGTTTCGTTACAGACAAACGTCACAGTATAAAATGCTAGAGATATCCACGAAACTCGGCTGATAAAACACAATTTGTGTTAGAAGTTGCAAACGATCACACACAACATGCTGCGATTGATCACGGCAGCTGTTGCTTTGTTAAGAGGTCCGCCCCTGGAGATTTGCAATAGGAGCTTTGGTAGTAGTAGAATAGTTGTCGGAGGTGTGACTTAATAAATTTGGGGAAGGTGTTTGCGCCCTGTCTCTCGTACGCGAGAGTCGGGATCCCGTACCCATTTTATTTCATTTCATTTATTCTCCTCAAAGGCATCTGGCGATGCATTACATGAGGGGGGATAGCGAAAATTGGGGAAAAGTCGCGATATACACATTACATCAGTAAAGAATGATCTTGGACTAGTTTTCACATAGAGGAACACAGCAAATGCCATACACACAGAATGCAAACCAACAGTTGAACATAAGCAAATTCCGTACTCTAAAATAAAAAAAAAATAAAAATGGGATAAGAGGCGATTTTTATGAATACAAAAGGACATCAGGGAGCAACAAATTAACAAAACAGTTCTTCACACCTCTGCTTAAATCGATTCGGGTTAGATAAAATTACAACGTCGTTGGGAAGACTTTTATAGATAATGCGAGTGGAGGAAACATGAACAAGTTGGTGCGTGATTTAATGGGTTCCACTTTGCACGAGTGATCAAGCCTAGCAGACGTGAACTGTGCAGGTGAACATAAGAATGTGCTAAATAGTGTTTCGTCGTAATACATTTGATGAAAGAAACATAAACGAGCAATTTTTCGACGCGTTTCTAACGGGTATAAACCCCAATTTCTTTTTAGACCAGTGACACTTGTTAGGGGCGAATACTCATGACTGATAAAGCGTGCAGCTTTATTCTGCAGACCTTCTAATTGTAGCGTTAAGTAGTTTTGGTGAGGATTCCATATTACACTAGCATATTCTAGCTTCAGAAGGATAATAGTTTTTTAAGCAAGAAGTTTTGTCGATTGTGGGGCGGAATGAATGTGGCGTTTCAAGAAACACAGTTTTTATGGTGCATTGGCGACTGTGCTTTCTATATGTGTTTTCCAAGACAAATTGTTAGTGAAATGGACACCTAAGTACTTATATAGTGGTACATTCTTAATATCTTGGTTCAAAATTGAATATTGGAAACGCGATATGTTCTTCTTATTTCAGACTCTTAATACGCGACATTTACTGGAGTTTATTTTCATTTGCCAGGTAGTACACCACTCACTAATTTTGTTTAGGTCGTTTTGAAGAATTGCATGATCAACTGGGGCGGAACTTTTTCGGTACACAGGACAATCGTCAGCGAAAAGTCTGATTGTTGACTCGATATTCGCAGGGAGATCATTGATATAAACTAAGAAAAGCAAAGGTCCGAGAACACTTCCTTGAGGTACTCTTGAAACCACGGGCACCAGGGAAGGAACACTATTGTTTACGATTACTGACTGAGTTCTGTCGATGAGAAAAGCCGATATCCAGTCAAGAATATGGTGGTCAATTAGGAGATGACAAAGTTTTTAAATTAAACGATTGTAGGGTACTGTTTTAAACGCTTTCGCGAAGTCAATGAACGTAATATCGGTGTGTGTTCCAGCGTGAGTATTTAAATGCAAATCATCTACAAATTCAATGAGCTGAGTGTTACACGAGTAGTTTTTCCTGAAGCCATGCTGATTAGGAAAGAAAAAGTCGATTTGATCCAAATGTGCCATGATGTGCGTAAAAATAACATGTTCCGCTGGTTTTCACGGGACACTTGTGAGGGAGATAGGACGATAATTCGAGGGGTTTGATGGGTCACCTGATTTGAAAATAGGTTTAACCATTGCAGAACGCCAATCGGGGGAACACGTCCCGAAACTAGGCTCTGTTGAAATAACTGTGAAAAAATAGGGCATACGTTACCTTTTATCAACTTTAGAAACTTACCTGATATAGAATCTTCACCCGGGGCACTGTTAGTGGGTAGTTTATCTATTATATTTATAATGCCTTCACTACGAAATTCAAGGGGGGGGGCATAGCGATAATATTACGCTCGGAAATGGGAGGAAGAGGGAAGTTCTCTTCTGTAAATACGCTAGAGAAAAATATGTTAAGTAGGTCTGCTGCTTTATCATCCTTCATGTGGCGATTGTGATCTGTTAAAAACACGGAGTCAGTACGGCCATGATTTGGATTAATCGCCTTCCAGAACTTGCGAGGGTCGGTTTGAAGTAAGTGCGATAACTTGGGGCCGAAGAAGTCTCTTTTTGCTTTCTTTACTAAAACGACCGATAGAAGACCAGTCAGAAGCATTTCCACTCTTTCTAGCTTTTGCAAACAACCGTTTCTTTTTGTTCAGTAAACGTTTTAGGGTGGTGTTAAACCAGGGTGAGAGGGTATTTGATCCGATTTTGATTTTAGGAACGTAGGTAGAAAGCAGACGTTGCAGAGTGGTTGCAATCAGAGTCCAGTTTTCTTGTGCCGAACGATGCATGCAGGTTATTATGTATTTCTCAAAAAACGATGCTAGTTCAGTGTTTAAAGCGTCCACATTAGCGCGAGCGTAATTGCGAATATACTTGCGGCAGTTAATGGAGCATTCTAAGGTGAAAGATGTTTCAACATGTACAATGGCATGGTTAATATTAAGGACGATAACTTTAGTGGAATTCGCATATTCAGCACTGGACACCAAAAATAAATCTAGTATTGCGAGGTACCGTGTTGGAACTTGAACCATCTGTGAAAGTTGAAGCGATTGTAGCAGACAAAGAAGCTTGTTTCAGTTACTAGAACCCACAGAATTCGGAAGTGGCTGGAGCGTTTCCCAATTTATTCCTGGGTAGTTAAAGTCTCCAGCAAGTATGAGAATGTCATTGGAGTAAGCACTTCGTATTCTACTGAGGCAGGAGTATAAGTTCTCGTTGAAATCACAAGGCTTAGTGTTTGGTGGACGGTAACAGGAACCAATCAAGGCGTGGCGAAAGTCTAACTTTACCCGAATCCAGATTATTTCCAGGGGGAATCGCATTTAACATGGGAACAATGTATACTATTTTTAATGGCAATGAGCACGCCTCCGCCCCTCGTGGAAACTTGATTTTTCCGGAAGATTTTGCAGTTATTATGCAAGTTTAATTCGGAATTTTCAACATTGGACGTCAACCAAGTTTCGGTACCGAGAATAACGTCAGGCTCGCATGACGAAGTGAGGCACTCGAGTTCGTCTTGCTTGAAAACTAAGCTGCGGAAGTTCGTTAAAAAATTATAACGTTGGTACATTTTTAACGTAAGGGGCCGCTCGAAATTGTTCGTTTTGAGGAAGTCACTCTGGGGGGCGTGCATTCTCGCGCTGTGGTGCCTGCAATTGTACAACACCAGCGCTTTCATTGTTGTATACGAAAGTTTGGTTTCCGACACGCAGCTTATCGTAAGAAAGCTTATACCTGATATTTTGTTCGCGGAATTGGGACGCGAATTCCCACAGCCTTTGTCTATCGAACTGGGCGTTAGGTGAGAAGTCCTCCGAAATCCAAACTTTCGGAGATCGCACATTCTTAAGCTTGTAAGCATGTCGTAGGACTTCATCTTTGCTTTTAAAACTTAAGAACTTGACAATAACCGGCCGGGTCAAGCCATTCCTCTTTTGACCAAGTCGGTGTGTTCTTTCAATGTCTCCAAGATTCTGGGTGATGTTTTCCCTTATGAAATTGGAAACCAACTGTTCTGTGTCACTCCAAGATTCGTGTTCACCCTAGGGCAGGCCTTTCAAAATCAGGTTATTTCTTCGCATCCGATTGTTCATATCGTCAAGGGTTTCAGTGAGCACATTAAGGTGACTATACACACCCGCAGATTCCCGCTGAACGTCACTCAACTCCTGTGTAAGTTGAGCAACATTTTCCTTTACAGTAGTGATTGCGTTTATTTTTGCTTCTAGGCTAGTGACGCGCAACCCGAGATCGGCTATTCCGATATTGATTGCGTCTAGTTTCTGTGAGCTTTCCTGTTGGTAGCGAGCGGAACTTACTGTAAACGCCTCGATAGCATGTTGTAGCTTGTCTAGTTTTTGTGCTCCGGTCAGGGGGCCAGGGTTTGACTCGACGTCCCCGGACGTTGAGAGCAATACAAGTACAACAGTTGCAACAGCAAACAACTTGAAAAATCCCAACGAGCCAAAACAAGAAAGGTTCAAACGTTCAGGTGGCAAGTGATGCACTCGTTTTTTTTACCTATTCGAAAAGCAGCCAATAAGAGCTCGGTACGTTGACACATCAACGTCCATAATGCTCAGACTCTAGGGGATTTGCAGCCGTAAAAAGAACAAGGAACGTAAAAGGTCACAAAGATTGCCACAGCGCAAGCCTACCCGGAAAGGTTTCACGACAGGTTAGGTGGCGGTAACAACTTGGCTGCAAATGCCGTTGTTGGAATGGCGGTGGTTCCTTATATAGGTGGCTGAAATCCAGGGAAGCGAATGACGTAGGGGTCAGCTGGTCGCAGCAAAGTCCCCGTCACTGTCGAAGATGCAGTACTTGTGATAAACGGCCTGATCGATCACTTTCACATGGCGGTGTGCGGCTGCACAGTCAGCAGGGATGGTGGACGTAGCGGAGAAACTCGTGATACCAGGCAACCGCAACACAGTCGTTGCAGCAGAAAAAGATCCTGGAAAGGTTTCACGACAGGTTAGGTGGCGGTAACAACTTGCGTGCAAATCCCCTTTGCTTTTCTCTTGCTTTTGCTCTCGTGCCGCTGCGGCCTTCCGTCTACTCTGCTCATTATGGCACACTTGCCATTCCGGCTTCTCGCACGAAGAGCGAATCTTGCATGGCCTTATAATGCATAACGGTGGAGGGAGAAGAGGGAATAGGGAGCAAGGAGGGGGGAGAGGGAGGGGAGCGAGCGCCGTGTCGAGGTACTGGTAAATAGGAAGTTTTACTAGGTCGCTCCAACTCCTCAGAGCCCCCGATAACGATACGATGTATTCGCAGAGACGGTGACGGAGAATAGGGGATTGTCCTTGAAGTACGTACTGATTTTACAATATCAGTTAATAAATATAAGAGTAACATCATACACACCCTTGTACACAACGAGATTTATTACGCGTAGTAGAAATTGTTTTGTTATGCGCCTATCAGTATTGCAATGACAATTGTCACAAAAGGTTACATGGGTGTAACCTTTTGTCTACATATCTTTTGTGAATTAATACTCCTTTGATCTTTTTTGAAATTATACGTCTGTGATTACGAATCAATGTCGTACGAATGATAGTTATCTTTGCCTGGTATTATCCAGCTAGGTATAAAATGTTAAAACATTTTGTGAATTGTTTTCTTATTTCTTGCAATATTATGTTCATCTGAGGACAGATCAATCTTTGTTTATATTCGTAAAATGACTCCTACGATATTGCGTAAAAAGTGTGCATGTTTGCTGCTATGTAGATATATGTATGTTGTTTACTTTCTTTACGTATATTTGGCATCTAATGAAAGTTCTGCTCTAATGAACTGGGGGGGATAGAGGCCCAGTCAGGCAGAAATGCCTTTTGTGTCTACCTCCCTACCGGGCATGGCCCGTGAACAACCAAATACACTTCAAACTTCAAACTTGTCTGAGTCATTGGAATGATCTACTAAAACTATTTAATGTTCCAGAAAAGCCCGTTAGCGGCGTAGACGAGAAGGAGGAGAGTGAGCCAGCCCAATAGCCCGCCTTGCTGTAGATGACGTGGTTGTGCGAGGGCAACGCCTTCCTCCTCCGGATCTCTTCAGCGCCAAGAAACAAACAAGAAGAACGCGACGGCGATTGGAGGAGTGAGCATCTAACGGCGCTATCACTCTCCCTCTCGATGATTTGCGTTCCTGTGCACGCAGCCCGCCGGATTTTGCCTGGAAGGGTTGTTAACAACTACCGCAGTAAAAAGAACAAAGTGAAAGCGTTTCAAGGCAGGCATTAACGGTGCTAGACCACTTCATACTTCATTGCATCCCTTTCATTTCGAAACGACCGCTAAACTTGCGGCACAGTGTATCAACTTCCTAAACCCGTCCGATGGTTATATTTATCCACGTAAAAAAACACGCTGGGGAAAAAAGAACAGAGGCCGTAAAGTAACGAGAGTTTTACCTTGCACAGCTTTTCGTGCACCCTCTTTTGCCCTTTTCCTACTGCGCCATCTAGCGCCACAACGAGGAAGGACAAACAAGCGTCCACTCCGACAACAAAGCGCCAACTCAAAAGCGTCCCTTGGGTCCCCTTCCGCTGGGACGTCCTCGGTACACACTTCGGTGTCAACAGATCCCCCTGCTCAGGGCGCGGAAACGCAGCTCTCTGTGTTTGTGTGCGCCGAAGCGTTGTTTCAAACTCCACACCGGCTGACCCCTCACACTTTTCTTTCCCGTATTTATTTAGTTTCCAGTTCCGAGAGAACGGATTTGAGCTCCGCAGAGATTAAGGAGTGCTTTGGGCAGGCTCCGGGAATTAGTGGGCGGGCAAAGAAGCCCACCCGTTCGTTGATGGGGGCGCGTTCTTTCCTGAAATCCGTTTTTGGCGGAAAAAAGGGAGAAGACTGGGGGGGAGGGGGGGGGGGGGGGAGGGGGAGTATAAATCTCCCGGGAAATTAGCGACCACCGCGTACTCCACTTTTCTTCCCGCAATTTCTTTTCCCGCGCTATTTTTCCGCGCGCGAGCGTCGGTAGGATGTCCGTCGCTGCGGCCCCGGACCTTTTTTGTGGCTCCGATGATGTGCCTGCCCGCTTCGGGAACGTTGATCGAAAATCCCGCTTCAAGCTAATGTCCTTCACGGTTGCGGTTTTGTTGGCGTTGGCGTCGTTATGGTTCGCGTTAAGGCCAGATAAAGGCCTGCGGAACAAAAAAACAAACCCCTAAAAAAGAGAAGTTTCAGAAGCTATTTAAAGCCTAGGTCGCGGGCTTGGAAAGACTCTCCAGGCGCCCCATGCGCAGCGTTTTCTTTTCATGGCCGAATGCATCCATACATTCCGAGGCACTGTTAGCACGAACGCTGCAGGAGTACGCGCTCGCTCGTCATTTTCGTAGTCGCGCCGCGCAGATGCAAATCTGCAGTAGCATATTGTTTAGTGCACTTACACGTTTAACGAGGAAACAAAAGCCGCGGTCATATCGTCATATTGGTCATGCCAAAACTTTCTGCATACATATTCGAAGTATATATATGTACATGGGAGTACCAACCGGGGGGCGGGGGGGGGGGGGGGGGGGGGGGGGGCAAGAGGGGCGCTTGCCCCTTAATCTCCCCCGCCCGTTCTCAGAGGGGGGGAGGGGGGGTTCAAGGCTTGTCTGTTGCCCCCACCTGAAACAGCCGCTACTGGGCAGGGCAAACACTGGCCGGCGGCGTCCAAGGTATACCAAGGGCCCTGGCCCTGGGGAGGGGAAAGGGAGGGGGGGGGGGTCTGGTTTGCCACCCCACTCAAAAACAAGTTGGTACGCAACTGCATATGCATGAGGCAAACGTCCCTCAACCATATGCCTGAGGCGTGACTGCGGAGAAATCTGCCAGCTGCGCGTTTACACCGTGTCTGCCGTACGACGTGTAAGCAGTGTGACCTTGGCCTCGGATGGCAAAAGGGCCGCTTCTGTTCGTTAACGTGAAAAGGGTTTCTAACGGTAGCTCCGCTTTAAAACTCTTAAGCCGCATACGTCGTGCAAAAGACACACCGTTCTGCACACATTTCGACAGAACTTCGTACATTTGTACACTTTAACATGGCTGCATACAGTATATTGAAATACGCATTAGTGGTATGACAGCGGCATAAAAAAAATTGTCCCTCGGTGTGCCTTGTGGCCAGGCACACGCGTCGAGGCACTCTCCCCTCGCAGCCACGAGAGGCGAGTCAGCGAACTGGAATCCATGGGCCTGGTCTCTCGTCCGTCGTCTGCTGCTTCAGCAAGAAACAAAAGTAATCGAAGGGCGTCGAGGTCTTGGAGCTGCCAAATCTTAACCCCTGCGAGCTCTGGGAAGAGCAGTCGGGACGCTTATCGCGTTCCTTCGGGGAAGCTGTCGTGGAGATTGTCGAGAGCACAGCCAGCCCGCGAACGACCATTTGGAACGACCCACTCTCCCGCCTGCGTCCTGTACTTTGTCTTCTCCGCCTCCTGCCGATCAAAGTGGCCCAGATTAAATGAAGAAAAAAAGAAAGGAAGAGTGCAACGCTACCGGGCTGCTGCGAATGAGTCCGCATCAAACAGACGGTTTTAAGCAGGGGTTAATCAGAAGTCACACTGCCTGTACATCATACAAAAAGGTCGCGCTGTTTGCTACAGCCATGATGACAGGATTGTCCGCCGACACGCCTCAAGGACGTTCGATGCACGTTTGAGTGGTACGTGTGTACGCCTCGAACATTTCTGCAGAAAATCTTTTCATGACCAATGTGACACAGGGCGGTCATACAAGAAAAACAAACACGCCTCACACAGCGTCTCCAGACTGCCTTTCTGTATTTTAAAGCCCCAGACAAGGAAAGAAAACCAGAGGGGCAACACAACGACGTCCCAGTTTGTGTCATCACTTGCTCTTTTTTTCTCTTCCTTTCGTTTTTTTCTTCTTTTTTTTTAAGTTTGAACATTTACCAGCTAGCTTGAGTGGTGGAAAATTCAATTTTTGCTACACTCTCGAATAGCCCGTAAGCCTATTCAGAAAAGCTTTTGAAGTCAGCGAGCCGATCCACCACTTCGTTTGCTGCATTTTGGAGGACGTGGCATGATCTGGTTTACGGGAGGAGAAAGAGGAAAGGGGGGGAGGGTGCTAGACTTAAGGGTGATTCACACAGTTGCGTTGAGTTCGACCGAGTGCGAGGGTTGCTATGGCAACTGCTGCGTCGGTTCCGACAGAACGGGGTAAAAACCGGTCTGGTTGGAGCCGAAGCAGCTGTTTGCCATAGCAACCCCGAACTCCGTCGAACTCAACGCAAGTGCGCGAATCGCCCTTTATGGCGAATTCGCATGGTACTTTCAACACGCTCTCGAGCGGCTTTCCAGAGCGCGCAGATCGGGTGGTGGACTGTACGGTGACCTGATGGGCTGGTTCTTTCCGAGGGTGCCCCTCCCTATCGGAGCGCCCTCTAGAGCGCTCCGTCGCTTGCCGTTGGAGTGCGGAGCGGCGCGGGCGTCACGTGGCACGTGGACGGGGGTCACGTGGTTTAGTTGACGATTGGGGCAGCAGAGTTGTACGGCAAAAGGGCGATAAAATCTGGCTGTTCAAAGCACTTGTACGCTCTATGGCGGGAGGATTACAACGGACGGCACGCTATTCGCTTGTGCCACTTAAGTGAAAAATAGAAGTGATACATATTCCCAGTTTCTGGCTTTTACGAGACAGTTCGTCTCACTGTGGTGGACCCGCTAAGGCTAACCAATTAAGTGGCAGCTCGCTGTCGAAGAGCTCGCCGCTTCTTTTTTAGTTTTTGTGAACGCTTCCAGGAATTTTCAGGTATGGTAAAAATATGCTCAAAGACTTGTGTCGTAAAATAAAAGAAAGGGCCGGAGAAAATTCACTGTGGTTTGTGTCACAGGCGATACGTGTGGGTGATGTTCGCACGTTGTTCCGCTGAGAAAAAATGGGGTTTATTTACCATTTTATTTTTGTCCAGTCTGACCAACGCATGACAAATATCTATGGGTGGACAGCGATCGAATCGTGTTCACTGTCGAAAGCTAGATGAGATGACAACTATTTCCAAACATGGACATTCGATTCCTTCTGCAAAAATCGAGGCGCATACGGCGCGGATTTTTTTTTTATTTTAGGAGGCCCTGTTGCGCAGAAGCCCGCCAGAGCCGTCATTTAATTATGTTGCAAGTATTTTTCTTTTCTACAGCGGAGTTGCATATTATTTACAGGTAGGATTTCTAAAACTTCGTGTCGTCGCCCTCAAAAAAAAAAATCCTTCAGCAATTAAAGCGAAAAGTGCATATCACGCATACAACACACATCAGCGCATTCGTTTGAATAAGGAACTAGCACGAAAGAAGCATCCTAACCAGGTAATTGATGATAAGGGGCTCCTGATAACAATGTGAGGCACGCAGCGCTAACCGCATAAATTTCATGGCAAAGATCACTGTTGCGCATTGCTGCCGCGGTCACGGCAGCATGCGACGTGGGAAGTGACGTCACTAGCCTTTCATATATAAAAACATTTACTTTTCTTTCATCAATAATTTGGTGTATAAGACCTTTTGCTGTTTACAAACATGAACTCCGCTTGCGTGCCAAGCGACTTTCGGTCGCACCATCTGTGCAAGCCTGTCGAGCTTGCTTCTGTCACCAGTGCTTGTAAGCGTGAATGCTACACGAACAACAAAGTTGGAGATTCAACGAGGGCCTTTGGCTGTACAATATGACATCTTGGAAGAGGGCAAGTCGGTTTACAAGAATACTCAACCCATTTTAAGAGATCTCGCACTCCTTTGGTTTTTTAACAATCACCTGGAGGATCGGTGGTGAAACGTTTCCTCTACATTTCAAGCAATAGTGTTAAGGTGGCCTTCGGTAATTATTTTTATAAACCGGAAGTTTTCTGGGACGTCATAGACTGGAGCACCACCTGGGGGCGTTTGTCATGAAAGGGGCCTATAGTGCAGCGGGCAATCGTTGCAGGCGATACAATAGCTTCCCTGTCCCACCTCCTTCACAGCGTGGATTCGAGCCCCAACTTTTTTTTTTAATCATCCAGCGTACACTGTAAAAATGTAGCGCTCGCAGCGCAGCAGTTAAGATCTGGGAAAGCAAATATGGTGGTGTAAGCTTGATTCGGCTGAAATGTACATTCCTTTGAAGGCTTACTTTGTCTGAAAGGCTCATTTCGGCTGGACGCTCCAATTTGGCTAAATTATCAGTTTGGCTACAATCTCTCATAAGCCTGGACGCGTCAGGTTTTCTTAATTCTAAACTTGTCTGAGCGCATCAGTTTGTCTCAAGCACCTCGATTTGGCTGGAAGATTTGACTCCGGCCGATTTTGAGATGTTTTACAAGCTGAGCATTCTGCCAATTACAGCGTCCGGCCGAATTGGGATTTTGGGCCAAATTAGGTCTTCAGCCAAATGGACACCTCAGCCGAATCAATAAGTAATCAGTCTGAGAGCCTCTCTGCTCCCGTAAACTAAAAACAACTTATAGTTATAGCAAAGGCCGAAGCGCTGGAGTTTCTACGTCACCTCCAAGGGGCCAGCGCAGAGCGCTGATTGGATAAGATTGCTACATCAGCGTTCGGTTTCTACTCGTACCCACGCGTTTTCTACTTCGCCAACCCCAGCGCGTGGGTACGATTAACGTTGGCTGTAGATCCTTTAAAAGAGCTGCGCTTAGAGTATCGGCGCTCCGTTAAACGACATTGTTGTTGGCGCCGCCATTTTGGTGCTTGTGCAGAGCAGACGCAACTACCGAGCGTCATAATTCAAAAGTGCGAATTCCTCAGCATTCGATTTAGTGTTGGGAAGCTCATGTAATACTGCTTTTATCTGTTGCGGAACTGTTTAAACATTTACGGAGGACAAAAAAGCGTTTCCTGTGATTTCAGATAAACCCTCAGATAACTGGCAACCATGACTTTAAGCCAAAATATGGGCAAGTATCGTAACTCTGAAGCGTAGTTTATTTAGTGGCACGAGTTGGCTGACTTTACGCGGCATATAGAATAGGCACCAGTCCACGTCGCCGCCTGTTCTGGCTCCGAGTTTAGACGATGAACGATGCTCATATTTCTCAAACTTTTTTGCGAGAGCCATTGCATAGGAAAAAGAAACAAAAAAACTACGGCAAGTTTATTCAGTTATTAATGTTAGGGAGCGATTCTAAGTAGTATTTAACGGAAGTAGAAAAATCGTTTCATGTCTTCTTTAATTGCGTGGAGACTCCGGACGTTACTATTATTCCTCTCCTTAGGTACGTTGTGAATTATATGTTGACAAAAATGTCAAATGCTTGGGTGTAACAGACGTTAATACAGCAATTATTGTTTGAAAACGCCGTCCGATGGCACCCCCGGTGCCTGCTCCAAGGCGCAGATAGAGCAGTGTTTCACGATCTTTGATTCGATTTTTAATAGCGAATACGGCCGTCTGTCTGCGTAATTCGCTGTTGTTTTTTAAGTGTGCTTAAAGCTCGCAAATTGATGTATCACCACAAATAGACTCTCTCAGAAGAAGAACAAAAGACAAATTTTACATCAGTGTTCATACAGTGTAAGGTCGGTCTGCCTTTCAGGCTGCTGCGACACTGGTTTACGCTGTAGATCAGAAATGTCGCCAATGCAGTACGACTGCTGGCCTAGGGTCTTTAACCTGCGTCAAGCAATAGCGGTACGATGCCCAACCTTATCGAAACGGGCGGGGGTGGGGATACACCATCCCAGAATCCACTTGAGTGCCCCCTTAATTCCAGACGGAGACGACGCTACGAGTTGATGGGACCAATCAGACATCGCCAAAAGCGCATCATGTTTCTGTATGCGTACTATCATCGCTAAACCAATCATAAACAAAACAAAAGGTCTAGTGACTTACGCTTCTGACGCCGCTTCGTCGGCCCCATTAGCCCGTAGCGTCGGGATTGAATCTAAAACGAAGTATACCCCGTAGCTCCCCGCTTCTCCGCTTCACATCTTCTACGCTTGGTGGCGTAACACCCACCTTATAGAGACGCGAATACTCCGTAACGCTGGATCTGAAACATTAACGCGGAAGGGGGTCGTCCATCGCGCGACCCACGTAGCCCAAAAGAAGCCAAGTCGCCTTCTCGGGGTGTGTCGCGTTCCTCGAACCCGGGAAAGAAAATGGCGTGCACTCCAACGCCGGTTTACGGCTCCCACGGTCCCTCACTGCTCGTTTTCGGCGACGTAAAACCTGACGGTGCAGCGCCATTCGGGACCACTTGGTTAGTTACAACCATGTAGCCGAGCTAAGGGCGGCCGCTGTCACCCTATATAGTCCGGCGTCCAGTTTTTCCTGAGCTTCATATATTTTAGTTTGAGCTCCTCTTGTGACCTTTCGTGACGACACCGACCACTCGAAATTCCGATTCCAGCAGTAGAAGGGTACGTTTTATACTCACTTTCATTTACCCTCGTATTTTTTTTTTAAATCCGCACATTAATAAATTTGTGAACCTCTAAGCCGCAGTCCCGTAGATCACATTATACAAAAGACGCGGCGTTTTCTGCAGAGAGGATGAAAGAATTATCGGCAGATACGTTTCATGTATGTTCGAAATATATGTCTGCTTTAACATGTGCAACGTGTCTGCAGACGGTTTTTTGTATGACTAATGTGACGACCATACAAGGAAGGTACACGCCTCGCACGCACAGTTTCTGCAGACCGTCCTTTGTGCAATGAGTCTGGAGTGTTACCGCGACTTCAGGGGCGTAAAAACGCTGTTCAAGAATCTTGCACTCATGACGACACCCTTTCAGCACACTTCTTTCGACCTAATAGAAACTTCTCAGTCGTAAAATAAACTGGTTTTGTTGCATTAAACACCCTTCACGTTTTTAGGGTCTTAAGAAGTGTGCAACGGCAAAGTAAAGCGAGCGTCCTTTTTTTTGTTTCCATGGGTAGACCCCACACAGGCATCCGTTTTAGCTTAGGTTGTTTTAGCGACAATCTTGAATAACTGTGGCCTCTGTCAATATATTTTACTCGGAGATATACTATGTGAACTTAAACATAATATGCATTTCACGTGATATTGACAAGAACGAAGCAACGTGCGTGTAACCTTCGTAATTGCGGAAGCGTGGCAACCACGAATAGCTACATGGATTTTCGAGTCTATAGCACTTTGGAGTGTATAGCACCAGGGTCACGATTCCTCTCTCGTGCGTGATTTACTACGCCTCTATTTTCTCTTTTTGTGTATGTGAAAACTGTATAAGGGGCTTGTTTGTAAACCTGCCGTTCGTATAAGAAACATCCCTAGCATGCGTTGAAATTGCTAGAACCTCATCTTTCGGCTTTTCACCAGCATCTCCAGGATCTTGCTCTAACAGGCTTAAGCCAGGGTCACACTGTTCATACATCATACAAAAGACAGTGTGGAAACAAGAGTCACCGCAATATCAATGGTTCGAATGCCGCCTGCCAAGTTTTCTCCTTGAACTCATTGCCATGCGGCATTTGAAGCACATATCTCGTGGTGACTCGCGTTCGAATCTGTATGCAGACTGTCTTCTGTATAATGTACAAGCAGTGTGTTCCCAGCTTTAGGGTGTTCGTCCTGTGACAAGGGGACTTACGTCCTTAAGGCTAGCTATAAAACGGTTTAGTGCTCAGCCTAGTTTGCAGGTATGTGTACACCAAGGGTTCCGTCCATTCAAACTTAATAATCGAAATGCACTGTTTCTTTTACTTCTGTTAACTTTATTCATTTACTGGAGTAGAGCGGTGAGGCCTGCTAAGGTAGTGGACCATATAGCTCCTATTTCTTTCTGCCTTCATAAATTCAACTTCAGTTATCAACATAGCGGTACACTCCGAGCCTAAATTGATAAAGAGTATAAAGAGTACAAACAGTAACATAGAAAGACTAAATGTTGAGACGTTGCCTGCCACAGCTTATTCTGTCTCTTACCTTTTTACTCACTTTCAGCTCAGTCTCAGGCTTTAGTATCATGTTCAATACACACTTTAGACATTTTTCAACAACTTTCAGTTAATTTCAAGGTACGTAGCTTCATATGCGTATATTCGCAATGCACGTGTCGTCCAATGAACGCGCCATGGACCGAAACAAAAAGAGTGACCCGAGGAAATTCAGAGCGCAAGTTCGTCTGCTTTTTTTTCTTTCTGCAGGGGTTGCGGTAACGTTAGAAAGACTCCGAGTTTTGATTGGCTCTGAGTGAAAGATAGTGGGCAGACCTCGAGGCAGATTGCCTTGAGGTCTACCCACTTTCCTTCAATCAGAGCCAATCAGAGCTCGGCATCTTTCTGACGTCACCGCAGCTTCTTCAAAAAGAGCAGACGACTTGCTCTCTGCACAGACCAATCTCACTATGCGTTACATGCACGCGTTACGCCGCCATAAGTGTAGTTCATAGGAGGCAGGCACCAGTGCACTAGACAGCTCGTGCTTCCTCGTGCTCTCCACGCGCAGATACTCAGCGGGTTTGTCGCGCGTGCAGAAAGGCATGCAGCTCCCACGATGCACGGCATGACAGTGGTGGCGCAATAAAACTGGTTGTGAAATCGGTCAATTCAACTTTTTTTTTTTTTTTTTCCACGCGAGGATAAAGACTGCAAGCAGCTTTCTGCTTGCAGTCTTAAAGGACGTCGCGCCTTTATTTATTCCGCTTTACTTCGAAGAGAACTTGAGCTTAGTGCTGCTGACACCTACCTCATAGAGCAAAAGATTCTGGTCTCTCAGCATAGTTTGTTTTCGTGTAATTTGAATTTAGAACGTGGTGCTGCTTTGCGTTTTAGGTTATAATACAGTTACTTTACTGCCATTAAATTCTGATCAGTGCGTTTTGCGTTTTGTAGTATTCTCTTATTATATTGTTCCGATGCTGTGACAAGGAAGACGACGACGCTGGGGCAGTGGCGCGCCTGATCATCGCGCGCCAGGCCTGTCGCGCACAGACGGACTTCCATACAATCTTTCAATCTTATTGAGTGATCTTGTTTCGGTCATTTACTGCCGGTCTCGTGTCATTGTAATAACACTGTTTTTTTTTTTTTAATATTGTCCCGAATGGGGACCATAGGTTCACATGACCATGCAACCTCACACCCCATATTCACACGCGAAGACTTCGGGGGGGGGGGGGGGGGGGCATCGGGGCTCGTGCTCCCCCTGGTAAGATCCGGGGGGGGGGGGGGGGGGCAGAGCCCCTTCCGGGCCCGGGCCATGATCCTTACCGAGACGCTGTTTACGTGCCATGCAACGAGCTTCTATAGTAGTGACATGTAAACAAAATAACGCCTACGCTGCCTGTATTCACAATCTACATGCGAAATGGAATCCCAGCGTGCTTTCGTTAGCTTCAATCTCTAGTTCTGGCGAAAAGGTAACGCGCAGCACCCCCCTCCCCCCCTCCCGGGAGAACTTCTCAGCCTGCCCCCCCCCCCCCTTCTCTCTCCTCCTCCCCCCCTCCCCCCTGCGAAAAAGGAAAGTCTACGCCGCTGCCCATATTGCAACATCACACCCCCTGAATTATCCACCGGTATTGTTGGCATTCATAGTTTTATTATTAAAAGTTGCTCCTCTCTTCTTGTATCTGTGTTGAAGCATATTTTTAGAATGTCCCTCACTCAGGCTAAGTTTCCTGAGCTCTGGAAATAGGTAGTTCCTGTTTTAGAGCGCAGCTCTTAGGGGCCCGTTTCCGGCTTGAGCGGCGTCGCCGTCGCCGTCGCCGTCGCCGTCGCCGTCGGCGTAACCGCGCGGTGCATCATGGGAAATGTCCCATAATGCACCGCGCGAGCCCCCCACCGGGGTCACGTGACCTCGTGGGGGGTCACGTGACCCCCCGAAGTCACGTGACTCCCCTGAGGTCACGTGACCCCTCCTCGAGGTCACGTGACCCCCGCCGATGTCGCGTGACCCCCCGATGACGTCATCGTCACTGATGACGTCACCGGCAACCACATCGTCATCGTCATCATCACTGATGACGTCATCGGCATCTACATCGTCATCGTCATCATCACTGATGACGTCATCGGCATCCACATCGTCATCGTCATCATCACTGATGACGTCACCGGCATCCACATCGTCATCGTCATCATCACTAATGACGTCACCGGCATCCACATCGTCATCGTCATCATCACTGATGACGTCACCGGCATCCACATCGTCATCGTCATCATCACTGGTGACGTCACCGGCATCCATATTGTCATCGTCATCATCACTGATGACGTCACCGGCATCCACATCGTCATCGTCATCATCACTGATGACGTCACCGGCATCCACATCGTCATCGTCATCATCACTGATGACGTCACCGGCATCCACATCGTCATCGTCATCATCACTGATGACGTCACCGGCATCCACATCGTCATCGTCATCATCACTGATGACGTCACCGGCATCCGCATCGTCATCGTCATCATCACTGATGACGTTACCGACATCCGCATCGTCATCGCCATCGTCATCATCACTGATGACGTCATCAGTGACGTCACTGATATCGTCACCGGCATCCGCATCGTCATCGTCATCATCACTGATGACGTCATCAGCGACGTCACTGATGACGTCACCGACAATCGCATCGTCATCGTCATCATCACTGGTGAAGTCATCAGTGACGTCACTAATGACGTCATCGGTACCCGCATCGTCATCGTCACTGATGACGTTATCAGGGACGTCAGTGATGACATCATCGGCATTGGGGGTCACGTGACCCCCCCCCTGGTTAGTTTAACCACCCCCCCCCCAGTGCCCTTCCCTCCTCCTCCTCAAGAGCTGCGCTCCAATTCGGCGTTACAGGGAGTTGTAAGCGGCTTTCATTTTAGAGCGCAGCTCTTAGGGGCCCGTTTCCAGCTTGAGCGGCGTCGGCGTCGCCGTCGCCGTCGCCGTCGCCGTCGGCGTAACCGCGCGGTGCATCATGGGAAATGTCCCATAATGCACCGCGCGAGCCCCCCACCGGGGTCACGTGACCTCGTGGGGGGCACGTGACCCCCCGAGGTCACGTGACCCCCCGAAGTCACGTGACCCCCGCCGATGTCGCGTGTCCCCCAATGACGTCATCGTCACTGATGACGTCACCGGCATCCACATCGTCATCGTCATCATCACTGATGACGTCATCATCACTGATGACGTCACCGGCATCCACATCGTCATCGTCATCATCACTGATGACGTCACCGGCATCCACATCGTCATCGTCATCATCACTGATGACGTCACCGGCATCCGCATCGTCATCGTCATCATCACTGATGACGTCATCAGTGACGTCACTGATGTCGTCATCGGCATCCACATCGTCATCGTCATCGTCACTGATGACGTCACCGGCATCCGCATCGTCATCGTCATCATCACTGATGACGTCACCGGCATCCGCATCGTCATCGTCATCATCACTGATGACGATGCGATGACGTCATCGTCACTGACGACGTCATCAGTGATGTCACTGATGACGTCACCGGCATCCGCATCGTCATCATCGCTGATGACGTCATCAGTGACGTCACCGGCATCCGCATCGTCATCATCACTGATGATGTCATCGGTATCCGCATCGTTATCGTCACTGATGACGTCACCAGTGGCGTCACTGATGACGTCATCGCCATCGTCACGTGACCCCCAAGGTCACGTGACCCACCCCCCCAGTACCCTTCCCTTCTCCTCCTCAAGAGCTGCGCTCAAATTCGGCGTTACAGGGAGTTGTAAACGGCTTTCACTTTTTTCTTCCCTATATACTCTGTTTCTTTTTATAATAAATGCAGCGGGCTTCACGGCGCCAATCGAATGCTGGAAGAGTGTCTTGTGTTTTCAAGCACCGGGCTTCACGGCGCTCAGCAGGAGTATCACGTACGTTCTCAGTCATAAATTTGCTCTGATGGTATAGTAAGCTGCGCAGCGGCCGTAGTGCGGATGGGACCAAATGCGAACGGACCAACAGCCAGCAAACGGAACCAGATGCGAATATTCCTAAATACGAAAAAAAAAAAATTAGGTGTTTTGAGAAGCTCCGAACGAGAAGGTTCGAACGAGAAAGTTCAATGAGAATGGGGCGAAATGAGAAAAGGAAAAATACGAATGGGGGTCTTTTGATATATACCCGTTCGAGCTGCCCCGGCTGTCCTAGAGAAAAGTTAGCGAAGGTGTGAGTAAAGTGTGGGCATACCCAAACTTGTGTATCCGTGCAACGCTCCGATTAGCTCCACCTCGTCTATGTGAGGGCAAAGTTGGTGCACTAATGGGCAAAGCGTAGGTATGCCCAGCTCGGCTTTCCGTGCCATGCTCCGGTGGGTTCACCTTGGTTATGTTAGAAGTGTAGGTATGGGTAAAGCGTGGAAATACCCAACTTGTCTGTCTGTACAATTCTACGGTTAGCTCCACCTCGGCTATGTGATGGCAAAGTTAGTGTGCATATTGGCAAAACGGAGGCATTCCAAACTTGGTACGACATCGCGATCAGTGGGGCACACCCTCCCAGACGTTGGCCGAGTCTCATTCCTCAGCTCCACACATACATGCATCCAGGGGCATCAGCGATATACGAGGGTGATTCAATAAATAAGGTGAATTTTTCTTTTTGTATAAGGACTTCTAATACAGATAGAAGCTTACTTTATTGTTATTTTTATTGTTTTACTACTTTTCCACATGAATTTATTTCTTAAGCAGATTACAAAAACAAAACTGTGAGAATTTTACCGAATGACAAATGTGGCCGACCAAGAAGCATGCTCCAGGATTGAACAGCGGTCAGTTATCAAGTTCTTGGTTGCTGAAGGGTGCAAACCCGTTGAAATTCATAGGAGAATGTAAATTGTGTATGGTGCCACATGTTTCAGTCAAAGAAATGTCTACGAGTGAGCTAAATTGTTTGAAGAAGGACGGAGCAATGTTGAGGATGAAGACAGGCCTGGGAGGCCTACACAAGTAAGATCCCCTGAGGTGATCGAATCAGTCAATGACCTCATTCAGTCTGACAGAAGGCTGACAGTCGATGGCATTGCAAGGACTTTGAGCTTATCTGTGGGGACAGCACACAAAATTTTTCATGACGACCTTGGCTACTCGAAGGTCAGTAGCAGGTGGGTGCCAAAGATGCTTACTGCGGGGCACAAACAGAGGAGGGTCGAGTTGTCCCAGCAGTGTCTTTCCCGCTATGAGAAGGATGGCGATGAGTTTCTGAAGAAGATAGTCACATCTGACGAGACATGGGTTTGGCGCTATGAGCCTGAGTCTAAACGACAGTCCATGGAGTGGAAGCACGCAGGCTCTCTACTGAAGAAGAAGTTCAAGTCCCAGCGGTCCACTAGGAAGGGGATGCTCACCGTTTCTTGGGATATGCAGGGCCCAATCACAATTTCATTCCTTGAAAAAGGAAGCACTGTGAACAGAGCCAACAACTGTGATCTGCTGAGGCAGGTCAAGAAAGACATGAAGAACAACGCAGAGGTCATCAGTCAAAAGGAGTCATCTTGCATCATAAACGACGCAAGGCCTCACACAGCAGCCCTAACGGTGCAGACCATTAACGAGCTGGGCTGGGAACTGCTCCCTCATCCCCCTTAGAGCCCAGACCTTGCCCCTTCAGACTTTCACCTGTTTGGTCCCTTGAAAGCGTTCACGAGAGGCACGAGGTTTGAAAGTGACGATGAAGTCAGAAGTGTTCTGAGCGACTGGCTGAGACATCAATCTTAGGATTTCTTCGCTGAGAAAATACGGAAGCTTGTGCACAGATGGGAAAAGTGTGTGACAGTGCTGGGAGACTACGTAAAAAAAAGTAAGCTTCTATCTGTATTAGAAGTCCTTATACAAAAATATTTACCTTATTTATTGAATCACCCTCGTACATCTCAGGAAGCCGACCCTCTTGTCATGGGACTACAGGCCATCCACGACGCTATAAAAGCAGTGACCACCAAGCTGACGACGATCCGCCATCTTCACATTTTTACAGACTCCTTAGCGGCAATTAGAGAGCTCAAAAAGATTTTCAAAGCAATGGAACTGCGTCAAACGATACACACCCTTCACCGCAATACCTCGACCTGCATTAAGGTGCACTGGATTCAAGGTCATGCCACGAACCAATACAACCTCCTTGCAGCGGATCAACAAGCACACTTTCCATCTGATCTTGATCTCCCTTCCCTCCCCCTCCTGTCTGAACCCCTTTCCCTCCTCCACGCCCGTAAACACTCCCTCCGGCAGGACACACGCGCTCTTATCCCTCCGTATGTCCGCTCCCTCCCCCGCCATCTCGCCACGGTGAAGGACGTTGTGCTTCGGAGACTGCGGGCTGAGGTGGCCCTTACACCACCTGTAACCTGCACATGGAGCTCTCTACTCGGTACACGACGGGCGACATGCCCCAAGTGTCCCCTAGACACGACGGAAGCGGATGTGCGTCACCTTATATGGACTCACCCTGGCATACAGACTGAGCGCACTCGCCTACTTATAACTGCAGGTCTCCAACACAGTGCACCCACCAGCTACCATTAGTGCCTGCATGACAACCACTATCACAAAACATTGCTTCAATTCACGCATACAACAGGCCTTCTAGCATACATATAAGACATTTATGCCTAAAAGCAACACCCACGTAAAAAAAAAAAAAAATCCATCTGTTTTTGCAATGCTCGGGTGGATTCAACTCGGTTATGTTAAAGTTTGTGTAGAAGGGGGCAAAGCGTGTGCATGCCCAACTTTCCTATCCGTGCAATACTCTGAATGTTTGGATACATGGTTTTGCGCAAAAAAGACGGACACAAGAGAGAGAAACAAACACTCTCTTGTGTCCGTCTTTTTTGCGCAAAGCCATGCATCCAAACGTTCACCAACTTGCCCAACAACAAACTATTTTACAATACTCTGAATGTATTCAACTCGGCTATGTGAGGGCAACATTAGCGTAGATACGGGAAAACGGGGAATTCCCAACTTGACTGTCCGTGACATTTTTCGATAGGTTTCGCCTCGGCTATCCGATGGCAAATTTAGCGTAGATGTGAGCAAAGCGTGGGCGTGCCCAATTGGTTGTCCGTGCAATACTTCAGTTAATTCTACCTCGTCTATGTAAGGGCACATCTAGCGTACATCTGGGCAAAGCGTGGGCATGCCGAACTTAGCTCTCTGCGTAATACCGCAGAAGGTTCCCTTCCGTTATTTGAGGGCAAAGTTAGCATTCATGTGGGCAAAGCGTGAGAATGTCCATTTTGGCTGTCCGTGCAATATACCGGTGGGTTCACCGTTGCTACGTAAAGACAAAGTCAGCGTAAGTACACGTGAGCAAATCGTGGGCATGCCCAACCTAAAGTCAAAGTAGCGCCATTACCTTTCATGCCTGCTAGCTGGACCCAAACAAATACCAGAATACAGACGGCCAAAATGTTATGTTTAAAGGGGCCATGAAACGAATTTTGGACTGGGATGAATGATTTTAAATTGAGACTTTACTAATCGGATATCGTTTAGTTGGCCAAAAGAAAGAGGGTAGAAAGTCAAAAGTCAGTTTTTCGGTACGAACATTTGAAAATATAGCGGACTATTTTGTACTTTCTTTCCTTCGAAAGCTCTCCGCCTTTTCACTATGATACATCCGCGATTCCCAAAGCGCGTCAGCGGTGCCAACCATACGTCAGCCGAGCCCAGCTCACTCATTGGACACGAGAACTGCGTCACTCGGACGTATGCGCTCGTTAACAATCAATCCGTCGACGAATATTTGGATTCGCGTTCGTGGCCAATGAGTGCCCTGACGGAACTTATCGTCACTGGCGAATGACAAGTTCTAGGGTGTGCATAAAAAGCACGGTGGAAGCTAGGAGTCATCGCACCGGTGCCGAAGAATGTCACGATGACGTGATTTCACAATTCGCATTTGAGTTGAGAATTAAAGCTAAGTGGGAAGAAATAGAAAAATCGTTTCATGACCCGTTTAAGAAGGAATGCCCCTGGTCCGCACATAACGCCGCCTTGTCTCATACTTGATCTAGAGTTTATTGCTGAGCTCACTACCAATGACGAAGGGTGGCCGGTAAGGCACAACGCACCGAGTTGTCAAGTGTGTTTCCAGGCCGTGGAACGGCCCGGTGAGGAGACTTCTCGTCGAAGTGGCGGTTCAGGCAAACTCCCTCGCGCTCCTGGAGCGCCTGCTTCTTTTACTAATTATTCAACAATGTAGATGCGGTACAACCAATTACGACATCCTGGCTGTCGTCGTGCAGACTAAAGCGTGTTTCACATGCAGCGGTTTTGGCCCTAGAGCGGCGCGATTTCTGCCGTCGCGGCGCTCTGGCCAGCACCAGCGGTTGAGCGGCACGAGCGCCGCGACGGCAGAAATCGCGCCGCTTTAGGGCCAAAATCGCTGTATGTGAACTAGGCTCAACGGTGTAGACGGCACCTGGCAAAGAGCGAAGCGTGCCGACGGCACGTGGCAAAGAGCGATGCCGTTCATCCGTCAGCGTTCCATTCCAAGACAACCATTGCCCATAGATACCTAAGATGGAGCTAGCTTACACACTACATTTCTCCATCCCATAAAATGAGAACACAAACGGAAGCGCAACAATGCTCACTCGGACAACTGAAGCTCCTAATAATTTTTTTATCAGATTTTGTGATCGCTGCTTCTGGCGCTCATGCGGCGCTAACTTAGCGCTAAGCTGTGTATGTGAACCAGCCTACATGCTCTGCGCGTCTCTCGCTTCTTTACGCGACGAATTCCGTACTTTTCGCGGAGTTCCGAACCTTCCGCCTTATTACCAAAGGAAATACCGCTGGCGTAACAGCATGGCGAGCCGAACCGTGGAACATTTACGGCGACAAATGTTTTTTGGCTAGGTTTCGCAACACATCCCAGGGTGTGTTTCGCGTAGGGTCGTTGACCTCTACATTTAACAAGAAACCCGTGTCACGTGATACTGTGTCGTCACAATGTTCACTATATTTGGCGGGAAAATTGCAACATCCCGCTTTTCGCTAAATTTAATGGTATAATGAGACGTTACGTATAAGTTAAAGAAGTGGCTTCATCGCAGAGTGATATGACTTTCCACATTATGACGCCCAGCGAAAGTTTTCCCCGCTGGAAAATCGTGAAGTCACTTGCAACTGTGACGTCACATGACGTTACTTGACTACAAGACGTCACAGTCACGTGACGTCATTGTGTCACGTGACAATGCGATTTCTCGCTAAATTTAGTGCGAAAACTGTGACCTCCCGGGACAATGTAATGTTTACACGTTTGCCAAAAGTTTGAACAATGGCGTAGCTGATTGTAGGCTGTCTATGCACGCCACGGGGCACAGCACCGCTGCTCTCGCCGCAGTTTATTTAAAGGATACGACAAATAACCTGGACTTTTTTTTTTTTTTTTGCTGCCTCAGGAGTGAACGCTTGCGTGATGGCCATGAACCTCACGCGCTCTCGCAACTTCCGCTGGGTGTCGCGCATGGGGCCGCTACTAGAGGAGTACGAGGACCGGATCTTCCTGGGCGACCAGGACCTAGTGAACATCATGTTCAGCGCCCACCCAGACAAGTTGTTCCTGATGACGTGCCGGTGGAACTACCGCCAGGAGAACTGCGTCTTCCACTCGTCGTGCTCGGGCGAAACACCCGCACTGGTGCACGGAAGCCGGAATTGCTTCACGGACCCCGACAGGGAGCCCTCCATCTATGCCGTCCACTCCGTCATGCAGAAGGTACTCGACTCGTACTGTCTTACATTGGAATAATAATGCCGTTCAGACGCCGCCTAGAATTATTACTTTACATTAACGACCTGTGAAACATGTATTATAAATTTTTCAAGCCACGCAATAGGAATTGTGGAAAAAATAAAAAATAAAAACGAGCAGCGTTCGCTTCTTTAACTTGCAGTCAGAGCAAATGGCCGCATGTTTTCATTTTTGTCATAGCCATGCTCTCGCGTTGCCAAAACACATGGAACAGGTTGAGTTACACAGATCGTTAAAGGGATACTCCGGCATTATCTTTATGATGCCCGATTTGCCTCAAAAATTGCTAAACACATCAACAAACGTCGAAGAAATAGTATCCAAATATTAGGTCAGGCTGCCGGCAGGCTGCCATAAAATAGCCGTGGATCTAGTACACTGTACCACGGCCACTGTACCTTGGGTGATATTTCGTGCTTGATTGAATTTGTTCGACGAAGCAGATTCTTGAAACCCAGCGTGAACAGCAGCCTCATTCATCTTTGAGGACCCGGCGAAAGGTCTATAC
Source organism: Ixodes scapularis (assembly GCF_016920785.2). Classification (NCBI taxonomy): domain Eukaryota; kingdom Metazoa; phylum Arthropoda; class Arachnida; order Ixodida; family Ixodidae; genus Ixodes; species Ixodes scapularis. The sequence goes on along the minus strand of NW_024610115.1, from coordinate 656,602 downwards.
TCCGTTTCACCTTAAGTTGTACCGCAGAGAAGGCTAGAAGCGCGAGCTTATAGCGTTGGAAGCTGCTCTTAACGCGCGAGATCTCGTGCCGCCGAGATGTGCCCTAGAGCAAGGAGCTCGTGCTTGTAGCCTTTCCTGCGGTACATCGTAAGGTGAAAAAGAGTATACGAAAGCGCAGCACCGGGGGAAAGCAGCGCAGCTCGCATAGAAAGCAGGCGCCGTACCGGCGTCTGCTCTCGATGCGTTTTTTGATGCGACTTTCGATGCGTGCTGTGCTGCTTTTCCCCAGTGTTGCGATTTCGTGAAACTTTCACCGGGTCCTCAAAGATCGAGGTGCCGTTAACGCCGGGTTTCAACAATTTGTTTCGTCAAACGATTTCAATCAAGAACGAAATAGAACCCATGGTTATTTTTGCCACGACGCTGTGTGCCATGGTGGCTGCACCAGCTGTACATTGGCTAGAGGTAATATAACTCTACCAAAAAGATGGCCGCGAGTGGCCGCATTCGCGGAGCGGGCGAACGCGATCCAGCAAATAGACATAGAGATCAGTGGTCTAACAGCAAACCCTGGGCCTTCAAACGTGTGACACGACCAGCCGTACCAACCACTCACACAGGCGTTTTGCTTTTTTCGCTTTGTATTGTCGCGATTGTGGTGCGCATAAAGGTCACAAAAGAATGATAACAAAAGGTGCATTTATTACAATATTTAAATCCTGAAACAAAAAAAACAAAAACACCTGAAAATGAAGTAGAAAGGACAGAAGAAAGTGGACAGACAGCGTGTCTTCAAGTTTATTTCCCAGTTTAATGGTTTAAACATGATTAATATTAATACCACACCAGCTCGCCTGCACCTTGACCATGCACTTTTTTGACAAAGGTGCATGTTTTATCTTTTTGACAGGTGTTCTTTCATTGTTCGTCCGGTGGGGAAAATATTCTGTTGTGTGTATGTTTATACATCCGAAGTTGGCCAAAATGGGCGTGTGTCAGCTATAGATGGGGAACATTTGGCCAGTGTAGTACAACTGCTAGCCTGGGGTCTTAAACGTTGACCACGCAGTAGTGATTTACGACCCCGCGCCGGTAAGATGCTCATCCAGATCAAACCGGGCAGGGGTGGGGATTGAACCCAAGATCTTTGAGTTCTGCAGCTCGAGCTTTCGCTGCACATCCTCGAGCAGTTGGGTACCTGAGCCGTACATAAACCGCTTTCGATAGACGGCCCTCTTTTGGCAGCTGGGGAACCCCTGCAGAATGGCCGACTGGACCCGCAACGTCACGGCACACTTTATGAATTTGGTTGGATTAGAAAGCAAAAGCACACCCATAGAAAAAGACCTTGAGCGCAGTGGCAGTGACTTTGCACTTTTGACGATGTTTGATTGGCCAGTCGGCTCCTAGCGTTGGCCGCGTTCTGACGTTCGCTCTCTGACGGAGTGACTTGCACGTTTCACAGTGTCAGTTGTTCCGCGATTAGGAAGTTGTAGTAGACCGTTCCCGCAGCCCGCTAAGCACCCGGATAGCGCTCCGTAATCCTCCACAAGACCTTGAACTACGCAGACGAGGCTGGCGGCACGCATGCGCAGCTGCTGCGTTTTCTTCAGGGATACCGTAGAGGAGGAGAGAAACGGTCTACTACAATTCCCTATTGTGCAGTGGTTCCGACCTACTGATAATCAGCACGTGACTTTCAAAAGGGGTATATAGAGAGAGTTTGGTCCATGGGAGGAGCAGGCAGAGCCAGGGCATGCACGAGACGCAGATACGCAGATGGAAGGCTTGACGTGCTCTCTTGGCCAACCGAAGCCGAAAAGAATCCCCTAACGGTGGTATCGTGAAACACTTTTAATGAGCGCGTAAGAGTTAAATGGAGTAACTCTTCATGGTGGAAAATATAGTGCAAGTTGTGTTTCGATTAGGATCACGCAAAAAGATGAAAGAATCGAATGGGTAGCTCGAAGCTGTTTTGCTCCGTCGGACGGCATTTTCCCGGCCCTCGGCAGCTGCGTATGGATCCCGTCGATTAGTCTCGTATATTTTGATTTTTCATGACCCGTGATCGAAAACTCACATGCACCATTTTTTTCAGTCACCGAGAGTTACTCTGACGCGCTTATTAATCTTGTTTCTCACGGACACCGCCAGGCTTCTGGCTGGCGACATTTGAATCTATGAAGACGCCCTGGAACACGCCCAGTCTGCTCTCTGCCAATGGCGCCTCCTCATTTACCTCCTGTACTTCCCAATGAATGACCAAAGTTTCTTTATATACGGCTCTGGTGGGAGCTGAGACAGTGTATTTATTTATTTATTTATTGATACTGCAACCTCTGAAAGGGATTTCAGGGGTTGTAGCACTAACAAGTTACAACGGAGACACTTTTTACAGCGGAGCTGTTAAGGGCTAGTTTCCCCAGGATTGTGTCCTTCGCCAATAAGTGAAGACGAAGAACTCTGGACACTTACCGCCACCTATGAGCGACGGCGGCAAGCCACGTATCTAGTTGCCGCCGTCGCTCATAGATGGCGGCAGCCTTTCCACACTGGCTTTCCGACTTGCGGCCGGCCATTACTTTCCATTGTACAGCTCCGCTAGTCTTCCTTCTTCACCAGAGTGGAAAGGCTGAAAGTTTTCCTTCTCGTGTTTCTCACAGTACGAGCTCGGCACGAGCCTGGAGCGGGAATTCATCGATCCACTGGAACGTGAGCTGCACCGCGTTCGGCAAAGCGAGTGTGTCGTCCAGCTCCTGTTCCACGCGAAGCAGTGGCGGATTCTGGCGAGGCAGTTGGACAGTGAACGAGGCTTTAACGACGACGCCACTAATGCTGCATCGCCATCGACGACGTCTACTTGATAGCTACGCATGACTATACCGACTATACTGACTATACTACGTGTTAGCCTAACCTTGCAAATGGAGAAGGGGGCTGAGCCAAAGCGAACGAGGGATGCTGCAAATACTTCACTATCCGCAACTCCACCGCACTATAGATGGCGGAAGAGACGAGATAAATTATCTTGGCTTTCCTATGCGCCTGCTCGCTGACGCTGAACAGCGTGCTAAATTTATATCTTTGGGTACAATGCGAAGTGGTAAGGGCAGTATAACATCACAGGTGACAGGGATGTTGACGTTGGTTAAGAAAATGACCATGTTGGTTTTTAAACTTTGCGAAACGGAACACGACAACTCCTATTTAACGCACCCGCTTTTTCCGTTTAAACTTGGAGGACGCTTGAGGTTGGCCATTAAAAGGCGAAACGGGATAGCGAAACATATAAACATATAAACTCCGGCTCGCCCCCAAGTCGTGCAAGCGTGCCTTGAGTGGCCTCGAGTAGGAGTGTCGGGTTGGAAGCGTCTCTGAGACGCCGAGAATGTCAGACTTTCGAAAAAGAATGATCTCCCAAGGAGCGCTTTCAACGGCCTTCCACGGTCGCGGATCATCGTCCTTAGCCTATACACCAACTCATGTTTACAAACAAACCGGAGCGCCCGGAGCGCCCCTAGCGGACGCCACCGGCGCCGCGCATGCGCGATGGGGGTGTGGGCAAGAAGTTCGCCGTCGCCCATAAACAAACCATTGAAATGCGATGTTATCGGCGTCTGTGTGAGTCCCCCTGCCCTTTTTCGCGTTCGAATTGTTGATTCTACTTCTTCCTGGCAATGTCTGACTACTTGAGCGGCCTCAGCGAAATTAACAAGGCTCGTTACACCGCAAAACTTCGCGTTAATAATGTGACATGCGGCGATTCATTCCGCGTGGACGCCGCAGAATGTACGCTAAAGCCTGATTCGCGTGATGAGATTTCGCTCGCAATTTTCAGTCGCAACGTCGCTCGGGCTGCAAAAGCGTGAACCGTAGCTGAGATGGTCGACGTCGATACTAAAAATCTAAACCAGAATCGGACCATGCAAATCAGGCCTAGCAAGTCGGTGATGGTCACTGGTAACAATGATCGAAATCTCCTTGTATCTGCTGTTTACAAAGAGCCTGCTTACCAACCTCCAAATTTAAGTCTTTTGAGGCGTGCACTTGCTTCTTATCGCAAGTACCCGGCCATGATTTGGTCTACGGGCCGGCGTCGTCTAAGAGAGCAGACGACAAGCAGAAACGTCCGAAAGAGCAGACGACAATTCGAACGATCAGGTGGCCGTTTGAGCTTGAAGACGCACTGAACGTAGTCCGCAGGTGGTCCGCACAACTTGACGGTTTTCTGGCGTTCATGTTGGAACAAAACAAATAAATCTGATGACCACAAGTATCCGTGAATTCAACCCAAAGTGCTCCCCGCCCAAGCAATCGTTGTCCGACGGCGTCTGCTTTTCCCTTTTCACGGCACATATTCATATTCTCGGACGGACCGAGTACGTGAAAACTGGCCTTCAAACCTTTCTCGACACTTTTGGTACAACCCCAGTCGCGGCGTTTTGACGAGAAGGCAAGTTTTTGTCTCCTTCCTTTCAAAACAACGCAGAAATACACGTCTGGCATGGGGACTTCTGCCCACAGCTCCAGACCGGAAGTGCGACCGATGCGCCGCCACCGCGCCGTGACGTAACAGAGATGAGTTCGTGTATAAGGGTGAATACAAAGTTGTCCTGCTACCGCTGATCATGCTGCGCTAAACTCTGTCTTTTAGAGCTCAGCTCTTAGGCGCTCGTTTTCGGGTTGAGCGATGTCGGCGTCGCCATCGGCGTCAACGTAACCGCGCGCGTTGCATTATGGGACGTTTTCCCGCTAAAGCTAGCCGGGAAATTTTCCCGCTAAATTTAGCGGAAAAATTTCGCACTAAATTTAGGGGGGAAATTTTTCCGCTAAATTGAGCGGAAAACATTTTCCGCTAAATTTGGCGAAACAGATTCCCCGCTACGTCTGGCGGGAAAATTTTCCCGCTAAATTTAGCGGGGAAATTGGCGTCACGTAACCTGAACACCAATTCAGTTTCCCTGCTAAATTTAGTGGAGAAAATGACGTCACGACTTCGTCTAACGTAGCCCATAAACAGATTCAGCGGCAGGAAAGAAGGAGGAGGAGGGGAGGGTATAGGGGGAGGGGGGGCATACCATCCCCCCGTAACCTCCCCTACTCCTCCTGAAGAGCTGCGCTCTAGCATCGCATTACAGAGATTTGTAAACGTCTTTCATTTTTAAAGCCGGTGATTGTACTCTTGTTAATAATTACCGTTCTGTTTCGTTGTTATGCCGCTTCGCGAAGGTTTTTGAAAAAGTAGTGCATAAACGGATTAAATTTTACTTGTACAGAAAAATATCTGTATTCCAGCACAGTTTGTTGAAGGGCAGGTGCGTAGAATCACATTTATGCTCATTTTTGAATTACGTCTCTATAGGGGTTTCCGGAAGAGGTCAGTTTGATGCGATTTTCTTTGACATGTCGAAAGCCTTCGACCGGGTTAATCACACGTTATTGTTACACAAGCTTGCCCTGCATGGCTTCAGCCCGCATCTTTGCGCCTGGCTTTCGAACTATCGCGGTCATCGCGGCAATTCGGTTCGGCGTTTCCGGTAGCTACTCCGATGAGTTTATTCCGAGTTCCGGTGTGCCACAGGGCTCAAATCTAGGGCCTATGTTATTTGTTTGGGTTATAAATGACATTGCTTTTTGCGTTAAAAATGCCAAAATTCTTCTTTTTGCTGATAATGTTAAGCTTTTCATAAGTGTCCAATCAGTATCTGATTTTTCCAGTCTTCAAAATGATGTAGATTCTGTTTTTTACATGGTGTACCGAAAACTGTTTGTCACTGAACCCAGAAGATTCTACATCTATCGTGCTATCTATACTCCGCGACAACTTTACTTGGCAATGCAGTGGAAGGTACAGGCCCGCGTCCCCTCTCCCATTTTGAGTGTGCGCGGGCTCTCCTCCTCTCCCCGGAAATGGGAGAGGAGGAGAGCCTGCGTACACTTAAAATGGGAGAGGGAACACGGGCCTGTACCTTCCACCGCATTGCCAAGAAATGTTGTCGCCGAGTATAGAAAGTGCGACAAAATTTCTTTTGCGTACACTGTTGGTGGCCGTCCCTATTCCCCCCGTATTGCTTAATAGAGATCTTGGCGCCTGTCTTGACATCGCACTTTCTGTTAATAATCATGTTGTAACAACCGTAAATGCAGCGCTTAGCGCTAAGAGTATCAGGTACGATTTCAAGTTTATGTCACCAATTGTCTGCCCCTTCATGTTTATTGCATTGCATAAGGCTTTGGTTAGATCACGGTAATAATTTCGTTTGTGGTTTGGAATTCACTGATTATTTCGCAAGCAATCGCGATTGAAAATGTACAGAAGCGAATGATTAGATTTGTTTATCACACGTATATTGGAAAGGGGTGTTTCTACTACTACGAGTCATTGCTTTCAGGTTTCTATTGCATAAACTGACTGTGAGAAGACAGTACCGAGACTTTATGTTTTTATACAAAGTTATACATGGTGAGGTAAACTCCACGGACTTATTGCAGTCTATTGACTTCCAGGTTCCACCCCAAATGATTAGGAACAAATCAACTTTTTACTCCTCCTGTACATCATTTGTGTCACCTGTTTTGAGGATTCCAATTGGTTTTAATAATGCACATCAGAATAACTTTGATAGTTTAATGCACATCAGGATTTTATGCAACAATTACGTGAATGGAGATACAATTGCCTTAAGCATTTCAAATCAAGCCTAGCCCTAGTTCTTTTTTTTTTTTTTTGCGTGCGTTTGTTGTTAGTTGATCTTCTTTGGTAATTTGTACTTTTGTTTTGTATGTATACTACTTCACCCATGTTTGTGCACCACACAGTAGACCGCTAGGTTGTGTGTGGGTACTGGAAAATAAACCATTATCATTATTATTATTATTATTATTATTTTATGTCACCAGGATGGAGAATAAAAATTGACATGCAGCTAGAACATAGATATCACTTTGTTCCCTAGCTACAGTTACTTAAATACTCTGATTTAAATTTGAAAATATATGACATAAATTTAATAGATCTGGTTTATTTATTTTTATTTTTTAAATAATTACGATTCTTCACCCGGAGCCCTCTTGTATCTCAATGTCAGCGTAGCGATGCAACCTCTAGTTATAATATCTTGACATCAATCTATTATCTCGCTATCTGCGCGGAGTCGCTTTATAAAGCGACTATAGGTTTACTTGGCATCCCAAAAAATAAAACAGCCTGCACACACGGAAAAGAAAAACGATATCATGGGTTGTAACTATTACATAACTAAATTTACGATAACCAGCATTTGGAGAATAAGTACTTAAATCAATACTCTCATACTTCGTGAATGACCCATTTTACCACTTTTGAAGCTACAGCTTTTTAGACAAGAAGTTGTAGGCTACAACTTTCAAATTGAATCATTGACCTCGGAATAATGTCGAACCCAAACGAACCGGAACACTTTTGCCTACAAATTACTGCTCAAAAAATAGATAAACAGAGCTAAAAAAGGAGCAAGAGGGTAAACGCCAAAGCCCACTTATGCGCGTTAGCCTCACACAGTCTATAAAACCAAAACCCATAGCCTCCAGCCCTAAAATTTCCGATACCACCACTGACGCCAAACAGTCGACCCCTGTTTAGGGAGGACTCGTAGGGAACGAGGCACGAGAGGGAAAATAGAGGAGAGAATGTCATAAAGGCTAGGGGAAAAAGAGGAAAGACGAAGGAAGGGCACTCCCAAAGCCTACGGTAGATAGAGGATGAGGACGGGGATGAATGTCCCCAGAAAAGACCCGAGGGAGTTTGCAAAATATAGGGACAGAAAAGGAATGGGGAAGGCAGGATCGGACTGCTAAAAAAATAGGAGGAAAAATAAATATGGGAGTGGCGCGCCAGGGGGCCTAGTCGTCTAGCCTAGGCACCGGAAAAGAAGAGAGAAATGAAGAGTGCCGGACAGACTGGAAAAAGGAAAAAGGGGAAAAGAGCGGCGACAGGACGGAAGAGCGAGGAACAACGAGGAGCTTTTGCTTCCTCCGGCGTCGCGTCGCGAACCGATGCGTCACCATCGGCACACATCCTCCACCCCTCATAAAGATGGCAACAAGACAAGAACAAAAATAGAACAACAAGGCATGAGGAGCGCCTTTCCCGAATTTGAAATCGATGACGCCAGTCTGCCGATGGGGGAAACAAAGGGGAAGAAGAAAAAAAAAGCAAGTAAAAATGGAGGAGAGGAGAACTTCCCCTCTTAACTCCTGGCGCACGCTAGCTGGGGGATCGTCCCTCCCTACTCCCTAAGGAGAGCGTAACCCGATTGAGGATAGCTGAGACGACGCCGCCATGGTCTTGTGCCCGCCTGCCGCATACGCCGTTCCCATGGAAAGCGTTGGACTAATCGCGTTACAAACGACTTAAACTGCTCTGTTCTCTCGTCCACTTTGTTCCCCACCCACCCCGCAACTTGAATGTTTAGCTCGCGTGCGTGGTGGGGAAAGAGTCCCTTGAGAAAACCCGGGAGCATCGCACCCGGAGGGTTCGCCGCGGAGGACTGCGTTTTTCGTTGACTGAAGTCAACTGCTCCGTCCCTACTTCTCTCTTGCCCCCTTCCTCAAACACCGATATAGAGCGTTGCCCGTCAGACAAGCCAATCTGCTGCAGAGAGGGAGTCACGTGGCCTCGAAACCGACTATGACATAGAGAAGGCTTCAAGTCACGTGGAAGCTTCACGGCTTTGTGACTGGTCCAGACGGTTCGTGGCATTCGCCGTGATTTCCCTTTGAGGAGAGACGGAGTGTTAGGACGGCAATATCGGACTTCCCCTATCTCCTTCAAGAAACGAGCTTGAGCGGGAGCTGTGTTGCACGTGTTGTTATCGCTTGGCGAGTCGCTACAAATTAGATTGCGAAACCTCGCAACAAATAGGTTGTTGCTTCTCGGACGGGGGCCATCTCGTTTTCTTATCGTGTTTATTTTTAAAACAAACTTCATATGAAACACCCGCGTGGGCTTATAAAGTGGGGCTTGACGAGACTGTACGGGTGTTTGAATCTTAACAAAACGAGTTTGGGTTCTTACTGTGATTTGTGTTTATAGCGAGATATATCTTGGGAAAGCCGTGAAAAACGCTCGTTTTGAATAAAAACGGTACCATATCTAATAAGTTGTATTTTTTGCCCACAATGTGCAAAGAAAATAATGCGATAGCTGTAGCACGGTCGCGGAAGGCGGATGGAATGGTGCTGTCACGTACCTGAGGACGGAGGTACGTCGTGGTTAATTTTTAGAGCCGTCGTGGTTGGCGTCGTGGATGCCACTGACGGCCGCCACTAGTGATCGGTGATGCGTGAAGTAAGTAAGCCAGCGTGGTGGAAGTTTTTAAAACCGTACAACATTACGCATAGGAACCGAATATTGCCAAAGCGGGATTTTGCATAACAAGAGGAATGTTTGGAAACAATTGTTTGAAGCAGACGACACGAAGATTCACCCTTCGTCGCGCCATTCTTGGCGGAACGCCAGGGTTGGGCCCTCTCCGCTCTCTTCGCACGACACGACCGACAGGATGTCCTGACTTTCCTCTTCTCGCGCCAAGATGGAAAAGAAGGTAAGTTATTCCTTTCTTCGCACGCGTGGCGACGACAGCTCACGAGGTCGAAATCTCTGCAAAGCGTCGCCCCTAAAAAGTTATCGCTTCATACCATCGAACCTTCGTAACATAAAAAAAGAGACTGAAACCGGTATCGTGTCGCGTTTTAGAAGCTGCGTTCATATTTTAATACGAAAGCATTAACTCTCCCATGGAGCGAGCCGACGCCTTCAACTTTGAAGCCGCGGCGAACGGCACCTAAACTCCATTCTCCAAGTGAGGCCGCAATCGGATGGCTCCCAGCTTTGAAGCCACGCGAAATGCCTACTCAAACAGCATTTAGTTCGCCCGCTCTCAATGGAGCGCAGTGAAGCCGAAATCTGATGGATTTCGGCTTTAGCCCGTTTGCTGGCGCGCTCAGAACGAGGCTTCCATTGGCCGCTACCCGTCAGTTTCAACGACGGCCACCCCATAACGCTGCGTGTCAGGGCCGCCAGCGCGCCGGTAAAATGAAGCGTCTGGCCGCCAAGCGGGGCTGCGGCTCCACTGCCGAGGCCAGCGCGGCGAAGAGGGCGCGGGCTCGGCCGCCCACGCCAGTACTCCAAAGACAAAATAAGGAAGCCGAAGGAGGACATGCATGCTGTCGCATTCAAAACTCATAAGAAGTGCTAAGGTGTACCTCGAGCATTTTTTTTTTCACTGCTAAGCACTTTCATGGCACACTCGAAAAAGTTAAGCTCAGCGTGACCTCCGTATTTTGTTTGTGTGACCCGTGGTTGGAGACAATAAAGTTTTTTTTTTTTCCTTGGGAAATATCTGTGTTAAGAATTGTGAACTTTTCTTTATGTGCGCTGTTAGAGTACAGTAGCTTCGGTTTACAGGAAGTTACATTCAACGATTTGTTTTGTGAGCCTAATGCCTGCTGAGCCAACTGCAAAGTATGATCAAATAGGTTTTACACTCATGTGATCCTAGTGCTACTGCAACCGGCACCATTAGGATTCGCTGTAATGAGACTCGTTTTCACATTAAGGCCTACAACAGTCGACGTTGCGAACCAATGGAGTTAACCAAGCGGCACCGGAAGTATATCGTTGAGGCGATCTTTTGTGTTTCCGCATTTTCTATCACCGGCCAAGCCAATCACTCCGAGAAAAAAACGCAGGTTTACACCACGTTCATTGTACGTGATTGGTTTAGCCGAAGATACATACCAAACGCACAAGGGCGACGAGCGACGTGACTATGCACTTTTGCCGCTGCCCGATTGACTACGTAGGATCGTAGCCTCGGCTGCGATCTGACTTAATGTAATATGGGGAGTATACATTTCCATCGCTTATCAAACGGGGCGAAAAAGGCTGAGTCACGAAGCCGTGGACGCATGCGCAGCGTCCGAAATGCCATACAGCAGAGCAACAGCGCATGCTCATAAGGCGTTCCACTGCCCCACGGACAAAAAATTCGGCAGAAACACTTAAGACTGTTTACGTTTGGGAATGCGAAAGGCATTTGACGTGTAATCTTCGAGTCGTAACGGTTGCGGTGACGTCGGCGATGGTGGGATGGGGTCGACTGAGAGGACCATTGGCTCGTGGTCGGTGACACACGCACTAGACACACCTTTAGTCAGCAAGAACCGCGGAGCCGCCGTGGCGTCGGGGAAGTTTGGTAGTCTCGCACCCCCGGCGGCCCGGGTTTGATTCTCGCCCAAACAGAAGTGTACCACATTTTCTTTTCAAAGCAATAAATTTACTTTGGTTACAGGAACTTCCCTAAAAAATTTGACGTCGATCCGAGCATTTTTTTGTGTTTTTGTACTCTTTGTGCCGTCGGAAATTTTTGGTACCATCGCTCGGTCACGCCGCCGACGGCACCGGATTTTCGCGTAATAGGGCATATACACACATCCCAAAGGGATACAATGCATTCGCATGAAAATGTCAGCGTGTAGAAGGTGATTTTTGCAAAGGACTAAAGGTAAGGTCTGCATTTCGGCAGCGGCAGTGGTGACGAATGAACCAACGCCTAAGCTACACTTTTTGATACCGCAGGTTCCCGTTGCAAGCCATCTACATTCGGCTGTTTGCGTGTGAACATCAGTACTCGGCTCGGCTGCAGTTGCGAAGCTCTGCAGCGTCATCGCCAGCAGCAAGCAGACGCGCAAGAAACACGCAAGTCAGGGACCTGCGCGTGACTGTCATCGAAAGCATCGTCATCCCACCACCGCCCTCAAGGTTATCACGTGGCCACTACGTCATCGACCACTGGCTATATAACACGGATTTTCACCGAAATCTGTGCATTGCGGCAGCGGCAGGGGTGACGAACGAACCGACGCCTAAGCAACACTTTTTGATACCGCAGGTTGGTGTTATTTCTAGTGGAATTTCATTTCTTCTTGACCACTACTGCTGCCACTGTAGTGCTGCTGTTTGTGTCTTTGTTTTCTGTTTTTGAGCAGTTTTAGTTTTATCCATTTTTGAACATGGTACTGAACAAAGAATGGTTGGCTGCATTTGAGGATATAAAGAATGAGTTCAAAGCAGAGCTCAAGGTTTTTGGAGAAACTTTTGATAGAGAAATTCGAAAGGATCTGCGGGATGTTAAGGCGAGCTTAAAGTTTATAAATCAGATGTATGAGGAAATGAAAACCCAGGTCAAAGTCGTACAGGATGAAAATAGGGAACTGAAAAAGAACATTGCCCGGCTCCAGACGACGTGTGACGAACTTGCAGTCCGTATGAAGGATAGCGAGACGCGTAAACTGAGTTCAGAGCGGTATTCTCGAAATGCAAACATTGAAATAAAAGGGGTACCCACAGCGCCAAATCAGAATCTGTCCATGCTACTGGAACAAATAGGTGCCCAAATTGGCGTACCAATTACAAAAGAAGACATCGAGATATGCCATCGAGTACCCATCGCACACAGCACTACCGACACAAACATCGTCGTGCAGTTCGTTCATAGAGCCAAACGAAACAATGTACTAGAGGAAGCAAGAAGCCACAGGTTTACTGGAACAAGAATCGGATTAACTTCAAACGAGCCCATTTACATCAATGAGCACCTCTGCCCTCAGCTGAAGAGGCTCCTTGGTCAAACTACCAGCAAGAAAAGGGAGGCGAATTGGAAGTTTGTCTTGGTTAGAAACAGCCAGATCTTTGCACGGAAGGCAGTTGGCACCCCGACTTCAAAGATCATAACTTGTGACGACCTCTTCAAAATCGTTTAAATTTCCATAAAAAAAATTGTAGCATTGAAAGATGGGAGTCGCAAATTTTTTAGATCCCGCGAACCTTGGAAAGTTACTAGACGCAAACGATTTAACATTTTTTCACTTAAACGTCCGTTCAATGAGTAATAAAACAAATGACGTCGAAATGTTGCTAGATAGTACAGGTATAAAATTTGATTAATAATGTTTACTGAAACTTGGTAAAACGATAACTCGAGTCACTTTCTTATTCCTAATTATAACAACTTTGTGCTAAATCGATTGCACGGAAGGGGCGGTGGAGTAGCCATACAAACAGTATCATCTCTAAAAACCGAACTTTTAGCTGAATTTACTACGTCAACCAAAAACTACGAAGTATTAACCTTATGTAATGATTCTAATATATTGAGTGTTGTATATCGGCCTCCAGATGGAAATTTCGCCAATTTTTGCGTGTTTCTGGAGCGATTTCTTGATTTTGTATGTTGCAACAAATATACTTTGTTTATGAGTGGAGACTTCGATATAGACGTATCCACTGTCTCTGCCTCGCAAACTGAATTTATTTCTATTCTTGAATCAAATGGTTGTAAAAATTTAATTGAATATCCAACACGTGTCACAAGTAACTTTTCTACTCTCATTGACCTCTTCATAACAAAGAATGATAATGAACATGGGTACTCTCGCGTAATGCTAAGTGATGTCAGCGACCATTTCCTCATTTTTTCGTTCATTAGGAAAGCTCGTAATAAGACATCAATATCATTACAGGAACCAATATTTGCTCAACAAATGAATGCCCAAAGATTATAAATGTTTCGTAATGCCATAGGTAATACAGACTGGAGCTTAGTATATATAGAGGAAACAGCAGATAAAGCTTATAACATTTTCTTGTCTTCGTTAACTAGGGTCTATGAAAATTGTTTTCCGTATAAAGAAATAAGGGAAAGCAAAAAGTTTAAAAAGCCATGGGTCACACCTGAACTAGTTCGTAAAATAAACATAAAAAGTAAGCTTTTTAAAAAATTTATTAAAAACAGGGATCCAAGTCAACTATGTGCTTATAAGGCTTTCCATAACAAACTAAATTCTGAATTGAAGCATGCTAAATCGAATTACTATAACAACCTGTTCAATGACGCCAAAAGACAAAGAGGAGATATTTTATGGAAACGCATAAATTCTTTTTTAAGACCAACTGAAGAACGTTTTCGTTTAGATGTTGAACTTGATGGAAGCCAGTTGTCTGACTTACAGCTTGCTACCACTTTTAAAAATTACTTCGTAAATTTGGTACAACCAGCAAATTATACCATAGACCCGTCGGGAACATCGCGATATGTTCTTAATGAATCTATGTTCTTGTTTTCTATTACATTAAGTGAAGTGATTAGCACGTTCCTAAATCTTAAAAATAGCCGATCCCAGGACATAAATGGATAGCAAATTAAATCCATTAAATATGTCATTGATATAATTGCTGCTCCTCTCACGTACATTTTTAACCTCTTTTTAACGACCAGTGTTTTTCCAAAAGAAATGCAAAGGGCAAAAGTAACGGTGCTGCACAAAGGTGGTGACAAAAACAACCTCGCTAATTATCGACCAATATCAATTTTACCGGTACTGTCTAAGGGCCTTGAGAAAATAATTCATTCAAGACTAATTAACTTTCTTAACAAACACAATATTCTATCCAACTCACAATTTGGTTTTCATAAACAGAGATCAACAGAAACCGCACTGTTAACACAAAAAGAACAAATTGTTGAAGCATTTGAGACAAAAAAACTCGTACTTGGTATATTCATTGACCTGACTAAAGCATTTGACCACATAAATCATAATATACTAAACCAAAAACTTCACGCTTATGGTATTAGAGGAAGCGCATCATTATTAATTCAATCTTATTTGCAGCACCGCTCTTAATGCGTCTGTATAAACTCTTCTTTTTCTCCACTTGATTCTATTACAACAGGCGTGCCCAGGGCAGCATATTAGGCCCTTTCCTCTTCATGCTTTGCATTAATGACGTTTTTAACTTAATGACATCAGCAAAAATAATAGCCTATGCCGATTATATGACTTTTCTTATTACTGGTACTGACCCGGCTGACATGATTTCAGAAGCAAATAGTTTTTTTTAGAAATTTGCAAAGATACATGGACGCAAATTGTCTGCAAATAAACCGTAATAAAACTAAAGCGATTTTCTTTAGACCCAGAAATAAATTAATTTGTAGGCCAACATATCTTCATCTAGACAACCGGAAAATAGAAGTTGTAAGTGAAATAAAATCTCTGGGCGTTTATTTTACCGAGCACCTCACATGGGACATTCATATAAATCACACCCGTACAAAGATAAACAGAATAAATGGACTGATAAATAAACATAGATACAGCCTACCATGCAATATTAATAAAATGTTATACAATGCTCTTGTTGTTCCTCATCTAACATATTGTCATCTCATATGGGGTACAACTACGAAACATAACATACTTAACCTCATTCGTGCACAGAAAAAATCAATTAGAATAATAGCAAATCTCGCATGGAATGAGAGCACTGCAAATTGTTTTCAGCAGTTAAACATTCTAAATATATCTTTCCCTTATAAACTCAGACTCACATGCCTTTACAGATCTGCCCTACTCGCAAACAACACCTTTGTAATTGAATTTTTTAATCTAAACAAGCATCTCACAAATCATAATACACGACATGCAGAACCATGGTTTGTGCCGACATTTCGTACATTATATGGACATCAATCAACAAGCTACAATCTACCTCACTTACTAAACGAATTGTTTCCATATCACGTCATAGCTGAAGCTGTCACCAAGTCCCATATGATGTCCCAGTTTATGTCTTTCGCTAGCTCTGACTAACGAATTTTAACCCACAGGTTTTTTGGTTGACCACTGCTTAATGTTTATTGTATGTGTGTAATTTCGCTTTTTCTTGTTTTCATTATTTTTGTAAATGTGTGATTATAGAACATGTCATCACTACTCCTTCTGCCGTTTGAATCGGGGCAGGGACCTCGCCAAGTTGCTGTATGCAGCTTTTTGTCCTTGCCTCTCCGCTCCCTGGAGAGGAAATAAAGTATTATTATTATTAATATTGTTATTATTATTATTTAGATATGCGACAGAACGAGAAATAGATCGACTTAAGTTTCTTTATATTATAGTTCGAGGACATTTTCGACTAAGCTCGAAGAATTATTCGCCAATTAACGTACCTAGGTCTGCACGAAATAAACACCCACTAACAATTATTGAACCATTCCTTATATACACGTTGTTTAAATAGTGCTTCATCTCTGGCAGAATGGGCGAACGGAATAATATCTCTAACAGTGTTCTCAGTTCAGAATCACTGACTCTTTTTTAACGACGCGCTACTGAAACATTTCTTTAGCAATTAGTTTGCCTGTATTGCATTGGTGTGTTTTGCTTCGGTCATTTTTGCTCTATGCATTTTCTGCCTTGGCATTTATAAAAACTGCTGGCAATATAGACAAATAAATAAATAAATCTATCCCATTGGCTCGGGAGCGACGATAAGGTGTTCAAAACTTGCCACACTCCCCCCCCCCCCCTTCTGCGCTGTTTAAACTGTCAGTTACTATGGAGAGCGTGCGACGCCTTCCGCCTCATCAGCTGGTTGGCCACGCCACCGGTGACAGCGTCTACAGTATGCGCAACTCCAGCCAGCGCTCGCCCTTCCGCGGACGAGCGGAGAACTAGAGGAATCGGGATGGCAGCGACGGCGGCGGAGCGGTAAAGGTGGCAGGGGCTGTCGGCCTTGATGCGCGAAGCCGTTTTAACGAAAAAATTGAGCGCTTTAAGATAGGAAATATTGTGCTCCACCTCACAACAGTGTTGCGCGAAGGACCGGGATGTTTCATTTCATTAGGGACTTTTCTTATATCGCATAAGCTACGGATTGCTGGTCTTGTGCATGAACGCCAGCTCGATCTCTGCTGAATTTGACGGCAATCGCTCCCGCTAATAACGTAGAGCTCTAGCGTAAGGTCTACGTAAAGTCTATTATTTGCCTTAAGTACACACTTAACTTTTTTACACCCTTTAAGGGTGCTACAGCACCCTTTAGGGGTGCTGCAAGGGGTTTGCACCCTTCACTTAGCCGTCCAGCACCCTTTTTTTCGTAGGGTTAGCACCCCTCATGACGAGCGCGAGGGTGCTTGGGCGCGAGCACCCTTCCGATACATTCTGAGGGGTGCTGAGTGCTGGACGGGTGTTGGAAGGGTGCTCAATTATTCGGACAAGGGTGAAGATCTTTATTTCTAACAGAATAATTTGGAAAAAAAGGAAGCGATAGATATCTGTATGTCGTCTTCAGTGTACATAAGTGGGGTCAGCGTACATCAAATGAATTGATAAACGCCACAGTATATTTTTTATTTAGTTTATTTTTATTTTATTTTATATTTATTTATGACTAATCAACCAAAATTTTATATTTTTTTATTAGTTTAATTGCCGATATTGCAATTGCAGCTTCAAATGAAGCCATTCTTAAAGTCTAACTCATTTGAAACAATGCGTGAAAATGCAACAAGTTTTGAAATAGCCATCGGCCTTTCCATCACAATTCCAAAACTGGAGCGTCTGATGTTGTGCTGATATACGTATGTGACGTAGTCGTTTTCTGTCTCACCGTCATCCCCCTAGTGAAAAAGAGAGGAATAAAAGTATACTCGACATACACTTGTAGTGTACTGTATGGCAGGGAGTGTAATAGAACTTTACAAAAAGTAGAGTAGTAGTATGTGGCATGCGGGAGCCGTTCTATGATCCAAGTATACTTGCCAAGTATGTTTAGATCATGCAACTACTAGCCTACTCGAAGTACGCTCTACGCATAATTAAGTATAATTTAGGCGCGCCATTAGTATTATTTAGGATTATAGAAGTGGTTTATAGAACTGCTGAAATGGCGACAATCAAGGCGTCGGACTCCTCGAGGTACGTTCAAAGCGCGATATCTAGAAGGGCCACGAATGTTCGCCCCAATCGCGGAAGTGGCCGATTGGCATCTGTCTCAAATTACGACCAGCAAAAATAAAGCTCAATCAATCAATCAACTAGTGTTTACTGCAGAGTTAAGGAAGAAACACTGAACTTCACGTTGGCATATTTCAATAATAACAATAATAATAAAATCATTTAGTGTTTTTTACAGTGTCCAGGGACATCCAATTGGTTTTCTCGCTGGCGTAGTTCAATAGAACGCATAAACAGATATGCTTGCGCGCGCGCAGACACACACATACACGCGCGCACGCAAGCATGCACACGCGAAAACGCACGCAGACGCAGATGCACGCATAAACAACCACGCGGACGTATCCACACGCGCATACGAACAGGGCGCATGCACGCACGCACGCACGGAAACGAATACGACGAACGAAACGTGCTTGAGCTATATAGTTTCGGTTTCGTATTGAAAAAGAAACCCTAAAGTTTAGATAACATCTAAGATAGACTAAATTTTTGTCAACTTTCTACAACATTATAGTGACACTATTAATCGTAATATAACACTAATTTGCTTAGTTTTGTTTTCAAAAACAAAAAGGAAGAGCCTTTTGAAGACTGCGCAAGGACCATCGCTTTTGCAATCAGCTACCGTTGGCACTGGCCGTTACGCGGTTACGCAGGCTTCGAGAATCGCTTCCTTTTTACGATTTAGCCGCTTTAGCAGATTTTTTAGGTATGTTTCTTACGAATACCGTGTTCAAGAATAGCAAGCGACGACTGAGAGCTGGGAAACGCTGCCTCGTACCAACGCAAGTTGCGGACAGTCCATCAACGCTGCTGCAAGCGCCGGTGAGCTATTTTGTTTCTGCGAAGTGCGTCCCTGTTTCAAACTGTGTCGTGTACGTGTAGTACCATGTGCTTGCTAAGCTATGCTTGATTCTAACAATGCTTCTGGCCGGTGTTATTTCGTTATTTGAAAAGAGCGTACGTTCTTCAAAACCTGTGGCTCGCTCCGCAGAGCGAGAAAGATTCGTGTGCGACGAAAGATTCGTGTGCGGCGGAGCCGAGAGGCTGCTCTGGGCGCCGTTCTACGACGTTCGTCCAACGACCATTTTGCGGAGCGTTCAAGTGCAGTCTGACGGCAGTTCAAGTAATCACAGGTGATGCTAGTTCTGCCGTGTGGTCTCAACAGCCGCTCGCCACCGATTCGTTTCGTAAAGTGGGAGCGAGAAAAAACGTTAAAAGAGCGAGCTGCATGATTTCTTGCCTATGCTTATGCCTGTGCCGCAGAGAAGCGCGGTCTCTTCGCGTATGCCGAAGTGGCACGTTTCGAAGTTTACGATTGTGTGATGTAAATAAAGTGAGTTTGGATGTCGCGTTTTTAAGTGGCAGCGAAAGCCGCTACAAAAAGCAGAGCAGCTAGAAAAAGCAAAAGTATAAAAAAACGCGAAAAGATCCTGAATATTCGATGGTGTTAAAAGAGTATACCAACGTACCGACTCGCCCAGTTATTCTTTCTGTCAAAAAATAATAGCCAATAGTAAGAAATGAGATAAATGCCAAATTTTAGTTGGTTATAAATTTCTATTTCACGCAGTACAGCCTTCCCTGCTGTGTTGCTTTCATGATATCAGGTAATGTGTAAATTTATAGGATAGTTCACCGGAACAATTTATGTCCGACCCATTATATTGTATATGTTTTCTAAATGCTCGAAAGTTATATAAAAAAATGTTCATCATGAATTAAGCCGCACCATTGAATGTACAATAGCTTGTGACTTTTATGTATGTTCCCAGCAAAAGAAAAAGATGCATTCAAAAAGGGCCAATTATTGCGTTTCCTCTCTGTTAAAGTTTTTTTTTTAGGTAAACGCAAAATGTGGGTGTCTACGTCTAAAAGAGTGGAATTGGCATCCCCCGCAGGGCTGGCAGGCCTGACGCAGTTTGGCTGGCAGCTTGCAACCTATGGGAACCTGGGGAACTGCACCACAAGAGTCAGAGTGACACCCACCCTGCACTCCTTCAACGCTGGCACCATAAAGGAGGGGCAGCGGCCCCCAAAGTGAACGCAATGGCAGGTGGGTTGTTACAGTTACAACTCCCATACAGATGATATTAAACAGAATATCATTAAAAATGAATTATTAAAAACAAAGAATAGGAGTCGCACAGACAAAGAGGAGGAGAGGAACCCAGTGCTGTGTCGTGTCCGTGTGCGCTGTTCCCATATTCTTCACAATTTCTTTTTAATAATTGTCTACCAACTGGTCCAATCATCAGCACTAGCCAACAAGAGTATGCTGCTATTTCTTACTCTGCATTAACCCTGTGCTTACAGTTTAATCCTATAGTAATGAACAAACAAAAAAATGGGTGCAAGCCAGGCACGTAGCCAAAATTTGATTCGGCGGTGCCCATGACAAAATGCTGTATGAGGGGGATAGGGGAGAGGAGGCCCCAGCAAAATGGAAGATTTAGGGGGAAGGTGAGAGAGGAGAGAGCGGAGAGGGCGATGGGCTTTCATTATCTTTTGAGTGGGACAGGCTCTGGCAATGCCTCTGTGCCACTGGAAAAGCTGAGGTTCATATCCTTCAAAATAATTGGTTCCAAAAATCTATAATATGTATTAGTGGCCAAGAAATTGCCCTGGAGGAATGCAGACAGAGGATAACAAAATTGAATGCCAACACGACAGAACAATAATACAGAAAAACAAGACGGACAGAATAATCCACTACCCAGGGAATTGCCACGCAGTTGCCTTGACTTTGTGCGTTGTGACGTCGTTGAGCTTCTGAAGCAATTAGCTAGACATGTCAGTTTGTACTGGGCGAAAGACGATAAAGGAGCTTTTTTTTTTTTTGTTACATTTTATGACCTTTCATTTCAGCTTCTTCACATAAAAGGAATCCTTAGAATTCCTGTATTGGTGGTTTGGGCAACCTAGGCAATAAGGAGAGAATTAAGTTACTAGTGCATTATGTTTTAATTGAACAAGGCAGAAACAGCTTGTGTTGCAGTGGCGTCACATAATGCCGAATGCACGTGACTTGCGACGCACTGGCGATGCCTCGTGAATCAACTACGATGGGTCAGACCCGTTATGTCTTTTTTAAAGCAAAATGAATATTATAATCAGGGAGCTGCACCAGTTATTTATTAAGGTACTTTTTATTTAATATTGTAGATAAGCAAGGAACATCTGAAGTTATAATTATAAAGTATGGAATCATTAAGCAACGAAAACATCACATCATTAACACACCCGCCATGAAGCGGTGGAACAGGGTGCGCACTAGTGCACGGCCGGTGGCAGTAGCTCTCAGCAGTAAAAGCACCCTTGAGCAGTTGCCACAGCTGTGCAATGGCTGCAATTGTACCTGTGTGATTGCAGGAAACATTGCTTAGAACCCAGCTCCTTAATTTTGTGCAACAGGTGGTTATGGGACTAACTGCAACAAATGCTCGCCAATCTGTGCCTTCGACTCGCCGGGCGCTGTAAGTAGGCATGCTCGGAACATTAGTGTGGTCTTGGTCGTCTTCTGCTGCCCCTGATACCGGCTGGAGCCAAGAGTCTGCCAGTGCGCTTTAGACGCTTACAAGAAGTATGCTTGTACAGCACTATATCCAGCTCCACACTCCTTTTACTACCCGAAGCTCCAACTTTGATGGACCTTGCAAGATCATGTGGGCAAGCGCCGTGGAAGGCGAGCCCTCCACGGCGCCAAAGGCATTAAAACTACAGAGAATTTCCACTAAACTTGTACTGGAACGGTGCTACTACTTTTCAGACATCTTGGCAGTAGCGGCTACGATGATCGCGGTTTACAATGTCAAGGAAACCATGCCACTGTCACATCTGCTTTTGCTGGAGAGGAGGTAAGCTCTCAACTATCTTTCCTAGCATAGGTTGCAGAATGTAACCTAGCACTTTTATGAATTCCCTTGCGCACAATCTTTCTAAGCAAATGTTTAGGTAACATTGGTGCACATATGCAATTGTGAATGTATCCATCTTATTAAAGTTTTTCATTTTCTTTCTTTTTAATGGCAGCCAACCATGCGGTACATTACAAACTAGCACCTTTCTTGCACAACAGATAGAGCCATGTTCCATGCTTGTACCTAGTTTAGCCTTTATCTAGATCAGAGTTTAGCAAATTTATGCAGTTGGAGGTGAGGTTTAGGAGTCACTTGGATCTCAGGGGAGCCAATACGGTGGTGATGGCACTGCTTCACATGTTTGGCTACAACTTCGACAAGCAAGCTTTCTATTCACTGCATGGCACACTTTTCTAGAGAGGTACAAAAGATCCAGTGGCTGTCTTTCCTGGCCCACTGATGGTTGGGAATATCATGGCCAAAAGTAGTTTCCTCGAAGATTTTTAATCATCTGAAGCAAAATATTTTGGCCCAGATGTACATGGGAGGTGAAGTCATCACACAAGTAGAATATGGGCTGCTGTTGACTGATTTTGACTTTTTTGCAATGAGCAAGTCAAAGCAACGTTTACGTCTCTATGTGGAACCAGACTTCTGGCTAGCATTGCCGAAATTTAACTAATCGCACAGATAATGCAGGTGTCCCTGTTGCGCTGATGATCTTGCATATTTTTCAGTGCTGGGAAAGCATGATTTACTGCCACTTGTCTAAGTTGCGTTCTGCACAAGTATAATCAGGCCTGCGGGGGGGGGGGGGGGCATTACATATTACACATAGATAAGTAACTATAGCAAATAATACTGGACCAGCTCGCTGGTAGAGAGTGATATGTTAACTGTGATGATTTAGAAAAGACTATTACACACGGTTCCTGCATTACATTGCATTGATTTTGTTTGCTAACACAGGAGCAAGACATCCCGGCAATGTCGTGCGTCGTGTACTCTGGCAATGACGCCAAGGGGGCTGACTTTTTGTACCTCGCTGTCGATAGGCAGCGGTTCCTGTCCGTGAAGAATGCAGAGGATGGCATCGCTGCCATCATGGTGGCTTACTGGCTTTTTAATATAAAGTGCTTGAAAAAGGCAGCAAACACAGTTGCTGTACTAGAACGGTTGTTCTTCGGCCTCAGCAGCTCCACTCCGAGGCCAGTTGAGACGAAATTCCTGAACAAGGTCGCAAGAGAGTAAAATCAGTGAGGCCACCAAACAACCGTTCTAGTACCAAAGGGATGCTGAACCGAGATTTGGATAGCACGAAACCAGGCAGGAGCACTAGGTGGGATGCTGCAAACCTTAAAACATAACTCATAGGACGGTATCTTGTACGGGTGGCAGTACTTTTTGGAAAATATGAGCATGATTGAACAAAGCTTGCGACATCTCTATTCTCCTCTTCCCTTCTTTTTCGAAAATATGGCCATCCAGTTGAGATACTTCTGCATGAGTGATGTTTTGGGGTTTGTAGCATCCCACTGTGCTTCTGATGCCTTGTTTTGTGAAGCCAAATTTCAGTACAGCACCCATTCAACTTTTAAGGGGGGACACTACCCAGAAAAAACAATTTCTGCAAAAACAAGTTGATTTTGAAAAATGTCATATTCAAATCCACCAACATCTAGAGAGTATTCCCAGAAATTTTCACTAGTTTACACTGCATAGTTAATTTTTTATAAATTATTTTCGGTCCACGGATGCTAAAGAAAAGGTACGGGTTGGAGCATTTAGAACGCATTTTTCTGTAATCCACATTTTAGCATAAATTTCCCTTTAGGAAAACTATCGTTTTGTTATTACATAACTTGGATTCATTTTTATAAGTTTTTCTGGGGTGAAATTTTAAGGGGAAGATAGCTATGAGCTTTAATTTTTTTATTTTCGTCATTTTTCATGCTCAAGAACTAGCATTTTGGACAAAGAATGGAGATCTAAAAAAAAACAGCATTTGTGTTTAGTGGCATTTTTGTCATGAAAGATGGTATAATATAGAAAAATAGCTCCATAGCTATCTGCTTTGAACTGTTCTAAAGCAATATAAGACGTGAAAACGACAAATTTATAAGTAATTTCAAAACGATAGTTTTCCTACACAGACACGCCCACTTCCATCTTTGAACGTTAGCAATTCTTATTCTACTTTACCGAGGTTAACAAAATTTGGCACAAATGTTCTCAACATCAATAGAAACAAGCCCTGTAAATGTCATTTAAATCAGAGAAGTGGTTAAAAAATTCACTTTTTTGGGTAGTGTCCACCCTTAACTTTCTAACTCTAAACTAAAATAAATGTACCATACTTACCAGACTAGAGTGTACAAACTATACATGTCTAAATGTTGATATTTTACACCGTACGGTCTATCTACAGGTGTAAAATCTACAACTTTTGTTTCAAGATTGTTCATTATTACAAAACTGGTTAGGCCAGATTGCCATGTTTTGGATATTTTATGCTGAGATAAAGTAATCGAGGCAGTCTCTTACCGTCAGTCTGTTTCCCAGGCTTTCGATACCTCGCATCTGACATGGTGTTTGCTTGGAAGCCCGCACGCAACCAACTTGAGTCAAGCTTAATCTTGAGGAGCTCTGCGATTGGCTGACGAGCGGATCACGGAAAGCCCTCCGACATTCATCCGCAGATATCCCTTTTGTGGAGTTCTCCAGCCTGAAGTTTTCCCTGAGGACTATACACCGAGTGCGGACTATTTAAGAAAATACTTTTTCTTTTTAGCCGAAATTTACCCTTGCACATTATACACCGGATTGTGGACTCTAGTCGGGAAAATATGGTAGCTTGTTTTATTGTTTTTGAGCCCTAAACTGAAAGAAGTGTAGCTTGATTTTTATGCAACTTTAGGGTCTTAAATGAAAGTCGCATGTGCTATGGAACAAAAAGTATACGCTCGAACCGGAAGGCATCTAAATTGTTCTTTTGTTCTAGTCATTTTATCACGAAACATTCTCATGTACTGAGGTAATCTGTATTGATTTTTTTTTTGCTAGCATCTTAAGCCTACGGTGTGATATTTAAAAAAATATGTATATTTGGTTATTTGTATGGAGGAGATACCTGGTTATTTTGTTGTGCTCACATAATAGCTCAATAAATTATTATTAATTTAGTTTGACTTTTATTGACTCAAACCCCCCAATGTTTTCTCGATTTTTACTAGCATCTAGGCCTATATAGGCTGTGATATTTGATAGAATGCCACAAGTATTGTATTTTGATATGTGTGTGGAGGACATACCTCATTATTTTTTTTGTGGTCACATAATACCTCAATAAATAGTTATTCAGTTTTCCTTTCAGTTTTTTTTTTTCATTTTATAACAACTTTTATTTACTTGCAGCTCAATCACATGCTGTTTGTATGCAGCTGATGCCACTCGCCATGCCCTGGGCGAAAGTGTAAAGGAACTAGGGCATACCAAGTATGACGACTCGTAAACACTTCATATGCAAGGCAAATGACTGACGAGCCAGAGCAGGATGCAAGGACCAAGTATCGGGATTGAACAAGCTAAGCTCCTCGTTGTTTATGTTTGTACCATACACTTTCTCACATTGCATAGTTTGCAAGAGCAAGTGATCATTATGCATGTGATGCATATCACACTTCAGTGTTGGTAGTTTGACAATTGGACAATTTTAATGACACATTGAGAGTGGTGGCAGATTTCTCCTTTAAAATTATGTTTGAGAATGTCTCCCACTGATCTATTCTAGCATACGAGTATTAAGACCATCGAGCAATTAATAGATTCAGAAGCTTTAGGCATGGAACAAATTTTGTGACATTTTTTTTATTTTCCTTCCAAATTTTGTGGGAAGTAAAACTTAAATCACTCAAGATTTTTCTGTAACTTCTGTTTGCACACAAGTTAAGCTTCACATTGAAATATTACCTTTTCTGCCATGCACATCTTGCCTTCATTATCGGACGATGCATCTATGCACAGCTGCTTCAAGTAGCATGTGTGCCGATGCATTGCACACATATCAAATAATGAGTCCAGTTTCTGTAACGAGGTCCTATGCTGATACTTTACTTTTGCATCTCCTTATTTCTTCACTTAATTGGTCTACATACTTCGTGGTTTTCTGGTTGCCATACCTGGTATACTGAACCCGCTTTGACAAGTGCTGATATACCGGTGTGATTCATTCTCATCGGAACAGATTCTTGTAAAATAAAACTTCTGTTTTATGCAAATTATCTTTTTGCAGTTGAGTTATAGTTGTCCTGGCAGACACTTTATACAGGCAAGATGGCAGCTAAAAGTGGCCTTATTGTTTAAAATCCATGAATTAGCTTTTTAGTTACTGGTTTGATGGCACCCGAACATATTGTGAAAATGGAGGCAGTCACCTTCTTAGACCAGCTTATTTTTCGTGAAATGAGCACTAACCTGAGAAAAAACGATTGAGAAAGATTTGTGCACACAAAACGGGTTGTGGGATACAATACTTTTTGGACCGCTACAATACTGCTGCCTTTGGTGAAATGATATTTTCTCCTTTTTTTTTGGTCTGTGTGCTCATTTCAAGATTTATTAAAAATTGACTGGTTTAAGGAGGTGATTGTCTTCGATTCGCAACAACTGTCGAACCAGCAATTGAAAAAGTTAATCAACTAATTTTAGATAATAGTCCACTTTTGGTGCCAGCCTGCCTGTACAAAGTTCGGCTTGGCTAAGTGCTCACTGTAACGAGATCATCTGTGTAAATAAGATAAGTTTTGTTTTACAAGAGCGTATTTCGATTAGAATGAATCATCCTCGAGCACGCATTAAAATCAGCATCAGCACCCTTGGGTTGGGGTGCATTGCACCGTGCACCCTATGCTACTCCACACCCCTATAGGGTGCTTTGGCACAGGGGTGCTCGTTTGCACCCTCAAAGGGTGCTAGTCCTGGGACAAGTGCTTTACACTTCTAAGGGGTGTAAAACAGTTTTGCAGTTTTCTCCTATAGGAGAAAACTGGTCGTGCAACGTTATGTCGAGCGATACACTTCGGGAATCGGTTTGCGTTTTAAGGCCGTAGGAACATGATCACTTATTCCGAGCACTTTTAGAAGATAGACAACGCATACTTGCTTTCAGGTAATTACAAAGTAAATAAAGAAATGCTTGAAGCATTTTAATCGCGTCTGCTTTAGCCAGCCGTTCGTGACGAGAGCTTAGGACAGGCAGTTTTGGCGAGAGGGGCCGCAACGTTGCAAATAACACGGTAAAAAAAAAAGGACGGTATATTCAAATATTTATTTTTGGTAGAGCAATAAATAAACCCCGAAAACCCCTAAACACGCCGATTTTAGTAATAGGCAGTTTTAGCATAGCGTTACCACAGGCCACTGTTGGCTACCGCGAGCACAGCAACACTCCTGGCACGCGCTGAAAATTGTGCTTCAACGGCGCAGCGGGAGCCTTCGGTTGTGATGCTACACCGCACGGTAGCCTGCAGTAACAAACTTCCTATCAATAACCATAGAGCACTTTGGTCACGGGTTGCAATATACTAAAACCGAAACCGTGAGTAGCGAGTTGCGAGCCGGGGACACGAAGACATCAATACTGTGAACGCTGCTCTTCCGAAGCTAGACGGTCATTGTGCGCAGTTCACTTCTTAGAGCAGTAATAGCCAGGCAAAGCGCGAACACGATATCTTCGTCACCCTCAAAAATATTCTGCCACAAACAGTGACGTGGCCGGTGCGTAAAACGCGCACGCCCGCCACAAAGCTTCGCAAGTAGAGGTTTCTGGAACTTTTAAATATCAGCATGCTTATTTTGCTAACGCGCATTACATCTCCGTAACCTGTAATATGATCCTGCCCTAAACACTTCGAGTTTGCAGACAAATAAATCCTTTTTAGCGCACTGACCAGCGTCAGCGACCAGGCGCACGGGAAATCCAGGAGAATCCATCCCCGTCTCTTCCGCCATCTTGGAACTACCACCCTGACACCTAAGGGCGTTGGAGATGCGAATACGATGCAAGGTGAAGCACAGCCCGGTCCGTCTATGCCCTCGGCGTCTTGGCTGCCTCTGCACGTGCCCCGCGGGCCGTGTTTCTTCATCTCGCTCCGGAGTAAAGGTTTGCCACCTTGATATTAAAAAAACCATCTCACATCCAGTGTTGCTCTGGGTGTGTTTTCAAGTCACTCGACTCACGAAAATCATTCAGAGCCCGGGTTCATTCGTGTGCCCCGCCGTTGTGAACGGCAACGACGGGAACGCACTCCCGTGTTTTTTTCTTCTGAATTGTTCTCGGTTATCTGCACCGGAAAAGATGCCGCTACGAAGCGTTTCTGTGCTCTTCGGTCCGGAAAAAGACTACAAGGCGACGTTTATCCGTGCACGTGATTGGTCGAATTTACATGAGAAGTATTTTATGGCGATATTATAGCGATCGCAGTTAGGGGGACACCTTGCGGTTTCGAGCCGTCAACCGCGCTCCATATCAACGTGGGTTATTTTGGCACTTTGCCAAACATTCCACAGGCCGCTGATAGTAAAGATAACAAGCAAGCCAAATAGAAGGCAGGTTCAGTAAAACAGTACCCGCCGGGAAATCTGGCAGTGCGCTGGCATAGGTGCCTACGTTACCCAGAATTAGCACAGACAACAATTTTCGGAAGACGCGCAGATAAACCTGCCCAAGAATTTCACGATGCTTTCTGTATCAAAAAGCAGGGGTAAAGCATGTGCGGTAGTGCCCATCAATGCACCTGAGAGATGCAGAGTTTTACTTTCTAAAAGAATAGCCAAAAATATAGTATTAATAGTGTGCGTTTGTTTCAATAAATCTCCATTTGAGAGTGCACTTCATCTTCTCTACTTCCTTGTCCCTGTTTAGTCGGCGCCTTTTGTTTAGCACGTTAGCCATTTGTACTAAAGCGACGTACGAAAACACGCTCCCCCCACACGCAGACAGCTGAAATTTTCTCTACTTTATTTAACCTCATTGGTTCCAATACGCTATTAAATACACCCTCATTGTTGCAAAAAAAAAAAACTATAAAACTTTTGTCCGGTGTGTTACTCAGTTTAATTCGAAACGGGGCCTATGCGGACTTTACGGCGCGCCGGCACCTTTGCCGCTTATTCAGTCTATCTGCCAAAAAATGACACCTTGGCGTCCCCGATGTCACACCTCACCTGGCGCTGTGTTTCAGCTTGCGCAATTGTTTACAATTTTGTTTTTTTCGTTTCCTCGCGTTATTTGATTGCCCTTTGTTCGCTGGGCGATTGGTAGACGTATTGAGATTGAGATAATTGCGGCGCTTTTGAGCATCGCATTGAGTTTATCTTTGTTTTGAATTACGGAGCCTTGTGGAAAAATAAAGCAAAAGCTTAGAGTTGAGTGTTTCCCCGAACGTGTTGTATAGCGCTGTGCTCAGGCAAGCTAATATTGACTAGAAATAATGGCTGCTACATAGGTCTCAAAGCCAGTCGTGCGTAGTCAGTGTGAAATGCTTCTGCCAGGAGCCGCACCATGGAGCCACTGTCGGGTTGCACGCTTCCAATAGCAGTTTTTTCTTCTTTGTTCGTCGCGCCTCGAAACAATTACTGCTTCAGTAACCAAGGCCGTCCCCGTACCCATAAATCCTTCTCAGTTATGCGCCACTCGCTAACGTAACTAATAAAACCTCCCCTTTCTAAAAAAAAATCGATTAGAAAGTAAAAAAAGCACAGGCTGAAGATCTTTGATGAGCATAGATTTATAGCAACCAGGCCCAAAAGGGGCAAGCCTGTTTGACAAATGATCCAATAAAGATAGGGGGGGCCCGCGCATGCCCGTCCCTGGGAGCTTTCTTGCCAGGATGCTTTCCTCCCGTTTCCCTTCCGAGATTGATTCCTTTCTTTCCGGGTTCGAAATTGATGTCGCTCTTAATAGGTTGCCGAAACGAGCTTCTCATCAGTTCTCGTCCTTCCTTCCGGGAGGAAGGGGACGGCTGGCTCCAACAGGCGCCCCTCCTGCTTCGAGGAAATGCCGCTGGGGGTGGAACGTCGACTAGGGCGAAATCTCGTAATTGCCGTTTAGGGTTTGCCATTTTGAAGACGGACGTCTCAAATACGTGAGCCCTTAAAGTCGTATTTATTGCGTATAAAAAAAAACGATGGGGCCTTTAACTCGGTATTTCACTTCTGTGGCGTCTGGTGTCATTGTGGGATCGGAATCGGCAAGTGACTCTGAACGGTCTTTCTATTCTACAAAATATAGGTTATAACTTTTACTCGTTTTCACCCCGAGAGTAAAGGGAACTTTTTCACATTATTCATAAGCCGCGCCATGTAGTTCTTACGAGATTTGGTTATAAGAGAAAAAAAATGAAAGCCATTTACAACTTCCTGTAACGCCGAATTAGAGCACAGCTCTTGAGGAGGTGGAGGGAAGGGTACTGAGGGGTGGGTCAAGTGACCTCGGGTGGCGAGGGGTCACGTGACCTTGGGGGGTCACGTGACCTTCAGGGAGTCACGTGAATTGGGATGTCACGTGACGTCGGGGGGTCACGTGGCCTGGGGGGTCACGTGACCCCCCGACGTCACGTGACTCCCAGAAGGTCACGTGACCCCCCCTTGGGGGGGGATGACGATGACGATGCGGATGCCAGTGACGTCATCAGTGACGTCCCTCATGATGTCATCACTGATGATGACGAAGACGATGTGGATGCCGGTGACGTCATTAGTGACGTCACTGATGACGTCATCAGTGGCGATGACGTCAACGGGTGGGTTACGTGACCTCGGGGGGTATTCCCAGGTCACGTGACCCCGGGGGGTCACGTGACCTGGGTAACCATCGTGACCCTCGTGAGGGTAACCCTAGTAACCTTTGTGAGGGCAACTCTCGTGACCCTCGTGAAAGTAACTCTCGGGACCCTCGTGAGCGTAACTCTCATAACCCTCGTGAGGGTAACTCTCATAACCCTCGTGACCCTCGTGAGGGTAACCCTTTTGAAGGTAACTAACCCTCGTAACCCTTGTGAGGGTTACGATCGTTATTAACCCTCGTAGCCCTCGTGAGGGTAACCTTCGTGAGAGTAACCCTCGGAACCCTCGTAACCCTCACGAGGGTTACGAGGGTTACTCGCGGTTACGCCGACGGCGACGGCGACGCCGACGGCGACGCAGCTCAAGCCGGGAATGTGTGCCTAAGAGCTGCGCTCTAAAAGCGATGCTTTTGCCGTGCGCGCACTTCAGGTGACTTCTTTTTTTTTTTGCTTTGAGGAGAGGACACTCATTCGGGGCTCAACCGGGCCTCATCACACTTAAAGGTGCCCTGAGCAGGTTTTTGAGATCACCTAAATATGGCAAAAACTCACTCTGCGGGCTATAGTCACCCTAGAAATCCCCACATCATAACGATGCGCGGCCGACTTCCCTCTAAAGAAAGCGTTCGAAAATCGAACAAACCAAGCTCCTCTCCGGCGATGCGAGGAGCATTGTGCCGGCAGCCAGGACCACTGTCAGCCAATAGCAGGCGAAGGATCCCTGCACCTCCAACTGGTAGAACTGCGGAGGGTTATCTCGAATGCTCGCGGCTCGTTGCCCATTTGTAGAGAGAAGTTTGGGTATCGCCGCTTGGTGGAATTTTTTTCACAGCCCAGAGTAAAGGTACTTCAACTTCCACCGCTGAAAAAAAGTCTAGGAGTAATTTTTGGGTGAAACCCAAAATTACTCCTAGACCATGTTTCTGGTGGTATTTACGAGCATGAGATTTATGAATTCCAGATCTCATCTGGTGCTTCAGTGACACGTTTTGTGGAGTTCAATACATTTACCTTCAATCCACCCGGGTAGAATATGAGGGGAAGATCTTCAGACAGAAGAAAGGAGTCTGCATTGGGTCCTGCTTAGCCCCTATTCTTAGTGAGGTTTACCTTCGCTTGTTGACAAAGCCATTAAAGAGCGATTGGAAGCCACATCTGATGAGTGCCATGTCTTCAGATTTGTGGACACTTATTAAGTCATCCACAAAAACTCTGATCTCCCCGAGAGAATTGTCGAAGCCTTCCCTTCCTGGAGAATCCCATCATCTAGAACTAATTTTGGCAGCATCCATGGAGAATCCCACCATCTAGAACTAATTTTGGCTTCCAGAGGTTGAGTTACAAATTAACGTCACTGTTGAACACCTTATATTCCCAGGAAGTTGATTCACCTTCATTAAATGCCCATACAACTCAGGCTTTCTTATATTAAATTAAAATGTTTGTCATATGTTTATTATATCTTCTACTTCAGTCTGTTTTGAAGCGCCACCTATTTCTAATGACATTTATTTTATGCGACATCGTATATAAGTTACCTTTATTGTGTTTTTCTTTCGTGTCTGGAGATGAGTGTTGGTAAACTTTCGTTAAATATCCGTAAAATTTAAACTTTCCGGTAATAAATAGAATGTTTGTCTTGTGTTTGTTATATCTATCTATTTCAGTGTGTATTGAGATGATACTTAATATATTGCTAAATGTCATGTTACTATTTTCACTGTATTGTTTTTTGTGTGTGCGTTTTTTATGAACGTGCCGCTCTGCCCCGTGTTAACGAAGTTTGCTTGGTAGGTGAGCGTGTTGGTTTAAGTCAAGGATGAAGAAAAAATAAACAATTAAAACAGGGACAACACAACCACATCTTTCATGTGTTGTGTTGTCCCTGTTTTAATTGTTGCTGATGCCTAGAGCGTGCCTATTTTATCATAAAATAATCGTGGAAGAAGTTAACGAAGTTTGCTTGGTAGGAGAGCGTGTTGGTTTAAGTCAAGGATGAAGAAAAAATAAACAATTAAAACAGGGACAACACAACCACATCTTTCATGTGTTGTGTTGTCCCTGTTTTAATTGTTTATTCTTTCTTCATCCTTACGTTAACGAAGTTCACGCGCGACCCAGGCAGACGAAAACGCCAGTTGCAGGCGCTTTGTGTTCGGGTGGAGAGGGTCACGTGGTGCGCCGCTGGCGCGGTTTTCGTTGCCTGTGCCGCCGGCGTGAGCTCGCCGGCGATTGACCACCCGAATTCGCCATAAAATTCGAGGTGGAGAAGTTCACGAAAAGTGGCGCTGATTCTGTCCCTGACGCAGAGGATTCTTTTCTCAGATATTTCCTCGCGCTACTTCCTCTTTCTTGCAGTAAGTCACACTTAATCTTGCAAAAAGAAAAAAAGAAAACGAGAAGCGTGTCACAAGGGTCACGAGCAAGTTCTGGAAAACACATAGTGGCTATAAATAAGCTACTCAGTGCTTTCCGCCATGTTACGACACCACGAAAGGTGCAAATATTGAACTCCATATGAAGTTGACGATGAAGGGGAATTTCTTTCCCTTCACTCCAAGATTTTTAACAGATATTTTGTTTTTTAAAGTTACAGCTTTCCAACCGCGCAGGTTTGTTTTGTTCGCCATCTTGCAGGGATTTGAATTTTTCAGGTTTAACATTATTCTACTCGTAGACAACTTACGGAGAGTGTTATGTGCAAACCGCAGTGACTGGTCCTCGTGGTAAGGCAACAAACAGCCAGTGATGGTGGGTCAAATCTGAGACTCAAGAAAAGGGTTTAATACACCCCCTTTCCGTGAAGTGCCCTATCAAAAGCGTTGCACATGTGCGAAACTCTCACTAGGTCGTATTTCTTTGGATTCATTTTTATTTCATTTATTCAAACAAGAACAATGCCAGATGATCAACTTTCATCGTGTTGGTTTAATAATGCAACGACTCCAAGCTTCCACTTTGCGCTTTACACCAACCATGGCTCTTGTTCTTTGCAACTAATGATAAGCATCCAGGGCCGACTTCCAAGAAACAGCGTCTCAGCTGAGACTGTGAGAAAGAAAGCAATGCCAAACCCAGCGCTCGAGCTGAGTGGGACTGAAGCCTCGTCTCTAGGGTGCCTAAGGCACTCTACGCGTCTCAAGACAGTCGCGCCCCCCACCCTTTGCACTGCTTTCTTTCAATCAATCTCAGCTGAGACGCTGTTCTAGCAAGCCGGCCCATGATCATAACTCGTGAAGTTTCCTCGCGCTTCCCTTTCATTTTTGCGAACCCCCCTCCCCCCTCCCCAATGAGTGTTGCGAAATAAAATCAAGCGAAATGCTCAGTGCTTCCCTGACATGTTTTTCCATGACCGGGCTAGAAAGCGGTTTCCTTTTAGCTTTCACTCTCGCCGAGGAGTAATGGGACTTCTTTATCCGCGTAGGGGTGCGACCACACAACCATGTCCAACACCGCCTGAGCCATCCTGAACAAGTGTTCCCCGACCACTGCGATTAAAAATGTGTGCAATTATACTTGTTTGAAATAACTGTAGTGAGCCGATTGAAATAAGTTTTGGCTTACAATAATTAAATGCTTGTCTGTATAAATTTGTTTCTTAAGAAGACGAAGAGAAAGACGGGTTCCGCATAAGTCCCTGAAGGCAGCCGGCCTCACGACCTGTAGGTACAATTACTCTATAAACTTATCCAACTCAACTCCGGCGCAAAGAGGACAACACGGTGAGGAGGACGTGCCTCTCAGAAGGAATTAAGGCGCTGTAGGCGCGGTAGGGTTACAGCAACCCCTCCGAGCTGCCGCCGCAGGGAGCAACTACTCCCCGTGCAAAGGCCGTAAGAGATCGCGCCTGTTCACTCTAGCCTAAAGCCCCTCGATGTGTTTGCGCTTGTCTTGCAAGTAGCGTCAAATGCGCGAGTGCACGAGGCCCATGTCTCGAGCGGCCCTTGGAAGCAAATGGCGGCGCAGCACTGAAATGAGCGGGCCTTCGAAGCGAATGGCGGCGGAGCACCCGCTCCAGGCACGTGTCTCGAGTGCTTCCACAACAATGGTTGACGGTACTTGTGAAAAACGCTTTTATCAAGGGACTTTACTCTAGCCCGGCCATCGCTCTTCAAACTGCTGAACAAGGCAATGTCCACTCACACAGGGGCGTTTGCTTATGTTTTCCTACGTTGAGTTATAACTAGGTCTGGGCTCTTGATCTCATAACCTACTGATGAATCAATCAATGAATGATTCGCGATTAAATTTTCAACCAGTTAATCCGTTCAATTTTGACAAACAAAAAAGTAAAATATTAACGCTTTCACCACGCAGACCAGTACGAGTACACCTTTATGAAGGCAAACTTTAGGTGAAAATGTGACCTAAAGTAAACTGTAGGGGCAAGATGTGTGACTCGGAGAAGGTTACATGTGCCCGCAGCCATCTCAACGCCGTGCGATTGTCCGTCTAGCGCAGCTGAGCCTATTGGGCAGGAGATCGAACTATAGGGGGCGCTCTGACCCGTTTGTTTTCCCCACGCTCTGTGTTTACTCAACACAAGGCCTGTGCACATGCCGACAGGCCTTATGGGCATAGCCATGTCATCTTCTACAATAGAGCGCGGGGCACAGTTTAATGTAAAAAATACTAACAATCGACGAAGCGACGTTAAGTGCCGGATCTATCCTCGGAGAATGCGAGCTTGACCCACTTCGGCTTTTGTGCTGAGCTGGGATCGTGCATGCTGCATTGTTCACGCAGCCCGTAATGAAAAAAAAAAAAAAAAACCTCCTCCCCCTCGTCGGAGAGCACGAACTGCAGACGAACGCTGACGCCGCGTTCGGTTATGTCGGCCGAGCGCTGCGTCATTGTATTTGTTGTCCCCATCCATGTAGTTGTTAAGTTAACCGCTTGGGGCGTCACGGTCTGTCCTCCTCCCCAATAGACCTATTACTAAATTACCCAACCATCGAGGAGAATGCCGGGAATGGTGTTACAGGCGCCGCACGTGCTGACGTCTGCAGCAGTAACTGCCCTGAAGAAAAGGCCTAAAACAAATGGCATCTAGCCCGCGCTTCCATTAATGCTTTATTTTGGTTATTTAATTCGAATCTTTTAAACAGGGAAGGCGTGCGCGTGTGGCGCGTGGAACACCAATCCCTGCATTCTCCTTGACGCTTGAGTAATCTAGCATTAGGTTTATTGTGAACAACCAAAGGAGTTCCCTACTGCTAGAAAATATTAACGAACCTGTTTGCTTCTGTGGCTGAAGTAATAATTTTGAGTGGCTGTCTTTCGACTGTTCTCAGATACACATCAAAGTTGATTTAAAATTTGAAATTGTACATTTTGCCGTTTATTTCAAATTTAACAAAGGCAAACAAAAAAATTCATTTTCACTTTTTTAAAACTATGATGCATGGGAATGTACGAAACCTGCTATAGCGCGCAAGCATCAAGGAGGATGCAGGGATTTGTGTTCCACGCACCGCACGTGCTGACGTCAGCCGTAGTAACTTTTCTGAGGCAAATACCCGAAACCGATGGAATCTTGTACGCGCGTTCGTCAACGCCTTATTTTGGTTATTTACTTCCAATCTTTTATACGGGGAAGGCGTGCGCTTGATTACTTTGACCGGCGATAACAAACGCACAATAGGACGTTGAGATCCGTGACATAGTGTTTTCGGCTTTACTTTACGGCCTTATTGACCTGTTATGTCGGCTGCGCTCTGACTTACAACGAAAATTAATTTAAACACTTATGTCGTGCAAAAGCTCTTTCATTCACGAAATGCTCAAAAGGCGTGTGTTAAATCTGTTCTTTAAGGCCACGGTCCCACTGAATGCGGCAGTTTAGGTACTTTTCGGCAGGTCATTACTCATCTCCTTTTCAATACTGTTTTGTGAAATTGATGTCATTCGAAAGGCAATGCAATCCTCTTTCATTCGATATTATGTGTCTGTTGGTTTTTATTGTTCATGCGCATTTGTAGCGTTGTGAATATGATGGCGCGGACCCTCACTTGCTCCGCTAGTTCATGTTTTATGAACGATCCATTGAAGATAACACGGTTCCAATATAGCAGTTTTGTTAACATGATGTCGGAGCAGAATGTAACGATACACTTTTTGGTATTCGCATTACTTTGTTTTTTTCATCCCTCCAAATATTGCTCTAAAATTGACATTTTTCAGCACAAATATGTTTTTAATGACAAGCGCTATGACAATGAAATTAGCTACAGATGTAGTGCTTATAATTGGTAATACGCAGAAAAAAATTTAAAGTTCTGTAAAATTTTGTTGTTTAGATATTTTATATCAAACGTAGCACTTTTTCGTGCTTCGAGTCATGGTACTTCAAATGCCGCTGAGGAAATAATTAAACTATGATAAAATCTTTTATAACATTTAGAGCTAGAATGGTTGCCCAAGAGGTGGATGATGGCTTTTTTTCATTTTCAAAGTCATAACGCTCCAGGAGCCCTTCAAACTTACCTGTTTTTGACGCATATCTTTCTTGGACATCAAACAGATTTATTGGCATATAATAACATTTATTGTTTGGAAAAGATATACATTGCATTGTATTAAATTTTCACGATGATATTGATTTGGTTTTTTAATAGATGTAGATTAGATAATTTTAAAAACAATTAAAAACTGTTTGGGTGTTTTGTTGCGCTACCTGGCGGATGGCAGACAAACTGCTGATTTCTAATGTTCAAAAAATTTCCGAGGGCGGCGTTGGCGTCTGTATCATCATCAATCTTCGTGTCTTTTTTACCTTCACATTAAAAAAATATATTGGAAGATTTGTTATCAATAAATGAATGGTTTAAGTACTGAGTCAGGTTAACAAATCTAAGACAAATAATTACACAAGCGTAGCGTGATATAATGTGTTAATTATCCGATATGATTGAAATCAATAAACAATAAAGACGAAGAGGAAAAGAATACACTCGAGTTCACTTCATGCCTAGAGTCACTAAATGAGCTTTAAAATATCGCACTCCGTTCCCCAAAATTGTTTTGGGCGCCGCCATTTTGGGTCTTGTTCAGAGCAAACGCAACGGCCGATCGTCATCATCCAAAAGAACGACTTCCTCAGCATTAGATGTGGTGCTAGGAAGCTGATGCAATATTGCAATGCTCTGTCGCGGGTTGTTTAAACATTTGTGGGGGACGAAAAAGCGTTTCCTGTGATTTTAGATAAAGCTTCATATAACCGGCAACCATGATTTTAAGCCACATAATGGCCAAGTGTCGTTACTCTGAACCGTAGCTAATTTACTGGCACAGGCGGGAACAAATGAGGAAGAGGCAGGTGTCAAAGGTAGTGGCTTGTGGAATCCACGGTGCTTACGTCATGGCCCCTCCAGGTATTACAAGCCTCTTAAACAAGAGCATGAATAGTGTCATTAAATAAGCTACGCTTTAGAATAGCGACACTTGGCCATATTGGGACTTAGCATCATGGTTGCCAGTTATTTGAAGCTTTATCTGAAATCGCAAGAAACGCTTTTCTGTCCTCCACTTTAAACAGTGTGCGACAAAGCAAAGCAACATTACATGAGCTTCCTAACACCGAATCTATAATGCTGAGGATGTCGTGCTTTTGAATCATGATGATCGGCAGTTGCGCCTGCTCTGCACAAGCACCAAAATGACGGCGTTCAAAACACTGTCGGGGAAGAGGGTGCCGATACTCTAAGCGCCGCTCATTTATTGGCTCTAGTTCTGGCGGAACTCCTTTTCCCTGACAGAAACTGAAACTAAATACGAATAGTACACCATTATTATAGCTTATTTAGTTATAACCAACTACACATAATGAGAGGAGGAAGCGGCCCGGTAGGAGAAACGCGGGTTTTATGTGCGACCGTTCTGACCGTCTCAAAAGAGAGAACGCGCGAGCTTTTGCTAGTTTAAAAAAGGCATCCAAAGAAAAGAGGCGGCACGCTGTGTTCTTTGTTATTATGCGTCTAATTGCAAATTGTTGTAGGCGTGTTTATACAGCCGGAAGTTAGTCTGCCTTAGTGGGCGTCTGGTGTCTCAGCTGTAGATGAGCAATTTAGCCAGTGCGGTACAACCGCAAACCTGGGGTCTTTAACGTGCACCACGCAGTAGGGATACACGACTGCACGACGGTACGATGCTCTTCCAGATCTAAGTGGGCAGGGGCGGGATGGGTTCTGCAGCGCGAGCTTTCGCTCCACGTGCTCCAAGCTGGTGTGCGCTAGACTATGCACTCGGCCACCGACCCCGCCCCCCCCCCCCCCCCCTTGTGCGTCTAATTTATATACAGGTATAAGTATTTGAAGATCGACGATGGACGTCGATCGCCTCGAGGTAATGTAACGTAATATCATTATATAAATAATAAATTTGTTGAAGGACTTAACGACTCAATTTTTCAATTCTTGGATTGTAATATGGCGGCAGCCTATTAATTGTACTTACTGTTGATAAAGAGCAATATGAGGTGACGAGGTAATGATTAAATGATGGGGCTCTATAAGGACGACGATATTAGTGGGTGTCAAACCACAACGTACAGTGTCAGACTTGTTTCAAGTATCGTGTACCCAAAGGCTTTCTTCACTCGCAACAGAATATGGTAGAATCAATGAGGATGCTGCTTTACAACTGTACGTGGAACAGGAAAACTGCACTGTGCAGAAGTGCGGTTTATTCGTTAATATGAGGGACGGATTTCTAGCAGCGTTCCCTGACTGACTACTTTGAACAAATGGCCTCATTGACGTAAAGTGTTCCCGTTCCAAAAGATTCTTGAATCATACTTAAACCACAGAGGAGTATGAGGCGAAAAATAAGAAATAGGAGCCTGGTGTGAAAGGTCCAAATTACCACCGTAGCTTCTACTATCAATACAAGGGCAGTTACACAATAAACCAAGAGAGTTTTGTGACTTAGTTATATTTACACTCAAGGGCATTGATATCCAACGTATTCAGAGGGATGACACCTTCTGGTCAACCAACATAGTCTTTTCTACTCAAGTTTTACATGGAAGGCCAGACTTCCGCTGAAATTCCTCAATAGACGAGTTGTCCGCCCGAATAAACTGCCATTACTCCCAATCTGGGAATCTCTCGATCTTCGTTCGTAGGCCATAGTATCATAAGATCGAGGGGTATGGCTCTTCGTCCGCCGAATATCGCTTCGGCGGGTGTTTTTACCGTGTAATATGAGACCGTCACGTGCTACTGGAACAAGAACCTGGCGATTCTTCACTGAACTGCTTCTTCCGTAAGCTTCAAAAGGGCATCTTTTGTTTCGCACACCATCTGTTCTACTTGCCCGTTAGTTGCAGGATGGTATGCTGCACTGATGCCTGAGGCAGGCTATTGTTTTTCTTCAAAAACTTGTTTAGTTTATTTGAAGCAAGATTTGGCGCGTTATCAGAGAAAAGTATTTTCAGTAGGGCAAAAGTATGTAAAATAGACCGTAGAACGTCAACGACGTGTTTGGACGTCGTGGCAGGCATCGTGTAAACTTCCAGCCTCTTAGAGGACGCATCGACCATTACTCCGCAGATGCGGATACGTTTCGCCACCCACCGACTGAATAGTGGATCGTTTTCAGTTTCTGTTCATGATGGCGTTGGACTCAAGGAAGACTTCGAGTCTTTCCAGAAAGTTTCTGGGAACCCTTTATAATGTAATAACATCTTCCGGACCCCGTGAAACACATTATTTCGTGACATTATTCTAGTCGTCATTAAAATGGTGGGGTAAGTACCGTAAATCGCGAAGCAGTTTACTTGACGTCCGCTTCCACTGGTGTCTTGGAAGATTGAGTCTACTGAGCGTGCATTCCTGCAGAAGAAATTTTCATTGATAGAATATTGACACGTCAAACAACATTTGAATTCTTCTTGGTAAGATGTATTGCGAAAGCTCGTTACAACCACCGAACCGCATCTCCCTATATCAGAGAACAATTTAAACCCAGCCTGACATTCTCGCATACATCCGTTTGCTGGGCCACGCTACTTGAGCTAGCTGAGCACAGCTAGAGCCACTCGATATGGCAGCGTAGCTGCCAGAGTAGCGCCACGCTTTTCCCTGTGCCGCCTCTCACCGTGATTGGTCACACGCGGTACCATAGCAACGAGCTGAGCTGGCTCGGTTTCCTTAGCAACCGAGTGACTACTCGTCACGTGACCTCGCAAGAACCGTGATGTCACCGGTAAGATGACAGCGCCCAGAGCTGGTGGATACGAGTTTGTTCGGTGCGCGGTAGTCGTAATGT
Organism: Ixodes scapularis; assembly: GCF_016920785.2. NCBI lineage: Eukaryota > Metazoa > Arthropoda > Arachnida > Ixodida > Ixodidae > Ixodes > Ixodes scapularis. Next base: position 615,786 of record NW_024610115.1, on the reverse strand, counting down.
GCCGCTGCTAGCCGAAGATTTCGGACTTCTTCGTGCTCTCTGACGCAGGTATAACGTGAAGATCTGAAAGAATGTGACTTAATACCTTTTCTGTGCGAGATCGCTCTGGATATTAGCACCTGTGCGACAACATCAGTCATATCGCCGTAGCAGTGCTCGTATTCCTGGATGTGTTCGAGGATCGATGACATTTTGCATGCAATTTTCGCATACGCCTAGCCTTGTTTGAACGTTGGAATGTCTGAGAATCAATGCTAATTGTATGCGTCGTATGTTGGACCTTGGGGAAGTTGTTTCAGCCCCAGGTAACCGTGTAATCACAAACTTTTAGCGAGGAAGCTTCTGCGATCTTTACGTTTTGTACTAATCACCGATCTTACGATATAGCTGTTAGGATCAAATTTTTGCATTTTCTAGCACCCTTTGAATGTTTGAATTTCTGAGAATCGAAACGAAAGGTATACGTCGTGCGTAGGGCCTAGGGGTAGTTGTTTCAGCCCTGGGTCACCGAATAATCACAGCAACCTTAAGCGAGGAAGCGCCTGCGACCTTTAACCTTTTGTACTAATCGACGATTTTACGAATTGACAGATCTGAAGACTTTGATAAACGTCCTTTCGTTGCAATAGCTTGCATTTGATCGCAGTGCTTTTTGTTTTTTGTTTCAAGTGACAAGCTGGCGTTTGCTCAAATGACGTATATGAAATGACCTGCTCTAGAAGAATGAATCAACACACACTACTAAATTTATATGCTCAGAGGTGTGTTCGTTTTTGTAATTAGCAAGTTACAGACAATTCTTTTTTACCAGTGTAATATTTATTTTCTGTAGCTGGGCCCCTTTGGTACTCATTAATGTCCGTGTGCTATGATGCTATCATCATGTGTGTATGGTTCTAAATATCCTTTTTGCAATGCCTACAAAAGCTAAAATGACATCAGCCGACCCCAGCTCACACATTTGAAACGAAAACTGCGTCACTCGGACGTATGCGGTCGTCAACAATCAATTTGTCGATGAATATTTGAATTCGCGTTCGTGTTGAATGAGTGCACATGAGTGCACTTGCGAATGACAAGTTCTATGGTGTGCTTAAAAAGCACGGTGGAAGCTTGGGTTCATCGCACGGGTGACCTAGCATGTCACGACCGCGTAATTCCACTGTTCTTTTTTGAGTTGAGGATTAAAGCTAAGAAGAAGAAGTTAAAGAATCATTTCATGGCTCTTTAACACGGGTATGCGTGCTACACCAGATAAAAATATTGGCATTTTGCATGCCGGTAAACTTCCGGACGACCACTTGGCCTATCGGCAAGAACACCTCATATCCGGCGTCCGTCTCTTTTGATGGCGTTAACAATCCTCTGTGGACCACCGTGATGTCCTTCTTAGTTTAACCCCGTCGACTGTCCATCGCCCAAAACGAGGTTGATACCGTCGTCGACGTCGCTCCCCGCCAGTCGGTGAAATAATCTCATCTTGAATGTATGATTGGGTCTTGAAGAATTATAGTGCTAAGCATACATTCTCTTACTATGAGGCAGTCGAGCAGCAGTCATGTCCCAAGGCAATCGTCCTGTCGTGGCCGGTGTAATCGGATTTTGTTCCATAGGAGCGAAGTCCGAAAGTACAAGGACGGTACGTTCGTCCCACGAAGCCGCCGCCATCCCGGCGGCGCAGAAAACCACTCTCCTTGTCCGTGCACGCTGCAAATCGTCTCATTTCACAGAAGAAACAGGCACCGTTCCTCCATAGGCCCGTGCCGTACCGCCATGCAAAGCGTCCTTTAGGTCTTTTACCACTTTTCAATTAACGAATGGAGATATCAACTAGATAAAGGTTGCCGCTCGGCGTCGCTAGTAGTACGGTAACCATAGCAACCTCCCAGGCCCAAAATGGAGATCACTATAGGCGCTTCTGACGTCGTGTATCTAGATAATTTTGCGTCGTGTCGCTACTCTGGCAGCTACGCTGCCATATAGAGTGGCTCTAAGCACAGCTGGCAGCGGCGCGAGCAAGGCCACGAGGAAAACGTGATGGTGCTCGAGCCATCCCACCGTGAACCAATGTTTCGGCCACCCCACGGGTGCGTGTCCCCATCTATTGGTTGAACTAACGCCTTGTTCAAGATGGCTGCCGTGGGACCGCAGCCTTAACGTTTGATAACATTCTCCACTGATTCATTGACTATGTTTTTTAATTCTTGAAGAGTCAAAACGATAGCTAATGGCTTGTGAGCCTCTAACGAAATCGATTGCCAACCCTGCAGCGCGGAACAAAGCCAGTACCAAAGAACAAATTTTGCCCAGCTATGCACTCTTGATCGGGTTGATTAGCTAGCTGGGCTCCGCTTCTGTGCGAACTGGGCACTGCTAGCAACACTGGTACGTTTGCTGGCATTTGTGTCAGCGCAAGCACGCGCTGAGCGCTGAGCGTGCAAGGGCGAGCAACAGAAAGGAGAAAATTAAGAGCAGAGGAGGAACATCAGTGGCACGAGCCAGTTTTCTAGCCACACGGATGAGTGCCGCCATTTTCAGTGGCGGCACTCCACTGAAAATGCTTAATGTCACAACTCAGTCTGCGTTTTTTGGTCTAAACAGATGTTTCGGCATCGTCATTTGCTGAGCTGCCTCTGTAAGTTGCGCTGATTGGCGCTCCGAGTGTTCTACGTGAAAGTAGACGCACAGACTTTTTTTAGAGTGTGTCTCGAGCATTTCCACAACAATTATTGGCGCCACATTCCCCGTGATAGAGGGGCTTTAAAGCGAAAAAGTGCCACTAGAAAGGTTTTCAGAGTACCGCAATCACAACAAAAGAGTCTGGCAACGCTGCGCAAAATCCTCTATGTTTCGTCCAGCACTCCAAACGACGAGACGACCAGGGGAGCTATTCTGGGGTGCTATTCTGGTCACAAACGGTCACGTTCGTGTTTCTCGAAAACTCCTCCCCCCTACGAACCGCGCGCTCCTATTGGCCACAGCCCGCGTGATAATTCCACGTGGTTCCCATGGGAACGTTCCCGAAACACGAAAGCAACCGTTTGCCGGGGGATCGGTGGCCGAGTGGTCTAGCGCACACCAGCTCGGAGCACGTGGAGCGAAAGCTCGCGCTGCGGAACCCAGGGATCCTGGGTTCGAGCCCTACCCCTGCCCGTTTCGATCTGGATGAGCATCGTACCGGCGTGCGGTCGTGTATCACTACTGCGTGATGCACGTTAAAGACCTCAGGCTAGCGGCTGTACCGCACTGGCTAAATTTCTCATCTACAGCTGGGAGACTCGTCGCCCCTGTGAGGCAGACCAAGTTCTAGGCTGTATAAACACACAGAGAGAGAGAGAGAAACAACTTTAATGGAACACCACATCAAGAAGCCGCAGGATAGAGGTTTACCTACCGCGGCTTCTCAAAAAGAAAAAATTCTGTTCCCGAACTAAAAAGGAATGCATACGAGGTGGCTTTTCTCTGTTCTGGAAGGGATGTGACTTGGCGTGAACATCGGTGCATGGCATGCACCGATGTTCACGCCAAGTCAAACGTCGGGTGCTCGTTCGCTTTTTGTAAGGTCTTCGTGACTTCCGTCGCGATCTTGTCCGCTCGGGAGACGACTTCGGCTTGGATGTGTGGGTCCGAGCTTCGGAGAAGCACAGCCCAAGGGGGATCCAGCGGGTCCTCTTCTCCTTCTCGAAGGTGAGCGACGAAGTCCCGTAGAGTAGGTGAGGGAGGGTTGAAGGGACATTCCCAAAACAAGTGTGCAATGGTGGCCTTCGTCGGGCCAGTCCCCCCGTCGGCGGGGTCTGGTGGCGGGCAGCGAGCGCACCTCCCGTCGAGGACGGTTGGATAGATATGCCGCAGAAAGGCCGGGCAGGGGAGGGTATTTGTCTGCAGCTGTCTCCACCTCAGGGCCTGGAACTTGGTGAGACTTTTGTCGGGTGGTGGATACAGTCTGCGTTCTAGGCGGTAGTGTTGCAAGATCTCTTGGAACACCGTCAGGCAGTCCTTGGACATCGAAAGGTGGTGGGACGCCGTTTCGTCGACGCCGCTAGGGGAGCTTGGCAGCGTGCCGGCCGGCATTCGGAGGGAAGTTGCTCGAGTTGCCGTTGCGTGTGCCGTTTTGTTCCCCTCGTGGGTCGAGTGAGCGGGGACCCACACCAGACGGTGTCTGGTGCGGTCGGAGCCGGGCTTAAAGGATCGAAGGATGCGTTCCGTTACCGCGCACACCCTGCCTCTGGCGAAATTGCGGACTGCCGTCTTGGAGTCGCTGGTGATCGTCGTTGAGAGGGGGCCCGCGTGGACCAGGGCCAGTGCAACGGCCGCCTCTTCCGCCACTGCAGTGGCTTTGGTGGTCACGGAGGCCTGGGCGACTGTGGATCCGTCGCTGTTTACCACGGCGATCGCGAAACAGGCGTTACGAGAGGCGCCGCCCGGGTATGGCGCAGCGTCCACGTGAAGGACGCCAGAGTTGGTACGATGCTGCTTGTTGAGGGCGTCAGCTCGCGCCTTTCTCCGCTCCTCGTGATGTTGAGGGTGCATATTTCGCGGTACCGGGCGGACTTCCAACGCTTTCCTAACCGTCTTCGGAACGTCGACCGGGGCCTCTTGCAAAGGTTCCGGCTCGATCCCCAGCCTTTCCAGGACGGCGCGCCCGGAAGGCGTCTTAGAGAGACGCACGATTTGAGAGCTCCGGTGCGCCTCGACGAGTTCGGACACCGTGTTGTGTATTCCAAGTTGCATGAGGCGGTCCGTAGACGTGGCCATGGGGAGTCCGAGGGCCAACTTGTACACTTGTCTTATGATAGAATCGAGCTTCTTCTTGTCGGTTGTCGTGAGTCGCATGTAAGGTACCGTGTAGAGGACGCGGCTGACGACAAACGCGTGCACTATGCGGCAAACGTCGCCCTCCTTGACCCCGCCTCGCTTGTTGGCGATGCGTCTAATGAGACGAGCCGTGCTCTTGGCCGTCTTGCCAATTCGAAGAACGGCGTCTGCATTTGACAGATCTTTTCTGAGGTGCATGCCGAGAACTCTGACCGAGTCGCTTTCAGAGATGTGATTGCCGTTGACCAGAACTTGAACATCGTCCTGGAAAATGCGCTCGTGGTAGCCCCTCTTCACAAGGAGTTCCGACTTGGCATGGGAGCACTCGAGGCCGACGGATCTGGCATAGTCTACTACGACATCAGCGGCCGTCTGGAGCGCGCTTTGCACGTGTAATACGTGACCCTCAGTCCAAAGGGTAACGTCATCCGCGTAAAGCGAATGACGTAGGCCGGGGATAACGGTCAGCTTTTCTGGCAGATCCATCATTGCGAAGTTGAACAAGAGGGGTGAGAGTACTGCCCCTTGGGGAGTACCTCGTCCAACGCAGGCTCGAAAGGTCGGCGAGACATCCTCTCCCAGGCGAATCTCTGCAGTGCGTCCCGTGAGAAAGGACTTCAAGTACGCAAAGGTGCGGAGCCCGAGATGCAGGCGAGAAATCCGACTGAGAATGGCTTCGTGCTTCACGTTGTCAAACGCTTTCTGGAGGTCGAGGGCCAGCAAGGCTTGCATTCCCCTCTTCTTCTCGACGATGTCCTGTGAGAGTTGCAGGAACACGTCTTGGGTAGAGAGGTGAGCTCGGAAGCCGAACATGGTGTGCGGTAGAAGGTCGCGGTCTTCCACGTAGGCTTGGAGTCTGTTGAGAATGACGTGCTCGAGCAACTTGCCCAGGCAAGACGTAAGAGAAATCGGCCTGAGATTGGAGACCGAAAGCTCTTTTCCGGGTTTCGGAATGAAAGCGACGACGGCGTGCTTCCAGGTAGGGGGCACCGATCCCGTTCGCCACACCTCGTTGAAGAGGGCCGTTAGTGCCGTCACCGAACGGTCGTCCAAGTTCCGGAGCATCTTGTTCGTAATCCTGTCGGAGCCCGGCGCCGATCTCGCGCGTAGTTGTTCCATCGCGCTCCGAACCTCGGCCTCGATTGTGTCATCGTCGAGCTCGGGGTTTGGTGACCCGGTGTACGAAAGGAAGGCCTCTTCGTGCTCTGTGGAAGCAGAAATGTAGGTGTTACGGAGTTCCTCCATGAGGTCCGCCGTACTGCCCCCGTGTGAGTGAAGGACCTTGGAGAGGTCGGTCCGCTGAGTCGTTTTGGTGGTCGTGGGATCCATCAAATGTCTGAGCAGCGACCAAGTGTCCTTGCGATGGAGGTTACCGTTGAGACCGTCACACACCTGTCCCCATTGCTGCCGATCTAGCTGGTCCGCATAAATCTCGATGTCTCTTTCCAGGCGAGCTATGCGCTTGCGGAGCTTTCCGTTCCGTCTCGCCTGTGCTTGCCACCTGGCCTGAAGACTGAGGTGAGCTTGCCACATGTGCTCGAGTTTGCAGTCGCTGACTCCCGAGGTCGAAGAGGCGTCGCTCTCGACGGTCACCAATTCCGCGCTGGATAGGAGGTCGTCGGTCCAACCGCAGAGGTCTTCGATGGTGGTCGGAGCCGACGCATCCCTGTTGCGGCGAAAAGCGTCCCAATCCGTGACCAGGACTTTGCGTTTTGCGGGGGCCGAGATTCCCTCAACCGGCATGAGCATCTCGAGCACATAGTGGTCGCTGCCGAGGGAAACCCCGGTGTTCGTCCACGACACTTCACCAATCATTCTCGTCATGGAGAGGTCGGGCGACGTATTTTTAGAGACGCTGTTCCCAATGCGGGTGGGATAGCGGAAATCATTTAATATAGTGTAGTCGTGCTCGTCTACACACTCCTGGAGGGACACAGCCTTAGGAAGAGTGTGTATGTGCCCCCATTCAGCGTGGTTGGCATTGAAGTCGCCCACGACGAGCAGGGGGGTGTCTTTGGCGACGCGGAGAACTTCTGCGAGGATTCTAGCCACAGCCTTCGATTGATCCTTCGGGGGGCTGTAAACGTTGAGTGGAAAGACGCGGCGCTGCTCTTTGCGCCTGGGCAGAAGTTCGAGCAGAATGTGCGGCACGTTGTCAACTACGGGTTCGTGTTGTATCGTGGGTATGCCTCTTCGGACGAAAGTATGAACAGGTTTCGATGCGCGCGGCCCTCTCACTGCTGCCTCGACGGGGACCTCGAAGCGAACGTAACCCGACAGATGGACGCCATCGTGCGATTCTTGGAAGGCGAGAACATCGGGCATGTGCTCGGCGTTGCGAATATGGAGCTGCAGGTTTCCCCTCTTGCGACCGAGACCCCTGCAGTTCCACTGCCACACTCGCAGGGGTTGCTGCTGCCGTTGCCGGCGGCTAGTCATGTTGGAGCTGGAGTTTGCGTAGCTGTTCCTGGATAAGCGGGAGTGCTTGCAGAATCTGTGGTATCTGCTGTTGCATTTGGAGCATCTGTTGCTGCATTTGCTGCTGGGTGTGCCGGATTTCCTCGATCGCCTGTTCGAGAGCGGTCTGCCGGGATTCCATGCGTTGTGTGAATGCTTCCTGACGAGCTTCCAGTCGCTGTTCGAGGGCGAGGACAGTCGCAGAGCTGACCACGCTGCAGGTGTCATCGTCTATTTCGAGATCTCTCTCTGTTAGCGGAGGTGGCGCAGCCTTGGAGGCCTGGCGCTTGCGAGGTTTCTTTTCGGGGACCGGCCCCGGTTCCAAGAGCGGTTCCGGCACTACGTGGGTGGGTGACGTTTCGGGGTCAAGCGGCGTATATTGGAGGTTGGTTGCGGGTGGCGTTCGGGTCGGAGGCCGCAGGAGCGTAGTTTGCGCTGAAGTGGTCGGTTTGGAGACGCACGCTGCCGTTAGTTGTCGTTGAAGGTCGGAGATCTGCCGTCGTAGTTCCTTGACCAGCGCGGACTCAGCACCAGCCGCAGATGCAGATGCCCACGCCGCCCTGTCTTCCTTGGGCTTGCGATTCTTCGAGACACTTCGATTCCTGGAAGCGCTTCGGCCTCTGCCCTCCAGGGGAGGGAAAGAGACCGAGCGGCTGCGTGCTCGGTAACCTTGCTGTCCGCCATTGCTGTCTCGCGAGCGGGACCTGCGGGACCGCTGTCGTTGCTTGTCAGGCTCCGTCGGCGCTGGTCCGCGACCCTGAGGGCGGCGAACATAGCGATGAGAGCATTCTTTGGAGGCCGTGATGTGCCTGCCCCCGCAGATGGCGCACAGGGGCTGGCACTCGTAGTGCGAGCCATCTTCGTTTTGCGACGAGTGTTGGGCTCCGCAGCGGTGGCATCTGCTCTGGGGTGGCATGGGACACACGTCGGCCCGGTGACCAGTTCGTCTACAGTTGACGCACGCCTCGATTCTATCTCTGTACGGGAAACAGGAGAGAGTGAACCCATTGAAGTAGAGGTATGTCGGGATCCTCTTGCCTCGTATGGTAACCAGTAGCGCTCGTGACTTGCCCATCCGTCGTGCTGCGAGTACCTGCCAGTGCGGGTTCTGCTCTATGCAGTCGAGCAGGATGTCTTTAGCATCCTCGGTTCCTTCGAAGGAGAGGGCCTTCGGTACGACTATTCGCGTCGAGTCGTTTGGAGTGGCCATGTGAGTCGTGACCTCGTGCGTCTTACCACCGATCACCAGTGACCGAATTTGCAGGTAGGCTAGCTGCCTGTCCTCGTCCGGCGTGCTGACCGTGATCGTGTTACTGCGCGGGTTGATGCGGAACTTGTCGAGAGAGCAGACTTCGCGCGGCGACAGGCCGAGCTGCGAGACAACGGCTGACAGGACGTCGGCTGCAGAAACTTGGGAAAAGTCGAGTCCCCGGGGTCGGAACGTGACTTTAAACCCCATAGGAAGAGGAGGAAGAGGGATCGTCCTCTTACCCTTCCGTCTCTTGGTTGGGGTGGACCGCTTCTTGATGGCAGGAGCCGAGGCAGCGTCGCCATCCTGTTTCTTCGGTACGGAGGCTTCGTTCTTCGCAGCCCGGGCCGCCATGGATTCTTTCACGGTGCGGTTAATGTTACCGCGGACGATCGTCGTCCATCCTTCATCGGTAGGCTGGCTCTTGGTGATCTCAGAGCTCGCAGTACCACTAATCGGAGCTGTATCCATAGGCACCCGGTGGAAGGGGGCGCACGAACGCCGCCGACGCTTTCCCGGTGGGAAGTAGGCTTAGCTCCCTCCCGCACCGTGCAGGAAGGAGGTTTGGGCGAAACAGTCCAAAACCACGCCTACATCGTGCACAAAAGGGTCCACAGGGTACGCTCACCGTGCCGAAAAGACCGGTAGCAAGAAAAAGCTCGAAGAAACCAAAGAAAAGGTCAAAAAGGGGCCAAAAAGCGGGAGCTCGACGCGACGCGTCCACTCTGATCGGCCGCTCTTCTTCTTCCCCCAGATCGTATAAACACACACACAACCCAATTATTATTGCCGTAACTGGGGAGTGAAACTATATGTCTTTTAAGAGTGTCACCCACCCCGTTTGTGTTTTACAAACCGCTCCTGGTTTTGGGACGTTTTTTACGCCGCACCGACGGTTTTCACCACTTCTTGGGTCACGGTCTCAAAACTAGACTCTTCTTCTTGGAGAACATCAGGTACCGGGGCAACCTGGGTGCCTACAAGGCCAGCTATGGCCTCCGCGGAGGCTGACCAAATGGGCGCCATCGAACCAGTGGTTCCAACTGAAGAGACCGCTGAGAAAGACCACGCGTACCATATTATCCCGCCAAGTCAGCGACCCCACGCCCCTGTTAAGCGACGATTTGACAAAACCGACGACTCCACATCACAAGAGTCCACACCAGCCAAACTGCTCCTCGGCAACTGCGATTCAATGGACGCATCCCAAGCAGAGGAAGACGAGGGATTCATCCTAGTCGAACATCGCCGTAAAAGGACAACAGGCATACCTGTGCTGTTCACTCCAACGCAAGAAGGGAGAAGATTACAGCAGCTAAACCCGCTCAAGCTAAATGACGAAGTCAGGGCAGCTGCAGGCGCACCCTTCGTACGCCATCGATTTACAGCCAGGGGAGGTCTACTCGTTGACGTAGCAGAGCCGGCGACGGTCAACAGGCTCCTGAAGGTGCGCTGCCTGGGAGAGATCCTATTTCAGGCCACCATCCCGAAAGCGTATATGCAGAACAATGGGCTGATCAAAGGAGTGCCTGACTGGTACTCAAACTCAGAGATGACTGAATTCCTCGAACCAGTAGGAGTCATTGCAGCGCGGCGCCTATACCAACGCAACGGCAAACCAGACGAAACAGTGCGGCCGACAGATAAAGTGGTGATCACTTTTCGCCCTAACACAGAACGCCCTGCCAAGGTTAATCTCGGCTTCCCACGACATGAAGTGACTGACTATGTCGAAGCGCCCCCAAGATGCTTCAACTGCCAAGCTTTGGGCCATGTGGAAAAATACTGCAGTGCCACCGCGATCTGCAAGAGATGTGGAGGAACTCATGCCACCAAGGACTGCAATGGCGAATCACCTGTCAAATGCGCGAACTGCGGCGGAGACCATCCAGCCGACTATGTCAACTGCAAAACTCGACTTCAAGCTCTAGCGAAGAAGAAGAGTTTTATCAGAGGCCCCAAATTTTTCAAAAATGCGGATTGCACAGAGGTGGAACGTGATGCACCACGCTTAAAGGCCACAAGCCAAGATGACATAATCACCGCGGAGAGGAATCCAAGGGTTAAGGCTCAGAATGACAATGCAAAAAAGAAGAAAGCCAAAGCTGCTGGGACAAAAGAGGGAAAAAAGCAGACCTCTTCCGAGAAAGAACAAGAAGCGGAAGCACATTACTCAAAAGATGCTGACACCGACACTACCGCCACCTCAAAGACTAATACCAGAGGAAAGAGATCATACAGCGACATCGTCACTGGAAAAAGACCTTCTCAGAATTCGAAAATCGGGGATTTAGTTAGTCTAATATTTTCTGTTTTACCAAACCTCATTGCCAACCTACCGTCAGGTAATTTCAAAACCATATTACAAGCAATAATGTTTTTCCAACCGGCCATTACAGAAATGACACGAAACTTCGACCAGAGCCATGATTGACACTTCGAAGTGTCAGCCGCAACGAAAAGCAATAAAACGACGAAATATACCGATTCTCATGCAGTGGAACTGTGCCGGGCTGAAAAATCGTCATGCGGAGCTTTCTTTGTACTTAGAACACTTCCCTATTCCAATACTCGCATTAAGTGAGGCGGGTCTCCCCAATGACCGCAGCATTTCTGGGTATTATTGCTACAAAAATCCAACCATGAGCGGTTTTCCTGACGGGAGTGCAGCCCTTTATATTCGAAAAGCTCTTCCACAACACCAGATTGACACGAGCGATTTGTGCACCCAAGATATTGAACTGGTAGCAGCACGTGTCATGTTGACCGGACGGAGTTTATGTGTGGCATCCATATATGTCCGTGCTGGAAAGAGTGGAATCAAGATTTCTGAAGTCGTAAAAGAAATTTGCCAGCGCTGTGAGGACCCAATCTTACTTTGCGGAGATTGGAACGCACACCACAGCCTTTGGGGAGCTAGCAGAGACGATACTCGTGGCCGGGCGTTGGCAAAATGCTTTGAAGAGTGCGACCTCGCTGTTGCAAACGACGGCAGTCCGACCTTTTTTCGTCCTCCTGATACGTATAGCGCCATCGACATCACTGCTCATTCCACAGACCTATGCGTAAATTGGACGAGAAACCCTGATACCATGAACAGCGACCATTATCCGATATTTTTAGATCTGCATGGATTCCGTGGAACTAAACAGCGTATTCGATATGTTACTCACTGGGATTCATTTCGAGCACATATGGAAAAATCATCAGAACCCATATTACAAGCAGTCTTGACCAGCGCAAATCAGGCCACCATCAAGATAAAGCTCCCAGAGCACTACCCAGAGCCTGATCTCACGTTGCTCAATCTTTGTGCAGCAAGAAGACAGGCCCAACTAAAACTCCAAAGGAAGTATTCCAGCGCAAACAAAACCGATCTAAACAGAATCAATGCAGCAACAACACGATATGCGAAAAAAACAAAGCGTAAACACTGGGACGACAACTGTGCATCAGCAGATGCAAATAAACCTGGAACCCAAATTTGGCGAATCCTTGATGTTTTCATGGGCAAACGAGATCTCCACCTTTCACACGCATCGATGGCGTTTCGGTTGGGCACTAGTCTAGAGGAGGCCGCAGAACAATTTGCAGACCAATTTTCTTTAATCGATAACAAGACAGTCAGGACGTATGACGCTGTGACTGCATCGTCCCCATTAGATGCTCCCTTCAACATCGAAGAACTACTATCGGCTTTAAAAGAGAGTAAACGAAAAAACGCTCCAGGACCGGATGGAATAACAAACCAGATGCTGCAAAACATACCAAATGGACGCCTACAAGAACTTCTCAAGTTTCTTAACTATATATGGGAAACAAATGATATACCAGAAAATTGGAAAACAGCTTGGGTAATTCCAATCCACAAGCCTGGTAAACCACGCGACGCGCCATCGTCCTACCGACCCATTTCACTTAAATCTTGTGTTATGAAGCTCATGGAAAGAATGATACACGCTCGACTCACCTGGTGGCTTGAAACCAATCACTTATTACCACACGAGATGACAGGATTCAGGCGTGGGCTATCCTCTCAAGACGGCATCGTAGATCTATTAAGTTCAATTGAACAGAATCACCACGACAACAAATCGACATTAGCGGTATTTTTTGACATTAAAAAGGCATATGATAACGTTGATCCAGCAGTTGTCCTTGAAAGGTTGACAGCCATCGGCATCACGGGAAAAGTCCAGGCGTTTGTACAAGGCATCCTCACGAATCGAACCTTCAAGGTTAGACTAGGCGCGTCTTTTAGTACATCTCGCAACTGTCCTCAAGGACTACCACAAGGGAGCGTACTCTCGCCAATCCTTTTTAACATCGTTTTGGCCACGTTACCAACATCCCTCCCAAAGTACACTCTCCCCATCAATATATCATTGTACGCAGATGACATTTGCATATGGGTCTCAGCACATCGACATCATGGTCTTCGAAACGCCGCCCAAGCAGCCATTACGGGAGCGAGCAATTATCTACTTGATTGTGGTCTGCAGTTCTCACAAGAGAAAACTGCGTTCATACTTTTTCCTGGAAAAAACCGGCGAAGCACAAAAATTACTTTGACTATTTATAACGCCCCCCTGCGCCGTGTTCGACAGCACAAGTTCTTGGGAATCACACTGAATTCCCGCCTCAACTGGCATGCGCATGCCACTAACGTGATAAAATCAACGATGACAGCAAGAAATGCCATTCGTAGAGTGGCAGGACAATCATGGGGAAACTCGCCAAGCTCTATGATACGTCTCCATTCATCCCTTGTTGTCAGTCGTATTCTGTATTCATTACCTTTCATTAGATTATCGCCGACAGACTCTCAATCTCTAGAGCGCATACATCGACAAGGCCTACGTACTTGCCTAGGAGTGCCCAGATCAACGAGGAACGAAAATGTATATCGAGAAGCCCGAGCTCTGACTTTACCACTTATGGCTACCAAATGCCTTCTTTCCCAACAAATTCGTTTGTCCACTACGTCTGCAGGAAGGAGCCTCCTACGCCGACTTCGAACCAGGCAACACTCTCGCTTTTTTATTTCTACGCAAACTCTTCAACATCTTGGATGGACACCAGAGTTACTGCAAGACAAAGACAACACTTTATCAGCTCCCCCCTGGAAAGTTTACTGCCCGAAATGTAAGTGCCGCATTCCCGGTATACACAACAAGTTCAGCGCCAACTCAACTGTCATAAAACTAAAAACTAATGAATACATTTCGAGAAGATACGCCAACCACCTGGAGGTGTACACGGACGGATCAGTAAATCGAAGTCGAAGAAGTAGCACTTCCGCCTACTATGCGCCTACTTTACAGCTCGAATGGAGTGGGCGACTAGATGAGTTTGTGTCATCAACAACAGCTGAAATGCATGCAATCCTAGAAGCCCTTCACATGATAAAAAACTTAACACCACAGGCAGTTATTCTCCTAACGGATTCTCGTGCTGCACTTCAACAGCTCCAAAGGCCTCGACAAATGTCACAAGTAGTAATGGCGGCCAAATCAATTTCAAGATCACTAGAAGAAGATGGTTTCGAAATCTCATTTCAGTGGGTACCAGCTCATGTCGGATTACATGGAAACGAAAAGGCAGACCAACTTGCCTCCAACGCACACAATCTTCCTATTAGCATCAAGACGCAAGATGATCCTAGAAAATATTACCAAATTATAAATGAACACATCTGTGATTTATCAATAGCGCACTCCTCCCCTATCCAACCCTGTCTAACAGGAAGTCTTCGACGAGCAGAAGCCACACTTCTCTTCCGCTTACGTACAGGAAGTGCGCGTACAGGAAAATTACTTCACCGCTGGAAAAAACGCGATACAGACACCTGTAACGTATGCGGTGTTACCGAAGATATTAACCATATTCTAGAAGACTGCCAGAAATTTGAAAAGGAAAGGAAAGACCTCGCATCACAGTTAAAAAGACATCACTTCGTCGTGGAAGACATTGCAAGCATTATTTTCCCTTCTGGTACCCGAGCTCGGAGGAAATTACTTCAAAGAATATTCCTGACCTTCCTTCAAGCCACTGGGCTACAAGGTCAACTATAAGAAGCAGAGCATTTCCTAAAGTTATGAACATACGAGAGTGCTTTCGTGATGAATAACTTTACACCTCTCACCTTTCTCTTTATTCTTCTCTTTCTTTGCACTCTTCATCTATTCTTTTAACATTTTTTTTTTCCTTTCTCGGAGCGAACAATGTCAGCTAATCGGCTAGACTAACCCTCTCCGAATCTCATTATTATTTTAATAAAACGATTTTCTCTCTCTCTCTCTTGCCGTAACTGTCGCTCTTCGAGTTCGGACCGTGACGACAAAGTGACGTATGACCACGTCCGACCTACGTAGCACATAGCGGAAGTCGCGTCACTAGATTAACTGCGGTATTACTCGACACACCCTACTCTCTGTTTCACTATGAGTGCAAGCTAGTGCGGGTCAGGACGGCTCTGGTGCGGGTGTAGGAGCTACAAGAACGTGCTCCGGGCTTTCAACGTCCCTGTCGAGCAGTCGCGCTTGCGCAGTGCAAGCCAACGTTCGTGCAAGATCGTTCGGGGTGATGCCCTCGTGCTTTTAACCTCTCTTTCTATTAGCCCCGTGCGCGACCGAAAGCGTCGCTGTGGTCGGCCTTCCACGATTGGCCCAAAAGCTGACTATGACGTCGGAAAGGGTATACCATCGACGGAAATAAGAGGAATGAAAGAACTTTAATTTCGACGGTGTTGGCAGTGTTGCTTTGAGAGCGCAATGATTTCAGGCTTCCACCATGCTATTTACAAACACCATCGAACTTGTTGTTCGCAAGGTAATGACGTCACAAGGGGGAACCATAGGAGGGCGCCACCAAAACATCTCGCCGCTAATAAGGGGAACAAGCTTTGGGCAGGATTCTAGAGCGTAGAAAATGGCGGCGATGCTTGTTGCTCAACGATGGCTCGACCAACGCGTACAATGACGGGTTTTCCACGAGCACCCGGTTGCCTTCGCGATGCACGAGGACTGTATCTGACGACAATACCGCTTGTCGAAAAGCACCGTGTGATCGCAATGTTACAACGAGAAACGGCGACGATGAAAGATGATGACCGTCGAGCAGCAGCAGAAAAATCGCACTGAGATTTTTCGCAACGGGGAACTACAAGGGCGCGGTTGCCCCCGATGATCACATAGCTAATGCCCAGTGGATGGTGATCAGAGCCGTGACGGCCGTCGTGAGTATCGCTGTCGACCGGCTGGGAAGAGACGGTTGGGTCGACAAAACCCCGGACCGAGGCAGCTGAGGCACGTGCGAAAGAAGGTTTTCGTCGCCACCATGACAAGCACACCGACGTCGTCGGGTGCGTTGACTAAACTTAGACTCTAACTAAACCTTCGTCACCGTCATCATCGGTCTGAAGGAGACCGTCACCATTCTGAAGAACTCCAACACTTTGCCGCAAACACCATTTTGCCATTAACAACATGGTGGTAAGTTGACGTTTAAACTTCGGGTTTCTACCGCTTCGAAGTTAGTGCACGCTTAGTACCTATGTCTTCAGTTGACAATTTGTTGCGGTCTGTAGCTACTGTCAATCACGCAATAAAATCTGGACGGGTTGCTGATGGAATTTTGTTGTATCAATTAGATATTTTACCTTTTCACGCCAAGCTGCTGGAATTGCAAGTCAGTCATCGGAAAGTCATAAGAACACTTTTCGATGCCCTGCAATAAACTACGAACACGTCTGTCCTAAAATGAATCGTTACTTGTCTAGACAGCAGCAGTTTAGTCTGACAGAGTATGGTAATATTGTTACCCACTGTAGACGAGAAATTTAGCCAGTGTCTTGTGAATGGTTGTTCTTCGTGACCAAGAAAAACAATAAAAATAGAATTGTCCTACATTCAACACTCGTTTAATGTAAAGGTTATTATAGCAATTAAATAGATTGTCGTTTCAAAAGTGACAGTAACTCATTGAAATTAAAGAGTAGTGTGCGCTGGATTTTTGAAATTTGCCTCTGATGCAGAGCAAATACGCACTGTTGGCTCTGCGTGGGACCATCAAGCATAAACGACAAGCGGAGGCAGAGTAGATGTGTGAAGGAAAAGCGAGCATATGCACTAAAGAAAGAACTGCTACGTAACGTGAAGAATGTCAGCAACTATCTTGCCATTGTGGTACGAGCTCAGTGGCTATGCACATGCTTATAGCAGCCTGTGAATGTAGGATGCTCCCCTTATGTGGCAAAGCCAGGGGGGGGGGGGGTTTATGGGGCTTCGCTCCTTCCCTCCCCAATTCCGGCGGGCCCTAGAATATACACACAAATTCCGACGCCATCCCCCCCGCACCCCAAGTCATGAACATCCCAGCCACCTCAACCCCCCTCCATCCTAACCCCCTTAGAAGTTCCTGGCTACGCCACTACTATCCACAGCACTCAATAGATAGTCAACATTATCAAGATAAACGAAATTTCTTTTATTTTATGCACCATAGGCAGTGTTTTTGTCTTTATATGCGTGCAGCCAAAGCATACACTGTAGAAAACACTTGTGTGAAGCCTGCGTTCATAATGCGGTCCCCGTCAAACTTTCAAGGCGTTAACGAATTCCACAAATTAAATTTTCAACGAACGAATTCGTTTTGCAAAACGCTGGCAAACTTATGTTGCGTTTTACATCATTCATCTTTGTCGTCCGATGAATCAGTAGTCAGCACTACACAAACCTCAATGAGCTTGTCGTTTGTTTTCTTGCCGTTGGGGCGATGGCTGGCGGTCGTGGCGGCGGCACAATTCTTTCTCAGACCGTTGGCTGCTGCCTCCGTGCTCGCGGAAACGTGGTTCCCTTTGTGTCAAGGTGAGGTTATGAATCTTAATGCACGGCAACGCTGAATAAAGGTCTATTACCGTCTTCATAATCTCAGCAACGCTACCGTACGAGCCACAACAACACCACCACTTTCAAGCTTCATGACACCGGCACAAATAGAAGCCAAGTCTTGCATCTCGCCAAGCGTTACATCGGAGACGTTAAACGCCAGCTCACTGTGCTCTTCGACCCGGTCCTGCCGCCGAATGGGCTCATCCAACAGCACGAAAGTATTCGTATGCGCGTTGATCAAGTGACCGATCGCATGTCACACCCCAGCCGCGGTCGATCCGACGAGCATCGCGGCCATGTTCTTTCGAGTTTAACTCGCCAAGGGTACGGTTGTCGAGTTAAAACAATGCAAATAGTCCCGTGCATTCTTGTTCTTACGTCATTTTGTCGTCACAACCCGAACTCGAAAAATGACTGTTAGCAGCAAACAGAGGCTTTCTAGTTTTACGAACGTTGCCATGGCAAATGGCGTTGAATCGTCACGCGCAATGAAGCCAATGGGAAAGCGAGGTACGTACCTATGTAGGGATGTGTAAAAACGTAAAAGCCGTTTTTTGCTTGCACGAGCTATTCTGCAAATAAAAATAAGTGAAAAAGACTGCCCGAGATTATGCCGTCGCGTGCATTTCTTCAGCGCCGAAAGAGAAGAGCATGGCTTATGGAGATTATATATCACTGCAGTGAGCAAAGGAGCAAAGCATTATTAAAACTGCCCGAAGAAACTTTCCTGCATCATCCACAGAATGCTCACAACCGTTGCACTCAGCGTCGATCTCATGACTTGTCATATACTACCATAGAGTCGTCAACAGCTCTGTATCCATTTGAAGTCTCCTTCACAGGCAAACAGGAAATTTCATTTGCAGCTTATGTTCACGGCGGCTTCACAAAGGATGATCGGTGTCGCAGCGCGCCTTCACGTAATATTTTTTTTTTCTCGTAATGCCATCCGTATCGTGCAGAAGCAGGGAAAGCAACGACACAAACGAGACACAAACACCACAAGGTCGTTACCGCGGTTTTCGCCATGGTTGTTTTCAAAGACCGTAGCGAAAGACTTCGAGAAAACAAGCTGAGATATCTTAGCTAAATTTACTTTACGTCATAATTATTGAAATAATATTTCGTATTTTATAAAAAGATAATATTATTTTTTTCTGTTTCCTTCCATTTTCCGGAAGGTAGCCTTTTCTCCGTTATTCGCTCGTTCTAAGTCCCGGAGGAAAGAAAGAAGATAACAAAAAGAACAGGGGGAAATGCGGGGGTTTCTGCGCCCCAACTGCGTGGACCCGTCATCGCGACGTAGGGGGATCGTCAGATTCTAGCTGACCTCGTGCGTGAACCCGAACGTTGGGGCGGAGCCTCAAACAAGAATCATTCTAGTTTGAGGCTCCGCCCCTTCTTTCTCGATACGTCACAACTCGAAAGGTACCCGTTTGCGACCAGAATAGCACCCCAGGTCACAAACGGTCACGTTCGTGTTTCTCGAAAACTCCTCCCCCCTACAAACCGCGCGCTCCTATTGGCCACAGTGCGCGTTATAATTCCACGCAGGTCCCACGGGAACGTTCGCGAAACACGAAAGCAACCGTTTGCCATAACCACGACCAACCCTATACTTACGACCACTCCATTCGGAAACGCTCCAGCACGCACCTTTCGGAGGGCCCAGTTTCAGCGGCGCCTCATGGCAAGGCCTGCAACTCTGTATATTTTTTTGTATTTTCCGTGCTGAACCAAGTTGTTTTGACCTCTAGGTGTTGGCGGGGCGCGGTCGCAGTCATTACCATCTGGTGTTGACTGCGCAAACTAAAAAAAAAAGGGGGAACTAATTGACGAATTCGACTCCTTCAGTATCCTTTACATAGAGAAAAACATCTTCTTCATCTTGACCGCGCTTGAAACCAGAAAGCGCGATCAGCTGCCACGCACTCACGGATAACAGAAGAACCCGACGAGGTAAGAGCATAAAGATAACAGGGTTGGAGGACCCAGTTTTCGTGCCGCCTAGTGACGACGTCTCTCACTAGGCGGTGGTAAAGCTCGGCCCTCAGCGGGGAGCAGGCTCTTCCATAGGGAGCGTGGAGTGGTCGTAAGTATAGAGGTGGTCGTTGCCATAACTGTCGCTCTTCGAGTTCGGACCACGACGACAAAGTGACGTATGACCACGTACGGCCTACGTAGCACACAGCGGAATCCGCGAATCTGCGGTATTAGGGAGTTTTCGTAGATCGTTTTGGCCCTTCCGCAACGCTATCCGCTACCCGCTACGAGGCCCGCTAACAAAGCCATAGCGGAGACTCAAAAAGTAGTTTCGTAGACCGTTCTCTGCGGGCTACGGTAGTGCGATTATGACAGCACGACTAGCGGTCGTAAAAACCACTATATAAAACATTAAACGCATACTATTACTGCAACCACGCATTTGTTTTATCAGAGTGCCTCTTTTCGAACACAACACATGGTTAAATTACGATTATGAATGTTAATCTTTTTTCTGGATAAAGCCTTCGTAGCACATATTGCCAGCTTGCGGCAATCGCGCTTTGCTTAAAGCCGGATTCAGTTCGGCCAACCATTCCTCTTTGTCATCTCGCTCTCTTTTATGTTCGTGGACGCATTCTCCGCCAATTCCCGAAGATGCAGCTATAAACGGGGAAACACTATCGTTCTTTTCTTTTCTTTTTTTTTTTTTTTTAAGGCGTTACCGACTGTTGATCAGCAAAGAATTTAATCTTAAGTCTTTAGACTTTATTTGGATCTGAAGAGCCGCGGCACCGCAGAAAGCCACCAGCTCGTACCATGGAGGCCCCCGGTGCCGCGTCTAGTGGACATGATAATTTCATGAGTGATGACGACATGAATGAGTGATGACGACATGAATTGTTGGTTTTGGGGAGGATGGCAGTCCGATTCGCAGAAGTCCAAAATTTGTGGAGGCGGGTTGGGCGTGTGAGAAGCGAGCTGAGGGATCAGGCACGCCTTTCGATCGGTGCTCGAAGGAGCCTCCGGAACACTATGGAGCTGTTGCTCACTGGGGTCCACTGCGGTCGAGGCATCAGGCTCCAAGGAGGTAGCCCAGTCAAAGTAGAAGCTGCCGCCTCCGAGGCACCAGGGCTCAGATGGAGGCACCGCCGTGGCCCGGTGTGTCATCCTCTCAACGTCGTCGTTGTTGTGCTCTTATTTATACGCTTATATATGTATAAATAAAATAAGATAGATAGAAAGACACGCAATCGAACGGCCAGCGTATCTCGAGATCCGCTATTTTGTAAGGCGCCTCCGCAACCACGTCCGCAAGTCCGCAAGGTCTGCGCTAGTTTGGCGCATGCGCAGTAGTTGGGGAGGCGTAGCGGATAACGTAGCGGAGGCGTAGCGGAGACGCCAGAACATCTACAAAAACTCCCTATTAATCGACACACCCCACTCTCTGCTTCACTATGATTGCGAGCTAGTACGAGTGTAGGAGCTACAAGAACGTGCTCCGAGCTTTCAACGTCCCTGTCGAGCAGGCGCGCTTGCACAGTGCAAGCCAACGTTCGTGCAAGCATCGTTCGGGGCGATGTGCTCGTGCTTTTAACTTCTGTTTCCATTGCAGGAAGGGGAAAAAGCTTTGCGCAGGATCCTAGAGCGTAGAAAAAGGCGGCGATGCTTGCTGCGGAATGATGGCTCAACCAACGCGTACAAGGACGGTTTTTTCGCGAGCACCAGGTTTCCTTTGCGATACACGACGACTGATTTTGACGACAGTACCGCTTGTCGAAAAGCACAGTGCGACCGCAGTGTGACCAGCTGCGCGACGTGAAACGGTGACCATGATGACCGTCGAGCAGCAGCTACTAATCGAATCGCGCTGAGCTTTTTCGCAAAAGGGAGCTAAAAGGGCGCGGTTGCCACCGATGATCACATAGCTAATGCCCAGCCGATGGTGATTAGGGCCATGATGACCATCGCGAGTGTCACTGTCAGCCGGCTGGGATTGATTGAAAACACGTTTATTGACCTTGTACTGCGTGGAGCGCGCTGCGGAGGTCAGTTAGAAGGAGGATAAGGGATAGGGGGCGAAAATCACAGAAGAGGAGAAGAAGAAAAGGGCAACACTTCATGGCTTCAGGGCCTTCGTCGACGAGGGAAGGGGAGGCCCTATCCTCTTGGCCGTAGCCGGAAGGAGCTGGTCCCCTACTGGAGGCGCAGTTGGGTCTCTTATCAAAGTGAGTAGTGCCTCCCAGAGCTCCAAATCAAGCTTGGGGGATATGTTGGTGTCTGCGCATGCCCAGGCGTTCAAGGATACGGGTACTTGGGCGTTTGTGATAAGGTCCAAAGCCCGTTGTCGTGGAATATTATACAGAGAAAAGACCACATGAGATGGACCAGGTCTGCCTTAGAGTTGCAGTTCTTGCAGATACCAGAGGCTCTGGAAGATCCCGCCCCGTCGTTCCCGCGAAACCTCTGAAGAGATGCGGTGTCCGTAGGGTCCCTGTCTGAGTTTGCCGAATCATGACGGCTGGGAAGAGACGGCTGGATCGGCAAAACCCCGGACCGAGGCAGCTGAGTCATGTGCGAAAGAATGCTTTCGTCGCCATCACGACAAGCACACCGACGTCGTGGGGTGCGTCGACTTAACTTAGGATCTAACTGAACCTTCGTCACTATCATCATCGGTCTCAAGGAGACCGTGACCGTTCTGAAGGACTCCAACACTTTGCCGCAAACACCACTTTGCAACTAATAACATGGTGGTAAGTTGACGCTAACACTTTAGGGTTTTTACCGCTTCGAAGCTAGTGCACGCTTAGTAGCTATGTCTACAGTTGACCATTCGTTGCGGATTGTAGCTACTGTCATTCACGCAATAAAGTCTGGATGGGTTGCTGATGGAATTTTATTGTATCAATTAGATATTTCACTTTTTCAAGCTTCTGTAATTTGCATGTCAGTCATGGGATGGTCTTAAGAAACATTGTTCGATGCCCTGCGTTGAACTACGAATAGGTGTATGCTAAAATGAATCGTTAGTTTAGCCTGACAGAGTATGGCAACGTTGTTATCTACTGTAGACGAGAAATTTAGATAGCGAAATCTTGTTGATAGTTGTCATCTCCGTGACCAAGAAAAACAATAAATATACCATTGTCCTACATTTAACACACGTATGTTTAATGGAAAGGGTCTGATACCAATTAAAAAGATTGCCGTTTCAAAAGGGACAGCAACTCATTGAAATTAAAGATTGGTGGGAACTGGATGTTTTTTTTTTTAATTTGCCTCTGATGCAGAGCAAATACGCACTGTTGACTTATCACCGTCAAGCATAAACGACAAGCGGAAGCAGTGTAGGTGTGTGAAGGAAAAGCAAGCATATGTTCTAAAGAAAGAAGTGCTACGTAAAGTGAAGAATGTCAGCAACATCTTGCCATTGTGGTACGAGCTCAGTGGCAATGCACATGCTTATTGCAGCCTGTGAACGTAGGATGCTCCCCAAATCCGGCGGGCCCTAGAATATACACGCAAATTTTGACACCATCCCTCCCCCCAACCCCCCGCAACACCAGTCATGAACATTCAAGCCACGTCAACCCCTCTCCCCCCTCACAAGTTCATGGCTACGCCCATTATTATCGAAAACACTCAATAGACTGTCAACAATTTCAGGATAAGTGAAATTTTCTTTATTTTATGCACCATATAGGCAGTGTTTCTGTCTTTATATGCATGCAGGCAAAGCGCACACTACAGAAAACACTTGTGTAAAGCCTGCGTTCACAATGCAGTCCTCGTCAAACTTTCAAGGCTTCAACAAATTCCAAAAAGTTAATTTTCAACGAAAGAGGGTAGTTTCGCAAGCGCTGGCAAACTTGCATTGCGTTTTACATCATTCACCTTTGTCGTCCGATGAATCAGCTGTCAGCGCTATTCGTAACTTTCAAGACCTATAGGGGGCGCACTGGTGCCCATCAAAATGGCTGTCATCTGGATGATCGTCCTAGAACAGCGGTACGAGGCTGGGTCTACGACGTGTAAGTTATTCTATTTTTGCTATATACGAGCTTTATTAGAGCCTCACTTTATTTTTTCACGCCAGAAAGCAGACAGCAAGCACCTTTATTCTGAAGCCTATCATCCAGGAGCTAGGGATCGGGACTCTCACACCGCAGTACCACCATTGCTGAAAGTTGCGAATACAAACCGCAATGAGCTTGTCGTTTGTTTTCTTGCCGTTGGGGCGATCGCTTGCGGTCGTGGCGGCGGCACAATTCTTTCTCAGACCGTTGGCTGCTGCCTCCGTGCTCGGGGAAGCGTTGGCCACTTTGTGTCAAGGTGAGATTTTGAATCTTGACGCATAGCAACGCTCAATGAAGGTCTATTACCGTCTTCATCAGGGTGGCCAGATCCGCTTATTATAAGCGGACTTGGGCTTCTTTTTTCACCGAGTCACTGGTAGATATTTCCAGCCGCTTGTCGCGCTTTTTTTTTGGCTTATTCGCGCTGTTCCTGCAAATATTTTTATTTTATTGCTCGTAGTGGTCACTGGCAGCGAGTTTGTCGAGATGGCTGCGTCAAAACTAAACGCCGAGCAAGACAGAGACGTAAAATTGAGATACCGGGAGCTCATTCCATGAAATCATTCCCGCCGGAGAGCGTACTGAGCCAGGTAAAAGCGCCCCTTCAGGACGTACCCCCCCCCCCCCCCCCCCCTCAAATTTTTCAAGGGAGATGTAGGTCTCCTGGACACTCAGTATAGATCGCTGTGCCTTCTTCCCTGGAAAAATGCAAACAACAAAGACTGCGTTTCATTTTGGGTAGAAGCGTTAGATTTCACGGATGCAAGCGGTGAAAGCTGTTTTAAAGAAATAGCAGAGTTCGCTCTGTCGGTGTTGGCCATGCTCCTCAGCAATGCCGACGTCGAGCGCGTGTTCTCGTACATGAACGTTGTGAAGTCGCGCTACCGTAACAGAATGAAGAATCCCATGTTGAGTGGCATCCTGCACACACGTTATGGCCTCACGTTTCGAGGCGTCTGCTGCAGGCACTTTCAACTGACCTCAAAGATGTTGCAGCGTTTCAACTCGAAAAACATGTATGGTTCAGCAGAAGTGGAGGCTGAGGATTTTCCAGATGAGTCGGACACGTGCGACGATGACTGTGTATAGTTGAGGCGCTGGTCATGCACTGGCATGATTGACATAACTAGTTGCTTTTTTACTTCGCCTTCGTATTTGAGCGAGTTCTCTTTCTCAATTTATAATTAATAAACTATTTTCAAGAATCTGTACATTTATTGAACTTCCGCTTGTCTTAGGCTTGTTCACGAAGGTCACACCGCTTTTTTGGGGCTTGGTTGGGGACGACTATTTGCTTGTTCGCTCGGTCGCATCTGGCCACCCTGGTCTTCATAATCTCAGCAAGGCCGCCGTTACGAGCCACAACAACGCCACCACTTTCAAGCTTCATAACACCGGCACAAATAGAAGCCAAATCTTGCACCTCGCCAAGTGTTATATCGGAGATGTTGAACGCCAGCTCACCGTGCTCTTCGAGCCGGTACTGCCGCCGAATGCGCTCATCCAACATCACGAAGGCATTCGTGTAAGCGTTGATCAAGTTACCGATTGCATGTCGAACCCCAGCCGCGGTCAATCCAACCAGCATCGCGTTTTTTTTTTTTTTCGAGTTCATCTCACCAAGGGTACGGTTATCGAGTTAAAACAATGCAAATATAGTCCCGTGCATTCTTGTTCTTACGTCATTTTGTCATGACAACCCGAACTCGAAAAGCGACTGCTAGTGGCCAACATAGGCTTTCTAGTTTCATGAACGTTCCCATGGCAAAGAGCGGTGAATTGTCACGCACAATGAAGCCAATGGGAAAGCAAGCTACCTATGACATGTAAAAACGCGAAAGCCGTTTTTTTTATTTTTTTGCACGAGCTTTTCTGCAAATAAAAACGTAGGTAAACAAATGACCGCATCACCACGTGGTGAATAATGTTGATTGGGGCGAAGCTCTGATGGTGCTGATGATACTGATTGTATTGTTCATAGGTAGCGCTGATGGTGCTGATTTTTTTTATTGCTCATAGGTAGTGCTGAGCTCCGGGTTGCGTTTCGACTTTATTATATACGCTTTATGGTCGGTGAAACTCAGGGCCAGTGGTTTTTCTAGCGGATCAGCTTGGATCCGCTAGAAGCCGTGGGAAGTCAGAAAGAGAATGTGTGGTATGGAACGAGGTTATTAACGCATTTGAGCATTTGACCGCAGCGCCCTCTTGTCTATAAACGTTGAGCCAATGCATGCAAAGTTTAACGCGATTATATACGCATTTGACCGCAGCGCCGTCTCTTCTATAGACGTTGAGCGGCTACATGCAAGGTTTCCTCCATGACATCGCCAGCTCTTGAGTTACTACTACATCTCAGAGCCCACTACTCGTTCCACAGTCGTGGCCGAGTGGTTAAGGCGATGAACTAGAAATCCATTGAAGCCTCCCCGCACAGGTTAGAATCCTGTCGACTGCGCAAACATTTTTTTTTCTTTTTATGTGAGCACGGACGGACGGACGGACGGACAAGGTTAGACCCTAAGGAGCTTCGCCCCTAAAAAGACTGCCCGAGATTATGCGGTCGCGTCCATTTCTTCAGCGCCGAAAGAATAGAGCATGGCTTATAGGGACTACCGTCGTAATCACTGCAGTGAGCAATGGGAGCAAAGCCTTATTAAAACTTCCCCTATAAACTTTCCTGCATCATCCTGATCATGTTCACAACCGGTGCACTCTGCGTCGATCTCACGACTTGGCATATATTACCACAGAGTCCCGTGAGTGCTGTATCCATGTGTAGTTTCCTTCACGTCCCAGGTTAAAATATGAAGTGGTATTGCAAGTGGTACATCTTGCTTTCAAGTGGTACCACTTGCAAGTCAAGTGGTACCACTTGCAAGTCAGGTGGTACCACTTGCAAGTCAAGTAGTGCCACTTGCAAGTCAAGTGGTGCCACTTACAACCAAGTGGTACTACTTGGGCTTCAAGTCGTGCCACTTGGTCCTCAAGTGGTACCGCTTGGGTTGCAAATGGTGCCACATGAGCTTCAAGTGGTACCGCTTGGTTGCAAAAGGCACCAGTTTGCAAAATCACACATATCAATTATAAAGTAAGTGAAAGCTCTTGCTTAATCTAAAAAAAAAGTTTCAGGCGTCTTAAATATGTTCTTACAAAAAGCCAAATTCAAATATTTTGACAAGATTTTACACATCTATATAGTGTGATAGAGATCTATGCATAATGATATGCTAAATTTTCCATGAGTACAATATTCTCAGAACATGCGAGGAGAAATCGGCACATTGATACTTTAGACCCATGTTGTTGTAAAAAAAACTATCTCCAAACTCCGGTCTAAAAACATGCTTTTCGTGCAAGGCTCGTCAAATTATGAGGCGCTGGAGAAATGCAGCCTTCTGCGTTAAGTCCTTATTTCGAACTCTTTTTGTTCGCCTTCCGCCCATTGAAAAGCATGCGGGAAGGGCCTTAGAACGCACCTGGTATCGCTGCGCCGCAGCGTTCTTCCGCATCAAAAAGTTCGTCTGCTTTCCTCGCCGTCACCATGGCAACGAACGCCGAATGAATAAAAGCACGCACGGTACCGCCGCGTGAAGCTAGCAACAGCTGACGCCATTTTTACGAATGCCGCCTGCTAGCCAAAGCCGAACGCGGTGTGTCAGATCAAACGCCTCCGCCGGTGCGCCGCTAGCAAAGACGACGAAGCTGAGACACGCCGACGGCGATCGAGCAAGCAACAACACCGCGGGACGACTGCAGCGGCGGCATTTATTCGGATCAAAGGCCGGCTCCGCCGGTGCGCCGCTAGCAAAGACGACGAAGCTGAGCCACGCCTACGGCGAATGGGCGAGCAACAGCACCGCGGGACGACTGCAACTGCGGCATTTATTTTGATCACAGGCGCGAAATAAGCAAGAACAATTTTTATTTGAATCATAACACCCGATATCCAAGTTGGGGATCACATACCTTTGCTGGGTCTTTCCTGTGAACTTTTTACAGAGACACGGGGTGCCGCATTCAAAACACAGCTCCGTTTGCAAAATAGGGGGCCCTGAAAAGGACCGTTTAGACCGCTACCAGAACCTATAACTGACGTAACGAGTACTTGACGAGCGGTTGGCGCATAAGTCGTCTTTATGCATTTTTTTTTTATACGTGGTGCAAAGTAATTTCGCCCCATATTTTTATGGCGTCAGGAACGAAGCAGCCTAGAAAGAGTACCCTTCAAACGACAAAAATAATAATAATTAAAAACTGCCGGATCTCCGCTGGAGACTCCGAGGCACAGTGGAGTAGTCGTCACGATAAAAAATCTAAAGAAACAAAATAAATAGCCTAACGGTCGTCGGCTGCGTCATAAGGCCTCGCCAAGTGCGGAGTATAACGTATAACGGTCTTGGCATACGGTATGTATTGTACATTCGTTATTTTCTTTTCTTTTCTACCACGTCAAATTCTGACGCCAAGACCCCTCCTCCGTTCCAACGCGTTGTTTGTTACTATTTTAACAAATCAGCTTCAAATAAGGGTCGTGGCACCCAGTAGAGTAAGAAAAAGAATAAAAAAGGAATATTCCGAGCAGCCAGAGGAGCACGGCTGCTCTGGCCGCTCTGGCCAGAGCAGCTCCTCTCATCAAAGAAGACGCCGTCCGAAACTCCAACGGCTCCCTTTTTATTTTTTTATTTTTATTTTTATTCACTTTGTTACTTCATTATGTTGTTGGGTTCGACTGCTCCCTTCTCTGTGACGATGCCGTCCGTGGACATACGTTTGGCGTTTTTTTTTTTTTTTTTGTCACGCGATGGTGTGGTCCGACCGATCAACCAATGAGTTTTTTAGAATTGTGTCACGAGGTATAAAATGGCGGATGAAATAAATATAATAAATGCAAAGAAGCGCGCAGTTCCCCTTCGGCGCTTTATTCTTCCAGAGGCGAGCATCGCAGTGCCATGGTGTTCAAGTTGTGCCGTCTTCTTGGCGCCATGAAAGACCCTCTTGAAGCAATTAGTTTGCTTCTGCGCGTTGGCCTGCTCCTGGCTCCTGGGTTTTCGTGCGTGTCCAGAGTGCGAAGCTGCGATGACAAGCTGCAAGTCCGCGCTAGATCTGCGGATGGCTACACGGGGGGGGGGGGGGGGGGGGGGGGGGGGGTGCGGGGGTGCGGTGCGGTGTGTGGATGATTCGTGAGGTGCCCAAGAGGAAGTCGGTCAAAGTTCAGTGCCGGGGCGAAGTCTCGATACGGGGCGGTTCCCTTTTCGAAGGATCGCACGCACCTGACGCTTCTCCAACTCATGAAAATCATCCTCCGGATGCCAGAACCTACCGTGCGCCGTCATTCAGCTGGAGGCTGATATCGCAAGTAAGACAATAACTGATTGGGCGAGCCTTTGTCGGGAGGTTGTGGTAAATGCCGTCTTTAAGCATTCAGACATGATTGGTGGCGACGGCGTGACTGTAGAACTAGACGAGAGTATGTTCGGTCGGCACAAGTACCATCGCGGGTATTTAAGGCCTGGCCAGTGGGTTTTCGGCGGTGTGGCGCGTTGCAGCGGGTGCTGCCTTTGGTATTGATGTCGCTGGCCTGTAATAAGGCGGAGCCTCCGGGGCAATAACGGGGGCGCGCGTTAACCCATCCGCCGCGCTGCGCTTTACGCCGCTTCGCGGCGACAGTCTGAGGCGGCTCATTACAAAAAATGTGAACCCACATGTGTGTGTGTATTGGCCCACACGTAAACGCCGCTTGGCGGCGCCCAACTATTCGCTAAAGTATCATTCGGTGAACCGCCCCCTCAGGAGGCTCCGCCCCCTCAGGAGGCTCCGCCTTATTACAGGCCAGCGACATCAACACCGCCTTTGGTATTGATGTCGCTGGCCTTTTTTTGTTCCCGTGGAGACCCGTGACGCTAAAATTCTGCAAGGGCTAATAGCCGAGTGGGTCCGCCCTGAAACAAAAATATTCACAGATTGTCGGGCTGGCTATCGCAAGCTTGCAGATGACGCTCGCTTCACGCACCTCACCGTCAACCATAAGCTTAACTTTGTCGACGCGAACACTGGTGCGCACACCAATACGGTGGATTGCACCTGGGCCCACGTCAAAAACTCTCTTCCATCTGGACGGCGCGAGAGCCACCATTTCACTGGTCACCTTGCAAAGTTCATGTTTTGGAGGAGAGACAAGGCGCGCGGAAACACTGATAGATTCCAGTCGTTCGTCGCCGCGGCCGCCAAACTCTAGAGCCCCGACGCAGACAGGGCGAGGATTCTGACGGCCCCGGTGACTTCGAGGGATCCGCTGCGCTGAGCCCGTCACCCGCCTTCATGCATAAAGACGACTTATGCGCCAACCGCTCGTCAAGTGCTCGTTACGTCAGTTATAGGTTCTGGTAGCGGTCTAAACGGTCCTTTTCAGGGCCCCCATATTTTGCAAACGGAGCTGTGTTTTTAATGCGGCACCCCGTGTCTCTGTAAAAAGTTCACAGGAAAGACCCAGCAAAGGTATGTGATCCCCAACTTGGATATCGGGTGTTATGATTCAAATAAAAATTGTTCTTGCTTATTTCGCGCCTGTGATCAAAATAAATGCCGCAGTTGCAGTCGTCCCGCGGTGCTGTTGCTCGCCCATTCGCCGTAGGCGTGGCTCAGCTTCGTCGTCTTTGCTAGCGGCGCACCGGCGGAGCCGGCCTTTGATCCGAATAAATGCCGCCGCTGCAGTCGTCCCGCGGTGTTGTTGCTTGCTCGATCGCCGTCGGCGTGTCTCAGCTTCGTCGTCTTTGCTAGCGGCGCACCGGCGGAGGCGGTTGATCTGACACACCGCGTTCGGCTTTGGCTAGCAGACGGCATTCGTAAAAATGGCGTCAGCTGTTGCTAGCTTCACGCGGCGGTACCGTGCGTGCTTCTATTCATTCGGCGTTCGTTGCCATGGTGACGGCGAGGAAAGCAGACGAAATTTTTGATGCGGAAGAACGCTGCGGCGCAGCGATACCAGGTGCGTTCTAAGGCCCTTCCCGCATGCTTTTTAATGGGCGGAAGGCGAACAAAAAGAGTTCGAAATAAGGACTTAACGCAGAAGGCTGCATTTCTCCAGCGCCTCATAATTTGACGAGCCTTGCACGAAAAGCATGTTTTTTTGGCCATCCCGCGTCCTGTTTTTTTTATCCGGAACATGGGTCTAAAGTATCAAACTGCCGAGAAATCTTTCATATGAGGTTCACTAAGCCATTAGAAATTTTGGAAATCTCTTCCCGCAAACAGTAATGCACTTCCTTGAGGTCTTTTCTTAAAATGAAGAATTTTCAACAAGACGTTTCTTGAGCTCGAGCTCAAGAAATGCATGCAGGGCATGGCGAGTCATAGGCGTCTGGTCATCCCTTCACAGCTAATGAGAATGCGACATTATCCGACACGGACGCCAGAGAACCAATCACGAACCAAGAAGATAACGAGCCACGCCCAGCGTTTCTTAAGCCGCCATTTGCCACATGTACTGCGTGTTCCAGTTGGGAGTGTTGCGTCTTCATTGTTATATTGCCATATATTCGGATAACTTTGTCTTCTTTGCTGCGTGTTCATTCACTTACTTCTTCTTCATCATCATCATTTTTGAATAAAGAGTCTCATGAGGGCAGCACACGTGACTGGACGTTCCTTCCCGACCCGCCGGGTCTATCGAGGACTCCACATTCTTTTGGCGATGGGATGGACGGCGGATTCGGCATCGAACTTCTTCAAGACGTTTTGAGAGAACCAGGGAAGTCGGAAATTCCCTGGGAGCGATGGATTTCGCTCTTCGAATGTTTGAGGGGGGCACGTGGTGCTCACGCACTGCCCTCGGAATGCTGTCGATACCTGCTGCGCAAATGCCTGTGAGTGGAAGGTCAACCGGTCTTTGACGCATTGCCTTCATTCCGCGGTGTCGCTGTGCCGTCGCCAACAACGAAGTCAGCGGCAGCCGCTTCTAGAAATCCGACGAGAGACGTCTACCGATTGGAGGGTGTCGACACCCTCAGCGCGCACTATGAAAAGTCGTGCAACATTGACCTGGACCGTCATCGGTTCCGCCAGCGTTATCAACAGCCCGAAGTACCATTGTCAGATAATTAGCCTACCCTACGGGACTTGGCAGTTCCGGCCGTTGCGACCAATCGGGGCACCACCATCGGCTCCTATCAAACAGGAAAAATAATAAAGCAGGCCAAACCAATTATGGTAGCCAAAGGCCTATTGCCAGCGATTTGGGGTCGTGTGGGACTTGCCGGAAAGGGGGGCAAGGTGGCACCGAAGGACAAACAAAAACAAAATGTGGTAGTCAGGAAGGAACTGAGTCTATTCATAGTTGGCCTCGTCATAGGTAAATGAGTTCAATCTGTTCAATCATATGACTGTATCCCCATGAGCTGTTATTAGATTAGTATTTGTCTGTTGTCTTTGCAGAAGCAGTGCAACATCGGAGACACCAGAACAAGGTGCCTGTTCAGCAAGTCATCACTAACACATCGACAGTCCTGTCACAAGAGATCCAGGACTCCCGAAAATCTCTGAGGCACATGGGTTTTGAGGATTTTTTATCTTCATCAGCCCAAGTACTTCTACTCAACAAGCACTCTTCAATGGAAAATAAAAGTAAGAAAGACTACCATCTGGCTTTGTTTTTGTGCATCTATATGACAATGGTACCACTCGTAAGTGGTACCACAGGCATGTGGTACCACTTGCAAGTGGTTTATTGAACAGATAACATTTACAAGTGGTACCACTAACAAGTGGTTCCACTTGCGAGTGGTACCACTTCCTAGTGGTACCTGTTCAATAAACCAGTTCCAAGTGGTAGCGCTTGCAAAAGTTTTCCCTTGGGACAGCTCAACAGGCCATTTCACTTACGTTCACGGCGGGTTCACAAAGGAGGATCGATGTTGCAGCGTACCTTCACATGATCTCTGCTTCCTGTAATGCCATCCGTATTGTGCAGAAACAGGGAAAGCAACGACGCAAACGAGGCGCAAACACCACAAGGTCGTTACCGCGGTTTTCGCCATGTTTGTTTTGAAAGACTGTAGCGAAAGTCTTCGAGAAAACAAGTTCAGATATCTTAGCTAAATTTAGTTTACGTCATATTTTTTAAAATAATCTTTCATATTTTACAAAAGGAAAATATTATTTTCCTCTGTTGCCTTCCATTTTCCAGAAGTTAGCTTTTTCTCCGTTATTCGCTTGTTCTAACTTCCGGAGGAAAGAAAGAAGATAACAAAAAGAACAGGGGGAAATGCGGGGATTTCAGCGCCCCAACTGCTTGGACACGTCATCGCGACGTAGTGGGATCGTCAGTTCTAGTTTGAAGCTCCGCCCCAACGTTCTCATTGCGTCAATTTCTTGTTTGCGACCAGGGGGGCTTTGTTGCACGTTTTGGGCTCCCAGGAGACTAGGGAGAAGGAAGTGACGTCAACAACGCAGCAAATGCAGATTGGATGTTGATTTTGTTTTCTTCTGTTAACATACAATCTGAGTTTGCTGTAGTCGTTGACGTCACTTCCTTCTTCCAAGTCTCCTGGGAGTGCAAAAAGCGCAACATAGCACCCCAGAAAAGCACCCCAGCTGTGCAGCTCTGTGAAGTGTACGGTTTGCGTTTACGGATTCTAAATGTGTTCAAGAAAAAGGAAAGAATTGTTGCCGAGAAGCGCCAAGAACAGAGTGCGAACACAGTTTTGTGCTATTATTGCTTTTTGGCGGATACACGGACGCCAGGAACCGGGCTCGTCCGCAGGATGTGTTTATGTTACGGCTGACCAAAAGTACAACGACGCTATCAAAACTCTAGTGATATGTCGAGTCACAAAGAAAATTGTTTTCTTACGTCTCGCACCGGAGGGCTTCATCGTCGATCTAAACCGCCCGTGCGCGGACCTGGGTTGGCACCGCGTAAGGAAACGACAACGGTTCATCGGTGAGCTTGTGTTGACATCGGAAGCTGTTGGTTTGCGTTCAACGACCCGAAGACTGCCGGGCACAACCACCGTGGGTACAACCTCAAGCTGCGATAAGTAATAAGGCCCATTCACACTGCCCCGTTTTCTTACATTACGTTACGTTACGAAATCTTGCGTACGAGTCAGCGGGACATCTGTGCTTCATATAAAGGGTGGCTACCAGTTCAATGAAAAACTTGGCACGCGTCATTCGAGACACGAATGTTTCGTGACTTGCACGAACGTAAGAAAACGCAAGGAAAACGTGCAGTGTGAATCAGCCTTTAGTCGGTGTTTCACATTAACCCTAGCAGAGTGTAGCGCTACAGCTTCTTGTCTAAACATATTTACATGAAGTAAAATTATTTATGCTTTCAGAAATGCGATATTGTGGGTTTGAAGTTCGTTTGACTAATGTCATGCAACCACTTCTTGTACCGTTCTTGGCCTGCATTTTGTTGAGCAATTCTAAACAGCACTTTCCCAAACTCTGCCTTATAGACCATGTGGTATTAGCGGCGAGATGTCTTAGTGGCGCCCTCCTACGGTTCCCCCTTGTGACGTCATTACCTTGCAAACAACAAGTTCGATGGTGTTTGTAAATATCATGGTGGAAGCTTGAAATCATTGCGCTCTCAAAGAAACACTGCCAACACCGTCAAAATTAAAATTCTTTCATTCCTCTTATTTCCGTCGATGATAAATCCTTTTCTGACGTCATAGTCAGCGTTCAGCCAATTGTGGAAGGCCGAACACAGCGACGCTTTCGGTCGCGCACGTCCCCAATAATATCCAAGCATGAAGGAGAATTGAGGGATTGGTGTTCTGTGCGCCACACGCGCACGCCTTTTCCGTATAAAAGATTCGAGGTAAATAACCAAAATAAAATTTTGACGAACGCGCGTGCAAGATGCCATTGTTTTAAGTATTTTCTTTAAAAAAGTTCCTACTGGGCGGAGGCCATCAAGTGCGGCGCGTGGAACACCAAGCCCTGCATTCTCCTTGATGCTTGGGTAATATACCGATAGGTATATTGCTGCATCCCTTGGCGCAGCACCCAGGCATTATCACCCTATCGCCTGGGCCGCGCGTTCATTCACATCGAGAAAAAAAAACACCGCTCCCAAATGCAAATTAACCGGAACTGGAAATGCCGTAAAACACAGAACTAAGCGGCGCTGGCGTAGTTGGACGCTTCATGGTGGCACTTCTGTCCACGTAACCAGAATTGGCGAATGCGAAGGCGAGCGGAGAAGGGAAAAGGAATGCGATACTCTGAAAACCTATCCAGTGAGACTAATGAGAAATGCACAGCAGCGCCATCTAGTAGGGTTCCGAAAAACATGCTCCGTCTTAAGCGCGAGACACATGCGCGAAAAATCCATCCGATCCGACGTCCGATCCGGCAATGCGACTGCCTGATCCGAAAATTTTGGTCGCTTCAGACGCCGGATCGGTGATCCGACGTGCGTCCAACGCGCCAGATAGTTTCGCACGGCGGACGGATTGTCGGATGCGTCTAGCCAATGACAGCACAGCTAGCGCGAACGTCATGATGACGTAATGGGTCTGGCGGGACGAACAAGAAAACGGGACGGGCGACGGGAAGCCGGATGCGTGGATCCCGCTGACCCATTCGAGAAAGATGGCCCCGGCAAAGAATGCACGCGCTAACGAGAACGAGCTTCTATAACTTCTCTCGTGTGAGCTGAACCATCAATCTGAGACCAGAGATCTCTGAACGCGGACCTCCACTGGAATGCTTGGATCTCCTGGGCGGAGCCGAACGGATCGTCGTGTCGCATGCAAGGTCGGAAGCGTGTGTCTCAAACTGTCGCGTGCGGCGATTCGGAGCGGCGTTCGGACTGTCGGATCGGA
Organism: Ixodes scapularis; assembly: GCF_016920785.2. NCBI lineage: Eukaryota > Metazoa > Arthropoda > Arachnida > Ixodida > Ixodidae > Ixodes > Ixodes scapularis. The sequence continues at coordinate 580,475 of NW_024610115.1, read as the reverse complement.
CGTCGGATCGGACGATTCTGCCGTCCATGTGTCTCGCGCTTTACTGGTGGGCTTTTGTGTTGAAAAACGCGGTGGGTGAAAGCGTAGTTCTGAAGAATCCTTCGGTCGCAAAAGCACTCGTGCAGAGAAAGCGCTTTTGAAAACCAGGCGTCAGCGCCCGTGCCTTTGCCGGCACCCAAAGCCAAATTTCAGGCTGAAGTGTACGTCCGCCATGTTAGTTGCGGCGATAAACCAGCGACGGGGGAGGCGGGGGGGCGACGAGCACGTGCATGCACAAGAAGAGCGGGAAACAATATTAACCCTTAGCTCGCAGGTGTGTGTAAGCCGTAGGCCTGGGTTGTTGCCGCCAACGCTACCAAATAGACAAACAGCAGAAGATCCCGACGCAACAAAGATGGCACGACAGAGTGTTGCCAGATGTTCGAACAATTTCGCATATGATCTATTATGACGTTAGTAGGACATAGTTGGGGCATGACGCTGACGAACTGCTCTCTACCGCGATACCGAAACTGATAAGCTCGTGTTGCGCTTTAGCTGAGCCCCAAGTGAGTCCTCTCGGCGGAGAATGGAATTATGGTGCCTGGAGCGCGTATATATCCGACTGGTGTGTTTAGCGTCCTATCCCGGCCATACATCAAAAGTGGTCCCAAAGTGGCAACAAATGACGTCACAGAAGCCGGAGTGTCATGCTGTTGCATGTCGCCATCCTAGTCGTTGGTCGTAGAAATGCTGGTGGAAAACACAGGCGAACGCAAGTGTCGCTGTCGTCACGGCGTTCCAGGCGTCCCGATTTCCGGCTGCTATAGATTCCGTGGACTGCCGCATTGGAGGGCGACATGCGGCAGAACAGGGGTCTGCTACGTACACCACAGCTATTGGGACGCCGCCAGGTTCGCGACCGGCGACAGCATGACACTTCTATGACGTCATCGGGCGGAAATCGAGGAGCACTTTTTTGGACCCGGTAAACACACCAGTCGGAGAGGCGTTCCAGGCACCGCAATGGAATTGCCCGGAGCGCGCGCAGCGCCCTCACCAGCCACCTAGCAACAGATTAATGGAGCCTTGCATAAACATTAGGAAGTCCGCTCCAACCCGTTGGAGGCTTCGCCCGGTCAACGCTTAAAAGCGGAAGATTATTGATGACTGCATTGAAGACGTGCTGCGACAGGACCAAATTCAACCAAGTTCGAGCCACTGTTTATTTACAGTGCAGCGCAAAGACAAAACAGGAAGGTGACAAAGATAAGAAAGAACGCTACTCACAACTAGATATTGTGACGCATGACAAATGATGAGGCGAAGAATAACTAAAGACACTAGACGTTTGATGGGGCGAACTTGTGCCCAAAACAAAATAGAAGTAAGTTAAAGTCGCAGGCGTCAATGCCGGCGAAACAGGATGGAGCGCTGGGGAGAGACTGACTCCGCTCGTCATGCGAACGTCCTTATATGCCCTAGTGGGTTTCTTGAACATTCGGCGTACAACTTTCGTCTCGTACAACATTCGAAACTCGATCAAACGAGAATGTTGTCAAACTTACGAGAACGCTAAGTTGAAAGAATAAATAAAAGGATATTCCGCTGACTGGAACCGAACCTAGATCTTCCGCGCGACATTCAAGCGCGGTAACCATTCGGCCACGCTCGCGCTCGCTCGGTGACGCGCGTCGCATTACTCCTCCTCTTTAAAAAGAGCATCGTTTCGATGCAACTTGCCGGGAAATGAATAAAAAAAAATGGCAAACTACGGAGGCTGGTAAAACAAAGCCCTATCGAGCGTAGTGCAGTAACAAAATTCACGGTCCTATCGATCGTAGTACGCCCTGAGGCGCACGACGTGGACGACTTCCACTCGTGAAGGGCGGCGCGTAGAAGCCCGTGTTCCGTTGGGCATCACCTCGTAATTTAGATCTCCGAGTCGACGAAGCACTTTGTAGGGTCCGAAGTAGCGCTTCAGGAGTTTCTCACTTAGACCCGGTCGTCGTATCGGGGACCAGACTCACGCACGGTATCCGAGCGTGAAGGGAACGTCGATCCGATGAGGGTTGTACCGGGTAGCGTTGTCAAGCTGTTCATCTTGAATCCCGAGTCGGGCGAGCTGGCGAACTTCTTCACCTCGTTGAGCAACAACCTGGGCGTCTTGGCTCCCATCGTCACCTGGTTCGTGGGACAGCATCGCGTCGAGCATGGTCGTCATTTTTCGGCCATGCAACAACTGAAACGGTGTAACTCCGTGGTCTCTTGCACCAGCGTGTTGTAGTCAGACTTCAAGTAGGGTAACATCTCGTCCCACGTCTTGTGCTCTACGTCGACATACATGGAGATCATATCGGCGGTAGTTTTGTTTAGCATTTCCGTTAGTCCATTTGTCTGCGGATGGTACGCAGTGGTTTGACGTTGGCTGGTGCTACTGAGACGAAAAAGTCCTTGCGTCAGCTGAGCCATGAACGGTGATTTACGGTCTGTAATGAGGATTCGGGGGCGCCGTGCCGGAGGACAATGGACTCGACAAAAAATTTGACTACTTCTACAGCCGTACTTGATAGAAGGGCTTTCATCTCGGCATACCATGTGAGATAATCGGTTGGCACGATTATCCATCGGTTTCCTTGCGTCGATAGCGAAACTAGTCCTAGTAAAGCCATACCGATTTGCTGAAATAGGGCAGCTGAAATAGGGCAGATGGCGGCGCAATAGGCTCAAGAAGTCCTGCTGCTCTCGTCGGGGGCTTCTTCTGTCGTTGACACTCGTGGCAATGTTGGGTGTAGCGGTGGACTGTCTTCGCAAGCTTCGGACAGTAGTACTTTTCGCGTATCCTGGCAAGAGTACTACTGTAGCCAAGGTGTCTCGCCGTCGGGTCATTGTGGCTGGCTTGAAATATTTCTTCTCGAAGACATGAAGGGATCACCAAAATCCACGCTGTGTTGTTGTCGCTGAAGTTTTCATAGTAGAGCACACCTTGTCGGATGAAGAAGGTTGGCAGTGTTCGTACGAAAACGCGAGGAACGACGCTTCCTTGTCCCTCTAGGTGCTCGATGACTCGATGAGTGCTTGCAGCTGAGGGTCGCCTCGTTGGAGTGCTTCCATGTCGCTGACATCCAGACTGCCGAGAAAACCCTCATTGTCGTCGTCTCTGGTGCAGGCAGAACCGGCCTCGACTTCTGTTCTTGAAAGTCAGTCGGCGTCATTGTGCTTCCGGCCATACTTGTTCACCGCAGTCATGTCGAACTCCTGCAGTCGTAGGCTCCACCGGGCGAGGCGTCCGGTGGGGTCCTTCAGATTCGCGAGCCAGCAGAGCGAGTGGTAGTCTGTGACCACGCGAAAAGGACTTCCATACAAATATGGGCGGAACTTTGCTATTGCCCAGTCGACAACGAGGCACTCCTTTTCAGTCGTTCAGTAGTTCCTCTCCGCGTTACACAGCGTCCGATTTGCGTATGTGGAGACTCGCTCTGCCCCGTCCTGCATTTGGACTACTACCGTGCCCAATCCGGTGTTACTGGCGTCGATGTGGATCTCTGTTTCAGCAAACTGGTCGAAATGGACAAGAATCGGTGGTATCTGGAGTCTTCGTTCGAGCTCGTCGAATGACCGCTGGTGTTCTTCTGTCCACTCGAATTTTACGGCGTTCTTCGTGAGTTGCGTCAGCAGTGCGGATAGCTTTGTGAAGTCTCTTGCGAATCGCCTGTAGTAAGCACAGAGTCCCAGGAATCTTCTCACGGCCTTCTCTTCAGACGGCGCTGGAAATGCAGCTACGGCGCGGGTCTTCTCGGGGTCATGGAGAACACCTTTGTTGTTCTCGACGTGGCCAATGAACTTTAGTTCCCCATATATGCAAACCGAGACTTTTTTTGCTTGAGTGACAGGCCGGCGGTCTTGATAGCTTAAAGCGCTGCTCGAAATCGTCTCGGGTGTTCGTCAAAATCTCGTCAAAATACCACGACATCGTCCAGGTAGACGAGACAGCTCTGTCATTTCAGACCTGCCAGTACGGTGTCTATGACACGCTGGAAAGTGGCTGGTGCTGTACCAAGTCCGAACGGCATCACTTTGAGCTCGTACAGTCTGACGGGATTAAAGAAGGCAGTTTTATCGCGTTCGCATTCGTCGACTTTAATCTGCCGGTAGCCAGTCTTCAGGTTCATCGACGAAAAATATCGGGGTGGCGCAGTCGGTTTAGCGTATCGTCGATGTGGGGAGCGGATACACGTCCTTCTTAGTCACAGCGTTCAGTCGACGATAATTTATGCTGAGCCTCAGGGTTCCGTTCTTTTTCCTTACAAGGACGACTGTCCCCAGTCGTCCTTGTAAAGAAGAAGGACAGAACCCTGAGGTTCTGCGTGGACTATAGTTAGGGCTCCGTGTTTGCGGAGTTTATTTTTCGTGAAAATCAGACGGTGTTTTTCGGAGTTTATTTTTAGCGAAAATTCGGTGTTTATCGGAGTTTATTTTTCGTAAATCCCCAATTCTCCGAAAATCGGAGATTATTTTCGCGGTATTTTTTATTAAAAAATAATAAATAATAACCGGATGCAAACGTATGCCAGATAAAAAATAAGACGCGCTTGTATCAATTAAGATTTCTTCAGTTGAATTTGGCGTTGCTGTCATTGCAATACTAATTTGTCCCACGACACAAGTCGCACACAGGTGTGGCTTCGATAAACGTCGATACCTTAAAATCAATAAACTGCCGGCGGTAGCCGCAAGGAAGCTCGTAGTCATCCCACCAATCTATCCCGCGGCCGCGCGAGGTGGAGTGGTTAAGGATGTAATAAAGAAGTTTCAACTGCATCTCTTCCCTATTTTATACAATCTCTATGGTCCATAGCTTTCACTGTTACCCCCCAGAAACATACCCTCTCCTTCCTCTAAATCCAAAATCCCATGGCCCAAACCGGAAACCAAAAGAGTGACTTTTGTCGTGACACCAATGGCACGATGACCTGTTTCCCTGAACCAACCTTGACGAGACAAGCCGTAAGACCCCCTTTTGACAACGGTCAGAGGCTGGAAAGATAATTATGGTGTCATTTTCCCAGGACCATTGATCCTGCGATGCTCAAATTGCAAAAAAAAAAATTGTTGTCGGGGGGGGGGGGGGGGGGGGGGGGGGGGGCATGGGCACATAACAATTCGGAGTTTATCGGATAAATCCAAATTGACAAAAATTTTACCGGCCGGGCGTTTTTCGGAGTTTTTCGGATTTATCCGAAAACACGGAGCCTTAACTATAGTCGACTGAACGCCGTGAATGAGAAGGACGTCTATCTGCTCCCCCGCATCAACGATACGGTATATCGACTGCCCACGGACTTTTTGAGGGTTGAATAATGTCGTCCTGGAGCATTTCTTGTACTTGATCTTGTATCACCTTCATTTCCTTTAAGGAGACTCGGTACGGCGACTGGTGGACAGGGAGCCGGTCGTCGTCGGTAACAATACGAGGCATCGCCATTGCTGTTTGGCGAACTTTCGACGACGTAGCAAAAGAGTCACTGTATTCAGCGAGGAGATCAACCAGTTACAGGCGCTTTGGAGCTGGAAGCTCGGGGTCGATTTCGAGCTGTGGCGGCGAGCTGCTCTTCTGCTGTGACAACGAGGTTTTCTCAAAGATTGCGGTGACGGCTGGCACCTGAAGCTCCTCGACGTGGCCCACCATGGTACCCTTCGTTAGGTCCTGCGGCTCCTCTCAAAAGGCTCCTCTCAAAAGGCGCAACTGATCTCCTTTTTGGAGATGAGTTGCGCCTCGTGCAGCGTCAATTACTTTTTAAGAAGCAGTTGGACGCCGCCTTCCAGAAGATCTTCACCGTGCATGGCTGCGTCAGTTACGACGGTTACGAAAACACTTGACCGCGGTGGCAGGTTCACATGGTCGGCAATAACTCGGATCGCGGTTGACGTCGTGTTGGTTTCCACCGGCAGCAGAGCAGTCTTTGGCAGCGTCAATTGGTTTACCCTGAGGTCGATGATGGCGCCATATTTGCAGAGGAAGTCCATTTCGAGGATAACGTCCCTCGCACAGTCTTGCAGAACGACGAACTTCAGAGGGCACGTCTTACCGTGAATCTCGACGAGAGAAGTGCATCTCCCGACAGGGACAGGTGTAATGAGGTGTCCTCTGGCGGTTTGTATCTGAGGTCACGGCGTCGTGACTTTTCGAGAGCGGCGTGAGATTCTACACTCTGAGTAGTCTGCTCCAGTGTCCACGAGTGCCGATGCGTCGTGGCCGTCGATAATAACATTTAGGTTGTTGGACCATTGCAGGAGCGTCAGAGTGATGCGTGGCATCTCGAGAGTGGGAGCGCTCCGGCGTTCTTGAAGGCTCTTTACTTCGGTCGTCTTCGGCAACGCCACCTCCAGGCGTTGCCGCACTTAGTTTTCCGGACGAGATAGGGGGGACAAGCTGTCCCGGCGAGAGCGCACGTCGATGCGAAGGCAAGCAGGAACCTCGGGGTAAAGTCGTACCGAGGACAGGGGTCGTCGGAGCTACATCTCGATATCCCTTGGTCGCTCCCCAAGGCGGGGTCGCGGGTCACTTGCCACAAAACCTCGCAGGCCCATTTTTCGGTACGGGCACCTCGGGTAGACGTCATCGGCCTGGCCGCGGGGATAACACAGCTGACGTCGATCGGCCATACGCCACACATCCGTCTTCCTAGACGCTGGTTGTTCGGTGCGGACGAGCTGCGGCTGCCCTTCCTGACGACGGAGAGCCTGCGGCACTGGTAGGTCACGTTGAGGTGGCTTCGAATGCTCTCGCGCAGCTGGCGCCGGTCTCTGAGCTACTGCGGCATAGGCCAGAGAGGGCTCATCCGGTGCTGCCACGTTGACGGGAGCTCCTGGCTGGAAGGCTCACTGAATCTTTTCTTGGACAACCTCGGCGATGGAAATCAAGGCGGGGCGATCAGCAGCAGTAAACCTTTTTCGGAGCTTTTGAATGACGACGTCCAGGACAATTTCTCACAGGTTGACAGCACTGATGCTGCCCTGGTGACATCGGAGAGATGCAAGACGAAGCAACAGGCGTGCCGGCGAGTCTGTTGTAGTGACTGGATCGGACTGACAATGCACGGTCGATGTTCATTGTCTTGGCAACAAATTGGTCGACAGTAGTTGGTGGGTGACTAACAAGGCTGCCGAATATGTCGCTTTTCACGCCTCCTATCAGGATACGCAGCTTTTCCTCGTCGGTGGCCTCTGGGTCGGCGGGGCTGCTCAGGCGGCGGACGTCTTCAACGAAGCTGGTAACTGTTTCGTTGGGGCCTTAGGTCCTTACTTGCAGAGGGTGTTCCGCTTGCTTTCTTCGCTGCTGGTTCGCGAAAGTCCTCTTGATTACCGCCTTGCAGGTATCCCATGACGTAAAAGAAGCCTCATGGTTCTCATACCAACGCCTCGCAGCTCCCTCTTATGAAAAGTAGAGGTTGTGTAGACACTGCTCAGCTGTCCCTCCGTTGTGCCGTGCCACGCATTCATAGTGATGAAGCCAATCTTCCACGTCTTCGTGGACGTCGCCATTGAAGGCTGACGATGTACGTGGAGCAACAAGCAGGAAACCGAAGAAAGGGGTAACCGGAGTTTGAGAGGACTGGCTGTCCATGGTCGACTGGGCTTTTCTTGATGGTTCTGGCAACTAACCGAACTCTGGGGGCTGTCCCTGGATGCGACGGCTTGCTCGGGCTTCGGCGTCTTCGGCAAACGATAGTCTTCCCAGGCTGAGCACCTCACTTCGCGAAGATGTCTTCGGAGGAGAATGCTTTACGGGAATGGGATGCACTACCCCGCACCTCGGCCGAAATATCACGAATGAAAAATTACAAGGCGAAAAATAACTAATAAAACTAAACGTTTAATGGAGCGAACTTGTGCCCAAAACAAAATAGAAGTAAGTTAGCGTCGCAGGCGTAAACGTCGTCGAAACAGCAGGATCGAGCGCTGAAGCGAGACTGACTCCGCTCGCCATGTGGAATCCCTTATGTGCCCTCGTGGGTTTCCGGAACATTCGGCGTAGAATTTCCGGCATTTAAAACACTCGGAACTCGATCAGACGAAAATGTTCTCGAGTTTACGTAACGCAAATTTGAAAGAATCAAGAAAAATACATTACGCTGACTGGAATCAAACCTAGACCTTGCGCGCGACAGTCAAGCGCGGTAACCATTTGGCCACGTACGCGCCCGCTCGGCGAAGCACGTGACAATACTTATTGTATGAATCGTGAAAGAGGTAAACAAATTACAAATTCGATGAAACTCAGAAAAAAAATGTAGAAACGGCGATCTACACTAAAGGTCGTGAAAAAGGTGAACGAAGTGACAAACGCGATGAAACTAAAAAAAAAAAAGAAGACAGTGTGATCTACACGTATGATGGACTTAAATTACCCCTCGGAAAAAGAAGAAAAATTTGATCAAAAATATTTTCAGCGACGCACTAGATATAAGCAAAAAGCGGAAAGAATAAAAACACAGCAAATATACGAGGGACAGACACACACAGTTCTTCTGTCCCTCGCATATTTTTTGTGTTTTTATTCTTTCCGTGTGAACTGTACTCCATACAACGCGCTCTGCTGCGTGTGTCTAGAAATTGCGTCCCTTTTTTGAGATAGTGCGGCAGAGGGCGCACTTAGCACTTGGTCCTAAAGCCCCTTGGTCCCGTGAGCCATGATAATTTTAACCTCATAGATCTCTCTTGCCCTCTTGCTGTGATTGCGCTTGAGGACTCTAGATTGGTTGAACAGAGGGGTGAAGGCAGAGCCTCTCACATGGATGGCGAGATGCCTTGACGGAGATTATTGAAGAGCTAAGGCATGCTCTCCTAGTCGCAGATTGACATAGCGGCCTGTTTGTCCGACGTACATTCCCCCACAGGAGCACGGAATTTCGTAGACCACGTTGACTTCGCAATTCACGTACTTGTGTTTATGATGAACAGTGCGTATGCTATGAGTTTGTTGAGGTTTATTGATCTTTGCATAAAGCCTCTTAAGTTTATCCAAGGCTGAGAGTACTGCTTGCAGGTCATATAGTGAAGCTCTTTGCTCCAAGTTATGAGATATTTTGTGGATGTAAGGTGCCACTGCTGGCCGTGTTCTTCTTTCAGCACTTGTTCTTCTTTCAATGGGAGTTGCCAGGCCTTCTGCAAACTCAAACAACAAGAAAATGGAATATCCTGATTCTTGTAGTCTTAGAACTTGTGGTTCAAAGCTCTTCTTGGCTGCAGGACTTTCGCAAGCCTCTAGACGTGGAGGATCTATTCTACTTTTTACCACAAAAGGCTATGTTTGAGGCGGTAGGCGCCTGCATCGTGGTTAATGGTAACGTGCCCTTTCAAAGCCAATGTGGTTTACGAGTGGAGTCCTTCCTGGAACTCCTCAAGTTTTACCTTACATCACCGTCGTCATGTTCAACAACCATTCCTTTATACTAAAGCAAGGAATATGCATTCCCGTCAGATATGGCCCCGATATATTTTATATATGGCCATATATGATAATATAAGGAGTTGAATGTCGCATATACTGCCATATATGTGGGCAAATACGGCCAGATATCGCCATATAAGTGGGAAAATGCTGCCATATATCGTCATATACGCGTGCAAATACGGCCATACGTTGGTATATAAAAGTTCAAATACTGCTTATATAGCCCCTTCACGACATATATGGGTAAAATATATCCCCTGATAATGATATTAGGGCCCGTCTCGGTCGTGCAAGCAAAACGTTATATGTACTCGCGAAGACACTAGTTGATTTATCTATATTGCATGAGTCTCATGTAATTGGTTAACTATTGTTAACATCCTTAAAGTGAACTTTTTCCAGATATTTGGACCAATTAATCAATTGCTCATCTTGAAGATTCAAACACAAACGAAATTTGGTTGCATGTCTGAAGTGTGACAATATGACGAAGTGCATAAGATCGGAAAGCGAGTTAATCAAAAAATAAATTTTACATCGCTGCTCTTTGGCGCCCGTTTCCGCGTTAAGCGGTGTCGGGCGTCGCCGTCGGCATCGGTATAACCGTCCCGCTAAATGTATCGGGAAATTGAATTGGTTCGTATGTCTAGTGACGTCGATTTTCCCACTAAATCTAGCAGGGGAACAAATTTCGTTTTTGTTTCCCCACTAAATGCTTATGTTTCCCCGCTAACGGTTCATGTTTCCCTACTAAACACGGACCGTTAGCTTACTGAAGATGCAAGACGCTACTTCGTCGTCGCGAATCCTTTTCCCTTCAAACGGCTGCGAAGCCGTTGAGCCCGGAGTGCCCTACGCAGCATCTTTCAGAAACTGTTCGCGCAGCATCGCAACCTTCCGTTTGCGGTCGTCGGCGATTCATTGCGTGTTGAGAGTCGGAAGGCGTGCTGTCCGTGGTGTTTTTTATGTGTAACTATTTGTATTGAAGTTTAAAAACGCGAACTTCACAGTGTACACATATTTTTAAATTTATTGGTAAATATATATATATATATATAATGGGAATGAGAGAAGATTGACAAGTGCAGCCGTTGTAATATTGTGAACGAAGAGGGGAGAAGGTGATTATTGAATTTATTGCATTAAAATTAGGGAAAGGTAAAGGGAAAGAGAGCTGGCGTAAAATTGGGCCAGGAGCAGGGGTTGAACCCGCAACCTTCGCCTGTCCGGGGCGACGCCTTAACCGATTAGACCATCCGGGCCACCTGATTTCGGCGGACTCAATTTCAGACCAGCTCTCTCTGTACTGTTTAGTTTCGAATTCGCTTAATTTGGTATACGACAACCGTTACTGATTTAAGGCCCGCGCTATTTCCGACATGCGGCAGTGACGTGGCACGTCATCTCAGCTTGCAAATGTCTGAAAGGGCCCGTCTTCCAAGATATCTAGGGAACCACTCCTCCCCATAGGGACAGGCTGCACCGTATATATAATGAGAATGAGAGAAGATTGACAAGTGCAGCCGTTGTAATATTGTGAACGAAGAGGGGAGAAGGTGATTATTGAATTTATTGAATTAAAGTTAGGAAAAGGGAAAGGGAAAGAGAGCTGGCAAAAAACTCCTCCCTATGGGGAGGAGTGGTTCCCTAGATTCTTAGAAGACGGGCCCTTTCCGACATTTGCAAGGTGAGATGAAGTGCCACGTCACTGCCGCATGTCGGAAATAGCGCGGGCCTTAAATCAGTAACGGTTGTCGTCTACCAAGTTAAGCGAATTCGAAACTAAACAGTACACAGAGAGCTGGTCTGAAATTGAGTCCGCCGGAACCAGGTGGCCCGGATGGTCTCATCGGTTAAGGCATCCCCTCGGACAGGCAAAGGTTGCGGGTTCAATCCCCGCTCCTGGCCCAATTTTTCGCCAGCTCTCTTTCCCTTTCCCTTTACCTAACTTTAATGCAATAAATTCAATAATCACCTTCTCCCCTCTTCGTTCATCATATATATATATATAGATATGGTGTTTTTTTTTATTCTTACACACTTCTTTAAAAAAACTGAAAGCTACACTAATGCGGTTTGTGCAGGTGGGCTCTACGGCCAGGCGGACATTATGTGGGTGGCTAATCTTTGCGATAAGTCGGCTCATTAATTAAAAAATGTTAATGAACTTTTTAATTACTGAAAATAGACATATGGTTTCAATTAGAAACTTGTAGAGCATCATCGAAAACCACTAAATCAACTATTTTTTGAAGGATGTAACGCCGGGGCAGCATTCTACGGTGTTCTGTAAAACGCTCTATTTGGACGCGATTCTAGATATCGGTTTCTTATCGGAGCGCATCACCGCGCCCGCTGTCCTGCTCCCCAGTGGCTGAGACGGGCAACACACGTGCGCCCTACTTCCCTCCATTCTACGAGGGAGGCGAGGGTGTGGCTTCGCGCGGCGACCACGGGGGAGCAGGACAGCGGGCGCAAAGATGCGCTCCGATAAGAAACCGAAATCTAGAAACGCGTCCAAATAAAGTGTTTTTACAGAACGCTTTAAAATGCTGCCCCGGCGTTATATCCTTCTAAAAATACTTAATTTACTGGTTTTGGATGATGCTCAGCAAGTTTCTAATTGGAACCATATGTCTAATTTTACTAATTAAAAAGCTAATTAAAAAAATTTTAATTAATTAGTTGACTTATGGGAAAGGTTAGCCATCCACATAACGTATGCCTCGCCGTATAACCCACCTGCACAAACCGGATTAGTGTAGCTTTCATGTTTTTTTTAAAGGAATGTGTAAGGATAAAAAAACACCATATATTTATATATATAACAGGGTGTTTTTCTTCAAGCTTAACAGATTTGTTTAAAAACAAGTCGTGAAAGTTACACTTATGCCGCTTGTGGAGGTGAGTTATACAGCCAGGGGGACATATTATAAGGGGCTAATCGTAACGATCAGTTGTCTAAATAATTCAAATTCGCTCATTACATTTTAATTAATGAAAATAGTCATATGGTTCCAATTATAAACTTGCTGAGCGTCATCGAAAACCACTAAATCAGTCATTTTCAGAAAGACTTTCGGCGCGTGAGAAGCGTAGCATTGTACTAAAGTTACCGCTCGTGGAGCAGGGAGAAGGCTGGGGCTAGATAAGAGACGGAAAAATCGCGCGGCGCCTTATCGCAACCGCTAGCTGTGTGCCTGCTCCCACGAGTGGAAACTTTAGTGCAGTACTACGCTTCTCAGGCGCTCAAAGTCTTTCTGAAAATGACTGATTTAGTGGTTTTCGATGACGCTGAGCAAGTTTCTAATTGGAACCATATGCCTATTTTCATTCATTAAAAAGTTAATTAACGAATTTTAATTAATTAGTCGACTGATTGTTACGATTAGCCCCCTATAATATGTCCCCCTGGCCGTATAACTCACCTCCACAAGCGGCATAAGTGTAACTTTCACGGCTTTTTTTAAACAAATCTGTTAAACTTAAAAAAAAAAAAAAAAACACCCTGTGTATATATATATATATATTTGTGGACAACTTGCGCGAAAATTAGTCGCGCATAGTTTTTCGTTTAAAATCATATCTTGGGCTGAACAGCTTCTTTGGAAGTTTAAAAGTTGGGCTTCACAGAGCTGTCCTGTACACTCGGTATTGACAGCAGGGTAGACGCTATGCGCGTTTTAGGCCAATCGTGTCTCCGGTTAGGATCACATGCGTACAGTCTAGAAGGTGGTGATAAGGCAGTACGTGGCACCTGCCTCAAGCCCAAGGCCCGCAAATAGCATTCACTGCACTATCAACTCTGGGTACAAGTGACAAATCTTCTCGTTGTGGTCATTGTTGGGGGCCCCAGAAGATAAACCGGTAAGCCTCTTGTGTGTGCACTGCCGTTTTGGCCTTTCCCTTTCTCTTTTTCTCTCTCTCTCTTAGCTGAAAGCGTGCTAGAACGTGGCCGCTTTACGAACCAACCAGCCGTAGACTTTGCTCTCTGTGCGCGGGAAATGTCAGAAGCGTGGTCGCGTGGTGTGACGGATGACGCATTAGTAGTGGGCAATCTCGGAACGCGTTCTGCCGGACCTATACTCTGTTTCACCTTATGATGTACCGCAGAAAAGGCTTCAGGCGCGAGCTCCTTGCTTTGGGGCAGATCTCGGCGGCACAAGCTCTCGTGCACCAAGGCCAGCTGTCAACGCTATGAGCTCGCGCTTCTAGCTTTCGCTGCGGTACAACATAAGGTGAAACGGAGTATAGTTTGGAGTGTGTTCGCGTTGCGTGGCTGCTGCGGATTTCTGCTTCTGCAGTAAATTCAAAAAGTCCCACCCGTATATCGGCAACAAGCGATTGCTTCAAAGAAGCCCAAGGATTTCTTGTGGCGCGTTTAGTGTTCGGTTCTACGAATGACAGCTTGAGCTGCATCGTGTTGAATCTTCACGGACATTTTCCTTCTCACTTTTGTGTTTCAGTGGATCTGCCGTGCCCGTGTCGACATATATCTTGGATTACAGCTTTCAAGTCCCGTCTCGTCAACGTAAGTGCGCTCCAACCTACTTCGTGACAATTGATCGCTTTCCTAAAGGTACTCTTTCAGGTTACGTCTAGAATTAGGCCGTGTCTATCTCCTGGCAGCCCAGAGAATAATTTCTCTGAAATTCTAAAATCATGTCACAACTTCAGGTAGGATACTGTTTTTTCTTATTCTCCCTGCGTTCTGTGGCAACACGTTCCAAGGCCACCTTCTCGTGGATACACATTTGATTTACACACCTGTCGTCGACATTAACGTTTCATCGACATTAGTTAAGCGAATGTCGATAATCCTGCTTTCCATTTGAGCTACGTTGAGCGAATTCAGGAGTGGCTTAAAGTGTAGCTCATGTAAAAATTAGTTAAAGATGGTACATGCTCAATATCCAATTGGCAATTTTTTTATACATATGAGAAGTCACTGTTGGTAGATATTTGTAGAAAACAACAATATATATATATATAAGGGTTGTCTTATTTGATTGACACATATCTGGCCTGATAAGGGAGGCAGATATACCCCTATTTGGCACAGAAAGATATAGATATATAATACAATTGGGCATATCTACCTAGATATGTCTTATATAAACTGATGTGCTTGATATGGCAGATATGCCCAATTTTTCATATAACCATAATTTTTTATTTAAGTCCAGATATCCGATTTTCGTAAGGGTAGGATTTTGTGTTGCCCAGTACTATGTTACACTTTTCTTTCCCAGTGTGACTGTGACATACCCCAGAATCTTCCCAACAACCTGGTGTCACGTGTCTTTAGATATATGGATGCCTACCTAGTGCTTTTGCATGAAAGACCTCCCCAACTTCCGTCAGTGACAGTCAACACCATCCCGTCTAATTTCTGTAAACAGGCCAAGGAATTGAAATTAACATATCAATTACCAACCCACAGTAAGCTTCAGTTCCTAGACCTTGCGGGCATCTTCTAACTCCGATTCCCACAGACCCTGTCTCCGGATGAATATGACACTTCGATACTTCGCTCTCGGCAAAAGGGTTTATTCACTCACTCATTGCCTCGGGGGGTTTCGGGATCGGGGGACGGTCATCAGCGAGGCCGGGGGAGAGTCCGCTGCCACAGCAGCTTCTCTGAATCCCAGCGGTGGTCGTCCCCACCGCGTCATGGGGACGTCGTCGTCCAGGGTCGCTGTCCGGTCCGTTTGTCGAGTCCGCCACTCGTCGTAGTGCCCGCACTCCCTGCGCCAGCGTCCAGCGCCGTCCGAGCTCGCCTCCATGACCGGTCCCTTGTGTAGTCGGCAGCCCCAAGCTCTCTTCCTTTGTCTCCGTTCCCCTCTTAAGACCTTCCCAAGTCCTTGTCCCGCCGACCGTCCAATCGGGAACCTTGCCGCGAGCCGACCCTCCGACGTCAGCGCTGGGTGAGGGGGCGCTTGCCCCGTTCCTCCCGGAGAGCTCGGACGTTCCGCGACAGGACGGCGACTGGAAACGGGAAGGTCACGGGGAACGAAGGAGCGCCCGGCAGCACGGCGGCAGGGAGCGGCGAGGTCACGGAGCGCGGAGGAGCCAGGGAGAGGGATCGTTCCGTGGTACCGGCCACTTACACCAGTACAAAGGGAACAGTACCTGGATCGTGCGAACAGCAGATCTCATTGGACAGCCTATTTACACGGCTATGTCCGTAACGTTTGGGCATGTACCAGACGTTACCGCTTCACTGCTCGGAGGCGACCACCCAACAGGAGCGACGAGCGCGTAACGGCGGTCCGCACCGAACCCCGCACGGGCTCGACAACTGCGACAAGCGCATCGACGCACGTTAGAGTTCTCCCCCGGCCAAACCCCGACACCGCATAACTAAAAAGTCTTCCAGCTGATGAAAAGGCCGGCCGGGATCGAGCAATGAAAGTACGCCGTCAACGCGTCTCGCGACTCTTCGACGTTCTCGAATCGAGCAACGTGTCCACACACAAACGCAGTAGGCTACGCACAAAGCTCGCCCCCAGCCAAGTCAACACGCCGCATGACTGAAAAGTCTTCCTGCGACTGTACAGACAGGCAGGGTTGGAACAATGTAAGTATCCCACACACGCACCTCTCAACTTCCCCGCAACGAGCGCGATACCAAAATGCCAAATAATCTAACCGGCCGGTCTTGGAAATGGACGAGCTAATAAACTATATTTGCTCTGCATAAACAGTTTCCGCAGCGTCGAAGTGTCTACAGCATTTACCGCCGCATTCCAACACCCGCTACCCATTCATGCAAAGGCTGCAGTTAGTACAGCGACGGGCTGACCCAACGCACAACAGTTATAGGCCGCCGACGGCCATGCCGCTGCCATAATTTCTAGGCTTCCCGGGCACGTACCCGCCGACGTGAACCGTACGTTTTCCCGGGCCAACCGCGCATCTGTACAGGATAAAACTATGAACAACTCGTCACATCATCGCAAGACCGCCACTCCCCTCGTGCAGGTTTTCACTGCACGAGCCCAGCTCTTTCCTCACCTAGCTGTCTTTTCTCCCCTAAATTTATAATTTCACTCCAGCCCAGGTCTCTGCACCACCAATTACGCTCTCTACGCCCTCGCGTCCCAGCGCGAACCAAAGCACGGCTGAGAACCGTACTGCATCCGGCGGCAGCGCAACGCGCGCGCTTGCCGCCGCTCCTCCGGAGGCGGAGAAAACGAAATGAAAGAGTAACTCCCGCCGCGAGGCTCAACCATCGATATGGCGGTGTGAGGATCCGGAACCAACTGTGCGCACAATCAAACGAAATCAACCTCACGACTCTACAACCAGAACCGCACGGGTCATGCCCATCGCGTCAGACTGGACTCCACGGAGCATTACACACGCACAGCCACTGATAAAGTGAAAACGGAAACTCTGTGGTTTTCGGGATTTCGATGTCCACGTACCGGACATCGCGTACCCGGCACGATTTAGTGGGCTCAGCCCCTAAATGTAGCCTCTGGCCACAAGGTACTCGTTCAAAGCGATCTTGGTCGGAACCACAAGAGCGCATCCGTACCTTAAAACGCTGTCAACTAACGACGCTCAAAACCGCGCCGACAGCTCAAGCAAGGCCAACTGGGAGCTAGCATGGGATCAAACCGAGACGCTAGTCTCCTCCCGGACAAAATGCAATGCGGGAATAATTTCCAAACACAGTACATGCAACCGCCATCCGCACTGGGAGCGTTGTCCACCCAGAGCGATGCCTCTTTAACGCGTCCGATCCGTAACGAGCGTTACAAACAATTACATCGATACGCGAGCAAAGGCGGTTAAGCGCGTCACATCCCCCAAACCGTGAGCTGGCATCTTTCACAGCAAACGTGAACGGCCGGAGGCGTAGGTGGGGTGAAGCCCGACGCTACAGGTCTCGAGGGGTGCGGTAAATTCGACGCACACAGCGCTTTTCCGTAGCAGGATCAACCTGCCAGCATCGAACGGTGCGCTGAACAGCAAATACTCATGGCGTCTCGGAACGGGGGATAAGTAAATTCCTGACAGGCTAGGGAAAAGGGTTAATCCCTTAAAACAGCGGTCAAAATCCGCGCCGCTATAATGAGACAGGCGATAATGTCAGGGCCTCCGTGCGGCGCTCCCGCAACGAAACTTCGTGCGGCGCTCCCGCGACAAAGATGACCCCCAAAAAGAGCGCGAAACAGTGCCCCAATTCAACAGGAAGCAGGTTAGGAATCGGAATGCCTGCCTGATCGAAAATCAGGACCCACGTTGCGGCGCCAGTTTATGCGGGCATCTTCTAACTCCGATTCCCACAGACCCTGTCTCCGGATGAATATGACACTTCGATACTTCGCTCTCGGCAAAAGGGTTTATTCACTCACTCATTGCCTCGGGGGGTTTCGGGATCGGGGGACGGTCATCAGTGAGGCCGGGGGAGAGTCCGCTGCCACAGCAGCTCCTCTGAGTCCCAGCGCTGGTCGTCCCCACCGCGTCATGGGGACGTCGTCGTCCAGGGTCGCTGTCCGGTCCGTTTGTCGAGTCCGCCACTCGTCGTAGTGCCCGCACTCCCTGCGCCAGCGTCCAGCGCCGTCCGAGCTCGCCTCCATGACCGGTCCCTTGTGTAGTCGGCAGCCCCAAGCTCTCTTCCTTTGTCTCCGTTCCCCTCTTAAGACCTTCCCAAGTCCTTGTCCCGCCGACCGTCCAATCGGGAACCTTGCCGCGAGCCGACCCTCCGACGTCAGCGCTGGGTGAGGGGGCGCTTGCCCCGTTCCTCCCGGAGAGCTCGGACGTTCCGCGACAGGACGGCGACTGGAAACGGGAAGGTCACGGGGAACGAAGGAGCGCCCGGCAGCACGGCGGCAGGGACCGGCGAGGTCACGGAGCGCGGAGGAGCCAGGGAGAGGGTCCCCACAACCTTTAACTTCTTTTTGGAGATAATCGTACGCGTTGGACATACTCAGCACGGTCTAAAAAACGACTTCTTCAGTTTCATTCGACCCATTCAAAAATAATAAAAAAAGGGATTGTCTAGAGCTGCCTAAAAGCCACCTTGCAAAAGTCCTGCAAACATGCAGCCGAGAAGAGATTTGAATCACAAGTTCTAAGGCTGCAAGAATCAAGATATCCCAATTCCTTGGTAATTGGGGGCTGCAGAAAGCTTGGCAACTCCCAGTGAAAGAGGTACAAGAAGTGCTGAGAAAAAAACACGTCCAGCAGTGGTACTTTACATCCACAAAATATCTGATAACTTGAAGCGGATAGCTTCAAGAAATGACATACAAGTGGTATTCCCAGCCCCGGATAAACTTAAAATGCTTTGTCCAAAAATCAATAGACCTCAACAAACTCGAAGTCTATGCATTGTTCATTATAAATATAAGTACGTGAATTGAGACGTCAACGTGGTCAATGAGATGTCGTGCTCCTGTGGGAGAGTCTACGTCGGACAAGCGGGCCGCTGTGTCAATGTGCGACTACGAGAGCATACCTTAGCTCTTCATTCATCAACATCAGGTCAACTCGCCATCCACATCACAGACCATGCCTGCACCTCTGCGTTCAATTAAACATGAATCCTCAAGTGCAATCACAGCAAGAGGGTAAGAGAGATCTATGAGGCTAAAACTATCGTGGCTCACGGGACCAAGTGCCTAAGTGCGCCCTCTGTTACACTGTCTCAAAAAGAGCAGAATGGACTTTTTTTTCTTAAAACTAGCGGGTCGCTGGAAATATTTTCCAATCTTCTTTTCCTTCGTTTTTGGAGGGGTAATTTAAGTCGATAATTAGTGCAGGTCGCAGTGACTTCTTCTTTTTTGTTCTCTGGGTTTCATTGCATTTGTCACTTCGTTCGCCTCTTTCACGATCTTTAGTGTAAATTGCATTTTCTACATTTTTTTTGTGTTTTATCGCATTTCTTACTTCGTGTATCTCTTTCACGACACATACAGAAAATATCTAGCTGTGAGTAGAGTTCTACCCTAACTCTGTCAGGGGGTATCGGGGGCCGAGTGGTCTAGCGCACACCAGCTCGGAGCACGTGGAGCGAAAGCTCGCGTTGCAGAACCAAGAAATTTTGGGCTCAATCCCCGCCCCTGCCCGTTTCGATCTGGATGAGCATCGTACCGGCGTGCGGTCGTGTATCACTACTGCGTGGGGCATGTTAAAGACCCCAGGCTAGCGGTTGTACCGCACTGGCTAAATTGCTCATCTACAGCTGAGACACCAGACTCCCACTGAGGCAGACCAACTTCCGGCTGTATAAACTTACACAGACAATTTTTGCTATCTCTGTCTCGTTCCTGTTTTGTCTTTGTGCTACATTGTAAATATGCAAAAACAAGTAGCCCAAAAGCTCATATTGCTCCAGCCACTCGTCATGTGCGCCCATCCGTGTGGCCAAAGAACTAAAGGTTTTTTTTTTTTTTTTTTTTCGAGGGCGACTGTCGATTATTGCCCTATAATGCCGAAACAAATCTGACCGTCTAGCCGATGCCAAGTACGGAATGTGTGTAAGCGGAGCTGCGAAGGGCAAACTGCAGGTTCAAAAGTTTTGATTTGTCAAGGGGCTTTCTTCAAATCCCAATACGCAGCGAGGACGTTCACAAGACGGCATTTATATGTCACCTGGGCAGGTTCGAATTCAAGAGAATATCCTTTGGGATAACTGGCGGACCAGCCATATTCTAGGCTTTAATGGACAAGGTGCTCGGAGATATCAACCATAAATGCCGCATGGCTTTTTTTGAGGATGTGTTAATTTACTCCAGCTCCTTCGATCAACACCTGGGCCACATTGAAGAAGTGTTGCACAGGATTCAACAGGCTGGACTCACAATCAATTCCTGCAAGACCCAATTGTGCAGGCAGTCGCTCAAGGTTTCTTTTAAACATATAATTTCGTTAAAGAAATGTCGCCCAGATCCAAAAAGGCTTCTGGCAGTGATAGACTTTCTCACCTTCGAGACAGTGAAAGAGCTGCAAGCATTTTAGGGCCTAGCAGGATATTATCGAAATTTTATTCCTAGATTTTCAGAAGTAGCGACATCCCTTACCTTCCTGCTGCGGAGAGTACTTTAGATGGACGTGGAAAAACCAGCAGCGAACGGCTTTCAATGATCTACGCGATCTTCCTGTGGACAATGTGGTAGTAGTTCTATTAGACCTGAACAGGCCATTTGTCGTCGAGACCCATACAAGTGTCATGAGCCTGGCTGCAGTCTTTCTGCAGGACAAAGAGGGCCATTTTAGACCGGTTTCAATAATCAGCAGGAACACAACAGCACTAACTTGGAATAAGATTAGCTGAGGAAAGCTTCCATATCTGCTCAATTTAATATATGCTACCTAACAAACTAACCTAACTCCACCCAACAAGGCGGTAAGTTGGGCGAGTTGGTTCATCTTCAAAAGATTTTGCGCTGTTAATTTTTGCGCTGTTTTCACGTTTGAAGATTACCACACAATTTTCAGTCCACAACTAATCGCCAATTCCCACGACGGACTGATCAGCGGACAGATTGAACCCCTGACGACATATCCGCGGTTCGTCCGTCTCCAGAGAGCATCCACACGAGGGAGACGACGAGCAGACATCAGTGAGGACGAACCAAACCTGTTTGCCACCTCACAGTGTCGGGAAACTCCAACATCGCACCGTGGCAATGTTGTCCAATAGAGAAATCGACGTCGGCTACTGCGACAAAGTAACATACGCCCCTGTTCCGTACAGATCAAGACAGAACACCGTCATAAGCTTCGCGCGAAGCGCCACTGGCTTTAGTAACCCAAGGCATGTCAGTGACAGATGCATACATCCTGCTAAAGAAGGCTTCAGTATAGAAGTGAACAAGTGCTGGGTTAGCGGAAGGGCGTTTGGAGATGCCTTCACATACTCTACGCTCGTGCACATTAACACTTACGCCAGAGTCACAGAAGAGGTCTTGCATGATGAAAGGCTGATTATACGTGCAGGAGTTATCGCGGTGCACCATACTTCGTTTCAGCTTCCGTCCGAGCGCAGCCAAAGCTATGTGTGGCCGGAGCCAAACACACGCCGGCAATACACGTTTGCAAGAAAGGCTCCTGTGCGCTGCCATTTTGAGCGATGCTGGCGCCCCGTACCGTTTCCGCCATGCTGGGGTGCGCCAGGGGCACGTCACTGGGGTGCCCGATGACAAGATGGTGCCGTTTGCTGCATCGCCGATGGCTTACGTTAGCGGCACACTTACTGTCTCGGAACGCAGGAGGAGGTATCCACACAGAATCGTAGCGTCACATATTGTAGGACGGGGCATCTTTCAGGGTTGGAGCTGACTTTATAACGATCGCAGCCTCTGTTCCTGCATGTTGTGGAAGCCAGAGCTGCCGCGAGCGCAGCCATCATTGATGCAAAAGCCATGCGACTTTTGGCGCATTCTGAAGAGAGCGCCTTGAGACTTTAGATCTTTTTGAAAATTTTCGATTTGTTACCGCTTTAGGCATTTCATTTAATTGTCCTTGCTATTTTGCTGTTGAAGACTACACGTGTACGTTTTATAATTATTTTTTAAAATGTCTTTCTGCGCTCAGTGGTGTACGCTTCGGCGAGAGACGCTTGGCAACATTGTACGGCAACCAGCGAACGTCCTGGCTGGAGAGTAGGTCCGCCTCATCTTGGCGCGCGGTTCGAGGTTAAGCCGGGATCCCACTTGCAAAGCTTTATAGGTCATGCGATCTCGCCTGCACTTTTGTATCCCTCCGCTGCGCCGCGTGTCGTCCGCGCCGTCCGCGCTCGCCGAGTATTTCGTCTGCCACGGGTGTATCAACGGTATCGTCTGCTACAGGTCTAACAAGTGTCCTTTCACATTCTGAAATTTAGTCACAGGGGATGTCAGTACGTAAGCTGGCCGCTGGCGTCTGTGTCCGAGCCTTCCACCTGTTCGGTGTTTCGGCATAGTCTCAAGATGTACGTACACAATGCAAGGTTACCGATGACCCGGCCGTTGATGTTTTCTTGTATTGTCTGCATATATACCAGGGCTCGAGGCGCGGTCCTTTCCACCAACTCGGCGTTCAATGTGATCAACATGTAAAGGGGTACCCTTATTTCGCCGCGTATCAGTGAATTGTAGTGGCCCGGACGCTTTTCTTGTTTACAACGCATTCGCCGTACGACGCTGCCGGAGTTTCCTGCCGAATTTGAACGCAGACATTCATCACGACCTCGCGTGCCTGACGCCCAAACTCGCCTTTTCAAAAAAACACGGTTTGAAGCACTCCGTGAGGAAAGCAGCGAAGCATATGATTCGGCCATTATTTGAACAAAATCACACAGAAAAAACGAGCGCTACAGCCATGTTGCCAGGGGATGTACATGTTTTCACCAAACCACATGCATTTACATATATTAATAAAACATAAACTGCATATATTTAACTCTTTTAGTTGCAAATCATTCTCAGCACTAAACATCTGGAATATTGTGCAATGTTTACGCACAAAACACTTATTGAATAAGAAATAGCTTGGCGGTCTATTTCGTGGTGCGTAGGAATGCTCTTCTTGAAGTTACAAACCGTCCCTCAGCCTTTGGCTGCGCTCGGACGGAAGCTGAAACGAAGTATAGACGAGTTTTGATGGAAGCTTCTTCACACGGACCCGGAGGAGTACCGGAACCTGCGTCGCGTCAGCCAGACAAAGTTTCTGCAGTTTCTTTCACGCGTGGAACCAAACTTCGCGCGATATCATGAATCAGCGAACGAACAAAACACAATGATGCGCCATTTTTGTTTTATTCGCCCGAAAAAAAAAACATTGTACCCTTGCCAGACTAAACGCGTTTCAAGTCAATCTCCCATTAAAATTCGCGAGTGAAAAGGCGCTCGACTTTATCAGTCCGCGCGTCCGCGGACGAGGCACGGATCGCAGGAATCCGTGACGTGACAGTCTCGTAGTACACGGTCCGCGGACGAAAATCGGGATTCGGCCTGTCGTGTGAATCGACTATAAGCAGGTAGTGCGGCGTGAGCTACGCGCTAGCCATACCTGTCAACCGCCTGCGTTTCGTCATCTCACACCACTCTGTGTGCATGGGTATGGGCGGAAGCGTGATTGCTGGGTGAGACAGACATGATTGCCTCAATGAGCACGTAGCTTCTGGCGCACTGCCAACTTAAGGGAGGACGGAATATATAAAGGTATAGTTCAGCGGTGGCCCGGCAAGCAAAACCACGAAACTTCTAAGAGCCGCGGGGGGAGGGGGGGGGGGGGGGGGGGGCAAACGTTTGTTCAGAGCAGAGGACAAGTATCGCCGGCTAGTGAAAAAGGCCGCAAGACAGCACATTTCCTCGGCCCAAGGCCAAAGCACATGCAAGGTTTGACAGTTTCTGTCCTTGGTGCCTTTCCCCCTAGGGTTCGGCAAACTCCGTCAAACAATAAATGGAACAAGGTCAGTGGAAACATACGAACGAAAAGCGGTTCGACTGTACGTATGTGGCCACAAGGCTGCCAAACCTCTAAGCTGTGCTTCATTCTGAAACCCTCACCTATTTCCTGGGGAAACGCGAAAAAGAGAGAGGGGAGGGGGGCGAGTTCCTTATGAGGGATCAGCGAGCCGCACTTGGACCAGCAAAGAGCAGCATGGGGCTCGCGAGCCGCGGTTCGGCCACCCCTGGTATAACATAACTTGCACTCGGCTCTCTGCTGGTGTAGTGTGTTCTGATATCAGTGACCATCTTCCAATTTATTTTCTTGCTGATTTATATAATTTAAGGAAAGCCCCTAGTTGTGATACCACATATTATACTCAAGTTGTTAGCGTTCAAACGCTAGAAATGTTCAGGCACTGCGTGGCGTCTAAAAACTGGAATGTGGTGCTCTCAAGGAACTCTGCTGATGAAGCGTACGATTACTTCATAGATCAATTTGATGCTATATATATAAAGAATGTTTTAAGCCCAAAAAAGTAACTATATCGAAAAAGTCTAAGAAACCATGGGTTACCAAAGTAATATTAAGAATGATAACTAAAATTAACAAGGTCTATGCACGTTTCTTGAACACTAGAGACATAGATGTCTTTCAAAAGTTTAAGAAGTGTCGAAACGAGATAACCAGCATGCTGAGGAAAGCAAAATGTTTATATTATTATAGAATGTTTCACAATGAAAATAGAAATGACGTAATTTGGAAAAAAGTTAATATTCTATTAGACCAGAATGATCACAATGACGTTATAAGGGAACTTATAACAGAAGGTAATAAGTTGAGTGGAGTTGAACTAGCAACTTAATTTAATGATTATTTCACAAATGTGTTTTCCCCTGCGCAAACAAGCTGAGCAAGTGTTCAACTCAAGGAATTTCACAAAACTGTTTTTTTGTTTCCTACCGACGAGAGCGAGGTAAGCTCGGCATTTCTGAACCTCAAAAACAGTAAATGTACCGATTGTAATGGAATGCAGGTGCAGCAAATTAAATACGTGCTTGACATTATTTCGCCTTGTCTTGCACACATCTTTAATTTGTCGCTCTCGACTTGGGTTTTTCCTAAAGGTATGCAGATAGCTAAGGTGTCTGTCGTATACAAGTCCGGAGACAAAAATAATATGTCCAACTACAGACCGATCTCAATATTGCCTGTTTTTTTCAAGGGTTTAGAGAAAGTTACTAATGCTAGGCTTAATAATTTTTGTGCCAAACTATGCTACTTAGAGATTCTCAGTATGGTTTTCGGAAAGGTCGCTCTACTGAACTGGCTCTTTTACAGCAAAATGAAATTATCTTAAACAATTTTGAAAACAAGTGTCTAACTTTAGGAATATTTATTGATTTTTTTAAAGCCTTTGACTGGCTGAGTCATAAAGTTCTGTTAGAAAAACTATATTTTTATGCAATTTGAGGGAATTCCCTGGCTCTTATACAAAGTTATTTGAGTTTCCGGCATCAAACTGTTGAAATAAACGGATATTCCTCAATGCTGAAAGCAGTTCGGACAGCAGTACCTCAAGGTAGTGTCTTGGGGCCATTGCTGTTTAACCTACTTATAAATGATATAGTTACTATCACATGAAAGGCCTCATTTGTCATTTATGCAGATGATACCAGTGTATATTTTTCAGGAAAAGACAGCGATAACTTAATTACCGATGCAAATATATGCCTTGAGGAACTTAGTTGGTGGACTGTCTCCAATTCTCTGAAAATAATGAAAGTAAAACAAATGCAATTATCTTCAAACCGAAAGCTACAGTGTGTAAGGCCACCACAAACTTAATGATGAATTCCTCGGAGGTTAAGTTTGTAACTACTGTTAAAACATTAGGCGTGATTTTTCACGAACATGTGTTATGGGACTCGCATGTTCAAAATCTTACTCTCAAACTTTCAAGCATCATAGGTATTCTATATACGAATCGCTACATATTTCCATCTCCCGTAAAGCTTTCAATTTGCAATGCATTATTTAATCCTCGTATAACATACTGTCATGTAGTTTGGGTAACTACGGCAAGTACTAACGTTAATAAATGGTATTTTTTGTAGAAAAAAGCAATTGACATCGTAACTAATGAGTCTTATTGCGCACATACTGAAACTCTTTTTTCTTAACATAAAGTAATGAAAATCAAAGAATATCATAAATATAAGCTAGCAGCTATGTACATGGCATCACTTAAATTTTCTAATCATCCATTACGGCAAATATGCAAATTGACTCGCAAAAATATTGCATACGATATGCGCAGCGCCGGAACCTTGAGAGTACCACGCCCAAGACCTATTTATGGTCTTCAGATGATTCAACACACACTTCCAACAGTATTGAATTTTTTCAAACAAAAAGATGTATGGATTGAAAATGTAAACAAGAATATATCGCGTGAAATATTATCCTCCTAATAACATATTTTTCAGTGTGGTGCATAAATGTTCTTTTTTTGTTTGTTTGTTTCAAATGATGTATGTATTCCGCTGACCGATCTGCCTGCAGGGGGCAGGGGCTTCGTCAAGCTGCAATTCTGCAGCTTTTTTTCCTGCCTTCATCGCCCATTTTGTGTTATGGGAGTAAATAAAATGAATTGAATTGAATTGAATTAGCGGTAACGTCACCTGGAGTAAAATAAACGGACTCGGCATATTCAACCCTAACTCGAGACTCACCTCAAGTCATAAACCTCCTAGCCGACATGTTTATCACTGAATGTGTATCTTTAATAGCTGTGGTTAAATTCCTACAACGTATCTCTCAAAATGTATGCTAGAGATTACTTCCAAATACTTCCTAGTTCAGCGAACGCATGCGTGCTGCTCCCCATGCTACGTCATGTGTTTTCAAATATCTGAACAGCAAGGAATGAGTAGTACAAGATGCTTCTGAAGTCGTCCCCAGTCATCTACTCTTTAAAACATTCATCAAGAGTTGGACCAAAAGAAACTCTTCAGATTACTTCCAAACGACTTGCTGTTTAGAAATTCAGGTGCGTTGGTCCCAGTGGAATTTCACGTCACTTCAAACATACAACAACAAACAAAACAAAACCAGATATTTTGAAATATCGCAGAGTACTCTACTCTCAAACTTCCAGCAACAATGATCACCAGCCGCACTCGTTAAATGCCCCTCACCTTCCTTCCTTTTCCTGGAGGTGCAAAAAGTCACTTCAGCTGTATGCAAAACTCTAAATAACAAAAAAAAAATATCGATGTTTCTGAAGTTTTTTAACGGTCCTCTACTCTTGACAAATCTAGCAACAGTTACCATCAGAAGAATCACTAAATTCACATTTCCGTCTTATCTTCTAGATGTCAAAAGAGCCCCATCACGTGTCTTAAAAACTCAAAAGAACAAACAAACCAAAATATCATGTTCCTTAACTCTTTCAAATTTCGCTACTCTTCAAAGCTCCAAGCAACAATGACCACGAGACACACATGCTAAGCTCCCCTACCCCTTCCTTCTTTTTCATGTAGAAGTAGAATATTACTTCACGTGGCCTCAAGATTTCAAACAACAGCCATAACAAAACCCGATGTTCCTAAAGTCATTCACAGTACTCTACTATTCAAGGCACCAAGCAAAAGTGACCACGGACCACATTCCCTACAATCCCTATCCTCTCTCCCTTTCCTGAAGGGGCCGCTTGTCACCTGACGTAGCTTCAAACTTGCAAAACACAACCAAACCAAAGCCCGATGTTCCATAAGTCTTCCACAGTACTCTACTTTTCAAGACACCAAGCTACAGTGACCAGCAGCCGCACTCTAGGGATTCCTTTCCCCCTTTTCTGGGGGTTTAGAATGTTACTTGACCTGTCGTCAAGGTACTAAACAAACAGCAAAATAATTTTAAGCCTTCCAGAACCCCCTACTGCGAGGCATGCAGCTACAGTGAGCACTAGTTGTACTCACTGGATTCTCCTTCCCTTTAATTCTTGCTAATTCGTAGAGGAGCAGAATGACACTTGACGTGATTTCAAACCTCCAAACAAAACCAAAAAGAACCCTTAATGTCCCTGAAGCCTTCCAGACTCAACTTCTCTTTAAGGCACCAAGCAACATAGACCACCAGCCCCACGCACTGGATACTCCCTTGCTCCTTTCCTGTTTTTCTTTTTTTGGTCCAGAACTTCACTTTGCGCATCTTCTAACTTTTAAACAACAAAACAAAACGCAGTGCTCCGTAAGCCTTTCAGAACCTTCTAGTCCGAGGCGCCAAGCAACAGTAACCACCAGCCGCGCTTTGGAGCTCCCACTTCCCCTTTCCTGGAGGTCCAGCAGATTGGCGAAGAACTGAGGTCTCCCTAATTGGAACCAATTAGCAACAGCTTACTCCAGCCTCGCTGGGTTCCCGGGTCGACTGGCCGGTCGTCGCCAAGACAGATCTGCAGTGCTAATGGCCTGCTTATTTATGTCTTCCCCTTCCCCCTCCGCTTCCTGACCCCCACTAAGGAATGACTTCGGTGGACCTTGGCGGTGGTGGCGTTGAGGAATTGGGGTCCGCGAGCGAATTAATGAGCGCCGAAAGGTAACGAGGTGTGACCCTTCGTGTCCAGTACTACGCGGCTTCCGGGTCCTCGGGGGAGGAAAAGCTCGGCGGAAGGCGGAGGACGCCAGGCTTTCTGCTCTGTGGGTAGAGAGTATATGTATTGGACAGCGTGCTCTGGCGTGCGGAAGGGCACGGTACTTCGGTTCAATGTTTATTGGCTTACATCCGAGATCGTATCCTTGAGAGTTGACCCGAGAAGTTCTGGGCTCTGGGAAAGATAATGCTTGCTCTTCGTTTCTTCATTTGCTGAGAACGTGGATGTCAATTTGTCCTTATAATTAAGGTCCTTGTTTATTAATTAGTTGGTTCTGCATTGAATGAAAACAAAACTACCTACAGTTTGACAGATTGGGCCATTCAGCTCTTGCGGATCATTGATCTAAGACGGTTAAGACATGGAACCTGTGAGGGAGTGAAAGACAGATGACTACTGATCTCTGTATAGAATGTATGCACAGTGAGAACGCGCTCTAGCGTGCATTGAGTCGACAAAAAAAGGAGTCTTTTCAGTTACTTGTGTATTGACTTACGCGCGAGCTTTTATCCCTAGACGTTAAACGGATGAGCTTTGAACACTGTGAAGGATTACGCTGGCCTTTGTTTCTTCCGTTGCTGGAAAAATCAATGACCGTTTGCTGTAATTAAGGTCCTTGGTAATTGTTTACGTCTTGTAGCCTTCTATATCCGGTGTAAAAAATAAGACAGAAATGGACGTATTTATTTCGTTTACATTTCACGCATCACTGATCTAAGACGCTTTGGAGAATTATAACTTATGACGAAACTACAGACGTATAGGCTGGTAATCTTGATTGGGATCGATTATGGGGGACAAAACCGGCTTACAGTGAGACGACACAGAATGTTGCAATATTTTTTTGGAATCTTGTTTACTGGCTTGCCTCCGAGCTCTTACCTGGGAGAGGTTACCCATAGATACCTAGTATTTATAAAAAGGAGTAAGTAAGCACAATCATTTCGTACAAAATAGCTGAGCGAGTGACGAAGACGAAATACACAAAAACAGGTGAGAGTCCAACGGGTGAACACGAAACGCACGAAGTGCGTGGTTTGCAAATAACAGACTAACTTACATGTCGTATTAAACGAGAAACGTTGAATACAATGTTTCAACACTTATAGCAGTGCATATTTGCGCTTGCGGTCCTGCTTTCCGGGGTCAGAGGCGCGAAGCCACCGCTCCGTTTCCTTCGTAAGATGGCGTGATTTAAGGCGCACTCGTGTTTCTTGTCTCGGCCACTGGGGACTAGGACCCCTGGTGCAAAGCAGAAAACCGAAACCTAGAAGCGCGTCTAAATTTAGCGTTTCTTCGGGTCACCTGAAAATGCTGCCCCTGCCTTATATCTTTTTCAAATTAGTTGATTCAGTGGTTTTTGAAGACGTTTAGCCAGTCTCCTATTGGAACTATATATTTATTCTCACTGATTAAACACATGACTAGCAAATTTGAGTTGATTATGCAGCTGACTAGTGTATTTTTTGCAGTTCCTCAACCACCCTTTTCAGGGCGCAGCTCGTAGGCGCCCGTTCCTGGCTTGAACAGTGTCGCTGTCGCCTTCGGCATAACCGCGCATTGCATTATGGGACGTTTTCCATAATGACGTCACACGTGACGTCATGTGTGACGTCACGTGGGTCACGAGTGACGTCGCTGCGTGTTGCAGTAGGGGTAAACTTCCTCACAAAACTTAGCGGAAACATTTTCCCGCTAAATTTAACGGAAAAATCCCCCCGCTAAATTTAGCACAAAAACATTCCTGCTACATGTAGCGGAAAAACATTCCCCTCTAAATTCAGCGGAAACAAATTATCCGATAAATTTAGCAGAAAACATTCCCCGCTTAATTTAGGTGAAAACTTTCCCCGCTATATTTAGTGCTAAACATTCCCCGCTAAATTTAGCGAAAAAATTTCCCGCTAAATTTTTAGCCGGAAAAGTTTAGCTGGAAACTTTTCCGGCTAAACTTGACGGGAACTTTTTTTTTTTTTTTAGACGCAGGGGAAAATTTCCCCGCAAAATTTAGCGGAAAAAATTCCCCGTTAAATTTAGCAGAAACATTTTACCGCTAAATATAGCGGGGAAAATTTCCCGTTCAATTTAGTGTGAAATATTTCCCGCTAAATCTGGTGGAACATTCCCCGCTAAATTTAGGGAAAACATTTCCCGCTAAATTTTGCTGGATATGCTTTTACGCTCAATTTAGCGGAGAAAATATAGCAAACATTTCCCTCTAAATGGGAGAAGAGGAGGGGAGGGTACGGATGAGAAGGAGGGCAATACCCTCTTCCTCCTTAAGAGCTGCTCTCTAATTCTGCATTACAGGGAATCGTAAAATGTCTTTCATTTTTAAGGAATTTTTTAAAGCCTTCGCTGTAACGCTCTGTATAGTAATCAAAGCCTATCAACATCGTCTTCTATCTCCATAGAACGCCATCATGCTAAGATGGCCCTAACTAAGGAGTAAAGCCCGAGCCTGACACGGAGCTTTTTTTTTGACGTGTTGATTGGAGACGACACCCAGCCGAACGCTGACGTAACGATCGTGTAGCCAATCATGCAGAGTCAAAAGTGCATCGTCAGGGGCGCTCGTTGTCTTTGTGGGTGTCCTCTTTTCCAAGGAAACCAATCCCGCGCTTTAAATGTGCCGTGATTCTTCGCTTGTTCTTTTTTCCTTGCGTGTGCTTGGTCGATTTGGTTATTGATAGCAAACGCACTGAAACGATGACGGCCGCGACGTCGCACTTTTGGCGCCGTTTGGTTGGCTCCACGTTGTCGTCGCGTCCGCTGCCGGCATACTTGAAATGAAACTCAGTAAAGCTGCTGTTATATAAGGACCATATTTGACGATGGATTCGAATAGCCAGAGCCTACGTCACTCGCGCATTAAATAGATTCTGGAGGAAAGAATCAAAGACAACCAAAAGCAACAACAACAGAGATTAACATCCCCGTCAGACGCCTGTTGTAAGATGCTCCGGAAGTTACGATGCCCTGAGAGCGGCCCGGCATCACTACCTCTCCAAAAGCGCTTCGAACGGTGGAGGGGGGGGGGGGGGGGGGTGGACGTAGCAGCACTAGGGGCGGTCGAACGGATTGAGGGCATCTTCGATAGCGTCGCCTCGTAAACAAGCGCTGGCGTCTGCTCGAGACAACCTTGGGTTCGCCGGGGGAAACGGTCGTCACTTCGCAAAGCGGCAGAATCGTGGTTACGGGGGCAACACTGGTTTCCCGGGAAACGCAGATATTATATTTTTGTAATTATTTACTTACTGTGATTTTAGTACGTGGATCATAAAACCATACTCGGTCCGAGTTCACCAATCCAGCCAGTCTGTTGTCGTATTGCCCTACTAAAAAATGCATACTGAATAAAGAGTAAAAAATATTTATACAACCATAAGACCCACATCCAGTCTTACCAAGCGAATGACTCATAAAAAGGCGATCTTAAAGTTAAGTAGTAGATATGTACTATCACAATTTATGGGGTTCAAAACAACCTCCCTTACCAAAGGAAAGAGTTGAGCACGTTGGTAAAACATATTGAGGAGAAATCAGCTGAACAGACCAACCACACAAATGAGAGTAGAACGTGGGAGACGCATTCAACCGCTGGATTACAACTGCGTTTAATGATACATTTCATCTTCATCGACTGGCTAAGATTAGGGTGCCTTAATGTCCTTCTGGTTAGGGTGATGCCACCCTTTGTAGTACCCGAAGCCGAAAGCACGCGCTCTCGGGTAAAATACAAAGAAATCGACGAAAACGAAGTGTCGCCATAGCACAGTCAGCGCCGCAAACGCGTGCAGGGACATGCTCTTCCACGGGCTTCTGAACAAAAAATAAAAATAAAAGCGTGGGACAAAATGGCGAGATGTCTCTACCTTAAGCAAAGCGCACATGAAGGCACCATAGCTAAGATCAGTCAAAGCATAGCTTGCCTCACTTTTTTCCTTTTTTTTCAATTTTTAAACTAGGGCACCCTGTTCATTTGTCTGCTTGTGGGAAGTACTTCCACGTCGCAAAAACATACTCTCTCCTCTGGTTAGTCCAGAGAAGGTGAACATTCCCAATTCACGCGGCAGCATTAAGGTACCTTGAGCTTAGGTCCCTTAGCTGAAGATACCTGTAGTAAACGGCGTTCTTGATCACACGATAAATAAACGTAGCACTTTAAGTTGATATCGATTGCATTGTTGCTAAAACGCGAGAGGAGCACGTGATAAACAATTATTCCTCAAAATCGGTTTGACGCGCAGTTTTTGATTACTGTATGTGAAATATCACATTTAAAACCTAAATATTATTTGTGCTTGCTTTTGCGGCACTTCATTTTTTTCTCTGCGTCTAAGGGCGCACCTAAATGAGTCTTGCTTTAAAACGTCCGATCCGTCTGGCCACACTGGCCCTAAAAATCATCTGCGTTTACGAGTTTTCATTGCGACGTGGGCGACCTTTATCGTGCTCTACTTGGGACTCCAAATAAAGAAGCGAACGCGAAAGGAAGAAGTTCACACTAAAACATCGTTGGTAGTCAGCTGTGTGTCCTATCCCGTACTTTCGTTCTTCGTGTTCTAGTTTAATTCTAAAGCTCAATTTTTTTTTTTCGCAAAGTTTTCACTGAAGTAGTTAAATAGTGCCCAGCAGAAGCGAACCACGTCAGAGTCTCACGGTTACGCCAGCCACGCCATCGAATGGGATGGACGACGACGAGGATGAAAGGTCCTGCATGTGCAGGAGGGTCGGACGACTCGTCTACAACCTCGAAAACAAGCTCGCAGTGGTCCGTTGTGTTCGGATTTGTAGCAGACATTGTTTTCCACGTGCCGCCGCTGCTGCCTGTAGCTGGAGTATGCGTTCCTCGTTAATGTATTATTCCATCACATTTATGTTCACGATCATTTCATAATTTTCTATTTATATATATTCAATTTGTTATAATGCATTAAACAAGATATTTTTATGTATCTGTGATATTATTTTGAGTTTGTGGGTCCGAGGCTACCTCCTGTAGCCGTAAAGGGAGCTTGACGAGCTGAGTTTAACACAAGAGCTCCCTAAGCGAAAAGGACCTTTAAGCGGGATCCAAACTAACGCTTCTTTTTGCGCCTGTAGGTCGTGCGGCTGCGGATGTGACGCATTTCCTGACGTTTTTGCTGTTTCCGGGCGCGCTTTCTGAGTCAGAACCGTGCGCTTTGGTTTGGACGGGCCAGCTTCGGCCGAGCGCGCACGCGCGCAACAGACTGGCCGGCCAGGCCTGTTTGTCGCAGGCAGAAGGCGGCGAGAGAGAGAGAGAGAGATCGCGTTGTTATGTTGGAAGAGAATAAAAGTGGGGGGAGGAGGACCAATTGTGGATGCGCACCGGGCGCTTTTGTCACTTGCTCTGAGAAGGCGGCGAAGAAACGCGGAGCCGGAACTAGCTTGCCCTCCACCGATTGGCCGGGACACAGGAGCGCCCTACTACGTCACCGCGCGTTTTTGTGCGCGTTGAGAAAGAAGTTGAAATTATCCAACTTTTTTGTGCGCGCCCGGAAGGAGCGAAGAAGTGGCGCGACGTCACGAGAATACGTCACATCCGCAGCCGCACGACCTACAGGCGCAAAAAGAAGCGTTGGTTTGGATCGCGCTGTATGCGTCGTGTGATCACGATCTCCAGGTCCCTTTACTACAGGTACCTGCGCTAAAGGTACCTTTACGCTGGCGTGTAATTTGGGTATAACACACATGTCGCCTTTTTCTTCTATGGTTAAAGTTTAAGAAAACTCACGTGCAAACCGGTTTCGATGGTGCCCTATGAAAGTAACTTTGTCTATACTCTCTTTCATACTCAGTGTGCAACGCTGTCAAGGCTACTGGCGTGAGCCTGGGGCTTGATCTCGTTGATCATTTGCAGGAGTTGTCGCGCAAACAAGATCATAGATCAGGGGTGGCCAGGCTGACTCGGCCTAAGAGCCGCAAGCGAAACCACGAAACTTCAAAGAGCCGGGGGGGGGGGGGGGGGAGGGGGGGACAAACTTAACTTTTGTTCAGAGTCTGACTGTACGTATGGGGGCACAAGACTGTGCGACTGTACATATGAGGGTACAAGGCTGCCAAACCACGAGCCGTGCTTTATTCTGCAATCCTTTCTTTTTTTCCTAGGAAAACGCGGAAAGGCGCGGGCGGGGGGGGGGGGGGGGGGGGGGGGGGGGGGCTTCCGAGGGATCTGCGAGCCGCACTTGGACCAGCAAAGAACCGCGGTTTGGCCACCCCTGCCATAGATGAAGCCACGCGCTCGCGCCAGTAGCTTTGACAGCGTTGCACGCTGAGTATGAAGCGAAGTATAAGTTTGCCTTCCACTTGCAGTCGCGGCAATGTAGGGCTAAGTGACATGCTGCCGTCAAGTTCTTTAAACTATTGACATGTTCTCGAGTCCTGTCGTTGATACATCGCCCGGTCTCTCCGATGTAACAGCGGCCGCTTAGCAGGAGTATCTGGTAAATAACCTCCTTGTCACACTGGTCGAAAGCAGTCCTGTGATTGGTGCCACACCCCTTGTTATTGCTGGTTTGTCCTTGATTAACCTTGCGGCACAACGAATAACCCTTCATTGGCATCGGACACAGCCCTTGTACCTCGTGCCGTTTTGCCATCTTTTTTAACCTATGTTTGATCCCATTTATGTATGGAACAACCACAAAAGGGCTTCTTGTCTTCTTTTCCTGTGTAGAAGGATCGCTGTGTTCAGACATCTTGATGGTGTGGCAAATTTTTTCGCACATGGAGGCAACTACGTGTCGTGAGTAGCCCGCATCCTCGAATCTGGATATTTGTATCTTGAAGATTCGGGAGATCTGATGCTCACATGATTTGTTCAGGCTGCTAAACAGAGCTGTGACAGCTACTGCTTGCTTAACAGTTTTCGAATGCTCCAGCGAGAAGAAAAGAAACCCTTTGGGCTGAACGGGCTTGGTATTTCCAGCAAACATGACTTGCTCTGAATTCCAAAACGAAATCAAGAAACTTGATGGTCTTCTTGACTGGTAGCTCATGTTTGAAAGTAAACCCCATGTATGGCTGCTGAAAACACCTCAGGATGTTGTTGATGTACCCGTCAATTTGATTGTCAACTACTGTAGTAAAAAAAAAAAGAAGAAATCTTCTACATACTATAATATCGCCACGACTCTCGAATCCCTAATCCTTTCTTAGATGGCACGCCTTCACGCTCCGAGAAAATCTTCACGCAGATGCGGGGCTACTTGGGATCCTATGCACACGCCACTTCTCTGCACGAAGTGGCGACCTTGGTTGGCCACCACCATATCATTTTGCATCCCTGCCGCATTCTCGAATGATGCGAGGCCTTGGTCTTCGATGTTAGACCGAATAACTTGTAGGACACGCGCATGCGGGATGGAGTAAAACATGTCATGAACGTCCATGGAAAACCCAGACACAATTAGGTTCCATTTTTCTTTAAGAAATGATACCACATTTTCATAATTGGGTATCCGGAAGGAGTCTTGCATTGAATCAAGGGTGATCTTTTCGGAGAGAAATTAAGACGCGTAAGCTTGCCACGTGTTTCTCTCTGAAATAATTGCCCGGAACAAGCTTCCCTCTTTGTGCGTTTTGCTGAAAAGAACGCTGTTAACTGGTCATTCTTACCTGCCTTGATCTTGGAGCACAACCCAAGTTGATGGTTACTCTCTAATATCGTGAGTATGGATCTTTCTGTTGCTTTTGTTCTATTGACATCAACCGAGAAGAAATGCTTTTTCATGACCCTGTGGTCCTGTGGAAGCGTTTTGTTTTTTTCAATAGGGTGGTCTATCGCTACGGTTTGTGTCCCGTCCTAGAAAACTACGTTGTTTTGAAGTGTCATTTGTTCTCAGTAGAGTAAAACAGTTCAGTGTATTTCTGTTAATTTTGCCATCGAATTGCTCATGAAAACATTTGGTGAAAGTGGAAATATTATTGAAAACAACCAAGGTTGGAGGCCGACCGCATTACACTAAGCACATCATGCCGTGTAACTTGACTGCCTCTATGGTTCTTTTATGGAGTTTTTCTAATTAGAAGATTAACCAACTGCCAAACTAGCCGAGTTTCTTGATCTTAAATAAACCAACTGATGGCCTCCAGTTTAGCTTTTTGTTTCAACGAAATATTTACAACAAATGTTCACGTAGATGTCGAAATAAAGGTTTAATAATTTTGATCAAATATTTAGAATGGTCTAAAACAATAAAGCTTTAGAAAACTTTCAAGATAACAAAAACATTTTGGAATTGTAATTTTTTAATGAAAGGAAGCAGGCGGAAATCCGATTACTTGAAATAGAGTTATGGCTCAGACGTGTTTTATAGTAAATTTATTGGGAGCTAGCATCCCATAACGAAACCCTTCCTCACGGTCGTATTCCCAGATCTACCGACGATATCTTTTATATATTTATAACAATTTACCGCCGGTGCTACAAGCCAACGGAGCACATTATAACGCGTGAAGCAACATAGTAGTAACACTTCATAAAAGGGCCCGAAATTCCGCTTCGCCGCAAAGGTCGTAAAAGCAAATTACCGCAACCCAAGTGATGTATCATATGTGCCCGATATGGCCCCCCAGTGAGCATTGTGGGCACAGCTTGTTGTTATACAGTATATTGGAGCACTGCTTCTCCTAGCACGTAGAGCGAAAAGCTCGCGCTGTGGAGCCCAGAGATTCTAGCATTGTTAAATCCCCGCCCCTTCACGTTTCGATCTGGGTGACATTGCGGCGTTGTGCGGTCAAGTAGCGCTACGTCGATGTGCACTTTAATAACGCCATACCAGCAGTGGTTCCGCAACTGACTAAATTTCTCATTCACAGCGTAAACCAGTGTCACCGCTCCTCAAAGACAGACCGACTTCACGCAGTTAACCATAAACATCAACTATAATAATCCTGGTTAAGGGGATCAAGGAGGACCAGGGACACATACAAATCTCCAAACACAGCCAGGTGACTAATGCGTCACTGGAAAAATCCCCCTAGTCCTTCTATTCAACCATGGACCTCTCCATCTCCAGTGAAGCGCTCTACCAACTGAGCTAAGCAGGAGTTAGACGTCAGTAGAGCAAACAGGTCTCAACAGCTACCACCAGCCTTGTTGGCGTTAGACTGGTGACAGGTGTTTGCTGTACTGAGGTCTAACTCCTGGTTAACTCAGTTACTAGAGCGCTCAACTGAAAATTTAAAAAAATCCCTTCGCACCCCTCCCCCCTTTTACCTAAGAAGAAATGGAGAGGTCTTATGCGCGATAACAGGAGCAGGCGGATTTTTAAGCCCGCTAGTCGCCTGCTCTGTACGGCTATTTTTGTCGGTTTTTGTCCCCTTTCTCCCCCTTCTTCAGAGAATATTATCATTATTCCTGTCCAGCCCGCTCGCCCCATTGCATTAATTGCATGATTATCATAAACTTCAAGTTTGGTTTGGTCTTTGCGCATCATGTGGTTTTTTTTTTTTTTTTTTTTTTTTGTATTTGGGCTTGTTATAACTGAAGGGCTCCCAATAGCAGGTAAACTCCCCATATAACCACTAGTTTGTCAGAGACCCTTTCAGAACGTGCGCGCCATCTAGTAACCGCTCCGCCAATTGTCCAAGTCCGGCATTGCTTTGAGCGCGCTCCATGCGAGCATGTATCGAACACGAGGGCTGAGGTCAGCGTTTTTCGATCACTCGGGTGCAATCACATGCTTAGTGCCCCAGAAAGGGTGACGGCCAATGTTGCGTGATGTGGTTTTCAAATGGCGTCTTCGGTACAACGTTTTCAATGTTATGCATTGCTCTTTTGATAGCCAAGAAGCTTGTGTCTAGCTACACGCTACGACCTTTTTTATTGGTAGATGTGATAAAGCATTCTTCTCGCTGCTTAGATGACTGCCTTAAACTTTAACCTAGCATAAGCTTTTAGCTAGGGTAACGCGGTAAAACCTCGAAACGCGAAAGCGCCGCCGATGTGTTTATGGTGCATCGGCGGCATTTCCAAGAACAATATGAAAACTAAAGCCGCGGCAACACTGGTAATAGATTATGCAAAAGGCCGTCTGCTAGCCGTCTGCGCATGCTTTTTTCTTGCATGACGGTGTTACATTGGGCCTACGAAAAACTGTCGGCGACGTTTGCGGCGGCACCAAGATGCGCGTGTCTGCTGCTTCGCAGCATTCGAATGTTTGTGCGACGCACTTGGCACGGCCAGGGGAACAGCGACGGCATTCGCCGGCCGAATCTTGTTTTTCTTCACCTAACGTGTTCGCTGGTAGATCTACGAAATGCCACCTAGCTCGCGTCCGAGTCGCCGCGAACGCGTCTCTCCGCGTCTCACAACGAGAGTGACGCTAGCATAGGGCAACGCCAAGCCTCTGCCGCTTTGATACGTACCCTCGTCCAACTTCAGCGTCTTTGCAGGTCGCAGTGCGTCGGAGATCCTCTAACGATGACGTAATGCGCGGGCCCTGCCTCCTGGGCGGTATTAGTGCGACGCCCATCTGTTGTGCTGGGAGACGAGCTGAAGATCCGGCGACGCGTAGCCGCACTGCCGCGCGCCACCGGTAGTTGCGGCGCCCGTTTCTAATCCGTCTGCCCGCCGCGAATTAATGGGCCGTGACGCGGGAAGCCCATCGGGGCTAAGCGGCGGGCGCAATCAGGAACCCATCGGGGGCCTCGGCACCGCGTGCAGAATCGGGGCGCCCCGCACGCGTATTTATCGGTGGCTCGCGGAACTGCGGCAGCCTCCACGAGGGGGAGAAAGGATGAAAGCCGGAGGGGAGACAAAGGGAAATAAGGGGAGAGGTAAAGAGAGAGGGAAATAAAGCGGAGAGAGGGTGAGTCTGAGCGAGATGATTGAGGAAGAAATCTATTGAGGCAGGTTTCCATTGCCAGCTGTTTTGAGAGCGATTTGAAGCGGAGTTCCATTCTTGTCTAAGCTATACACTATTTCGCAGTACGTCGGAGAGCGGGCAGCATCATGGCGCCCCCACTGTGCCCGATTGGATAACCCGGTGGTACCAAACGGCCAACGATAACGAGCGCAGTGACGAGGCACTTTTGGCGTTGATTAATAGACTACTTCCATAAAGCCCTGCATGCAACACGGCGCGCGTTGCACTTTGGGACCTAGTTGGCCAGGGAGGAGGGTGTCATGGTTTCGGTTTCGATCGACACGTCGACAAGAGATTGTTTTCTGGTCCCGAGAGCGTCATTTGTGGTCTCTAAACTAACCTAAATGGTCATACCTCGAAGCTTTAGCGTAATCCCGAGACGTATAGCTTATCTTAATACATGCTTGTTGTATTTTTCTACTTGAGCCTTCCTGTTAGCGTTCCAATCGAGGTATGTGGACGAGCCAGTGCTGGGAGTCTCGACGCTGCGAAGCTCGGTGCTCGGGGATCTTGCTTGTGTACGAATCAACAAGCTGTAGCAAACAATAAGTATGCATACATCGAGCTCGCGCCTTTACATTAGTGTTGTTGATCAGGAAGTTTGTTTGCTTCATGCGTCCATAGACGGAATATTACTTTTTGCAATTACTGTTTTTCTTAATGTTCCTGAGTATGCGAGGTAAAACTCGGAGGTGCCATTGAAGAGCTCAATTTTAACACACTTCTTATCTCTTATCTGTACTGACCCGCAGCACTGCACGAAGTGAAGTCCCCACCCGCTTGCATTCCACTAATATTCAACATCGCGTATGCGCATAAAGTTATCCTGCAATCATATAGACAAATTCGCGCATACAGACCGTTTTCAGAATGCAAAAGTCGAGCACTTGTGTGAAGAATGTCGCACCGTTCGCCGAAAGTGTGTCAGACGGGCATGAACCCCTATGCGCACCGCATTGGGGTTCATGCCCGTCCGGCGCACGGTGCGACATTCTTCGCACAAGTGCTCGAACGAATTCAAAGCGCATTTGACGGTTGCTAATGGCCATAATATTTGTTATGTGTTTGCTTTCTTCCTGCCTGAGTATGCCGAGATAATTTCACACACACCGTTCCCGGCACAGATCTCGGGCGTCAGTAAAAACTCGTCCAAAAAGGCTTAGCGAGGAGTAGGGGACGCTTGTTAGGGCCTCCGTCATAGCTAGCCGATCTCAGCGTTTGCGAAAAGTTAATCTTCTATCAGCATAAAATTTGAGTGGAAGATATATGATGACACGAGCAAGACATCATAGTAGTTTTTGTGCAGTAGTGAGGTCGAATTTATTGCGTTTCCTTAAAAGTTCATGCGTAAACGCTGGCCTCAACTTTGATACCCCGTGAGGATACGGTTTGCTTTTAGCCCAATGAAGTGACAAGAAGCGGACGTTTGCAAACAATATGCGTGTAAGGCTCCAGACGAACAAATTTCAGTTGTAGTTCACTGGTACTAGACGGGATTACTGACATTGAGCTCAAAGATACACTCGTGGAGTGAGGTGACTAAGCCACGACTTACTACGTTCGCATACGCACGCACAATATCCGGTGTTTCGGGAACCAAGGAAAGTGCCCCGGTCTTCGTTTTGTATCACTCGAGAATGAGTGTATTGTACGTTCGTGAAAAGTCAGATAATCGAAAACGCAAGCAGCGCGTTCAGTCGCGGCGTGATAGCATGAGAGGAAGCTGCTTAGTCGAAACCGAAACTGAGTGGCCAACTAGTTCCCAGAGTGCACTGCGTGGTATTTTGCCGCGATGGGGCGCGTCGGTTTTGGAAGAAGTC
This sequence comes from Ixodes scapularis, assembly GCF_016920785.2. Classification (NCBI taxonomy): domain Eukaryota; kingdom Metazoa; phylum Arthropoda; class Arachnida; order Ixodida; family Ixodidae; genus Ixodes; species Ixodes scapularis. The sequence continues at coordinate 539,282 of NW_024610115.1, read as the reverse complement.
CATTGGCTGAGTTGGATCCCAGCGTGTGACCCGGATGATCTGTCATTGAATCGTTCCTTGGGAAGGACGGAAAGGGGCAGTGGATTTGGGGCCCTATTCTGGATACTTGGCGAAAAAGTCGGCCAGAAATCTGGCGGCTATTATTAGACGGCGCAAAGGTCAAGTGCGGCGTTGGCCAATCACGGACGACGGATTTATCGTCGACTTTTTACCAAAATGTCCAGATTAGGGCCCCACCTCCCAAATACCTGCGCCGTCCAAGAACAACGCGCGTTGGTACGCGTTGCGTGTTATAACGCTATGAACCACCCTGCACAACGCTCCCCGTCCGAAATCTTTGCGTGTCTGCACTCTCCATGTTGTTTCAGGAAGAAAAACAAAAAAGGAAAGCCTAAATACTCAATATTTATGTTGCGTGTATGTTTATACATCCGGACGTTGGGCAGCAGATACGGGCGTCTGTTGTCTCTGCTGTAGATAATACTTATAGCCAGAACAGTACCCCTGCAAGACCGGAATATTTAACGAGCATCCTGCAGTAGTGTTACACGACAGCATGGCGTTACGATTCTCGTCCAGGTTCAAACGGGCAGGGGTGGGTATCGAGTCTAGGATCCTTGGGATCTGGAGCCGGTGTTCTTGCTCTACATGCTCCCAGCTGCGGAGCACGAATACACTCAGCGACACTTTGAAACAACGCGGCGATTCTGCATATAACGGTTTGATTGATGGATTAAAATATGCCTGCGGATGTTTTACGCCAATTGTCGCTAGACAGCAGATGACCAGATATTGGTAAGTTAAAATCAATTAAATGTTTTGTGTGCACTTCAGCAGTAGCTCGACTGTCATATAGATTATTTTCTGAAGCTGCGACGGCATCTTGAATCGGGGAAAGGCCGGTGAGCTGGAAAATATTTTTTTTGCTCCCGCAACGCCACTGGGAGAAGTTCATACTTTAATTCGCAACATTCACCGATGGTGGAATTGTGGTGTGAGAATCGAGGTTCCCTAGCTTCTGAATGATAGATTTCATAATAAATCAGCTTGCCCGCACTTTCTTGACGTAAATAAAACTAAGTAAGGCTCTAATATACTGCTCGTATAGGACAAAACCAGATTTTACTTACGCCTCGCAGACCCAGCTTTGTATTGCTATTCTACGACGATCATCCAGATGAGAGCCATTTTGATAGGCGCCCGTGCGTCCTCATAAATTGTGAAAGTTCCGAATCGCAACTGTCTATGATTCCTCTGTTGCCTTTCTATATTATTCTACTTGTTCCAGGTTGTAAATCCTTGCTCTTTATTCGTCCTGCAAACCGGACTTGTCAACTACGCTTCTTGGGACGATTGTAAAGGTGAAAACTTTAAATCGAAAAATGAGCAAGATGATTATGCTCATGCTGAAAAACTGAGGATGGGTTACACTGTCGATACATTGCCTAATGAATGGCTGCTTGCACCACCTTGCCAAGAAAGATGATCATGGTGATGACGACGGCAATGGTAATGGCAGATAATTGATGGTGATTCCGATAAACATATGGTAATTGCAGTGGTATTTATTTGATGATTATGGCTTTAAGCCGAGAATAGATGGAAACTGCCGGAAGAGCGAGTTCAGTTATGCAAAATAACCGAATCCCTAAGCATAAATAAGCGTTCGTTTTCTCGGACAAGTTGAGGGCACTGCGCCTGCACATGACCTAGAATTGTCCCTTAACCCCTATTTTTTTTTTTTTTTTATAAGGGAGACGATATTTACCTGCTTCGTTTTGTAGAAAGAAATCTTTAATTTTTGGTAAAATGGCAAGTAGTAGGGAAAAAAACTAGATCTGGTCTACGCATCGCCCGTGACGACACATCCCTGATTGACGTCATATCTTCTTGAGGACTTCCCTTGCTTCACGCCTAAGTCCTCCCTTGGTGTGAATACGCTGTAGAGGGATCGAATTAAGAGGGCGAGAGACTGAAACCACGGAGAGCGTTTGCCGTTTCAAGGCGGAAACCTCCTGCGTCGATTGACTGTCCGTGCGCATGTGCACGTGATCGCGTAGAGGAAAGGATAGCCGGCGGTGAGGCTGGGCGAATATTGAAGGTGCTTGCGAACGAGACACGTTTTCGCCTCATTCTCACAACTTGCATAGAAAACGCGGCCCAAAAACCTCGTGACCCCAAATCAATTAGTCGGACACAATATGAAATCTAAGCACACTATAGTTCGTTTCCAACTAAGTTCAGACGTAGCCGACGCTACGAGGTAATGGAACCAATCAAAGAGAGCGAAAAGCGGGAGTTAAGGGGTGTTTTCGGTTCATGATTGGTTCAGCGATGACGCTGACTGATTGGTCGGATCGGCTCGTAGCGTCGCCTGCGTCTGGACTTAAGGTGAAACAAAGTATAGTACACACTTAACTTTTTTACAACCTTTAAGGGTGCTACAGCACCCTTTAGGGGTGCTGCAAGGGGTTTGCACCCTTCACTTAGCCGTCCAGCAGCCTTTTTTTCGTAGGGTTAGCACCCCTCATGACGAGCGCGAGGGTGCTTGGGCGCGAGCACCCTTCCGATACATTGTGAGGGGTGCTGAGTGCTGGAAGGGTGTTGGAAGGGTGCTCAATTATTCGGACAAGGGTGAAGATCTTTATTTTCAACAGAATAATTTGGAGAAAAGGGAAGCGATAGATATCTGTATGTCGTCTTCAGTGTATATACGTGGGGTCAGCGTACATCAGATGAATTGATAAACGCCACAGAATATTTTTTATTCATTTCATTTTTATTTTATTTTATTTTTATTTATGACTAATTAACCACAATTTGATATTTTTATTAGTTTAATGGCCGATATTGCAATTGCAGCTTCAAATGAAACCATTCTTAAAGTCTAACTCACTTGAAACAATGCGTGAAAATGCAACAAGTTTTGAAATAGCCATCGCCCTTTCCATCACAATTCAAAAACTGGAGCGTCTGATGTTGTGCTGATATACGTATGTGACGTAGTCGTTTTCTGTCTCACCGTCATCCCCCTAGTGAAAAAGTGCGGAATAAAAGTATACTCGACATACACTTGTAGTGTACTGTATGGCAGGGAGTGTAATAGAATATTACAAGAAGTAGAGTAGTAGTATGTGGCATGCGGGAGCCGTTCCATGATCCAAGTATACTTACCAAGTATGCTTAGATCATGTAAATGCTAGCCTACTCGAAGTACGCTCTAAGCATAATTAAGTATAATTTAGGCGCGCCATTAGTATTATTTAGGATTATAGAGGTGGTTTATAGAACTGCTGAAATGACGACAATCAAGGCGTCGGACTCCTCGAGGTACGTTCGAAGCGCGATATTTAGAAGGGCCACGGATGTTCGCCCCACTCGCGGAAGTGGCCGATTGGCATCTGTCTCAAATTACGACCAGCAAAAATAAACCTGAATCAATCAATCAACTAGTGTTTACTGCAGAGTTAAGGAAGAAACACTGGACTTCACGTTGGCATATTTATATAATAACAATAATAATAAAATCATTTAGTGTTTCTTACGGTGTCCAGGGACATCCAATTGGTTTTCTTGCTGGCGTAGTTCAATAGAACCCATAAACAGATATGCTTGCGCACGCGCAGACACACACATACACGCGCGCACGAAAGCATGCTCACGCGAAAACGCACGCAGACGCATATGCACGCATAAACAACCACGCGGACGTATCCACACGCGCATACGAACAGGGCGCATGCACGCAGGCACGCACGAAAACGAATACGACGAACGAAACGTGCTTGAGCTATAGTTTCGGTTTCGTATTGAAAAAGAAAACCTAAAGTTAAGATATAATCTAAGATAGACTAAATTTTTGTCAACTTTCTACAACATTACAGTGACACTATTAAAAGTAATATAATACTAATTTGCTTAGTTTTGTTTTCAAAAACAAAAAAGGAACAGAGCCTTTTCAAGACTGCGCAAGGACCATCGCTATTGCAATCAGCTGCCGTTGGCACTGGCCGTTACGCAGGCTTCGAGAATAGCTTCCTTTTTACGTTTTAGCCGCTTTAGCAGATATTTTATATATGTTTCTTACGAATACCGTGTTCAAGAATAGCAAGCGATGACTGAGAGCTGGGAGACGCTGCGTCTTACCAAAGCAAGTTGCGGACAGTCCATCAACACTGCTGCAAGCGCCGGTGAGCTATTTTGTTTCTGCGAAGTGCGTCGCTGTTTCAAACTGTGTCGTGTACGTGTACCATGTGCTAGCTAAGCTATGCTTGATTCTAACAATGCTTCTGGCCGGTGTTATTTCGTTATTTGAAAAGAGCGTACGTTCTTCAAAACCTGCGGCTCGCTCCGCAGAGCGAGAAAGATTCGTGTGCGACGAAAGATCCGTGTGCGGCGGAGCCGAGAGGCTGCTCTGGACGCCGTTCTACGACGTTCGTCCGACGACCCTTTTGCGGAGCGTTCAAGTGCAGTCTGACGGCAGTTCAAGTAATCACAGGTCATGCTAGTTCTGCCGTCTGGTCTCAACAGCCGCTCGCCACCGATTCGTTTCGTAAAGCGGGAGCGTGAAAAAACGTTACAAGAGCGAGCGGCATGATTTCTTGCCTATGCTTATGCCTGTGCCGCAGAGAAGCGCGGTCTCTTCGCGTATGCCGAAGCGGCACACTTTCAAAGTTTACGATTGTGTGATGTAAATAAAGTGAGTTTGGATGTCGCGTTTTTAAGTGGCAGCGAAAGCCGCTACAAAAAGCAGAGCAGCTAGAAAAAGCAAAAGTATAAAAAAAAAGCGAAAACATCCTGGATATTCGATGGTGTTAAAAGAGTATACCGACGTACCGACTCACCCAGTTATTCTTTCTGTGAAAAAATAATAACCAATAGTAATAAATGAGATAAATGCCAACTTTTAATTGGTTATAAATTTCTAATTCACGCAGTACAGCCTTCCCTGCTGTGTTGCTTTCATGATATCTGGTAATGTGTAAATTTATAGGATAGTTCAGCGGTACAATTTATGTCCGACCCATTATATTGTATATTTTTCTAAATGCTCGAATTATTTTAAAAAATGCTCATCATGAATTAAGCCGCACCATTGAATGCACAATAGCTTGTGACTTTTATGTATGTTCCCTGCAAAAGAAAAAGATGCATTCAAAAAGGGCCAATTATTGGCCCTTTTTGTTAAAGCTTTTTTTTTAGGTAAACGCAAAATGTGCGTGTCTACGTCTCAAAGAGTGGAATTGGCATCCCCCGCAGGGCTGGCAGGCCTGACGCAGTTTGGCTGGCAGCTTGCAACCTATGGGAACCTGGGGAACTGCACCACAAGAGTGAGAGTGACACCCACCCTGCACTCCTTCAACGCTGGCACCATAAGGAAGGGGGAGCTGCCCCCAAAGTGAACGCAATGGTAGGTGGGTTGTTACAGTGAACTCCCATACAGATGATATTAAACAGAATAACATTAAAAATGAATTATTAAAAACAAAGAATAGGAGCCGCACAGACAAGGAGGAGGAGAGGAACCCAGTGCTGTGTCGTGTCCGTGTGCGCTGTTCCCATATTCTTCACAATTTCTTTTTAATAATTGTCTACCAACTGGTCCAATCATCAGCACTAGCCAACAAGAGTATGCTGCTATTTCTTACTCTGCATTATTCCTGTGCTTACAGTTGAATCCTATAGTAATGAACAAACAAAAAAATGGGTGCAAGCCAGGCACGTAGCCAAAATTTTGATTCGGCGGTGCCCATGACAAAATGCTGTATGAGGGGGATGGGGGAGAGGAGGCCCCAGCAAAATGGAAGATTTAGGGGGAAGGAGAGAGAGGAGAGAGCGGAGAGGGGGATGGGCTTTCATTATCTTTTGAGTGGGACAAACTCTGGCAATGCCTCTGTGCCACTGGAAAAGCTGAGGTTCATATCCTTCAAATTAATTGGTTCCAAAAATCTATAATATGTATTAGTGGCAAAGAAATTTCCCTGGAGGAATGCAGGCAGAGGATAACAAAATTGAATGCCAACACGACAGAACAATAATACAGAAAAACAAGACGGACAGAATAATCCACTTCCCATGAGGTTGCCATGCAGTTGCCTTCATTTTGTGCGTTGTGACGTCGTTGAGCTTCTGAAGCAATTAGCTAGACATGTCAGTTTGTACTGGGCAAAAGACGATAAAGGAGCATTTTTTTTTTTGTTACATTTTATGACCTTTCATTTCAGCTTCTTCACATAAAAGGAATCCTTAGAATTCCTGTATTGGTGGTTTGGGCAACCTAGGCAATAAGGAGAGAATTAAGTTACTAGTGCATTATGTTTTAATTGAACAAGGCAGAAGCAGCTTGTGTTGCAGTGGCGTAACATAATGCCGAATCCACGTGACTTGCGACGCACTGGCGATGCCTCATGAAGCAACTACGATGGGTTACACCCGCTATGTCTTTTTTAAAGCAAAATGCATATTATTATCAGGGAGCTGCACCAGTTATTTATTAAGGTACTTTTTATTTAATATTGCAGATAAGCAAGGAACATCTGAAGTTATAATTATAAAGTGTGGAATCATTAAGCAACGAAAACATCTCATCATCAACACACCCGCCATGAAGCGGTGGAACAGGGGCTTACCACAGTAGCTCTCAGCAGTAAAAGCACCCTTGAGCAGTTGTCAAAGCTGTGCAGTGGCTGCAATTACACCTGTGTGATTGCAGGAAACATTGCTTAGAACCCAGCTCCTTAATTTTGTGCAACAGGTGGTTATGGGACTAACTGCAACAAATGCTCGCCAATCTGTGCCTTCGACTCGCCGGGCGCTGTAAGTAGGCATGCTCGGGACATTAGTGTGGTCTTGGTCGTCTTCTGCTGCCCTTGATACCGGCTGGAGCCAAGAGTCTGCCAGTGCGCTTTAGACGCTTACAAGAAGTATGCTTGTACAGCACTATATCCAGCTCCACACTCCTTTTAGTACCCGAAGCTCCAACTTTGATGGACCTTGCAAAATCATGTGGGAAAGCGCCGTGGAGGGCTCGCCCTCCACGGCGCCAAGGGCATTAAAACTGCAGAGAATTTCTACTAATCTTATACTGGAACGGTGCTACTATTTTTCAGACATCTTGGCAGTAGCGGCTACGATGATCGTGGTTTACAATGTCAAGGAAACCATGGCACTGTCACATCTGCTTTTGCTGGAGAGGAGGTAAGCTCTCAACTATCTTTCCTAGCATAGGTTGCAGAATGTAGCTTAGCACTTTTATGAATTCCCTTGCGCACAATCTTTCTAAGCAAATGTTTAGGTAACATTGGCGCGCATATGCAATTGTGAATGTATCCATCTTATTAAAGTTTTTCATTTTCTTTATTTTAATGGCAGCCAACCATGCGGTACATTACAAACTAGCACCTTTCTTGCACAACAGATAGAGCCACGTTCCACTCTTGTACCTAGTTTAGCCTTTATCTAGATCAGAGTTTAGCAAAGTTATGCAGTTATAGGTGAGGTTTAGGAGTCACTTGGGTCTCAGGGGAGCCAATACGGTGGTGATGGCACTGCTTCACATGTTTGGCTACAACTTCGACAAGCAAGCTTTCTATTCACTGCATGGCGCACTTTTCTAGAAAGGTACATAAGATCCTGTGGCTGTCTTTCCTGGCCCACTGATGGTTGGGAATATCATGGCCAAAAGTAGTTTCCTCGAAGATTTCTAACCATCTAAAGCAAAATATTTTGGCCCAGATGTACATGGGAGGTGAAGTCATCACACAAGGAGAATATGGGCTGCTGTTGACTGATTTTGACTTTTTTGCAATGAGCAAGTCAAAGCAACGTTTACGTCTCTATGTGGAACCAGACTTCTGGCTAGCATTGCCGAAATTTAACTAATCGCAGAGATAATGCAGGTGTCCCTGTTGTGCTGATGATCTTGCATATTTTTCAGTGCTGGGAAAGCATGATTTACTGCCACTTGTCTAAGTTGCATTCTGCACAAGTATAATCAGGCCTGCAGGGGGTGGGGGCATTACATATTACACATAGATAAGTAACTATAGCAAATAACACTGGACCAGCTCGCTGGTAGATAGTGATATGTTAACTGTGATGAATTAGAGAAGACTATTACACATAATTCCTGCATTACATTGCATTGATTTTGTTTGCTAACACAGGAGCAAGACATCCCGGCAATGTCGTGCGTCGTGTACTCTGGCAATGACGCCGAGGGGGCTGACTTTTTGTACCTCGCTGTCGATAGGCAGCGATTCCTGTCCGTGAAGAATGCAGAGGATGGCATCGCTGCCATCATGGTGGCTTACTGGCTTTTTAATATAAAGTGCTCGACAAAGGCAGCAAACACAGTTGCTGTACTAGAATGGTTGTTTTTCGGCCTCAGCAGCACTACTCCGAGGCCAGTTGGGACGAAATCCCTGAACAAGGTCGCAAGAGAGTAAAATCAGTGAGGCCGACAAACAACCATTCTAGTACCAAAGGGATGCTGAACCGAGATTTGGGTAGCACGAAACCAGGCAGGAGCACTAGGTGGGATGCTGCAAACCTTAAAACATAACTCATAGGACGGTATCTTGTACGGGTGGCAGTACTTTTTGGAAAATATGAGCATGATTGAACAAAGCTTGCGACATCTCTATTCTCCTCTTCCCTTCTTTTCGAAAATATGGCCATCCAGTTGAGATACTTCTGCATGAGTGATGTTTTGGGGTTTTTAGCATCCCTCTGTGTGCTTCTGATGCCTTGTTTTATGAAGCCAAAATTCAGTACAGCACCCATTTAACTTTTAAGGGGGGACACTACCCAGAAAAAACAATTTCTGCAAAAAAAAGTTGATTTTGAAAAATGTCATATTCGAACCCACCAACATCTAGAGAGTATTCCCAGAAATTTTCACTAGTTTACACTGCATAGTTAATTTTTTATAAATTATTTTCGGTCCACCGATGCTAAAGAAAAGGTACGGGTTGAAGCACTTACAACGCATTTTTCTCTAATCCACTTTTTGGCATAAATTTCCCTTTAGGAAAACTATCGTTTTGTTATTACATAACTTGGATTCATTTTTATAAGTTTTTCTGGGGTGAAATTTTAAGGGGAAGATAGCTACGAGCTTGAATTTTTTTTTGTCATTTTTCATGCTCAGGAACTAGCATTTTGGACAAAGAATGGAGATCTAAAAAAAACAGCATTTGTGTTTAGTGGCATTTTTGTCATGAAAGATGGCATAATATAGAAAAATAGCTCCATAGCTATCTGCTTTGAACTGTTCAAAAGCAATATAACAGATGAAAACGACAAATTTATAAGTAATTTCAAAACGATAGTTTTCCTACGCAGACTTGCCCACTTCCATCTTTGAACGTTAGCAATTCTTATTGTACTTTACCCAGGTTAACAAAATTTGGCACAAATGTTCTCAACATCAATAGAAACAAGCCCTTTAAATGTCATTTAAATCAGACAAGTGGTTAAAAAATTCACTTTTTTGGGTAGTGTCCACCCTTAACTTTCTAACTCTAAACTAAAATAAATGTACCATACATACACACTAAACTTTTTTACATCCCTTAGGGGTGTAAAGCACTTGTCCCAGGACAAGCACCCCTATGCCAAAGCACCCTATAGGGGCGTGGAGTAGCATAGGGTGCACGGTGCAGTGGACCCCAATCCAAGGGTGCTGATGCTGATTTTAATGCGTACTCGAGGATGATTCATTCTAATCGAAATAGGCTCTTGTAAAACAAAACTTATCTTATTTACACAGATGATCTCGTTACAGTGAGCACTTAGCCAAGCCGAACTTTGTACAGGCAGGCTGGCACCAAAAGTGGACTATTAACTAAAATTAGTTTATTAACTTTTTCAATTGCTTGTTCGACAGTTGTTGCGAATTGAAGACAATCACCTCCTTAAACCAGTCAATTTTTAATAAATCTTGAAATGAGCACACAAACAAAAAAAGGAGAAAATATCATTTCACCAAAGGCAGCGGTATAGTAGCGGTCCAGAAAGTATTGTATCACACAACCAGTTTCGTGTGCAAAAATCTTTCTCAATCGTTTTTTCTTAGGTTAGTGCTCATTTCACGAAAAATAAGCTGGTCTAAGAAGGTGACTGCCTCCATTTTCACAATATGTGTGGGTGCCATCAAACCAGTAAATAAAAAGCTAATTCATGGCTTTTAAACAATAAGGCCACTTTTAGCTGCCATCATGCCTGTATAAAGTGTCTGCCAGGACAACTATAACTCAACTGTAAAAAGATAATTTGCATAAAACAGAAGTTTTATTTTACAAGAATCTGTTCCGATGAGAATGAATCACACCGGTATCTCAGCACTTGTCAAAGCGGGTTCAGTATACCAGGTATGGCAACCAGAAAACCACGAAGTATGCAGACTAATTAAGTGAAGAAATAAGGAGACGCAAAAGTAAAGTACCAGCGTAGGACCTTGCTACAGAAACTGAATTCATTCTTTGATATGTGTGCAATGCATCGGCACACATGCTACTTGAAGCAGCTGTGCATAGATGCATCGTCCGATAATGAAGGCAAGATGTGCATGGCAGAAAAGGTAATATATCAATGTGAAGCTTAACTTGTGTGCAAAAGAAGTTACAGAAAAATCTTGCGTGATTTAAGTTTTACTTCCCACAAAATTTGGAAGGAAAATAAAAAAAATATCACAGAATTTGTTTCATGCCTAAAGCTTCTGAATCTATTAATTGCTCGATGGTCTTAATACTCGTATACTAGAATAGATCAGTGGGAGACATTCTCAAAGACCATTTTAAAGAAGTCTGCCACCAATCTCAATGTGTCATTAAAAGTGTCCAATTGTCAAACTACCAACACTGAAGTGTGATATGCATCACATGCATAATGTGCACTTGCTCATGAAAACTATGCAATGTGAGAAAGTGTATGGTACAAACATAAACAACGAGGAGCTTAGCTTGTTCAATCCCGATACTTGGTCCTTGCATCCTGCTCTGGCTCGTCGGTCATTTGCCTTGCATATGAAGTGGTTACGAGTCGTCATACTTGGTATGCCGTAGTGCCTTTACACTTTCGCCCAGGGCATGGCGAGTGGCATCAGCTGCATACAAACAGCATGTGATTAAGCTGCAAGTAAATAAAAGTCGTTACAAAATGAGAAAAAAAAACTGAAAGGAAAACTAAATAACTATTTATTGCGCTATTATCTGACCACAAAAAAAATAATGAGGTATGTCCTCCACACACATATCAAAATACAATACTTGTGGCATTCTATCAAATATCACAGCCTATATAGGCCTAGATGCTAGTAAAAATCGAGAAAACATTGGGGGTTTGAGTCAATAAAAGCCAGACTAAATGAATAATCATTTATTGAACTATTATGTGACCACAACGAAATAACCAGGCATGTCCTCCATACAAATAACGAAATATATATATTTTTTTTAAATATCACAGCGTAGGCTTAAGATGCTAGCAAAAAAAAAACAATACAGATTACCTCAGTACATGAGAATGTTTCTTGATAAAATGACTAGAACAAAAGAACAATTTAGATGCCTTCCGGTTGGAGCGTATACTTTTTGTTCTATAGCACATGCGACTTTCATTTAAGACCCTAAAGTTGCATAAAAATCAAGCTACACTTCTTTCAGTTTAGGGTTTAAAACATTAAAACAAGCTACCATATTTTTCAGACTATAGTCCACAATCCGGTGTATAATGTGCAAGGGTAAATTTCGGCTAAAAAGAAAAAGTATTTTCTTAAATAGTCCGCACTCGGTGTATAGTCCTCAGGGAAAGCTTCACCCTGGAGAACTCCACAAAAGGGATATCTGCGGATGAATGTCGGAGGGCTTTCCGTGACCCGCTCGTCAGCCAATCGCAGAGCTCCTCAAGATTAAGCTTGACCCAAGTTGGTTGCGTGCGGGCTTCCAAGCAAACACCATGTCAGATGCGAGGTATCGAAAGCCTGGGAAACAGACTGACGGTAAGAGACTGTCTCGATTACTTTATCTCAGCATAAAATATCCAAAACATGGCAATCTGCCCTAACCAGTTTCGTAATAATGAACAATCTCGAAACAAAAGTTGTAGATTCCACACCTGTAGATAGACCGTACGGTGTAAAATATCAACATTTAGATATGTATAGTTTCTGCACTATAGTCTGGTATGTATGGTACATTTATTTTAGTTTAGAGTTAGAAAGTTAAGGGTGTACACTACCCAAAAAAGTGAATTTTTTAACCACTTGTCTGATTTAAATGACATTTACAGGGCTTGTTTCTATTGATGTTGAGAACATTTGTGCCAAATTTTGTTAACCTGGGTAAAGTAGAATAAGAATTGCTAACGTTCAAAGATGGAAGTGGGCGTGTCTGTGTAGGAAAACTATCGTTTTGAAATTATTTATAAATTTTTCGTTTTCATGTGTTATATTGCTTTAGAACAGTTCAAAGCAGATAGCTATGGAGCTATTTTTCTATATTATACCATCTTTCATGACAAAAATGCCACTAAACACAAATGCTGTTCTTTTTTTTTTAGATCTCCGTTCTTTGTCCAAAATGCTAGCTCTTGAGCATGAAAAATGATAAAAATAAAAAATGCAAGCTCATAGCTATCTTCCCCTTAAAATTTCACCCCAGAAAAACTTATAAAAATGAATCCAAGTTATGTAATAACAAAACGATAGTTTTCCTAAAGGGAAATTTATGCCACGAAGTGGATTAGAGAAAAATGCGTTCTAAGTGCTCCAACCCGTACCTTTTCTTTAGCATCGGTGGACCGAAATTAGGTTATAAAAAATTAACTATGCAGTGTAAACTAGTGAAAATTTCTGGGAATACTCTCTAGATGTTGGTGGATTTGAATATGACATTTTTTAAAATCAACTTTTTTTTTGCAGAAAGTGTTTTCTCTGGGTAGTGTCCCCACTTAAAAGTTAAATGGGTGCTGTACTGAAATTTGGCTTCACAAAACAAGGCATCAGAAGCACACAGTGGGATGCTACAAACCCCAAAACATCACTCACGCAGAAGTATCTCAACTGGATGGCCATATTTTCGAAAAAGAAGGGAAGAGGAGAATAAAGATATCGCAAGCTTTGTTCAATCATGCTCATATTTTTTTAAAAAGTACTGCCACCCGTACAAGATACCGTCCTTTGAGTTATGTTTTAAGGTTTGCAGCACCCCACCTAGTGCTCCTGCCTGGTTTCGTGCTATCCAAATCTCGGTTCAACATCCCTTTGGTACTAGAACGGTTGTTTGTCGGCCTCACTGATTTTACTCTCTTGCGACATTGTTCAGGGATTTCGTCCCGACTGTGCTTGGAGTAGTGCTGCTGAGGCCGAAAAACAACCGTTCTAGTACAGCAACTGTGTTTGCTGCCTTTTTCGAGCACTTTATATCAAAAAGCCAGTAAGCCGCCATGGTGACAGCGATGCCATCCTCTGCATTCTTCACGGACAGGAATAGCTGCCTATCGACGGCGAGGTACAAAAAGTCAGCCCCTCGGTGTCATTGCGAGAGTACACGACGCACGACATTGCCGGGATGTCTTGCTCCTGTGTTAGCAAACAAAATCAATGCAATGTAATGCAGGAACCATGTGTAATAGCCTTCTCTAAATCATCACAGTTAACATATCACTATCTACGAGAGAGCTGGTCCAGTGTTATTTGCTATAGTTACTTATCTATGTGTAATATGTGATGCCCGCACCCCCTGCTGGCCTGATTATACTTGGGCAGAACGCAACTTAGACAAGTGGCAGTAAATCATGCTTTCCCAGCACTGAAAAATATGCAAGATCATCAGCACAACAGGGACACCTGCATTATCTCTGCGATTAGTTAAATTTCGGCAATGCTAGCCAGAAGTCTGGTTCCACATAGAGACGTAAACGTTGCTTTGACTTGCTCAATGCAAAAAAGTCAAAATCAGTCAACAGCAGCCCATATTCTCCTTGTGTGATGACTTCACCTCCCATGTACATCTGGGCCAAAATATTTTGCTTTAGATGGTTAGAAATCTTCGAGGAAACTACTTTTGGCCATGATATTCCAAGCCATCAGTGGGCCAGGAAAGACAGCCACTGGATCGTTTGTACCTTTCTAGAAAAGTGCGCCATGCAGTGAATAGAAAGCTTGCTTGTCGAAGTTGTAGCCAAACATGTGAAGCAGTGCCATCACCACCGTATTGGCTCCCCTGAGACCCAAGTGACTCCTAAACCTCACCTCCAACTGCATAACTTTGCTAAACTCTGATCTAGATAAAGGCTAAACTAGGTACAAGCATGGAACATGGCTCTATCTGCTGTGCAAGAAAGGTGCTAGTTTGTAATGTACCGCATGGTTGGCTGCCATTAAAAAAAAGAAAATGAAAAACTTTAATAAGATGGATACATTCACAATTCCATATGTGCACCAATGTTACCTAAACATTTGCTTAGAAAGATTGTGCGCAAGGGAATTCATAAAAGTGCTAGGTTACATTCTGCAACGTATGCTAGGAAAGATAGTTGAGAGCTTACCTCCTCTCCAGCAAAAGCAGATGTGACAGTGCCATGGTTTCCTTGACATTGTAAACCACGATCATCGTAGCCGCTACTGCCAAGATGTCTGAAAAATTGTAGCACCGTTCCAGTATAAGATTAGTAGAAATTCTCTGCAGTTTTAATGCCCTTGGCGCCGTGGAGGGATCGCCCTCCACGGCGCTTGCCCACGTGATTTCGCAAGGTCCATCAAAGTTGGAGCTTCGGGTACTAAAAGGAGTGTGGAGCTGGATATAGTGCTGTTCAAACATACTTCTTGTAAGCGTCTAAAGCGCACTGGCAGACTCTTGGCTCCAGCCGGTATCAGGGGCAGCAGAAGACGACCAAGGCCACACTAATGTTCCGAGCATGCCTACTTACAGCGCCCGGCGAGTCGAAGGCACAGATTGGCGAGCATTTGTTGCAGTTAGTCCCATAACCACCTGTTGCACAAAATTAAGGAGCTGGGTTCTAAGCAATGTTTCCTGCAATCACACAGGTGTAATGGCAGCCACTGCACAGCTGTGACAACTGCTCAAGGGTGCTTTTACTGCTGAGAGCTACTGCCACCGGCCGTGCACTAGTGCGCACCCTGTTCTACCGCTTCATGGCGGGTGTGTTGATGATGTGATGTTTTCGTTGCTTAATGATTCCATACTTTATAATTATACCGTCAGACGTTCCTTGCTTATCTGCAATATTAAATAAAAAGTACCTTAATAAATAACTCGTGCAGCTCCCTGATTATAATATTCATTTTGCTTTAAAAAAGACATAGCGGGTCTGACCCATCGTAGTTGCTTCATGAGGCATCGCCAGTGCGTCTCAAGTCACGTGCATTTGGCATTATGTGACGCGACTGCAACACAAGCTGTTTCTGCCTTGTTGAATTAAAACATAATGCACTAGTAACTTAATTCTCTCCTTATTGCCTAGGTTGCTCAAACCACCAATACAGGAATTCTAAGGATTCCTTTTATGTGAAGAAGCTGAAATGAAAGGTTATAAAATGTAACAAAAAAAAAATGCTCCTTTATCGTCTTTTGCCCAGTACAAACTGACATGTCTAGCTAATTGCTTCAGAAGCTCAACGACGTCATAACGCACAAAATGAAGGCAACTGCATGGCAACTCCATGTGTAGTGGATTATTCTGTACGTCTTGTTTTTCTGTATTATTGTTCTGTCGTGTTGGCATTCAATTTTGTTATCCTCTGCCTGCATTCCTCCAGGGCAATTTCTTGGCCACTAATACATATTATAGATTTTTGGAACCAATTAATTTGAAGGATATGAACCTCAGCTTTTCCAGTGGCACAGAGGCATTGCCAGAGCCTGTCCCACTCAAAAGATAATGAAAGCCCATCCCCCTCTCCGCTCTCTCCTCTCTCTCCTTCCCCCTAAATCTTCCATTTTGCTGGGGCCTCCTCTCCCCCATCCGCCTCTTGCAGCATTTTGTCATGGGCACCGCCAAATCAAAATTTTGGCTACGTGCCTGGCTTGCACCCATCTTTTTGTTTGTTCATTACTATAGGATTCAACTGTAAGCACAGGGTTAATGCAGAGTAAGAAATAGCAGCATACTCTTGTTGGCTAGTGCTGATGATTGGACCAGTTGGTAGACAATTATTAAAAAGAAATTGTGAAGAATAGGGGAACAGCGCACACGGACACGACACAGCACTGGGTTCCTCTCCTCCTCTTTCTCTGTGCGACTCCTATTCTTTGTTTTCAATAATTCATTTTTAATGATATTCTGTTTAATATCATCTGTATGGGAGTTCACTGTAACAACCCACCTGCCATTGCATTCACTTTGGGGGCAGCTCCCCCTTCCTTATGGTGCCAGCGTTAAAGAAGTGCAGGGTGGGTGTCACTCTCACTCTTGTGGTGCAGTTCCCCAGGTTCCCATAGGTTGCAAGCTGCCAGCCAAACTGCGTCAGGCCTGCCAGCCCTGCGGGGGATGCCAATTCCACTCTTTTAGACGTAGACACGCACATTTTGCGTTTACCTAAAAAAAAAGCTTTAACAGAGAGGAAACGCAATAATTGGCCCTTTTTGAATGCATCTTTTTCTTTTGCTGGGAACATACATAAAAGTCACAAGCTATTGTACATTCAGTGGTGCGGCTTAATTCATGATGAGCATTTTTTTATATAACTTCGAGCACTTAGAAAAAATATACAATATAATGGGTCGGACATAAATTGTTCCGGTGAACTACCCCATAAATTTACACATTACCTGGTATCATGAAAGCAACACAGCAGGGAAGGCTGTACTGCGTGAATTAGAAATTTATAACCAATTAAAATTTGGCATTTATCTCATTTATTACTATTGGCTACTATTTTTTGAGAGAAAGAATAACTGGGCGAGTCGGTACGTCGGTATACTCTTTTAACACCATCGAATATTCAGGATCTTTTCGCGTTTTTTTTATACTTTTGCTTTTTCTAGCTGCTCTGCTTTTTGTAGCGGCTTTCGCTGCCACTTAAAAACGCGACATCCAAGCTCACTTTATTTACATCACACAGTCGTAAACTTCGAAAGCGTGCCGCTTCGGCATACGCGAAGAGACCGCGCTTCTCTGCGGCACAGGCATAAGCATAGGCAAGAAATCATGCTGCTCGCTCTTGTAACGTTTTTTCTCGCTTCCGCTTTACGAAACGAATCGGTGGCGAGCGGCTGTTGAGACCACACGGCAGAACTAGCATGACCTGTGATTACTTGAACTGCCGTCAGACTCCACTTGAACGCTCCGCAAAAGCGTCGTCGGACGAACGTCGTAGAACGGCGCCCAGAGCAGCCTCTCGGCTCCGCCGCACATGAATCTTTCGTCGCACACGAATCTTTCTCGCTCTGCGGAGCGAGCCACAGGTTCTGAAGAACGTACGATCTTTTCAAATAACGAAATAACACTGGCCAGAAGCATTGTTAGAATCAAGAATAGCTTAGCAAGCGCATGGTACACGTACACGACAGTTTGAAACAGCGACGTACTTCGCAGAAACAAAATAGCTCACCGGCGCTTGCAACAGTGTTGATGGACTGTCCGCAACTTGCGTTGGTAAGAGGCAGCGTCTCCCAGCTCTCAGTCATCGTTTGCTATTCTTGAACACGGTATTCGTAAGAAACATATCTAAAATATCTGCTAAAGCGGCTAAAACGTAAAAAGGAAGCGATTCTCGAAGCCTTCGTCCTGCGTAACGGCCAGTGCCAACGGCAGCTGATTGCAATAGCGATGGTCCTTGCGCAGTCTTCAAAAGACTCTTCCTTTTTGTTTTCGAAAACACAACTAAGCAAATTAGTATTATATTACTATTAATAGTATCACTATAATGTTGTAGAAAGTTGACAAAAATTTAGTCTCTCTTAGATTTTATCTAAACTTTAGGTTTTCTTTTTCAATACGAAACCGAAACTATAGCTCAAGCACGTTTCGTTCTAATTATAATGCAATTAAATGCAAAGGGGCAAGCGAGCTGGACAATAATGATGAAAATAATCCCTGGAGAAGGGGAACAAGAGAGACAAGGAACAAGAGGGACAAGGAGATTTATGTTTGTCCCTTGTCCCTCTTGTTCCCCTTCTCCAGGGATTATTTTCATCACGTTTCGTTCGTCGTATTCGTTTTCGTGCGTGCCTGCGTGCATGCGCCCTGTTCGTATGCGCGTGTGGATACGTCCGCGTGGTTGTTTATGCGTGCATCTGCGTCTGCGTGCGTTTTCAGGTGTGCGTGCTTGCGTGCGCGCGTGTATGTGTGTGTCTGCGCGCGCGCAAGCATATCTGTTTATGCGTTCTATTGAACTACGCCAGCGAAAAAACCAATTGGATGCCCCTGGACACTGTAAAAAACACTAAATGATTTTATTATTATTGTAATTATTGAAATATGCCAACGTGAAATCCAGTGTTTCTTCCTTAACCCTGCAGTAAACACTAGTTGATTGATTGATTGAGCTTTATTTTTTCTGGTCGTAATTTGAGACAGATGCCAATCGGCCACTTCCGCGAATGGGGCGAACATCCGTGGCCCTTCTAAATATCGCGCTTCGAACGTACCTCGAGGAGTCCGACGCCTTGATTGTCGCCATTTCAGCAGTTCTATAAACCACTTCTATAATCCTAAATAATACTAATGGCGCGCCTAAATTATACTTAATTATGCTTAGAGCGTACTTCGAGTAGGCTAGTAGTTATATGATCTAAGCATACTTGGCAAGTATACTTGGATCATGGAACGGCTCCCGCATGCCACATACTACTACTCTACTTTTTTGTAATATTCTATTACACTCCCTGCCATACAGTACACTACAAGTGTATGTCGAGTATACTTTTATTCCGCACTTTTTCACTAGGGGGATGACGGTGAGACAGAAAACGACTACGTCACATACGTATATCAGCACAACATCAGACGCTCCAGTTTTTGAATTGTGATGGAAAGGCCGATGGCTATTTCAAAACTTGTTGCATTTTCACGCATTGTTTCAAGTGAGTTAGACTTTAAGAATGGCTTCATTTGAAGCTGCAATTGCAATATCGGTCATTAAACTAATAAAAAAATATCAAATTTTGGTTAATTTGTCATAAATAAAAATAAAATAAATAAAAAATTAACTCTGGCGTTTATCGATTCATCTGATGTACGCTGAGCCCACTCATAGACACTGAAGAAGAGATACAGATATCTATCGCTTCCCTTTTTTCGAAATTATTCTGTTAAAAATAAAGATCTTCACCCTTGTCCGAATAATTGAGCACCCTTCCAACACCCTTTCAGCACTCAGCACCCCTCACAATGTATCGGAAGGGTGCTCGCGCCCAAGCACCCTCGCGCTCGTCATGACGGGTGCTAACCCTACGAAAAAAAGGGTGCTGGACGGCTAAGTGAAGGGTGCAAACCCCTTACAGCACCCCTAAAGGGTACTGTAGCACCCTTAAAGGGTGTAAAAAAGTTAAGTGTGTATACCAGACTATAGTGCACAAACTATACATGTCTAAATGTTGATATTTTACACCGTACGGTCTATCTACAGGTGTGGAAGCTACAACTTTTGTTTCAAGATTGTTCATTATTACGAAACTGGTTAGGCCAGATTGCCATGTTTTGGGTATTTTATGCTGAGATAAAGTACCCGAGACAGTCTCTTACCGTCAGTCTGTTTCCCAGGCTTTCGATACCTCGCATGTGACATGGTGTTTGCTTGGAAGCTCGCACGCAACCAACTTGGGTCAAGCTTAATCTTGAGGAGCTCTGCGGTTGGCTGACGAGCGGATCACGGAAAGCCCTCCGACATTCATCCGCAGATAACCCTTTTGTGGAGTTCTCCAGCCTGAAGTTTTTCCTGAGGACTATACACCGAGTGCAGAATATCTAAGAAAATACTTTTTCTTTTTAGCCGAAGTTTACCCTTGCACATTATACACCGGATTGTGGACTATAGTCTGGAAAATATGGTAGCTTGTTTTAATGTTTTAAGCCCTAAACTGAAAGAAGTATAGCTTGATTTTTATGCAACTTTATGGTCTTAAATGAAAGTCGCGTGTGCTATGAAGCAAAAAGTATACACTCGAACCGGAAGGCATCTAGATTGTTCTTTTGTTCTAGTCATTTTTTCAAGAAACATTCTCATGTACTGTGGTAATCTGTATTGATTTTTTTTTTGTGCTTGCATCTTAAGCCTACGGTGTGATATTTAAAAAAATATATATATCTGGTTATTTGTATGGAGGACATACCTGGTTATTTTGTTGTGCTCACATAATAGTTCAATAAATGATTAATAATTTAGTTTGGCTTTTATTGACTCAAACCTCCAATGTTTTCTCGATTTTTACTAGCATCTAGGCCTATATAGGCTGTGATATTTGGTAGAATGCCACAAGTATTGTATTTTCATATGTGTGGAGGACATACCTCATTATTTTTTTTTGTTGTCACATAATAGCTCAATAAATAGTTATTTAGTTTTCCTTTCAGTTTTTTTTTCTCATTTTATAGCAACTTTTATTTACTTGCAGCTTAATCATATGCTGTTTGTATGCAGCTGATGCCACTCGCCATGCCCTGGGCGAAAGTGTAAAGGCACTACGGCATACCAAGTATGACGACTCGTAACCACTTCATATGCAAGGCAAATGACCGACGAGCCAGAGCAGGATGCAAGGACCAAGTATCGGGATTGAATAAGCTAAGCTCCTCGTTGTTTATGTTTGTACCATACACTTTCTCACATTGCATAGTTTGCATGAGCAAGTGCTCATTATGCATGTGATGCATATCACCCTTCAGTGTTGGTAGTTTGACAATTGGACACTTTTAATGACACATTGAGATTGGTGGCAGACTTTTTTAAAATGATGTTTGAGAATGTCTCGCACTGATCTATTCTAGTATACGAGTATTAAGACCATCGAGCAATTAATAGATTCCGAAGCTTTAGGCATGAAACAAATTCTGTGATATTTTTTTTTATTTTCCTTCCAAATTTTGTGGGAAGTAAAACTTAAATCACGCAAGATTTTTCTGTAACTTCTGTTTGCACACAAGTTAAGCTTCACATTGAAATATTACCTTTTCTGCCATGCACATCTTGCCTTCATTATCGCACGATGCATCTATGCACAGCTGCTTCAACTAGCATGTTTGCCGATGCATTGCACACATATCAAATAATGAATTCAGTTTCTGTAACGAGGTCCTATGCTGGTACTTTACTTTTGCATCTCCTTATTTCTTCACTTAATTGGTCTGCATACTTCGTGGTTTTCTGGTTGCCATACCTGGTATACTAACCCGCTTTGACAAGTGCTGAGATACCGGTGTGATTCATTCTCATCGGAACAGATTCTTGTAAAATAAAACTTCTCTTTTATGCAAATCATCTTTTTACAGTTGAGTTATAGTTGTCCTGGCAGACACTTTATGCAGGCAAGATGGCAGCTAAATGTGGCCTTATTGTTTAAAAGCCATGAATTATCTTTTTAGTTACTGGTTTGATGGCACCCGCACATATTGTGAAAATGGAGGCAGTCACCTTGTTAGACCAGCTTATTTTTCGTGAAATTAACACTAACCTAAGAAATGACGATTGAGAAAGATTTTTGCACGCAAAACGGGTTGTGGGATACAATACTTTCTGGACCGCTACAATACCGCTGCCTTTGGTGAAATGATATTTTCTCCTTTTTTGGGGTCTGTGTGCTCATTTCAAGATTTATTAAAAATTGACTGGTTTAAGGAGGTGATTGTCTTCAATTCGCAACAACGGTCGACCCAGCAATTGAAAAAGTTAGTCAACTAATTTTAGATAATAGTCCACTTTTGGTGCCAGCCTGCCTGTATAAAGTTCGGCTTGGCTAAGTGCTCACTGTACCGAGATCATCTGTGTAAATAAGATAAGTTTTGTTTTACAAGAGCCTATTTCGATTAGAATGAATCATCCTCGAGCACGCATTAAAATCGGCATCAGCACCCTTGGATTGGGGTGCATTCTACCGTGCACCCTATACTACTCCACACCCCTATAGGGTGCTTTGGCACAGGGGTGCTCGTTTGCACCCTCAAAGGGTGCTCGCCCTGGGACGAGTGCTTTACACCCCTAAGGGGTGTAAAAAAGTTCAGTGTGTAGGCAGCTACATCAACAGTGCCATCGCCTCTGTGTGGCTTGATAGGTACTTTACTAAAACACTCAGTTAGGAAACTCACCCTTCAAGCCAAAGCTGCTGGCGTGCACCGAGACCGAGCTAAATACGATAACAGCGCCACCATTTAGCGATGAGTTGAAACGTGAAAGTTGCTTTGTATGGCTACAGCTAGAGCCACTGAATGTTCCCAGAGTACCGAAACTCCGAGGCTCAAAGTGGCAAGATGGCGGCTCAATCTTTTTTCTTTACTATGGTCACCATGAGTTTTTAGAAAGCATGTTTTTTGCTTAAAACAAACGGAAAAAGCTCTTTTTGTCGAAAATGTTATTGGAGATTGGTAAAAAATGACTGGCGCGTCGTGTTTTTTTTTATCTTTAGTTTACATATGGTTCTCCGGCACAATTAATATATTTCTTTTATACAACCATATCTCACCGGTGGTTTCAGGTAGCGCGTCCCGACCTGGGCGCGTCCTAACTTCGGTACACTCTCAGAACAAAAAAGTACGTAGAATTTAAATTTTGGGGTGCATTATATGGGACAAAAGGGTGTAGGACGACATCATTTTGTTTAAGAGTGTAGTAGTTCGCGGCGCGTTCGCTTGGGATACGGGGTTTTGGAATCCGTGAAACCCTTTCCTTCCTATACGTTTCGGCGCCAAAATGGCCGATTGAAGCCAAAACAGAGGAGTTACAGTGGACGCTATGGAATGCGGTACTTCCGAACCAATACAAGCAACCGTGCAGTTCCCCGAGTGGCCGCTGCGGGAGAAATGCCGGCGTTGCGATCGCTATTAGTTCGGTTCGCGAGTACGAATCTGTGCCACTTTTACAGAGTAGGCTCTATGGCAGTTTCCTAACTGAGTGGTTCCAGTAACGTTGCTTCATAGTATTGTGCGTGGAGCGCGTCTCCGACTGGTGCGTGTTAGCGCCCTATCCCGCATCATGGTGGTCATCAAAAGTGGTCCCGAAGTGCCAACAAGCGATGTCACAGAAACCGGCCTATAACACTATTGGTTGTCGCCATCCTGGCGGCTGGGGGTTGAAGTCCCAGTAGAAGGTACCAGCGATCGCCAGTGTCGCTGTCATCGCGGAGTTCCCACTTTTGGCTGCTAAAGGCTTCCGTGGAGCGTCAAGCTGCAGAGAGACCTTTAGCGCATTCACCATCTCTGCTGTGACGCGGCCAGTATCACAACCGGCGACGGCATGACGTTTCTATGACGTCATCAGGCGGAAATCGAGGGACCGTATTTGTTTTGTTTTTTGACGCGATAAAAAAACTAGTCGGAGACGCATTCGAGGTGCCAACTATACTTGAGAGACAGGCGTTGGTGTAAATAAAGCACTGTAAAAAGAAAGGAAGACGATACAAGTAAAAAAAAAACTAAAATTATGAAGACGGGTTTGGAGAGAGAGTTGGGGATGTGATTCCTTTGTGTAGGCAAGGTTGTAGATAATTGAGATGCAGTGGATAACATGAAAGATGAATTAAACAGAAACTGAAGTTGCTTTGTATTTGTGTAAAAACACTTAAAGGGGGCATAAAACAACTTTTGGGCGGGAATGAACTACGTTAAATTTAGTCTTTACTAATTGCATATCGTTTAGTGGGCCAAAAGAAAGGGTAAAAAGTCAAAAGCCAGTTTTTTGGCACGAATATTTAAAAATATAGTGGAATATTTCGTGCCTTCTTTCCTTCGAAAGCTCTCCGCCTTTTCACTATGATACATCCGAGGTACTCAAAGCGCGTCAGCGGTGCCAAAATGACGTCAGCCGGGCCCAGCTCACGCATTGGACACGAGAATCGCGTTACTCAGAGGTACGCGCTCGTCAACAATCAATTCGTCGACGAATATTTGGATTCGCGTTCGTGATCAATGAGTGCCCTGACGGAACTTATCGTCACTTGCAAATGTCAAGTTCTATGGTGTGCTTAAAAAGCACGGTGAAAGCTTGGAGCCATCGCACCGGTGCCGAAAAATTTCACGGCGACGTGATTTCACAATTCGCTATTGAGTTGAGGATTAAAGCTAAGGAGCAAGAAGTAGGAAAACCGGTTCATGACCCGTTTCAATTGTTTTTATTTGGCCTCCGGGATCACGAATATCGAGATTATTTTTCAATTTGGTGCATGGAGGCTGTAGAAGATCATTTTCGATGTACCCCTGAAGCCCCTCCCCGGAGCGTAACGTCATATAAGGCGTTTTCGGTATCTCCAGTCTCGCACATCTTCAGCGCCTACCAAACCTATGCATAGGCACTCTTGCTATCTTCAGAAAGGTAAAAAAATGACGTCATGACTAATGTTCGTGCGCGAAAATATACCTGGAAATTGAACCCGTAAGTAACTACGCCACAACATGGCGTCTGGGTTCAAACAAACCGTTGCTAGGGATGTTGCTATAGACTAATGCATGGAGACTCCACATGAGGCTAGATGTTTGCTTACAAGTAAGTAAATACTTTTTTGTGAGCAACCTAACCTCTTGATATCTAATTTTGAAGATGTTCTTGTCGTCTCAGTGTTGTATTGAAACGATGAAAGCCATTTCTGAAGTATTACACTCCGCTTTGCTTTGATAAATACAAGACAAATATTATGGCCTATGTTGCAGCGGGCGTCTTTATTGAATTACGTTGGTAAACTAGCGACGAAAACAAGTGAGTCGCCATGGCCGTAGTGGCCTCCGATATGTGCGGGTTTTTTTTCTCTTTTTTTCTTGTACTAAATACTAAATTAAAATGCTAGTCCGAACAGGACAACATATGAATAGCACTGTGGAAGAACATTACCAAAGGTAGATATATAATCATAAACAAAATAACCGGATTGCACATGGACACAGGCATACTTCTCAACGCTGATTTACCATAGCAATGTAAGACTACTGCAAGTTTGAGCTGGATGTTACTCTCACTACTACTTCCATGGAACTACTTTATCAATATTACAGTAATAATATAGAAATATAGCATCACATTTTAATACATTATGACTAGGGCTCCGTGTTTTTGGAGTTAATTTTTCGTGAAATTCGGAGGGTGTTTTTCGGAGTTTATTTTTAAGCGAAGATTCGGTGTTTATTGAGGTTTATTTTTCGTAAATCCCCAATTCTCCGAACTTCGGAGATTACTTTCGCAGTGTTTTCTATTAAAAACAATAAATAATAACCGGATGCAAACGTATGCCAGATAAAAAATAAAACGCGCTCGTATCAATTAAGATTTCTTCAGTTGAATTTGGCGTTAGTGTCATTGGAATACTAGTTTGTCCCACGACAAAAGTCGCACACAGGTGTGGCCTCTATAAACTTCGATACCTTAAAATCTTTAAACTGCCGGAGGTAGCCGCAAGGAAGCTCGTAGTCATCCCACCAATCTATCCCGCGGCCGCGCGAGGTGGAGTGGTTAAGGATGTAATAGAGAAGTTTCAACTGCCCCTCTTCCCTAGTTTATACAATCTCTGTGGTCCATAGCTTTCACTGTTACCCCCAGAGACATACCCTCTCCTCTCTATAAATCCCAAATCCCATGGCCCAAACTGGAAACAAAAAAAGTGGCTTTTGTCGTGACACGAATTGTACGATGACCTGTTTCCTTTTATTTATTCACTTTCCCACAGCGAAAGGGTGGCATTACAGCGGGGGGATTTTCATCAATGTGATACATTTATGCAATACAAAGGAGCATAACAGAATGCGCACTTGCATACCCAGTATATGGGAAACAAAAAAAGAAAACACTTCTCACAATGCAGCAAAGAAAGCGTGATTGTCCAAAATGTCAACAACGTCCGAAGACAATTGATTCCATTCGCTTTAGGGAAAGCGAAGATTTAAACTGGCTTGTGTTACATTTATATTCGCATACCTTTTGTTCGTGATCGACATGATGAGAGATATAGTCCGGGGGGAAAATGCAGTTCTCGCGCTGTACACCAATTCTGCAGTAGTAAATGTTATGAAATAATTTTAGCCGTAGTTTTTTCCTCCTTTTTTCAAGAGATTCCAAGCCTAAGAATTCCTTCAGACTTGTCATGCTGATTCGCCTGTTATAATTCCCGGAAATATATCTAGCCGCTAAGTTTTAAACTCTTTCAAGTTTATTTGTATCAACAGCAGTTGGTAGGTCCCAGACTGTACACGCGTGCTCGAGAACAGACCTGATATAACCCTGAACCAATCTTGACGAGACAAGCCGTAAGACCCCCTTTTGACAAGGGTCCGAGGCTTGAAAGATAATTATGGTGTTATTTTCCCAGGACCATTCTTCCTGCGCTGCTCAAATTGCAAAAAAAAAAAAAGATTTTTTTTTTTTTTTTTTTGTGGGACACATAACAATTTCGAGTTCATCGGATAAATCCGAATCGCCAAAAATTTTACCGGCGGGTGTTTTTCGGAGTTTTTCGGATTTATCCGAAAACACGGAGCCCTAATTTATGACCGAAGAGAATATGGCTTTTACGTGCTCTCGGTTGGTTTGGCCTTTTCTGCATCAAGGCTTCTGTCCGCCAGTGCTACATCTACTCATCTCATGTTTGTTATCCAGTTCTTTCGCGCGTTGGGGTCTTGCGGAAATCCGAAGAAACTGGAAGAATCTTTCTCCACGCGATGGTTATCACCACGTACGAAGCATTCCCCGTTGAGTCGCGGAACGAAACCGAGTCACCGGCACATATTTGCTTTGTATGAAGCGTGGAATCCCCACAGCGCGAGTCTGCAAACAAAATTTGGGATGTCAACCGATCGCCTGAAGTGCTTTTCTCACGGGTGCAATCCGATCTTTTAGCAAACGATCATCTCGATCGACGCGCGCACTTTCTATAAAGCATATTTTGCATCGTACCCCAATATAAAATCTTAAAAGTGTCTGAAACTCATTATATTTCAAACAATTGCACTATCAGAACATCGTCTTTATTTACACGATTCAAACGACGGCGCAGGGTTCGCCGGCCGGCGTGTGGCAGACGGCATACATCTTGCATTCGTCGTCTGCTGCAGGCGTCTTGAGGACCGGAAGTTGCAGTCGTAAATATTTCAGAAACAAGCGATTACCGGCACAATTCTGTCGAAACATACATGACATTCAAGCTATCTATACCTGTGATTTTTATAGGCTTAAATCCTACTCCTCACTTTTGAACGGTCGGGTTTTCGTAGCGAAACCTTGCCACAGGTATGTGTCGATAACAATGACCCTAGCAAAGGTTTGTTTGGACTCATGACGTCACACTTTCGGAGTCAATCCTGTAATTGAACGCGCTGCCCAGATGTCCGACACGCGCTTAGTGGCCGAAAATTATAGTATGACGTAACGACTGGTCGGAGGTTTTTCGTGTTTTCTCTCGTTTATATTCCGATCACCCTTAAGGCCTCTACGCACAGTTGCGTTTGAAAGCGTTTGAGTGTGTCTGACTGCCTTGAGTCGCGAAACGAAAGCGAGTCACCGGCCCATATCTGCTTTCTATGAAGCGTGGAATCTGATTCAATGAGTCATATTGGCATGCGACATACGAAGCAGGGATGTCCTGGGCCCGTTTTCTCGAGCGCGAACCGTGGTTTAAAGTTAACTATTGTCCCTAGAAGGGGGAATTCCAGGTCATGTGACTGGGAGAGCAGGGGCGCCGAGGGAGGAGCAGTACCTACAAGCAAAATGGCCGCGGCGTCACTTAATGAGGGCTAATAGTTCTGCTTGGTTCTGCTGAACATTCATTTCGATCTGGCTGTTATATTAATGACTCACCATCAACCTATTAGCACGTCAAGCAAAGCGATAGTTCAGAGGGACTACTAAACTAACCGACGGCAGCATTCCGCGAACGCATCACTCTTCAGTAGTCCGGGATCCAAGACATATGACGCTACATAAGCCTTGCAAGTGTTTTTATGGTGACTAAAAAAAATGTTTGCGAACGAGTGTTGGTACATATTTATACTCAGACGTTTCATTTGTTACACTATGCACGCCAACTCGTGAGCAGCGATTACTTTGCCTAGAAAGGGGGTTATCCTCAATAGAGTCTTCGTTCGGGGTGAACAGCAGAAACATTGTACTTTTTTTTTTTTTGTTCACAGTGCGCCGACAGTTTGCCGACAGCCTCGAGGTTTCTACATATCCCCGGTGGCCAGCAATTCAACGGTGACGAGAAGCTTAGCTTCTCGTCACCGGTGAATCGGTTGGGCAAACGGAAGAGAGGGCAAACAGTTGAGATCAGCAGGAATCGCAGACACGTGCGTCGCAAGGAACGAAAACGAGACTACGGCACCGGCGTTGCCAGACTGGAAGAAACACGGGAAAGTTATGCGTTGTTTATGGCGAAACATATTGAAGGAAATGCTTCTAACATTTTCGAATATTCGTCGACAAACTCTAGCATAGTAGCTAAAATTTGTTCGTACCATCGGAAGCAAATAAATTGGTCTTCAAGTCCAACATTATTATATTTTGACTTAAAATACCATACTAGATCGATGACAACCAGCGGAAAAAGAGGATAAACAAAATGACTGGCTTGTTTCACCGATAGATGGCGCATCTTATTGCCCAATCAAAAATAATTATTGTTGTTCTATATCCAGCCGTTTATTACACTACCTAGGTACTTTTCCCTTCCTAGGCACCGTGTGGTTTACCAAAATGGGTTTACCATCGCTTCGAGAAAACCGGCCCTGGTGTTTTTGCAGCAGCAACGCAGTCAAACGCACAGAAACACTATCAAACGCAACTGTGCGCAGAGGCAATTCAATGGGTACGGAAACGGAATGTTTGCACGTATTTCTTTTGTTTAGATGGTGTCTAGGTTGTGCCGGCGGTCCAGAAACACTATACTCCGTTTCATCTTATGCTGTGCCGCAGCGAAGGCTAGAAGCGCGAGCACATAGCGTTGGCAGCTGCCCTTGTTTCTCGAGAGCTTGTGCCGCCGAGATCTGCACCAGAGCGAGGAGCTCGCGCTTGTAGCCTTTCCTGCGATACATCCGTAAGGTGAAATACAGTATAGCCTAGGGTGCCTTAATGTGCGCTTTGCTTAGGGTGGTGGCATCTCGCCATTTTGGCTACACGTTTATTTTTCTTTTTTGTTCAGAAGCGCGTGAAAGAGCGTGTCCATGCACGCGTTTCTGGCGCTGACTGTGCTATGGCGACATTTTGTTTTCGTCGAAAGTAAACCCTGGAGAAGGGGAACAAGAGGGACAAAGGACAAACATAAATCTCTCTTTTTCGGTCGCTCACCAGTCACCTAGCTGTGTTTGGAGATTTATGTTTGTCCTTTGTCCCTCTTGTTCCCCTTCTCCAGGGTTTACTTTCGTCATTCTTGTCCAGCTCGCTTGCACCTTTGCATTTAATTGCAATATAATTATAACATTAAATTGCAAGCTTCACCCTTGTTGGTGTTCGACTGGTGGCAGCTGATAAAACCCGTTTGCTCTACTGACGTCTAACACCCTGGTTAGCTCAGTTGGTAGAGCGCTCCACTTGTAATGGAGAGGTCCCGGGTTCGATACCCGGACCAGGCGGATTTTTTCGGTCCTCACTAGTCACCTAGCTGTGTATGGAGATTTATGTTTGTCCTTTGTCCCTCTTGTTCCCCTTCTCCAGGGTTTCCTTTCGTCATTCTTGTCCAGCTCGCTTGCACCTTTGCATTTAATTGCAGTATAATTGTTTCCGTCGATTTCTTTGTGTTTTCCCCGTGAGCGCGTGCTGTCGGCATCGGGTACTACAAAGGGTGGCATCACTCTAAACAGAAGGACATTGAGGCACCCTAGTATAGCCTAGACTAGTTATTCTGGGCTGCGGGAAGAAAAGTCATGAAAACTATTTTTAAAACGAATGAAAAGATTTCAAATTGCGTCTGGTGGCGGTCTGTGAAGCTCCGTTGGAATGCCGCCACGTCATGCGTTCCTTAGAAGCAGCGCAAGTGCGCAAGTTCGCGGCAGTGTAGCTCGCTCGTGGAGTTACTTAGTCCTGAATGTGACTTGGCGCAGAACGCCAACGCGTTTACCATATTGTATACGTTAAATCTTCCATAGTGCTTCCGTAACGTGCATTCAACACCATCAAGATCGCCGTTTTTTGAAAACGTTAAGTAGGAGCTTGCCTTGAGTATGCGGGGACCCCTTTTAGGCCAACAATACCACTTCCCCCCCCATTCACTCCCCCCTTATGCGCTGTGAATAGCGTGCTGAAATATGGCACCCAATGAATACCTTATATATACTCTGTTTCATACTCAATGTGCAACGCTGTCAAAGCTACTGGCGGGAGCGCGTGGCTTCATCTATGAATTTTTTTTCTTGCGCGCGAACGCGTGCGACTCATCACCGAGATCAAGCCCGTGCTCGCGCCAGTAGCTTAAACAGCGTTGCACGCTAAGTATGAAGCAGAGTATAGACGCGTTGCAGCAGCTGTGCATGGATGCCGCCATAAGCGACCTTCAGTTTTTGGTACCTTTTATTACAATTACTCTACTTGACCATTACCACAGCAGGGCAGGTTATTGCCCTTTTAGGTTCTGCTGTGTCTTTCTCCACAGCACTGAACTTTGTGGAGGCACGTCAACGCCCACTTTAGTTGCTTGGCATCTGGAAAATACAACTGAAGGTCATCAATGGCGGCTGTAATTTGGCGCGTGTGTAAAGCGTCTATACAGTATACATAGCTCGCAGGTGTCTCCATTGCTGGGTATTGACGTTTTTTTCGACTTACTGGGTCCCTCGAGCTACTATTTCTGCGGTGTGCCACTAACGGTGAGCCGAACGCTCGTGACACATAAAATACCGGTATGGCCGCGAATGTGGTTACGGGCAAGCTGTGATAGGCCATGAGGGGGCTAAGCTCGGCACGGAGAGATCAAGGCGAGTTCTCCGCCGAACTCGCCGCCCGCCGCGATTGGTCGGCGCCGTGCATGACGACACGCGCCTTCGCTCCCTAGGTCATGACGTCAGAACGGAGGATTTCAGCGGTCGGAAAATGGCATATTCGAAACTCGCGGCGAGATGCTGTGACGTCATTGTGACGTGGCAGAAGCCGCCGCAAATAGAAAAAGCTTGCCGGCTCCGATCTGGGCGAGTTTAGGCGAGTTGGGCGCGAGATGAGGGAGAAGCGTCCAAAATGACAGCATTTTTGTTCCTGTTTCGTCGTCGGTGTAGATATTTAAACCACGCCAATGCGTTTGACATGGACAAAGTTGATTTTGAACAGCACTATTGCCTCTCGAAATACGTGGTAAGGTAGCTGTGCGATGAACTGCGTGGCGAACCGTGCTTGAGGCGATGGAACCGTGAATGGACCGTCGTCCCCGTTGCGAATCCTACGAACAAATTCTACAAAGTGAATCCTAGAAACAAATGTGTTTTTACAGCAATCTGCAACCAGGAACAAAATTTATCATTACCTACAGGCTTTTATAATTATTCTGATAGTTTGCTGCGCTGCGTAGATGCAAGAAAAACGCACTTGGTAAAATTTAAACTAAAACAAAGGATAGAATAAAAGCAATGCGCATGAATGGCACAGACTAAAAACTGTGTAATATCTTTCTCATATTTCTTCCTCCAGACCGTATTTTGACAAATAAATTGGTCGTTAGTTTTTTTATAAAGCAGGAGAACATGCCAGAACATGGAGACACTGTTGCCTGTAGATAAACAGTTCAGCCAGTGCAGTACCTAGATTGGAGTTTTTAACGTGCACCACGCAGTAGTGATGCACGACCGCACGCCGATGCGATGCTCATCAAGATCGAAATGGGCTGGGGTAAGGATTGAACCCAGGATCCTGGGTTCTGCAGGGAGCTTCTGCTCGACGTGCTCCGAGCTGGTGTGTGCTAGTCCAACCGGCCACCGATCCCCGATTAAAATAAAATTAACCCCTTCACTGCGGAACGTAGGGACCAATCGGAGCTACGCTGCGAACCCGCCGCGAGGAGTGGGAAAGTCGCTGGGGCCGAGTCAAAAGAAGCTCCTCCCCTCCCCCGTTACGTCGCATCGGAGAGATTCCCGCCAAAGGCGAGCTTAGCCCTCCAGTTCTCGGATATTACTGTTAGGCGAAATTGTCACGTCTTGACACCAGCAGGCGGCAACGCTCGCTACTACAGTACCCTTGGCCACGACCAACTCTATACTTACGACCACTCCATCTGGAAACACTCCAGCACGCACCTCCTGGGAGGCAGAGTTTCAGCGGCGCCTCGTGACAGGGCCTGGAACTCTGTATATTGTTTCGTCTTTTCCGCTCTGCACCAGGTTGTTTTGGCCTCTACGTTGTTGGCGGCGCGCGGTTGCAGCCAATACCATATGGTGTTGGCTGCGCAAACTAAAAACAAAAAACGAACTATTAGCCCCAAGAAGTTTGCGTGGCGCCCCCTTACGGCGAACCGGGGTGACGTCACGGCGAGGACAGGATGTCTGCCCGACTTGCTCCGATTCCCCTGTGGAGGCTGTGACGACGTTAGCTTTCGGCGCGCTCGTTTCTATTTAACATTTTTTGTGCGCGTTTTTCGTAGGAAGTGTAACTTTTAATATCTGGCTTTATTGAGGTATGGCTTGTAGCTGCAGGAGAAACTTGAACCAACATTTCAGGCATGGTTGACAGGGCAGGCCACGCATAACTCGCCGCTGGGGTATGAAAATGAAGGAATGTGGTCACAAATGTAGGAGCATCACAATACATTTACATCACACACATTCAATGCTAGTGATGGCCTGAATGAATTAGGAGGTTATATACTTTTTGGGTATGTGTTTTTAAATAAAAATGCCGAAACAGAAAAGCTGTATTCTGCTGGCGCAACATGTTAAATATAATCTGGGCCATGGATAGAAAATGACAAGTGAGACAGCCCAAGTATAGGTCTAAAGCAAAGAAAGAAGGAGAACAGGCATATACCAGTTATTTGTTTATATCTGTTTCTATTGCTCGCATTTGGTCATTGCTGGATTCGGATAGTATTTCAATGGACTCCACTGGTGGTGTCTGTAGACTTCTTTATAATATCACTCAAGTAGTGTGCAACAAACGTAGATGAAGGTGTCTAGCCCGTTATTAGTCGCTTAGGCTCTAAGATTGAGATTTTAGCTATATAACATTGTCCTGAAGCTAAAATACCAGAAGCTTTAATCGTGCAAACTGTCACCCTTCACAGGTTCCACATTTTCTGCTATTAGTGCAGCATCTACCACTAGACAGCCGTTCAAATGCTCGCTGTTCCTCCTTTTTTCCTCTGTTTCATGTCAGAGGCAATTTGGAGGCTGAGGAAGCTTTTGGGTACCTGCCGCAGTGTCTCTTTTAATTGGAAACGACAATTCATACTAAACAGTGTAGTTTCCGAATACACAAGGCCGGAATAAAGGGAGAAGGTTAAAGGAGCTGTGCAACGATATTCAGTTAGAACGTTTTTCACTATACACGAGCTTACTGGCACTAGTAGTATTCAAGGGTTCTCGCACGCAATTCCGCTGCCCAAGAAACTCCTTTGTTCCGGTGTAATTTCAAGGACAAAAGCGATCATTTTCATTGAATCTCTCCTTTGAAAAATTTCATGACGTAACGTGGGGATCGCAGTACACCCATATGACGATAATTGAATGGTGTTCATAGATTGGACCCGAGCATTGCGTGGGCACTCGATTTGGGCTCGTGATAATTATGAGCTCGAGAAGCATTCGGGTAGTCGCCCGTGTCCAATCGCTGCAACGACGACAAGAGCCGAGCCATAACAATATCTGGAACTCAGCGCGTGCCCTGTGCTTTGCCAACCCCAGCGCGTGGCTATGATCAACACTGGCGGCATATAACCGGCTCCAGATCACGTGGCCGCTTGTTCTGGCTGTGAGTTGAGGGGGTGAACGGTGCTCGTTTTTCTTTAATTTTTTTCTGGGACTTCTATTGCGTGGGGTGAAAAACGAACTCGTGTTGCATAGGTCATTAATGTCAGGGATCCGTTCTAAGCGGTATTTGCGCAAAGTACGAAAATTGTTGCATCGCCCCTTTAAGCAAAAGTGTAGACCTTCCAAAGTACGGTACATATTTTGGGCGGTTCAATACATCTGATACGGGCAACTGGGGGCAATTCGGCCGTTTTTCCTGCTACCATACAAACTATTTTCCAGTAATTGTGCAAGCTCTAAAAAATAAAACATGCCTGCATACGTGTATGCACTATATCATTAATTCACGAAGAAGCACAATTGTCGCGAAAGACCCCTGTTCCCCGTGCACTTCAAAGGCCTTAAGACCTATGGCCTTTGAAACATCTGCGAACCAACGCACTCAGAGTGGAACGCGCAGAGTCGGGGTCGCGAGCTAGTTTTACGACCGCCCAAAGGCCTTTGATATAAATGGCATTTGAAATGCCTGCAAAGCAGGGTGTAATATTCTCCTAAATCGTTAACATAGAAGGAACGGAATTCCAGAACCCTTGATGTTCGCGAGCCCTTCATTTTCGCGAATTGAAAAGTTCGTGAAATTTAAGTACACGCGAAATTTTTGGTCCTTAAAGGGTAACTGCAATGAAAAAAAAAGTTTTTTTTTTAACAGCCTAATTGGAACAAGCATGTCAAAAAACAATTTTTCCGCGAGAAAAAACATTTTTTACAGCAATGTTTATTGCGTGAGACTGATTTTAGTTTGCGGCTATTTCGCCCGTTTTAAATCGCGCGCCACGAAGTTGGGATTCCGTAACGTTGAATCCCAATCGGTAGCTATACTTCTCATTGGAAGCTTAGATCTTGGTTGATTGACAGCTTAGATCTTGGTTGTTAAACCTTTGTTATATGTTGCAATTTCCTTTTGAGCGGCATATTTTTACGTTTAAAGAATAACCCATGTGATGAGAGTTATTATTCTTTAGAAAAGGTTTACAAAACGGGCACTTCCGTTTGGATTCATACCATAACAAACAAAAGCTTCGCCATTTTGTCATGGCCACCGAAGTCTCCGCTACCGCCTGTCTCGCCTACCTCGACTAATCGTTTCGTCGAAGTGATCAGTGTTTCGTGCTGACCCAGGTGCTTGAGTGAGACCTCTTGAAGTGAAGTAGTGTGTGTTTAGCAGCTGTCGCAGGTGTTTGTGACAGGAAGCGATGCGGGGTTTTGGCTTTCATAGCGCGGTAACACTGTAGCGCTGTGCTTTTGTTTTCCTCTTTGCTTGCTTAGCGTGTTTTTTTTTTCTGTTTTCTTTTTGCGTTTGCGCGTGCAAATGCTGTCTTTTCGGAGATGTCGGATGAGTGATCCCGACAGCGAGCCTTCCAGCAGCCATGTCGCCCCGAAAAGAATGCTATTTGGCTGGAGGCAATCGAGCGTTCGCGTAGCGACAAACGTGCCCATTTACGTTCTTGTGATATCGCTCCGGAGGCCGTCAAGATACGCACCGAGTGCCCCGGGTGCATCAAACGTCCGCGACCAGACACAGCTGTTACGTAAAAAACCTGTCACAGCCAAGTAATTACGTAATAGCTGTCCGCAGAAGCCCTCGGACGTTCGAATTCTGCGTTAGCCGACAGAGTTTTTTTTCTCGGCTTTCGAACCATTTTAAGTAAATTGTTTGAATGAATGTGTACTGTTATCGTAAATCTTGGCTTGTGATCGCGGCTTTGTAGATTATCATATTCGTTTTGCTGGAGAGACGCAAACGACGGGCGTCACAAAATCGGTTGCATATTCCGCATACCTTGCAAAAGCACTTCCCCAGTCACCTTGCCAAAAGCGCGAAACACGGAGTCCGCACCGTCCCGACTTCCCAGTCTTTTACCTGCTTTAGAGCAGTTTGTACCTGCTAGTAGGTATGTCTACTGAAACTTGAAATTAGGGGCAGTGCCAGAGAGCAAGGAGACAAAGTTCGAAAAGCTTGCTCGCCCTCCCCGATTTCTGAACTTTCAAGTGATTGTACCGTGATAAATGCACAACGCCTCTTCCCAAAATAACCAAACAAAAACACTATCTTCACTACGTAAAAAAATGGTCTCAGTTCATGCATCTGTGGGCAGGTAGGAAATCTTGCCCAAATTTATTCACACCGCACGATGAGCGCAATACGTCGCTGTGCAAACGCAGTCCAACACGAAGCATAAAAAGGGCAGATTTAGGACCACAATTCGGAGTTTATTGTTCAATTAAAACGACGTAATTTTGTTAAAAACGCCCGCAGCTTTTTACTCACGGTATGCGTCGGGAAACTTCCACATTTTGAAACGTAACGGAGGAAGATTTAGTTTTAAAAACGCTCGCTGCGTTCTCCTGGACCAGATTGACTGGATCAACTGACGACGACGGGACTGAACCCGTTTAACCTCAACCCCCCAACAGCAAACTTGCGCTCCGTGTAAGTGTGAGTGTCTACTTCCAAGCACTCCACCACACACACCACGAACCACTGTGCCACGAACGTTTTAGTTTTTTTGTCGCATGGCTGAGTTGCACCAAACAGAACGAGATCACCGAAGTCAACGCAGCGCTGTCGTGAACGTTGGCTTATGGTTGCGCACTCGTGGACCCTGTGACTCCCTTCGCTTTTAAAGCACGCACGACGATTACGAATAATACTTTCCGTCTTCCGGGAACATCACAGGGGCACTTCTCCGGTAACGTCTTCACTATGTGCTCGCAAACCGCGCAGCTTCTCATGAACCGTCAAAACAAAACAATACCGGCGCCATGTTTAACGTGCGTTGTCGGCGTTGTTGCCAGATCTTACCGGAAGTCGAGACACCAAGTCGACAAAATAGAGCAAATCCAAGAGTGATGGGCGGGGCGTAGTTCTTCTCCGCGGGGGGCGAAAGAGCGGGAGTTTCAAATGTGGAGAGGTTCTGACTCCGACTAAAATACGTCCTGTGACGTAAATATTTATAAAAAAGATATTTATTTCGCGTAACATTTGTTTTATGACATGCTTGTCCGAATTAGGCTGTTTAAAAAAAAACTTTTTTTTCTTTCCAGTTACCCTTTAAGAGTTTCAATGGACGCGTCTGGAATTCGTGAAATTTAGTGGTCGCAATTATGTCCTCCGTGACCGATCCGCAAAAATAAAGGGTTTTGCAGTAAACTTACAGCACCGCTCCACCGACCCCTCGCACGATTGCTTGTGCTGTGTGAACCGACAGCGAAGTTCATCGGCGGAATCGCCTTCGCCCATAGCTTTCGGGATTTTTAACCTAATTATAAAGGTAAAAGTGACAAGCACGCTTATAGAAGGTACAGAAGCACGTCGGTATCGGCCTAACCCAGCGTCTTGTACACCGGGTAAACAAGGTCCCGCTCCTCGAAGTGCTTTGCGGCACACAACGGCCAAACCAGAAAACCGGGGCAGGGAAGCTTGCCGGATGCGAGATCGCGAAGCGGAGTCCTCCCCCTGACGTCACGGTGCACCTCGTCCAATCAGGGTGCGGCGACCGCAGCGACGCTTGTGTTCGCTCTCGGGGCTAATAGTTAATCAGTTGGACTCCTTCAGTATCCTTTACATAGAGAAAAAAAAACATTTTACAACGTGAGCGCGCTTGAAATCACAATTCGCGATCAGCTGGCACGCACCCAGGGTTGACAGGAGAACCCGACGAGGTAGGAGGACCGAGTTTTCGTGCCGCTTAGTGAGAACGCCTCTCACTAGGCGGCGCTGAAACGCGGCATTCAGCAGGGAGCAGGCTCTTCCATAGCGAGCGCTCAGATGGGGTGGTCGTAAGTATAGAGTTTTTTGTGCCCTTTGGCATGCAGAAACTATTGACGTCACGACCACAATACGCATTGCGCTTCTCGCTGGCCGATTTTGTGGCAAGGGATAGATAGCTCGCGCTCTCGTTATTTCGTTTCCGCATCCCTCTAAAGGAGTACCGAAACGATATGTTTGCTCTTATTTCTTTATTTGGATGTGGACTACGTTGTTGCGGCAGCCCCAAAACACTAGTCTCGACTATTGTTTCTGGTCTACCTGCAGAAATGTCAAGAAACCATATTTTAAAACGAATGAACAGATTTCAAGTTATGCCTGGCGACGGGCTGTGAAGCTTCGTTGGAATGCCGCGACGTCATCGGCCTCTAAGAAGCAGCTCCAGTTCAATGCAGTACAGCTATCTCGTGGAGTTACTTAGTCCTAAATGTGACTTGTAGAAGAACGCTAACGAGTCTACTACGTTGTATATTCTTAATTTCCACGGCGCTTCCTCAATGTGCATTCCCCACCAAAAAGATCGCCGTTCTTTGCAGACGTTAGGTAAAAACTTAATCTTAGAATCCTAGGCCCTCTGTCAGGAGAACCATGCCCCCCCCCCCCCCCCCCCCCTTCGCACCTTCGCGTAAGGGGGGGGGGGGGGCACTCCGGAGATGCACTGTGAACAACCCGTTAAAATATGGCACCCAGTGAATAACTTATATGCCTAGGTTGTAGGTGTCGCCATTGCTGTCTACTAAAGGTTATTTCCAGTTACTGGTGCCCTCGAGCTGCGGTGTAAAACTAACACGGTGAACCGAACGCTCGTGGCACATAAAATACTGGCATGGCCGCGAATGTCGTTTCGAGGAAGCTGTATAGTCCATGGGACGTATAGTCCTCATATATTGCTACTAGGCGAGATTGTCACGCGTTGACGCCACCAAGCAGCAATGCTCGGAATTACAGTACCCTTGACCGTGTAGGAGCCATTGACGTCATACGCACGATACGCATTGCGCATCTCGCTGGCCGACTTTTAGGTGAGGGGTAGACAGCTCATGCTCACGTCATTTCGTTCCCGTACCCCTTAAAGCTTGAAGCCCCATGATGTTTAAAAAGCAGCGCAAGGTACGTCAATGCACGAGGCACGTGCAACGTGCAGCCCTTGGGAAGATCATGGCGGTACAGCTAGAGTGTACTAGAAAGGACGAGTCGGGCCACCGGAGTGCTATTTTGGTACCTCCGCATGTGGAAAAAAACGGATAATCTAAGCCACTTCGCGCGTAGCGCCCTCTCGAGCGCTACAAGCGAAGTGGTTTGCACTAGCCGCTTTTTATGAAAAACGTGTTTTGTTCCAACGCTATGCTCGACCGTCACACTGGTCAAGGTCATAGAAAGGATAGAATGCCGGAGTATGTTTTTTAGGCAACCTAGAAGTCAGGCGTCACGTACATAAAGTCACCACGACCTGACTTGTCGTCACAACGCCATGCGACACCAGGACGACGTCTTGACGTCAACGTCGTCATCGACGTTGACCACGTGCGTTGCACGACATCAAGACTGCGTTCTGACGTCATGTTGCGTTGGCAACGGCGACGATGTCAACGTTCACGTTGATGACGACGACGACGACGACAACGTCACGGGACGTCAAGATGACGGTGTCCTTGTCAATGCAACGTCCTAAGGACGCTTTGTGTCAGTTCGTTGACGTCGTTATTGACATGCCGCGACTCAACGTCACAAAGACGTCTTTACAGCTTCACGACGTCGATGTCATCGTCGACGATGTTACACAACTTCAAGACTTCGTCGTGACTGCGCGTCGACGTTGATGCTGGCGAAGGCGACGACGTTACACGCCGTCAAGGATTCGTCGTGACGTTGACATTCACGATGACGTCAAGACGACGTTCAAGTGACGTCATAGCGATGTTTGACGTTGCGTGGGGCGTCGACGTCAACGTCGGCATCGACGACCACGTCCACGTCGTCCTCGATGTGGCGCGCGACGTCATGACCGCGTTACAACGGCGACTTGATGTAGCGTAACGGCGTCGTCCTAAATATGACGCGATGTCACGACGGCCTTGTGACGGCATTTTGGCGTCGCGTGACCTCGTCGACGATGACGTCGTGGCGTCATCATGTCGTGGTGCTCTGACGTTACCTCTGACGTCAAAATCATAAAAAATACAATATATTCCCTAATGGGCTATATTGCCCGTATGGCCTTGACCTGTGTCGTTGCTTGATCGCAGCGAAGGGGGCGCTGCGATCAAAGTGGCTTGTTTCCACCTGATCGCTTTCCACATTTTGAGGTAACACTGAAAGCATGAGCGGAGCATAGCTCGTCCCACTCGTACCTTCAAATACACTCTAGCACAGCGCAGCACTGAGCCAGATTTCAGACGCCTTGTTCTTACCAGAAATGGCGCGCGTCGCGTGTCTCGAGCATTTCCACAACAATGAATTGCGCCACTTTTTTTTTTTCAGGATAGAAGGGCTTTATTAAAGCTGAGACTGCAGCCAATACCACAAGCACGAGAGCTCGAGGTCGCTGCTTTGAAGCGTTCATCCGCAGAACGAGCACTGGCTCTAGAAATGCATGTTTCAAAGCGAGCAGCGCGGGTTATCTCGCGCTTCTAGCTTTGGCTGCAGTAAAAATAATTGGCATTGTGTGGATATTTATACAGCGTGTAGTTGGTCAGCCATTTCAAAGTTGCGAAGAGCCAGTCGCTGTAGATGAGCAATGTAGCCAGCGCAGTACAACCGCTAGCCTGGGGTCTTTAACGTGCATCACGCAGTAGTGATACACGACCGCACGTCGGTACGATGCTCATCCAGATCGAAACGGGCAGAGGCGGGGATTGAACTCAGGTTTCCTGGGTCCTGCAGCCGCAAGCTTTCGCTCCACCTGATACGAGATTGTGTACATTAGCCAACTTGGGCACCGATCCCCTTTGGCTGCAGTTAGTGCCACTAAATAAGCTCATTTAGTGACTCTAGCTGCAGTCTCAGCTTAAGGGCGAGCGGAGTATAGTTACATCTCCGGAAGAAACGAACGTGATATTCAGATTCACGGAATAATATAATCTAGAATTCACCACTACCCCGTTTCTTTTAGGAATCTCTTCAGCTTTCCTTTCATCAAATAAAACTTATTTGGTCAATCTTCAGGTTTTTAAGCGCGATCCAGAAAATCATTAGATCAATTATAAAATTATTTAGTCAATAATTGCTCGTATATTTTAATTATACTTTATGGATCTCGCAATAATCATGGCCGCTCAATCGACCTCTACCTGGTTCGCTCCCCCAAGAAGACACACGATGAGACAGACAAGAGCAAACGTTTTACTTTGCGGCAGGACTGCTCCACGACCCACGATGTCCTGGGGTCCGGTGGCCCGCGGTGATCACTGAATGGCAGGCCACTTTGCCGTCCTCGGTGTCCAGTGGGTCCAGCAGGGGTGCTATGTTGCGCTTTTTGGACTCCCAGGGGGGCTATGTTGCGCTTTTTGGACTCCCAGGAGACTTGGAAGAGGGAAGTGACGTCAACGACTAGGGCAAACGCAGATTGGATGTTGACAGAACAAAACGAAATCAACACCCAATCTGCGTTTGCTGTGTCGTTGACGTTACTTCCCTCTCCCTAGTCTCCTGGGAGTCCAAAAAGCGCAACATACCACCCCAGGAGACTAGGGAGAGGGAAGTGACGTCAACGACACAGCAAGCGCAGATTGGGTGTTGACTTTGTCTTCTTC
This sequence comes from Ixodes scapularis, assembly GCF_016920785.2. Taxonomy (NCBI): domain Eukaryota; kingdom Metazoa; phylum Arthropoda; class Arachnida; order Ixodida; family Ixodidae; genus Ixodes; species Ixodes scapularis. The sequence continues at coordinate 497,672 of NW_024610115.1, read as the reverse complement.
TGTCAACATCCAATCTGCGTTTGCTCTAGTCGTTGACGTCACTTCCCTCTTCCAAGTCTCCTGGGAGTCCAAAAAGCGCAACATAGCACCCCTGGACCGACGTACTTATGACCGCGCCGTCTCGTGCCCCGCTCCTCGCACCACGCCGTTCGTGCCACGCTTTGCACGCCCTTCTGCTTCATTCTCTTTTCCCACAACTCGTGAGGGAACGAGTTAAGTGAAATTTTGAAAATACGGAGAGTTTCGCCTGGACTAGGGCGATGTCCTTCTGTTTAGTGTGATGCCACCATTTTGTATACTTCAACTAACCTTAACACGGACTAACGCGAAGGCTGTGCAAGCGCGAGCGGCTAGCTTCGACTGCCTTGACTGGAGCACTAGCTGCACGAGCGCTCGTGCAGCCGCCGAGGCTTTATCCAAAGCAACTAGCTCGGGCTTTTGGCACGTGCGGCTAACAATAGTTCATGCTAAGGTGAGACGAAGTAATAGCACTCAATGCCGACAGCACGCGCTCACGGGGGAAATACAAAGAAATCGACGAAAACAAAATTTCCCCATCGCACAGTCAGCGCTTCGGACGCGTGCAGGGACACGCTCTTTCACGCGCTTCTGAACAAAAAAAAATAAAAATAAACGTGTGGAACAAAATGGCCAGATGTCTCCACCCTAAGCAAAGTGCACATGAAGGCACCCTAGCCTGGACCATTGCTCGTAGCATGTTTTACGCAAGCTAGGCGCCTGCACATCCATGCTCGTTTTCAGAGGGTGATATGGAAAATAAAGAAAGGAAGGAAAAAAGATAGATGCAAAAAAGGAAAACACAGGGAGGAAGTGAGAGTGAAAGAAAAGATGGAGAAAATAAAAATTAAGATAGGGTAAAATATACAGAAGGATAGAGAAAGTGATAGGGAAAGAACAGAAGCCAGAGAGAGAGAAAAGAAAAGAGTAAAGCAAAAAATAGAGTTCGAGAGAAAGCAAACTACAGACGAGAGTCTAAAATAGAGCATAAGTAAAAAAAAGGAAGAAAAAAAAAAAAAAAAGGGAATTAGAGAGACGCGGCACGAGTCACTAAATGAGCCGCGCTTTGTGTATCGGCACTCCGCTCCGCGAAATTGTTGTAGGCGCCGCCATTTTGGTGCTTGTGCAGAGGAGATGCAACTGCCGATCTTCATGATTCAAAAGTGCGACTTCCTCAGCATTATATTCGGTGTTAGGAAGGTCATGTAATATTGCTTGGCTTTGTCGCGAACTCTTTAAACAGTTATGGAGGGCGGAAAAGCGTTTCTTGTGATTTCAGATAAAGCTTCAGATAACTGGTCACCATGAATTTAAGACACAATATGGCCAAGTGTCGTTACTCCGAAGCGTAGCGTATTTAGTGGCACTGTACGCAGCCAGGGGCAGATGGAGAAGTAAATAGGTAGAAAAAAAAGAAGGACAAGAGATAACATTTGAACGGTATTAGCGTACACGTATGAAAAAGAGAGAAGAGACAAGAAAGCGCTCTTTCCTGTCTCTTCTCTCTTCTCCATACGTGTGCGCTAATACCGTTCAAACGTTTAATTACCAACTAGCCCAGTCATCAACCCTTTCACAAGATATAAACATAAATACTGTAAATAGCTTAATTTTCGAGAATTCCGCGACTTCCAAGATATTGCAAACAAAATTAATTGATCGCACGACAATATCAACCCACGGTAACGAATGCATCACACTAAATGATACAATTTAATGTCCGCGGAGAACTCTCCAAAATATACATTCTTCAGCATTTGCGAACACCCTTCCAAATAATGCCGTTCGCAGTAGAATAAAACGCCAAAAAAAAAAAAATTGAAAGAAGGGAGGCAGAGGAAGAGGAATAATGGGGAGGGGGAGAGGAGACGGAGCATGAAAAGGCGGGCCTCGGCGAGCCGTGCAGAACTCGACTACGGGAAAGCAACCACGCTCTCGCTCCCGAGCGCCACGTGCGAGCGGTAATGGAGCCTGAGCGCTGATTCCGGAGGCATGCAAGCGGGCACGATATTTTCCAATTCGAATCCCCTAGCAGCCCCACTATTATTTATGAAATTTTCCAACCCCGGCGGCCCGTGCCAGCTCCACGGAGTTATGGAATGCGTCCCCGTAAACGACCCCCATCAAAAACGGTCCGCTCGTAAAGCGCTAAGACGCGGAGCAGGCAGCGTTGCGTGATGAGTCTGCGTATGGGGGAAAGGGAGAGGGGGTTAACGTCATGAGGATCGAATAACACGACCTTCGACCCAGCTCGTAGTGCTTAAAATATGAATTACCGCGCGTGCAGGCACGGTGCAGCTCGTCATCGACGTTCGCTTGCGCGCGTTTGTAATGAAGAAGAATCTAAAGCCCACTAGGGGGTTTTACACTCTTCTTTGTTGCGTTTTTTTTTCAACTGTTTATTTAAATTTTAAATAGCAGAATGAATGCATTTTTGTTTTCGTACGTTCGTGATGGTTATTACTCGATGTCTTCTACACCACAACCGCAGGGGCCTGATAAAGAGTACGTTCTAAATAAATAAATTAATAAATAAAATAGGCTTCAGCGTAATGACACTTTTAGCCACGTTAATGATTAACATTTGTTTTTGGCAGTTATTCATATTTTAATCTGAAATCGCAGGAAACGCCTCCTCGCGCTCCGGAATGCTCCAACGGTCCGCAACAGAGATAAAACGAATTCGTCCGAGCTCCAGGACACCACGTCTATTGTGCAGGAAGTCGCATTTTAGAATCGTAACGAGAGTCAATTGTACCCATTCTGCAGTGCGCAGAAAAAAAGCAACCGCCGCAACAAAAAACAAAAAACAAAATGAAATCGGGGTATCGCGCACGGTCATTTCAAGCCTATAGCGTATTCGGTAACTGAAGGAATCTTAAGCCACAGTCAGGCTGACTACTCTTTCTCTGGAGATATGATGACGAAATTATCTGCGGGCTCGTCTAACGCATGTTCCAAGCATGATTTTGCTTCCTACAAGTGCATGCTCGCAACATGCCTGCAGAGAGATTTTACATGATCAATATGATAATACTGTACTGCAAGAAAAGCACGTCTCAGAGATTGTTTGCCTATGTCTTTTGTACGTTGTATTGGCCGTGTAACCGCAGCTTTAGACTGACAAACTCTGTCTTGCCCCTAATATTCCAATATACACGGGTTGCGAGGAGCATTGGTGACGAAACGTTTCGATGGCGTCTTCTTGTGCTTCTACCACTCGTGACGTCACGGCAAGGATGATCACTTTCAATTCGCTTCGCAGTCTCGTACACGTTACTGGGAAAAAGATTACGAGTAGAATTACTCTCGCTTAAAAAGTAATAAATAAGATTACTCGTAAACTCGAAAAGAAACGTTGATGGTTACTACCTAAAAAAAACATAGCCGTTGCTTTTCCGATGCGTTCGGAGTTTCAAGGCGACTGATATATCTGCAGGTTTGAAAACGGGTACATCGTACCGTCCATAACTTAATTAAAATCACCGAACTATAAACAAATGCACTTCTTAATTCACCAATTTCTATAAGCCGTTGTGCAAACAGTTCTGTAAACCATTTTTTTTTTTTACCGTTAGGGGATTCTTTCGTCAGAAAATTGAGCAAAAAAAGGGCGCTTTGAGAAATAAGGGGGAAAACAGAAATCAACCGATTTTATCACTTCCAAAATTAATCGAATTACTCTTGTGATTACATATTAGTAAATGTAATTAAATTATTACAGAATTACTGTCAAACGGAATCGATTCAAGGTACCTAGATGACTTGTAGTGAGTATTTTAAAAGTCAGCTCAAGTTCGATGGCACGTGTAAACGAGAGCTGAAAGTTTGTACACTCCACAGACAAAGGCATGGGCACGAGCGCGTGACTTTCTAAAGCCACTTCTAGGCGCGCCTTCTCGTACAAACAAAAGAGTTCTGCTGATCTAGGCTCACGCGGCGGTGCCCTTGGCTTTACTGCAGATATTTGTGAGATGGCGTATAGGCATAGAGTTTTTAAAGCTACTCCAACAAAGTTGATGATATGGCGTTATTTTTGTTTCCGCCGCTGATAGCGCAATAATCGTAAGAAAGACATTTAGAATGAGCATTCGGCCTGTTTGGGAAAGCCGACTCCAGCGTTGACTTTCTTCGCGCCCTGTCACCAAGTCATGGCTTGCATAGCCTGTGTAGGATTCGCTGCATGTAAAAAGAGTAATTGTGTTGCGTGTGTGTGTTTGTAGGGCGGGAAAGGCGTCTGGTGCCTCTGCTGTAGACAAGAAATTTAGCCAGTGTAGTACCACTGCGAGACTGTGGTATTTCAATAGGCACTGCGGCGTTTTCTTAACAGTCCCCGATTGACCTGAAAATTAACTAAACACACCAGCCAACATGTCTCCAATAGTAACCTATATATTAGGCCAGAATATTTTTTTTATAAATATTGTTGCCTGTAGAATATTTCTACATGCAACAATGAAGACGAGACGTCAACAGAAGGCAGGGGTTAACTTTCTGGACTTTAGACTTTGTTCCCAACTGATTACAAGCCATTTAATGGTGTCAAATGAATGCTTTGAAAGCTCACTCCAGCACCCGCGGAAGAGCTCGAAACAAATGCTCGGCATAGTTTATTTTCAGGTCCGACCCATTCAACCGACAAGCCGACCCAGGCCTTCCTTCCACTGACGTCACGGCACAGAAAAACGTGGGTGAATTCGATTGTTGGTCTTGACATTATTTTCTCTTGCCGAGTTCACAATAACTATTTCGAATTTTGCGATACTAAATTACTTGCCGGAAAGGGTAAAGGCAGGCGTTTCTCAAAATATAGTAAGTTGGGGTAGCTAAAACAAAAGACGCCGGTGTACCTTTTTGAGGTGAGTCATGCGGTACTGATACACTGATGAACGACCACAGTGCAGGTATAGGCGAGACAGAGCATATAAAAGAAATCAACTACACCAAATAGGAGGTCTATAATTTCTATTTTTATTTCAAGGTCTCAACACTCTATTAGGAGCGATTTACGGAAAGATCGTGCAAAACGTTTGATATTTCTTTGAATTTTGTTCGAGAAGCATGACATTCGGTTACTTTAAGGGTTTTCCAGACCATAGCCTCCTCTATACTCATAAAGCCTGGCAGTTCGACGACGGAGCCATAGAGTTCCCGGCCGCAGAATTCAAGGGTGGAGATCTGAAAGCACAAAGCATCAAAGAGCCCTTTCTCGGGCAACCTGGACGTCAGCGCACAGCTTTTGACGCGGCGAGAACCCGAAACAGACTTGTTCGCTTGGGAGAAGTGTGTTTCGGCGTCTCGCCGCAGCGGGGCGTTAGTCACGTGGCTCTCTTCTCAACCGTTGTCTGCCGCTCCACCTTTTTCATTTCGGTGGCCGCTTCTCGTGGCGATCTTCCAGGCTTTGTCAGCATCTAGGAGGCTATATCTAGACATTATAGCCACAGGTAAATAAACAAAACACCCTATTGAGCGTCAATATCTCCTTGATATATATACATATATATATATATATATATTCACGAATGACTGATGAGGCGAAGAATAACTAAAGAAACTAAACTTTTAATAAGGCGAACTTGTGCCCAAAGCAAAATAAAAGTAAGTTAGCGTCGCAGGCGTCGATGACGGTGAAACAGCAGGATCGATCGCTGGAGCGGGACTGACTCCGATCACCTTGCAGAGTCCCTTATCCACCCTCGTGGGTTTCTGGATCATTCGGCGTAGAACTTTCGGTGCGTAGAATATTCGGAACTCGATCAGACGAGAATGTTCTCGAATTTACGAGAAGGCCAAATTGAAAGCATAAATAAGAGGACAGTCCACTGACTGGACTCAAACCTACACCTTCCGCGCGAAAGTCAAGCTCGGTAACCACTCGGCCACGCACGCGCTTGCTCGCCGACGCGCGTAGCATTACTCCTTCCCTTTTAAGGCGCATCGTCTCGATGCGTCGTGCCGAGAAACAAAAACAGCAAAACAGACAAAAATAATGGCAAAATACATAGACTTGTGCAGCACAATCCTATCGAGCATATTACAAAATAAAATTCACAGTCCTATCGATCGTAGTACGGCTTGAGTCGCACGATGTGGACGACTTCCGGTCGTGGAGGGCGGCAGTAAGAAGTCCGTGTTCTGCCGGGCAGTACCTCGTAGTTTAGATCCCCGAGTCGACGAAGCACTTTGTAGGGTCGAAAGTAGCGTTTCAGGAGTTTCTCGCTGACATCACTGTGGTGAATCGATGTCCACACCCACACCCTGTCTCCGGGCTGGAAGTGGACGTCCCGACGACGAAGGTTGTAGCTGCCAGTGTCGACAGGTTGTTGGGCTTTAATTTGAAGTCGGGCGAGCTGGCGGACTTCTTCTGCCTGTTGGGCAACCACCTGGCCGTCGACGCTTCCGTCCACAGCCGGTTCGTGGGGTAACATAGCGTCCAGCATTGTCGTTACCCTTCGCCCATGCACCAGTTGAAAGGGTTTCACTCCGGTAGTCTCTTGTATGGCCGTGTTGTAGGCAAATGTGACGTACGGCAACACCTCGTCCCATGTCTTGTGCTCCACATCGACGTACAACGAGATCATGTCGGCGATGGTCTTGTTTAGGCGTTCCGTCAACCAATTAGTATGAGGATAGTACGCCGTGGTTCGCCGGTGGTAGGCGTTGCTAAGACGGAGGATCTCCTGCCTCAGTTGGGCTATGAACGATGATCCACGGTCTGTAATAAGGACTTCGGGGGCGCCGTGCCGGAGGACAATGGACTCGATAAAAACTTGGCGACTTGAACAGTCGTACCAGATGCAGGGGCTTTCGTCTCAGCGTACCGTGTGAGATAATCGGTTGCGACGATTATCCATCGGTTCCCGTGCGTCTATGGTGGGAATGGTCCAAGTAAATCCATTCCGATTTGCTGGAAAGGGGCCGATGGTGGCGCAATAAGCTGCACAAGTCCTGCCGATCTCGTCGGTGGTTTCTTCCGTCGTTGACGCTCGTAACAAGGGCGGGTGTAGTGGTGGACTGTCTTCCCAAGCTTGGGCTAGCAGTACTTTTCGCGTATCCTTGCAAGCGTCCTGCTGTAGCCAAGGTGTCCCGCCGTCGAGTCATCGTGGCAGGCTTGAAATATTTCCTCTCAAAGACTGGAAGGGATCACCAACCGCCACGCCGTGCTGTTGTCACTGAAGTTCTCCTTGTAGAGCACACCTTGTTGGATGGAGAAGGTTGACAGTGTTCGTACGAAAACACGGGCAACGGCGCTTCCTTGTCCCTCTAAGTGTTCGATGAGTGCTCGCAGCTCAGGGTCGTCTCGTTGGAGTGCTGCCATGTCGCTGACATTCAGGGTGACGCGGAAACAGTCATCGTCGTCGTCTTTGGTGCAGGCAGGACCGGGCTCGACTGGGGCCCTCGACAGGCAGTCTGCGTCATTATGCTGGGGCATATCTGGCCATATCAAATATTAAATGACTATATACGGCCTATATACAGCCTTACCTGGAGTATATAAAGCCTTATCTGGCGTATATGCAGCCTTATCTGGCGTATGTATAGGCTTATCTGGCGAATATACAGCCTTATCTGGAATATATACAGCATAATATGGCGTATATACAGACTTATCTGGCATATAAACAGCCTTATTTGAGGTATATACTTCCTTATCTAACTTATATACAGCTTTATCTGGCAGCCGGCTTTCAATATATAAAAACGTTTAAAAAAAGTAAAAAAAGTGCTTTGCTAGCAAACTGTGAATTACTCATTGTTCGCGAGCTAAATATTAGCACAAATAATCCCAAGCTGCAGCTTTCGCAAGCTTACGTTTGGGAATATTTGTGCTAATTTTCGCGTGGAGTTCAATGTAGCTTAATTATTTCGAAGTGTTAACATTACGCCCCAATAGACAGTTGGCTAAATCCCCCAAGCGCCTGGGCCCGAACTCCAAGAATCATGGGAACGGTGCCTCTTCAGCTGCCTAGTGATCGGAAATTTCGACCAATTTATGGTTACACAGTTCTGAGTGTAATTCAGAGTCACCCTGAACAACCGTCCCATAGAGCTCAAGGACCTGTCATATCACTTTTAAAATTTCTCGCCAATGTCAATACTGTGTATTTTATCCAACCTTCAACCTGGAAGAGCTGCAGACACATGCCTTACATTATTATCGTTCTCGTTTAGCTTCAAAGACGCTGATATTTAGTTAGAAAGGCTTAAAGTTATATAAACAGCTCTGCTGAGTCCGAAATACATCCCGGTTTTGGTTGTTGTGATTTCTCGACTTTTAGGTAATTCCTGCTAAAACAACAATTACGAGAATGATAATATTGTAAGAGATTTCTGCGGCTCAGCCAGGTTGAATGATGGATCGCATGCGCAGTATCTTAAACGCTGCATTGACGAGAAATTTTAAAAGTCATTTGACAGGTCTTTCAGTCCAATGTGTCGCTTGTTCAGGGTGACTACGAATTACACTCGAAACTGTGTAACCATGGAATTGGTCAAAAATAGCGATCACTAGAGTGTTGAAGGATCACCGTTCCCATAATTCCTCGAGTGCGGGCCGGGGAACTTGGGCGAATTCTAGACAATAAAAAGATATAATGTGATGATTTCAGGCTCGAGTCCTGGAATTCCCTTACCTGGCCAGGGATATCGGACTATATCTGGCATTATGAGGCTATATCTGGCAGATATACCATATCAGGTTATATTTGGCCAATTTTTAATCTGGCCTTATCTAAAATCTTCAGACCTGGCCAGATATAATTTTTTTGCAAGGGCCGGGCGAGGCGTCCGGAGGGGTTCTTCAGATTCGCGAGCCAGCAGAGCGAGCGGTGGCCTGTGACCACGCGAAAAGGACTTCCATACAAATATAGGCGAAACTTTGCTATTGCCCAGACGACAGCGAGGCACTCATTTTCAGTCGTCGAGTAGTTCCTCTCCGCGTTAGACAGCGTCCGACTTCGGTATGCGATGACTCGCTCTGCCCCATCCTGCATTTGGACTAGTACAGCACCCAACCCGGTGTTCCTGGCGTCGGTGCGGATCTCTGTTTCAGCAAACTAGTCAAAATGATCAAGAATCGGAGGCGTCAAGAGTTTTTGTTTGAGCTTGTCGAATGACCGCTGGTGTTGTTCTGTCCACTCGAACTTTATGGCCTCCTTGGTAAGGTGTGTCAGCGGTGCGCACAGCTTGGCGAGGTCCCGAACAAACCGTCTGTACTAGGCACAGAGTCAGAGGAATCTTCTCACAGCCTTCTCGTTAGACGGCGGCGTAAATGCAGCTACGGCGCGGGTCTTCTCGGGGTCAGGGAGAACATCGTTGTTGTTCACGACGAGGCCAAGGAACTTCAGTTCCCCATATACGAATTGACACTTTCTTGGCTTGAGTGACAGGCCGGGGGTCTTGACGGCTTGAAGCACGGCTCGAAGCAGGGTCAGGTGCTCGTCGACATCTTGTGAGAATACCACGACATCGCCCAGATAGACTAGGCAGCTCTGCCATTTCAGAGCTGCCAGCACGGTGTCCATGGCACGCTGAAGGTGGCTGGTGCTGTACAAAGTCCGAACGGCATCACTTTGAACTCGCTCAGTCCGTCGGAAGTGACGAAGGCAGTTTTTTCTCGGTCCCGTTCGTCGACTTCAATCTGCCAGTAGCCACTCTTCAGGTCCATCGACGAAAAATATTTGGAGTGGCGCAGTCGGTCCAGCTTATCGTCGATGCGGGGGAGCGGATAGACTTCCTTTTAGTCATAGCGTTCAGTCTACGCAGAATTTCAGGGTTCCGTCCTTCTTCCTTACAAGGACGACTGGGGGCGCCCACGGATTACTTGAGGGTTGAATGATGTCGCCATTGAGCATTTCCTGGACTTTGTCTTGAATCACCTTCCTCTCCTTCAAGGAGACTTTTTACTGCGACAAGTGGACAGGGAGTGCATCGTCGTCGGTAACGATGCGATGTTACGCCATTGTTGTTTGGCGAACTTTCGAAGACGTGGCAAAACGGTCACTGTATTCGGCGAGGAGATCAACCAGCGGCCGGCGCTTAGGAGCCGGGAGCTCGGGGTCAATGTCGAGCTGCGGCGGCGACGTGCACTTCTGCTGGGACGACGAGGTTTCCTCAGTGATTGTGGTGGCCACGGCTGGCGCCTGAAGCTCCTCGACGTGGCCCATGGTGGTACCCTTCGTTAGGTGCTGCGGCTCCTCCCGAACGTTTGTCACAAGAACAGCTGTAGGTCCTTCTTGGAGATTCGTTGCGCCTCGTGCGACGCTAATTCCTTCTTTAAGGAGCAGTTGGACGCTGCCTTTCAGAAGAGCATCACTGTGGATGGCTGCGTCGGTTATGACGGTTACGAAAACACTCGACCTCGGCGGTAGGTTCACATGGTTGGCAATAACTCGGATCGCGGTTGACGTCGCGTTGGTCTCCATTGGTGGCAGAACAGACTTTCGCAGCGTCAACTGGTTTGCCCCGAGGTCGATGACGGCGCCATACTCACAAAGAAAGTGCATTCCAAGGATAACGTCCCTCGAACAGTTTTCAGAACGACGAACTTGACAGGGCACGTCTCACCGTGGGTCTCAACACGAGCAGTGCATCTCTTGACTGGTGTGATGAGGTACCCACCGGCGGTTCGTATTTGAGGGCCTTCCCACGGCGTTGTCACTTTTTGCAGGTGGCGAGAGAGCCTCCCACTCAAGACTGAGTAGTCTGCTCCGGTGTCCACGAGTGTTGATGCGTCGTGGCCGTCAATAATAACGCTTAGGTTGTTGGACACAGAAGCAGGAGCGTCGATGCGATGCGATGCGTCGGGAGAGTGGGAGCGCCCCGTCGTTCTTGGAGGCTCTTTAGTTCGGTCGTCTTCGGCAATGCCACCTCCAAGCGTTGCCTCACCTAGTTTTCCCGGCGACGCAGGGGAGACAGGCTCTCTCGGCGGAGTCGTGGCGCTGGAGACGCTGAATGTCTGGGGGACGGTGAGCGAGATTCACGGCGGAGAGGCGATGCTGAGGATTGTGAATGTCGAAGGTACTCCTCGATGTCGTGAGGGCGTTCGCTATACCTCTGGCGTGGGTCGTTCCGGTGGAACTCACGCAGCCCAAGTCGGTGGTAGGGGCATCCTCGATAGATGTGGTTGGCTTTCCCGCAGTGGTAGCAGGGCGGGCGTCGGTCGGCCGTTCGCCACAGGACGGTCTCTCTTCACGCAGATGGTTCTCGGCGTACATGCGCCCGATCTTCCTGGCGTCGGGGATACTGCGACTCGAGAGGCACTCGTCGGGAGGCGGCCACATACGGGCGCGGGGCTGGTGGCGTTCGTCGGAACATTGCAGCGTAACTAAGAGCGGGCTCCTCCGGTGCTGCTACGGTGACAGTAGTCTCCAGCTGGAAGGCTCGGTGAACCCCCTCTCGCACGAATTCAGCGAGTGAGAGAGGAGACGGGCGATCTGCAGCAGGTAGGATCTTGCGGAGCTCTTCCCGGGCGATATCCAGGACGATCTCCCGGAGGCTCTCGACATCACTTGTATTCGGGGCCAGTAGGGAAGCTGGACGGTTGGAGCAGTAGGCGCGCCGGCGAGTCGTTCGTAGTCGCTTGCTCGGGCCATCAGTGCGGGCTCGATGTTAGTGGCTTCCCTCACAAAAGCATCGACGGTCATCGGGAAATTGCGAACCAGGCCTCCAACAATTTCTGCATTCACGCCTCGCATGAGGATTCGAAGTTTCGTTTCCTAGGCGGCCTGCGGGTCGGCTCGGGCACTTACACGCAGGACATCCTCAACAACGCTGGTCAGGCTTTTGTTGGAGCCCTGCACCCAGACTTGTACCGTACGCATTACAAGTAATCAAATTACTTGTAATCGATTACTTTTTGGAGTAATTTTGTAATCAGTTGATTACTTTTCTTATGCAGTAATCACAAGAGTAATCTGATTACTTTTTGAAGTAATGAAATTACTTGTAACCGTTACAATTTGTCCACGTAACCCCCCCCCCCCCCTCCCCCCGGCACACGCCTGTTTTTTTATAAAATTGCAAAAATAAAATTTGCTTTTTTTTTTTTTCGAACGGAAAAAAAGAAAGATTTTTGCGAAGCTGTAGGAAACGAGGTCAATCTCTTTCTATGTACAGTTTCTGTGGATTGTCCGTTTTTTTTGTGTTTTTTTTTTTCGAGCTGGGACCGCGGGTGGGAAGCCCCAGGCAAGCCACAGTGCGTGACAAAGGCCATTCAGGGCGAAGTTTGAGGAAGCAGAATGTAGCTTTGTGAGTCCTTCGTTCAAACTCACGCACACACACAGAAATAAAAAAAAAAAAATCCTGCTCGCAGCCTGTAGGAGAATCAAAACCGAAGAATGCCTAAAGCGTATGCGAAATATAACAAAGGCAGTTGAAATATTTCTCCATTTCCCCTACGTGGTCTTTGTGGCAAGCAATGTTTCGATATCCATAATAAACCTGAGACGAAGGAAAAATAAAAAAAACGGACAGTACAACGAAGTCTCAAGCAATGTTTCGAGTTGAGAAGTGGTCGGGGCAATCTCTTCCGCCAATGGATACTACACATGATTCATTTCAAATCCTGGAGCTGCTGCTCTTTTGTATAACGTGCGAGCTCATCCACATGTGAATAATAAAATGAGCGACGCAAACTTTGAGCGACAACCCATGCTCAAGCTTAACGAGATCTAAACTCCTCTCCGCTTCCCCCCCCCCCCCCCCCCACACACACACACACACTGGCGAACGCCCAAATCATTAAACATCTTCAAACGGATTCTATGCTTGTGTCCGCACTGTGAAGGTGCAACGACCACGAAGAAGGAGCCAGTTTTTCTTATTCAATACTTGTGCAAATGTGAAATATAGGTTGGAAGTAGTTCATTGTTATGAGCGCTAAAGATGTGTCTTCACACAATAAAGTAATCGGAAAAGTAACGATTACTTCTTTAAGTAATGTCCAATTACTTTTGCCGTCGAGTAATCAAGTAATCTAATCGAATACTTTTTAGCCAAGAGTAATAGTAATTGTAATCGATTACTTTTTTTTAGTAACGTGTACAAGACTGCCTGCACCCTTGTGTGAAGCAGGTCCTCTGCTCGCTGGCGACGATGGTGGTTAATGAACGTCCGCTTAAGTTCGGCGACGCAGGACTCCCATGTAGTGAAGGAGGCTTCCTGGTTTTCAAAATAGTGCCTCGCAATGCCTTCAAGCGAGAGGTAAAGGTTGTGAAGGCACTGCTCAGTTGTCTATTCGTTGTGGCGGCCTACACGTTCGTAGTGTCGCAGCCAGTCTTCAATGTCCTCGCGGACCTCCCCGTGGAAAGACGTCGGAGTCCAGGGTGTTACGGGCAGGACGACGACGGGCGGGGTAGTCATGGTCGGGATATTCTTCTTCCGGTTCTCGGGCAAGAGACCCATTTCGGGAGACTGACCTCTGGTAAGACGGATTTTTCGGACTCTGGCTTCTTCAGCGAAGGGTAGCCTTCCGGGGCCGAGCACCTCACTCGGGCGGGATGTATTCGGAGAGGTACGCTCAACGGGCATAGAATGCAATACCCCGCACCTCCACCAAGATGTCACGAATGACAAATGTTGAGGCGAAGAGTAACTATAAAAACTAAAAGATTAATAGGTCTAACTTGTGCCCAAAGCAAAATAAAAGTAAGTTAGCGTCGCAGGCGTCGATGACGGCGAAACAGCAGGATCGATCGCTGGAGCGGGACAGACTCCGCTCGCCTTGCAGAGACCCTTATGTACCCTCGTGCGCTTCTCGATCATTCGGCGTAGAACGTTCGGTGCGTAGAATATTTAGAACTCGATCAGATGAGAATGTTGTCCAGCTTACGAGAAGGCCGAATTAAAAATATAAATAAAAGGACAGTCCGCTGACTGGAATCGAACCTACACCTTCCGCGCAAAAGTCAAGCGCGGTAACCACTCACGCACGCGCGTGCTCGCCGACGCGCGTGGCAATATGTGTGTGTGTGTATGCGTGTGCGTGTGTTTGTGTGTGCGTGTGTAGGTTTTGTAAATACCGACAAAAACACAGCCGAGCAAAACAATCAAAATAATGTGTGAATCAGAAACCCAAAGCAAACAAAACGCCTTTCATACAACGCCTCCGCTACTCTTGCTTTCCCGCATCGAAAGGGTTACAAAGGCGAAGCATCTTTGAAGTTTGCAGGGCGCCGGAATATTAAGCAATTTATATCGTAACTTTTCTCGAAAATGGAAAGCTTGTGCAAATCCATTTAATACTCTTGAATATGTCGCTCCCTTTACTAATACAATTTACAGACTAATCACTCTGTCGTCAACGAAAGAACAAGATTCATATAAAATTCCGATGTACATTTTTACGCTAATGAGCTAATTTAGTTGTTGTCAAGAAAAAACTAATAAAGAAACACAAACTGCCGAGGCGAAATGGTGGATCAACAGTTGTAGAGAAGAGATCCCTCTTCAAGCGCATAAATAAATAATTCCGGTACCAAATTAATTACCTCCCTGCATCAGCTAAAATTATTTAAAAATACAATCTGAGCGCACACCTGCATGTTATCTATTGTCAGCTATATCTTAATGAACAAAAAACATGGCCTCCTATTCGCTCTTTTTGTTTGTGATTCGTTTTTTGGCAATCATGTGGGCTAATATCGCAGTCTCGTTGTCTTCGGTTAGAAAATGCAATGGTCTGGAATCGTCATTGTGTGCGTTTTTTTTTATGTTATCATGTTTATAATATTTCAAAATGGGGCCCATTGGTTCGCTGCACCCAAAATATACAGGGTGTTTAAAGAAATTAAGAATGTTTACTTAGAAATTACATTATGCATTGTGAAACGCTCATTCTCTGCCTGCCAAAATGTAGCGCTAGTGATCCGAAATAAATTCCCAAACTTTCGGAAATAGCCGTCTTCGCATTCAAAAACAGTTTAATGAGATTGTTTCTTTAATGTTTAATTTTTTTTAATGAGAAATTGGTGGCCGAGAGACTTTGGAGTGCATAAAGCAGACTGGCGCTAGTTACCGAAAATTGGTCGAAAACTGGCCCCATTTTACCACTAAATGGCAAACAAAAAACCACACATAGCTTTTGAAAGCCCCACTTTCCCACTAAATGAAATATTATTTCCCTCATAACATTCGTTCAATAAAATAACGGTTCGTTGTGAGACTTTGGCATGTGCTTTCGACCGCTAGCGTTACATTTGGGCGGAAAATTAGAGCTCAGCGATAAACAGTTTATTTTTCGGTTAAAAAACAAAACAAAAACCCTTGTACCTAATTGTTTCCTTGGGGACAGGCTGTAGAAGTTAGGCACATAGAAAGTACCTCCAACTCATGTCACAACCGTATTTGATCAAAAGCGGTAATGACATGCTCGCGACTAACCACGTCCCACGTCTCTGAGGCTACCAGTTGTTACAATGCATGTACCGTGTTTTCTTTTTTTTTTTTTTTCCTGTTTTTTTGTTTTGGCACCTCGAATTTCCACCTCGTGACGTTGCAGTTGGAAGCTCCATCAACCATTCGAGCCTGTCGGTGAAGCTGCAGGGACTGTGAAGAGGCAGGAGCCTCTTCTAGTTTTCTCTGCAACCAGTCAACAGACGTTTTTTGTGTTTTTTTAACGTTATTTGAGTATATTCGAGTTACTCCAGCAAAACACATCGCGTGATAACACAGATAGGCAACGCTGGACGCGAATATACTGTCGTATGCGAAAGTAGAAGACATTTCTTTTTGAGCTAGATTTCGTAAAGTTTCGAACATGGCCGGCCAGAACACTGAAATACATGGGTTGGCACGCCGCGATAACAGTGACATTCTGGAGCGGTTTTACGAAAGGCCTTTTCTCTTCTGATAAGCCTCGTTCCACTTATATTCTTGAACAGTGTCTGCTACAATCCCCATTCGTTTGCACGCAGACGGTTAGTTATAACAATTAAATAAAATGGTAAACGGCGAGCTGGTGCGTAATAATCAGAATGTTTAATTTCTGAGACGGTGAACGAAATTTAAGGAATATTAGAAGAGAAAGAAAAAAGTGAAAGCCGTTTACAACTTCCTGTAACGCCGAATTGGAGCGCAGCTCTTGAGGAGGAGGAGTGGAGGGTATATTCCTCCTCCTCCCTCGTGATCATGCCTGCTAGTCCTCCTCCCCTCCTGCTCCCCCTCCCTCTCCTTTACCCCTCCCCCCGAGGTCACGTGACCCCCCGGACCATACTAGACAATGAGGGGAGGAGGAGGAGGGGGAGGAGGAGGAGGGCAGAGGTCCGGGGGGTCACGTGACCTCGAGGGGACGGGATCACATGACCTTGGGCGGGCCGTCACGTGACTTCGGCGGGGGAGGGGAGTCATCCCCCGGGGTCACGTGACCTTGGCGCGGGAGGAGGGGGAGGAGGAGGAGCGGAGGGGGAGGAGGAGGAGGAGGAGGGGCGACGCCGACGCCGACGCCAACGCCGACGCCGCACAGGCTGGAAACGGGTCATGTGACCCCTTCCCCCCGAGGTCACGTGACCCGCCCGGACCATTACACAATGAGGGGAGGAGGAGAAGGAGGGGGAGGAAGAGGAGGAGGAGGGGAGGAGGAGGAGAAGAGGGAGGGGCGCGGTTACGCCGACGCCGACGCCGACGCCGACGCCGACGGCGACGCCGACGGCGACGCCAACGGCGACGCCGACGCCGCTCAGGCTGGAAACGGGCCCCTAAGAGCTGCGCTCTAAAAGGGTGCGAGACAAGCGTATCAAACTTGGCTAACAAAAGTTATCTGGTTAGCGGAGTTTGAGACGCTTGTCTGTCAGCTTTCTTCGGTCTCTTCTAATATTCTCCAAGTTTCCTTCACCGTCTCAGGGCTTAAACATCATAGGTTATTGGATGTCGTTTTTGATGTTGTCGAAATTTCGCCTGAAGCAAAACCAGCGGCTCCGTTGGCAAAAATAAAAAAAAACTCAGCAACTACGATGTGGGAATATTTGAGACGCATAAATTCAAGTTTATTGTGACGCTTTGTTTTTATTCCAAAGTTAGTATGCGGCATGCAGCGGCGCCTTGATGGACGCTGACGGGTCTTTTATCTTGATCGCCGCCTCATCTTAAGCCCTAATAAAAACCGGTATGTATAGAACACGAGTGCCAGACGATGCTCCTTTTTGTCGCAGACTACTCCAGCAGACGCAATCAATCATGACGCAAAAAAAGATCTCGAACCGAACTGGAAAACACGACCTCCGCGCATGGGAATACATACAGTGAAAGTAAATGAAGATGGCACCTTGCGATATATAGGGCCAAAGTAGGTCACGCGAAACCGCCCTATGCTGACAGCAAGTCATCTGCTTCTTGCGCAAGAGTTGCGGAGACGCCAGAAAGAAGCCGAGCTCTGATTCGCTCTCATGGAAGGATAGTGGGTAGACCTCGAGGCAAGCTGCCTTCATTCCTACCCACCATTCTTCATTCAAAACCAATAAGAGCTTGGCATTCTGACGTCACCACAACCCTTGCCAAAGAAGCAGATGAACTTGCCCTCCGTATAGTCGGTAACAACGTAAGGACCCAATGAAGCTCACCCTCCAGCACGCGCTCGCTGCAACGCGCCGAGCTTTCGCTACGAGCGCGACAAAGTGTTTTTAAAGGCATAAAGCTCGCGCTCAAGATGGAGCGTCTACTAGGTTTTCAACGCTGTATTCCCACGAAGGGTGCTTTTTTGGAAGGTATGTGCGGTGAGGTCAGTAATCCGCGTAACCAGCGGGACTGCCTCTCCGACTGAAGCATTCACAAGAAAGGCGGGAAGCCGAAAGGGATGCCAGTGTTATCAGAAGCATTCAGTGGTCGCACTCTCGACAACAGGGCTCGGTGCGCACTGACGACAGTACGAAAATAGCGGCGCACATGAAATGGCAATACGCGATTATGGCAGCAGCGCTGTTCAATGCGGAGGACGACAAATCGCTTCCTGCTAAAAGAAAGATGTTTCGGGAATGGATGGATGCAACACAAAGGACGTGGAGTCAAAAAACATTTTATAAAAGGAGCGGCTTGAGGAGGGCATTGATAAGTATTGACGACTCCTTCGGGTGCCTCGGACGACATACGCAATGGCGCAAGCCAAAAGTTTGGTGATCCTGATGCTACCGCCAGAATATCCCTTAGCAAAACCTGTAAAGTTGACCGACACGCGAACAAAATACCGCCAATTACAAAGAGTTCCCACGCAAGGCGGGAAGCGTTTGTTTAGCCCGAGCAAATGCTTCCTATACCCCGGGGATGTCTGCGTCAGCGCGACTACGCGCAAAAGCGTGACGTTGTAACCACGTGATAAGCATCCCAAGGAGCAAAGGGAGGCATCTCTGCCCTCTGTGAATACCCCTGAAACGAACCATGAAATTATTTTCACTAAAATTTGCGGCCGAAGGGGCTAGTGCACACTAGATTCACCAAGTAAAGCTACGCTTTCAGACTACCGAAACTCCCAAACTCAGCGCCTGAAGCACGTCAGGCGCCACCATCTTGGGTGCAGATGGAGGAGTGGCTGTAGCTGAGCCAAGCCAAGCTGTAGCCGTCGCCTGCGCCAGCTGCCGTAGCGGCAGCTGTGGCAGCGAATCAAGTTCGTATTGTTCGTATCTCGACGTAAGAAGGAACAAATGCATGCAGAGCGACGGACTTCAGCGTGCGCGCGCAGTAAACAGTAAAGCAGCAGCAGGCAGCGGATCGCTGAACCCAAGAAAGTGGTGTTGAAAAAACGCGATGATGATGATAGCGGCTCACGTGACTGTCACTGTGCAATGATGCCGCAGCGAACCAGAATAGTGTTGCATAGAGCGACTGTATTGTCGGCAAAATGCCAAAGAAAAGGAATGCGGTACTCTGAAAGCTCAGCTTATTTAGTGACTCTAGTGCACGCCAGTTCGGAGTCCGTGGAGCGAAAGCTCGCGCTGCAGACCCGAGAGGTCCTGGGATTAATCCGCACCCCTGCCCGTTCTGATCAGGAAGAGCATCGTTCCGGCATGCGGTCGTGTATCACTACTGCGTAGTGCACGTTAAAGACCCCAGACTAGCGGTTGTACCGCTCTGGCTAAATTGCTCATCTACAGCTGAGAGACAGGTAACCCGTTAAGGTAGAATAAGTTCAGGCTCTAAAACATACACACCCCAATTTTTTTTTTTTTTTTTTTTTTTTTTTTTTTTTTTTTTTTGCGTGAGCTGGGGGTTTGGTTTACGTGTTTCGGCACCGCGGGTACGTAACAGTGACAAGACGGAAAGCATTCAAGGTACGAATTAGTACGCCCTGTTTTCAAACTTTCGTACCAAAAAAGCAGGTTTTTGAATTCCCAACATCTTTTTTTATGCAACTAAATGATGTGCGGGTAGTAAAATACCAATCTAAAATCAATTATCTCATCCCAAATTTTATTTTTGGCCTCTTTAATCTGTCATCGACTACCTATTCATGAAAGCTCGAAACAATTTGATAGACTTTCTTTTAGATACAGATAGTTGGGACCGAACTTAACTTCGTTAATTTTGCAGTTTTAAATAGGCCGTGCAACGATAGTGGTTAGCAATGTTTCTCATTTTATCTAACTGGCCCTAGTGGGATCCAAACATACTCAAAAGCAACGCCATTGACCTAATAACTTCCTCGTCACCGCGTAATTTCAAGGGTAAAATCCGACGTTTTCCTTCAGTCTGTCATTCGCGAAACTTGATGACGAAGTTGTGGGGACGCCATTCTTGGCGTTTTTTGGGGGGATGGGTGGCTGAGTGGGCTAATGCCCACCAGCTCGTAGAAAGTAGAGCGAAAACTCGTGCTGCAGAACCCAGGGATTTTTAGTTCAATGCCCACCCCTGCCCTTTTCGGTCTGGATGAGCATCGTATCGGCGTGCGTTCGTGTATCACCACTGAGTGATGCACGTTAAAGATCCCAGCCCTATCAGTTGTACTGGACTGGATAAAATTATCTTGTACAGCTGAGACACCAAACGCCCATTGAGCCTGACTGACTTCCGGCTGCATAAACATGCATACAATTAATATTGAGTACCTTTGGTATACAGCCAAACGACAGGCCGTTTTTTTTTTTTTATCTTCGATATTGTCGTTGTTTATGTTTTGATTATACTTCCCAGGCACAAAGACGCATACAAATTTGAACGGGAAGGAAGTTACTTTGGGCCGCTTCTTTTTTATCTTTGATATCATCCGTTTACTTCCTTATCGTTGCGGCCGTGTTCTCGTTAAGGACAAGACGAACCGTCGGTCCGGGAACTCCGGCCGGAAACGGCAGAGAGTGCGCGACAGCGTTAACTAAGACGGATCCCCGGAGCAGACTCGTTCGAGTGGTCGCATCGGCGACGCCCCCGCGAGGGGAAGAGAGAGAGACTGGGGCCTATCCGTCACCGCCAAGAAGCGTGGCTTCTACTCCGTCTCCACCCTATCTGACACTGAAGTTACAGCTACGCGCTTGTTGAACCAGTCCTAAGTCTCCCTTTCACAACGTGACCACGCTACCACCTATACGCGCGTGTACAGAGAGCGAAGTCACGTGATGAAAGGGAGCTGGTTGATTGGTCCGGCGAACGGGTAGCTCCCCCGCACTGTCAAGTCTGGGGCGAGCGGAGTGCAGGCAAGGCCGCACTGTCGTCGCTGTGACCGATGCTTCTCGACTAGGTGATGGATGCGCCCGGGGATCGCCCAACGACCCCGTCCAATCGGGAAGGCCCCGCTTTCACCGGTCCGGAAGTCAATGTCGCCCTCTATGTGGCCGCTTCCGGTTTAGCTGGTGCGCACTAAAAGAGGTGGAGAGTTACGAACACGGTCAGGTCCAAGGAAACGTTGGTGTGAAAGCGAGGTATAATGGGAAGGTGGTGACGCCACCTTCCCATTGCAGTAGCACATGAGTGTATTTTAGAGTCCTGAAACCCCGAAGAAGTCAGGGTATCATCAAACATAATATTATTTCGCCAGAGTCTGGGAATCTTGGTCCTAAATTTGCAAACAAATCCCAGAGTTTGGCTTCACACCCTAGTTCATCAGGCTGTCGTGGCTTCTCTGGGTCTCAGTTCCCGAGCAAGTGCTAAACATAGGTTTAACCGCTGGTTCGGTTTCACCTGTTATAATTGACTTATGTAGATAACCTCGGCACTTATTTGGCGAACCCAAATAAGCAAGTCTTTGGTTTTTCTTTGGCTATACTTTGTTTCTGCTTAAAGGGCCACTGAAAAGAACGAATTGTTTAAACAGTGGTTGGGACGCTCGCGTTCGGATAGTTCTTGAAGAAATTAATATTCTTTTTAAAACAAAGAGCCTATGTTCACTCCGTTTATCTGTAAGCTGACAAGGCGGCGAAAGCTGCAACCACACCCGCCATCCCGCTAGTATTTCCGGCATCCGAAAATGATCCCTGGAATTCTGCACACACCGCTAGCGGTGCGCATGCTCTGTAGCAGCGTGTACCTCCGCTAGGAAATTCGGAGGTAAGGAACCGATCTACAAACGCTCCCTTTTGAAACGAGCCTTTCGAGCGTGAGCCCAACGTCTGAAAGCTACGGCCTCGTTCCTGTAGCGTTGACGCACTGCCAGCTTATTCATGAACGGAGTTGCACGTAGTTCTGAAAAAAAGGAGGAACGCGAGCGCTCGTTTTTGAGTTTTGGTCTCAGCGGGTGGTCGCACGCTCTTCTTGCTCCAGTTTCTGTATTGTGTTCATATTTTTTTTTCAGTAGAAAGTAATCAAAGTAATCTGTTACCAATGTTTTGTAACGGAATTACATTACAAATTACTGCCACAAAAACGTTACGTGACAATTACAAGGTTACTTAAAAAAGTAACACGTAATCAGTTACTTGTAACGGATTACTTCTCAAGTCTGGTCTGGATTTATTGGGAAACAAAGTATGGTAAAGGCTAATACAAAGTTACTTGGCCCAAACTAATGCCTTGAACCAAAACCTTAATATGCCCAAGTAAAACTCTTAAGAATGCCGAACTTGAAAAGAGATACGCTCTATTTTTTGGCTTAATTCCTGAATAGCATTTCTGGTTCCGATCAATCTTAGACGAAGGATGCTTTGGTAAATCGATAAAATGTTAATACATTGCAAAGTCGGCCAACATGCTAATTACCCATTTGACATTTAAAATAATTTTATTAGCAATATTGCCACGCGCGGCACCGAACGATCGCGTGCATGGCCGAATGGTTACCGAGCGTGGCTGTTGCACGGAGGATCCGGATTAAATTCCAGAGAGCGGAATGTTCTTTGATTAATTCTTTAAATTTGGCGTTCTCGTAAGATCGAATACCTCCTCGTATAATCGATTTTCGAATGTTCTACGCACCGAAAGTCCTACAGGAAATTTTCTGAAACCCACGCGGGTACAAAAGGTACTCTTCGTGGCGAGCGGGAATCAGCCTCGCCCCAGCGTTTGATCCAACTGTTTCGACACCGTTGACGCCTGCGAGGCTTGCCTTTTTCTGTTTTGTTTTAGACACAAGTTCGCCCCATTAAACTTTGAGTTTGCTTCAGTTTTCGTCGCCTCGTAGATTGTAATCCGTGACAATATCTAGGGTAAGTACATTATTTAAAAGTAAAACGCCGATTGTGATAATGCTGCTTATTCGAGGTTACAAGAAGGAAAGAGCAGAGCGACCATAAATAAAAGAAAACAAACATACCAAAAAATCGCGTGACAAGTTCCCACGGATTCCCGCAAATTCGCTTACATCCTAAGCACCATTTTTTTTTTTTCAAACATTACTTGGTTCGATGACTTCCATGCCAGTTATACATCAATGAACTTCAATTTTATGTTATCTAAATAAGCACCAAATGAACTCATAAATAAAACACCGAACGAAACCGGCAATACATTTCTGACCCCTAACAATATCGCTTAAGCAGGACAAGTGTCTTCGTGGGTAACGCTCGATGAAATCATTTATGCACACCGCTCGCTCATACTAAGGCTTCCACCGAGAACGCCATTGGTTGTCGCTAAGGTTACATCAGGCAATGGGAGTGAGGAACCACCCGGGAAGGAGCCCTGCCGCTTCGGTGACACTGGACCAACTAAACAAGGTAGGCTTAGTATATCGGCACGGTATAGACCCATGATGATGATGATGACAATGATTTGGGGCTGTTCCCTTTTTAAACTGGCGGTCCCACAGTGTTGTAGACCTAACATGGGGGATTTAAATGACCCCTATTTTTTACCCACCTACACCAATGTTCTGATCTTCTCTTGGTAGTACCCACCAGTCCTTTTCTCCACCATCCGTTTGCCCTAGGCGCAGTGTCAGCGCCTTGGTTAGTGTTGCCTCCGCCGGTAGAGGCTGGTTCCTTCCTGAGCAGGCTCAAAGCCCAGTGCCCCGGCCAGTGCGCACTCCCTAGTAACCTGCTGGCACTCCGCTGGCTGACCCGGGTGCAATTCGGCGCACGACAGTACAATGTGTTGAGGCGTTTCATCTGCTCCACTGCTGATTTTATCGCCTGGTCGAAGCGTTGCCGGTGCACCTGCGCTCGCAGCGCTCCTGCACAATCCTCAAAAAGCATGCGGCTGCCCACGCTATCACAGAAAGCAGATTCTGCTGAAAGTTTCTGCTTCTACTGATGGCAAACCTGCAGCGTTGATTTCGACTGCGTTGTCTCTGTACTTCAAAACGCCTCCTCTTCTTTCACCCTGATCCGCACCTCCCTTACCCAATTTTTATCTTGTGTGGCAATCATAGAGGCTGCAAAAAAAGCCGTACTTCGTTTCCAGGTCGTACAGCAGCTGAGTGTGTCTTCCAGGTATCTGTAGACTTCTTGTACCGGTACACGTTCCCCGTCTAGTGCCACATTGCTCACTTCAACCTCTTTTGGTCCGGAGATCTGTGGCGTTGCCGATTTCTTGGTGTTCATTTATTTTCATTCAGTTTATTATTCCTAAAAAGGGACATGTAAAGTACATTGCATGAGTGGAGACAAGAGAAATTTGAACAATAAGTAAACAAAAAAAAAAACAACAGCTGATTCATTAGAAACATTATGTATACAAATATCGACAACAAAAGGGCGCACCATCCAGTGGCTGCTACCCCAATCATCTGACTCCGCCATTACTTGATCGCCTACTCGTGTATTGAAAACGAGCGATATTCGTCTGCGTTTGGCATGAACTAGGATCCAATTACGTGGATTGTGCCCGTGAATGGATGCAGTGATGTTAATGGCTGAGCCCTTTAGAAACGGCTGGTAGCTTGCGCCACCTAGTTCAAAAACCAAACATATAATTCATCGCCTCGTCCTTCTAAGTCTAAATGGTGACCGCCTATGCTGCCCGAGGAATTTTCTGATAATCATGTGATTCCCGATTTGTGTGTGTTGGCGCCGTCATTTTGGTGGTTAGTGCGCAGCCCACGAAATCCGCGATCATTAGGGATTTGAAAATGCGAGTTCTCGAGCTTCTATACACTCCGCAAGGAAGGTAAGACAGTATTACTCTGCTTCAACGCGGACTGTTCCTTTAACTGTGGAACACACACACAAAAAAAAATTTTTTTAGACTTCGGATAAAATCATAAAGAAACTGGCAACGCTGACTTTTATATCCAACATCGCTGAAGTATCCTTACACTATAACGAGCGCACTAAATGGCTATAGGTGTCACCACTGCAACTGCCACCAATCTTTCGTATTGTTCGAGTCAACAAACTGCGCTAACTTTGGCTGCCGAAACATCGCCCGTCCAATCTAGTGTACCTGCGAGAGGCTTTTTAACTTTACGCTAGAGAGCTGCCTGGTACTCCCTTATAAGTTAACCTATTCAACTTTAATACACAGACGTTTTTGAGGACTGTATATACGCTTGCTTCAACAGCCTCTAGTTTAATTAAAAGTGGTAAATTTTTGTGATATTAAATTACCTATTTTTAGTTTTCGACGGGGGCAAGAAGACCCAAAGCACTTCCCACGCGCTCAATTTACGGCTGAATAAAATTTAATTAGTGACACAAAGTGACCCCGGTTTCCTTTATTTTCTTTTTTTCTTTTTCTATCTTCGCGATCTCATCGCGTCATTAAACGTTTTTGTTACTATTTTTTTTTCCTTTTGCCTCTTCCCAGGTTCAAAATGAAAGAGCGTCGAGAAATTTTGCCGCATGGCGTATCACAAATTAGCCGTAGTTCGTTAAAGCCGTTTTTTTTTTTTTTTCTCGACGAAATTTAGTTAGCCCCTTCACGCTTTGCTAAACCTTGGAAACAAATGGCGCTGTTATTTCCGATTAGCGCACAGCGCATGCGCGGTTTTTACTTCGACGGCAACAGCTTCTCGAATTTTCTCCGCACTGCTCCGCGTTGCGCTCCGTCTACGTCGGGGCCAGACATATTTAAAGGCAACATTCCTTCGTTAAATATATAAAAAAAGTTCACCCTAAATTTGAAGGTATCCACTATTTTCCGCTAAATATAACGGGCAATCGCCGTGTCACGTGACGCTGCGATGACGCAGTCTTACTTGGCGTCACGTGACGTCAAACTTTACTCGCTAGATTTGGCGGGAATCTGGTGTTACTGCACGTCATAACATAGCGGGACGTCACAGTGTCGACCTCGGGGTGTCACGTGACACTCTGACGTCACGTTGTCACGTGACGTGACAACATGCACACTGACGATAGAACTGTCCGCGGACAGTTCTGTCTTCAGTGTCGCAACGGAATGTGCAGCACCTTGGCTGTCGGCGCAGTTCATTTGAACGTAACGGCAAGGAGCCGGCTATTTTTAACGTGAAACTTTTCCTTCCCTTCGGCATTTCGCGAAGCCCGGATAACAGCGTGCCCTCGAGGCTCGACACTGATTGGTTGGCTAGTGGGAAAGGAGGAGTGCGGTGCTCGACGCTGATTGGTTAACAAGGAGGTCGTGTGGTTAGAGGGGTAGGCTAGGAGGCGATCGATCACCTGTACGCTCCGAAGGAGAGGAGCTCGAGGCTATGGAAGGCCCTAGAGCAGGGGTGGCCAAACCGCAGCTCGCGAGCCGCATGCGGCTCTTTGCTGGTCCAAATGCGGCTCGCGGATCCCTCATAAGAAGACCCCCCCCCCCCCTTTTCGCCCCTTTCCGCGTTTCCCCAGGAAAAAAAAAAAGAAAAGATTTCAGAACAAAGCACACTGCAGCTTGCAGTTTGGCAGCCTTGTACTCTCATACGTACAGTCGTACATCCTTGTGCCCCCATACGTACAGTCAGACTCTAAACAACAGTCAAGTTTGAACCCCCCCCCCCCCCCCCGGCCCCCCCTCCGCGGCTCTTGGAAGTTCCGTGGTTTCGTTTGCGGCTCTTAGGCCAGCCCAGCCTGGCCACCCCTGCCCTAGAGGATCGCCAGGTTTATCAACCCGATTAGCGGTAGAATCGCTTCATTCTAGGAGTAACTATCAAGTGTAGACTTGGTGCGCGTCAAACTATCTGAGTGATTGTGGGCGTCTTTCGTGTGGAAACTCAAAGTATCGCTAAACGTTTCCGATTCTAGAAAGATTCCCGTATGCAACACAATTGCCTTGCGATTTGCCATGCATTTTTTTGCTTCAATTGCTTACTCATATTTATTTGATGGGACGAAGAACTACCTGCTTGCTATGTTTACCTTGCGCACGAGTATTGCGCCAGCGTTCGGATAGAGTGTCAGGAACGCGCCTTTAAGTGCTCTGTCTAGCGTCCTACCCTGCACATACGTCAAACGCCGCATTCAAACTGGCAGCTGAATCGCATTCGCAAAACGGTTGCGAAAGCGGTTGCAGTACAAGTTTGCGCGCATCTTGTAATGAAACCGAGCAGATCCGCTCTACGGTTTCGATTCGAACTTCAGTGTGAACGCAGCGTTAAAGTGCTCCCGAAGTAGCAACAGCTGACGTCACAAAAGCCCAAGTTTCTTTGAGTGTCGTTGTCATCGTAAGGAGCTCCAACTCCTGACTGTTGAAGTGTCCGCTGTCTCTCAAGCTAAAGAATAACGTGCAGCGGAACAGGCGTCTGACATCTCTATCACCACTGCTGCGACATCTCTAGGTCGCGTGGTCGGTGACAACTCGGCACTTGTATGACATCATCGAACAAAAAATCGTGCCCAATTTGCGCTCCGCGCTCTGGCCTCCGAAAGCTGACGTAAGAAAACACGACGTAACGGCCTTGTTATAAAGAAAGTGTCGCCCCTTTCACTGTCTTCCTCTTTTTTTCCCTTTACCAACCCTATAGTCACCGGCCCCAAATTTCTTTCGTCGGTTTGTCGCTTTTGCTTCTTTAACCGCTTCCCACCAGCTTATTAGCAGCCCGTTTTCTCCATCGATCGGAGAAACCCTTTCGCCGCGTCTTCAACGCACCTTTCTCGCTTCTTACGTTTAGCGCTGGAGAGGGGAACGGGGAGGGAGGGAGGGGGAGGGGAGACCAAAACTTCGCTGGACGTCGGTGGCTAGCTTCTTAATTACCACGCAGGGAGCCTCCAGCCAAACTTTAGGGAAAAAAGGGAGAGGCGGTATTAATCAGGTCAACCCTTTTCCCCGCGCAGGCCGAAGTCCCGCGGCCGTTCCCGAACACCCAGCCAAGGTGATAAACGCATCGAAGAAAACAAAGTAAATTAAACGGAAATAAAAACGAAAACGATACAAAGTCGTCCGGAGAGGCATAAATAAAACACGCCGCGCACCGTATAGACACTAGGAGGGTGGATACCGCCCGCTATCCGGTTATAAGAAAACCTTAACGTTTCCCCGTTGTTCCCGCTCGTATCTTTCCTCTCTTTTTCTTTTTTGCTGACCTGTTGTTTTCTTTATGGAGTCACTTTAGTAATGGTCGTTCTGTCAGACTAATGAGCCGCTGTAAGGCATAGGAAGCGCCCGCTCGCGAGCCTCTGAGGAAATACACAAAGCACGTAGGTAGTCAGCTGCCATTCGGAGGTGGGCCGCTGGAAGTCGATTAAAAGGGGTTATTTAACGATTTCCCCACCTTCTCTCAAAACTTCCCAGAACAACTCTCGTGTCGTTTTGGCGCATATCAATAAACCCCCGGAAGTATAACTCCCAGCTGGCCTTTTTTTTTTTCTTTTTTTCTTGTCTAAATCGGGAAAAAGATATAAACACGCAAATCCCCGAATCAAAAGGTGACATTGAATAGAAAAACCTGAAACTTCACGTGAAGGAATCTTTATCTTCAGTTTCATCTTGTGTTTACCCGGACGAAAGCTCCTGAAGTTCCGTGTATACGACGGTTCCATCATATTAGACAAAAAAAAAAAAAACTTCCTGCAGAGTTTTCTGAAGCATGCGCATGTAAACATGCTTCGCACTTGCTGGGGACGTGACCGCAGATAAGCTTTTGCTCTTGTCTCTTTCATGATGTCTGAGATAAGTGTTGCGGTAGCAGACGCGTTCCCTTGTCGAAGCGTCGGGACTGGGGAATCTCGTTCCCGTGTCCCTTTTTCTTCAACACCAACCCCGATAAACACTTGTTGATTACTTTTAAGGCGAAAGCCTTACTTATTTCATTGAGAGACAAATAAAAGTGAATGGCCATACAAATGAGATTGAGCGTCACGCGCCGCTCAATCGTCTGCTAAGTGACGACCGTCGTCCTTGCGGTCGTCCTAGAACTCAAACTAGACCTCCAGAACTACCTCGCTTGTCACAGTACGTGAAAAACAAGCGGCGTATATCGATTTTAAAACATGTATCTATTTCAGGTCTAAGTGCAGAAATACAGGGTGTTTCTGAGAGCTAACTAGGAATAAAGCAAATCTCGCGTAACTTTTTTTTCTTTATTGTAGAATCTCGCATAAATAATCTAATAAACAAAGTGCACCGAAACATTTTTTTTCTTTTCTTTTTTGCTTTAGAGAAGTGTTTTTAGATTGTAAAGTTATCACTCCCAATTTTTGCGAGTATGGGCTTTGGGAAAAGAAATGAAGCCTAAAAACATTGTTTTTATTTTTGATGCTAAGAAAAACAATGAAAAAAACATTGGTTTACGCAGTTTTTTTAGAGAGAAAGCCACACACGCTTAGATTTCCTGGAGTTGTTATGGGCGTCGACGTCACTTGACCTCAACACCACATCTAGCACGGAAACTGAATTGGTCATGAGGTCACGTTGTGTCCATTTTTCGCCTAGATTTAACGGGGAAACTGTGGGAAAAGGGGAGGGCATGGAGGAGGAGGGGGGAGCCGTACCGAAAAAAAAAAATGACCGCATCTCCACGTGGTCTCCATGATGTTGATTGGGGCGAAGCTCTGGTGGGTGCTAGTGATAACGGTTTTATTGTTCATAGGCAGTGCTGATGGTGCTGATTTATTTTCATTGCTCATAGGTAGTGCTGAGTTCCGGGTTGCGCTTCGCCTTCATTATTACTGCTTTATGATCGGTGAAATGCAGAGCCAGTGGTTCTTCTAGCGGATCAGCTTGGATACGATAGAAGCCGTGGTAACGTATCTCCACCGCTTAAGTCAACGGTCCATGTCAGAAAGAGAATGTGTGGTGTGGAACGTGGTTATACACGCATTTGAGCATTTGACCGCAGCGCCCTCTCGTCTTTAAACGTTGAGCCAATGCATGCAAAGTTTAACGCGATTATATACGCATTTGACCGCAGCGCCCTCTCCTGTATAGACGTTAAGCGGCTACATGCAACGCTTCATCCATGACATCCCCAGCTCTTGAGTTACTACCACATCTCAGAGCCCCCTACTCGTCCCGCAATCGTGGCCGAGTGGTTAAGGCGATGGACTAGAAATCTATCGGGGGCTCCCCGTACAGGTTCAATTCCTGTCGAGTGCGCAAACATTTTTTTTTCTTTTTATGTGAGCACGGACGCCGGCTCGACGGACGGACGGACGGACGGAAAAGGCCCTAACAAGCTTCGCCCCTAACAAACAGTATGACGTTTCGCTAACTGGATTCTGGAACCGAATATTTACCTGGGTTTCTTGCTGGAAGCCTGAAATCCAGCTTCCAGACAACTGTTTGGACACTGGATTTGAGGTTTCCACCAAGAAATCCAGTTAGATTTTTATTTTCATAATCCAGTTAGTGAAAAGTTATACTGTTTTCTTTTTTTGGTGGGGAAGGTACGGAGGAGGAGGAGGAGATAGTACAGTAGAAGGGGAGAGGAGGAGGAAAGAAGGGGAGGGGGGAGGAGAGGGTACGGATAGGAGGAGGGACATGTCCTCTCCTCCGCACCCTCCCCTCCTCCTCAATTGCTGTACTCTAATTTCGCGTTATAGAGATTTGTAAACGTCTCTCTTCGTTTTTTAACCCTAAAACCTCCACTCTTGAAATTTAGGTGTGATGAATGCACCCCTTAAAGACACCGTTGAAAAAATGAAAGCCTTTACAACTTCGTGTAATGCCAAATTAGAGCGCAGCTCTTGAGGAGGAGGAGGGGAAGGTACGGAGAGGAGGCTATGCCCCTCCTCCTCTCCTGCTCGCCTTCCATTTAGAGAAAATTTTTCCATTAGATTTAGCGGGAAATATATTTCCGCTAAATAAAGCGGTGAAATTTTTCCGCTAGATTTAGCGGGGAAATGGTTCCGCTAGATTTAGCAGGGAAAAAGTTTCCGCTAGATTTAGCGGAGAAAATTTCCGCTAGATTTAGCGGGGAAATTTTTTCGCTAGATTTAGCGGGGACACTTTCCGCTAAATTTAGCGGGGAAATTTTTTCCGCTAAATTTAGGGGGAAAAATTTTTCGCTAGATTTAGCTGGGAAAATTTTCCGCTAGATGTAGCGAGGAAATTTTTCCGCTAAATTTAGCGGGGAAGTTTTTTCGCTATACTTAGTGGGAAACATTTTCCGCTAAATTTAGCGGGAAACATTTTCCGCTAAATTTAGCGAGAAAATTTACCCATAACGCACCGCGCGGTTACGCCGACGGCGACGGCGACGGCGACGCCGACGCCGACGCCGCTCAAGCCGGAAACGGGCGCCTAAGAGCTGCGCTCTAAAACGTTTTATTTTAATTGGTTCATTTCTTTCTTATTTCAATTCATTCAAGCCCGATAAGCACTCAAAACTACCAGCACGTTCCAGAATCGATCCTAATTCGAAATATATTTTGACACCATTTGTTTTTCAGGAATGTTCATTTTGGGTTACAAGAAGGTTTATTTGAGTGTTTAGTTTGTAACAAAAAGCTACAGCATGTAACAGAAAGCTTTATTTGGCAGTTCAGTTTACAACAAAAAATATTTCAGCACGTAACAAAAAAAAAGTTGATTTGGGAGTTTAGTTTTATTTTCAGGATGAGTTCGTACTTATGCTTAAACCGCACATGTTGACATCTTATCAAAGCGCTGGAAGTTGCAGTCACTTCCACCCCGGACAAACGAAACGCAAAACACACGATACCCTGAAAAAATGAAACAGAGAAGGAAAGAGCAAGGGAGCGAGAGAGAGAGCGAGAAAGATAAGTGCGTGAATAGGAGTATACTTCTGCTGCTTACCAGCTAAATGAACAGCTATAAGAGCTGGAACCGAAACCTTGCGTAAGCGGTTTACAGACGCTTGTCGCTCCGAAGCAGACGCAGTGTACAAAAAATACGAGCTCGAGTCTTCAATATTACTTCGAATCAAATAAACAAAATGTGAACGCTGAATTGACAAATTGAATGGGGTTATGCGCAATAGGCACTCGTAAAAATATTGCGAGATGCCGAAACTATCCGCGGACAGGAACACGTTTTTGCGCGTTGTTGGGACATACCTCCATATGGTTATCTAAACCATGCATAAACAAAAAGAGCTGCCAAAGACTGCTTATGTAACACCAAATGCTTATGGCATGTCGAAATAGACCGATTTAAAAACGCTCCGCCGACATTTTTATCTTACAATAAGATTTTCATTTGGTCCTTGTACGCAACTTAATGAACTTTCGCAAAGGACATACCGCTTTCTATTCCTTTGTATATGTAACATATATTTCTCAAAAATTCATTCCTCATACTTGGGGCCTCGTTCCCATGCAGCAACAAAGAACAAACACTGGCTGTAGACGTGTTGAATCAAGTGTTTGCTTCGAACAAGAGACCCTTTTCAAAAGTTCGCGTCAACGCCTGTCCGACATTGTTGACCACATATTCTGAGCTCGTATTGTACACAAGTGCTGACGTCAGCGCCCGGCGAAGATTTGGATCCAATCAGGCGCTTCGTGTACAAGCAATGGCGACCGTCAAAGTTGCTCGAT
Source organism: Ixodes scapularis (assembly GCF_016920785.2). NCBI lineage: Eukaryota > Metazoa > Arthropoda > Arachnida > Ixodida > Ixodidae > Ixodes > Ixodes scapularis. The sequence goes on along the minus strand of NW_024610115.1, from coordinate 465,468 downwards.
AAACTTTTGAAAAGGGTCTATTCCATATATGCTTCACCAAAAAAAAAGGATCGAGAAAATTACATAATTAAAAGCAAAGAACAAAAACACAGAACGAAACGCTCTACCAACGTACATTCATTTACTTTATTCTTAAGGAACCTCTTGCGAGAACATTGCATAAGGCGGGGGCGATACGATAAACAATACGTCATCATGCTGCGTCATCATGTCGCTTGACGGCAGGGCGTCACATAATGTCTTATAAAACCGTGATGCCTGTTGCAGAGAAAACGTTCCCGCTTATTTCAGTGGCGAAACTTTTCAGGTGCTACGACCGGCTCTTTTTTACTTCAAAATATAAGAAAATCTAAGTAGAAAATAAGGATTCAGGCCGGACGGGCCCATCGCCAAGCAATCCCATGACTTCGCATTTACGTATTAAATAGAGACATCTACCTTAATTTTTGGCAAAGCATCTTGCCAAACACAGTGATAATGCATGCAAGCTTGTGTCAGTTCACCATCACGGTAATTTCTGAGAAACACAATGTGAACAAGCAGTGCAAGAGACACGTCTTGCCATCATGACGATCCCAAAATATGGGCTACGGATATTCCCAATTAGAGTGTTACACGCCAAGTTGGGTGGTCCTGACTTATGCGCTACTGCGGACTCAATGAACTAATCTCACCAGCCAGTTTTACTACGTCACCGCTGCAGCAATGCATCGAGGGAACTTTAGTCTTTTAGCAAGTGCGGCAACCTCGGAGCTATGCGCGTGTATAGCACGCGACGTCACCACAAGTCCTCTCGTGCACCGCCGTCTGGCTAATGTGAACCAGCCTTGTGCCCATCTCAAATACTCTCCTCGAGATACTGTATTTCAAGTACTTCTTTAGGTATCTTGGTATCTTGGGAATCCTTTTGATCGGGAGGATTTGATACTGTATTTTAATTACAGTTGTTTAGTACTTGTACTCATTATCTCAAATACATGTTGACATTCCGCCATTTTCCAAGTTTTTAGGTATGAAGTGGCGTGGGCGTGGACTCTGACTTAGCGACGCATCCGCCCGCTGGCTGACACGAAACACCGTGAGACTCGAGGCGGCCGAATCCGCTCGGTAACACTAAAAACGACTACCCTTATATTATAAAACCACCTCCTCAAAAGCTATCACACTCATCAATGATAAAAGACGAATGTTCTGCCCTACCCTTGCCGTATCTAAAACATTATTTTGAATGTATGTCTGAGAAAGAGAGCAATCTGTAAGTGAAATGCAACTTAGTTATGCCTCCCCAAGACTAAGATACTGTCCGTTCGCAAAGCTTCAAATTCCAATATTTTGAAGCACCTGGAGGTGCGTTTGAAGTTTTATTCTTTCTTTCAGCTCTAGGTGTACAATCGTTCAATGTTACCTCAAAGCGTTTGCATTTTAGACAACTCCACTGTGTATTCATCTTGCTCTAACTGCACTGAAGCTAATGAATATAATGAATTTAGTGTTGCATTCGGCGATTGTTAAGCCTTTTGTCAGGGCAAAACTAAATTATAAGGTGATGTCTTCCAGTGCAAACGAGGACGGACATCAAACAAGAAGTTCGAGAATCAGCTTCTGTTGCGTGCTAATAAACCATTCCGGTAAACCAGATTTGCGAAACTCTATAATTTTGTTTCTCACTGACGTCGATATAAATTACGCAATGCGGAAGTATCTTCAAAAGTAACTGAATAACATTTCGCAGTATTTGTACACTTCTCAAGATACTTTACAGTAAAAGTAACTTTAGAAGTTTTTTTAAATACTTTATTAACCAGATATTTAGTAACTTAACTTGAATTCTTTCATCGAGTATTTTGTACAACACTGTTGAACTAAACTTTTGACGGCGTCACGCATGCGCTGAACGCTTGTGACATCGCTTCATTTTAATCTCAGCTGACAAATTTGAGTTCCTTAGCGGCTCGGGTGCGTTTTTTTACAGAAATTTTGTTTTGTGTGTGATGACTTAGCGAATAGAATTGTCCCGCCTTCATTTTCTTCTTTTTCCCTTCGTTAATGCCTTATATCTTCAAGTACAAAGAAAAACAAAAGACAGTCTAAAGTCTTCTTCAAGACCTTATTCTATTTTTGCCCTTTGAAGTACATATTTAGCAGCCTGTTTATTTAACATGGGAGTGTCTCCGGCCATCCGGCAGTGGGTGACTACAATTTTTAATATTAGTAACAAATAGCTTAAGAACCGCAGGCGCATAAGCTGTTAAGAATGGCATACTCACACACACATACACACACACAAACTCACACACACACACACACACATTCACAAGCGCGCGCGCCCCCACGCACGTATGCACACAAAAACATACAAAAGAGAGCAGTAACAAACGAAAAAAAAGAAGCGATAGCCTACGATTGTCAATGAAACAAGAACGAGCACGATGTGTGGCTTAAAGCGAACTAGAGCACTGTATAGTGCCGAGAGTCCGTAGTAAGCGGAGAACGCACAATAGAACGATGGCGCCCCGCGTAATTCAACGCTCCGAGGACGAGGGCGTGGCCGACAGCGAAAGTGTGGCTTCGAGGGACAGCTCTCTTTTTATTAAGTGCACCGGTTTCCGCCGGAAAGAGTGGTCAGAAGAGTTGCTACCGGCTAAATCGAGGAGGCGCCACTGGTCAAGCAGCGTCGCTATAGTGGAATGTAAGGGAATTATGCTTCCTGCGCACAGCGCACACGGATTTTACTCACCATCTTAAGGCTCCTTATTAGTTACGAAAAAATTGCCGCGCAGATTGTCGTTGGAAGAGCGATAAGCAGTCAAGGTCACACTCCTCATGCATCAAACAAATGAAAGACTACAAACACGACTACTTACATGACGTCACGGGGAGTTTTCGCGAAGGATGACAATGTATATTCCCTGGGAAGTTCCCATTAAAGTAACTGTATACCATGGCGAAGTAGCGCCAAGCCCCTCCTTATGGTCGCCATATTGGTTCATCGAGTGAGCAGTTTCTCCTTCACCTCTCCATCCTTGCTGAGCCGATCCGAATACCCGGTGACAGGATTGCTTTAGAAATACCTTTCTTGAATACCGAGATTACGGTATTTGCAGACCAGCGAAACAAGCGAAAGCCTTCGCACCGCCACCTGATCCGGCGTCGGTGATTGTCGGCATTGAAAGATAATTTTCCTCCTTTGAAATACGCAAGACCAACAATGCCATTGTAAGAGATTTGTGCAGATGAGCACGATTGATAAGTTTATTGCATTCGCAGTACCAAAGACGTTTATACTGGCGAGTAACGCTTTTGGTATAGATGAAGCTCCATGGCGAACTTGGCGCGACTCGTTCGAAAACGACCCTTTCGAAGCTTCGAAGATTTGAATGGACCGAAATGGCGGTCGGCCATGGTAGCTTAGACCGATCAGAGAGACCGATCAGCCAGTCCCCTTGCGAAGTTTGGTCACCTGTATTTTAGTATCTGCTTGTCTCCCACTAGCAAACAGGAACGGCAACGCGCTACTTTCTTTAGGATCCGGTGACCCTAGTTCCCACTAACCGCTGTCGCTGTAAAAAAATGTCTCGGCAGGCACCATCTTTAAAGTCTGTGCGCATGGCCAGTGCTTTCTTCGCTTTCCGATACCGCGAACGCGCGCGTGCTTTGGTGTGGGGATCGCACAGTGGCTGAGGATTTGTAAGCATGGGAAGGTGTACTTTCGCTGAAGTGGCTAGAGCGCTAGCGAGGTCGCCTCCCACCTCTAGCGCGGCGATCTTCACAGCTTTGATAACATTTGGCCGTCTCCAGACTCTAGAGTGCCACGCGCAGTCAGCGCAAGGCGGAGGGCAGTGAGCACGTGCCGGTCATTCGAAAAGAAACGCCCAGTCGTTCTCATTCTGTCAGTGTAGCCGGCGAAGTCTTCGAATAAAGCGAATATTCGGATAAAGCGAACAACTTCGGCGATTGTGACGCAATAACTCGTCGACGGATGTCGACGAACATTTCACAACGCATTTCCTAACACATTGTTCCCCGTCGGTCGCTTCATTTTGTTCGCGCGCTCCAACTTTTTTACGCGCATTCCGGCGTTCCGTAGGCACGATCGCCGCAACCATAACGACGCCGCCGACAGGAATAATAATTTAAAAAAAAAAACGCAAAAAACACGCCCGAAAGGAATGCTCCAAAACAGACGTGCATTGCCGATAGGGGACGCCAGGCTCGTATCTGGAGTATTTCTTTTTTCTCTTCCGCTTCCTTCACTTCATGATCCGCGCGTTGAATAATAATAATAATAATAAAACATTATTTAAATGTAAAGTTACGTGAAGAGTTTTAAGCGAGAGGGAAGGGAAGGGTCATTGCTCCCGCGAAACGCCCGAAAACTCTCATATGAAAGATGCCTACGTCCGTTCGCAGAAGCCTCCTGCCGTTCTTTTTAATCTTGGTGCACTCCAGGAATATGACGATATATGGGTGGCGCCATTCGTGCATAGGAAATATTAAAAACAAATTTCGAGAGAGGAGGGGAGGGCGGGGGGAGAGAGACGACTACTATAGCGCTATAACTTCCAATACGCGCTATAGCGAGTAAGAAAAAGTCAAACGCATGTCTAAACTTACTCTGTAAAAAAAGATGAGAGTTTGAATCATCTTTCTGGGTCGAAAAAAGAAACCGGAACACAACAAATGCACTGACTGCGTCGGAAATTTCTCGGCTTACATTCGTAGCGCGTGAAATACGAGTTCAACAATCGCTCACTTGGAGAAATTGCCTGGCAAAAAAACACAAAAGTCGTTGACCCGTCTTGAACTCGGATTCCAGGCGCTCACTCACCATTCCTATGTTTACGAATGCAGGGCCCAGTGTGCAATCTTCACGGTACAGCATGGCGAGAGTTCATCGCTCTGGAAGTGAGCAAAGCACACGCCATACGCACGAATGCTCAAAATGGCGTGCCCCGAAACCACTTATTGGATCCTTCTTGGAGACATTCTTTTGCTAACGGCGTCGCGTCGACATCAAACTTTCCTCCCCCCTCATCACTAGCCCCCATCGTCCACTCATTTTGCAAGCACTTCGGACGCCACTCATTTTAACATCCTAAGGCTAAAATAGTTTCTAGTAAAGCCAACTTACGAAACTACCATCCTTCCAATTCGGATGTGCGGATGTGTGTTTGATCACTTCTACAGCAGTCAGCAGACACAATACAAACGCAGGGAACTCGGATTAGTCCAATAAAAAGTTAACACCATTCAAACTACTAAAAAAAAAGTATATTAAAAAAATAAAGCTGGCTTAAAAGAGAGTTAAATTAACTTTGCAATTCAATTTGAAAATCTATATAAATGCATTTTATTATAAGGAATTACACTAAAGTGTTCCCGATCAGTAGCAGATAAATCAAATTGCATGCACAGTATTAGTTAACAACATTTTTTTATGAACTTTAAGATGCGATTTTTTATCAGAACATAAAAAGTACTATGCTTTGGTCTTCTTTTTTATTTGTGACATAAAATGCACGAAACTCGTTAGAGTTAAACAATACACTATTCCGTGCACATATATTTACAGTAACTAATTTTGTATTTTCGTTTTTGCCTATTTATGACAACTGAGAAAACCGGCCACAAAATCTTGCAGACGAAAAGTAGTATTTCGTAGTGTTTTAATTAATAACTGTAGAAGAAGGCTAAAGGTATATTAGTTTTAAAAGTCCGGTATGTTCGTGGTGTAAATTACGCTATTATACGGGGTGCTTGTTTTCAGCTCAAATACATTTCCGTTTAAAAAAAGGCGTGAAAACTACTCTAATGCGGTGTGTTCAAGTGAGTTATATGACGAGCGGTTCCTATTCCAAAGGCTAAAGCGGCATGAAAGGGCCTGTAAGTAACAAAACTTTGTTAGCCATCTTTTTAATTCATAAAAACAATCATACGGCTTCAATTATAAACTTGCTGAGTGTCATCAAAGACCATGCACTACATCAGTCAATTTGAGAAATTAATGCTCGTGGAAAGCGCCACAACCCGCTAAAGCTAGCGTTGGAGCAACCAGCGCAAGGCTGGCAGTGCAGAAGCGCAAATGATAATACCGCCAGCCTTGCACCTCTCGTAGGGGCGGTAGAGCTCGACGAATGTTCGACGGAAGTTGGACTTTTATGCGTATGCCCAGGAATTAAAAAATTAACTGACGGCACGTAGAGGAGGAGGGGTGCAATATTGGTCGGGTGTTTGGTTCATTGTTTCACCGCAAGAAACTAACTGAACCCTAAAAGGGCACGTGTTCAGTTTTATATTGTGTACATTTTGGCAATAGGATTATAATATATGCGATATTGTGTGTTTGTTGATTTGTGATTAAGACCTGCAAGTGTGTGTTTTTTTTTCATATTTATACATCTGTGCACCAAAGAGGAGAGATGTATGGTTGTTTTTGGGCACGTGAAATAAAATGAAATAAAATAAACTATTATACATTACAAAACATGTTTCCCAAAATGCCTTTTTTTTTATATAGAAGCCAAGCAACACCATTTTTTTAAAAAAAAGACAAGGTTAGTAAACAGGCGAGCTGATTAATTTTCGTCGCCTCTTTTTCCTCCTTTTTCCTTCTATCTAAGTAAATCAGTTAGGAGTCAGCGCTCTTTCGTTCTCCTGTCCTTTTCTCATCCGCCGACGTTTTGTGCGCTGTTTAATATTAGTGAAGTACCAACTAGCCCAAATTAACACTTTACTAGAGCTGGTTAACCTTACACGTGATTTGTACCGAAGATAAAAAGCGACGATGGGAGTGATAAAAAAAAAAAAAAAGAACGACGAACACGAGCTAAAGCCTGCATCGGGAATGGTAATAGAAGACAAGGTTAATGAGCAGGCGAGCTGGTTAACCTCACACATTATTATAACCGGGGTCGATCTTCATCGAATTTGGCTGAAAGACGAAGGTTCGCCGGACTAATCGAAACTCAGAGTTCGAGGTCGAAACTCACGTTCGCCAAAAACGTTTGCGAAACCCCAAATTTGATGTGCCTTCGAACAGGCACATCAAATTCATTGCTCCAGGTGACCGAAACACCGCCGGTCATAAACCCGCGTGTCTGGGTCGGAAAATGTCCCCTCCCCACCCTCGTGATCACTGAGTCAGCCAGGTGACTTCATCCCGGGCGCCACGTCGCGGCCACCGTGTCGATGAAGCGTCAACGATAGCGGCCGACTAAGCGGCCGACCAGTCTAGACAAAGCCTCGGCCAGCTGCTTGACTCAGGCTGGCGCCTCGAATTCGCATGAATCAAGCTCGCTCCCCCGCTGAGTCAGACCGGTAACCTCCGACGCCCCCAACTGTACCCCGCTTTCCCTCACGATGGACCACAGAGGGCGCCACGAGTCATCGGAGTCAGTCAAATATCCTACGGAGGTCACGTGACCTTTGGGAAGGGTGCAGCAGCGACGGGTGGCGAGCCTAGTCTCATGTAGTCTGGGGACGTTAGTCGAAAAAATATAATATATTAGAATTCCAATTACTCTCGGTTAAAATGTATTCAGTTAGGTTACTTGATTACTTGTAAAGCAAAGTAATTGGCTGTTATACAAAAAGAGGAGCCCGTTACTTTGCTGATTACTTCACATTTTCCGAACGACAGATGTTTCTCACTCGGGTTGAAAACGGGTCTTGATTCTTGCGCACTGTCCATTATTTGATTGGAATCGCCAAACTATAAACTACTTATCTTCTCAATCCACCAATTTTTGTAAACCATCCTCCTGTCCGAAACTTGGTTTGAAGACTCATTGGAAGGAAACTTCTAGAAACAAAGAGCGCCATAAAAAAAAAGGGGGAGGAAAAAATAGAAACTGTTGCAAGTGAGTTTAGAACTTACAAAAGCATTCAGATTACTCGTGCATTCACTTCCTAAGAAATGTATTTGAATGAATACAAAATTACTCCGAAAGGTAATCGATTACAAGTGATTTGTTTGCTTGTAGTGGGTAATCATACACGTATGCGGAGCTCAGGTTTATCTGCTCCTTGCGCAGGAGATGCGATGACGTCAGAGTGATGCCGAGCTCTGATTGGCTCGATCGGAAGCATACAGAGTAGACAGCTTGCTTTGAGGCCTACCCACTGTCCTTCAGTTAGAGCCAATGAGAGCTCGCCGTCGTTCTGAGGTCGACGCGACTCTGGCGCAACAAGCAGACGACTTGCTCTCCGGATAGCTTCCAGAGAAAAAGATAAACTTAGTTTGAACTCACGCGAAATATGAAACACCCCTTTAAAAGATGTCCCGGAAGCCCCAGTCACGCAGCTCATACGTGATAGCAAAGACATGTCGCTCGCTGCAGACATATTGATGAAATCATCCGTGGAGTAAAGCATGTTTGCTTCGTGCGTGTGGATTCCAACATGTCAGCAGCCAACTTTTGCACGACGAATGCCACGCAGGACTGTAAAACAAAAAACAGACACGCATCAGACACCGTACGGAGATGGACCTTTTTATGGTGTATTGGCTGTCTGATCGGGCGGCTTTATTTTACGTACGTTCGAATTAGGTTTTCCTTTATAAAAAATGTTCCCACGATTGGCAAAGAGAAGTCGGGAGGGCTCGTAGCGCTCGCTGCGTGTCCAAGGTCCAAAGCATCGCGTCCCTTTTCACCTCGAAAGGGACCAAACATTAAGTTAAGCCGCACAAAAAAAAAAAAAAAAAAAAAAAAAAAAAACCAAAACGATGCGTCATAGCTGATTGTCCACCCGTGGTTGCGCTAAACGGCTTTGGGGGTTCGAGTGACGTCAGAACGTGCTCGATCGATGATTAGTCTATTTTGCGATGACGCATCGCGTTCGCGTCTTCCGATTGGCCGGTTGGCTTGGATTCGGTCCAAGCGGGGTTGAAACGGGGACTACCTGCGCCAGCTGGAGGGCGGCAGGTGTCGACCGGAACGATCCTTTGTGTCCACCAGACACCGGGCACCGCCGGCGTAGAGTCTGCCCTTTTTCTCGCCCCGAGTGGAGTACGTCCTGCCTGCCTCCCGTCGACTCACCCCTGTGGCGAGCACCACTGACACGCCCTGATTGCGTATTAGGCGTGCGTGCGTCAAACCACCGTGCCCGCGCCTGCTCGATAAAGTACAAAATCCTCGCGGTCCCCCTCAAACGCCCTTAAAAAAACAAAAAGAAATACTGTTTTGTTCTTTTCGCAAAAAATAAAGAAATAAACTACACATTGCGGAATGCTCATTCTCCTCCTAAATGGGGCGCTAGCGCTCCACAAGATGGCAAACTTTTAGAACTAACCGTCGTCTTATACAAAAGTAAAAGGTGATCTTTGGAAATTTTTGAGGGGAAACGAACGGCCGACGAGAGCCCCTAGTTACAAAGAACTGGGCCTATTTTCCCATTAAAATGTTCCCAAAAATAGCGTAACTTTTAACAAAAAACTGGGCCTATTTTCCCAGTAAAATGTTTCCAAAAATAGCCTAACTTTTAAGTGAGATTCTCAAAAATTTTGGCGTCTGGTTAGAACAGCTAGCAGTGCGGTCGAGGCGGAAGCTGACTGTTGGACAATGCTTCGTTTAACTTTCCGGTGGAAAAAAATAATAAAAATAAAACTATATATGTTATTTTATTTGATAATGCTTTTTTTTTCTTAGGGTACAAGACGGAAGAATCCGAATAAAAATATAGGAAAAAAAAGGCCCGGGCGTGTTTGCCGCTCGTGTGTCTCGTCGTTCGTCAGCCTGCTGCACCCGCGTTCTGGACTCGTGTCAACACGCGCGTGTGCGCGCACATTACTGTTTGGGCAATTGTTACTTGTGCACGGGCTAGCGGGCATTTGTATTGCCCCCAACAACCTGCGGAGCGCACGGTGGGGCACATTACGTTCAAGCTGCTTCACCGAAGAATCTCGCAGTTTCATTCGCTGCGCTGCGATAATAAGACGAAGGAAACTCGCGACGCCCTGCATTTCTTAAATTGCCAGCGAATAAATATACACCGACACAGCGTTTCCAAAGGAGCCCGCTTTGCCCACACCAGGTGCGGGCCCTGCTCGTGAGCGGAGACCGAATTACGAAAGAGTGAGCCTTCTGCGCATCCGCAGTGCCGACAACAGCGCCACCGCAGTGATTTGAGGTCAGGGAGTTGAGTTGGTGTACAGTCACTGAAAACGTAAGAAACGCGTGGCTCATCATTATTCTTAACCTGCTTGCTTCCTTCTTCGTCGTTTTTATTGGTTGGCGTTGCAATCTCAATCGCTGCGGAGATATAGGAGGTATTCACTGGATGCCATATTTGTGGGTGATGTTTAGAGCGCATGCTCAGAACGAGCTCATATTAATAGCCTGCTAAGACCGGCAACTTGATGGTGCTAAATGCACGCTCCAAAAGGACAGCGGAAGCTCGCCGTCAGCACGCGCTCAGCAGCAGCGCACACGAATATGGCCGCCAGTGAATACTCCCTATAATAACATGAACAGAGCACACCGGACCCACCGATTCTTATGTTGTCGTTGACTATGGCGTGTGTGGTTGTGCGTGCGCACGCAACCAAGAGCGTGTTTGTGCGCGTGTTGGCGCACTCCTGTGCGTCAGAACACGCGTGAATATTACCTCGAGCGTGCACGTAAATGCACGTGCCAGCGTTTTTTTTTTTTTTTTTTTTCTTGTGTGTTTATTGATATGGACGTTTTTGTCGGTCAAATCTGCGTTGAAAGATATATAGACAATAGGGCCACGGATAGAGCGATCTCAGTAAGCGTTTGACGCATGCGTGACGCCGCCATAACTTTAGCTCCCAGGAGGCAGACGGCCGCGCATGCCAGGGCTCGTGCTGTCTCGCGGTCCACACGCACACAGCTCCAGCATTGTTTTCAAAGCGTGCAGAAGAACTAAAGTTCCATCGATGCATTGCGGCAGTGTTGCCGAACTGGAAGGTGAGATGGGCCTATTTAAAGCATGGCGCCTCACTTCTGCCCCATGCGAGCAAGCGTGTGAACGTAGCTTTGGCAAGTTTGTAATGGCAGGCGACCAGATGCCCTGCTTGCGATCGTCTAAAAGGAGTATTCACTGGCGGCTGTAGCTGTGTGCCCTACTGCTGAGCGCGTGCTGACGGCGAGCTTTCGCAGTTCCACGAGCTTCCACGTGCATTTCGCACCAAAAAGATTGCCGGTCTTAGCAGCCTATTAATGTGAGCCCGTTCTGATCATGTGCTCTAAACATCGCCCTCAAATACAGGGTGCAGTGAATACCCCCTCCCTATAGGGAGTATTCACTAGCGGCCATAGCTATGTGCGCGAATGCTGAGCGCGTGCTGATGGCGAGCTTCCACAGTTCTTTTGCAACGTGCATTCCGCACCATCAAGAGTGCTGGTCTTAGTGGCCTATTGATGTGAGCTCGTTCTGAGCATGCGCTCTAAACAGCCCCCACAAATATGGCGTCCAGTGAATATTCCCATAGATGAGGACACACAGCATGCACGGCGAACGCAGCGACGTAATCGACCAGATAAAGTCTTATCGGTGGGCGCCCGAGTAGCCGTAGCCGACAGCGACTCCGCCGTCCAGACAGTGCAACTGAGGAAAAAGAAGCAAACACAGCCAAGAAAAGTGTTTCGTTCCCGTAGCTCCCGGGAAAGTGCTCTTTCGCTTGGGATGTCTGCTCTCACCTTGACGGAAGCTGCCCTGAACGCAGCGCCGGAGATCTCTCCGCTTCAGCGCGTTCATATAACTAGATTACCGCAGTCGAAGCACGAAACTAGAGTAAATGACGAAGCAATGTTCGAGCAAGACGCGTAGCGCGAATGTCAGGCTGTACGTGACGTAGCGCACCCAATCAACGACTTTTAATACAAGCTCGTCTCCCATAGAGAAACATAGGGATACAGATTCGTCACAGGCAGCCTTTCGCAGCATATCGAGGCATCATCTGGTGGAGCCGCTTGCAACCAAGGCGAGAAGAGACTTGCTTTGGAAGTTGCGAAGCAACTGTGCATGGGCGCCGCCGTAACTGACCTTCAGTTTTTGTTTCCTCTGATTCCATTTTCTTCACTTCGTCATTACCTTACCAGGCCAGGTTATTGCCATCTTAAGTCTGGAGACTTCTCAGCTCACGTTCTAGTGGCTCGGTATCTCTGTAAGATAAGAGGAGGTCAGCAATTGCGACTGTAGTCTGGCGGGTGTGTAAGGCGTCTCTCTCTCTCCCTCTCTCTTTCTCTCTCTCTCTCTCTCTCTCTATATATATATATATCTTCCACCGTGGCCATCTCTGAGTCCATCACTGCCAAACGCGTTCTGCCAGCGATTGTCCACAACGTCAGTGCGAGATTGCAGTCCGCATCTTCAAGGCTGTCGCTCTTGGCACACCACGTGAGAACTCCTGGGCAAGCGCCGTGAACAATGTGTTCGAATATAGCGTCCAGTGAATCGCCCCTATATACATCCGCGCGTTTATGTTCGAGCACCTTTGTACGTGCGCGTGTGTGTCTGGGCTTTCTGCGAAGTTGATTCCAAGGCTCTCCCTGTCAAACCCGCCGCGTATAACATCTTGCACGGCATGCACGCAGTACCTGAACCTTGAAAGCGCCGATATCATTCCGCCTGTATCGATTGCTTCGCTCCACTTTAACCGGCGTCTTTGGTACGCGGATTATTGAGTGATCAACGCTTAATGTGAACGCAGTTTAAAAAAAAAAAAAAAAAACTCTTCTACGGTCCTTAGTTGGACTCCGGTCTGCAAACTTTGGCGGCTTCCGCCATCGTGAGTGTTGCCACCACAGGCAACGCTGATCTATCTGGGAGAAAGAAAAATATGTACCGAAAAAGATCCTTTTTTTTTTTTAAGCCGATGTCCGACCGCAGTTGACGCTACGATCTGATGGAACCAATCGGAAAGCATAAAAAGTACATCGTCATGGCACTATTCATCCTGGTGCGTTTACCATCGACTGAACCTAACATGCACAGCGAATGCACCACGGTAATGCGTTTTTAGTTTTGTGCGTGATTTGTGTAGTCTGTTATAGAAAAGGCCCAAAGGGCACATCGTGACGATGAACTTTTGGCGCTAATTGATTTGTTCCACCGGGTCGGTTTGCAGTCGGACTTGGGTTGAAACGGAGTATAACATCCTTTCGTGTGGCGATTCGTTTATTCCGAAATAATATGACCTCCAGGTATAATATATGTAAATGGTGCCACCAGTCGTCCACATTTTCACGCGGTTCCGTGGTGCTTTACGAAACAGTAGACGCATTCAGTGGTCATATACACGGTGGCTTTTCCTAGCCTACGTCCGCCCCTTAGGTTTTCCGAGCGAATTGACTCCTAACGACGGTAGCGCGTCTCTGGTGCTCCAATTCCTCTATAGGGAAATATTTCCCCTTGCATGACGAAAATATTCAAGACTATGCGTTCTAAAATTCACACCTCTACATGTTTTTTTTTTTTTTTTTTTTTTTCTCGATAGATTTTCTAATCATTTTTTTTTTTTAATATATATACGACGGCGTTTTTGTTTTCTGTCTGACAATTCTAGTTTCGCCTTATTCTTTTTTTCTACAGCGCTCAATATTTAGCCGAGTTTTCGAATGCGTTCATGAGCTTCATTACCCCGAAGCTTTGAAACGATTCTCCTAAGGCCTCCATTAAAAAAAAAAAAAAAAAAGAAAATGCGTCATGAAGTTTTAGGAAGAATTTGGAAAAAAAAAATTACATTTATTTGGGTGTGTCGAGTGACCACTTCAACTAAACGAAAACATTATTAAAGTACCGTTAATTGCATAAAACGTAGCATTAAATGGTTTAAGTAGCATGATTAACGTAACATTACGTGATGAAACCATGGTTAATGTAACATTAACACACGATTACAGCAGCATTAAACAGTTAAGGTAACGACTAAAGAAACATTATGCACGCTTAAAGCAACATAATGCGTTGCTTTAACTTCATTCTCCTTAACTTTCCGCCTCAACGCATACGCGAAATGAGAAATCACGCGGTTGTGACGTGTTTGGGCACCGGTACCATGGCTCCAAGCTTCCATCGTCCTTTTTAGGCACAGCGTGGAACTTGGCGTTCGCAAGCGATGATAATATCCCTCCCGGCACTCTTTGGCCGCGAACGCGAATTCAAATATTTGTCGACGGATTGATTGTTGGCGAGCGCCTACGTCCGAGTGACCCAATGTTCGTGTCCAATGAGTGAGCTGGGGTAGGTTGATGTGCCTTAGGAACCGTGGATGTATCACAATGAAAAGAAGGAAAGCTCTCGAAGGAAAGGCCGTACGAAATAGTTCGCCATATTTTCGACTTTTCGTACCGACAAGCAGGCTTTTGACATTCTCTTCTCTTTCTTTTAGTTCATTAAACGATATGCGATTAGTAAGTTTCCAATCTAAAATTAGTTATGCCATCCCGAAATTTTTTTCATGGCCCCTTTAAGTGACACGATTAAAGCAACATTAAACGATGGAATCATACTTAAACTATATAAAACGCTTTATGTAACACAGTGAAGGTAACATTAAGCGATGGAATCATAGTTAAATCAACCTTAAGCACACTTGAAGCAACATTAAACAGTTTAAGTGACATGGCTGAAGTAACATTAAGCACGTTTAAAGCAAAAGTAAACAGTATAAGTAACATTCTTAAAGTAGCATGAAACGATAGAACCGTATCTAGATTAGTATTAAACGATAGAATCGCGGTTAAGGTAACATTAAACAGGCTGGCAACGGCTTCCAGCCCTTCCGTGAAGGACTTCAAGATTCGATTTCGAGGTCGTGTTCCGGTTACGCCCACACCTCCGCAAAATAAAGTCTATATCTTTTTTTTATTTACTCCTCGCTTTATGGAACATCCCGGTTATAGTGGCAGTGGGCCCGCGAGCCTCCTCTCTCTGTGATTAGAAGTTGGAGGCAGCAGGGTCATTTTATATCCAGCTAATTGAATGGTTTCGGAGCAGCCATAGATTTTGTTTCTCTGTTGTCGAGTTCATTGATTGTGTTGTAGTTGTTGCTTTTTTTGTTTGTTCTTTTCAATCGCGACCAGGAAGTGTATAATCGTGGCACGCGTTAATGAGTGTGTACGGTCATGTATGTACATTCCAAGCTCGCCCGACTGCGCACGCCGTTAGTTTTATTTTATCTGGAGTTTGACCAATTTTATCACATTTTTCAGCAACCCACGCTGTCTGCTTACTTAGTGGTTGCGCAAGCGCTTGGGGACTGTTTTCTGCCAGCAAAATAAATGCCATCAACGTACGATTTAATTAGAAATCCCAAAGTAGCGCCTGAATGTTTCAAAATTGAAAGCGTCAGTGACTTTGATTATGATAATCCGGCAATTTTAGATAGCGGCAGTGGACTTTTTTTTCTGAATTTACTGCAGTTTGACTTCTGAGTTATCTTCATTAACGAGTACATTGGTCTTTTTGATGTAAATAAAAATCGGTACTTTTTTCTGTCCGGACAGTCAGCTTTGGAGTACGAAAGTAGCCTACATTATCTACTAAATATAGTTGCAAGTAGATTAGAAATTGTACGGTCACAAACGTAATAGAATATAGGATCAATTCTAAATTAAGTACTAAAAAATGATAGAACTGCATACTAACCTAAAAAGTTTATTAGGGATTTCGCAATGACAATAAAGCGGGCTAACGTAGCCTTTCAGCATTTTAAAACAGATGGTTACGTAGATTTCTTAACAACGATTGTCAAATATTTCAGTTTTTTTTTTTTTTTTTATCTTGAGGATGTTTTGTGAAACTTTTTCAAGAATGGCTTGTGCAAAACACTGTCAAAAGCGACGTAGACTACTACTAGTCAAACATCATTAAGGAAACCATTTTGCAATGTGTTATGAGATGACTGAATAGTGAATATGCAACATTGGCTAGACGGCGTCATTTATAAGTTGAGTAACCCTGGTGCACGTTTTTATACAATACTGTTGCGCTGTAACGAATACTGGAGAAAGCACGACGTTTCCTAATAAGCCGTTTTCTTGTGTTTGCAAATTGGTTTTTAAGAAAATCGTTGCCGTGAATAACTTACCGCGCCAATTTAGAAGTGTAGATTGTCCCTGGGTAGTTTTTATCGGCAGTAAATATTCACGAGTTTACGCGCGCACGTATTTGCACAATACTGTTGCGCTGTAGCGCACGCTGAAGAAAGCGTGACATTGCCTGATAAGAAGCTTTCTCATGTTTGCGAGTAGGTTAGAATTATTGCCGTGAATAACTTACTTCAGCAAATTATAAGTGTAGTTTGTGCCCGGATAGCCTTTATCGGCGGTCAATATTCACGAGGTTACGCGCGCCCGTAGCTTTGACCAAAATTATTCTCTTTCCTCTGTTTCACATTTCGGCCACCAGGCTGCGCTAGCTTTCGCCCCACTCTATGATGCGTGGCGGCCAACTAGGCAAAGGGCCTTACAGCAATAAACTGGCAATTGAGACGGACCCCCCATTGGCCACCGCCATGCTGCACATTTTTTACCAACACGTGACTTTACGTATAAATTTTAACAAAATACCGCGCACAAATTGCTTATCGATCTTTAATAAGAGTACCCACGAGATAAGTTATCTTTCGTTTGTTTTAAGTACGAAATGTGCTTTTACGGCGAAAATTCGGGCAGCTTCGCAATGCTTCCGCTAGATGCCGTCAGTCGCGGTGCTGTATCTTGGGTTTTTATCGGAACTGGACACTGATCGGTGGGGCTAACAGTATTAAATAAAATAGTTTATCGTGCATTTTACAGCGATCACAATACAAGCCTCGGCTTAATTTTGCGTAAAAGCATCATAAGTTGGTACGTTCACATGTCTAGTGTTCAAAATTGTACAACATGGCGGCAGCCAGGTGGGGTTCACTTTTGTCTGGTGAACGGGATACCAGTTTATCGCCCTAAGCCACTCTACCTCGTTGGTGGTGCCTCCCCGCTGTTCTCCTTCGCGTCTTTTCCGCTAGGTGGCGTCGCACACTCTAAAGTTGTGAGTATCATCAAATAACTCTGTCGTATCGTTTTTTTTTTTTTTACTATAGCCGCAACTTGTGTAAAGTACGAACAATGAAAATTCGGCTAGAAGAAAGTCTTTTCCTTTTTAACCTTTTCAGCACTCGGCAAATAATTTGGAAGCACAAAAGCTTTTATGAACAGTCAGCTTGTACACATTACACGAGAAAAGTAGTCGATTACAATTACAATTACTCTTGCTTGCAAAGTATTCAACTAGTTTACTCGATTACTTGAGAAAAAAAAGTAATTGGTCGTTACTTGAAAAAATGACCGTTAACCTTCTCCGATTACTCCAGATTTTCAAAACGACAGAGTTTTCTGCCGGTTTGAAAGCCGGTCTCTCGTACTGTCCATTAGGGAGTTTTAGGGAACGGTTTTTGCACATCCGATACGTTACGATGGGTGCTCCGGTACGAACTGCGCATGCACTACCGCAGAAGACTCGCGCATGCGCAGTTGGTACCGCATGCACTCTCAAGAAAAAAGGGTGTAAAAGGGTGTATTAACCCTTTGTCCCATATAATGCCCCTGTCAGACGGGCTAGTTTAGTGTCATTACAAGCGAGTGCATTTCGCCCTTAGTGTCATTTCTGTAGTGTGCCACACGGCTCCCTTCTGAGGAACACACTTGGCTTCGAGTGAGTTTGACGAACTCACTTCGCTCGATCGACTGCTTCAGGAGTGTTTCAACAGTAAAACATTACAACACAGAAACCAAAAAGGTGGCGTAAGTTTTATTTTATAAAGGAAAAGAAATTCGTGAAAGAGAGGACATGTAGAATAGTGGCATTGCAAAAAGATAGTGGGGTGGACTTGGAGTTTAGGCTGATCTGAACCAAGATTAGCGCAGCGCGAATTAATAAAAGACGACGACAAAGTCAGTCATTCAACGGCTATCTTGGTTAGCAGAGAATGATGGAGCGTACTTTTGTTTCAGCGTGTAACTATTCGAGACAACAAGATAATTATGATCTAATTAGGCAGTTTCAGGGCCTCCTTGTATACTTTTATGAAACGAAGCGGAACTCCAAAGTTGGATATGCTTCGTTCTTTATCCTGGCTTGCGATGATCGATCAGAATCATCCAATTGGCGTAAAAATCGTTCATTAATGTAACGTTGTTTTAGAGCGCAGCTTCTAGGAACCCGTTTCTGAGTTGAGCGGCGACGGCGTAACCGCGCGTTGCATTAAGGGCTGCTTCCCAAAATGACGTCACACCTGACGTGTCGTGTGTATCGTCATGTGTGACGTTACGAGGGTAAAATTTTCCCGCTAAATTTGGCTGTAAACGTTTGTGCTGTTTGGTGGAAAACTTTTACGCTAAATTTAGAGGGAAAATTTTACCCGTGTGACGTCACGTGACGTCACACTTAAAATCTCAGTTGACGTGTCACGTTGCGTCACACGTCAATTCAGCGGGAAAATTTCCCGGCTTAATTTAGCGGGAAATATAGCGAAAGTTTTACCCTAAGTGGGATGGGAACAGGAGAGGAGGTTGGGAGGGTACGGAGGGGGAGCAGCTGCATACCCTCCCCTTCGTACTCTTCCCTCCTCCTCCTCAAGAGCTGCGTTTTAATTCGGCATTACAGAGAATCGTAAACGGCAAAATTTTTTAACGCGTCTTTATTAAGGGGTATCGGCGGCCGAGGGGGCTAGCACCCACCAGATCGGAGTACGTGGAAAGAAAGCTCGCGCTGGGAGAACCCAGTGATGCTGAGCTCAATCCCCAGCCCTGCCCGAAGAACACACTTCCAATGAAGTGAGTTCGGGGAGCACACTACACTCGCTCCGGTAGACCAAGTGTGTAATCTCGATAGCAGTGTTCAAGGAGTAAAAATAATAGAAGAATTTAACGCTGCGTAAAATTAGTATTATTTTTGTTGAAGTAATGTTAGATGCGCACTTGTTTTCTGTTGGCAGTAAAGTAGTGCATTGTAGAAAAACAAGCGGCTGATCTAGTTTCGAGCCTTGGCCCCTGCGCGACGGCCAGCGACGGCCAGGAGGCACCTGCAAGACTCCACCAGGAATCTGAAGGTGGCAGGAGAGACGCGAAAGGCTTGCTTCAAATGGAACTCGCCCAAATGGGGCAAGGTGTTTTCGAACCACCGTTCGTTCCTCTGGAAAGTCTACCGTTCTCGACTGATCAGGGGTAGGGTGTCAATCACGAGAGCGGCTATGATGAAGGCATTAATTAACCTGCAGCTGCTGATCAATGTCACTTGAAATTCTTGCCTGTGCGTGGGCATCCAGGTCCAGCTGCTTCTCATCTGAAAGGCGTCGGGCTCTCACAAAGAAAAGTGCCCCAACCACGCGCTTCCGCCGTCCAACATCGCGGATATCGCCCTCCAGCTCGACCTCCACACACTCCATGATGTTTCGTTGTGGCGAGTGGCGAGTGGCGAGTGGCCGAGTGGGCTCGCGCACACCAGCTCGGAGCACGCAGAGCGAAAGCTGCGCGCGCTGCAGAGCCTCGTTTCTATCTAGATGTGCTTCGTACCGGCGTGTGGACGTGTATCACTGGCTTGTAATGACTGATCGTAATTATCGAATTGCAGTTAAATTTGGGTTAAAGCTCGTGACTTTGAGCAACAATGTGTGGTAACGTGTTTCTAATAAAACGACGAAGTTATTTATAAAGAAATGCTTATGCACTCTAATATTTTGCGTGCCCATTACTTACCCATCGTCATTGCCATCATTCTGGAGTTACACCAAGTTTCCCGTGTGGCACCAACACACTTGGAGTGTGTTTCGGTTGGTTGAAGTGCACTCGCTTGTAGTGACACTAAACTAGCCCGTCTGACAGGGGTATAACACACCCCAAAACTTCAATTCGACGTACAGCGCCCTACAGTCGAACAGACGGCCCGAAATTTTACGAGGGGTTAGCCGTGTGGTACAACTTATTGAAATAGCTAATGTACGTTTTACTGACTGCAAAAAAAATAAAAATCGGGGTTTTCTTGGCCCTACTGTAAAAAATCTCGGTGTTTTCTTTCTGTGGTCTTTGATACGTACGTTAGCTATTTAAAAAGTTATATCGCACCGTTATCAAGCCCCTCGTGAAATTCGGGGCCGTCTGTTCGACTATAGGGAGTATTCACTGGCGGCCATATCCGTGTGCGCTGCTGCTGAGCGCGTGCTGACGGTGAGCTTTTTTCTGTCCTTTTGGAGCGTGCATTTAGCACCATCAAGGTTGCCGGTCTTAGCAGGCTATTAATGGGAGCTCGTTCTGAGCATGCGCTCTAAACATCGCCCTCAAATATGGCGTCCAGTGAATACCTCCTATAGGGCGCTGTACGTCGAAATGAAGTGTTGGGGTGTGTTATATGGGACAAAGGGTGTAACGATACACACCTTTTACACCCTCCTGAGAGTGTGGAGGGCCCATCGTACCGTATCGGCTGTTCAAAAAGGTTCCCTAAAACTCCCTCTTATTCCATTTCAATCATCGTATCCTGAACTAGTTATTTCCTTAATCCACCGATTTCGGTAAACCACCCTGCTGTCGGATGCTTGGGTTGAGGATTTCTTGATAGAAAGCCTGTAACAACAAAGGGTGCGTTTAGAATCGGGAGGGGAAAAAAAGTAAATGTTACAAGTATTTTCGTACTTTTAAAATGTATCACATCACTGTTGTGCTTAATAACTGATAAATGTAATCATATCATTACGAATTAAACCCAAAAAGTAATCGATTACAAGTACGATTTGATTAGTTGGGATAATGTTCGGTACAAGCTTGTACACAGCATACACCATAAAACAAATCTTAGGTCCATGAGGGCACGCGGCAGCTTGTATCACGCAGAAATCATCATTAACATACTTTGTAGATCACGAAATCAGTGAAGTCTCATCGTAGTAAACGGTATTGAAAAACAACATCTTTGTATCGTCCACGCCTGCAACGAGCCCAAATGTCCCCTTCTAAATATCTATGGTCCGTGTATACTATTGTACACAAAACGCAATATGTTTAACCGTACACAGACTTGTGTTGGTTTTGTACTTTCTGTGTGTCCTTCTTCAGCTCTTCCGGTAATCCCTTTTGGAGATTCAATCCCGGTGATCCTTCCGACGTTCCAATGACCTTTCCAGCGCTCCCGTTTTTTCCAGAGGACGCTCCCCTTCAATGAGCAAGTTCGCCAAAGTTCAGGTGTGGCATTTTCTTCCCTTCTTTTTTTTTCTTTTTCTTTTTTTACGCACCATTGCAGCTTCTTTTTTTTTTATAAAATGTTTTTAGGATTAGCATTTAAAGAAAAAAAGACCGTCCGCCAAGGATTTGAAACCAAACGTATAACGCGTAATTTTCACTTCAAAATAATGCGGGAAGACCTTAATGGCTGTTTAATTGTACACCAATCAAATTTTTCTTTTTGCTAAACTTAGCACGAAACCGCTTCCCGTTGAAATGTGGGCGGAAACCTCGAACAGAAATAATAAATTAAAACGTTACAACCGTGCAGCTATTTCCACCTCAAATTCTCTGCGGATCAGACGCTCGGGAAGTAATCCGTCACTTTTTCAAGCAATTTTGTAATTGCAACGTTACTTTTTGGCGCCAGTAATTTTAGATGTTATTTTGTCACAAATATTGGTAAAAGATTGCCTTGATTACTAGTTCCTTTTAAAAGTATGAACATAATATAGAACCTGGAGCAATATAAGCAGGAAATTCAGCACCATGAAATTAGCAAGTTTAACAAAAATAAAAATAAAAACATCGTGAAAAGGAAAATAACCGAGGAAGAAACACGATTTTTTTTTTTCTATTGAAGGTCACTAGAACAACTAAAAAACGTGCGAGGAACACACAAACGTGCGAAAAATTACAGGAGGACGCTGTACCTTAGCTTTTAAGAGTGGAACGCGGTAGCTAAACAAAATCCTAACCAATGGGATGCAATTTCGCTCGTGATGTCGCAGCTTCGGACGTGGAGCACTGCAGCTTTCAACACGATTCTTTGCCGCAGGACCGACGTCAGAACTGCAAAATATCACATAAAAAGGCACTACGTGAATCGGGCATTACGGCGCGTATACACTTGCCAATTCGCAGATGGATCCGCGCAGGCGGAAAGGGGATTTTTCGATTCCGGGTGGCGAAAGAGACTCGTCGCTGGGGGAAAATCTGGATATGGGTCCCGGACGGATCCAACTTTTCCGACAGTGACGAGTCCTTTTCGGGCTCGCGGCTCCAATATTCCCTTTGCGCCTGCGTGGATCCGCACGCGAATGCGCAAGTCTAAACGCACTATTAGAAGGCTGCTTCGGAAGCCTGACTCGACGACTCAACACAAGCCGCCGTGAGACAAGCTAGTTAGCCGGAAGCTTTTTCCCCACATTTTTTTTTTTAGTTTGTTCCTGCCATTTAGTTTCACTTGGTAGAGAGGTGGTTGCAGGTGGTCCAAAGGCAAGCGGATCGGCGTCCGACGGGTGGGCGAGGAGGAAGGGAGCCGTTTCGAACGGGACTCGACCCGGTCAGATGTGGCGCCGATATGGTCGCCCCTGCAAGCCGCCGTCGCTACCGCCGCTGCCCAGAATGCGAACAGCCGGTAGAACCACACCCCGTCGCTATCGCCCCGAAAAACCCCCCAGCTGGCTGCTCGCTCGCGTTCCGGTCGCAGAAATTAAAGAAATAAAAAAGGTCGCGTAATTAAAACGGAAAGACCGAAAGAAACAAACTTTAAAAAAGCGAACGAGCGATCCGCTGAACAACAGCAGCGGGTTCGGCCATAAACTAAGCGGCTCGCGTGACACCTCGAATAGAGGTTCGATTGAAGGCCACTAAATGAAGGACATGAAAAGAAGAAAAAAAAAAAGAAACATGGTTGCCCAAATTGCTGCGCAGATTGTCATGGAAATGCGACAGCATTTTGCACCGCCTTGTAATGCTTAAAGGTTTCTTTATTAAACTGTTCAGGCAACTGCCGCGAAAATTCGAGGCGTATTTTTTTCAACGTTTGTTAAGTCTCTAACACATTCGTTTGCATGTTCACAGCCGTTATTTGTAAGATTCCGTGGTATCAGAGTTTATTTTCCGACATATTCGTAGGGCGATTTCCGGAGTTTATTTCTTGCCTAAAGTTTGGAGTTTATCGGGGTTTATTTTTCTTCGATTCTCAGATCTACGAAATTCTGAGTTTAATTTTGCTATGCTCGGGTAATTCCGCAATTATTTACCTGGCTCCACCTTACCCGACTGCATATCAGGCTACGGGTCGTTCGGGCCAATCAGACCGCACCAAGAACGCGACATTCCGGCGTTAGTCATTTTCTGCGCTTATGGGATCATTGGCGCAACCAATCGAGTGCACTCAAAGCAACATCAACTTAGATTCTTTTACACTGGCGTCCGGGTTTCATGTTTTTCAGTCGTTTACAGCGCTCCGAGTTACTGTCAAACGAGTTACAGTCAATCATTTATGAAGACAGAAACAAAGAGAAGATGATGATGATGATGATTACGATAATGATCGTGATGATGACTACGACGACGACGATGATGATGATGAACAGAATACAACTGCCGCTTCTCTAGTGGAGTTACAATGAACCGTAAAACAATCTTCTGTTCAACCTTGACTCTAGGCATGCTGCGTAGCAGAACACGAATGAAATTGCGCGTGACAGCAATGGGCGAAACATTTTATAATCCGCTCTCAAGTTCCGAAAGATACGAGCGTACAATTTCAAAGGCAAATTCGTCGATCGCTTAGGGCGGTAGGGGGGCCGCAGAAGGGGGTAAAGGTGCTAACAATACTTCTTTTCTCAAATTGAATTAACAGCTATATTACGCCAAAATAAAAATTAAAAAAAAAACTTAAGCGAAAAGCGACGCGCACATTTATTTTTCTTTACATCCTTAAGTCGCGCTCGCATTGTTATTCATCAGACGAAAGCAGCCTGTAGGTGCTCTTTGAGGCAACGAACACTGCATGCGGTTATCTCGTGTACAGAAAAAGGTAAATATAGGGAGAATGGATCGCGCACGAGAGAGGAAATGCGGCCCTTTTGACTGCTCCACCCCCTCATATCCAGGGGATGTCCCCACCCCGAAAATGCGCGTTTTTTTGTTTTGTTTTTTAGCGCAAAACTACATGACGCATTGCCGAACACTCGAGGCTGGTTCACACATTTGCCTCGGGTCCGGCCGAGAGCGAGGGTTGCTATGGCAACAAGTGCGTCGACTACAGCTACATTGGAGCCGACGCAGCTGTTGCCATAGCAACCTTCGCTCTCGGCCGGACTCAGCGCGAGTGTGTGTGAATCGCCCTTCATTCTTCAGCCAAATGTAGCACTAGAGAGCCGAACCAGATGCCGAAGTTTCAGCATAAACCGTTATCCCATTCAAAATGTAGAGGTAATTTTCCGTAAATTTCAGTCGGAAAATGGCGGCGGACGGAGCATCTCGAAGATTGAGTGACTCCAAACATCAAATGCCAAGGAAGTCCGCAAAGTTGAAGTTGCCTACGAACACAGAAGTGATTGGCGAGGTTGGATGTGAATCTTCGGCCGATGCACTATGTTAAGTCTCCTTTTTTTTTTTTTTTGTATTGAAACAGTTTTACCTTTCCTCCATTTCATCTGGGTTAGTATTGTACCGGCGTATGTTCGTGTACGCTTACTGCGTGGTGTATATTAATGTCCTCGGCTGGGGGTCATACTGCATTGGCTACATTTTTCTCTTACAGTGGAGACATCAGAGGCCCCCTGGGGCTCACTAATCTCTCGCATTCTCGATATTTTTACGGCATATTCCTTATGACTTTGCTAAAATAGAGACAGCATTTCTAATTACATTCTGCAAGATCAATAACGCGCACCATTTAACCTCGCGTCAGGTAGTCACGTGCAACGTCACGCGATGACTTGCCACCTGATATCATAATTCTACACGACACAGTGTCATCACGTGGCCATGTAACCTCGCAGCGACATCGTATCTTTCATGTTCTCGGGCTGATTTCCGTATCATCAAGACGGCGGCGTGACCTCGTAGCGTCACGGTGCGGTCGCGTGTCATGATCATGTGCTTCATTTCCGCATCATAAAGATATACCAAAAAAAAAAAAAAAAAAAACGTCTGGATGCACTCGTGTGTCAGTGCACCGTAGCTTGGAGCACATGGGGCAAAAGCCTTGAGCTTCAGAGCCCATATCCTGGTCCACAAGCCCTGCTCCTATCGATTTCAATGCGGATTAACATCGCGTCTGAGCATGCGATCGTGTACTAATCACAACTGAATGATGACTTGGAAGTACCCAGGTTAGCAGGCGCACTGAGCTCGCCGCATGCCTCTCCACGACGGACAGACCAAAGGCCATTGTAAGACAGACAAACATCCTGCTCTCTAAACCTCTATACATTGTATGCAGTTACGGATATGTACGATAGCACTTTTTGATTTGCGTTTGTGAGTGTGTGTGTTTCACCACTCCTGCTACCGTCTGGATGAGGCGTGCGCTATCATTAAATAGATAAATACAAAATACATGTATCCTTGAAAACCAAAAATTCCGCATTGCTTGTTTTTTTTGTTTTTTTTCCATATATACATTCAGTGCACACTTTTGGCGGTGAAGATAAATAATTTAGAAAAATCTATAACTTCGTCTCTTGTTTTTTTTTATGAGGTAGGTATTTTTACAAAATGTGAAGAATAATCATAAAACGACAAGAAAATACCTGTCTGAGATAACTAATCATCGCCAGAATATAAAACAAAATATATACTTCAATTCCAAAAAAACAAAAGGCTGGAACTTGTTTTAGTTTTTTTTCAATCGAAATGACAACACAATTTCTCAAGCAAACGCGGCACACAACAACAAAAAAAAAAAAACACGAATACTGGTATGCGAGCTCATTTGCACTGAACCAACACAATGCGACCGGTAAAAGGAAAACACACACACATACATAAAAAAAAAGCATACAGATGTCGTATTATGTCTGGCATCATTCCAATGGTACAGATTGTGTTTGAGATGTACGCTGCGCTTGGCAAGAACAAACGATTCTGTCGAAGCGTCGCGCGGCCGACAAAGACGCGCGTGTCGTCCCGCGAAACGAGTTCCGAAGGCGGCGCAAAGCTCGATCTGTGTGCACTCGTCGCGCGATCCGGTCCGTGTACACTTCCGGTGCAACTATGCAAACCTTAGCTGGCGAACACGGCGAACGAGCGTACTGGGTTTCGCCCCAGCACGAGCCTCTATCTCGTACACTCCGATGAAACGGCGCAGCAGGGTAAATAGAAGACAACATTGTAACAACGCATTAATACCACCGGGTGAAGCCTCCATAGCACTGCCCGTACATTCGTACACGCAAAAAACACGGCGTTCGAAGCGGGGCTGCGTGCCGATAGAATTAGCGGAGGACCACGTCTCGAGGATGTTCAAAGCACGCTTGCATCATGCGTATACGCGTGTTTCGAACATGCGACAGCTTTCGTTTGAGCAAAGTGACAGGACCTAGCCTTACGAGGAAAAAACGCGCTTTAGACACTGTCTGCATACTGTCTTTGTTTATGTGCTAACAGTGTGACTGGCAATTTAAGTCGAATGAATCGTTGACCCTTTCGAGGGACCGAATAAATCGGTTCCTCGAAGCAGAATAAACGTCGCCAATGCATCGTGCAACGCAGAATCTGCAGGCAATGTCTGTGGTGCGTGTCTTTAAAGAGTTTTAGGAAACCGTTTTGGCACACCCGATAGGGTACGATGGGCCCTCCGCTACGAACTGCGCAAGCGCGGGTCCTACTCTGTAGCACAAGCGCAGCTCATACCGCAGGGCCTATCCAGCCGTGTCGGATGTCCAAACACGTTTCCTTAAAACTCTCTTTTATCTTACGACGGTCTCGTTTCATCGGTACTTCAAAGACTGTGTGCAGGAAACACGTAGGAAGCAAATATGTTTCGAACGTCTTCGAGGCCTGTCCGTCGGCAATGCTTTCATCGTCTCTACGGCGAGCGCCATATATATTTGAAGTTTGAAGTTTATTTTGGGTTTTCACGGCCCAAGACCGGTAGGGAGGTAGACACAAAAGCCATTCAATGATTCCTAAGCACTGAAGTATAATTCCAAAATGACCGAAGGAGCGAAAATTCACGAAAGATATGTACACAAAAGGTTCCACCCATGTAACACACACATTTGTCATTGCAACACCCGTAAGCGCATAACAAAAGTGTCGCTTTTAAGTTCTACTGCGCGTAATGTATCTCGTTGTGTACAAGCGTTATATATAACGCTTCTGGTATGTATGAGAGCGTGAATGCGACTTTGCCCATTGCGCTAAGGGTTTACACGAAGGTTGCTGATGATGGTTAATTACGTGTTAATTACGTGAAAAAAGATATTTTTAATACCTAATTTGAATAGCATAAAAAATTCTTTTTTTCTTTTTTACTAGAGTTTCAAAAATGTTTTACTTCCTATTAGCGGCGAGATGTTTTGGTGGCGCCCTCCTATGGTTCTCCTTTGTGACGTCATTACCTTGCGAACAACAAGTTCGATGGTGTTTGCAAATAGCATGGTGGAAGCCTGAAATCATTGCGCTCTCAAAGCAACACTGCCAACACCGTCGAAAATAAAGTTCTTTTATTCCTCTTATTCCCGTCGGTGGTATACCCTTTCCGACGTCATAGTCAGCTTTCGGGCCAATCGTGGAAGGCCGACCACAGCGACGCTTTCGGTCGCGCACGTCGCCAATTCCGTCTGGGGTAAATTTGGTGTTTATTGGTAACTTTTGATTCACGCAATATTTTTCGTCGATGCAATCGAATAAGAAATCTCCCACATACCTCTCTTTCGTTGCAAGTTACAGAGTCGTAGCATGCAAAAGCCATTTTTTTTTTATTTATTAAATTGGGTTAGACTTTTCGACCCAGATTCTAAAGTCGACAAACCACCCATTAAGCCGTGATCACGCTGGTCGTACCATCATACAAAAGACAGTCTGCAAACACGAGTCACCACAATAGCCACGATTCGAATGCCGCGTTTCGAGTTTCCTCCGCGAACTCGTTGCCACGCGGCATTCGAAGCACGGATCTCGCGGTGTTTGCGTTCGAATCTGTATGCAAATTATCTTTTGTAAGCGGAATAAGCAGTGTAACCCCGGTTTTAGGTTAGAACAGCTTTTCTTTTTTTCCCCTAAAAGCTATTTTGCCCCCCCAAAAAAGAAGCTAAATAATATAATCAGACCGAAGTACGCACACGAGTCTGCGCCCTCTATTTATTTTCAGATTCGTACAAGTCGTAGTTATCTTGAGTAAAGAAACCACTAAACCCTCTCTGTTTACGTTCGCCCGTGCAGAAGCGCCTAAAAACTACATCTTAGTCTCGCTGTATTTGAGGAGCTGCGCAAGAACCCCTTAACGGTGTAATTGGATTGTACTCGCGCATTAACTCGACACTCGCATTACTCGATAGTATCATTATTATTACTGTGCGCGCGCCGAACTTTTTCTCCAAAGCGCGCGAAATGACGTCCCAATCTTGTTAGAGGCAATGTAGCGCTCCAAGCGCGGCTAATATAATTACACCCGTCCCTCCGCGCCGCCAAATAGTACCGTAGAAATTCGCATTCATGCGTAATCAAATCACTCGCTCTTCCAGGTTTTGTTTTTCCCCGTAAATTGTTATCCTCGTTTGCTTGGTTATTTTCGCGGTAACAAGTTCTGCGACTCGGGGGACTCAAGAAAAAAAAAAAAGGTCGTTAAAAATTTCTTTTTTGCGACTTATTTCTTTTTTTCTTTTTCACTGAGCTCGTTACTTATGAAAACTGAACCTAAATATATGAATTTGTTTTTACAACGTAATGGAATTGCAGTGGTAGCTTCATTTTGATGTTTTTCTTTTTATTCTTGACTTGTTTTTATATTAAGCTTCGTTTCTACGCCATAAGCCTTATATTTAAAGGTCGTATAAACTTGTATACACGCTCTACAGCTCCCTTAATACTCTATAAAAAGTGTTACGGTTAGTCTATAAAATTTTAATGAGTTAATAAGTCGTTACGGCCAGAGAATTCAGTCAAAGCCTCTTCGTCGTGACCCTAATGGTTTTACTATATATTCCCGCATAGTAATAGCGGCGTTGGTACCATAAGGGATTACTTTCAAAGAGAGCCAAACGTTGTACGTCTATCTGAGGTTCCCAGAACAAACCGCTAAGAGTGGGTAGATTCCCTATACTTATTTTATTGAGTTCTGGTGAAAATTACCTTTTATGTCGACAGCAATGCATCAAACGACGAACTGCTACTTATTCGTGATACTGCCAGTCAAAAAAAAAAAAAAAAATACTTTACATGAAAAAAAAAGTACATGCTTATAGAAAAAACACAGTGTACCTCGATGTTACATACTGGAGCGTTAGAAATAACGCGGCAATTTTACAGTGTGCCAAATTTTCGTGTTGCCATGCGGCTGACGCGATGGCGCGCTTTGCAGCAGATAAAGGTAGAGGGGCAGGTTAGAGACGTAATTCAACGAAAATATAGCATTTTGAAAACCTTATCGAGCAAAATTGACAGTCGCCGTTTGTTGTTACGCCACCTAGCCAAAGTCTTTTTTAGACCTAGGCTAGGTGGCGCAATCTACCACCCGTTACAAAGGGTATAGCTGTTAACATCCATCCACCCAGATTCACAGCAGAGACGAAGCGCCCGATTGGATCCTAGTATACCCACCGAACGCTGAAGCGGCGACGCTCGTTTTTCGATACAAGCGGGGCCGAGTTTGCGCCGAACGCTCAGGCAGCCTCTTATCCAATACATGCTCAGAGCACGTGTACCCGAAACGATAGTGGACTCAAATAATTAGCGCAGCAGCCACTAGATGGCCCCGCACTTTTGAAAAGTGTCTATGCCCTAAGAAATTTAATCGAGTTCGTTAGACACCGGTATACCTGTCGGAATCCCCAAAAGTCTAGATCCGAATGGCTCACAACTCACGTTAGAGTCCCTGGCGGTTTCCAAACCAGAAGTGGCCGAGTGGCACGCATTGACAACAATAAAAGAGAGAGAAAAAGAGAATATGAAACTTACTAATTTACATTAGCGTAAGGATGTAACGGTTAAACCGTCAACTGTATTTGAGACAACGACTTTGTGCTGTCCCTTTTATTTACCATAGCCTCGGCGTTTTTTTCATTGTTGCGTTCAATATAAGGCAGCTCGCGCGCACACTTCGCGCATTTGTTCCACTAATAACGGCGCTCCTCGTGAACGAGGCCCTTTGCGTCTACTTCCCTGCACAACACGCATGCAGCCAATCATCGGACTCTATATAAAACACCGCGGCGAATAACGAGGTCGATAAGAATGCGATTCGGCGATTTATGCATCTTTGGCATTTTGGCCAGTCTCTATGGTCTCCTGCAAGCTAAGATCCGCAGGAGGTGCCATACGCACAGAAAGCACAGCTCCGCCCACGCAGAAGAGGGCAGTTGTGCCAGTCGTTCTTTTCTTGTAAGGTACGTCTAGGTGGCGGGCGATGAATGTCATCAATGTATCAGTTCCTCGTAGTAAGACTCGTTACTTTCCAGGCGATTGGATCCTAATATAGAAGCGCATGTCCCCGGTGTTCAGACCTGTACGTAAAGCGTTACAAGTTACGCCCTTGTTCTGTCCAATTACATCTTTCAGTAACGAAGTAACGTGAGAGTTACTTTTTTTTTCTTTAAATTTGTAATAGAATAACGATTAAACGTGGTATTTAAATTATTCTGAAAAGGAACGTGTGCGACGCATGTTACTACCCCATTTGGTTTTCATCCCAGCTTGTGTCTGACGTTCACTCCAAAATAGCGCCAAGAAAAAAATGCCCATGAATGGGTTAAAAGCTAGACAATACTCACGACACAAAACATTGGAAGGCGGCCACTGCCTCATAAAGAGGACACATACAGAATTTCGGTGCTGGCTGCTGAACGTGCGCCATTGGCGAATATCGCGATTCGGAAGTATTACTTCCTATGGTCTTTAGACGCGGCGCCGGGAAGCTCGGGACGATTATGATTCGCATTATCGCGAACCGATCGACAAAATCCTGGAACCCAGAAAATATTTTTCTGCTACTTCAGCTAAAGCTTCGGCTAACTGGTCACGATAGTTTTTAGCGCCAAGACCAGGTGGCGCGAGCTACTTTCCCTTTACGATGTGCACAGCCGTTACTGTCCATCCAGCCATCCATCCACGGCTGACCTGCCGTTTCTCTGAAGCGCAGTTGATTCAGTGCACGGCGGTAGGCAGCTTCTGGAGACGACACGACGCCTCCCTGAGGTGGGGCCGGGTGAGACTTCCGGTTTGGAGGGACGCGCCCCCAACGATGACCAAGAACCGAACAGAACCAAAAGATACGATGCACGGAGATGGACCGAAAGGACAGCGGATTCGGCACCAAAGGCGTGTCACCAACGGCGACTTCTCCTTCCGGATCGACTTCGGATTTGCTCGTTTGGCTGGATTGAGCCATTATGTCGCCTCGTCATCTTCCTACCTCTATAATTTAGTGTGTCTACACTCGTTTTCACCTCAAGACCTTAGTAAAAAAAAAAAAAAAAAAGCCCGGCTCCAGGTGGAGCATTACCAACTTCCGCCATTACGTGGAGAATTAAAGTTCATGCAGACGCATTTTAGATTGATATATGTTGTCTTATCAAGACGTGCACGTTTCAAACGCCAAGAGCATCGCTCCTTCCTGCTACGACCAAATTTTGTAAGAACTACTATCGCATAAACCGGGCCCAAAACATCATTTTTCTTTTTTTCTTTACGAATCCTTACTTGTCTTATTACGTGAAAAGCCGTCGGCGTTCTCCCGGAAACATGGTCATAAAACTAAATCATCGAGCACGCGCCTCAGAGATAAACCACAAAGAAAATCACAGTCCGTCAGATGCTTCGTCACGGTAGCCGTCGTGAAGCCGGCAAGGTTGGCCGCGCCTGCGCAGTGGGAGAGCGTGATGTCACCACCGGAGCGCCGTGTGCAAAAAGGAAGATGTGACGCGCTGCTTGCGCTGCGTGTAGGAATGCTTTCGCACTCTTACAGGTAAACAGTCTAAATGTCTTCGGCAATTTTTTTTTCTTCTGGAGGTGACAACAAGTATAGGCTCCTTGCACCGACGTCACATCGCATAGTTTTGAACACGATGTAAAAGGAGGAGAGGGAAGCTGCTTTTGTATGCATTTTGAGTGACAGGCTAATCTTCTACAATCTTCTGGGAGGCGAATGCATATCCGGGAGGCACAAGGAAGGGTCCTGATAAGAAAAGAGCTCCTCCTTCCCCTTTTCTCTGGAGGTTCCATGAAGTTCCATGACAGCCACTCCGATGACCGGTCGCCTATAGACCTTTTCCGCAAGAGCGCCGCCATCTTGAATCGACGTCACTTCCAGTATGGGCGAAAACATTGTTTTGCCGTCACCATGCCAATAGAAGACATTTAGGATATCAGCGTAACCGTCACACATTCTCGTTTTGTCTCCCCTCTATTTTTTTACTGCTTAGAGGTTGAAACGTTTTAGTATTTTTTCGTCGCCCATACCGGGTACACCTATTAGGTGGCTGGGGACGAGAGTACACGAAACAGGTCTGTACTTCACATCCGCTTCTAGACCCATACCGCCGCGTTAGGATGAACCCGTAAAGTTACACGTCAGCTTCTGTGGAGTACTTTAACGCCCCTTAACGGTCACTTCGGATGAAAGGGGAGAGTGTAAGACAAGACGAATGCTTCTGCCGCTTTGTCAGTCTTGATGATGACATAGCTCTAACCCTTTCGCTATATATATATATATATATATATATATATATATATATATATATATATATATATGTGTGTGTGTGTGTGTATGTATGTGTTTACTTCCCATTTGTCTATGGTTTGATACTTTTCATGCCAATTTTCATTAGTTTTGTATTTAAATCAAAGTACCATCGAGCAAGAAACATTTCTATTAGGCCGTACGAGACCCCAACCTGGCGGACTTCTGAGCAAATCAGAACGTTTTGATTTTTTTTTCTAACTTCCACTTCCTTTGAGAAGGAAGAAGCAAAAAGAAGAAAAGTAAGGTGCCGTTGAAACCAAATCGGAACGCGAAAAAAGAACATAATGAAGCTTTTTTTTTTTTAATATTTAAAACAAAAAGTGAGTCATTTTGTTCTAACATGGAGGGGTTTACCCAATAAATAGTTGTTCATTAAACTGTACTTTAAAAGCACGGTAATTACTTTTTCCGGGTTGTTTACGGTGATCTGATGAAAGACTTGTCAATCGATATGCCATGCTTAAAAATATACGCAGTAATGCCTCTTTTATACGGACCCCGTTAATATAGATACCCTGCTATATATGGACGCCATGTTCATGGGCAAACTGGGAAAATGCGTGCAGTTTTGTCTGGTTGTAATGGAGAACTCATATTATGAACGAGTTTTTGGAGGAACGGCAGTGCCCATATTAAAGAAACGTCACTGTATTCCGATAAATAATTACTATTTTATAGCTTTACCGTTTTAAATCAAATTAAACTAATTTATTCAAACTTTTCGTATTGTTGTTTGTTTTTACTCTGGTGAAGAATTCGCGGCAATGCAGGGAGTACCTCCCTGGATTGCCGCGAACCAGCGTAATCGCAGAACCGCCGCCGCCACAAAACAAAACCGAACGCTCGTATCACTGCGCCGTCCAAGATGTCCACTTTGGATTTCGGCCTAGTCACCACACTTTCGCTCGGGTGAAAGCAGCCGCCGCCTCGAGCCCATGGACAGTCGCCGCCTCGACTCTAAAACACAAAAATAAAAAAATAAGCGAGAAATTAACCCGGCATATAAAAAAGGAAAAGAAAATAACGAACGAATCGTATATTGAGGACGGGGTGTGGCATGTGGCTGTGTGTGTACACGCGCACGCGTGCGAAATCTATGCGGCCACCCAGTGCCACCTAGAACACAAGGCCGGCACATTTCCCCCTCCCCGAGCGTCATCACCAGTGGGCCCACGCAGAGCCGCCGAGCCAGCGTGAACACCGTCGACAGAGCGCTGTGCAGCGTCTACCAAAAAGCGCGACGCTAGCACTCGAAGACGCCAAGACGAACGCGTCACCCGTTTTGCGGCGTCTCCCGTCGAACTTCAGCGTGTTTCCCTCTCGGGGTCGTGCGGGGAGCCACAAACGATGACGTCATGAGTAGGCCTGGTGTTCTAGGCACGATGGAACCTCCCGACCTTGGGCGCGCAGGGGTAGCCGCGGATCCCCCCCGGCGAGGCTCCAGGGCACGAAGTGGTGGGACCACGTTGACCCCATTCTTGATTCCCTGGTACGCAGAAAAGAAAAACTAAAACTAAAACTAAAACAAAGAGAGAAAACAAGAACGGAACGGCCAGCCGACCGCGTACTCGAGAGATGAAAATCTCATTCATTACTAGGTTAATTCGGGGTCGTGATTTGGCGACGTGCGAATGCGCCACGCCGGCGCGGAACGACAAGGCTGCCTCGAGAGAGACACCGCGCGTGGCAAGGAGCGGTTTCGACCGGTGACGAAATTGTTCACGGGGGTTTGGGTACAAGTCAGGCGACGAACGAGAAACGAGGGTGCGAGGAAGCGTGAAGGTTAATAAGCAATATGGGGACGTTAACCGAGACTGGGGTTTCCTAAGATACAACACGAATTCGGAGAAGTCGCAAAAACGGGGAAGCCATAAACAAGGAGAAGTCTCGTAGCTTCCCTTTAACGACACTCCTAAATCGACAAAAAGAAAATCACGTATCGTAAAGCATCGAAGGCAAGGGCAACTAAACATAGACATGGCAATGTACTAGCTGAGTAACCATTTTTAGCTTCTTTTTTTTAATTTATACTGCAATAAAAGACGGAAATAACCTTGACCCCCTTTTTTTACTACACCAGGGTTAAATATTTTAACAGCGGTCGAGATGCACCTTATAAATATTTCATAAGTACCCTTTATTTTTTTATTTATTTTTACTTTTAACCAAAAAAGATGTGAAATGCCATTAATGTTTGTAGCTCACTTTATATTAAAATGTTTGTACTCTCCATGTGCGCCATATTTCCGAAAAGGAATCGGAAGTCTCTTCAAATAAACGAGTAAATACTAAATAAGACAGAAACGGCTCCTCGAAATATTTCTGTGTTAAAATGAATCTCGGGTGAGGTTACCAAGCTACCGGATTTCGATACGACCGCGTCCCGGCATAAATATACATACCAAACTTTCACCATTCCTCATGGTTCGATCGTATTCTCTCTTCGGGGAGATGCGTAGGGTCTTCGATTGATAGCACAGGCGCGCCTACCGAGAGGACTGAATGGCAATCACGCCTTCCATTGAGCTGCAGGTCACCCAGTGAGTGTAATGGGCGATATTCATTGGCAGCGCACACGGCGACAGATGCTGAACGTCGCCGCACCTTACAAATTGCCAGGTTCGCCCCTAGCGCTCAATATAACGGTTCCCCCAAATGGAAAAACAAACAGGTCGAGTTCTGATATTGCCGCTAGGCCTTCTTCGCGCAAAGAAAAACGTCTTCCCGAGCGGGTTGTCGGTCGATTCGAAATAAGAGAAGAGCTGACTACGGCACACCGCTATTAAATTCGCACAGTGCACACCTCCCGTGCATCTACAATCGCTTAATCTATACTGATAGAGCATGCCTACTCCCTTCTGACCCACTGAAACTATAAAAATAGTATTTCCAACATACATTGCAATTATTTTTTTATTATATGTATACGTGCGCACTGCAGGTTATTTGTTGTCCTGCATGTGTGTATGCTCGTATTAGGTTTCTGCTGTCGATTAGTTGCCTTTGTTGCGCAAGTGAAGACTGCCGCTAGGAGCCGTGTTAGGCGTCATTCGTTGTCACCTTTGGCCTCACCTCCGAGTCGATTGCGTACTTTCTGAGATCTCAGAACCCTAGCCAATAAATAAGAAATAAATAA
Organism: Ixodes scapularis; assembly: GCF_016920785.2. NCBI lineage: Eukaryota > Metazoa > Arthropoda > Arachnida > Ixodida > Ixodidae > Ixodes > Ixodes scapularis. The sequence continues at coordinate 429,470 of NW_024610115.1, read as the reverse complement.
AACTATCACGACAGAGGACGCATCGATTTTTTTCCCAACCGGATTGCGCAACCCCATTTTTTTCTGCTCGGTGGATCCACGGATGATGAAACTAGAGACCTTTGGGCGACCAGAGGGTATACGGTTCCCGTGAAAGCGCAATAAATTGCCACGATAGCGGCGCGTCGACGTCAGAAAAATGTTCCTCGCCTGACTTCGCCCTCTTTGAAATAGACAATAGTAACCGAGGCGAGAAACAAGTATAGTCGGTTGCAGCATAGAGCAGCAATCGCACTGCGCTAACATCATACAAAGGACAAATTCTGGAGACACTGTCTCTAGCACGTTTCTTCTTGCATTACTCGAAGGACGGTCCATTGGCCGTACAAGGACCGTCTTCTGACCTGATCGAAGCGTACTATCGGGGAAAAATGAAATGCGAACAGAGGAGCGCGTGGCTCGCAGTACAGGCTGCGCCGCCTGGAAGCGAACCTAGGGGCGAGGGTGCGTGGCCTACTTTGATGTGTTCACGCCCCTCAATTGGCGCTCCCACAGCTTCAGCAGTGCGCCTCTCAGTGCGCTGAAGGCTATCACCGCTATATTTGCTGGCTCAGCACGTGCGGTGCAAAGAAGCTCGCCGCACTCGCCGAGCAGGCAAAGATAGCGGTGACAGCTTTCAGCGCACTGAGAGGCGCACTGCCGAAGCTGTGGGAGCGCCAATCGAGGGGCGTGAACACATCAAAGTAGGCCACGCACCCTCGCCCCTAGGTTCGCTTCCAGGCGGCGCAGCCTGTACCGTGAGCCACGCGCTCCTCTGTTCGCATTTCATTTTTCCCCGATAGTACATTCGCACGACCATCCTTGAGACCTGTCTGCAGATAAATCTGTCAAAACGCCTGCAGCGAAAGCGAGAGTATGACGGAAGACGCATCGCGTCTTCCTTCATACTCACAAAGCCTGGCAGTTCGACGACGGAGCCATAGAGTGCCCGGTCGCACATTTGAAGCGCGAGGATCTGGTAGAACAGAGCATCAGAGAGCCATTTCTCGGGGAACCTAGAGTGCCTTCATACACACGCGCGCTTTTGCTTGAGTGGTGACATCTCAGCCATTTTTCCACCCAATCGTTTTTTTATGCATTTTGAAGTGCGCGCAATCCGGTGTCACTCAGCTCGAGCGCGTAGCTCTGGCTGATGCATAGACGCCATCTTACCGCCCAAGTCACGCACCGAGTGCGCGAGAGCGTCACGCGCTGGCACATTCCGGACAACAATGGATGTCTTCACCCTGAGACAGACAGACATCTAGGCACCCTAGGGGAACCTGAACGTCAGCGCACAGGTTTTGCAGCGGCGGAGACCCGAAACACACTTGTTCGCTCGGGAGAAGTGTGTTTCGGCGTCTCGCCGCAGGGGGGCGCCAGTCACGTGGCTCTCCTCTCATCCGTTGTCTGCCGCTCCACCTTCTCCGATTCGGCGGCCGCTTCTCGTGGCGATCTGTCAGGCTTTGTCAGTATGTAGGAGGCTATGGTATGATGTAGGAGCAGTCATGCATGCTCCTCCTTCGTCACGTGCTCATGGCCTTTCGGCGCTTCGGGCGTTCGCGTGCCTCGAAGTGCTATGGAAGGTAGGATGATCGCGGTGGAAGCGGAGCATCAGATGCCGGTCCTATATCTTGCGACAAACTAGTTGGTTATTGACAGAATGAGAACGTCAGGGTGTCTCGTTTGAATGCTCATCCGTGAGTGCGCGCTATTCGAATTCCGTCGTGCTTTGCAAGTGAGTGCACGCTCGGAGCTCAACAGACTCCGAAACGCGATCTGGTGTGGGATGGGGGGCGAGGTTATTCAAGCTACAAAAGCTCCCCCCTTGGGTCATCACTGCAACGCCGGCATCACACGAAAGAACGATTACAATTTTAGGAGAGTATTTAATAGTAATTCCGTTATCCCATTTTAATCCGTTAGGTTTTTGAGAGATTTATTTCGGCTTCACTGCAGAAATTTCAGAAAGCCTTCACGAAATCAAAGATTTCAAAGCATACGACGCTTTTTAAGGAAACCTTCAACCCCAAAAGTTTGTCCGTCCTTCCGTCCGTCCGCGCGTTTCCCGCTAAATTTAGCTGAGATTGATGCGACGTGACCAATTCGGTTTCCGCCCTACGATTTGTAGTGACAATTGATGTCAGGTGGTGTCAGGTCACTTGGCATCAATTCAATTTAGTTTCCCCACTAAGTTTGGTGGAGGAGTTGATGTTACATGACTTCACGTCACGTGAACTATACACCAATTTTGTTTCCCGGCTAAATTGACCGGGACAATTGACGTCCGCTGATCTGTACACCGATTTATTTTCCACGCTAAATTTGGAGGGGAAATCGACGTCATTTGACCTGATTCACGTCACCTATGCTTCAAAATTTTTCCAAAACCGCCGAAAGTCAAAATAAACGGCGGAGCTAGCCGTTTATTTTGACTTTCGGCGGTTTCGTAAAACTGATCCATTCGATCAAGTACGATTTATAAAATGCCATATATATTTATATAGTCACGAATAAAACCATAAACTTGCTTACTAAAAGTTAAAATTACCATGCTATGCGGCGAATTTGTCCCGAGAAATACAAAGTAACAAAGACCGTACATACTTCAACGGCGCCGCAAGAACGAATGACTCAAACAGCCATGCGAGGCTCTTTTTATGAGCGCGTGGGTATCTAGAAGTTTCCGACCTCAAACACACAACAAGGTTCTCGAGTCATCTGGAATATCCAGTCATGCAAACAAAAGAAACAAAAAATGATAAGCGCTGGCGAGGATCAAACCCGAGATAGCGGTGTGGGAGTCGAGCACGCTGCTGGCTCAGCTGCTCGCACGAGGCATATACATATATATATATATATATATATATATATATATATATATATATATATATATATATATATATATATATATATGTGTGTGTGTGTGTGTGTGTGTCTGTGTGTGTGTGCCCGGTGATCTATCTGTACCAGACTGTACCTAGTCTTATGAGCAAATTCGTAGGATCGCTTCTTAGATTATGCATTCCAGGCATTACAGAACTTCAAAAATAAAGATCCCATCCAATTATTTTTGTTTTCTCTTCTGGAAAACTGCGCACTTTAGAGCAAAATACAGAACTGTCGCTTTCCGTCGTTCTTCAGGCCGACATCATACGTTCGAGCGACGCAGCGGTACCCGCGTCGCTACATAGATGGCGCGACAGACGCTGACTCGTGGAAGACTCGCCTTCAATAGAGAAGTGCGCTCGCCATAACTGTTGAGAGCTTCCTAAGCGCAGGCCGCGGTGCGGCCGACCATCTAATTATCGCGTTTGGCCAAATTAGTTTTTGCTATTAGCCAATAAGAGCGTCGAAAACCAATCACGGAGCTAGAAGCCTTACCATAATAAGTAGGAATGTCGCGAAGCTCACCAAGTTCGACTTTTTCGAACTTGCAACGTAATGTTCGATAAACGTTCGGCTGATGTTCACCTTTTGTGCGCACGCGCGAAAATTTACAAACGACTTGACTCCACCTAGCCGAGGAAAAGTGCAATATTCGTTGGGTGTACTGGTGTGACTGGTTCACATTACGAATTAACGAAAGCGTTAAAAGCACCAAATTTTTCTCTTACATATGACGTAAACGTTAGTAACCCTTTTATAAAACGTGAAACAAACTACTTTCTAAATAATTTGTTTCCCAAGATTCTAAGTCCTCGTGTAAAAAGAATCCGGGCAACTGCCCCCAAGTCGAAACACGTCGAACTTCGCAATAAAGTACGAAGGTCCGACGTCGAACCTCAGGTTCGAAAACAATTTGCGTCAGGGACTCCAAACCAGGTGTGGGCACTGCGCGTGCACAGAAACCAGATTCGCGTAAAGTAAAGCATCTGCGCATGCGCAGTGGCGACGGCAGCGCCACCGCAGCAACGTGACGTCATATAGTTGAGTTTGTGCGTACTCCGTTCCACTTCAAGCCCGATCGGGGCCAAAGCTACAATCCGACGGAACCATTTTTTTTTTTCGTGTAGGATTGGCTTAACCGCCAATAGGAGACCCCCAAAAGACAAGGACCGCAGTGACAGTGAAATTTTTGCGCTGTTTGATTAGCTCTATCGCACCGTGGCGTCCACCGCGGTCGGACTTGAGGCAACCGGGGTTATAGACCACCTCAACTATCTGACGTCGCACGACTGCCGTGGCGCTGCTGTCGGTACTGGGCATGCCCAGATGCTTCGCCTCGCTCGAATCTGGTTTCTGCGCCCGACTAGCGCCCACACCCGGTGCGGGCCAACGCGGCCTTGTTTGTAAACAATGTGCTGGTCAATAGAGACGAGGCAAAGGCCGCAGCGGATCCATCCGTGACGTCACGGGGATGACTGTAGGAATCGAGCGTGAGCGTGCTATCCCGGCAACGAGTCTCTACTCACAGAATTGCTTTCCATTAGCTAAAAAGCAAGCCACGGACAAAAAGGTGGGCGAGAGCGCGGGTCTAAACATTTAACATCAACCAAAAAGCACCACTTTTCAGAACCTCGAGCAGGTCGAAGTGCTGCGCCACGAATCTTCCGGCGATCTTTTAAACGACAGCGTCGTGGTGCATTAACTTGATTTGTTGGCTAGAAAATGTAAAGTCGAACACGATATGAAAAAGAAAGTAAAAAGCCCGGCAGAGTGCCCGGGAAGTGTGACTCCGAATACCTCCTGTGCCGTCTAACGGCAGAAAGCCGAGTTATCACCGAGGCTATCGTGTGAACGAGTGGCGTTTCCGAAATGCCTCTCGTTCACCTAATATCCTCGATGATTGAACTCGGCTGTCTTCGGTTAGATAGCCCTAAAGGTCTACGGAGCCACGCCCTCGCTTGGGCTTTATTGCATATCGTCCGCGACGGTGCGAACTCGGACGAAACCGCGTCTGGGCAACGACCCAGTGCATGACGGTGGTCTAGTAGCCGCCTGCTCGAGGTCACTGTCAACGCGGGAACGACTGTTCGGAACTCTCCACGCAGACCAATTTTAGGTTGTCAATGTGTATACCACCGTCGTAAAGCATAAGTGTCCTTTGTCGCATTAATGTGTTAATTTTCTTACGATCGTTTATAGCAACAGACCAGCGCCGCGTGGAACCACCTGCCCACCTCGATTACCACAATAACCGACGCATCTGCTTTCAAAAACAGCGATTGAAGATCTATTCTCTTGTTTATTCTTTTTTTTTTTTTTTTTGGGGGGGGGGGGGGGGTTGCTGCTTTTCTCGCCAATTGTTTGCGCACATTTTGTTGGGATTTTGCGTTCCCTTCTGTAACGCCCTCTGCCTCTTGACAGTAGTATTGAAATAAACAAAGTTAAAAACCACCTAGTAATAAGACCGTGGAAATAAACGTAATACAACACTTAATACGTAAAGCGCAGCCTCTTCTCCGATGGCTTTGATTTCAAAACTGGCAGCGGCATTGCAACCAGCTGCATTTCTGCATGTTAAACGAGAACTTTCTAGACAATATATTTCACCTCGTGACGCTGGCGAATAAAGTATTTCCGCGGCTAACCATGCATCTAAACTTTTTACAACTGTCCGTCACGAGGAAGCCGGAACTTATGCACCTGGGATTGATTGATTGAGTGCTTGATTGATTATTTCTATTTATTTATTTATTTATTAAAAAACAATAATTTATTTATTTATTTATTTATTTAAAATATTTATTTATTTATTTATTTATTTATTTATTTATTCATGCGTATTTACCGGTACCCAAAGGCCCAACCTACAGGGTTACCAAGAACTGTTATTCTGCATGCGAGATTGTGAATTGTCAACAGATTCGGAGACAAGAGTTGGAGCCGTTCTTTTGGTGTATTAAACAAAATTGGTAACCGCTAGATTAGTCATAAATTAATATGCGTTTATACAGTGACAGTTACAGCTCTGCGGCACGCGGAACACACAACTTGCTTGGCTTGTTCACGTTAGCCCGCTAGTGTCGCAATAAAAGTGACCAACAAGATTCTCTTATCCAAATCGCAAAAGAAAGAGTCTATTTCTGCATGGGGACTCTAGGCAAGGAAATCCAACCGTGTTGCCTCTAGATGTATAAGTTGAAAACTAAACCTTCGGAGCCTCGGCAACAACATTAATGTTTTGTGTTTCTGATGCAGCGATCGGCTGACGCAAAGAGTTCGACTGAAAGTTAAGTTCAATCAGTTATGCGCCAGTTGAATGCAAGCGTCAGCCGAACGCGGACGTGGTACTAGTTTTCAATTTGAGCCCCGCGCTCGATCGACGCAGATGACATAAAGGGTCGAGTTCGAGTGCACACGCCTCGTGTTAGGTAAACACCGATCTCAGTGGTGACGCTGCTGTCGGTCTTCCGCACGAGTACACGCGATACTCCTTCCGAATTCGGTTTGTGCGAGCTCGCAGTGACCCATACCTGGTCTGGGCAAACGCTAACTTGTTTGTAATCAGTGTGTTGGTGTATGGCTCCATCTCGTCGCCATTAAAGGAACCACATATGTGCACGCAGAACAACGCGACAGCTAACTGACAGTGCAGAAGCCCATCACACCTCTTTCCCGCGCCCGCGAACCACCACAACTGTGGGCGTCGCGGCCTGACCTTACGCAGCTCTTGTTTGGCGTGTCGATCATTTAATGCTGTGGCATCGCCGTACTATTCGGAAAGACACAAAAACAAAAACTAAAATAATCCACTATGTGCCACATACATACATAGATAAATGCATACCTACAGAAGTTTCTTGCATAATGACCTAATACATGAATTATCCAGGCCCCCAAAAGCACCTGTGTGCTTGTGGGAGGGACACTGCTGCAATTGATAGGATGCTATTACTCCTACACAAGACATACAAAACGTACCGGTATGCTTTCTGCCTAAAGAAAACAATTTTGTTACAGGTTACAAAATCCAACAAGTTACAAACTCTGTAAATTTGAAACTTTAAAAATCACAAGATGCAAACACACAAAAGGACGCGCCAACTTAAAAACAAACAAAGTAGAGCTTGCAAATTTTGTTAACCAGGAAAGGTATGACACCACTCTCTCATCTCTCTCTTAACAAATCTAAGTGATTGCAAATCCAGAAGTCGATCTGCAACATGTTCTAATAATGTGGAACATAAAAAAAACCTTCCCTATTACCGTAGTTTGGGAAAACCCTTGGCAGAACGAAACGTTGTATTGGCCTCAGGACATGTTTCTTTTTTAGTGGCTTCTTAAACGTGTATATGCAGTAATTTTGTATTAATATGCTATAGATATACTATTTCTGAAGTGAAACGATCCGTAGTGACCGAATATTTAGGTCAGTTCTGAGCTCAGCACATTTAGTTCTATACCCAACGTTTCTTGCTATGTTTCGCAGAATAATATCTAATTTTATTTTTTTTATAACACGAGCAGGAACCATAAACCGTTAATCCGTGTCACAGTATAAACTTCTCCAGTGCCTGATATCTCTTATATTTAGTACGCGCATCGGTCAGAAAACGAAGGTGGTATATATAAGGAGGCCTCTCGCCATGTATTCCACATGCGCTCCCCATGACAGATGTTCACCAAAAAGCACGCCCAGGTACCTTGTAGATGGGAAGGACTAAGGGGTCCGATAATTTTATGATTTTGCACGGGTCATGAAAGCACATTAGTTTTGTTTCATCGATGTTTACAAAAATTTGGTTGCTAGTGAACCAGGCCGTTAGGCGGAATATGTCATTTTGAAAAGATGATGTAGCTTCGAATTCGTCATGTCCAAATAAAACTAAAGCGCTATCGTCGGCGTACTGGAATACCTGGGAGGAAAAGTGAAGCCACCCGATCTCATTAACGAAGATGTCGAAAAGGAGAGGCCCTAAAATAGATCCCCGAAGGATTCCGTGCTAAGGGTCACTAACTTACTCTTAGTGTCACGAATCTTTACTAGCTTTTGACGCCCTGAAATGTAGTCAGTCAGAAAGTAATTGAGTGGGCCTCTGAAACTCAAGTGCTCTAATTTATGTAAAAGCAATTCGTGATTAACTGTATCAAATGCCTTTTTCGGGTCTTGAAAAAGAGCTAGCACAAAATTGTTACGACCAATATTTTCGTGTATGTGATCGGACATGTCTTAGAGAACTATAGAGATTGTGTGCCTGTGTTTTAGCGAAAGCCGTACTGGGAAGTACACTGTAAAGAATACTTCTCACAGAAAGAAGCCGTTGTTTGCGTTTTCGTTGTCATTATCCTTTTTATGCATGTTCATTCTTTCTACCGTAGTGCTGCTTATTTGCCATTATAACAGGGACTGCGTGCTCGTCGTCAAGCTGCTAAGCGCAGCTTTTTTTTCCACAGCCCCTCCCCATCTTTATTTTTACAAGGTGGAAATAAACATTCGATTTGATTTTATTTGAAGGCGAACTTTTCCATGATTATAGATGCCGCGAATAAAATTAAAATGGGCCTGTAACTCAACACGTCATTTTTACTTCATTTCCTTTAAGTTAGGCCTTGCAACTGCAACTTTTATTCCGCTGGGGATTCTGCCCGCTGAAAGAAATTAGCTAACTATTTTCAGCTGCCCGTATTTAAGTTTATGCTAGGCCAGATGTCTCTCAAGCGAATACCGTTATTAAGAAAGATCTTGGCTACGAATTATATTATTTATAATCAGACTTAGATCCTCTTCCGTCATCTGCGGCAGCTAAGCTGAGTTGGCGCAACCCCCCGCAGGACCGGTGAAAATATTGCTGTAGCTAAACCCCGTCACTTGGAGATTTTCAACACTTCAAACAAATATTTCATTTACTTCTCACATAAGGATTGTACATCCCGGTCTCCAAGAGCTTTTTGGATTGATTGGTCAATATCATATTTCCCTTTCTTACCAACTAGTTCGTGTATTATAAATATCACATCTTTTTCTGGTGTTTCTACTGTGACTCTCGAAACGAGAAACGTAGTGTTGTATTTTTCGCAAGTCTTACTTTGGCGGTAACCTTATTACGTAGGCCTCTGAACTTTTTTTTTTCTTTTTAAAGTGCGCTATCTACGGGATTGGCTTTACACCTATTCTATACTGTGTCTTTTTCATGACAGAACTTGATTATTTCAGCGGTAACCCACACATTTCCGCAAATAAGGACAACAAAACACTAGACACAGAACCTAGTTTTCGCCGAAAGTCACGGGGCAAGATCGCCCTACAGCGTCATGTCGTTATGATCACGTGAGGACGGAGTGCTCAGGCGTTGTCTTGTGTAGGATGTGTTGGCTGCCCTCAGGGGAACCGCGACATATCTAGGCGTCCCTACGGAAAATCTGATTCCAAAGCGGTGCCGCGTTTCGGAATTCGCCAATAGGTGGCGGCACCCGCACGGGAGTCGCCATGTTTACCAAATAAAAAAGGCAGATGTCGGTGCCCTACTGCCAGACCAGCTTAATTATAATCGCGGTGTAATTCTGTGAATCATTTAAAAGTGCAGGGTAGATACGCTTCGCCGTAACCTGCGCAGACACGACGCCGTTATGGTCAGGGAACAACGGAACAGTAAAAAAATAAAATAAAACGTTCTGCAGTTTGACATTTATGTAAAGTGTTACGGGTAGAATACCGATCGATATTGGTGAAGATATGCTTCAGTGGCGTTCTGGTAGGGTTCGTATTCCTGACGTCACTATCAGTGTTATTACTAGCGAGCGGTAAGTTCGATGGTGCGTAACAATTAAGCGTGGTGGAAGCCTAGTAATCACGTTCCTAAATCAACACTCTCAGAGATGAAACCTTCCGCTAAATAATCGACGTCGCACGTGCATTCACACTCGAGTGACTTGGCATTTTCGCTAAAATGATATATTCTGGAAGAGTGCAATGGCGAGTTTTACCACGTGGTTTCGAACCTACACTCAAGGCTTCGTCTTAGACCGACGGACGCTGTAAATATCTGATTCGCTTATGAAGTTGACGAGATAATCTTCCGCCACAGCTTTCTGTTCTTCCCGCTAGATGCCGTCAATTTCAATAGAGTCGACAACCGAGTCAGCCATTTTGGCGTTAACACCTAACGGAACAACAGCATGTAAAGCTCGCTTAAATAGGATTCTTGTACGCTTGAGCAGTATCCAGTGAAGATGGCGCCACCTGCTTCGTCTGCAACGCCAGGCCACACCTAAACTTCAATCCTCCTTCATTCGCTTCCAAGCAACAGTGAGTGAAGATGGAGATCTTCCCATACTTTTGTTGGAGGCGAATGAACAAGGATTGAACTTCAAATGTCGCCTGACGTTGCAGTAGTGTGCCTATAATTCAAAGAACTGCACACTGCTCAATCTGCGTCACATGGTCTATAAGCCGCGTTTGCAATACGAGCTACAATGAGGAAACGAAAGCGTTGGTCGTCTGCAAACGTCTCTACCTTTCCGCCTGCTTTCCGCCAAGTAATTTAAACCACTTGATAATATTACCAGAATAACGGTCATGAAAAAGAAATTTCAAGCGTTGAAAAAAAAAAAAAGAAGGAAACTGGAGACTATCTGCTGCACAAATAAATAAAATGCCAGAGAATCAAGCCACCCGCTTCAAGGGGAAGGAAAAAGTTCTCTCTTCTAATAGGCTTTCATGACGAACTCCAAATAAATGTGGCAAAGATTCGATTACATTTTTTTTATATTTTAGGGGCGCAATGCACCCAATCAGCTTCGACTTAAGGAACAGGCTGCATACAGTTGCTCTAGTGAGCATAGATATGTCACGTCCTTTCCATGCATCGGCTTCTTTCCTCAATAGGGTTGACACTGCAGTCCAATATGACGTGGTGCTTAAGATGCGTGTCAGTGGGATTCCCAGCTACTGAAGTGAGTCACAATCATAAGCTATACCCGCTAAAGCGCACGACCAAGTAGCTCACAGACCATACAGATATTCATTACAATTGGCAGGATTAGCTGAAGCTCCCGTAACGATGCAGAATTCTTTGGTTACGCGAATAGCTTCTTCTACGCTTTTCTTATCAGAACAGAAGACGGCAACATCATCAGCGTATGCAAGAATCTTCACCTTTATACTGTGTAGCAAAAATCCCCGGATATTTCTTCTGACTTGCCAGTATACTCAAATGCAAAGGGTCCAGGTAAAGGGCAAAAGAGGTGGGAGAATGGACAACCCTGTCTAACAGAAGCTTTTATGTGTATTTTGTAAGAATGGATGTTGTTCACTATTAGTCTTCTTGAGCTATTTTCTTAGCACAGGTTAACTGTGTTATGAAGTTATAACTAAGTGTGTGACTAAGTATGTACCAACTAGGACAAAGAAGAAAGCAACGCACAATCCCTGGATCAATAGAAATATTATTCATTTAAAAAGAAAGATATCACGATGTCGGGCACAAATTCGCAGAACAGCCACTCCCAGTGCACGTGAAAAAATCAGGTCGCTAAGCCAGAATCTTAAAACGTCAATTAAAGACGCGAAACACAGGTATTTTAACCAAACGATGCCGGCGTTTTTAATCTCGTCTCCCCGCAAATTTTGGCGGCACCTTTCACCAACAAAAGAGGACGTGGAAAAACTTGATGTCGATGGACACACGATCGAAGATAACTACGAGATAGCAAATTGCTTTAATACATTTTTTCTACTGTGTTTTCTTCTGATGACGGAACGACGCCTGTGTTTAACCAATTGGAAGATGTTCCCGCCATCCCTGATATACACCTGTCTCGGGAAGGAATTGTAGATCTGTTACTTCACCTAGACTGTAAGAAAGCAACCGGATACGATAAAATTCCAAATGCGTTTCTTGAACGATATGCCGAGTCTCTGTCCCATTATATTAGAGAGTTTTAGTAGACCGTTTTCATTTTCCTCTCCGCTCTGAGGATGCCAAACTGCGCGTGCGCGGCCCGCTTCGCCGGAATGGAAAGCGGAGGCCGAAAACGCGTTTTAGTAGAGCGTTTTTCTTCAGCGTAAGAGCGTTTTGAGCGGGTTCGAAAAATTTGCTTGCGTAGCCCCACAAGTGGACGTTTATAGTACTAGTAAGACCAAAAAACCTAAGCGTTAACACCAAGAGAGTAAAACGGAGCGTGATTGTAGAGGTAGTAAAAACGAAGGCGACAATAATAAACACAAAAGAGTAGGCACACACCCGAAAATATATTAAGCTATAAAATATAAATACAATCGTTCCACCTTGTGTGCGAGTGAAGCCGAAGGTATAGACGCTTTACACACGCGCCAGATTGAGCCGCCATAGCCGCCCTTCTCCTGTCTTACCGAGATACCGAGCCACTGAAGCGGGCGTTGACGGGTCTTCACAAGGGCCTATGCTGGGCACAAGAACACAGTAGCATCTAAAATGGCAATCACCTGTCCTGCTGTGATAATGATGAAGTGAAGCGAACGGAATATGAGGGAACAAAAACTGAAGGTCAGTTATGGCGGCGCCCATGCACAGCTGCTGTAAAGCGTCTATAAGCAAAAGCATGTTGCTCTAAACGGTACTTGCACTGCACGAGCGCGCGTGCTTATCAAGGACGCTGAAAGGCCGGCACTCCCTCTTGTAGCTTCTGCTCCACTCGAATTAAGACTGAAACAGATTTACTTAGAGTGCCTTCATACAGATTTACTTATTCGAAGTAGAAAAATAAGAGAAAAGGACGAGGTTTGCGCGTTGCGAGGATTGCGAGTACATCCTTTTGCGTAGTACGAGCACAGTGTTGCTCAAGGCTAGCAAGGCATCTGCACGATGAATCCCCGCTGTTCTCAAGGAAGGAGACTTCTACTAACAAGATTAAGCTGGCGAGACATCGAATCTATGATTCGTATTCCTCGTGCCATCAAGCGCCGAAGCTTCCTTTCCGAACGCGGTTTGCTGGATATTTCCAACGTAGAAAAGAAACCCTTTAAAAAGCTATCCTGCTTAAAAAAGGACCTGGCTGTTCTGCATGCGGGCCTCCAAATACCAGCACCCGACAGATCGGCGCAGGGTGTTGCCAATCTGGCGAGACGCTTTGCATGGTTCTTCCTCGACTGGCCTATCCCAACCGTCTGTTCGTACTTGGATGAGCGTTTGGACGGAACTTGTCGGTGTTCTTCAGTTCTGTGAACCTCATCGTGGATCACATCAACGAGAGGTTCGGCCACCTGCTCGCTGACATGAACAGACATAGGTGGTTGACCCTGGCGAAACTAGAGCTGTGCTCACAGGTGAGACCCTGCATGGTTTGTGTAAATTTCGCGTTTCCATTGTTTCATGCACAGCTGCTCTGTCTGGTGAAAAGTAATTTTTTCTATACGCCAAAGGTGTACATGGGCAGTGTCAGGACAAGTCACGACGACCGCGTTCGTAATCTATGAGTATTAGTAGGCCACTTTTATGAGCCCTCTTTGCTCTACTTTACGCTCTGCGAGAAGCATCGTCCCCACCGCGCATGCGTGGCCCGCTCTGAGTTGGAGCGTATAGTTAGCGGAGTGAGCGTGCGCTCCGCTTCACAAGTTGTAGAGCGGGGTGCCCTCAGCGTCCTTAGCGTGATCGCTTAGATCTCAAGATGGCTGCACTTACTCAATACGCGTCGATGTTTTTGACCGTGACCTCAGCTTGGAAGAGGTCGAATCAAGAAGTAAAGCGTACGCCCCGCGCGTAAAAAGTAAACCATTCGATTTGAGTTCTATGTAACACAAAACAGCCTAATCAAACGAAGTGAACGAGTATCACTTTGCAACCAGCACGGCGTCGGTAAAATCGTCGCGTTTTGTGGACGTCCTATGGCTATGCAGTCAGATGTACGGGTGCGCGTGCTTGAACGCCGATTATATCTGTGCATGCGCCCTCCTGTCGGAAATGCCACTGAAAGCTGACCACGAGCATAGCGCTCTCAAGCTGCACAAAAGAAACCATTCCTCTCAGCTTTATTTATTCACACTCGCTCGCAACTTTTGAATTGTTTTACTTTCCTCAAGAAATGTTTGCATTGGATTTCCTTGGTAGATTTAGAAAATAATAGAAACTTGAATGCAGCCTTTTTAAAAGTGCAACCCATGGTGCCGCTAGTCTTCGAGGCCGCCTTATTTTGGCCAAGTGTCTAGGGAGCAAGAGAGCTACGTCATTGTTTGTCGGGGATGCGAGTCTCAATGTATTAGACACGAATGCTGCGTCAATACTGAATATGAAATGGGTTCTAGTCACAAGTCTCGCACTAAAAGCGATGCCCAAAATATGGCGGCCGAATATGTTACCCGGTGGTGTTCTGAAAAGAGTTACCAATAACGGTCGAAAGAATATTCCACGTCAATTTTTTGTCTGGTGAGAACCAGACAGGCATAAACAATGCAAAATTTAGCAAACACAACCCTGGACTTCTAAGCAATAGTGGTAGATTAGAACACTTTTCAGAAGTTTCGTTTTGAATTCCGGCGTAGCGGGCCTCGCATGCACAGTTTGACGGCCTCAAACCTTAGCAGAATTAAGGAATAACTATATATCTATATATTAATTTACGATACCCAGTTTTTACAACCCTACAATGGAAATACGCTTTATCTTAGAGGAGTAACAAGTCCCATATCACATGTTGTGGTAGTGTTTAAATACTGCCGTGTTGTAAGAGTGTTTTTCTTTGTCTTTTTTATTAGGCCGTCAAGGACAAGGGAACACCCCTGAACAACTGTTGGGGTTTTGTTGACCGCACAGCATGCCCATATGCCGTCCATCAAAAAAATCAGAAGAAGACCACCACAAGAGGGTGCTCGTCGTGAAGCACCAGGCAGTGAGTGATGTGCGCAGACGGCATAATTTGACGGCTGGACGAAACCTACAAAGACCATGGGCATTTTTTTGCTTGTTTAATATTAGAATGCATAAAATTATGACAGTAAATCATGTTCAAGCTTTTGTACTGAGCGAAATACCTGTTCAACTGGGCTGAAAGGCATCTAGAAATATTTTAATAAAAGACATTTACTAACGACTCGCATTTTACTTCTCAGATGTGCGTGTGAATATTGCATCTAACCAAATTACAGTGATACTGTTGAATTCAGCATTGTAAAAGTAGACTATGTTGCGTGGCCTTCTATTGCAAGAAAAGACCGTAGCACAAGTGAGGCAGAAACTGGGCAGGAGCTAAAGCTGAAAAACGCACTTTCATAAACACACAAAAGAAATAAAAAGAAGTGTATAGTCAAGCAAAATGGTTTCCTGTCACCCTCCAAGGCAGATACATACACTGCGCTCCACTGTTAATACGAACACAAAAAAATCGCTTTTATTTGCAGTTTATTTCTTTCACGGCTATTGAAAAAGCTGAAAATTTGTCGCTCAGATTAGTGCCCCAAACGAGCGCTTTATTCCACACCAATAGGAAAATATCAGCCCCTCGAATTTAAGGTGAAAAATAAAAACAGGATATTGAATGCTCCCTCCCGCTAACAATGTCGCGCAGTGTACATAAACACCAAGGCACCATATCACAAACCGAAGCATACGAAGAAGAAAATACTCATTTCATTGGGAAAAAAAAAGTAGAGATATAAATGGAGCACTCGCTTTTGCTAATTTTCACTGTCTTGCTCCCTGAAGTATCCAAACAAATATCTGTCCGTTTGCCGACTGCTTTAGTCTTTGGTCTTTAACCTTTAATTTTTGGCTCTGGAGAGCCGCGGCGCCGCGGAAAGCAGCAGCCCGTACCACCGAGACCCGCGGTGCCGCGTCTAGGGAACATGGTAATGTGATTAGTATATACGTGTAAGATGACGACGACATGGGTTGTTGGTATTGGGGAGGGTGGCAGTCCGATTCGCAGAAGTCCAGACTTCGTGGAGGCGGGTTGGGCGGGTGAGCAGCGAGCTATGAGGATCTTGCACGCCGTTCGATCAGTGCTTGAGGGAGCACCATGCAGGAACATAATGGCGCTATTGCTCACTGGGGTCCACTGGGGTCAAAGAATCATGCTCCAAGGAGGTAGTCCAGCCGAAGTAGAAGCTGCCGCCTCCGAGGAACCGAGGCCCAGGACTCAGATTGAGACACCAACGTCGCCCGCTGTGTCATCCTCTCAACGTCGTCGTCGTCATCTCGCATAGAAAAACCGAGCCCGCTGGCTTAGACAAGGCAGCACCTGTTCCCACCGTTCAGGGGCCGTGAAAGGATTGCGGCCAGCGATTTCTCGAAGCAGCCAGAGGTTCTTGACCACCGTGAAACGTTTTCTGGGGGACGCCTTTTCAAACAAAGTCTGCGCAGCTTCTTAGTGCAGCGAGGTTCATAAAGGTCAAGCGCGCTCCTAAACATGATTTCAAATAGCGAGCACCCACCTTTCCAGAAAAGCACCATCTAGTGAACCTTTACTGAGAGTGGAACGTACTTCTTAAAATGGCGACGATAGCGCAGCTTACGCTCCACGCTCAAATCCCAGAGCGGGTCGCGCATGCGCGATGGCGACTCCGCTTTCCATAGAGCGGAGCGGGAAACCGAAAACGGTCTACTAAAACTCTCTATTATTATCATATTTGAGAGATCCCTGTCTTCAGGTTCATTACCCAATGACTGGAAGATCGGTAAAGTTGTGCCTGTTTTGAAGTCTGGTAAAGCTACCTCCGTTAACAATTACAGACCAATCTCACTAACATCAACATGTGGGAAACTTTTAGAGCATATACTTTCGAGCCATATTCACTCCTTCTTAAGTCATTACAACTTATTAAACAGCTCTCAGCACGGCTTTCGTAAAGGGGTATCTACTATTACTCAGCTGGTTGAAGTCACGCATGATTTTTCTGAAGTACTGAACCGTAAAGGCCAAGTATGATGTTATTTTTTTTATTTAAAAAAAAAACATTTGATAAGGTTAACCACAGGAAATTATTACTCAAACTAAAATATATTCTGAAAAACCCAGGTCTCATCAGATGGATAGAGATGTTTTTGTACGGAAGAAGGCAATTTGTAGAAATTAAAGATAGACATTCCGATTTGATTGAAGTAAAATCAGGTGTACCTCAAGGAACAGTGCTCGGTCCTTTGTTCTTTTTAATATTTATTAATGATATACTGTCCAATTTAACGGTTAAGGCTAGGCTCTTTGCCGACGACTGTATCTTGTATACAGAGGTTAGGGAGCCCACCGATCAAATTAATCTTAACACATATTTAGCACGCGTTGGTCAGTGGTGCAATACTTGGCAAATGTCACTAAACTTAGATAAAACCGTTTGTATGACTATTACTCATAAAAAAAAGGCCATTGAATTCGCGTACGCCATCGAAGGGTATCCACTAGCAAGGGTAAGCAGTTACAAATATCTGGGTGCCATTATTTCTCACGATCTCCGTTGGAGTGCTCATATTGATAGTATTGTAAAAAAAGCGAATTATAAACTGTGGTATTTAAGGCGGTCTTTGAAACTGAGTTCAATGAACACAAAACTTTTAGCTTATAAAACACTCATTCGTCCGTTGATGGAATACGCATGCGAAATTTGGGACCCTCATATTGTTAAAGATGTGCTAAAGCTAGAAAAGGTGCAACGACTTGCTTTACGTTTTATTTTTTCCAAATATCGTCGACTGGATTCACCTACGGCACTGTATTCAAAAGCCAACATTCCCTTACTTAAAGGGGCGGTGCAATGACTTTCGGACTTCGGTCAAAGATTTCTGGAAGTTGCCCCCAGACACTTCTGAAGTAAAGAAGAGAAAACCGATTTCGCCTGCGTGTCCTAGTTTTTGCGTAAAAAAAAGGTAAAGATTGGTATTTCGGGCACCCCTCAACTCATTCCCAGCCTTCAGGGTCACACCTGGTTGCACTCCCAGTGACGTCATTCGGAGTGCCGTGTAGCTTCCCTTGTGCTATCTCGGAGGACGCTTCCCCTCCCTCTCTCTGCGTGCATTAGCGGGCGCTATGCTGCGGCTTAGAGCCGAGCGAGGTCACGTAATCTTTCCGCCGTAGTTCCTTCGGCTGCCACTTGGGGCTGCAGGTGGGGGAAAAAGCTCGACGTTTGCTTTGCGATTAAGCAGCGGAATCGCGACATTTTTAATGAAGGAAGTGTTTTCTCTATTCTCCGGGACACGATAAACAACGTAAAAATGACGAGATGCAAATTATTTTAATCATAAAATCGTTGCACTGCCCCTTTAAGGTGAGGCGTAAAGAAAAAAGATTGGAATTTTTATATATGATTATTAATGGCTTATTGCAGATAGATAAAACAGCTTACCTAGTTCCTGACGAGTCGAGAATAACTCGGAACAAACACAGTCGCGCACTTCATCAGCCCCGGTTCTTCAAAGACTGTTTCAGATACTCATTCTTTCCACAAACCATAAGTGACTGGAATCTTCTTTTGGAGCAAGCTGTGGTATGCCAATCACTTGAAGCTTTTTCTTCTTATATAGCGTCTTGCGAAATGTAAATAAACATTGTTTGTCGTTTGTAATGTTTTTCGCCGACGCATCATAGCCCATGACGGATCTATATTGTTATCTTTCATTGTCAAAGCATTTTTTGTGATTATTTGGCGATATCTTTCATAGTACCTTTTCAAGTGTGTGCTGCTCTTGATGCTGTTGTTTTTTTGTGTTTTTTTTTTGTACGCTTGTATACCCACCCCATCATAGTCTCAATAGAGACTGATAGTATTTTGAAATAAATAAACTCCTTCTAAAAGTGTGGTGCCTACGTTTATACGTCGTAGGATTGAGTACAAATGTGGCTCACACGATCGAAAGCCTTTGCCAAATCAATTTGCACTAAGGCAACCAGACCGTTAAAGTGTGAGACACATTAAAGGACCGAGCGCGAGACATGGATGTTTGTTTTAATAGATTTGCCGTGTATACCACAGGCTTGATGCTCACAAACAAGGCGTTCAATTACCAGCTGAAGCCTGTCAATAATTATTTTTGCGAAGATTCTATAATCCTAATTCCAGGGTGGGAAGTGGCCTGTACTTTCCTTCAATATTTTTTTTAAGTTATGTTCTTTTTTTCGGTTGTAGGTCTTAGAGCAGTATGATAGTTACAGAAAGAAGGTGAGAGTTTATTGCAGTAGTAAGGTACATGAAATACGTTTAGTAATACTGGGCAGTTTGTATTGATATATATCGTTCATAAAATTTTTCGCTGAGGCCATCACGTCCAGGTGTTTGGCAGTTTTGAAGAGAGTCAATTGCTGTCTTGACCTCACTTAAAGTTATATGGCCTTTTATAATCTTTTTTAGTAACTTCGTTAAGCTAAGGTATCTTCGGTAAAAGACTTTCCAGCTACTTTGCATTGCCTGTGGGGATAATTTTACCAAAGATGTTCGAGTAGTAGGCATGGAATGCCTTAACAATTAATATGATTCGCTGGTGGTCACGCCATCTTGGTTAATGTCTAAAATTTTGTTGCTTAATGCTTATCGTCTTTCATCGCCTAGAAATCGCTTTGTCGGCTGCTCACCAAGTATCAACTCCGGTGCAAGAACGAAGAACAGCGGCAACAAAAATTTGAGATCTTTCGGTCTCAAATACTTTTAAATTGGGCTTTTGTAACTTCAATATCATCTTTGTGAACACCAGGATTGATGTACCCCAACCAGGGATGGGCAGAGATACTCCAAAAAGTATTCGGGAATAGAAATACTGATATACATGTGTTGTAAGGCCAAAATACAGATACTGAGATAAATTTGTCTTTTATGCAACGGGATATCCCTGAGATACTTCCGCAATAACGGCGAAAAAGTATTCCCAAAATACAGATACAGATACTTCTAGAAATACATTTGTTCCCGAACATTGCAACATGAAGAGGGTGCAGTTCGTGGCGAATGCGAAAGGTAATTTATGCTTATGCTCCCCGTTTTGTGCCATTTTATGCACTACCCATTGCCTCGAACTCTTTATCTATCATTAATTCCGCTAAAAAAACATGTCACCCCCCTTTGAACCGCAAAGTTACAGAACGGTAAAGACTGCGTACCATGCTTGACAAAAGGCGTCTGCCCGAAATGAACCCTGTTTTGCCGTGAGGGCGCATCACAAACGTTCATATTATAAGCTTCTGAGTCACCCACAGTGTAGGGAGATTGGACAAAAGGGCCGTACTTTCTCTCCACTCGACTCCCTTAGAGCATTCGCTCCTCTAAATTGGACAGAATGGAGGGCTTTGTTAAAAGAGCTGATTTCGGTATTCCTGCTGGTAACCTTTTTCGAACCACTTTTTTTTATTGTTGGTGACTGAGATGGGTTATGTGATAGGGTATGATCATACTATAAATTCCGAAGCAAGTTGCACCAAACAGATGTTTTTATCCTTTAAATTGATCTTAAAATGGGCAACAAATGTAACGAGATACCTAAGTCAGGCAAACTATCAGGATACAAGCGATACATTGTAAATGTATTTCGCTACTGAGATACAAATACATTTTACAAACGCATCTCGATACAGAGATACAGATACTCGAAAGTATCTTTAAGATACTATCACGATACATTTGTATCGCGATACTGCCCAGCCCTGACCCCAACCCATGGAATAGCAAACGAGTTTTATAGAGTTTACGATGTTCTGGTTTCTTTTCATATGATATTGTCGAGGAACGTGCAGTCGCCAAGTTTTTCACCTCTTGCTTTAAAGCATCCCGAATTGCGAAAATATGCATAATTAGATTATTAAGAGATTATTATTGACACTCCCTTAGGGGTCTTTTCATTGTTTAGAAGTCTTACAATAAATTTTTACATTTCCCAGTTTTTGAGGACTATATAGTACTAAAACGCAACTTTTTGAAATGCTAAAATGACACGCAACAGTGACTCTTTTCACCTCCCATATCTAGTGGCGTCCCTTGTTCATAAATGTTACTTACCATGGAGTTCTCAAACCAAATTTACGACGAAAAGACTAGATTACCGAAATTTGTGGATTAACACGATAAGGAACTTTTAAATCGGTGATTATAATTCAAAGACGGACAGAACGCAAGACCCTTTTTCGAAGCGGTAGAGAACTCTGTCGTGATGAAAATTTAAGTAATCCGAAAAGTAAAGGTTGGATTTTCAAAGAAACGGCCAATTACTTTTTTTTTCTCGGTCAATAAAGTAATGTAATTTCATACTTTTGAAACAAGAGCAATTGTAACTGTAATCGATTACTTTTGTTTTCCAAAAGAGTGCACGAGAGTATGCGTCAAAGCATCAGACGCGCCTCCATCTTGACGTCGCCACGCGTTAGCATTGTGCTCGTTGTGAGACACCACTAAAGGGGTGTCCAAACAGGACACTACAAAACGCACGACTCCGACAAATCGGGAAAATTGAAGCGGACGCGCCCGCTTCAAGCCCGCTTCAATTTTCACGATTTGTCGGAGTCGTGCGTTTTGTAGTGTCCTGTTTGGACACCCCTTAACGCGGCGACGCTTTCGCGGCGACGCGTTTGAGGTGACGCGGATGAGAGCTAGGTAGCGTTGCATCCACGTGGAGCTGGGTGTGGGCCACGAAGATTCGATGTGCGCACTGTAAACAGCTGCCTGCGCTGAGGCACTATTTCGTGAGGTTTCGCGTTTCAGTGCCACTGACGATATCCCACACTGCCTGGTGATAGTTAGAAAAATGCAGAGGGAGAGCAAAGTGACTAAGAAGGCTGACGGGGTAAATCATACTTTTTTCGTTTCTAGCCTAGGTGGCGCGAGTTACCGCCCCGCAATAAAGGGTACAGCCATCAGCGTCCATCTATTCATCCACCCACGCTCAGTGCCACAGCGCAGACCGATTTGTTAGGGTGTCTAAACACGTTATGAGCCCCGTCATTCGCCGAGTGCCCTTGGTAAACTGCAGTGATTGGTTCTCCCAAGTGCTTTGTGGGAGAGCAGACGCTTTAGGTTTCTTAGAGTTCACTATAAACTCGTGTTCACCTCAAAAAGTATACTAAAAAAATATCCGCCTCCTCGTGAAACATTATTAATTATTTCCCGTTATATGTGGAATTAAAGAAAAGCAAGCGATTCAGCATATGAGAAAAAAGGCTTAAATCGTTTTCATTTGACCTCTAGAATCTCGAATATCAAAATGATATTTCAGATTAATGCGCAAAGTAGCCACAACATCACCTTCAAAATAGCGCTGAAGCTCTTCTACCTGGCGCGTTCGGTTGGAGGAGCGACTCGTGACGTCAGAGAGAAAAAAAAGTCAGAGAACTGACTTTTTTTTTTCTTGCAATGACAAAAGTATATACTTCGTTTCATTTTAAGCCCAGGCGCAGCCGACGCCTCCAGCTGATGGGTCCAATCAGAGAGCGTCAAAAGAGGACCATCATGGTGTTCGAAATATTTATTTAAGTGTTATAACATCGCTGAACCGGTTATAAGCAGAAAAGGCGTAATGACTCGCGCTTTCGACGCTGTTTGATCGGTCTCATTGCTTCGTAGCGTCGGCTACATCTTAACTTAAGCTGAGTCGAAGCATAAAAAGCCTAGATTTAAGATAGGAAGCTACTCATACAATGAAGATCGTTTGCACTTGATTGGCAGAGTGCATCTCCTCAGACTGGCTGCGCGACGAGAATATCCGGAAGAGAAGCCGAGCAAACGCAAGAGGCACGCTTGTAGACAGTTGACGCTTTCGGTTCCTTCTCACACCTTGTATTGCAAACACGGTTCGTAAATCGTGTGACCAGCTGCTTGTTGACAAACAACTACGTGTTGGCGTGATATCTGGATTTATCGCGCATTATAAAGAAGGTGTCGCGAAGTTATTTCAATGGGACGATACTCTTAACAAGGGAGTACGATTTCATGCGCAATGACGCCAGTTTCCAACCAATGATCGTTCTGATCAGTCCATCTATCACAAGAACGTCGTAACCCCAACACACCAATCTAATCTAAAACACTTTTCCTTGCTGAATCTCGACGCCAGAAGCATTGTCAATAAAAGTGAAGATTTCGAAAGTCTTCTTATAGCCCAGACGTCACACAAGACGTGGCATTACGAAATCGTTCCCGACTTAGCAGTGAAACCAATTGTTAGCACGAAATAGTTCGCCAAGACCGAAACTCAAAGGGAGTAGGCGTTGCAATAGTGTTAAATAAAGGTTTAGGGCATACTATGGTTCCTCACAACACGGGTATTGAAATGGACTGCATTATAGTGCACTGGTGTCAACTTAGCCTACTCACTTGTGCACTCTATAGACCTCCGAATGCTGACATTTCTGTTTTAGAGAAATTGCGCGACTTCATGTGCGAGCACAGCAAAAGCTGTGCTCACATGATAATGTGTAACCTGCCAGGGATGAATTTGGACTTGCTCTGTGTTTTATCTCCCTGTGTGCTCATACATTTACTCCGAGATACTGTTTTGTTTTTGTTTTGTTTGCGATTTGAATCAGATTGTTAATAAACCGACCCGTGTCACATCGAGCTCCAACTCAATTCTTGATCTTGTTTTTCTTTCCGATAATTTTAGTGAATACCAATTTACCGTCGATATGTTACCAGGAATCTTGGATCAAAATTTTGTGCTCCTAAAAAGTCATTTGTTGCGGGCCACCGCATGTGAAGGTAAAAAGCCTAACCTCGATTTCAATAGTGCTCAGGATGAAAGCATTTTAAAAGTTCTTGAACTAGAGTGCAACAACCTTAGTAAAATACATAACAATTATCTTAATACTGTAGACCAGCTATGGTTGCACTTCGAAGGTACGGTTCATTAATGCATCCAGATGTACGTACCGCAGGAAATAAAAAGGCTAAATATACGGAGCCCGTAATAACAAGCGAAATACTTCATTTAAAACATCGTGCAAGACGACTCGCTCGCATGTCTACCCAAAATGTATACAGTATATTACTGTCGATACGTAAGGAGCTAAGCATAAAACTAAAATTATCTAAATACCACTTCTACAATGTGAAATGCACAACTTTCTCTGCAACGACCCGAGAAAAGTTTGGATGCACTTTACACACAAAAAGGACCGGATAGAAAAACTAGTGCAGAACAACGTAGAAATTGCAGATCCCTACTACGTAGCGACGGTTTTTAATGATTACTTCGCTTCTGTGTTCCTTCGCTCTAACGGCCAAGCTACCGAGTTTCAAGGCGCTGGAATTGAAGTGCCAGACCTTTTCATCAGTGAGTTAAGAATTTTCTTTGCTTTGCTTCAATTAGACACAAAGGAATCGACCGGACCAGACGATATACCAAACGCATTTCTTTACAGGTATACCAAATGGTGTGCAAAATACCTCGATATTGGTTCAACAAAAGCTTATATTAAGCAGAAGTGCCCGAAGACTGGAAAATCGCTAGAGTAACACCTGACCATAAAGCGGGTGATAAATTCCTCGTTTCTTACTATCGGCCAATATCCTTATTGTGTACTGGAAGTAAGGTAATGGAACCTTTTTGTTTTTAAACACCTGAACACCCTTTTCGAGAGCAACGACTTTTTCTTGGGTATCCAGCACGGTTTTTGAAGTGGCTTTTCTACACTCACCCAGCTACTTTACACGAGCAACGACGTTTTGTAAATTCTGGTGAAGAGCAGACAAATCGATGCCGTATTTTTTTTTTTTTTTGAAAACGCTTTAGACTGTGTGTCTCAACATACCTTAATGTTACAACTTCGTGATTTACTAAAAAAAACAAAAATTCTTCGTTGGCTTGACTTGTACTTATCAAATAAGCAATACATTCAAATAGACAGGACCAAATCGCATCTAGCAAACGTTCTTTCAGGGGTCCCTCAAAGCTCCGTATTGGGCCCGCTTCTCTTACTAATTTATTTAAACGACTGGCAAGCAACTCACCTGCTCACTGCCGCTTTTTTCTTTTTTTTTTTTTTTTTTTTGCAGACGATTGCATTGTGCGTTTAAATATTTAGTGAACAGGCTACCCGGTAACTCTAAACGATTTCCTAGCAGCCGTTTCTGGAGGGTGTGAATCTTGGCGAATGAGTTTAAATACCGCTAAGTGCACACATATGACTAGTATACGAAAAAAAGAATGCTCAGGTACAGATATAAAATTAATAACATTGAGATTAGCCTACTTGCTCTGTTTAAGGCTTAAGAATAATAGACCGATCTCACCAAGTGTTCGGCGCATGCGTGACGCCGTCAAAACTTTAGTTCGCAGGAGGCAGGCAGCAGTGCACAAGACTGCTCGTGCCGCCTCATGCTCCCCACGCGCAGAGCTCCAGCGAGGTTGTCGCATGTGCAGAAAGACTAAAGCTCCCTCCATGCATTCCGGCAGCGGTGGCGTAGTCAAACTGGCTGGTGAGATCGGTCTATTATAACTTCTAATACAAGTTGGAAGAAACACATTACTAGCATTGTCTCGACGGCTACAAAAAGGTTATTGTGGTTCCGACACCGGCTTAGACATGGCACTAGCAAAACAAAGTTAGTAGCGTACACATCTCTTGCAAGACCGCTACTGGAATACGGTGATGTTGTCTGGGACCCCACACAAAAACCGATACCGAATGCATCGAACGGGAACGAGGGAAGGTGCTTCGATTCATTTATCATGCCTATGGTAGAAACGTCTCTGTCACTGAACTTCTGAATCGTACTGGGCTCCCTACATTAATATCCCCCACCGCAATCTTCATTGACTGCAGCTCTTTTTAACATAGCTTTTGAACCAGACAGGACTGAAGTTTCCCGACTATATGCAGTTTAACACAGCGCGACCGACTCGGAATAAACACAACAAAACAATACTAATGCCTCAATGCAGGACAAACGCATATCGGTTTTTTTTTGTTTTTTTTTTCCCCGAGAACGATAACTGAATGGAACGATCTTTCGCGTGACGTTGTCGGTACAACATCCCAGAATGTTTTTGTATCTTCGATTCGTACCTACTTGTGAATGAAGTGTGTTTATTTTGCTTGAATTTTTCATTATCTCTTCTAGAAGTTCACAGCAACGCGCCGTTATTTTTATCATATTTTACAGGCGATTATGGCGGCTTTTGTTTATGTCCCATGCTAAAAACTTTGTTTGGTCTTATAGTTGTTTTCTTCACTCCCGGGTGTAACAGTTTTCTTTTTCACCCATACTACCAAATGTATGTACTATATGCCTTATTGGTTTCTCTTTCTGATGCTTTTGTTCATGTCAATATATGTCACATGTATTAAAAAAAAACTGCATGTAACCACTCCTGCCCTGGCTGCCAAAAACCAGCTGGCAGTATTGAATAAATAAGAAAAGAAGTTATGAAAGAAGTGCCACTTTCTTCTAGAACGATGTATTCCGGAAGAAAAGTGAGGATATAGCTGAAACATCATCTCCTGCAATCTGACACACTTTTACGAGCGTAAAACGGTAACGTTTACGCTTCGCCAAGCGCACTCAATTTTACTGCAGCACGACAATCCCTTGGCCAGATAAAGCGAAACCAGGAAACCAAAGCAGCACGAAGTAAACCATTTCCGGTGGAACTTCTTTACAACGACAGCAATAAAGCAAAATAAGCATTTTGTTTTGTTTTTTATAAGTCATTTAATCAACCTTGCTCGTGCGTAGACGAACAATCCGAACCTGAGAGTCGAATAGGTTTCGTTGTTCCGTAAACAACCCTCGATTTGTTTTTGTGGCCGGCTCAGAAGTCAGAACCTGTCTGGGTTCTCCCGCATCAACTCTGCTAAACGGCGGCACGAATTATCACAGGTCTCCTAGACAACAAGGCCTGAGTGCGAGATTCTTGACGTCACCCATCGGAGGCCTGCGCGGGGTAGGGATTGAAACGAGTGGTGTCAACGTTCTGCACGATTATGAGAAAAAAAAAAACGGAGCTATAAGACAAGCACAAAGAAAAGAAATATTTACGACTGGACAGGCGCTGTCCAGTAGACTATGTTGCTTCTCTTTGTCCTTGTCTTATAGCGCTGTTCTTCCCCTAATCATGTGCAAGAACTACCAACTAGCTCAACTATCTACCTTACTATGGTGTCCACGCTCGGCTGGGACTCGAAGGTGCTCGAATGTGTTAGCGCTTAAAGCAGCCCCAAGCACGTGGAGCAAAGGCGCGATGTAGACCCCGGGGATCCTGGGTTGAATCTCCACCCCCGCCCTTTTTCATCTGGATGACCGCCCTACTGGCGTCCGGTCGTGTATAACTGAACGCTAAAACACGCCCGGGGAGCAGTGGTACTTCACTGGCTAAATTTCTTTTCTCTAGCAAAGACTCCAGACGCCCATTGAGGCTAATGAACTTCCCGCTGTATAAATATATCAGCAGTGGACATGTATAAACAACATACACGACAGTCGAGCTGTATAAACAGGTCTACTGTCGTTTTGTCTAGGGCACTCTAGCCAGCCGGCTAACCGAGCGACCGTCGGTGTGCTTGGCTATCACAGACGAATTCCGCCCTGACTCCGGCTGGGCCCGCGGGCGAGCCTCTGGCGCTCGCCCAGAGTGTTGAGCCGGCATTCTTATCTAGGAGGGACAATACAATATACCCTTTCTGGAGTTCAGTGACATTCGGTGGGTAATATAGCAGTTTAATTTTATCCAAACCAATGGCAGTAATAAACTTGTATTTTTCGGGGCACCGTCACTTTCCCAAGCGAACGGCAGGGCGCGGGGAAGTGTTCACTGTGCAGTTCTTTCTCGGTCAATTCCAGTTTCCATGGCGGCAAAGATGCAAACGGTGACAACGAAGCTCGAGCCAACATAGGCGCCTCGACAAAATTCTATACACCAAAGGGCTTTAGAACCGAATCACTGATGGGCTGAGTCTGGTTCAGAAATTAACGCTTACGAAGCTCCTGTGTTCGATTCCTTCGACGCATCGTACTAACCCCCTAATCTATAGGCCTCGCATCATCCGCTCAGAAGCATCGTCAACGTAACTCTTCATCAGTCAAAAGAAGGTCGCCATTGGTACCGCACAGACGCCCTCCCTCGGATAATGATAGTGATCAAACTGATCAGTGTGAACTTCGGAAAGGGTCTATAAGTCCATACAATACAATTGGTTTAGCCCTACGGCATTCTTATCTAAAAGGTGTTGCTGGATCTCTCTTCGATACAGGAAAATGATAGCCATCTTCTTCCCATCTCTATTTTGTTTACCCGCAAACGCGTTTAGTTCTGGTTCCTAGCCCCTGAGAAGGAGGGTGGGGTGGAAGAGAAAAGGTAAGAGAATTATTACCAACAATGTTATAAGGAAAAAAACAAAATGGGAAAGGGGGGGGGGTGATGGAAGAAACTTTTTTTTAAATATAAATTAAGCGGGACACCAAAGATATACGCGAAAAAGTGATAGGTTCTCACCAACATACGAGAAGGAAAACTCGCTGATGATCAAGCACAGAAAAAAAAAGGAGAGACAAAATGGAAACTTAGTTGAAAAAAGATCCCCAGGTGGTCGAAATTAATTCTCATTCCTCCGCTTGAGCGTGTTAGACACCCTTCCTTTGTTTGGCGCGTAAAACAACCAAATTTGACTTTTGTTCCCCACCCCTGTCCCGAAAGGTATTCCTGCCCAGACCGCTGCAACACCTTAAAGGGACCATGAAACAATTTCGCAATAGAATTTCATTCACCGCTCGTTGTAAAAGGCGTGAAAAGAAGACCAAAAGACAAAAATAGAGTGCCAATAAATGTTTTCGCTGTAGAACAATTATCGAGGCTTTTTATATTTCGTGCCTCGGAGAAATATGCGTGAGTGAGCCGTCGGTTGCCCTATGTAATAAGGAGCTGTCCTTTTTGCGCTAGACTACGACTGGCATGGGTTGCGTCGAGGAAACGTCTTTTGATGACACGTGTCTTGTAGAGGGCGTATTGTTCGAGTACACACTGTGTTATCTGGTACTGCCGTATGTCTTCTCTTTTCCTTTTCAAATAACAAATTTTGGTTGCGAGTACAGAGTCCTGTCGTGTCTATTCCTTTTATCGTCGTCGTTTCTTGAAGCTTTTACACCCACCATGCCAAACTACAGCACATTCTGGTCGAACATATATATATTCGGGTAGTGACTCGTGCCCAATAGACCTATTGCATAATTACCCAAGCATCAAGGGGAATGTTGGGAATGTAATTCTACGCATTGCCAGCGCTCGCCTTCACCGTATACCCCAACGCGTGGCACACTGTGCTTACAAACGCTGGAGGAAAGCTCCACACGCAGAGGGGAAAAAGGAGGGGGGGGGGGGGGGGGAGAGAGAGACGGCTTTCGCCGTGTTTACCAATGCGACGCGGGCTCACTGGCTACTTTTAAATTGACGCGACCGTAGGGCATTGAATTCCCTTTAACCACTGCATTTACATGACTTTCCAGCCCACCGATGGCGACACCTCGCGTCTAATGATTACAGCGCACCCTACGTGATCTGTCGAGGCGGGAGGGGGGGGGGGGGGGAATAGTGGAGTACATAGGTGTCTATGCGGTCTGGACGATGGCACAAAGCGGAGAGAGGGAGAGGAGCAAAGTTTGAAAGTCATCTTAGTCCTTCTCCCCTCCCTCCCCCTCCCCCTCCCACCGTCCTTCAGACACCCGATTCCATTCGCTAGAGTTTACATGGAGGTCTATATTCGGCTTGAACCGACCTCTTCAAACAGATCGGATAAGACTCGATTCGATGCGCGTGGCTAGCGAATCGAGGCGTTTACATGGGACGATTCGATACGCTAACTCGATTTGATGCGCTACTGTCGTATCCATGTAAACGCAGCCAGTGAACCGAAGCTCCTGTGGCGTTTCTAGCTCCGTTTCCTATATCGTATTTTGTTATTTGTTATGTCTGAGTACTGGCGCTCGCTGCCAGAGCCGGAGCAGCAGCGATACTGCGCTAAAGTGTGCGCGGACGGCGTTGCCTTCGAGGATCCCTGCGCCGTGAGCGAGGAGCACTGGCGCTACGACGCCAAGTCGGGCAAGTTGCTGCTGCCAACCTCCATGGCTCACGTTGCTGTCTACTTGGTCTTTTCCGAGCTAATTTACGGCCCGAACTGTGTGAGCGTACACGTCTCCCGAGGCCTACAACTCCATCGTGTCTGGTAAGAACTGGTTGAGCACTATGCGTGCGAATATATTGGGAGTCGTTCGTGTCGCAAATTTAACTGCACTTTTTTACGCCACTGGCTCGGTACGAAACTGCAATCTCCGGAAGCATCAAGGTGCCGCGTTGTGCCTCGTCCGAACGAAGGTGATGCCGTCGCTCGCAGCGGGCAGTTGCTACACCCCATGACACCTGATTGTAAAGCGAGCAGCGAGGAACTCCTGGACGGTAACTTGTGTGCAAACATCGTAGGAATGAAATCCGGGTGGTTTGGACCAGATGACGGTTTCCCTACGCTTAGGAGTGCCTCAGTGCTGGGAACAAAGATTTCAGTGGAAGTTGTGCGCTTATCTTCAATGAAGCCTTGCCACTCAAGCGGTCGTCCGTGCGAGGCAACCATTTTCTTCTTTTTTTTTTTTTTTGCGATTCCACGCAGGTTATTTGTTTTCCGCGTCTGTCAGCGTTCGCCGGAGACTTGTAAAAGCTTACTCTACAACTTTTGCAGTACCTTTCGGAACAATCAACAGCCGTGCAGCTTGCGGCATGCCGAAATGCTGCGTCGCGCATGCAAAGCGCCCGCTGTTTTCCCACACCTGGCACGCCTGACTGATCCGGCGCGATCGCAGCGCCGTCGCAACGCAGCGACGTCAATCCCGCGCGTCGGTGTATAGACCGGTGTCCGCGCCAATTCTAGGGCGCCGCCATGTTTATCTACGCTCGCGCCGCCACGCGGAGAGAACTGGCAGGCAGGAGGGGGGGCTGCGTTGGCGGCGTTGCTTTGGGGAGCTGGATGCGGCAGGTTGTTCGAATGCACCGGCACATCGTGAACGATGTCTTCACCAGAAGCCTCCGCGACCCGTTCTTCAACAGATAAGATGTCGTGAACATTCGAGAACCCATCTCGATCAAGAAAACAAGAGAAAACCTTTCTTGTCCTAAATGTTCTCGGTGTCTGCTGACCCTTGACATCCGCGTTTCAGTCCGGGTTCATTGCGTAGTAAATATTTCGCTACCGCTTTCTTGTAACTTTTAAATGCTTGATTATTGGCTTCTTGTATACGACATTACATTCGTGGCACGTTTGAGACCGATTTTCGCGATCTGCTTGCCTTTCTGCGGCAGCGCAGCTCTGCCGAGCCGAAATAAGTGGGAGGCGTTCACTTGATCGAACGCCGTTTTAGCGAATGAAAACGAGACCACGACGTTTCATCGAATGACTAGCGAATGGGTCTAGTTACATAGACAGCTCGGATTAGCTTTCTTTTGTAATGTGGAGCCTTGTCTGCCGCTGCGAAGCGGCGTAAACGAGGGCTCCGAGTATGTTAGCACGCGTCCCCCCCCCCCCTCCCACACACACACCACACACACACAAACACACACTGCGAGCGTCTGGGTTCGAAACTATTAATTGCCAGTTCTAAAGGATGGTACTTACTTGAAGAGGGAGCTGGAATTCTACGAGGTACCAGGAGACGCTTACTATCGGGCAACGAGGCACGCTGCCTGTGGGGGCGGAGTCTAGGAACGCTACTGATTAATATTGTGACAGGCGATCAGTTATGATAGCAGACGAAACTTCGACTCGTTTGTTCAGAAGTTCGCGGTGATATTTTATTAGCCCTCGTTACAGCACACCAAGCATCTTAGGCAGTGAAATTCACATCACGCAGGCTCGTCCGTCGTAGTCAAATGAGCGCAGTCGACGATGAGGTGTAATGAGCTACTAAGCTTCACAAGGAAAATGCGCGTGAGAAAGAGTTTTGAGGAAGTCCAAAACACCGATCCAGCAGACGCACGTACGTACGTTTACTCCGGACTTCATGAACCCGACGGCGCAAGATCAAAGAGTACCGCCGCCATCGCCACCCGGTTTTCTCTGCACTTTGCGCGACGACGGCACTGCAACGGAGGGCACTCGCCTCGGCGTTAACAATCCGCGAAATAGATTAATTTCCCACTCTTGAAGCCATTCCAAATGATAAATGAAAATACCCCGGCGTTGTTGAACATCTGATCACACAACCAACACAACTGTGCCGCTGGCTGCGTGAGCCTGACACAACTGTGCCGAGCGCCTGCTCGGCACCGTTGTTGCTCGTAAAGGCCTGCTTATTTGTAGTTGAGATGATGATTCTACATCTTTCGTGGTGCTTGCAATAACTTCGAAGGGCAGGAGAACCTTCTCACGAGGACGTTGAAGACACACAACACCGGAGCCACCAAAGCAATCGCACAAACAGCCGCCATGTTTGCTTCTTCTTCGTCACTCGCGGCGCGGTCAACTCGTCGCGAGATGTTTTCTGGCTTGGCTAGATGGAAACCAACAGCGGCAAAGTGGCGTATGGACACACGGCTCTCACATTACGGGCACTATACTCACATACCGCGGTAAACAGGACCAATGCCGGCGTAACGGCAGTCGGCACACCAGCGAAGAAGCCCTCAACGTGAAGCGGCGGCGCAGGCCGACGCAGCCCCCCCTCCCCCCCCCCCCTCCCCGTGAGCGTCTGGGTTCGAGATTATTGTTCGCTTTTGCTCCTTGCGGTCGAGGCTAAAAAGAGCACTTCCGGACAAAGGTCTATACGCCTCGCAAGTGGGCTCATTTTCGTCTTCTGCGCAAGAGAAAGGAAGTAGCGGTAACGTCAGAACGCCGAGCCCTGATTGGCTGATCGCGACCCCCTATCTGAGCGTCGTCTGCTTCTTTGCAACGTCGTCTGCTCGCAACGTCGTCTGCGTCTGTCTTGCGTTTCCAGCGACTTTCAGAAATCGCGCGAGCTCGACTTCGCCTTTCAGAGAGGACAGATGAAATAACTCGAGCGGTACGTTGTTTTAGAGCGCAGCTCTTAGGGGCCCGTTTCCGGCTTGAGCGGCGTCGCCGTCGGCGTCGCCGTCGGCGTAACCGCGCGGTGCATCATGGGAAATGTCCCATAATGCACCGCGCGAGCCCCCACGGGTCACGTGACCTCGTGGGGGGTCACGTGACCCCCCGAGGTCACGTGACCCCCAAAGTCACGTGGCTCCCCTGAGATCACGTGATCCCCTCCTCGAGGTCACGTGACCCCCGCCGATGTCGCGTGACCCCCCGATGACGTCATCGTCACTGATGACGTCACCGGCATCCACATCGTCATCGTCATCATCACTGATGACGTCACCGGCATCCACATCGTCATCATCAGTGATGACGTCCCCGGCATCCACATCGTCATCGTCATCATCACTGATGACGTCACCGGCATCCGGATCGTCATCGTCATCATTACTAATGACGTCACCGGCATCCACATCGTCATCGTCATCATCACTGATGACGTCACCGGCATCCACATCGTCATCGTCATCATCACTGATGACGTCACCGGCATCCGCATCGTCATCGTCATCGTCACTGATGACGTCACCGGCATCCCATCGTCATCGTCATCATCACTGATGACGTCACCGGCATCCACATCGTCATCGTCATCATCACTGATGACGTCACCGGCATCCACATCGTCATCGTCATCATCACTGATGACGTCACCGGCATCCACATCGTCATCGTCATCATCACTGATGACGTCACCGGCATCCGCATCGTCATCGTCATCATCACTGATGACGTTACCGACATCCGCATTGTCATCGTCATCATCACTGATGACGTCATCAGTGACGTCACTGATGTCGTCACCGGCATCCGCATCGTCATCGTCATCATCACTGATGACGTCATCAGCGACGTCACTGATGACGTCACCGACATTCGCATCGTCATCGTCATCATCACTGGTGAAGTCATCAGTGACGTCACTAATGACGTCATCGGTACCCGCATCGTCATCGTCACTGATGACGTCAGCAGTGACGTCAGTGATGACATCATCGGCATTGGGGGTCACGTGACCCCCAAGGTCACGTGACCCCCCCTGGTTAGTTTAACCCCCCCCCCCAGTGCCCTTCCCTCCTCCTCCTCAAGAGCTGCGCTCTAATTCGGCGTTACAGGGAGTTGTAAGCGGCTTTCATTTTTTGTTTAACAACTAGCAGACGCGCATCAAGGAGGGAAGTCAAAGGACTCACTGGCGAGGTGTCCCGAGGCGTCGAGGTTTGTTTGCTAAGAACCGAGAGTGAGCGTGTTAGTGTCCCGCAAGTTCCCTCCCAAATACTTTTTCCCTCCTTTCGTGTGCGGCGCTTCTCACTATTTAACGGCGTCGGCGGGTTGGCGCAGTTAACGTCGTCTGCTTTACGTCTGCTTGTCAAAGCGACGGCTGCTTTACCTTTCCTGCGTCTGTCGGAGATTCACCGCTTTTTCTCCAGCGAAAGTCACCGCTGCCGCGGAAAACAAGGAGATGACAAAAGGAAGAGATTGACCTCTTAATCTGAAATTGAGGCCAGTGATCAAAGTATAATACGGGAATGGTTCACAAGGGTCGCGCGGGCATATTCCATTCAGCACGCCAGCCGCTCGTGGGCAGATGGTCTTGGCCAAGGACCCTCGGAGCACCGCTGAGCCGAGTCGGAGTGCCTGCTAGGCGTATCTGCCCAGCTGGCTTGGTCGGGGTCAGTGAAATCGTGGCCGTTGGAGCATTTCCCGGGTGTTTGTGGATCCAGCGTTGTTGTTAGTCGTTGTCTGTTTCAAGTACTTTTTGCTTCTTTCTTGCTGCTTGAAGTCGGGACGCGTGAGAAGCGCACGTAGAAAAATAAACGTCGGTTGGTCGTCGCGACCGCGACGCTGTCGGCCATGCTGATTTGATCGTAAGAAGTGCGTAAGACAGCTTCGGAGCTTTCGTAGGATTTCGTCGTAACCTGCGCAAAACTTACAAAAATTTCGTTTCGTGAATGCGAATTTGTTCTCAAGTTTTGTCTTACGCATATTTTTGGCGTAACATCGTTTCGTGAATCTGGCCTCTGCACTTCCGAAAGTCGCAGGAAAGGTAAGACAGACGCAGACGACGTTGCGAGCAGACGACGTTGCAAAAAAGCAGATGACGCTCAGATAGGGGGTCGCGATCAGCCATTCAGGGCTCGGCGTTCTGACGTCACCACTACCCTCTGCGCAAGAAGCAGACGAACTTGCCCTCCGCTTAAGGAGTATTCACTGGCGGCCATAGCTGTGTGCGCGACTGCTGAGCGCGTGCTGACGGCGGTCTTTCAGTTTTCTAGCAACGTGCATTCCACACCACCAAGATTGTCGGTCTTACCGGCCTATGGATGGGAGCTCGTTCTGAGCATGCGCTCTAAACATCGCCCTCAAACATGGCGTCTAGTGAATACCCCCTATAGTCGTTTTCTGCGCCCTGTCGTTCTCAGTCATGAGGGTTCGGTATCTGGTATGCGGGACAAAAGTATAATAAACCATTTTCACCTGGAATAGGCCAGGCAAAACAAGTATGTCTGACAATGGCTGCGATATAAGTATCTGGGAGTTTTAACTTGTCATGGAATGCTCATGGTAATCATTTGTCATCTAAGGCCAGCCGCACATTAAACTTACTCAAACGCAATTTTAGTCAGGCACCTACTAACCTTAAAGAAACATTGTACATATCGAATGTACGTTTCATTTTCGAATACGCATGTGCCGCATGGGATTCGCCTACCCGTCACACCATTGAACAACTCGAACGTATTCAAAAACGGGCAGCTCGGTTTGTATCCGGCAATTATGATTTCTCTATAGGATCATCTGAAATACGCCGCAGCCTTGGATGGCCTCTGTTGGAAGACAGACGAAGGTACGTATAAGCTCACTTTATTTTTCAACATACTAAACGGTAGAACCGGCATCGAGAAAGAGCGTTATCTTAAGGAGCCCAGTTATGTGTCGCCGCGTACAGATCATCACTTAAAAGTACGTGAATATAGATGCAGAACGAACGTATTTAAGCACTCTTTTTTTCCACGAACAATACAGGAATGGAACAATTTACCAACTCATGTCATCTCTGCGGCATCTTCCTCATCTCCTACCTGGGGTCTTTAACGTGCATCACGCAGTGGTGATACACGACCGCACGCCGGTACGATGTTTGAAGCTGAACTGAACGTGTGTCCTGTGCTTTGTCGATCAACCCCAGCGCCTGGCTACAATAAACATTGGCGGCAATTTAATCGGTTCCAGATCACGTGGCCGCTCTGGCTGCAAGTTCAGGGGGCGAACGGGTAAACGCTGATCGTTTTCCTCTTCTTTTTTTTTTTTTTTAACAAGTGCCGTTGCGTGTACATAAAAAAAAAAAAGAACACGAATTGAAGCGCTTTTTTATAGTTTAATAATTTAAAGCGGCATTTACTCAAAGCACCGAAGGTTTTGCATCGCCCCTTTAAAAGTTGAAAGTAGCGGGCGCTCTTTGCTTCCTGAATTGCCTGCGAGTTCGTGTCAGTAGCCTGCGTCGATCGCGATCAAAAGCAAACAACTCTAGCTCATATCCTCAGCCGCAGTTAGTGTTAAGCCAAGACGCTGAGCAAACAGCCTGCGAAAGCAAAAAGGAAGCACGTTTGGACACGAGGAAAAAGGAAAAGCGGAAGGACACGCCACGGGAATTAAAGTCAGAGCGGGCAAAGTGACGGGATAAGTATATAATGTAAGGATGCGAAAATGGATGGACTGGAGCCGGCTCGGCAATCGCGACGGCCCGCTGAAACCGACCACCACTCCGTTATTACGATGATCGTGATACACCCTGTACAACCGCTCGATACACTCCAGTCGAGGCCAAGCCGAGCGGAACCTCGTTTATTTGTCAATTCTGGAGCCGCCGGCGCGGAAAAACGGACTCCCGTAAGGATAATCTTTACAGCGCCAGACGAAAGAAACGTGAGATATACTTTTGAGAAGAAAGAAACCCGAAACGCTGTGTACCGAAGGCGGGAACGTGGACGTGGTCACTGAGAGCTTAAAAAGCCCGAGGCTTTTTTTTTTTTACAGGCTTCGGGATTTTTTTTTTTTTTTTTTTTTAGTAATAAGCGGTATTACATTCCGAGCATCTTGTCTTCGTTCCGTAACCGATAACA
The DNA here is from genome assembly GCF_016920785.2 of Ixodes scapularis. Taxonomy (NCBI): domain Eukaryota; kingdom Metazoa; phylum Arthropoda; class Arachnida; order Ixodida; family Ixodidae; genus Ixodes; species Ixodes scapularis. The sequence continues at coordinate 392,481 of NW_024610115.1, read as the reverse complement.
TTAGAGCATTATACACAATGAATACCGGGCATCGAATTGCTCAACAAGAAGCAGGAACATAGGTTGCGGCCTGGTTGCAAATTGAGCAAAAAACGAATGATAAGAATTTGATATGACGGCTGTATTGGAATTAGATATTTTGATCACTAAGAAACATAGCTTCGTAAATATTGCTGCATAAATTGACCGTGCGAAGGAAATACAAAGAATTTCGATTCCTTCACAAAGTTGTCCATGGCAGGGTAAATTCGGCGGCTTTTTACAAACTATTGAGTTTCATGTTCCCTCTCGCCCGAGTCGAAACATTTCAATTTTCTATCCATCTTGCTTGTCCGCTGTGATCCCCATTGTCAAGGATACAACTCGCCTGCTATTCACTAAAATTTAACCTCGACATCTTTTCATCCACTCATGAGTTTATGTTAAATCTACGTGACTGTACGTCTGCGAGCTAATCAACAATCATTTCTGCATTATACTAATGTTGCGTGACTTTTATTGATTTAACTTTATTATTTCCTGTCTTTTCAGGTTTTACTCGATCTATGTTTAGTGCACTACACTGTAAACCGAGAGGTTTCTTGTGGGCACGAAAAAATAAAATAAATTAATATTATTAATATTAATTTGTCGGGGATTATATCCAGTCAATAATGTTCCCAACGATCGTGTTGATATAAGTGTATTTGTTGCAGAAATAATAGACAGTATAAGGACGCAGTCACTGTGCACGCATCGTGCGAAAGACGCGGTGTTCTCGCTGCACACACGGGGAGAGATTTATCCGCGGATGAGCCATAAGCATGGTCGAAGCACGTTTGGTTCGTGCATATGTATGCTTAGATGATGACTGCGGACAGTGTTCAAGCATGTACTAATGCTTTTTAACGCTACCCCCATCCCAAAATTGTGTCCCTCCGTTCTTCCGTCCGTCCGACCGTCCCCCCGCGCCTTTCCCGCTAAACTGGGCGGAAAATCGATATCACGAGACTTATACACGACTTCAGTTTCTCGGCTACATTTAGTGGAACAATTCACGTCACGTGACGTATGCGCCGATTTAGTATCCCCGCTAAATTTGTCGGGAAAGTTGCGTCACTTGATCTGTACACACGGGCGAATTCGACGTCACGTGACGCATACGTTAACTCCCTTTCCCCGCTGAACTTGGCGGAAAAATTCACGTCAGGCGTCCAAAACATCCATTCAGTTGTTTAGGTGACGTGACGTCAACTGACGTCACGTCACCTATACACTAATACGGTTGCCCGCTAAATTTTGCGGGAAAATTCACGTCTTGTGGCCTAGGCACCAATCTAGATTCCCCGCTAAATTTAGCGGGATAAATCCACGTCGCGTGACCTCGCGTCACGTGACCTATGCAACCATTCAGTTTCTCCGCTAAATTTAACGGGAAAATATACGTCACATTACACACCGATTCTCCATAATGCGTTTCATGCATTAGAAAACCTGAAAAATAAAAGTCGCTGTTTTTTTGTTTGTTTTTATGTGAGCAATGAGACAAGTACGACCGGTCATAGAAGCAGGAACCACCCCTCGTTACAGTGTGTGCAGATTGCCTCTTGTATGACGTAGTAGCGAGACTGGTTATAACAAAGCAGACGGGAATTCGAAATCACTTCGCTATATCCGTCATGCCCGTTGGTACGCCATAGGTATTTTGGAGCTAGCGCTCCGAACGCCTCTAGCGGGACGCCAAAACGGATCCTCTGCGTGTGATGCGGAAAAGCCGCTTCCCAGATGAGGAGCGGGGGAGCATACAACGATGCAGAGGCTGCCGCCGGCGGCGTTTGCAGGACTTCTGCGACTCGTTCTGGTTGGCTGCTCGTCCACGACAGCAAAGTGTGGCGGTTTGCGACTTGGTAAACCTTCAGAATAGTTTTTTTTTTTTTTTTTAATTATCAGAAATCTTATTAATTTAAAAGCATTCACTGTCTCACGGAGCGAACCGGCGTTATCAGCTTTTGAAGCCGCGCCAAACGGCACCTAAACTGCCCTGTCCGATGTTTTCGCTATATCCGCGTGAGCAGTTGCATTTCCTTCACTAAAACAGACACAAACACATTGAAAAAGTGCAAAAGGAAATGGGAAATCGTGATCGCTTCGCCTTAGCCGCTATTTCGTTACAACCGATTTCGTTATAAACGGTCGGGACAGTATTCGCCGTGTGACGTCGCGGCTTTAGACGGCAGGTTCTCGTCTGTGTCTCGCTCTCTTACTATTTAATTTTTTTTTTAGCTAGAGGTATATCTAGTGTTATCGTATTAGTAATTTCCTAAATAAGTCCCGCCGGTAACATCAATAAAAAAATCCGAAATCATTGGTCTAATAAACATACTTATAAGTAATGGTATGTAGGTTCTTATGCCATCTTATGTGTTTATGCATGTTGAGTGATTCGATTTGTGTCACCTGTTTTTAGCTGCGATTGTGAAGCTTTTATTTGAATTGAGTGGACGAATGATAGAAAGAAAGAAAATTTGAAAACACGAGACACTGAACTCTACGTCAGTCTGTTTCCAACTAAAGCTCGTTAGATCACATACATTACATCACACAAAAGAGAGTTTGCAAACACTGTCTGAGGCGTGTGTTATGACGTCGCATTGATGAAACAAAAACTGTCTGCAGGCGTGTTGGAAGATACACCCGCATGAAACAGTCATGCCTCGCAAGTGCCTGAGGCCTGTCCGCAGGTACTTCCGTCAAGGTGTCCGCAGGCCGTGTCTTTTGCATTATGTACGAGTGGCGTGACTGCGGCTCGGGGCCCCCGGGGGAGGCTCCGGCCCACGGAAAAAGGGAGCTATCTTACACCAGCGGGCCTCTCGTAAACTACTCCTTAAAGGGTATTCACACGAGGGAGAAATCCCGGGGATTTCTCCCCGGGATTTCTCCCTCGTGATGTGCGCGTGCCGGGGATTTCTCCCCGGCACGCGCACATCACGAGATGAAAACCCGAGGCTTTTGCACATCGCAAAGCTTGAAGTTTTCGTCGTGGGACGCGCGTGCCGGGGAGAAATCCCCGGGATTTCTCCCTCGTGTGAATACCCCTTTAGTGGAACGTGCTAACCACAGTAGGTTCTGACAATTCAAAGATTATATACTAGCTTAAATTTCGCACCGCCAGTTAAAGAGTTTGTTTGTTTTACGAAGCTTGAAATGCTCTCCACGCTAGCGGGGAAATTGACGTAACATGATCAAAACACCCATTAGTTTTTGCCGCTAAATTTGGCAGAAAACTTGATGTCACGCAACCTGACATCACAATACTTAAGCAGAAATTTATAACGATAATAATTCCTGGAGAGGGGGAATAAGGGAGACAAAGGACAAACACAAATCTCCACATAGAGCTAGGCGACTGGCGCGCGATCGAAAATAATCCGCCTGGTCTTGGTATCGAACCAGGGACCTCTCCATTTCCAGTGGAGTGCTCTACCAACTCAGCAAACCAGGGGTTAGACGTCAGTAGAGCAAACGGGTTTTATCGCCTGCCACCAGTCTAACACCAGCAAGAGTGAACGGCCATGTATTTTTAAAATTAGGACGATTTGCTTCGGTCGCTGTATTTGGAGATTTGCGTTTGTCCTTTGACCCCCTTGTTCTCCTTCTCCTGGGATTATTATCGTCATTCTTATCGAGCTCGTTTGCACCTCCGCATTAATTGCATTAGCGTCAGCACCAATCTAGCTTCCCCGCTGCGAGAATGTTTAGGTCACGTCACGTGTGCAGCTAGCCCGTTTCCCCACTCAATTTAGAGGGGAAATTGATGAAACAAAATATAGTTTTTCACTCCCCCAAACCGACTGTTTGATGTCTTCTACACAAATTCAACCAGGAGCTGCTTAAATGCTGTATTTCAAGCATTATTGAAATTTGCAGATGAAGGTCGCTGCCAAATGTTTGATTACTGACGGAATGAAACGGCGCAGCGTCTCTTTCGGACGCTTGACCTCCAGAACGCGCTCCTTGCCTTCCGTCGTGCTTAAATTGCGCCCCGAAAACCCCGATGCGAGAAAGAAAAAAAAAAAAAAACGGCTCCATGTATAACCCACAGGATTTGATTTTCCAACGCCCTTCTTCCGTCAATATAACACGTTGTTTGACCTACCAGAATTCGCGCTCCCGCACAGAACCGGAAACGACTCTTATCGTCTCCCCTCGAAGTTGTTTTCACACGCCAGCCGCGAAAAGGAATTCGGGAAAGGGGTAGGAAGGGAAGTGTAGTAGGAGGCTAGAACGAAACAAACTCTGTTCAGCCTCAAGCTGACAGTGTCGTGGAAGCTACACGCTCACTGGACAAATCAACCGCCGCCCTTTCGTCCCCTGAGCTCACACACTGCCCGTGAATAGGGGTGGGAGAGTGGTCACATGGGGTGGAGATAGAGGTATGATGGGTCCAGCATGCAGCTAACTTCCACCGCGCTGCCAGTTTGAACGGTGACGCGAAGGGTAGGTTGACGCGCGCTATTATTGATTTCCCTCGAAATGGCAGTTCGGGCGCCTCGTAAACTAGGCTCGGCGATGACACCAAACCAGAACAAAGAAAACATCCGCCGCCGTGGGGAGATAGCGAAACGGAGCAGGCGGAGATCCGAACGACCCGAGCAAAATAAAGCGAAGAAGCAGAAGCAATCTGTAGAACGGTATTGTTACGGGGAACAACAACAGTAAAATGGGGTGAAGGCTTGAAAGTAAGCAAAACGCTAGAGGAAAGTGAGGACCCAAGTGGAACATAATAAAGCTAACCGGGACAACATGCGCTCTCCTTTTCTTTCTTTCCCTCCCTCATTCAACCATTCGCTCAGACACACACTGACTTACGCTCGCTCTCTAGCTCACTCATAACATCATTCATTAACTCAAGCGCGCACTCACTTTCTCGCTCACTTGCACACACATACACGCACCCATTAACCAAAAATCATTCACTCATTCTTTTTTATCACACATTCATCCATTTAATCACACACGCCCATAAACTCACTCGCCCACGCAATGGCTCACTCACAGAGATTCGCTCACACACTCACCCCAAGCTCACGCAATCATTCACCCATAACCAGGGTGTCGGAACAAAATTAAAACCAAAAACGAAACAAAAAGAAGATATTTTTGGGCGGAACGAAAAGGTTATTAAATTTTTATTTATTATTTTGTTTCGTAGTGAAACCGATAAAATTTTCTTATCGATTTTTGATTCCAGGAGAAAGTTCAGGTATTTCAGTATTCGTTTCACGCAGCGAAGTAGGCGACTGCCGTTGGTTTGCTGCCAAAATTGAAGAGAAGACAAGCAAGGCCCTCACCCCCGCGTCTAAGCTCTGGCCGAACAAGCACACCAAAAATAAAGAAAAAATACAAGAAGAAAAACATGACGCTAGGGCCAATGAAAGCGCGGTAGAGCGATTTCCACCTCTTAATGTACGGCGCGCCTCCACACTCTCCCAATGCTCTTCTCAGCTCCTGCGCCCTCTCGCTCCCCACTTTCTTCCGACGACGCAGACAGACAACGGATCACGGCCACAAGGGTTGTTTGCACCCGACCCGGCGCTGCAGAAGTTCATCTTTTGTTTTCTACGGATACGGCGTTCTGAAACTCTGCTGGAGAAGTGTACCTGTTCGTCCCTCTGGGACGCGAGAGAACAAATTCGTGCTCGAAGATTTTTCAGCTATGACAGCGTCTCAAACAAATGGACGCGCCGGATTTAGGACTGCCAGCACGTTGTTTCTGGAGACCACGGCAAAACCTTGGAGAGCCATTTGCAGCGGCGCCACCAAGAGGTATACGACAACTTGCTTGCTGAGAAAGCCGTGTCCACAAAGCGTGTTGTACCGGGCTGGGATGAAGACCTTCCTGCCACAGCGCTCAGCTAGTGAACATAACCAGCATGCTTCAGCCGACTTCGTGGAAGTTCCTTTCGCTTGAAATAACGGAGGACAGCATACTGAAAAGTTGCGTCGAGCTCGTGACGAAAAACGGACGGCCGTTCCGACTCGTCGATGACTCCGGCTTTCGCCAGCATATTGATCCGATCCTAAAAGCACTCGGTGTCAGACGGTCTATAAAAGCGGCGACAGCAAAGGACAGAGTCCACGAAGAATCCAAGAGCAAGTGAGGGGAGATTTCTTCGTCACTTAGAAGACCGATGTTTCCTCTCTAAACCGACTGCGTGTCGCGACTTGACCGCGCTTTGCTCATAATCAGTGTACAGTACACGGAAAATGGAAGGCTAGTTCTTCAGCCACTGGCCATGAAGGAGCTTCCTGACATACCCACTGGTGAACACCCGAGGTTTAAAGTTAAATGCACATTGTCTCGCTACGACAACAGCATCGGCCAGGTTTACAGTCTCACAACCGATAACGGAGTCAACATGCTTAAGGCTGTTCGTCTTCTCGGTGAAGCCGATGATGAAAGCGATGACTGCAGTTCAGACAAGGAGGCCAATAGCGGCGACCAGGCATTTGGAACCTACGGCTTAATCTCTCCGTTGGACGACGCAGAGGAAACTCAGCTTTCAGGTCTCGGTGACAGAGACTTGATCTTAGGCGTCAGATGTGCCACGCACGCAATAGACTACTTCCATAAAGCCCTGCATGCAACACGGCGCGCGTTGCACTCTGGGAACTATTTGGCCAGGAAGGAGGGTGGCATGGTTTCGGTTTCGATCGACACGTCGACAAGAGATTGTTTTCTGGTCCCGAGAGCGTCATTTGTGTTCTCTAAACTAACCTAAATGGCCAGACCTCGAAGCTCTAGCACAAGCCCGAGACGTATCGCTTGTCTTAACACATGCTTGATGTATTTTTGTACTTGAGCCTTCCTGTTAGCGTTCCAATCGTGGTATGTGGACGAGCCAGTGCTGGGAGTCTCGACGCTGCGAAAGTCGGGTGCTCGGGGATCTTGCTTGTGTACGAATCAACAAGCTGTAGCAACCAATAAGTATGCATACATCGAGCTCGCGCCTTTACATTAGTGTTGTTGATCAAGAAGTTTGTTTGCTTCGTGCGTCCATAGACGAAATATTAATTACTGTTTTTCTTAATGTGCCTGAGTATGCGAGGTAAAACTCGGAGGTGCCATTGAAAAGTTCAATTTTAACACACTTCTTATCTCTTATCTGTACTGACCCGGAGCACGGCACGAAGTGAAGTCCCCACCCGCTTGCATTCCACTAATATTCAACATCGCGTATGCGCATAAAGTTATCCTGCAATCATATAGGCAAATTCGCGCATACAGACCGTTTTAAGAATGCAAAAGTCGAGCACTTGTGTGAAGAATGTCGCACCGTTCGCCGGAAGTGCGTCAGACGGGCATGAACCCCTATGCGCACCACATTGGGGTTCATGCCCGTCCGGCGCACGGTGCGACATTCTTCACACAAGTGCTCGAACAAATTCAAAGCGCATTTGACGGTTGCTAATGGCCATTATATTTGTTATGTGTTTGCTTTCTTCCTGCCTGAGTATGCCGAGATAATTTCAGACACACCGTTCCCGCACAGATCTCGGGTGTCAGTAAAAGCTCGTCCAAAAAGGCTTAGCGAGGAGTAGGGGACGCTTGTTAGGGTCTCCGTCGTAGCTAGCCGATCTCAACGTTTGCGAAAAGTTAATCTTCTATCAGCATAAAATTTGAGTGGGAGATATATGATGACACGAGGAAGACATCATAGTAACTTTTGTGCAGTAGTGAGGTCGAATTTATTGCGTTTCCTTAAAAGTTCATGCGTAAACACTGGCCTCAATTTTGATACCCTGTGAGGATGCGGCTTGCTTTTCGCCCAATGAAGTAACGAGAAGCGGATGTTTGGAAAACAAAATGCGTGTGCTCCAACGAACAAATTTCAGTTGTAGTTCACTGGTACTAGACGGGATTTTCGACATTGAGCTCAAAGATGCACTCGTGGGGTGAGGTGACTAAGCCACGACTTACTACGTTCGCATACGCACGCACAACATCCGGAGTTTCGGGAACCAAGGAAAGTGCCCCTGTCTTCGTTTTGTATCGTTCGAGAATGAGTGTATTGTACGTTCGTGAAAAGTCAGATAATCGAAAACGCAAGCAGCGCGTTCGGTCGCGGCGTGATAGCATGAGATGAAGCTGCTCAGTCGAAACCGAAACTGAGTGGCCAACTAGTTCCCAGAGTGCACTGCGTGGTATTTCGCCGCGATGGGGCGCGTCGGTTTTGGAAGAAGTCCATTCAGCTGGCCGTTAGTGATGTCATCAAAGAGCACCATCGTCGCAGAGTGTCGCGCGCTTGTGAAGAAACTTCGCGTAAAGAGGGGTATGGACTTGATAAGGAAACTAGGGCTAAAGAAGCCTGTCGTCGATTTCCTGACACGATGAATGTCGACTTTCAATATGTTGGTCTGGTTGACTGGATTAAAGGGCTTCGTCAAGGACTTTCTATCGAAGGAAGAACGCTCCTGCCGGATCGAAAGCATGTGGGCACAAGTTGAAATGCTCACAGTATCCCTTGAGCCGACACATGTGACAGCGAGACGCTTCGGAGATGGCAGCTGAAAAATTGGACTTTTTACGATGCATGGTTGATGTGTGGCGTGAACGCCTCAGAGATACCGTCGCCACTGGAAAAGGCCCTGGTTTAATGCAGGAAAAGATGGAGTGAGAGCTCTGTGACATATGCTTTGTGGAATATGGTTTTGCGCTGCACTGTACATGGACCATCGCTACCACCTATTTCTTATTACCGAGCAAACATTCCGAGCAAGGCTTCACCTGAGCAAGACCTGGAACGAATTACAGGCCTTCAGCAGGAGCAGGATAGCAGCTCCACCCAAGCAAATGCGGCAGCAGCTACAGAGGAGCGGGGAGATGCCCTCGAAGCATTGCCCAAGAAAAAAGAAGCTGAGAGTGGTGCGCACCCTGTTCCAACAAGTGGGCTAGGCCCACTGGACATCGCATGCTTGCTAGAATAGCTTGACAAGTAGCCCTAGGTGTGCCAGCCACACTGGTCCGCGTGGAGCGGGCCTTCTCCAGGTATTATAAAAAATTTGTGCACTTTCGTGAGACGCAACGTACAACTAGTTTACTACCGCAGAGCGCTCTTTTTTTTAATTTTGTGCAAGTTATCTGGGACATCCTGTATACGCACTCAGAGACGCTAATTTTCTGCCATACTCACTAACTCGATCTTCATTAAAGACAATTTCAGAGACATTGCATAGAACTAGAAACCTAATTCTAAGTCATATCAGTGTTCTTCAACAACGAAACATTATATAGACTGGTATGCCTCGGTTGTATAACGTTGTACTAATTATAGTTTTTCACCTGCAAAGTGTTCGTTTAATCCAGGGGTTCCCGAACCCCGGTCCATGGGCGAAATCCGGCTCGCGGACGTCTTCCGACTTGCACCTGACTGACCACGGTACTTCTAATGAAGCCCTGCCCGCAGCTTACTTTCAGCAGGCCCGCTGCTACCGGCGCAAAAATAAGCGCACGTAAAGAAACGGCGTTGATACGCGCACCAAGCGCGTGAACGAAGACAATATGAAAAAACGAGAAAAATCTACCTATCGATAAGGCGAGTCCTATCGTCATATAGGACTGCCGCGAAGTGTCCCGCGTCGTATCTATTGCATTTTTTCCCGTCAGTTCTATCATTGCCATTAACCTTCTTTTTCGTGAAAATGCCCAGTGTTCCTAGCGCTCTGGTTTATGTCGCTTGAGGTTTCTGGGTCCCAATTATTGTGGAATGTCATAATCAGCTAAATTTTGAATTTCATAATAAATTCTATCCTTTCATTTACCCTAGATTCTTTTTTCCTTGCATTTTACTGAAACTTTCCATTTGGTGTTTGGACGCTGATCTAAAATTATTTCTGAAGTTTCTTTCTCCTTTATATCTACTTATTTATTTTCCGGCCCTCGATACACCAACAGATCTTTGATCCGGACCTTTAGCAAAAACGTTCGGAGGCACCTCGTGTAATCTAACGTATATGTGACTCCTTTAGAGCCTACAAGTATTAAGCAGTACTCAATGTACTCGCTTTTGAGTGCGTACATTATTGCATGTAAATGGCAAAACACGTTTCTGGTAGCAACTGTAGAGCCTCGAGTTACTGAACACTAATTTCTCTCAAGTGCGAATGAGTAGATGAAGCCTCTATGTCTTCAATGTCAATGTCAATGTCTTTTTTTTTTTATTTCTCTCTCGTTTATGAAACAAAACATTATTATTAAAGATTATTAAACATGTAGCAAGCTGGCGGCCTTTATTGGTGCTCTCGCTGCACGAGCACTCGTGCAGTGTACACTCTCGTTTAGTGGGTGCCAGCGAAGCAGAAGTTGCAAGAGCGTGTCTCGCGCTTTGAATAGATCTGTCGAGGCACGCGAGCTCGGGCAATGAACGCGACCTTCAAGCACTGCGGAGCGCAAGTGCGTCTGCTTCCTTTGCAGGGGTTGTGGTGACGTCAGAGCGCCAAGCTATGATTGGTTCTTATTGAAGGATACCGGGTAGGCATCGAGGCCGCTTGCTTGGAGGTCTCCCCACAACCTTTCAATCAGAGCCAATCAGAGCTCGGCGTCGTTCTGAGAAGCAGACGACTCCGCATACCATCAGCCTCTTTGGCGTTTTGGGTAGGTCGAGGATCCACCATAGCGATGACCTAATGCGAAATACTTGTCTTTTTGGTGGTATTGGTTCAAGGCGACGCTCTCGGGTTCGTAGCGTCGTCTTCACTCGCACTCACGGGGAAACGTCGTACATGCAGTCGGACGTTTGTTCTGTCCGACCTCGTCGTGTTTCTTGCCTCGGTGCGGGATCGCTACTATCAGCACGCCTCTCCCGTGTTTAATTTTACTCTAGTCGCAGGAAGGATGAGAACGGTGGGGCGCCTCTTCCCAACGCCGATCCCTCCAGCAGGTGTTGGTTAACTCCCGCGCAGGGTGATAGCCTTTTCCAGCCTGGCAGTTCGACGACGGAGCCGTAGAGTGGCCAGTCTCAGATTTGGAGCGCGAGGATCTGGTAGCACAGAGCATTTCTCGGGAAACCTGCACATCAACGCACTGCTTTTTCAGCGGTGAGGACCCGAAAAATCGTTTTCAAACCCGACGAGAAAAGAAGCGGTAACACGAGGAACGCAAGGACCACGAGCGGACATTCCATCGCTCGGGAGAAGTGTGTTTCGGCGTCTCGCCGCAGCGGGGCGCTCGTCACGTGGCTCTCCTAGGGTGCCTACATGTCTGTCTGTCTGAGGGTGAAGACATCCATTGTTGCCCTGAATCTCCGAGCGCGTGACGCTCTCGCGCACTTGGTGGGCAACTTGGGCGGTAAAATGGCGCCTATGTAATAGCCAAAGCTACGCGCTCGAGCTGAGTGACACCGGATTGCGCGCACTTCAAAATGCATAAAAAAATCCAATGGGCGGAAAAATGACTGAGATGTCACCACTCAAGCGAAAGCGCGCGTGTGTATGAAGGCACTCTAGGCTCTCCTCCCATTCGTTGTCTGCCGCTCTACCTTTTTAATTACGGTGGCTACTTCTCGTGCCAATCTGATAGACTTTGTCAGTATATAGGAGGCTATGGCAGGATCGAAGATCACGAGACGTGTTTTCAAAAGCATACGAGGCTCGCGTGGGAGGCGGAACAAATGAAAGACAGCCCTGTTGTTCTCGTTCTGCCAGTGAGCATATCTGATTCGAGTATTCACTCACTCACAGAGACACTCACTCAAACCCACACTCTCTCACACACAAGGCGAAGGGGTGTTTCAAAAAATCGATGGACACGCAATAAATCAACGCAGACATACGGTCGACGCAAGCTAAAAACAAACCCCAATGCCTCCCTTTATACTCCTAACTCTAAGAACAGCGGAAAAAACACAACGCACGCACACACACACACACACACACACACACAAAAAAAAAGAAAGATATAATTGAAGAATGTAATTGCAGCCCTTAGAGTGTTCGGCATAAAACAAAATCTCTGCTTCCTAATTGTTTCGTTTTGTTTCGTTGTTTGACATCTTGCACGTTTTGCTTTTCAGTTGTCGTCGAAACGTTCGCGCAAGCACGCATGGAAAAAATTCCCGAGTGAGTCGTGCGCGCAAAGTAGAAAGCAACACACACACACACACACAAGCTAGAGATACAGAGATTAAACGCGAAAAAGTCTAGGCGGCTGCCTGCAACCAGTGACCTCGCGTTCGGCTGGCCAGGAGGCGAGCATTCCGCAATTAAAAGTCGCCCGGCCGCGGCAACAAGATAAGAAACAAAAAGGAAACGACACAGGCCGCGCAAGATAATAGCGGACAGCAAAGACAGGCGGGGCGTCGCAGGACGAAAAATTGCAACCCTCTCCAAGCTACCTTCAACCGACCAACACCTTGTTTACTTTGTTTCACCGCTACCTGGTACACAGCAAAGGCTACGAACCCTTCCAGCCAATCACAACGTCGGAAGCGAGGCACGTGACAGACCTTACCAAAGATCCAGGGGCGAGAGCGTGATCCAAGCAGTTGGAAAAGAGGGGAAGGAGAACTCCCCCTTACCATACCTTCTTTTAGTTGTCCCAGACGCTACCAAACATCGGTTTTAACCCAGTCTGAGATTCCGCCCGTCACGCAAACTTCGTACAAAGTCGGCTGTTCTCTCCTTCTCCCCCACCCGTGGCTCGAACAGCACTGCGCTCAGTTCGTAATATGAGAGTGCAGTCACGTGGCTCCGTCCGACGCGCCGATTGGCTCACTGGGGCCATAGCCTTCCCCGTTTGCCAAATTACGCTGGGACGGAGTATGCCTCTTGTCTATACTTTCGCTCGCTTGTTTCTCGCGGTGGACAAAGAAGGAAGAAAAAAAGCAAGAGAAGAATACAAAAAAAAAAAGAGTTAAGTCCCACGCCTCCCCGTTTGTTATCCGACAGCGCGGGCTCTACATTGAGCACTTCTAAGACTAAAGACGTACAAAGATAACAATGGGGAGGAAAAGAAAAAAAAAAACGACGAAGAGGAGGAAAGCAAATTATTATAGATATTCGGATAAGAGCCCGTTGTGTACCGTAGTATGCAACTCCTATACTACGTTTCTTTTTAGGACGATGCGCTGCAGGCGCTACGAGCCATTCCAGCCAATCCACCACTTCTTAAAGCATCGCGTCGTTGCCACCCGCTTGTAGGGCGTCGCCGTGCCCCTTCCGTTGGTCACGTACCGCTCACACGCTGGATTGGATTGGCTCCGATAGTGCTTAGAGCGTTCGGTGCGGTCCATCGTAAGAAGCAACGGAGTATAGAACGGTGCTCGGCGCGTTCTCGTCGTTGCTGTTGTTGTCACTGTATATTGTTGCTTTCTCGATTACGGCACGAAGGAAAAACGGCGCTGGTGGAGGCAGCGCAAGCGGCTCCGATTTGCGCGCAAACAAGCTTACCGGATCAGAAACAATCAATAAAAAAAAAAAAAGAACGTACGAAACTATCTCAAACAAATGAACTCGCGGCATTATTCGAGGACGCTTGCGGGGCGCCGCTATAATAACCCAACGGGTCCCGATATTTCTTTCGCGCAATTTCGATTCTACGGGCAACGGTCGCAACGGTCCGATTGACTGCCCCGCGCATGCGCGGCACGAAAAACGACCTTCAGACCGTGGCGACGCCCGTCAGGCGGCGCTGCGTTTTTAAGCGGCCTCCCCATTATTAAAGGTGCATTCGCGTAGGCGCGTGAAACAGACAGACACGAACGCAAGAACAAGGAATATCTTGATGGCGAGAATTTTTTATTGTCGTTTCTAATTAACTACTTGTACACGTTTTTTTTTTCTTTTTTCTTTTTTTTTTTGCTGTTGTTTGCTATTTATTGTTATTGCCTGGAGTAAGTAAGCGGTGTTGGTGGTCTCGAGATACTACATGGTGAAACAAGGAGACGGCAGGCTCTTTAAATCGACCGGAAAATTCGGTTTCTTAACCTATCGCGCTACGACTTTGTGCAGCGTTGCCCACAGATGGTGCATTTTTTTGTAAAATTTGCAAAGAGCGAACTTACCTGAGAAAAAAGTAAAGAAAGAAAAAAGCTTAGCTCTTATGGAAACGCAGCGACGCCACCGTTCTCCAAACAACACGGCGCCGTTTCGCACGGGAGACCAGAGATGGCGCAACGAACGCCGCCAACGAACGAGCATACGGCGCCGAGAGCCGGCGTCTTTAGCAGACGATACTTTCGACTCAAAAGCAGCTCGCGTTCTGCAGGCGGCGACAGTCGCAGAAACAAGAAACAGGCGCGGTAACAACAAGAAACTGCAGTTCCTTGTCTGCTAAACACGCCGGCTCTCGGCGTCGTATGCTCGTTCGTTGGCGGCAGTTGGCGTCGCGACCGCTTGCGCCATCTCTTGTCTCCCGTGCCAAACGGCGCCTTGTTGTTTGAAGAACGGTGGCGTCGCTGCGTTTCCGTAGGAGCTAAGCTTTTTTCTTTCTTTACTTTTTCCTCAGGTCAGTTCGCTCTTTGCAAATTTTACAAAACAAAAATGCACCATCTGTGGGCAACGCTGCACAAAGTCGTAGCGCGATAGGTTAAGAAACCGAATTTTCCGGTCGATTTAAAGAGCCTGTCGTCTCCTTGTTTCACCCTGTATATTTGCGCATATTGGGGCCGATTTGTGGCAAGTTGTGGGACTAAAAGTGATCAGTCAAAAGCCATCAACATGAGTCAATTTATTTTGTTTATTTTGTTCCTGACAGATGTTGCTTACAGCTTTTGCCAATCGCAGTGTATTTTTTGATATTTGAATTTATTGCCGCATGTTTTTTGTTTTATCATTTTGTTTTATTTTTGTTTGCTTCGCCCCTCCCCTCTACAATTCTTCGGCGCTTGAGGGTACGTACAATAAATAAATATTAAATAAATAAAAGTGTCGCTGTTGTCGGCTTCCCACGATTAACCCATAAACTCGCTACGATCTTCTTCATTGGATTGATTTTGCTTTCGTCCGCGGAACTGAGTAATTTTTTTCGAAACAATAATTAAATAAATTACGGTATTGTGCCTCATCTAAATTCATCGAAACAAATACTTATTTTTAACAGGAGGCATGAGTGTAGCGGATTACGTTATTGAAGTTACGTAGAAAAGGACACCGCCCCGCATATAGAGACAATATTCGGAGCTATTATACACGAAAAACCATCACAAAAACGCATTGCGCGTCAACGTGCAAGAATGCTACGATATAATGATAATTTCTTATCGGAGGCAATTGCAAGTGTTGTCAATTACGTTTTTCCAGTTACGAGGCTGACACGTCGCGAAGTGACAACGTCCCGGACAATCGTGCATACAAACCAACCCCAAAATTTTGGACCTTCACCTTAAAAGTGATAGAATGCATAAGATGTAGTATACACAATAAGCGATCGCTTAAATATCTTTTGAAGACACTAAACAGTCTATTCAGTTGTGACCGTCAACTTAGGGTTTATTCATTTCACCGCTTAAGCTTTTAACGGGGAAATTGAATTGGTCTATAGGTCACGCCATATCGGTTTTTCCTCTAAATGTGCAGGGGTAAATTTACCGGGTGTATAATTGACGTATCGTTCATTATCCGCCAAGTGTAGTCGGAAAACCGAATAGGCCTGTACGTCACGTGACATCATTTTCTCCGCTTACCTTGGCTGGGAAACTCAATTGGTGTAGAGCACGTGACATCGGGGTACCTCATGTCAATTTGTTCGCTACGTTTAGCGGGAAGAATACATGGACTGACGAACGGACGCATTTCTGGATTAGGGGGCTAGGATTGTATGTTGTTAATGAAATTAAAGCATAGGTGCAGGCGTGCTCGACAGAGTATGGGATAATGATCCCTGGAGAAGGAGAACAAGCGGGACAAAGGCCAAACACAAATCTCCAAACACAGCTAGGTGATCGGTGCACGCTCGAAAAATCCCCCTGGTCCTGGTATCGAACCATGGGACCACACCACTTCCAGTGGAGCGCTCTGCCAACTGAGCTAACCAGGAGTTAGGCGCCAGTAGAGCCAACGGGTTCCATCAGCTGCCACCAGTCTAAAGGGCGATTCACGCAGTTGCGTTGAGTTCGACCATGTGCGAGGATTGCTATGGAAACAGCTGCGCCGGCTCTAACCAGGCCGGTTTTTACCCCATTTTGTTGAAGCGGACGCAGCTGTTGCCATAGCAACCCTCGCACTCGGTCGAACTCGACGCAAATGTATGAATCGCCCTTAACACTAACAAAGGTGAAAGGAAGTGTTCTACGGAACGGCGTTTAAGGAAAGCGTTCCTGGAACGCGTTCCTTTTAGGAGGAACGAAGGAACGCCGCCGTTCCATCTTGCATTGGTGGAACTGGAACGAGAACTGGTTAAGTTTTTACGGAAACGAAAAAAGGAACATCGGTCCTTCCTTTTCCTCGTCCAGTGAAGTAATTTTTATTTTATTTTTAAGGGGGGAACTCTAAAAGACATAACAACAATACTTTTTTTTTACCAAGAACAGGGTCTTCATAAACTTTTTTGTTACTTATTTTAGAGTATATTTCTTGGGGTCCTCGCTTGGTAACAGTCGGGTGCAGGTCAGCCGGTGGGCATTGATTCTTTTTTTAGCACCCGAAACTGCGACACAAAAAAAACAACTTTTAGTTGAAGGAAAAGACACAGAAAGAGGGACGTCTCAAACTCAGCTACATTATTAACTTTCACGAATCTTCATACACCCAGAAATCTAAGGCCGACTACAGCCATCATTGAACTTCCACGAAGAGACCCACAGTTGAAACAAAAGATTAGGTTACCGGACATCGAACGCACCCTTGTGGCTCGAAGATTGGTCACTTAAAAGATGCACAAAAATTAACCTTTATTTCCTCACCTCTTTTTCTACACCTTCAAACTGAACAACGAATCCGACCTTCACGTAAAGAGATTAGTACTTTTCAAGACTGGCCTTCCAGAAACCCTCTCCTCCGCTTGCTCGTTATGCGGACAGAAACATCCAGAAGCAACCATTGTTAAGTTCAAACAAGGGACTTCGGTAGATTTAAACGCGTGAGGTTGTTGTAAAACGATATGTCGGAGAACCCTTTAAGATTGATTGATGAAATTAACCCCGCTCCTTCTTCCCGGAGCACATTACAGTTCGTTCGTCTGAATCGCCCACCACGAACAGGAATAGGGTAAAACACTGAGATTTTCAGAGGTGAATATATCAAGAGAAGGAACCTTGCTTCCGCTTGTTTTCTTCTCCTGGTGTCCTTCCATCGCGGCATTTAAATTCGTGTGTTGCCATTTGACGGGATTTACTCAAACAAAAATTTTGTTCCATCGAATTAAATATGGTAATTAGAAAAATCAAAAAATTTACGTAAATTAAACGGTGCGTTCCATTTTTCTTTAAACCGTGACGGGAACGAGTTCCTTTCTCACAAGTGGAACTTGCAACGGGAACTCGTTCCAAAAAGCAGAAAGGACGAGCTTTAGTTCCTTCTTTTTTTTTTCAAGGAACCTGTACAACACTGGTGAAAAGCCTGCACTTTAAGGTTATAATGTTAATTCAAAGGTGCAAGTGAGTTGGGCACAATAAACGGTACCATTTCCA
Organism: Ixodes scapularis; assembly: GCF_016920785.2. Taxonomy (NCBI): domain Eukaryota; kingdom Metazoa; phylum Arthropoda; class Arachnida; order Ixodida; family Ixodidae; genus Ixodes; species Ixodes scapularis. The sequence continues at coordinate 374,878 of NW_024610115.1, read as the reverse complement.
GGAGAAGGGGAACAAGAGGGCAAAGCACAAACACAAATCTCCAAACACAACCAGCTCTGTTTGGAGATTTGTGTTTGTCCGTTGTCCCCGCCGTTCCCCTTCTCCAGGGATCATTAACGTTTAGGGGGTTGGAGAGTATTCAAAAGGGCCGTATTCGAGAGCTAATTACGGATTTCAGGTACTTCAGCACGTTGTACCACCCACCCTAAAGACTCATTAAACAGAATTTACACGTAGAAAATATGTCAAAAATCAAATTAAACAAATATATTTCAGTGAAATAGAGTGAAAATCCAGAAATGTTTCAAGCTACGTTGAGTAGCTTTTTGTCCTCTCTCTCTCTCTCAAACATTCTCTCTTTATGAATTGAAGTAAACAAATTAAACTTAATTGAATTGAACATTAAAAATCATTCCGTGTTTTAATGACCTGCAGACTCAAGCACTCAACTAATGAAAATGTAATCCAATCAAACACTTCTTGTTTATTCAGTGGAATGTATTTTTTTTTTAATTTTAAATAAAATATTTAAATTTGACATTTGCGAACTAACAAAATCCGGCATGACAGTATAAAAAAAAACCGTGTGATGTGGATACTACGACGGAGTCGAAACGAATGTTGTGGGTTCACTGCAATTTACTGGCACAAGTGATTACGCTCCCGGCCGCAACCACTAACGAGCCGAAGAATGGGCCTGCTCATTTATAACGAATCTCCATTTATAACGAGTTTTTTCGTGGCGGCCTTAACAAAAGGGATGAAAAAATTTCAGGAAGGCCTTGATGGGGCTTTAATTATCCACCGCCCTCTATCGTAAGGTGGCGTAATCCCTTAGCAGTGGATGCAGGCAGGCGTCCATCGCCGGCTGGTCTCGAGCTCCTGGGAGCTTTCATAATGGTTACGACTGGCTTAGGTTCCGCTTCAGTTCAGCCCCGAAATAGGAACCGTCCTCAATGGCGAAGCAGATGGCTTATTGGCAGCCCCAAATCATGAAGCGTCCTTGGGTAACTTCGAGCTGAGTATAGAGGCCAGGCATGAGAATTTTAACGGGCGTCTAAAGCGAACTGTGTTTGACTGCAGCATTGCATTCTTACATACACGAGCTCAAATTTCGCGACCGTCCGTCGAACGCACACACCGCGTGGCGTAGTGGATTGTTCAAGGCTTGGCCAGCCGTAAATAACCGGCAAAGACACTAAATAAAACAAAAAATGAAAAAGAGGAGCACGAGGCGACGCCGTGACGCTTTGAAACGACTTGGCCAGCTGCGAAAAGCTCTGAGAAACAACGTAAAAAAAAAAGTGATAGGAAAAGTGATAGGAATGAGGGACGAGGGGACGGTTTGAAAAGACACGGCAGCGTGTGCCAGGAAGGTCGAGACTAGACATCAGCATACGCTGCCGTTGTCATGAAACGTATTTTTTTAAATAACAGTTTTATCACTAAATAAAAATACAGCGGCAATTTTTTTGTCACTCAGCAAAAATAAATTACGCATTCCCGAAAGCATAGGCTCCACCAGAATGTAGTGCTAACGGTTGGGACCAGATGTCACAGAGCTTAGCGTCATATTATTCAAAAGTTACAAACGAGTTTCAAAATTTTTCATTGAGATATTGTATCAAAACTTGTTCACGGCAGCAAACTATATTCATCTCCATGTATACTCTGGCTCCGTTAACCGGCATTTTTCTCTTTTTTTGTGTAATTTTTAAAATTGAGGGCTTTGTTTCCTTCAACTTTTTTTGCCCCACGGCCGGATTATCCAAGGTTCAAAGGGCTCTCCTTTGGAAGAGGGACCCCCGCTATCGTAGTCTAAAATACAAAACACAATGCATAGCTAGGTCTCAGCCAGAGATCAACTACGATGCAACGAACAGACATTGTAAATTGAATTAATTGCTCTTTCCATACATACACTATGTTTGTCTCTTATTACTGGTTTCATCAAGTTGCTTGACGATTTTATTAGAGACCATGGGATGGATGATCACGCTAGCGATTATTTTAAATCACGAGCTACAAACACACACAAAAAAAAGGCGATGGAGCCAGCATGTCACCGTTGCGCCGAAGGTGTGGGCCTAGTTGGAAGATAAAAGAAACCCAATTTCACCGCATATTCGTGCAACTTGGGAACTTTTGCTCTGGTGGCCTCGGAAAAATACACCTGCGCTTCGACATGCATTATCGTATGTCTGCGCATAAGGTCCACTCCACTCGTCGGTCATGTTTTCCGTGAGATTTATGTGATAAACCTTATATGCACCGGCAGTTTTTTTTTTTCTGTCTAGGCTAACTAATGACGTTTGAGTCTGCTGCTAGCAAAGTCCGGAAGCTACTGTTAAAACATTTAATTCTAACAAATAACACAGGCTGCAAAAGGGGCCCCTCAGTAGAGTCTGCACATTTTATGTGCGACACTCATTAAAAACCCCAGGCTAGTAGTTGCACTGCGCTGGCTAAATCTCCAAACCACAGTGTAAACCAGTGTCGCCATACCCTACGCTGTAAAAACACGACCATCTATTTGCCGCATATTTTCTAAGCTTTAAGCTTATTTATTTAAAAAACGCAAACACAAATATATCTGATTGTAAACACGAAAAAAAAAAAAGCCACAGAAAACCACTTGTAACATTTTTATATAGCTTACAAACGTAACCTTGTATGGTGCACATGATTTGTAATGACTGATCCGGGTTCGTCTTTTTGACTTCGTGGTTTTTAAAATTACTACCCATATTTTCACTCTTATAAGAAAAGTAAAAAAAAAATGTATCGATGACACGATCCAAAAAAAAATTTTCACGGGACCAGCTCCTACAAGGCGTTATCTGAATCGTTTAAAGAAAGTTTCATTGAAGAAGTAAAAGTGTAAAAAAGTAAGATGCTGGCAACGAACCTAAATGACGCCACTTTCCAGATAAGCAGCGCAAATACAGCTGTATCTTCCAAATATGACCGAAAGTGACCTTTCATGGATAATTCAGTCAATGTCAGTAACTAAATCGCCCGGAATCGACGGTATCAGGGTCAGGGAAATCCGCTACAACTTTGACAAAGTAAAACACATTTTGCTTAAAATAGTCAGTGACACACTACATTCCGAAAATATTTGCACAATGCTTAAAAGTGTCAGTGATAAGGCTCTTATATAAAAAAAAAAAGAAAATCATGCAAGTTTAGGAGTTACATGCTTAAATCCATCCTACCAATTATAGCTCACATAATCAAGAAATGGGCTGAAACATGTAAGAGTAATTTTTGTGACGCATTCTCGATGTTAAACATTGCACAGTAGAGCTTTCGAAAGCAGACGAGTACTTTGCTCTTCCGGATGATTTCCTAGACTTTATTCACGAGACACTTAACAAAAATAATTTAACGCTAGTCTCTATCCCTTTTTATAGACTGTGGGAACCATGGGGTTCCCTCTATCCCTATCCAGGCCTAGCTTCAAGCAGGCCGCGGGAGTCGTCGTCACCAATGGCGTCGGCCTCCCGGATACAAGGAACCACGAGGCCGAATTCCCCGAAGGGGCCGGTTCTCCCTTGCCCATTTGGGTGAACGCGCCTTCGGCACACCCTTGAGAGTTATAATGGACGCGACTGCTAGTGGCCTCCCCGGGCGCGTCCATTCTCCGAGGCTACATAAGCTGGCCCCGAAGGTGGGCCAGGGGCTCTCGTCGGCGGAGGCCCTGGCTCTACGGAGCTTGGTTTTTCTTTGTGGGCCTCCGACTTCCCGTGAATCTGTCTAATGCGGCAGCGCGGGAAACCGACCGGGTGATACTGGCAATTAAGCCAGCGCCCAGACTTTTCATTGTCTAAGAGCGAAGCGTGCTGACATTGCAGTCAATAAACACGTCTTTATACGGACCCAAGGAACCTCCTTTGTGTTTCTAAGTGGTACACCCTCAAAGAGGAAAATCCCACAAGACTTATCAAAAACGGTTGACACCATCCATCACTCAGTATTGCTTAGTAGATTGTATAAGATGGGGTTCAGAGGTCCTACCATTTATTTTTTAAGAATTATTTTAAGGGCAGATTTCAAACGGTTCCAATTATGAATAATGTTAGCAGGCCAGACCGAGTCCATTTCGGTGTACCAAAAGGCAGCACTTTAGGGCCCATACTATTTAACATATATACAGACTCGCAACTCATCTAGAGGAGGAGGAATAGCTGTTTATGTTAAAAACACCTGGTCAGCAAGTACCATAGACATTACGCTCGAACATGCAGAATGTCTGACTTTAAAGTTATGTAAAAACAATTTCGTAGTATCCCTTCTGGCAGTTTATAGACCACCATCAGAAAATGTGCGCAACTTTTTAGATGAGCTAAGCGCGAGTTTACAAACTATGGTGCCTACCGATAAGCTTTGTATGGTGGGTGACATAAACATTGATTTACTAAAGCCTTTCAAAAGTGCCGTCTGTGATTATTTAAATATTCTGGCAAACTATGGTATTGACAGCGTAATTCAGACGCCTACTAGAGAAGAATACTTGTCCAATCAAATAGTTAGTTCTTGTATCGACCATATAAATATCAGGAACTCAGGGGTTCCTATATTATCAGCCGTTATCAAACATAAATTGGCAGACCACTACTTTGTGGCATGTCGAATATACGCCGAGTTTATTTCTGAACCATTAGAACGACAAAACCAAATATTTATAATGAATGCAAGTAATTTTGATAGATTAATTTCTAGATATGACTGGAATCGGGTCATTGAAAATTATAACTGTCACGATGCCTACTTAAAGCTGGTTGAAATATTTTCAAGCTTCAGAGCCATGAGCACGAAAACTGTTACAGTTAAAAAACGCAGGCCAAATCGACCGTGGTTAACTTCAGACGTTCTTTCTGCTATAAAAGAAAAGGATATTTTATGGGCACGATGTCGTCGCTCTCCACAGAACAAGGAATTAAAACTGCAATTTCAGGCACAGAGGAACCGTGTAAATGCACTCATTCGCTCAAGAAAGCGTCACCATTTTCATGATAAGTTTTTTCAATCACGATTTGATGTTTTGAAGACGTGGGCTCTTGTAAATGAAGTCAAGGGATGCTCTACTAGATCGTCTATTGACGATACAATTAAGAAACATTTTGGAAATGACATGTCACATGTTGCGGAAAGATTTAATCGCTTTTTCGCGTCGGTTTCGGGTGTGCTGCATGATGAAGATGTCATGCCCTCTAATCTTCAACGCTCCTGTTCAGCATCCGCCTTTTTACCAAACATTACGGCAGAAGATTTGCATACGCTTTTATTTAGTTTTAAGCTCGGCAAAGCACCCGGGGCAGATAACATTCGCCTTGCCGACTTACGGCGCAATCTCGATGCACTAAGTAACATCCTGCTTTACGTATTGAACGGAATTATAAACAGTGGCGTAATCCCTATTGGTTTGAAAAGTGCAATTGTTAGACCCATTTACAAAGGGGGTAAGCGTGACAGTGTTGAAAGCTACAGACCGATATCTATTCTGCCGTGTTTAGCCCTAGTATTCGAAAAGCATATACTGAAAACAATGACCATGTTCCTTGAGAAGTTTGATATGTTATCACCGTCCCAGCACGGCTTTATCTCTGGGCGTGGTACCGACTCGCTTCTTGAAAAATTCGTTGACACTTTAAATGAAACGTTTGACAACAACAAACATGCCTGCGCACTCTTTCTAGACGTTTCAAAGGCATTTGATTCTATGAGTCATAAAGTACGTAAGAAAAAAATTCACGATTACGGTTTCCGGGGGCCCTTTTTTTGTATTCTTGAAGATTTCTTATCGAATCGGACGCAGCCCGTTTCAGTTGGCAAAACCAGCAGTGTCAGTATAAATCTGAAAGCTGGAGTGCCTCAGGGGTCTGTTTTATCGCCACTCTTGTTTAATCTTTACGTAAATGACTTAGCCAAAGCTGTTTCCGGTTGCGATATTTATCAGTATGCCGATGATACTTTGTTAGTTTCTCGGCATATTAATTTGTGCAGTGCGATTTCTTTACTGCAAACCAATGCTACCCGGGTAATAGACTGGTTTGAGGCAAATTGTATTAAAATTAACATCGATAAAACAAAACTAATGTGTTTCAGGAGTCCCCTGAAACGCAAATGTCCAGAAATTCCCTTTGTGTTGCACTCATCGAAATGTACGCGCTGCATATGTCCACCTATTCAATTTGTTCCTTCCAACAAGTATTTAGGAATCTTCTTCGACAGTGATCTGTCGTGGAATTCCCATCTAAGCTATGTTGCCAAGCGTCTGCGAAGTGTATCATGTATGTTGTATTCTACAAAGGCCTTTTTTCCATTTTCTGTTCGCAAGATGATAGTCAATGCTTTAGCCTACGGGTTGCTACGGTACGGTATTAGTATTTATGCAAACTGTTCAGTGCTGTGGCAAAATAAAATCGACACGATCCTAAAAAGTATTTTGAGGGGTGTAGCGTACGCATCTATTTCTATGCCGAGTAATGAATTATTTGCATCCCTGTGCCTGCCGCGTTTCCTAGCTCTATTTAAAAGATGTGTAATTAGTAAGCATATCTGGCAAAGTTCTTTTAAAACGCCTCGTGTAGTGGAACGTGTCTTGAGAGACGGTGAACGTTTCATAATTCCACGTGTTTATACAAAATATGGAAAACGACTGCGCTCATTTTATGTACCCGAACTCTTTAACGGCTTACCGGACACGTTTTTTGGGATAACCACAAAGCGCCAATTAAAAAAAACTATAAGAGCAATATGCTAAGGTCATACTTACGCTCTTGTTTTCCAGTTTACATGCACTGTTAGTCCCCTTCGGCTTTATTAATTTGACCCTAATCTTGAATAATCTGCAGATAGTCCCCGATGCTGAATTTAAGCTTGGTTTCCCTTTTGGCCTTTACCTCCAATATGAAATAGCAATAATTGTAACACATGCTTGTCTCCAGTTATTGACAGGGTTTTTGTCTGCGGTCTGGTGGTTATTTGGTTTAGTTGTGTATGTGCTTTATATATAAATGAGTGTTTTGCGGGAATTTGCATATGTATCCTGACTGCTGTGTGTGTTTTTTTTTTTCCTTTATTTTTCATTGTTGTTTTGCGTGATATCTTTCAATGACTCGTTTGATGTTTTATTACACCGCTGCCGGGTTCAGTCCCACAAGCCGCTATTGGCTTTTGACGGACCCGCATATGTATGTATTGTATCTATATTTGTGCAATAAACATTAATATTATTATTATTAAATGAGTTGGGTTTTCTGCAACTACAGTAGAAGGTTTTCCAATATGCGGATGACACGGTATTAGTGTTACCACACAAGAAGTACGACGATGCTTTTTCAGTTTTACAGATAGACATAGTTACGTTATCTAGATGGTTCGCGGCTAATTTCACTTTGGTCTGACGTTGCAAAAACAAAACTTATTTGTTTACGAAATCAGCACAAACATATTTTAGTATCACCAAATGTTTTCCTTCATTGGACATAGTGTATTAACTGTTGCTGTAAATCCATATCGTATGATGGTTCTGGTAAATATTTAAGTATGCTTATAGGTAAACAGATGGAATGAAATGCCCAGGTTGAATTTGAAGCAAAGAAACTGCGTGTCATATCTCCATATATATATATAGGATTAAAAGCGTTTGTAGCTTTAAGATAAGATTACTGGTGTTTAAACATTTAGCGGAATCCGCGTTACGCTACAGCATTACTCTGTACGGTCAATGTTCACAGTAAGAGTGATTGATAGGATCATAAACCACATGGTGATTGCATTAAAGCACATTATATCTGATACTGGAAACAAAAGAGAAAACTAGCAAGTTGGGTTTTTTTTTTTTTTTTTTTTACTTTCTTACGAACGTTGCAATTTAAGACAAAATTATTTTATTGATACCTACGAAACTCCCGCGAATAAAAGTAGAGGTTTGAGGAGTACTGAGAGGCTCGTAATTCCAAACATATGCACGCTGCACGGAAACAAAACATTGCTATTATTACATTCCTTTATTTGATGCACTTCCAGAGTCCCTAATTAATCTAACCTCGACCAGAATACTTAAGAGATAACCAAACAAATGGTTGCAAACATCTGAATTATTGATACCGTAGCTTGGCCGCGTTAGAATATTTTTTATTTTTTTTTTATTTTGTCGTATTGCACATCTTGTCAAGTGCAAAACTGCGTTTGTATAATTTTTTATTTGAACGATGTATATTTCTCATGCAATACAGTGCGTTGAGTGACAATTAGACTGCATAGAATCATATATGAATGTCAGCGGTTGTTTGTTTAATTTTTTCTCAATGTTTTGTTGTTTTTTGTTGCTTTTTTTGTGCCATGGCGTGTCCGCGTGCTCTTTCTTTCTTTTTCTCTTAGAATTGTTAATATTATGCATTTCACCTGGTTGCATGGTTCCACACACAAACACACTACTGCTTTCGTTGCCCAGCCCTCTTTATTCTTTATTTGCACTGCGAAATAAACATTATTATGATCATTGGCAGCCGTTTCAAGTGCCAAATCTTAATAAAGGGTTCGAAGTTTTGCAAATTATCTTCAGGTTTGAAGGGCGTGCAGCCCTTCACCAAGCTTCGTAGATTTTCATGCGCTATATCTGTAGAATCGATGTAACGTAGGGGCCTACGTATTCTGAGTAAGCTGATTTGAACAAGGCCGATGCCATGGTAGAGTGACAAAGGCTTATTCGGGAAGCATTGTGCACCAAAAATATGTATAAATTGTAAATTGAATTTCTGCTGGTGGAGCCTTTTTTTCTGCGTGTCCCCAAACACACGACACATAAAAGCTTCTTTCTTTTTCGTTAATAATCCGTCGCAAAAAGAAAAAAAAAGTCTGAAAATTCACATGGTTGAGACTTAGAGACTTTTTAGTGCTGTGTTGTTTACCCGCAATCTCGGTTTTTTTTTTTCAATAGAGACTTTTTAGTGTTGTGTTGTTTACCCGCAGTTTCGGGTTTTTTTTCAATAGAGGCTTTTTAGTGTTGTGTTGTTTACCCGCAGTCTCGAAGTTTTTTCAATAGAGACTTTTTAGTGCTGTGTCGTTTACCCGCAGTCTCGGATTTTTTTCAACCATGTGCAATGTACACCAGCTCGTTTGTGCCCTTACATTCTGAAAATTCAGTTTAAAGATTACAATTTTTTTCGGGCTTCCTATTGCGTCGTGCTAGTCCGTTGTGCCCGCCAAGTATGCATTGAAATAAGAACACATCTCTGTACACCACGAACTACAAATAGCAGCTAATTCAAAATCTCAGTCGTGTATTTCTTCATTGCAAGCTACTCCGCAAAGTGACCGCTTTGTGTAATTAGAAGACGCGCTTCGCGTCTTCTAATTACACAAACTAATATAAACATCAAAGTTATATCACGAATCATATCTTGACAAACGTTTAAACAACTAATTGATACACTTCGAAATTGTATTTAGTATTTTGGAGGGACGTGACAATAAAATAAATGGACCTGTTTTTTTTTTATATAATATTTATTCCATGACCAACGACGCTATTCAGTATCTGCAGAAGGAATTTCCGACAGTTGGATTACACTAAACCCTAACAGGCACATTTCATTTCTAGGTCCTTTTTTACTATTGGAAATGTTTGTATTCAGAGAAGTGACTACGATAATCTGTACAAGTTTTTTTCGCAGAGTCTCCTGTGGGATATATCTGGCAGGATATTTCGTAATAATTACAGCTGTATTTCGGGGCCCCTTTTCTCTAGTTCATCTGATATGTTAGTACCTCTCGCTTGGTTTATATCACGTCATACAAAAGTTTCACTTTTGAATGTTGTATTCATTTCACAGGGTCAAAACAGCACGCAGACAAAGAGTTACAACGAGTTATGAAGAAATTAAAATTTTTATGGGTATATATCATAAGCACCACCGGTATCTGATTGAAAATTAAAAAAAAAAAAAACGGCAGCGTTTGCGGATTGCAAATGGAGTGTCATTCTCCAAACGTAAATGCTAATAAATTGGGTATTTGATCGTGCGGCATCAATCTACATGCCTAGTTTCCACTGATTTTGCCAATCAGAAATTTCTTGTTTTATCGTAATAAAGGCACGTGATATATATGTGATGTTAATTCAGTGTAATTTGTTTTTTGTGTGTTAACCTCATTTGCGATTCCTGGAGTGTATGTATAGACATCTAAAACTGGAAACCATTGTCTTTTTTTTTTTTTTCGTTGAAATAAATGCAAAAATGTGGTGAGTTACAAAAAAAATTACACCATCTTCCCGAGGGGAACCATGGGGTGATGCGGAGCATCGTTCCATCACACTTCATCGGAAGAACGGAGTGAAGTGGAGTCAACAGCGGTGAACTGAACGCGCGCAGAAATTGGTTTGCTCTTTATGTTTATACAGGATATGCGCCTCAACGGGTAATCGGTCTCTTAGCTGTAGATGAGAAATTTAGCCAGTGCAGTACAACCGCTAACCCGGGATTCTTAACGTGCATCACGCAGTTGTCATGACACGAACGCGTGCCGGTACGAAACTCATCCAGATCGGAACGGGCGGGGGTGGCGGGGACTCGAACCCAGGAGGTTCCCAGCGCAAGCTTTCGCTCCACGCTCCGAGCTGAGACGCGTTAGCCCACTCGGCCACTTCCTCCCCTCGAACGCGCGCAGCGCGCTACCGCTGCTTATATTCAAACTTGAAGGAGAAGAAACTAGAGGAGGAGAGTTGCGCCTGCGCGCGCGGTGTGAGTAGAAGCGAAGGCACGCGAAGTGCACGCAGCTGTTGGAGAGAGTGAGAACGCACGCGCAGCGAGGAGAGTTGCGCATGCGTAGTGTGAGTGCGGACTACGACGCCGCGGGACATAGCCCGAGCAAGAGATGCTCCGCATCTAATTAGAAGGCCTCCCCTAGTTTTCTTGATTGAACTCGCAACTCGTAACTGTTAATCTGGCCCTGTCTCGCCCTTGTCGTTTTCAGCGCCTTTTTCTTGACCAACTGATCGCTTCGTTGACTTGTAAGTTATGATTTAAGATAGCGATAGATATTTTAAAATTTGGCATCTTAGGCCAACCCCTAGCTCAGCATTCAGACAGAGACTGAGGGATCAGCGATGCGTATACACCAACTCATCTCTGTGACGTCACGGCGCGGTGGTGGCGCGTCGGTCGCACTTCCGGTCTGGGGCTGTGGGTAGAAGTCCCCATGCCAGACGTGTATTCCTGCTTTGTTTTGAAAGGAATCACACAAAAACCTGCTTTCTCGTCAAAACGCCGGGACTGGGGCTGTACTAAAGAATCCCGGACAAAAGCTCACCGGGACAGAAGCTCACCGGACAAAAGCTTACCGGACAAAAGCTCACCCATTTTTTCACAGACCCGGACAAAAGCTCACCAGGAGAAATTTTTATGTTGGTCTTAACACGAGTGCGGACGACTTAGGCGCATGCGTGCGACATTAAAATACAACGATAAATTAAATGTGACAGGCGCATTATTTGCTGATTAGAGCAGAAACAAGTTTATTCACTTCAAATATTACCCTGAATCCCCCAAAAAACCCATGCATTAGTAATGAAGAGATATTGTGCCTAACCTTTATGTGCGCGTTTACGTGACTAAAGTGCTATGACAAAGCGAGGTCACCAAAGGGTGACTTCGCTTCTTCGGTCACTCTTCGGGCTCAAAAACTTCGGTTCACGAAATTTCTTGGGCGTGGCACAAGGGTGCTTCGTCATACCTTGAGTAAAGCAAGCTTCATCTTATCAGCTCCACTAAGTTTCAGTGACCTAAATTTTGGTCCCAAATCGTTGCTTCTCTGCCTGTTATGGTTTATCTGTCGACACCTTTCCATGGGGTGGGATGCCAGTTCTCCTAAAAATTGTGCAATGTCCATCGCGTCCGCACTTTATCCCAGCCCGTGTTTCGCCCGGGTAGCAAAAAAAAAATGAGGTGAGCTTTTGTCCGGGTCTGTGAAAAGACGGGTGAGCTTTTGTCCGGTGAGCTTTTGTCCGGTGAGCTTCTGTCCGGTGAGCTTTTGTCCGGTGAGCTTTTGTCCGGTTACCGTACTAAAAGAGTCGAGAAAGGTTTGAAGGTCAGTTTTCACCTGCTCGGTTCGTCCGAGAATCTGGATATGTGCCGTGAAAAGGGAAAGGCAGACGCCGTCGGACAACGATTGCTTGGACGGGAAGCACTTTGGGTTGAATTCACAGATACTTGTGGTTATCAGATTTATTTGTTTTGTTCCAACATGAACGCCAGAAAACCGTCAAGTTGTGCGGACCGCCTGCGGACTACGTTCAATGCGTCTTCAAGTTCAAACGGCCACCTGATCGTTCGAACTGTCGTCTGCTCTTTTAAACGTTTCTGCTTGTCGTCTGCTCTCTTATACGACGCCGGGCCGTAGACCAAATGTGAGCCCGGTACTTGCTATAAGTAAGTAAGTGCAGGTCTCAAAAGACTTAAGTTTGAAGATTGGTAAGCAGGCTCGATGTAAACAGTAAATACAAGGAGATGTTGATCATTGTTACCAGTGACCATCACTGACTTGCTATGCCTAATAGACTTGGTCCGATTCTGCTTGCGATTTTTAGTATCGACGTCGACCATCTCAGCTACGGTTCACGCCTTTGTAGCCCGAGCGGCGTCGCGACTGAAAATTGCGAGCGAAATCTCATCATGCGAATCAGGTTTTAGCGTATATACTGCGGCGTCCACGCGGAATGAATCGCCACATGTCACATTATTCACGCGAACTTTAGCGCTGTAGCGAGCCTCGGTAATTTCGCTGACGCCGCTCAAGTAGTCAGACATCGCCAGGAAGACGTAGAATCAACAATTCGAACGCGAAAAAGAGCAGGGGGACTCACACCGACGCCGACAACATCGCATTTCAATGGTTTGTTTATGGGCGACGGCGATCTCCTTGCCCACACCCCCACCGCGCATGCGCGGCGCCGGTGGCGTCCGCTAGGGGCGCTCCGGTTTGTTTGTAAACATGAGTTGGTGTATAGTCTAAAATGTTCACGATTCAAAAAGCACGGCTCTTTTTTTATTATTATAATTTTTATAAACACACGGTACATTCCAAACTCACGACGACGACACAGCATTGTCTCACTGTTTTCACAACACATAGCTTGTCCCCCCAAAATTTACAGTATTTTCCTCATTGCAAAAATGATCTACGCATCGCCGAACGTTCATTCTCCGCTCAACATGTTGAGGTAGCCATCCGAACCAGATTCCAAAGTTTCAGAACTAACCGTTAACATGTACCAAGGTTATAAGTGATTTTCTGAAATTGTCAATGGGAATATGGCGAACATGAAGCTGAGTTACGGTTCCTGGAGCGCGCCTTCGACTGGCGTCTTTACCGCGTCCAAAAACGTGGTCCCTCGATTTCCGCCTCGTGACGTCATAGAAGTGTCACGCCGTCGCCGGTCGCGATCCTGGCGGTAGTCCCAGTAGCAGTTGGGGATGTTGTAGACATTGTTCTGCTGCAGCTCCCGCTCCAGATTCACATTCCACGGAAGCTTGAGCAGCCCAGGAGTTTGGACTTAGAAAACCTGTATTACAGAGAGTGTTCAACTGCTCGATCAGAGTCGCGTGGTTTGTGGGTCACGTTCGCAATACGAGCTGCGAGGAAGTGACGAGCGCGTTGATCGTCTGCCAGCGTCTCTGCCTTTCCGCCCGCTTTCATCCTCGCCGAGCGATAACGGAGCGCAAGCGCACTTGCGACCAGTCAGAGCAGGACGCCATTTTTCGACGTCGTCAGAGCATGTGGCAGCAGGGATCACGTGACCACCTACGTACCCCCTCCCCCTCTTTTCTCCCAACATCTCAGTTCGTTTTTATTTTCACCGCGTTCTTCTCTCTCACTCCGGGGCATTTTTCTCCGCGTTTTGTTTCTTTGTTTGTTTGTTTCTTTATTTTTTTCGTTACGAGCTGGAATCTGGACAGCGCGCTGAAATACGCTAACATCCCGTTGCCGGCGAAGCAGTTAAAATCTTCCTTTGTGGTGTTTCTGTTTGACGTCCCCCGGTGGTTTTGACGCCCCCCGTTTAAATATTCGTTTCTCTTTCTTTTGACACCTCGAGCTTTGGAGCCTCGGAGTTTGGACTGGAAAGTGATCGAAAGTTGAGGTCAAACTAATATTTTGCTTGCAGGAGACGTCGCGGTTCAACTTGCATTTTGAAAAACATATCTGCAGTGGACCGCAGTTTTTAGGAGCTTTTTAAGTGATGTGGAATGAAAAAAAAAATATAGAGCCCATCCACTTTACGTGAAGATAGAAGACCAGGGAAGCTGTTATCTTTACGACAAGTTTACGACAACTATGCTACATCTTTACAAATTCTTTATGATTGCAACGAAGACACGTACACGACTTCCTTGTTTAATTGTCTTCATTTAATTCTTTGTGACTAAAGTGATTATTGCCTTAAGGTCACTATGGTAAACCACCATTGGTTGTATTTTGACTTCGGATGCGTTCTTGCCAAGCGTGAGGTCGATACACCTTCTGTTGTTGGTCGTTGGCATACGTATACGTCTTGGTGTACGACTACTTCAGGTTCTACAGAGGCTTCGACTCTTTATCAGTGATGCTGATAAGCAGCCCAGGTCTCTTTATAAGCATCGTGGAAGAAAAAGAAAAGAAGGTTAGATCGGCGCGTTCTGCCTTCAGCCTCGTCACAGCTCACTTTTAGCTGAGAAAAGTGGGCGATCGTAGACGGTAACAAGGGATCAAGACCTCACTATCTAATAATGCCCAGGAAGGCTGATTCGAGCGGGTTGCCCCCTCTGTTTATTTACACTTGTCACAACCAATCGAAACAAAGGAGCGCTGTTTCAACGAGTTTTTAGTTAACATCCATGGACGCATTTTTTCCAGATCCTAGCATATAACAACTTCACTGTAAAAAAAAAAAAAAAAAAAAAAAAAAAAAAAAATATATATATATATATAAGAGAGAAAGAGAACGCACCTGGTATCGCTGCGCCGCAGCGATACCAGGTGAGTTTAAGGCCCTTCCCGCATGCTTTTCAATGGGCGGAAGGCGAACAAAAAGAGTTCGAAATAAGGACTTAACGCAGAAGGCTGCGTTCCTCCAGCGCCTCATAATTTGACGAGCCTTAAACGAAAAGCATGTTTTTTTTTTTTTTTTGCCATCCCGCTTCCTGTTTTTTTTATCCGTAACATGGGTCTAAAGCATCAAACTGCCGGTCGGTTTTTTCTTATAAAATCACAAACAGTAGTTTTCTTTTAGTAAAAAATAGGGCCAAGAAACTGGCCAGGGTCTACGGTGGGTGGCGACCCAGATGACCAAGTCCACTAGCGGGGTGTATTTGGTGTTCGTATTGATAGATGGAGTCGGGAGCAGCGTCTGAAGGTGCAGCCAACGTTGCTAGAACACTCAGTTGGGAAACTCGCCGTCGAAACCTGGGCCGCTGGCGTCCACCGAGACCGAGCTAAATGCGACAACAGCGCCACTCTTTATCATTTGTCTGTACTGTGGTCACCTTGAGCTCTTTGAAAGCCTGTTCTTGCGTAAAAACAAACGGAAAGGACTCTTTTTGTATGAAATTTATTGGAGATTAGTACAAAAAGAGGGGCACGTTATGTTTTTAAAATCTTTAGTTTGCAGGGTTTTGCGGCACAATTAATATTGTTTTTATACAACCAGGCCTCAGCGGGTCTTTCAGGTAGCGCGTCCCAACCTAGGTGCATTTCAACTTCGGTAGTCCAACGCGGCGCGTCCACCGGGGAGAAAGGGGTGCCACCCCCATAACCTCTTCCGCTGTATCTGTTCATAAAGCCAAAATAGAAGTCACGTGCAGTTCCTCGAGTGGCCGCTGCTGGAGAAATGGTGGCGTTGTGTTCGTCATTAGCTCGGTGCTCGGAGACAGATTGGGGCCACTTTTTCAAAGCTGTCTCTACGGGAGTTTCCCAACGGACTGTTTTAGTAACGTTGGGTGCAGCCGACCAGCGAAAGATAGCAGACGGCACGCAGTCGAAATCCGTAGGCAGCAAAAGCGCCGCCGTTACGCAGACGCGTTTTTTTACTTTAAGTTTTGCTTTTATTGTTCGCATTTATTTTTTAGCCGAAGGTGCATTTAAAAAAGATTATGTTCATTTTAATAAACCACGGTGGTTTGCGAGCCGTCGCGATTAGGAGGTAGCGCCATCTATCAATACGAGCGCCAAACACACCCCGCTACTGGAACCCTGTCGTCTGCGTTGCTGCCCGCCGTAGCCCTGGCAAGTTTCTTGACCTTATTTTTTACAGAATGAAAGCTACGCTTTGTAATTTTACAAGAAAAAACCGACCTGTGAAATACACCTTTGAGGAAAAGTTTAGATTGCTACGTGCAAGCGTCGATTTTTACGGTCCATTTTAGATCGGGCCTGGTGACTTGAACCGCCCTATATATATATATATATATAGAGAGAGAGAGAGAGAGAAGAAAAAAGCCCTTGCTGAAAGCAGCAACCACGGACGGTTTATTCTTCAATGTTTCGGCCGGAGTCCGGCCTTCGTCAGGAAGAAGTTTCAAAGATGAACGCGGGTGGTATTTATACAATGCTACGGTCGAGTCCAAGTTTCAGAAACGGCGGGATGGCGGTTGGAGTTTCCAAAGAAGCGTAGAAAGAGTTCCCAGATGGGCAAACGTTTATACAATGCTACGGTCGAGTCCAAGTTTAAAAAAAGGCGGGATGACGGTTGGAGTTTCCAAAAAAGTGTAGAAAGAGTTCCCAGATGGGCAAACGTTTATGCAATGCTACGGTCGGGTCCAAATTTCGGCGGGGTGGCGGTTGGAGCTTTCGGGAGAGGGAAGCGTAGGGCAGCTCGCATCCGGGTGAATAATTTTTTACGTCCCAGTTATATACCCACGCCTTCAGCCTCCCACCCCCATGCCCGTTATATATATATCGTAAAAAGGAGGTAAATGCTTTAAAATGTATTTATTGGACGACGTTCCGAGCGGGGACCGGTCTTCATCAGGTCATAATATATATATATATATATATATATATATATATATATATATATATATATATAAATTTCTCTTACATCAGCTATCAGGCCGCAGATATAAATGTCTTCATTGTGCTCAACATTACAGAATGTGGCACCGTTGCTTTTCGTGATTTATTTCACGCGTTACATATAGACAAAGGCGCGGAATGTCGCGTCATAAAATTTGCACTTGGTTCTATGATTGTATTCTTCTCAGCCTTGAATTCTCTCGGGTGCTCTGCCTGCGTTCAATGTTTCCTCCATTCCACGGGTCTTCCCGCCAGAAAGAAACGAGCAACTATTTTTTTTCGGCAAGCCTGGATACCTTTATATACACGCGTTGTCCTCTATATTTACTTGTCTTATGCCAGCATTGTATTTAGGCAACGTTTCATCGGAGTGCTACTAGTTTGCAAATAAGTAGGAAGTACGTTCACCTGAGCGCATCGGAGCTTTTCTTTGAACCGTTGAACCTGCTCAACGCTTGTTTCGTAGGTTACGACATATAACGGGTAACACAGGTAGTCCAAAGAGAAATGGACAACGTTTCACCATAATCTGTAGCACGTTTCTTGATTTCGTTAGATTATGTCATGAAAACATAGCTTGAAATTGCGGACTTTGTTCACCGTCCGTGAAATTCGGACTTCGAACTTAAAATTAAAAGTGTCAAACTTTTCAAACTCGAACCTCGAAAAATCGAAATTTTCAGAACCATTCGAGCTCGCCTTTTGGGAGGTTTGTGGAGCCCCTAGACAGCCCCATCAGAAACTAAACAGTACACAAGACACGAATCCACTGCGTCGGCGGCGGGAAGCCGCAGCATTTGTGACGTCATTTGTTTCCACTTCGGGACAACTTTAGACGCATGAGTGGAATAGGACGCTTAACACACTAGTCAGGGACGCTCTCCAGGCCACGGAGCTGAACGGTGCCAGTTATTGAAAACAAACAGGCAAGAACCGGCCCCCCAACATCCCCGGTTAATTAAAAAAAATCACTTCGTATAACTTTTTTTTAATGACATAACGGTTAGTCCTGAAACATTGACCGTTAGTCCGAACCGCTAGCGCTACATTTGACGGAAATGGAGTGTTTGGCGATGCGTTGTTTATTTTTGCGATACAAAAAAACGAAAAATTACTGTAATGTTTTATGATTTCGTTTTTGTTTTGTGTGTGTGTGTGTGTGTGTGGAGAGAGGGGGGGCACCCAGTACATTTCCTTTTTCGGTCGGAAATTTGTGTCATATCTTTATAGGCAAACACGCTGTCTACAAACAAACCCGGGTACGTAGGCTTATAAAACAGATTCGAGTGAGGTGAGGCGTCTGTGAGTGCGCCGTACTGACAGCAGCACCAACGCAGTGGCATGACGACAAAGAGTCGCGTGTTGGTCTATATATGATGTCGTTAATTGTGCGGCGATGTACTACCTCTTAGCCTGCATTTCCCCGTGCAGTTTTTGTTTATTGCCTTTTTTTTTTGCGACCGTTTTATTTTTGCCATTGCATAAAATATGATGCGTTTCGTTTTAGAGCGCAGCTCTTAGGCGCCCGTTTCCGGCTTCAGCGGCGTCGCCGTCGTCGTCGCCGTCGCCGTCGCCATCGGCGTAACCGCGCGGTGCATTATGGGACGTGTGACGTCACTGATGACGTCCCAAGCAGCACATAAACGTGAAGAAAACGTCGAAAGAACGTCGAAGACGTCTGTAACGTGACGTCGTAAAACGTCGAAGGTCCGGACGTTACCTTCCTTCGACGTCGATGAAACCTTTAAATGTCCGCGAGGAAAGGTGCACAGAAGGTCGAGGGGACGTTCCAAATGACGTTTGTTGCACGTCACATGCACGTCTCAGTAGGCCGTTGCGTCCTCCCTCGACGTTTATGGTACGTGTGTTTACGACATCCGGACTACCAGCGACGTTGACAGAACGTCGAGAAACCTTTCCAAATTACGTGCCCTAGCCGTCGTAGGAAAACGTTGTCCCCCCCCCCCCCCCCCCACACACACACACAAAAAGGTACTTTTTGATATTATTGCGAAGGCAAGTTGCTATCATGCAAGTACGAAGGAAGTAACTAAAACACGGGTTTGGTACGAACTGTTTATTTGAGCATTTTCCGACATGAGATACAATACGGAGCGCCTCCAAAACACGTCCCTGGATGTGCCAGCCTCAAAGATATAAAATAACAAATTCACGTAAATAAATGAACAAGAGACAATGTCATGCAGCGCGAAATTTTCCTCCGCTTACCTCGTTCTGCTTCTGATTAATGCGCTGACGCGCGTGCTATAGCCGCCCCATTGCGCGTAGCTGGTACTCTCGCTGCATGCACGGGAATGGTTTCAGAAGGGGGATCCTGTCCGCTGGGCGTTCTTGATTGGGATCGTCGGAGGCGTCTGAAGGGTCTTGATCGGAGACTGGACTTGACGCGCCGTTATGTGAACTGCCACTTGTCTTCTGGGTGGCGTCATTCATATCCTCACAGGCACCTTGATCCGAGCAGTAGTACGACTCAGCGTGTGAAGCGTTATTGCCTTGAAAAAGGTCCTCGAGCCTTGACTGAATACGACGGCGTTTTTGGCGATCACCGACTTCTTCATAGGGGCGACTTGAACGACTCATCCAATCGCAGCACTTATACTGTATGCAGACTCGAATAAAAATCACGGCGACATAGCAGCCTGCCTCGTAGACCCGTAGACGTGACGGCCGGTGCTAGTGACTGGCTTTCGGAAAAAGCTGGACCGGGTCCCAGAGCTGTTCTCTCTGAGCCAATTCGAAGAACAGAACATTCAGTGAAATATTTTGGCAACGACTGAAGAAATACGTCCACCCGGAACTTAGACTTGTCAATTGTTCGTCCTTCGCTATCTTCCCCCACTTTTCGCTCTCGCCCTCTTCTTGCCGAGTTTCCCGACGCATCGCATGGGGCTCTATGGAGATGCCACTGGCATCACCCCTGCCTACCTTTCCCCCTCTCTCTCGCGCCGTGCCGGCTGTTTTTTTTTTCTTTTTTTTTTTTCTTTCTTTGTGTTTTTTTTTTTTCGGCACGTAAGTGCGGACTGGACGCTTTTTGGACCGTCATCTGGGCCATTCAGGGGTTGGCATCATGAATGTCAATTTCCACAAAACCGTTGACAGTATCTACCGGATTGCGTCATTGCCGGGCCTTCTTTTTTTTTGAGTCAATTCTAAAAATGCGCAAGTGTGCAGTGAAGTTGTGCTCTGGTATAGTGTGTGCTGGCATGCGATTTTCGTTTGGGTACGTCCCCAGTGGCAACGAAAGCCAGATCTGTATTGACAGTCACGTGACAAGACTTTGCGCCCCGATCTACCGAAAGTGCTAAGGCGCTGGAAGTTGGTGTTATGAATGAACTGTGATGTTGATGCAAATTTTTTGGTTGTGCGCAGGTGAGCATGGGTTACAATATACGAAGAGAAATTGACGATCCTCAAAACAATCTCGGGTGGTCGCGGAGCAGTATGGATGCTCCTAGGAAAGGATGCAGGCCTGAAATCACCTGGAGTGGGGATAGTGTAGCGGCGCCCGTGAGGCGCGTGCCAGGGCCCAGGACCCATGGAAAAAGACAACGCGCATGCAAAATGCAAGAATGGTACAATTCGATCCGTTCTAGGCGCCATGGGCTTCGCAAATTAAACCCGTAACAATATTTTAAACAAACCAAAATTATAACAAGCACATCCTAAAAGGAATGATATTCCCAACATGCTTTCATATTATTTTTTCTTCCGTTTACATTGAGTTTTGTAAATGCCCTCTTTAGCGTCATCGATGTGCAATTAATAGCATTTTGAAATACGCAAATTAATGTATAAATAATTAAACTTCTCAACCTCTCAAAAATTAAGTTTTGTTTGCGGCTCTTGAGCACTGTCACCTTGACCACAGTGATTCTGCGGCTGGAGATTGAGCTGGAAAATCTAAAAACGTCGAACAAAACGTGAGTGGTCGCGACGTCGCTGAAACGTCACTGACGGGGCAATAATGTAACGTCACCCTGGACTTTATTTTAACTTTGAAGACACGGGAGTGTTCGACGTGGCTAAAACGTTTTGTCTTGACGTCGTGGCGACGTTAAAGTTGAAACGTGACGTCGCCAGCACGTCACAGACAGGACAATAATGGGACGTCATTTATGAACTTCAGTTCAACGTCAAAGAAACGTGATAATTGGACGTTGTGAGAACGTCGTGCATCGACGTCGTGGGAACGGTGACGACGTTTGAGTTGAAATACAACGTCGTCACAACGTCACTGATTGGACTCTAATGGAACGTTATATAAGGACGTCACCTCAACGTCGAAGAAACGTGATCGAAGTCATGCGGGACGTCACGGACGTCCGGGACTTTTTCTCGACGTCTCCACGACGTTTTGTGCTGCCTGGGGTCATCAGTTACAATGACGATGACGTTATCAGTGTGTCATCACAATGACGTCCCGTGACGTCACCGATGACGTCATCACGATGACGATGACGTAATCGAAATGGCATCATCGCCATTGTCACGTGACCTCACAGGGGTCACGTGAAGCCACTGGGGTCCCGTGACCCCCGTCATCTCGCGTGACCCTCGTGAGGCAACGGCGACGCCGCTCGGAGGGAGGAGTAGCAAACAGGATGAGGAGGTGAGGAGGAGGGTGGAGGGGTATACCTTCCCCTCAGTACCCTTCCCTCCTCCTCCTCAAGAGCTGCGCTCTAATTTGTCGTTACAGGGAGTTGTAAACGGCTTTCACTTTTTTTGTTTTTGCTTAGTCAATTCTTTGTTAGCTATTTTTCCAGCTAAGCAATGAATAGTGGCTGGGCAGTCGAACAGAGCTAACCTGACTTCTACAATACAAAGAAGTACCCACAAAATGAGAACCGTTTTTTTGTTTTTTTTTTGGGGGGGGGGGGGTTCTTTTGGTTCAGCGAAATGAACTCGTGGCACAGAGCTCGAACTCTGTGAGAATGCGACGCAAGCGGCTGAGATATATGAAGGCGAACGTTTGACATCATGATTTTACCTAAGCCTAATATCGTCCAAACAAGAACTGACATTATGGACGCTTGTGGGAATTATATCAGTAATAAACACTTGTTTATCACTGATCGCATGTAAACGCATGTAAACTAACGCTTTAGGGAACTTTAGACAGCCGGCAAAAATCGGTTTCTCAACGTTTCGCACTGCAATTTACTACAAAGGTGCAAGTAGGTGGTGAAGGTTTGCAGTTAAAAAATCAGGGAATGAGACTACCACCTTCAGAAGATAAATAAACAGAAACGTGTTCTGGGCAATCTACGCCGCCACGTGGCAGATGATGCGCGCGTAGGGATAAGTGCTGCCGACAGATGGCAGACGCCGCGTCGTGGTAGCGCCGGCCACTTCGGTTTCTTTTGCGGGATCATCTGTTAGGATATCCCGAATTGCCCGGCGATCCCTCGCCTCGGCGCGGCGTACGCCATCTGTCGGCACCACCTATCACTACGCGTGCATCATCTGCGAAGTGGAGGTGTAAGATTGCCCCAGCGGGTTTTTTGTATATTTATTTTTGAATAAGGTAACTTAATTCTTTAATTCTTTTCGCTGAAATTTTCGTCGCCTGCTTGCACCTCTTCAGTAAATTCCATCGCGATATGTCGAGAAACCAATTTTTGCGAGTCATTCAAAGTGCCTTAAAAACGTTAGTGTACATGCCGCAGACACTACAGGCGACAACAATGTCATTTCTTTTCACGATATTAGGCTTAGGTAACCGTTGGATCATAAAGCAATTTCTTCTTTCTCAGTTATCATTTTATTTAGGTAACGTCATGTTCTCAAACTTCCACATTCTATTCCAGCCGCTCCACGTCACGTCTTCACGGAGTTCGAGCTTTCCCCGATGTATAGGTTATCTACCCGGGCCAAAAAAACACGGATCTTTTTTCTTGGGAACTCCCGGTAGTTCGCATACAACGAAGTAAAAGTGCCGGATTTTTTGCCGCATGTACGAGAGGACAGCGCTGGACACCAATTCGCTGCGTCAGCATTTGGATGAGACTCCTGCTCCTTCAGCGAGGCTGCGAAACCCAGCTAAACGTTGACGTAGCATTCGTGTCTATACTTCGCTTCAGCTGATGTCTCCACGCAGCCGACGCTAAGAGGTAATGGAACCAATCAAAGAGCTTCAAAAAACAAGCCACGATGCCTTTTCTGCTTATGTTTCGTTCGGCGATGATAGAACACGTGCAGAAACATGACGAACACCATGACGTTCCTCTTTTCACACTGTCTGATTTGTACCATCAGCTTGTAGCGTCGGTTGAATCTCAACTTAGTGTGAAACGAACTATACGGCGAGCAAGTGCTCCAAAATGCGTCTTTTGCGCATCGGAACGCAATCAGGAGCATGCCAATCAGAGGGTGACAGCGAACGCGTAGAGCAGAGACAGCTAAGCCTACGCAGTCATTGGTTGAGGTCGGTAGGAATTAGAAACACGGCGGGCTAAACAAATAAACGAAGTGCGCAAGGAGCAGACGAACTTGCAGGTCGTATAGTCTGTGCCCTGCGCTTATCGCCGGTACGCGATGTAGAAGTAAAACCAGCACAAATACTTTGCTGCCTACAATGTGTTGTTTTCACCCCGTTACCCGAGACCGTGTGGATCCTAACGACTAAACCAAACCAAACTAAAACTTCCTCGTATCTGACAGTGTCAATTTAGCGAGCCTTTGTCTGGCAAGTTCTGAGAAGCGAAAACGCTGATGGTTGTTTTACGGAGAATGCACTCCGAAACGTTCGCTGGTTTGTTCCGCGGTATACATTAGTGGTCTTCACGTCAGCGGTAATGGGTTGAGGTGGCGTTAGGAGAGAAAAGAATACGGAAGCAAGTTCCTTCCTTCTCAGACAGCCGTCGTGCAATCTGCATCGTACAAAAAAAAAAAAAAAAACGATAAAAGGAGAATTGGAGGGAATCAAAAGTAAGGAGTAAAGAAAGGTAATTAAGAAGCTCGTCTCTGAGCAAAAAAAAAAACATTCCTAAGCACTTGCTTAGCGACTCTGAGCAGACAAACCTTACACAAGGATCAGGAACTCACAGGACGTCAAGTTAGGTGACTGCGTCGTTACACCGTGCCGTCCCGCAGCATCACGTGACACTGCTACGTCACGTCGTCACGTGACCCTCCGTCCCCGAAGCTCGGTCCGTGACACTTCATCCGTGACGGGGCATCATTATCACAGATCACGCACTGCTTCAAAAACAGAACAGCACAAACACGTGGCACTGATGTCACACCGCTGCTTTGGCGCTAATATCGGTACGGCACATGCGCAGATATTAACGGCGTGTCGGTTAATTCCTGGACCGTTGCAGCCAAACGCTGTAACTGGTGGCACTTAAGAGCTATAAGCTGCCCGAAAATTCCAACCACATGACTTCAACGTTGACTAATTTACACTCATACTGTTTTCGGATGTCGTGCCCGTTGATCTTCACTGCGCTCCAAGCGGCGCTAAAAATGAACACTGGAAGTTTTCGAGGATGTTGTTTTCAGCTGGAGGATTCCGAGCGAACTATACCTTTAAGCTGCAGTCACTCACCCCGTGCGTGATACAAAGGACACGGTGTTCACTACAGAAATGATGGCAGAGTTATCTGCGAACAGCCTCAAGCATCTTCGAAAGATGTTTGCTTCCTACATATATGTATACTCCGAACATGTTGGCAGACAGTGTTTGTATGGCCAGTGTGAAAGGACCGTCAAACAAGGAACAAACGCTCCCCAGGCAGTGTCTGCAGGCTCCCTTTTGTAGGATGTGATAGCAGCGCGACTGCATCTTTAGGGGCCGTCGTGACAGACGCTTCATTGCTTGTGTTTTGCCTGTCTGCTTTTCTCTACCCGACCGCCATGTTGACTCATGGAAAAGAATTCAAAAGTAATTCCACCTATTGCACGAACAGCGCCGTCAACAACCCAATAAGCTCGTAGTCTCTGCTAAACATAAATAAAAATATCTAAGTCGAGCCAAGAAAAAAAATAACGAAATACGCGTACGAATGAAAACAAATATCTGTGAAAACCTGCCTTTCTTCGGTGTAGTTGGCATGGCCTCGGTGAAACCCAGCTTTAAGAAACACTAACCCCCCCCCCCCCTTTTTTTTTTTTTGCCAGGAGATCTATTATGGTGTCAGTCAGAAGATTACCCAATCAATATTTTGCTACAGCGTCGCGTATATTTTTAATAAAGTCAAAATACGCAACTGTTCTAAACCGAAACCGAAACTGGACTGGGGAGGAAGAATATGGATAGAGAAGGAGAAAGTTATCAAAAGTCACGTGGTTGTGCAAATATTTTTTTTTCTTTTTCAATCAACATTTTTGCGACTTTTCAGAAGCCACATAAAGGGGTATTATATTTATTTTTTATATTTAATATTGTGTGAGTGCCATCGATGACTCACGACTTTGATCATATTTGGTGGTTGTGTCTAAAAAATAGAAAAGGCCCGTGACCACGGAAAAGAGAGTGAGCGCGACTCAAACCGGCCAGTTCTTGATCGGCGGTTTTTGGGTGGAAGAAAACAAATTTCGAGCCACGTGCTCTGGGTAGTTGGGCTCTCATATGTCATGTACAAATAAAAACCTTGGCGAGCATAAACACCCTGTCAGTGTCCCTTTAACACTTCATCAAAATTCAGCAGTTTTTATTTTCTTTTTATATTTTTTTTTTTACTTGCAATCTATCTTGCTTGACCAATATTCCGACTTTCTTTTTGACAGAAGTATTGGGGACTGGTCAGATCATATTTATATCTAAGATTTCAGATTCACAGCCCACGCTTCCGCTGATAAAGATGACAATCGAAAGAGGGGCTAGATTAGTGGAGGAGTGCCAGAGCCGTGTATTGAGAGAGTTTGGTCAATGGGAGGTGCGGGCAGAGTCGGGGCGTGCGGCAGAGTCGGAAAGAGGGCTTGGCATGCTCTCTTGACCAACCAGAAGCCGAAAAGAATCCCCTAGCGGTGGTAGCGGCAAACAGTTCTGATCAAAAGTCTATGTTCGTATATGGTTTTAATAAACGCGTAAGAGTGAAGTGTAGTAACTCTTCGTGGTTGAATATAGGGTGTACGTGTTGTTTTCATCATGATCATGCAGAAAGATGTAAGAAACGAATGCGCCACTCAACTCTGTTTTGCGCGGACAGAGTGCGACCGCTCGGACGGCAGATTCCCGGCCCTCGGCGCTTGGCGTACGGATTATGTCGATCGTTCCGCTAGTCGCACTCTTCCACCATCATTTTGGATGAGCGTGATTGAAACATCACGTGTACCATATTTTCAGCCATCGAGAGTTACTTCAATGCAGTTATCAGGTTTGTTTCTCGCGACCACCGCCAGGGCATTATTTCCGGCTTCTGGTTGGTCACATTCGAATTTCAGAAGACGCCCTGGAACACGCCCAGCCCGCTTTCAGCCAATGGCGCCTCCGCATTTGTCTCCTATACTTCCCAATGAATGGCCAAACTCTCTACATATACGGCTCTGAGGAGTGCAAGGTGGCTGTCGTTTTTGAATCGAGTGGTAAATTGCGCTTCCTAGCCCAATAATGCCTCCCTACTCGGCGTCTTTTTTTTTTTTTTCAATGTTGTCAAGAGTGTTCTAGGTTCTGCTACGCGATAGTTAGTTGTGTGAGCGCACGCTCATGACTGCGGAACTGTGGAATCTAAGCTCGTCTTGACAATGCAGCACGAAAGAGTTTCATCAAACAGACCAGTACAGTGAGTGCTATTCGAGCCAATTACATCAAATTTACTGGCTATACGTTTTTTGTATTTTTAGTTTGGTAAGTCACTGAAAAAATAGAAAAGGCAGGATTGGATCACATCTCCCTAACACTGAAAGAAAATTTACACAGAAATAGACATAGACGTCAAAAAACAAAAGTAGACTTTGGTAAAATTAGCTCAAGGACAAGGGACGAAGAATGAAGGGACAAAATAGTAGCGCTATATCCGGTATCTACGTCTTTTCTCCCTTGTATTTGCGATAATTTTACCAAGAGGTATAGCCAAATAGCCCGCCAGATGATTTTAGTATAAAAGCAGACGATGCAACATGGGTACGAACCTCCGCAAAGACTAAATGATGGCCTCGAGTTCAAACAAAAACACAGCACAAAACAAAAAAAGCAGGGAGAATTTAAAGTTTCTTAAACCACGCATGACCTGAAAAACATTCAAAGCACTTGCCGCAAAAAAAAAGGCTTATATATATATATATATATATATATATATGGGACTCAATTGGTACGATTTCTGGTACGATTTCTCAAGATAACTATTTTAATAGTTTTTCTAGACACGTTTAATATCATTGGACTCTTTGTGAACTACTTTTGTTTCTGACCAGCTTACCTCACAATAATTACGTGCTTGAAGATGCCTGGCTAATATTTCAATATTCAGGATCTAATGGTAAACCACGTCGCACTCGAACTCCCCCCCCCCCCTTTATTTTTTACCAATCGTAAGCTACGAATGAACAAACAATAATGACACCAAGGTAAAAAAAACGAAACAAACATCCCTTATTTACCTCCCGTGTCAACAACAGAGGGGCGGAACTGTGTCACACGTCACTGCATTCCTCGATACACAGAGCCAGTGCTTCACAGCCCGGCCCTCTTTGTGTACTCTAATCTCTTTTCAATGACGCCGCAAGTCCGACGCAATCTTCCGGGGATTACGACATCGCTCTTAGAAACGAACATCGTGTCCCGGTAGCGAACGGGAATTGCCCGCCGAACGAGCACACGCATTACGCGGATCACGCAGTCCAGTGTTGTTGTATATTCCGTGTGACCTTGCGATGGACGGCAGCGGACGTTACGGGCCCGCCTAGCCAATCGAACTTTGAGAGTGCCCTTCCGAAGGTCACATGACAGTCACACGGCGCGCGGTTCACTTCGGTGACTCCTAGCATCGTGATCCATCGTATACGGTGAAACAAATTACGTTTCGTATACCGCTGACAATCTCTTCAAAACAAAGTTTGCTGAAGTTTGTTTTAAAAAAACAAACAATACACCAACAATAAAAAGATTTAAAAAAGAAAAACGGTGTGTTGCAATCGCAGAGGGGCTTACATGTGACATTCGGATATCGAAGAGCCGGTTTCGATTTCCTCTCCGAGTTTACGTTTTGGATTGCTAGCTAAGTGTTCGAGTGGTAAATAGTTCCCGTTTGCTGCTCCCGCGGCGTGGGATTTGGAGTCCACGAGTTCATAACTCGCCGGTGAAAAACAAATATTATCACGCCACTCCGAGTATACATTTACGAGTGTTACGTATGCGCGTGCATGCCTCGATGCTGTCGCGTAATCGACGAAAGTTTATGTGCATGGTGGATCAGCTGAAGGCTTTTCTTCTCCCTTTTCTTAATTCGTACCTGTGCGCGACGATTATTTTTTTATATCAGTTACATACTCTGTTTCATTTCTTATATTGCTTGGAGGAGAATACTGAAGGCTTGCTTCTGATTGCAAAGACCCGATTGGGTGATATCGATCTTTTATTGTTGCTCTTTGTTTTGCAGAATTTAGGTGCTTTATTTTAGTCAGAACTTCAGACGCTCTGCATATCTGCCGCAACAGAGTTACCATTGTGCCAAATAAGCACATGAAACTTTGTAAGAGAGAAGGCAAGGAGAACACCAAATTAACGGACCTATATCACTAACCTAATATATTTATTTCTCGGTCAATGTTTGTTGACTGAACGATGTTTTTTATGCTTTTCTTCAGGTTTACAAAAAACGCTTTTTTGCGACAACAAACTACATAGAACAACATCGCCCATCAATTTTTTTTTATTTTCATTCAGAAGGTCTTCAGATAAATTATGCGTGCTGCTTTGCATGTTTCCATGTTTATCAACGCGTCTTAACTTCTTTTCCTATTGTCGTATCAAAAATAGCGCTGCACGCACTAATTGACAGCTTTGAGCTGTGTCCGTGAGTCAGCTATCTTCTTTGTCCTTGCCTCGCTACCCAGCGATCCCGGTAACAATTAAAAAAAAAGTCACAAAGTTACCTCGACAATTTTCATGCACTGCTGGACACAGTATATGGACGCGACATTCACACTCTCTCTCGTTTTGTTCGTGCAGTTGATTGCCGAATTCCTAATTTCAACATCCAAGTCAATTATTCGGATTTGTTCTTTTCACTCCATTAGCAGTCTTCACGACAGTTTTTCACCATTAGAAGTATCACAATACAAAAAAAAACAAAAACGATCGCGTGTTTTGCGTTAATTTAGCCAGCATTTGACCAACGTACTCGTTGCGTCGTAACCCTGTCGTGCGACTGCAGTTTTCATTACACTTCACCTGAAATACGTTTATCGACCGGATAGTGAACCAACACACCGATCTGATCAGCCAGTTTTGTTACTCCACTGCTGTCGTCATACATCGTGGGAACTGCCATCTTTCAGCACACGCAACAACCCCGCTGCGTGTCTGCGCGAGCAGAGCACGGGACGGTCCAAACTGTCTCGTGAACCGGCGCCTGCCTCCTGTAGGCTACAGCAACGTTCCTAGATTACCTCAGTTACGGAACTCCTCATAAACGCTGCTTGCACGAGCAGTACCCCCCTCGCTCAACACGACTCGCCTCCCGACGTTCGACGCGCCGGACGGCTGCTAGGGTAACTGCAGTGTATTTTATGGAATGCATAAGTTGCGAAATGCAGCGTGTAGATTGCGTTCCAGCTCTGCTCTATGGGACACACAGTTCGTAAACGTAAATCTAGATGGCGCTTCAAACGACGGGAGGTGGACTGAAGTGAGTGAGGGGGAGTAACCTTTTCCGCGGAGGTTCCAGAACTGACCTAATCTAGTAACGTTTGACTACAGTTATGGCAACGTCACGCATGAGTGGAACGGATAGTCAGATTGCTCTATTTTATACACAGCTCGCAAATGCCGCCATTGTTGGGTACTGACGCTTATTTCCACCTACTGGTTTCTTCGAACAACAACGGCGGTGTGCAACTAACACAGCCAACCGAACGCTCGCGGCTCTCAAAATACTGGTATGGCTGCGAATGGCGTAACATGCAAGCCATGTAAGCTATGGGGCCTGGAACGTGTCTTCTACTGGAGTGAGTTACCGCGTCCTAAAAGGTAGTCTCTCGATTTCTGCCCGATGACGGAATAATTCAGTGTCATGTTGTCGCTGGCCGCGGTTCTGGCGGTGTCCCAGCAGCCGCGGTGTATGGTGTATCAAACGCCCGTTCTCCTGCAGGAAGCTCTCCAGCTGCACAGTCCACTGAAGCTCGAGCAATCAAGAGTTGAAGCTTCGCGACGACAGTGACACGTGAGTTCGCTCGCATTTCCTTACCGGGACTTTAAGCGCCAGCCGCCAAGGCCGCAGCATCCCACAACCTGACACGACGGCTTCTACGACGTCATTTGGTGCAACATCAAGGCAACTTTTCACGATATGGGCGGTACAGGACGCTAAACGCGCCAGCCAACTTACACGATCCGGCAGATACTGTACCTACGCTAAGATCATCCACACTCTTTCCGCATTGTCTGAATCCGTAACGACGACGGTCATTCGTCCGTTCGTATTGTGTGACATTTGTTTATCCACGAGCAACTGGCGGTTCATTCACTTTCGTTCAACGATGTCGCGGCGTTCACGATGACGACATTGCCAACTGAACGTTCGGACTCACGCGACGGACATCGTATTCGACAACCACATGAATTCTCTATTCGCACATGTTTAGTCCTATCGCCCTTATTGCACTTACGAGCTTTCTGTTGGGTTCAATTTCAAGGATTAAGCATTAAGCAAAGAGGCTGTGCCGTAAAGCGAAGGGCATGGCCTAGGAAAGCTTATCCCAGGCGTTCTCTCTCTACCAGTGACTATAGTGATGAAGTTAGAGAAGGAAAGCTGCAGACATTGTCTTTTGGGTGGTATCGTTGTTATCAAGCCGCGGACGAAACGAATTTCCCGCCTTTTTTGTTAAGCACATTTGCAAATGCGCCGGTGAGGACTGGAAACACTGATCCTCCCCATTAAACTGGCTGAACTTACGCTACTTTTTAGAGTTGCTTATTTAATGGTTCTAAATAAACTCCCTCAAATATTTTAGAAAATATTTGAGGGAGTTATACAAAGCCAATTAGATCACTTTCGTATAAGGAATGATGTCATAAACAAATCTCAGTATGGCTTCCGAAATGGCGAATCATCAGAACAGGCACCTGTTAAGACGAAAGATAAAATAATGTACAATATAGAAACATAAATTCTACACACTGGGAGTTTTTTAGACTTTAAAAAAGCTTTCAACACGATTTAACACCAAAGTTTGCTAAAGAAACTTCAACTGTACGGAATACAAGGAGTATTTTTGGCTTTAATAAAACATTATCTAACAAATCGCCTTCAATTCGTCAAAGTTAACAACTCTGTCTCAACCACGTTGGAAGTAAAATATGGTGTCCCCCAAGGTTCTATCCTAGGCCCCTTGTTGTTCCTCCTTTATATAAATGTAATTGCTGCTATTCCTAAATCTTCAGAACTGGTTATATACGCAGATGATACCTACGCATTTCTCGCCTCTGCCTCCAAAGCATCCCTAGAGTCAAAGGCAAATAGCTTTCCCACAGAACTAGCAGTGTGGCTCCATAAAAATAAACTGCAACTAAATTCTAAGAAAACCAAGTATATAATTTTTGCTCCAATAAACAAACATGATAATACTCCAATAACTCTATATTTCGAAAACACAATTATAGAGCAAATCCTCGATCAAAACCTTTTAGGCGTTTGATTTCACCAGGAGCTTAGCTGGAATGCAAATGTAAATAAGTTGACTGCCGAACTTTCTCAGGCAGTTGGATGTTTGTAAAAAATAAGAAACCTGATGCCTACATGGTTAAAAAAATATATATATATTACTCACTTTTTACTCAAAGTTAGGCTACTGTATTTTAGCATGGGTACAACAACGCTCACGAACTACAATAAAATTATTAAATTACAGAAGAAAATGTTACTGCTATTTGAAAGTTACAAGGGAAATATGCAAGACCTTCCAACTGAGCCACTTTTTAAAAAACACGGTATACTCAAGGCTAACCAAATTTATGATTTCAAGTTCATGCAACTAAACAAAACTGATAAACCTTATGATATGACTACAAGTGATATAGTGCATAGATACACCTTTCGGCACTCTTTAAGGCGACCTTCACTGATTCGAACAAATTACGGAAAGCAAACTAAAGATTATCAGGTGACCGAACTATTAAATTCAATTGGGACCTTCGTGGATTTTAATAACTCTTTTTATAAATTTAAGAAAGAGCTGAGGACACTCTTGGTGGGCAGTGATTCTGTTTTATAGTCATTTTTATACACCTACAAATTGATGGGTTTTTTTTTGTCTCTGAACTTGTAAAAATGTTTCTTTCATAATTTATATTACTAGTTGCGATCCTCTCTTGATGATGTATTATAAAGCCATGACATTATTTGAATCGCTGATGTTTTACAGCTGCTCGAGTGTATAGTATATTGTGTACCGTATGTACGAACTGCAAAGGGGACAGAGACCTTCGTCAGGCATTTTCTGCGTCTCTGTTTCCCTTTCGGCTGATCCGAAAGAAATAAAGACTTCTATTCAAAAACGTGTTGTACATACGGCCGCCTAATTTAAAGTACCAAGTAAAAGCTTGGTCTGCTGGGCAAGTTGGTAATGGACATTCATATTAAAAATAGCGCAAAAGAGACGGGACAAAAAGACGAAGAAGCACACAGGACAAACGCTAGCTAGCGTTTGTCCTGTGTGCTTCTTCGTCTTTTTGTCCCGTCTCTTTTGCGCTATTTTTAATATAAAGTACCAAGGATTATAAGTAATCGCACAAAGAGAAAAATAAATCAACGTGTCATTGGATATGAAAATAATCGTTTTTGGACTGCAGTGGGGTACGCAAGGTGCCTGGTAGCACAACCGG
Organism: Ixodes scapularis; assembly: GCF_016920785.2. Lineage (NCBI taxonomy): Eukaryota > Metazoa > Arthropoda > Arachnida > Ixodida > Ixodidae > Ixodes > Ixodes scapularis. Next base: position 341,814 of record NW_024610115.1, on the reverse strand, counting down.
ACATCCATAAAGACTGGTTGTTGGATTCAGAAATGCAGAAGGAACTAAAATTACACAAAAAAAAATGCCCGCTACTCTGGCAAATAATAATGGTGCACGCTAGACGTTACCAAGCATCAAATGTAGTGTTAGTTTGCTCTAAAAGCAGGCTAACAGATACAACGGATCTACGCTGTAATTCAGATCATTTTTCACGTGCTGTTCCCCAGTGGCGAGCGGTGACACAGCGCCGATGCGTGGCTGCAAAACCGACAACTCTGCACTGCATCCCGCACATTGGCGTCCTTTTCAGCGCCGATGCGGCGCTGCGCTGTGTGTGTACAGGCCTTAAATGCCGGCTCACACATATATCGCAGTGCTGTATCAACCCTAACAGCGCCGGTGCAGCGCTGGCGTGAACGTAACATAGCACCAATGCAGAGCTCTATCACTAATATAGCGCGAGGTCGGCGCCACATCAGCCAGTTCAGCGTTATTTTGATCATGCCAACTATACTTCGTTTCAGCTTCGGTCCTAGCGTGGCCGATGTTATGAGCCGAAGGGCCAATCAAACAGCGCAAAAAGCGAAACGTCACGGCGTGCTCTCTGCGCTTGATAGAACTAGTCGGCGGAGGAGCACGCACAGAGAGACGCCGAATAGTGGCTTGTCCTATCAACTGCAGAGAGCATGGCATGACGTTGTGCCTCTTTCGCTGTTTGATTGGCCCTTCGGCTCATAACATCGGCCGCGCTCGCACCGAACCTGAAACGAAGTATAATAGAGCCGAGGCAGGGCTGTGGTGTATATGTGAACAGACATTAAAAACCCCAAGTTAAGTCTTCACTCCGAGGTAACTGGTCGTAGGCGTGAAGTTAAAAATGCAGGTGTCATTCAAATATCAAACCTAAGTGACGCGAACTCAAACCCGTTCCACATGGTTGGTCTCTGTTTTGCGTTTTTCAGTCTTGTGTGACAAAAACGCTTGTGGACATAGCACGCACTTCAGCAATTGTCGACGGTATTCGCGCAACGTTGCAAACGAAATGTAAAAAAAAAAATCACAAGCCCAATCTTAACATCTGAAATCGGCTTCATTCGAAATAATAATAAAAAAAAACCTGTTTGATTTCCTTTTTTGCGGGCTCGCGACGGAAATTTATCCGAAACAATAGACTACTTCCATAAAGCCCTGCATGCAACACGGCGCGCATGGCACTCTGGGAACTAGTTGGCCAGGGAGGAGGGTGGCATGGTTTCGGTTTCGATCGACACGTCGACAAGAGATTGTTTTCTGGTCCCGAAAGCATCATTTGTGGTCTCTAAACTAACCTAAATGGTCATACCTCGAAGATTTAGCACAATCCCGAGACGTATAGCTTGTCTCAACACATGCTTGTTGTATTTTTGTACTTGAGCCTTCCTGTTAGCGTTCCAATCGAGGTATGTGGACGAGCCAGTGCTGGGAGTCTCGACGCTGCGAAGCTCGGGTGCTCGGGGATCTTGCTTGTGTACGAATCAACAAGCTGTAGCAAACAATAAGTATGCATACATCGAGCTCGCTCTACATTAGTGTTGTTGATCAGGAAGTTTGTTTGCTTCCTGCGTCCATAGACAAAATATTACTTTTTGCCCCCCCCCCCCCCCCCCCCCCCCCCCGCTTGCATTCCACTAATATTCAACATCGCGTATGCGCATAAAGTTATCCTGCAAATTCGCGCATACAGACCGTTTTAAGAATGCAAAAGTCGAGCACTTGTGTGAAGAATGTCGCACCGTTCGCCGGAAGTGCGTCAGACGGGCATGAACCCCTATGCGCACCGCATTGGGGTTCATGCCCGTCCGGCGCACGGTGCGACATTCTTCACACAAGTGCTCGAACGAATTCAAAGCGCATTTTACGGTTGCTAATGGCCATAATATTTGTTATGTGTTTGCTTTCTTCCTGCCTGAGTATGCCGAGATAATGTCAGACACACCGTTCCCGGCACAGATCTCGGGCGTCAGTAAAAACTCGTTCAAAAAGGCTTAGAGAGGAGTAGGGGACGCTTTTTAGGGCCTCCGTCGTAGCTAGCCGATCTCAGAGTTTGCGAAAAGTTAATCTTCTATCAGAAAAAAAATTTGAGCGGGAGATATATGATGACACGAGGAAGACATCATAGTAACTTCTGTGCAGTAGTGAGGTCGAATTTATTGCGTTTCCTTAAAAGTTCATGCGTAAACACCGGCCTCAACTTTGATACCCTGCGAGGATGCGGCTTGCTTTTCGCCCAATGAAGTAACAAGAAGCGGACGTTTGGCAAACAAAATGCGTGTAAGGCTCCAGACGAACAAATTTCAGTTGTAGTTCACTGGTACTAGACGGGATTACTGACATTGAGCTCAAAGATACACTCGTGGGGTGAGGTGACTAAGCCACGACTTACTACGTTCGCAAACGCACGCACAATATCCGGTGTTTCGGGAACCAAGGAAAGTGCCCCGGTCTTCGTTTTGTATCGCTCGAGAAGGAGTGTACTGTACGTTTGTGAAAAGTCAGATAATCGAAAACGCAAGCAGCGCGTTCGGTCGCGGCGTGATACCATGAGATGAAGCTGCTCAGTCGAAACCGAAACTGAGTGGCCAACTAGTTCCCAGAGTGCACTGCGTGGTATTTCGCCGCGGTGGGGCGCGTCGGTTTTAGAAGAAGTCCATTGAATAGAGTGCACATGTTCAGCAACAGGCGATGTTTACACTGACTTACCTAATTCCTAGCTGTTTTCGTTTCACCTTTTTATAACTAACCGATTGTGGCGCAAATAGAACACCAATTGGGCCGGGGACATGGTCGATGTCGTAAACGTCCCCCGGGAAACAAAAGCATAAACGACAAAGTACATTCCCATTGTGACTCAGTCAAACGGGAACTAAAGCACGTATTTTGGCCTTTTCGCAAAACGGAATTAAGTTGGTACCACGTGAAGCGTTACTCATCACATGTCACGTTATACAAGCCATTGGATCCAATAGACCCTTTTCAAAAGTGAACGCCATCTCGTAGCAGTGCGACGCTAGTTACCTGAATCCGCCATTGTTTGGCCACCTACTCTGAGCATGCATTGGACACGAGGGCAGCGTCAGCGATCGGCGAGAACTCGGCTCAGCTCTCATTCGACACGAGCGCTCCATCAACATTCGGCCAGGACTCGGGTCCAATCACACGCTTCGCGCCCCAAGAAATGACGACCGCCATTCTTGGTTGGATGGGGTTTTAAAAAAGGGTATATTGCGCTGCCGTGATGCGGCCAGGATCGTGGCCATATTAGAGTTCCTGTATAGGCTCCCTACAGGAGCCAGAGTTGCGCATTTGTTTTCCCCGCGCCGCCACGCCGCTATTCGCCGAGATCCATCACGTGAGGAGCAAAGCATCCGGTGGCGTGCAAGGAAGCCACCTTTACGGTCGCTCCGCCGACGTTTCTCTTGCCCCGGCGTATGTTTCCCTGCTTTCCGCCTCCTTTTCCTCCTCTTCTGTTTTCCATGCGCGGCGGCGCGCGCGGCGCCGCTATTCGCCAAATTTAGTCACGTGAGGAGCAAAGCATCCGGCTTGTGCGGGAAAGCCTGCGCTACGGCCACGCGCCGAGGCTGAATGCGCAACTCTGCTACCGAAGGTAGCATATACAGGAACTCTGGGCCATATTGGTTTATGACGCCACCAAGCGGAAATAGAGGGAACCGATTAAAGACGGGCCGTGCACACCATGTCGAAGGCGCTTATAGAGATGGACGTATTAATGGATGAATCCATACGGCTGGAGTTATATAATTAGGAGGCGGCATGAGTCTCGTAGCCAGTCTTTTTTTTTTTTCGTTTTAACAGTCTGCCTGTACCTGGAACACCCAATATTGTGGTTAATCATTTTGAAATAAATACCACTAAATTTGCAACTCGCGAACAGCGTACGCACAACTTCGCAACAACGTGAGCCACCGTCGCCCTCGCAGGAATCGCGATAAGTTATTTGTCCCTCCGTAGGCTTGTGCCTGGGGTCTCAAACTTGGTTAATTCCGCCTTCCAGACTTCTGTTTTTTCTCTTCTATGCCCTTGAATCTCAAAGCCTGTACTAAACCAGTCTCGCGTTCGGCAACGGCAGGGGTGAATCCCTGAGCAACATAGTACCAAGTATTCAGTCGTCTCCTCGTCTCCGTACAGCGCACTCGTACCTATAAGTGCGCTGTTTATAAACAGGTCCCCGTTTGGTCAGACCAGGTGTATAGGCACTGCGCGTACACCGTAAAAAGTAGATCCGGGCAAAGGATAGATTAACCGTCCGGATTACCGATTAAAGGTTTAGTAATGATTATTTTTTTCTGAACGGCTAATCGGTTTGATTTTAACTTTAAAATTTAAGGGACACCAAATAGAAATACCCCTTTTACTATTTGGTGCGCGTTTATTTACTTTAGGAGAGAGGACTTTTATAGTCCGCAGTAGAGCGCTTTTGCGTTCCATACAATCGTCATTCATAGCGACTATGAGGTTTACATATTAATTTGAAACTATTTCATTTCTGGAATTGCATTCCATTGTTTTCTTTTTGTAGGCGGTGCAACGTCAAGTTTCAAGTCAGGCGGAACAGATTGTACCGCCGACCAGGAAGCAAAGTATCGTAAAAACAAATCTTTTGTTTCACAATTTTCTTGTTTTTAGAAATGAAGCCTGAAAGCCAGCGCAACCGAATAATTAAATAATAATTCAACTAAAAAACCCAATTGGTCGGGTCTCTAAGGCAAGACCACCCAAATAGTGCACAGCCAAGCATTCCTCCTCGGCCGTATACGCAGACAGGCATCCTTGTGCTCCGTTGTCCTTTATACTGAGTGTGCGGTGGGAGCTGTGCGCGATCGTAGGACCGATCAACCGCTTCCCTTTCATCACCTGACACGACTTTCGAGGGCAGGAGCGCGATCACGTCGCGAAAGATAGGCTTACACGACTAGTTCAACGATAACATATAGCTTTTACCCGACTGTCAGTTTAGGTGTGAGCGAAGTGTATCAGGCGGCGATCTCGGTGCCTTGTTTCACGACGTGGGCAAAATCGCTGTTCTCCACTTGGACCGAGATCACGCGCGGGGAACAGCACGGCCGCTTGGACATGGGGGGTTATCGGACCCTGCAGCCCGCAATCCGCGACGGCATGCCGTGACCCCATGAAGCACGGCGTGTTTACCGGGAGGTTGCTTTAAACGCGACTAAAACGAGCTACATAATTGCCCTTTGAAATAGGCGCGGAAACCAATTCCGAAGTTTGAAATGGGTATTGTAATGTTCTGTATATTGATATTGTTAGTTAGAAATATATATTATATATAGATGTGTTTAGTAAGAAATACAGGTGTTTTTCTTGGCGGTCCTTAGGGAAAATAAATGATGATGATGATTTACTTGAAAATAGATATTTCAGAGAGTTAGGTCAACCATATTCTTTGCTGGATCGTGGAAATTAATTAAGTAAAATGGATCGAAAGAAAGAAGTAACGTTACTCAGGGAAAGATATTAATAATATGTGCTTGCTTCTACGACCTCATTTCCCCATTTTTATGCTTAGATTTCCTTTGTGATATTACCCGCATTGCATTTATTCTTGTTCGCTTACTTTTTATTCTTTTACTTTGTTTCGTTTCACCCATTTCTTTGTTTCTCTCCAAATTTCTCAATATACAGCTTTTGTTTTCTCTATAACCTTGCACGTTGCTCTGTAAGCAGTCATGCTGAGGTTTCTAATCTTTCAGCCTGGACTTTAAAAAAAGGGAATAATAGTTAATAATTGCAGCACTTACTGCCCCTTTACAGCGTTTACTACTCACTTTACTAGCTGTTTACTACCGCAAAGGTGCCACAGGTGTATGCTGCTTCTACTGTTGGAAGCAGAAATAACGATTGAATTAAAGCGTAATTTTTAGACGCATCTGCTCATTAACTTGCATTTTTGGCGCCTTTCTTCCTTTTGAAATAAAAGCTCGAGTATCACGCAGATGGCGTGGCGTCGCTCGACTATCATCTATCAAGCCTAGTCGAGTTGTAGGGTATATTTCTCCGTAGCATACTTCGCACACTCGCACATCAGATGTTCTACAGGGTGATTCAAGGAGAGGCCAAGCTCTTTAAGTCGACCGCAAAATTCGGTTTTTTAACCTATCGCGCTACGACTTTGTGCAGCGTTGCACACAGATGGTGCATTTTCTTTTTGAAAAATTTGCAAAGAGCGAAACTTAATCGAGAAAAAGGTAAAGAAAGAATAAGGCTTAGCTCCTATGGAAACGCAGCGAAGCCACCGGTTTTCAAACAACACGGCGCCGTTTCGCACGGGAGACAAGAGATGGCGCAAGCGGTCGCGACACCAACTGCCGCCAACGAATGAGCATACGACGCCGAGAGCCCGCGTGTTTAGCAGACAAGGAACTGCAGTTCCTTGCTGTTACCGCGCCGGTTTTTGTTTCTGCGACTGTCGCCGCCTGCGGAACGCGCGCCGCTTTTGAGTCGAAAACATCGTCTGCTGAAGACGCCGGCTCTCGGCGCCGTATGCTCGCTCGTTGGCTGCGTTCGTAGCGCCATCTTTTGTCTCCCGTGCGAAACGGCGCCGTGTTGTTTGAAGACCGGTGGCTTCGCTGCGTTTCTATAGGAACTAAGCCTTTTTCTTTCTTTACTTTTTCCTCAGGTAAGTTCGCTCTTTGCGGATTTTACAAAAAAAAAAAAAAAAATGCATCATCTGTGGGCAACGCTGCACAAAGTCGTTGCGCGATAGGTTAAGAAACCGAATTTTGCGGTCGATTTAAAGAGCCTGGCCTCTCCTTGAATCACCCTGTACATTATGTGAATCTGGCAATTGGTACTGAGAACATTCGGTCTAGAAAATTGCATGCAAGTAATATTATTTATGTGTTGTATTCAGGCCTATTTAATAGATTACACTTTCATATGCTGAAAAAATACGTCCCGGGACCCGACATTTTAGCTCGAAGTCAATGATATATCAAGGAGTATGTAAGAAATCGTTATTCGGTGTTACCGAAAGATAAAAACGGCTCTCATTTTTTTTTTTTTTTTTTTTACCAAAATGTATATTTTATTTGTGCAACCGCAAAAACATTACATTAGCTGAAGAGTGTGTTGGTAGCACTGACTGGCAACAGAAAGAATAAAACAAACTTCTGTTGCCAGCAAAAACATAGTCGAACATTTTTTGCGGAAAATAAAATGCCTCTTGAGGAACGAAAATCCCAAAGTCGCTGTTGGTATACGCGCGCATTTTTGCGACTTGCGTAAAACCGTCCCTTTGGATATTTATAAAGAGAAAAACTGTTGTCACTTGAGGTTTCATTTATATTGTTCAGAGAATGTAGATAAAATAAAAGGAGGTAAACATGTATTATCGATTACTAAGCAATTCAGAGCTTAATTGATCCGGATCTTAAAATACTGGAAATTCAAATTTTTTAACATGGCTTGGACGCTTTTGTTTACTACTCGGATAAATTGTTCTGAAATCGAAATTGATATCCTTTCCAAAAAAGAATACACTGAAAGGCAGACAGTATTATATTGGCCAAAACACGCATTTCAATTTAGTGCTTATATTTACTACTCATAATTTTAGAGCAAGAAAAAATAGAGCTTAAGCACAGATGTTGAAAAGCGTTTCAACTTCATAGGCCGTAATGACCGTAATGGTCATTACGGCCTATGAAGTCCGTAATGACCGTAATGGCCGTAATGGTCATTACGACCTTCGTAGGCCGTAATGGTATGAAGTTGAAAAGCGTTTCAACTTCATAGGCCTTTTGTTTACTACTCGGATAAATTGTTTTGAAATCGAAATTGATATTCTTTCCAAAAAAGAATACACTGAAAGGCAGACAGGTTACCGATTTTGCAATAAATGGAAAATCAATTTAAAATTAAGGCCATCTTATTCTTCTTTTACTTTTCACAGATCAAGGCTTATAGTGTGTCCTATCAGGCCCTTCAAAATTGCTTCGCAATATTTTTTTTTTTTTAATTTACGGAGCGCTAGACATACACAATTGCCGTAACGGCAGTAGAGAAAGATAGGACGTTGGCGATTTCAAACAGGGGCAAGGAAGTGGTAAAAAAATATAGGAAGTCTGTGAAGAGAAAGCAGTGTGACAGAGTTCGTGAAAATAAAAATTCATACAAAAAATTCAGGTGAGTTTGAAGCATGCACAAGCCAACAAATAAAATACAAATTTCTCGGATCAGTGAATTTCGGAGCCTACCCTTCGTAGGGACGCTCGGCTGCTGATGACCACGTTTAAATAGTGCTAAGAAAGAACACATGCTTACTGTGGTACAATTGAAACGAGTTTCACGAATCAAGATCCGGGGCGCACATTCGGCGCTTGTCGCGTGCATTCTTTCTGCCGGACGGTGACCTGGGTCGGTCACGGCGCTCTCCTGGAACTCCGAGGAGGAACATTTTTTCCCCGTTTTGCCTGTAGCGATCACTCTTCGTTTCTTTGCCGTGGCACCGCAAGCTCGCGACATCGATCTGCTTTTCGCCAGCCATAGGAGACTTTACTTTCAAAGATATATCTTTTCTGCGTCTACTGTTCTTGCTAAAACAGCTGTGGTTGCGAAGTGTCGGACCGCGTACATTGCCACAGGTGACAGGACTGAACTCCACGCACAACAGAAAGAGAGTCCCACTTTTTTGCGTTCATGTCCCGGAACACTTTGACGTCAGCTTTCGGGAGGTGGATTAGTTTCACGTTCGGGAGTTCAGTGTTCAGTGGAGCAACCATCTCTGACGCCGACTTGATCCCCGACGTGGTGGGCCGTCGGAGGTTGTACAACGCTGCCTGGTGCTTGACACGACCCCAGATTCCATCGAAGGCACTCTTGCCATGTCCAGCTGCGGAAGAAATACACTTTGCTGACGTCAACTTGTTTCTCTGCGGCTCGTGTAGTTGGTACTTGTTCTTAAAGTGGCTTGGTGCACTATCACTGACGTAGGGGACATAAGCACATCCAAATTGGATTTTACGATTCTGCAAATCGTTGTCATATAGATTAGGTTAGACAATCTCACTTAATCGTAATCCTTTTTTTTTTTTTTCTTTGTGTGGCTTTTTACGGCAGCGGATCTATTAGCGCTCACGGGCGGCGCAGGTTCAGGTTCTGCCGCGCTCTACCTCCTATATCATGTTACCGCCAAGGTTGTAGGCTGATCTGTTTGCAAAGTCATTCAGGCTGCTTCCTTTACGTCGCGTAGACGGAGACGCTACACGCCGGCTGTTGAAACAGGCACCGCGAAGCATGGTACAGGGAGGCACCTCTCGATCGCTCGGGCCCATGGGCATTTTCGGTTCGGTTGTACCAAAGTGAATTAGAAATTTTCCGTTCAAAACTACCGTCCACCTTTGTGCTGTCAGTTTGTATATTCCCGATCACCCTTTAGCATTTTTCCGCTTTTTAATAATAATGAAATTGTGAAAAGTGGGGTACGTGCAAGCCCCATTTATGGCAACGGCGTTAGCGTGAATTTGGCCACGTTTCTCGCGTTATAACTTAAAAGACACACAAATATTGCATTATGTTTTCGCAGATTCTGTTAGTAAATATTATGAATGTTAGTGTCGGAGAGGTTAAAAAAGTTAAAGATGGCCTTTCTTTTTAAATTATTTTAAAATACTGAATTTTTAGTTAAATGCTTATGTTTGAGCAACTCTTGTAAATGGCTGCCGCTAACCAGGACAATGAAATTTCATGCACAGATGAACCATATACAGAGAAACACACTGACAAAGCTTGAAGACCTAAGCCTTTATAGATACGGAGGGAAAGAAATCGTTAATCAAAAGCGTTATTGTGCAATTTGCAGTATTTACCATTTTGTTTCTCAAAATAACGACCCTAATACTCGGTGATAAATACTTTTTGTCAATCCTTCTTATACCTAATTTGCCAGTAAATATTTCTATACCAATGGCCAGAACAGATTTTTTGGGGGGAAGCCGTCCGAAATGCTAGCATCGCGCGATACGCAAAACCTGCACGTAACTAAAAAGGTGCCCCCCAAAAAAAAAAACAATTTCGCAAAGACAGTTTTTTTTTTTAATCTAGGTTTGTTCTTTTTTTTTTTTATGACGGCAGCAAAATATTTTTTCATCAAAATTAAAAACGGTCACCGGACCATTTTTTATCTGCTGTTCGATCTTATCTGAAAACGCCTTCCTGCATAACAGTAATAATATCACATGCTACTGTGCCGGTGTCGCCGTTCGCTTGTTAGAATGATCTGGCTTCTGTTGGCTTGACGCTCACTGGGGTGCCAGAAGGTCTGCTTTTTTTGTATCTCACAATCTCACAATCTTTATCTCTCAAGAACGGTCCCGCGATTCATGCCTACAATCGCGTCATAGTCTGAATGCTAGAAGCAGCGCTACCTTGCATTAGAGGGCTAATTGAAAAGATGGAACCGAAAACTGGGTAGATTGAGCAATTCATTATACTTCGTCGAAGCATTGCTCATCCGTAAGTGGACATGTTCCTTTATGTTCTCGGCATATATCTTGCTAGCTTCGTTTCGTCTGAAGTCCAGTTTCCAAGCCATTGACTGGTCTTCGCCGTAGTGGCGCCGCTTGAATCTTAGAGATGAGATCACTTAGAGATGGTTTCATGGGGATAGTGACACATGATGTAAAAACCGTGGGCAGTTCTCGACCACTGAGAAAGGCGCGCGATCGCCATACCATCCCTTTTAACCCACCGTATATATAACACGAGTGAAAGCTGTTAAATTCTAGTTGTCTTCGTCCCCGTCCAAAGGGTTACCTCGACGCCTCGTCGTCAACCTCTGGAGGTGTACTGTCTTTGCGCAATCTTTTAGTAGGGGTCGGTAGTTTTTGTCTCGTTAGCGCTGTCGTCTTCATTTGAGTGGTAAATTTAGCTCTTGTTTTTTGTTGGGGTCAAGATGCTGAATGGGACCTTCTAACCTTGGCCGCTTTTTTCGTTCAAGCCAATAGGCCTCTTATCATTCTTGACCAGCAAGTTGCCTAATGGCACTTTTTCCAAGAGTGATCAATCCACTCAAATGACAAGGAAACAAAAAATAAAAATAATGCTTACGAGTGCAGCGAGAAGATTGGACTTTCTACCTTAAACAATTATTCGAAAAAAAAATAAGCTATTCCATGTAAAATTAATTACAGCGTAATTGGTATCCAGTGAAGCGTAGTGTTTCGTGGGCTGCGCTTTTCCTCCAGTCGGAAGTTGCTACAGGCTCCAAGTATACAGCATTTCAATGTCAAATGTGTTTATTTGGGTCTATCCTAATATAATGGGGATCTCAACCTGCTGTGTGTTTCCAATGTGTGCAAGTCCACAACACAGCATGCAATCTTCATGACCTAGCAGGCTCATGTCTGTCGCTCTGGAAAGCCTGCCATAGTAGGCGCCACTTAAACTAATGTTTAAAAGAGGCCACGGCCAGACGTTTCCCAAAATATGCTTCATCGCATGTGTTGGTCTTTATCAAACTATAAAGCACGCTTAAATTTCTGGATATTCTGTTCTTCTCTGCGGCGAAAGTGCTTGATGCCTGGGACTAATCGTAAAAAGCTACGAAGTGCAAAAACCTTATGTTAGTTTCCTGAGAAAACCACGCATGGAACTTCTTGTAGAGGATGAACCCCGGTGTTAGTGAAGATGTCACGTATATAGCCCTTGAAGTCTAATTTTTGCTCCTTTTATTTTCTGCCGAATCTCCTCTTTAAATCAACTCTTTATCTCCCCATTTCTCCACCCAGGCGCAGTGTTGCCAACTGGGAAAATTACCCCAGGTTACCTTCCCCATTTTCGCCTTCTGTCCTTCCTTCCCTCCTCGTCAAGAAACAGCGCACATCATCAATGAACTTCAACTCTTCCAACCCGAACAAATTGGTCCGGCACTCACAGCAAGGCCACGCAACGACGGCGGCGGCCCGTGCCATACCAAACCCCTTTCGCTCGGACACGGCACATAAAAACAAAACAAACCGCCCGGAGCAAGTTATGCTCGAGGGCGTCAACAGCCAACCCGAACCACTTTCCGAACCGAGAGATCACTCCATCGGAGTGGGTGGGGGAGGGAGAACACCGATGGCCGGCGATAGGCGAGCGAAAAAACCCTTTGTCCGCCAAACTGTCCACCCAAGCTACGTCGTGGTCGCGGAGGAAAAGGAGGTCGCCATCGACGCCTGCCTTTCACGGCGCGACCCATAACCGGGAGGCACGTGCGCGTGTGGCTGGCTGGTCGGTTCTCTCGGGGAACAAGAAAGCAAGCGCCTCCCATTCCCGGTCCGTTTCCCTCCCTTGCCCGAATCCGCTAGCGGCGGGCCCGGTATAAAAGCCTTGCCGAGTCCAGGACAGGACACTCTCTCGACCGTTCAGGAAACGAGCAAGCCACCTCCAAACATGTTCGCTGTGAGTACGCGGTCACTGGATAGGCGACGTCCGCCGCGTTTCGGAGTGGAACCCGTGGAAAGAAAAAGGGCGCAGGTTATGGCAACACCGCCCTAGATGACAAGGCCCGAGCGCTGGATTGCTTACGTCATCTACTGAAGGTCAACGTCGGGGCGTCGATTGGACGACAGTGACGCAGCACTCGTGTCCAATCTGCGTTCCACGCTGGCCACTTGTAGGTGACGTAGAAACTCTAGCAGTGCGGCCTTGTTAACTAGGGGGGTGTTTGTTTAGGGGCAAGCGACGGCGTCCCATAAAAAGGCCGTAATACTGGATTATCAACGTCATCAACGGAAGGCCAGCTTGGGGCGGAGATTGGGGACGAGAACAGTGTACGAGTTCGGCTGGAACTTTGTGTCCTATCTGATTGAACAGGGAAGCTGACGCAGCAGTCGAATCAGCGCCCCGTGCTGGCCTTCAATAAGTGACGTCACGAACTCCATCCTTGAGGTGTTGCTAGATGTGAGACTTTCGGAAAGATGCTGCTTGAGTGCGGGCGGAATCGGTCAGGTATTGAGAGGAAGGAACGACGCGGGTTAAATACAAAATATTATTTGATTGAATGTACTTGGACTCCATATATAGAGAACCGAAAATAAGTCGACCCTATAAAAATTGCCTTCGAGTTAGACAACATTAGAAGATTAAAGAAAAGAAAATATAATACTACTGTTAAGCCCTAATATTCCATATACGCCGTCATGCCGGTACATCTGAAAGCTAGTTAACAGTGTTTTACATAATCTAACTAGAACTGGAATCCACTAGAAGCCTCGGAGGTTCAGCCGTCATTTCGTTTAGAGAACTAGCATGCGAAATGTCGACTGTCACATGAGGCTTCCAGGAAAGTTCAACCTCCAGTTCATCGAATCACCTTAATTTGTGTTTTGCTCCAAATTGATCCAAAGTCTCATAGCAACCAACAAAAGACAGGTTACTTTGGCGTTCGGCCAAAACAAAAAAAGCCCAGCTCCTCCGCTAAATGGACTAGCGAAGACGGCTCTTACTCGGCGAATTACGTCAGCTCGATCCAGGAACCTGAGAGAGCGTAAATCAGCGTCTCGGTAGTCTCTTTCCGTAGGAGACACAATTAGCCCCCGGCTCTTACGGAGACTAAGGAGGTATGAGACGGAGCGAGCGGGGTGAAGTATAGAACGAGCGGAATTGCCCGTGCCCGTAACGACACCGCCTCGTCCCGCGTTCTCCCTCCCGTAACGGATACCATTACGGTTATCCTGGGAATCCAGGATAATGACGTCGGAGAAGGATCGTTAGAAATGCGGGTTGCTTCCTGGAGCGTGAAATAGATCTCAGAAGAAGAGAGAACGGATGAAGAAAAGGACGAACAATAGCTGCGACGCTTGTGCCTTCCGAAATGGAAACTTTTGAGAGCTGTAAACTTTCTTTAGCGTGTTTTTTATATACCTTTTTACGACACGTTTTTTCTGAGCACAATGGGCTAAAGATTAGCAAGAGGCACGATTCATCCGTTGCGGTTAATAATGTCTTGAGTCTTCCACTCGAGGGAATGTTACGGCATGTCCCGCCAAATGATACAATTCTAGTAAGAGCTGGGTCATGTGATATTCTGTAGAAATCGAGGACGTAGTAACGTATTCCGGGCCCCTTTACAGGACCCTCTTAGACGATTGGATTAGATTGAACTGAACAGAAGTTTAATTGCTCAACCTTTTGCGTAGGGAATTAAAGTAAAAAAACTGAGAGAAGTTCGCATTTTTGCGTGCTGTGCAGTGTTGCGTTGGTAAGAGGGGGGGGGGGGGTTTATAGACGCGAAGCTACAAGAGGTAACAGTAAAAACTATTTCTCGAGTGGAACACTTTGTAACCAAACCGCGTTTCCTGATTTATTCCTTCTTAGTTGTTGCTGTTCCATGCACTCAATTCGTGCTCTGTGTTAGCAGGCGACAGGACGTATCGTGACCTTTCCCGCGCATGTGCCGTGCAGGTCAGCGCCCTCTTCCTCCTCGCCTTGGTCTGCATGGCTAACGCCGGCGGCCACTCCGCCGGAATCGTCAGCTCCAGCTACACCACCGCCGTGAACCACGGTGGTCGCGGCTATGGCGGCTATGGAGGCTATGGCGGCTATGGAGGTTATGGCGGCGGCTATGGCGGCTACGGACACGGTGGCTTCCTCGGCGGCTTCGGCTACGGCCACGGAGGCTACGGTGGCTATGGACACGGCGTCGCTGTCGCTGCCGCTCCAGTTGTCGCCAAGGTCGCTGCCCCAGTCGTCGCTGTCGGCCACGGCGGCTACGGTGGCTACGGACACGGTGGTTTCCTCGGCGGATACGGAGGTTTCGGACACGGAGGATTCGGCGGCTACGGTCTCGGCCACGGTGTCGCTGTCCATGCTGCCCCAGTCGTCGCCAAGGTTGCTGCTCCAGTCGTCGCTGTCGGCCACGGCGGCTACGGTGGCTTCGGTTACGGATATGGCGGACACGGCTATGTAAGTTAAATTCTAAGCTATATGGTGGTTGGCATGGTTGAAATCTGTCTCCCTTAAGCCTCCGGAATCTAGGTTCACAGTGTGTCTCTGAGAGACGACGTAAACATCGTTCTAATGGGCTTCTGGTGACAACACTTGTCCCTATTGTCACCACAACGGCCATCATAATCTCTGATGATGCCATTATCGTATAGCTTATAATCACAGGTTGTCATATGTGAGAACTTTGTTCACAGCGAATGCTCATATGGAGCTTCCGCTTGTCGTCTGCTAAGAGCAACGCTCTAACATGGCGTGGCATGCATGCTTGTGGAATCTTGCCGTGAGCATACGCTCAACAGCAACGTCCTCAGCCATTACTGCTAGCCAATACCAGATGTTGGTGGTTGGGAAATGTTGATCGCCTCATATTTTGTCCCCGGAGTGTCGCTGTTTTAACTTTTTTTTCTTTTCTGTCTTCTTTGCAGGGACACTAAGCAATTCATCTCAAAGGGAAACGAACACTTCTTCGCCGCTTCTTATTTATGCGCTTGGGCCGACCAGAGCGCCGCTGGAAGTTGACTTCCGGCGGGTGGAAAACGCGAAACCGTGTACAAAGGGGAACGTGAATAAATTACGACTACGCGCAAAAAAAAAACGCAACTCTTGCCTGTCTTTCACTTCAAGCACCCTTTTTCAGATGAAAGAAGCTCGCCACGGTCTGAATTGTTCCAGTGGCGGCTTTTCAATCCCTAGTTTACGCCAATCCTACAGTCGCTAAGAGTATAAGAACAGAAGGGCGTGGCAAGTCCCCGCGCATCTAATTATCACTTCGCAGCAAATGAGATTGCTGCGCCAGCCGATAAGGACGCAGAGGAGTCAATCACGAAGCCTGTATTCGCTGACACCTTAAGAAGTGCAGTTCTTCGGCTTTCCTATTCGCTAAAGCCGCAGCCTCACTGACCGCGAAACAATATTAGGACGCCCAGGACTTGCCTCAACTTGCAGTGCTTACGCTGAGAGTGACTATGCGGAAAGCAAGTCATCTGCTTTTTGCGCAGAAGTTGCGGAGACGTCAGAAAGACGCCGAGCTCTTATAGGCTTTCATTGAAAGATAAGTGGGTAGACCTCGATGCTAGATGACTCGAGGTCTACCCACTATTTTTGTTCAATCAGCCAATAAAACCTCGGCGTTCTAACAACATCACAACACTGGTGCAAGAAGCAGACGAACTTGCGTTCCGCACAGAGAGCATAAAGTTAACCGACTTACGTGATGTGTCGTGTCAGTGCTGTACAGAATGAAATAGGACCGGAGCACTACTATATTGCTAACCTGAAGTCTTGAGCGTGCATAGAATTAGTGATTGGAGGCATGCACGGGGGCGGGGTGTTCCTACCTTATTAAAATCAGCGAAGGTAGTTTCGATAGGGGGGATTCCGAAACGCGTGCTCGTTTTTCCGCCGAAAATAGAGCCAGCATATGCAAGACTCTTTTAAGAAGGTTCACTCGAGGGTCCTGACTGCATTAGTTTGGAGTCGTGTGTGAAATCTTACCAGTGGTAGTTAGAAGATTTGCACTTTTAGCATTTTAGTAGCATTTTAGTGTAAGCTTAGATTTCAGCGACAACGCGAAGAACAACTCAGATAATAGTAAGAATTAGTGGTAGAGTTATAAAGAATAGCTGAGTAAGTACCGTCCGTAGTAGCCATAAATGCGTTTCAAAAGCAAAAATATCACAAATCTAAATTATCCACGACGACCTCACACAGGTGACCGTCATAGTTAAAAGTCAATATGGGAGAGATACTTGTGCTGTTATTGCTATCATCTTTTATCGCCTAAACAATATTAGAGTAGCAATTCCTTTACAATTTACTAGAGTGTACTTTAGTGCATAACAGAGACATGGTTTAGTTATAATTACTAGGGCATAATTTAGGTAGAGTTACTTTAGTGTGCTATGAAGTATAGTGCGCTAGAGAGTATAGTTACTGCAGTGTGCAGTTACAACCAAGGTTACTATAGTGTACAATAGTGTATATTACAGACACAGTTGAGTTGTAGTTACTACAGTGTAGTATAGGATATAGTTGAGTTACACTTAATATAGCTGGATATAGGGTATAACTACAAAAGTGTATAAATACTGTATGGTATAATTACTATAATGTATAATTACTCTAAGGAATAGTAACTATAGTGCATCGATAAAGGTATAAATCTAGTGGAGCTCACACTATTGTTACATGCTGTAATGTCAAAATTATGCTAAGATCCGATACTCCAGAATATTACGAACTGTAACCCTCAGCTTTATGATTAAGCGAGTTTTTCAGTTGCCGTTATAATGCTAGTAAAATCTTGAAACTGCTTAAGTTTGAAACTGGCTGGTTTCGAAGTGGTTAGCGCCGGGAGTACCTGATAGCTTGAGTACTAGTATATTCATTCGTGAACTTGGTAGAAACAAATTCATTAGTCTGCAGTTGCGGTATAGTTAGATCCAAAGTTGGTTTTATTGAAGTTTCTAGAACTTATTTAGTATCCGCCTAATATTCACGGATTAGAGTGATATAACGCACATTTCCCATCTTTAGAATTGGACTTTTTTTTTTTTTTGGTTTGTTTAAGCGAGCAGTTTGGGGTCCGATTTTCATTAGAGTAATTCACTTAGCCGTCATGCAATTTAAGGTAGCAAGATTTTCTTTTTTTACTCCATGCATCTTTATCGATCCAAAGAATCTGAAACCGCTGCCGCAGTGCTAGTATATCAAACAAAAGACTGTCTGCGGAAACTCTCTGAGGAGGTGTGTTTTTTCCTTGTATAAAAATGCTGTCACGTCTGTCACGCAAAAGCTGTCCGCAGACATGTTAGATGCACACGTATGTGTCAAGCAAACATGTTTCAAACATGTTTCGGTCGTGTCTGCAGAAACATTCTGTCATGTTTCCAGCAAACTCCACGTCTTTTCTATGATGTATACAAGCAGGGAGACCGCATATCAAGACCTCATTGAACAGTCTGTTGAACGGCGCGAATCTGCGACGCCGATTTCTTGTAAACGCTATTGCTCCTCTTCAAAGAGGACCATAATGAATTAAGTTCCGACCACAGAAAGGCGTCAGCGAGGATGGCGTGCGCAAGAAAATGGAGTATATTACATCTGACATGTCCAGTGAAACCAAAAAAAAAAAAAAGAAGTAAAGTGAAAGAATGACGGCTTTTGTTCGCTCGGCTTTGTCAGTGTCCGAGACTAAACAGCTCCCTTTGATTAAAGAGATTCCTAGAAGTCTCGCTCGCGAAACGAGCGGCCGAGTTAAATGGAGTAGAGTAATGGCATACCCGCGTAACACTCGCCCGAGGAGCTTTTTATTGTGCCGTCTTCGTGACGACGCAATTGAGAACTCAAACAAATTTAATAGCGCTCCAGTTTTTATCGCATTAACTTTGAAGGATAAGGCAAGAAAAAAAACGAATATCAGGGCAAAGGTTTGCTCGTGTGAAAGAAACGCAAAATAAACAATAACAAAAAACGAAGATAATCGGTTTTCAAAATTACATTCGAATCAACAGCAAAAATGATTCGTTGTACTATCTTTGTTCTCGACAAATCATAGTTTCGATCTTTAGTGTCAATGCAAGAACATTATCTGAGCTTTGAGAAAATATCTACAAAAGGGGTTCCTGTCTCTGTTCATTAAGAAGTACTACATATATAGAAAAGAAATTATTTCAACAGGTTGTCAGGAGAAATGTATACTCTTCTTATCCAGGTAAACAGGATTTTCGAAACAGAACAATGTGAATAAGATTGAATAGAGTCACTCAGATCTTTAAGCAAAGTCCACTCTTGAGTTTTCGTTCGCCGCCGTCTGGTGGTGCCAGTGTTTCCAAAACGAACCATCCAGCCGGTCGGTGACGACAAGAGGATGATGTAAACTAAACCTAAAATAAAAATCTTGTAGTATCTTTCGTGTTTTTTTTTTTTTTTTTGCTTACATCTATTGATATACTGCCCTATATTTAACAAGTGCTCGAAGAGAAAAGATATCCGGTGTCGTTCGATTCAACGTTCATCAATGGTGTAAGTGCCCTCGAGGTAACGACAAAATTATCATAGAAAAAAAAATAAACCACAGTGAATTAATTATATATCGCTGCTTTTCTATGTTAGAGCACATACCCTATCTTCAGGACACTGCCGAAAAGAAAAAGTCTTAGTCCCCAAGTCTGGTCAATATAAAATGGCACGACGACGTACCCTATGCAATTTAAACGACAAAGCCCTAAGGTTTCTGCTCGTACGCTTTCTTCGATGGCGAGTGCTCAAAAGTTAAGGGACGAAAACAGGTGACGTCGGATGCCTTACAGCTTACCCGATAATGACCCTACTAAATTAAATAATCAAGGAACCAACCGGAAAACGACCAGGTAATGAGCGAGCTTAAATAAAAGCCAATTCGAAGAATATTAAAGTAACGTAAGAGAGAGTTTAAGATGGTCCAGTTCATCAACGAACATTCATAATGAAGCCGGCTTTGGCGTAGACGGATTATTATTTTCTTTCAAAGACAACAGCATGTACTTTAAAACGCGGAGTGTTTTCTTTCTTTTTTTTTTCTTCCAGTTCGAGTGTTTTTTGGGTGTCTGTTTGAGCTCTTAAAGTCGCGTTCACACAGATAATGCATCATACAAAAAACGGTCTAGAGACAGCATTTGAGGCATGTTTGTTTTTCTTTCTTTCCTGCCCTACAGGCCATATAAAGAAATTGTCTATAGACATGCTAAAGGCACACAAATGTATCGAAATATTCTCCGAACAAGCTTGAGGCGTGCCTGCAGGTGATTCTGTCATCATGCCAACATTTTCACTTTTGTACGATGTGTTGGGTAATACGAAAGCGGGCTTTTTGAAACGCGAAATTCGCAGGATCTCGCCAACTGTAGGGAAGAGGATCCATTAGAGCACCAATAAAGAGAAAAACGGACCATAAACTTTCCCCAAAGTTTCCCCAAGTTTTCGCAATGTTTCCTCAAGGTAATTTAAAGGGCTGGAGAACCCCACTTAAGTAACGATGTTGAGAAGTACTGGACCGTCTACGGCAAAAATTAATTCTCTGAAATGATATTTAAAACAAGCATACTCACGTTAGAAATTTTTACTGATTTCTTTAAAAATTTCTACCGGCTGAATCAAAAATATCATAGAAAAACAATTGTTATGACATTCGAGGGAATTCCTTAGCTTTAGTTGAAAATTCCATGAGCTGTCGCTAGCAAACAGTTAAAATAAACGTGTATAATTCAGTGTTGAAACCGGTTCGTACAGGAATACCTTAATGTAGTGTTCTGGGGATAGTGCTTTTTAACCTGTTTATGAATTATATAATCAATATTGCAAGCAATACCTCATATGCATTTATGCTGATTATTGTAGTCTTCTTTTTCAAAAAATAATATTGATACGCTTGTTTCTGATGCTAATACTTGCCTAGAAAAGCTTAATACTTGGATTGGCTTAAATTCTTTACAAAGAAATTAAAGTAAAACAAAAGCAGCAGTTTTCAAACTAAAAGATAAACTATACAATGGAAGCGCAAATTTTATATTGAACTAATCTCAGCTTGAATTGTAAGTACTGTTAAAACATTTGGCGGTGATTTTTCACGAACTTAGGTTATGGGACATATGTCATGATCATAACAACATATAAAATAACATATATAATGACATATCTTATCATTTTTATAATATTTAATATATTAGTCTAAAACTTGTGAATATCATAGGCGTTCTATACGACCAAATGTCATGACCTCTCAACTATTCAATCAATCAATCAGTAAATGTTTATTTTTCCGTTGTGCTAACCAACAGCTCGAAAGCCTCCTGGGTTAAGCACACACACTTGAAATACACACAAAATCGATAGTTGTGAAAAAACATGCAAGCACACAAACATGTCTATATGCATGCCAATTAAAAACACATGCATCAAAATGATCGTTCTCCAAAAGACAGGTTTGTACTAAAAATATCGACGTCGGTAAATTGCGTGTTTAAAACATGCTGGATTCGCGAAACCGCTGATGCGTTTCGAATGAGGTCCGGGTAAAATGCTCTTGGATTTCTGGAGTTTGCTTCAAGTGGGATGCGAAAGTGAACAGAGGTGGGGAGAGTAGGGCAGTCTATTTCATTTTGAATAAGCCTAGGTAAAAACTGAACACCCCGAACAGATCTTCTTTTACATTAGGTGGCCAATGTTAATTTTGCTATAATCAAATATTATTAATAAAAACACTTTCTTCCAAAATATCTGTCGTCAATTATACGCACAAATCGCTTTTGTAGATGTTCTATACTCTCACCTGCTGTATAATCTCAAAAGACAGTGATGAGTGCTAAATGATCTAGTTAAGCGAGACATATTATTCCCAGCGTACGTAATGACTGGCTAATGATGGAGTTTACACGAGAAAGGAAAAAAAGGTGGTCGTCCTCAAGACTACCTAGGTCTCGCATCTGCGTGGTCCGACAGATCGTTTCATTTTCCAGAACGTATACATAGCATAAATTTTGACGTTTTCTTGACAGCGGCATTACCTTTGTTTTGCGTGGATTGATAGAAAGATTGTTAGAACTGCACCATCTACCACTGGACGAAGATCGTCCCTCAGCAAAGCGTAAAGCTTCTAATTTATAACGCATTATTAAATTTTCGTCTACCTTACTGTCACCTAGTTTGAGGAACTACGATAAGTACCACCCTGAATAAATTGTTTGTGTTAGAAAAGAAAGTAAATCGGGTCGATAGAAAAACCGTCATATTGCGCCCATGCTGAGCTGCTTTTTATTTTTTTATTTCTTTTACAAACATAATGCAATGCAGGTAAGTCTCTTTCAAGTATAAGCTTGCAACAATGGACGCGACATCGCCTAAAATTCCAAATCATTTACTACCACGATTTTTAAACTAATTGCAAAAAAAAAATATTAAAACTGCAGTGCGCGGCGCCGGATCTTTGGAAGTGCCGCCTCCTGAAACTAATTACGGGCTTCAGGTGATTCAGCGCACGCATTCCACTGTACTAAATTTTCAACAAAACAAAGTTTGTGTTGATGCGATAAATAGGAAAACAATACACAAAATATTATCCCCTTGCCGATAATTGTTTATATATATATATATATTGTGAAGCCCTGGCCTGTGACGTCCCACGTACACGTTCAGCGTAGCATCATGAGATGTCACAGACCCGCACACCAATTCAGATTCTCCGCTAAATTTAGCGTGGAAGTTGAATTCGTGTGTAGGTTTGTGGCGTTCCATAATGCAACGCGCCCAGCGTTGCAATATGGGGCGTCGCAGAGCTGCACACGAATTCCGTGTCTCCGTTAAGGAGAAAGTTGCATTGGTGCATAAGTCACGTGATGCCAGGTCACGTGACGTCAAAATCCTCGCTAAACTTGGTGGGAAAATTAACGTCCCATGACCTACACACCAATTCAGTTTCACCCGCTGAATTTAGCGGGAAATTGGCCTCACGTGACCTATATCGCAATTTAGATTCTCCTTTACATTGAACGGGAAGATGAACGTCACGTGACCCACACACCGATTGTTTTCCCGCTAAATTCAGCGAAAAAATTGGCGTCCCGTGATCTGATGTCACGTGATGCTAGAAGGTTTCGCGTGTGCAAGACAACTGCCCAGCAGTTTGCCGTAAATTTTTTTTCCCCTGCGTCCATCGCCCATTTGTGACGTGGGAGTAAATAAAATGAATCGAACAGTCACTGACCGGTTGAGAAGGGCGGGGCGCGTCTCTAGAACGTCCGGCATCCAGCACGCGGTCGATGCACTGGCTGCGCGTGCACGCTCGAAGCCCACGCTACTCCGAAGCGCTATCGAAGGGCAGAAAGCTCGCGTTGGAGAAGGGACAGCAGGTGTTGCGATGACGTCGGAACGCCGAGTTCTTATTGGCTAATTAAAAAATAATAGTGGGTAGACTTCGAGGCATCTAGGATTGAGGTCTACCCACTATCCTTTCAATCAAAACCAATCAGAGGTCGGCATCAGTCTGACGTCACCGCAACTCCTTCGCAAGAGGCAGACGACTTGCTCTCCGCAGAAAACTCGCAGATCTTCTAAATGATGGAGCAGGGCGGGTGATTTCTTCGCAGTGCGCACGGCGTGTGTCAGAAACATATCGGCGAAAATTTAACGCCGCGGTGTCACACTGCACCGACTATCCGACTTGCTCGGCTCAAATCCAGCGAAACCATAGACGGTCCCTTTGAGCCGCAGTCTCGCTGCGCGTACATCATACGAAGGACGCGATGTCCGCCGCAAACATGGCGACATAATTACCAGCGGTCTCGACTCGATGCTCGAAGCGTGCTTTCGTCGCGCACACGTATGTGCTCCGGACATTTCAACCTCACAGTTCTTGTACGACCAACCTGACAAGAGAGTCCATGAGAGAAAGAAACACGTCTCAGGCAGTAGAGAGGTTTAAAGAACCGTTTTCGCACATCCGAAACGGTGCGGTGAGCCCTCCGGTACGATCTGCGCATGTGCTATCCCATAAGACTCCGGCTTAAGACCCTTCGTTTACAAGTTGTTTGGTCCCTTTACTTCTAGGCCAAACTTATTTTACGTTCCATTCCGATTAGATCCCGTTCATAAGGTCGAGACTCAATCGTGTACAACTATTGTTGTTGTTTTTCCAATAATTTTTTGAAGCTCCACATCAGACGGGGAAAATCGCCTTCCCACAGCAACAGCAGCGATCGAAGATCACCAGGGGGGTTCAAGACCCCCATAGCTAATAGCGTGTGGCTAGGAGCCATATTTTGCCGCACTAATAATAACTCCATGTTGATATATCATTAATTCAGTCTGTAATCACTCCCCTATCAAAAAAGCCTTAGGCCCTGATGGTATGCAAAATAATATAAATCAATATCATCCAGCCCTCATTTATTTTCTATAACGACATACGTTTCGTAACATTACATCGCAATCACTTACCATATTTTTTGTTTCTTCTCTTCTCGATGTAATAGGTCTAACGAAAAAGATCGACACTGTCTCAATAATAAGCATTTCCCAACTCCACCGGTATTTCATTTTATTACCTCATTCGACTTGTGAAACGTTGACGAGACAAGGAACGTTAAGTGATGGCAGCCCTACAATACTCGTTGAAACACGTTTAACTGCCATGAAGTGATTGCCAACATAAAATCAACGAAAGAAAGAAAGAAACACAATCATCAGCCCACATCTTTATGCGCTCGCGCTCAGTCAAACTATAACCCAAAACGGCACGCGCTTCGACAAAAAGAAAAACACAAAAAAAACGTTGAAAACAGAAAGAATGATACAGCTAATTTCGATCATGCGTAACATCATTCCAAGATCAAATATACCCTTGCTTTTATGTCTCTATATCGTATAAAAACAAACATGAAAGCAAAAAAACGTACGCGACCTCCAAACACCAACGAAACAAAGGCGTGGTCAGTACAACATATATTTTTTTCGTAGAAACTTTCCGAACCCCACCCTACTTAAACGCAAATGACGTTTGATATATAAACGGCCTACGCAAACACAGTCCGTAGCACAGCAAAAAGACAAAAAAAGAAACACATACAAAAAAAGCGAACAAAAACTCTCGAAACCCATTCTTCAAACGCATTTAGCGTTCCCACTCGCTTCAATCCCAGCGAGCGCATGCTTATAACGATCTCTGGCGCGGCGGACATCGACCTTCAAACGCAAGAACCGCTCGAATTGCTTAAACGCGCTTAACACTCAATCAGCTCCCGTTATACATTTAGTTTCATTATTTTTATTCCCTCTCCTGTTCTAAATCACTGACGCCTTTATTGTTTTTTCCCTCGTGATCCGTGCCAAAAACAAATATACCAATCTTGAAAAAAAAAGATTGAAAAGACAGAAAAAAAAGAATACACGCGTACCGCGAGAACAGCTAAAGGTTTCAAAATGACCTTACACTGATTACCGTTTTTTGTGATCGCTGTATATAACGGGTCTTTGTAGGTACTGAACACCATTCCGGGGATCGACCTTGAAGCCGTTGTATTTGTGCGCATGCGCGAATGACCTTCTACCAAGGCGAAGTATCGCTGCGTCGTTAAGGGCATCAGTCCGCGATATTTGGTGCGGCGAAGTGTGGCCTTCTTTAGGATTCGATCGCTCAAAATACTTTTAAAAGTTCGTTAAAATTCTTTGCCATGTACCGGCAATCAGATATTCTGCTCGACAGAATTTGTCAGATTCTTAGCGACAATCAGTACTATTGGTAAGCTTAATTAACGCTGCACTCACTCATCATTAGTTTTATTGTTTTCATTGGATGAAACAATTTTGTATTGCGTTTATTATACGAAATCTCCCCCGCCTATGCAACGCTTCGAACTTGAAAGCATACTAAATAAATAAGAAATGCGGAAATTATGATATATCATTTTCTCGATATCAACTAACTTTCGTGCGCAGAGTAATCAGTGCTTTTTATGAAATGTAATGAAACCATTCAAAAGTAACTATAAATGTAAGAACAAAAAGTCGCATCTGTCGTATGAAGTTAGGAACTAAACACCCGCGGTCAACACTGCCAACCTATCGCGCAAAGGGCGGTCTGCACAACGCTGTTACAGGCGTGTCTTTTTCCATGCACGACAATCTTGGCACATTAGTCATGCAAACACACTCCGCAGACATGTTCAACGCGTACAGATGTGTACAAACATGCCTTTCCAACATGCATATGAGGCACGTCCGCAGGTAATTCTGTCACCATCATCTGCAGCGAACAGAATGTCATTTGTATGGCGTATAGAAAAACTCAGCTCTGTTACGTCACGGCGGGGTGTGGCGCGTCGGGCGCACTTCCGGTCTAGAACTGTAGGCGGAAGTCACCATGCGGGGCATGCATTCCTGTGTTATTTTGGAAGAAACCTGACAAAAACCTGCCTTCTCGTCAAAACATTGCGACTGGGGATGTACTAATAATAATAATAATAAAAATAATAATAATAATAATAAAAAACAGTCGGTAAAGCATTGGAGGTCACTTTTCATGCGTTATCTGCCTGCTGGGTTCGTCCAAGAACGTGTATAGGGGCCGTGAAAAAGAAAACCAGACGCCGTCCGACCACCATTGCTTGTCCGGGAAACAGTTCGGGATTAATTGCAGTCATCGAATTTATTTCTTTTGTTTTATCATGAACGCGAGAAATCCGCGAAATCGTAGGGACCACCTGCGGACTACGTTCAATGCGTCTTCAAGTTCAAACGGCTGCCTGATTGTTCGAACTGCCGTCTGCACTTTCATATGTTTCTGCTTGTTGTCGTCCGCTCGTTCAAACGGCATCTGCCCGTAGACCAAACGTTGACCCGGTAATTGCGATAAGAAGTAAGTGCAGGACTCAAAAGACTTTTAAGTTTGAAGGTTGGGTGGAGTAAGTAGGCTCGGTGTAAGCAGTAGATACAATGAAATGTTGATCATTGTTACCAGTGGCCATCACCGACTTGTTATGCCTGATTCACTTGTTCCGATTCTGCTTGCGATTTTCAGTATCGACGCTGACCATCTCAGCTACGGTTCACGCTTTTGAAGCCCGAGCGACGTCATGAATGAAACTATTGAGCAGAATCTCATCGTGAGAATCAGGCTTTCGCGTCTATTCTGCGACGTACAGGTGGAATGAATCGCCGCATATCACCTTATTTACACGAAGTTTTGCGGTGTGACAATCCCTATTAACTTCACTAAGGCATTAGAGTAGTCAGACATTTCCAGGACGACGTAGAAGGAACAATTCCAACGCAAGAAGTAGTACGGGGACTCAAACCGACGCCGACAGCATCGCATTCCAGTGGTTTGTTTATGGGCGACGTCGAGCTTCTTGATCCCCTCCATCGCGCATGCGTGGTGGCGGTGGCGTCCGCGAGGGGTACTTTGGTTTGTTTGTAAACATGAGTTGGTCTATACGAGCAGACGTGACTGTAGTGGTCCAACCTGATAGGATCATCATACAATAAAAAACCACACCTCAGACAGTGTGGTTTGCATGACGGATGAGCAGTGGGACCTCGGCTTAATAACAGTAGTGCGCCGTGTTTTGCCTGTAGATGTAAACTAGCTGTTGCCTGAGCATCCCGTGCGACTCGAAATTTTCGGGGACTTTAACGCGCATCAGGCAACGGGAACGTCAACAAGAACTCCAAAGTACTAAATGAAGTCATCCAATGATTCTATCTCCCGACATAGATGGACGCTTATTTACCCACAGATAGAAACCGCCGATAATGTATACCGCTAGGGCGAAGTAATGGCGCGACAAACATTACATCGGGCAAACGAACTAAATTTGTACGTCGTTAACTAAGCGAATCGATAGGTAGACTGGGATCGTTTTGTGGCGGTTCTTCTACACCGCGCAAATTGTTGCCGCAAACACAACGTAGGCTCTACTTTTTTGTTTTATGAACAGAACGTAAAAAACTAGTTGCAAATTTCACATTGCCTAACATGGCGCCTTGAAGGAGCACACTACAGGAAACTTCGAGATTTAATGTCAATTATTTGCGTGACAAGAGAAACGATAGGAATGAAACCAGCGATCGCTCGTTTGTGCCCTGTCGCGCTATTTCCTTACAAACCTTTTGTACAAGGCCCTACATGTGCATGCTGCCATGCACCCATATATGTGTGTGCACGATAGTCGAGCCACCAAATTGCTGAAGACGTCCTTGTCGAAAAATTTGTGATATCGGTATGTCAACATACCACTATATCCGCCTACCTATATGATAATACTACGTGCCGAGCAGCCCCGCACCCCGCAACCCCCCCCCCCCCCCCCCCCCAAAAAAAAAAAAAAAAATTACGGTGGCTTAGCTCGGTTATGAAGCGTGAGCGTATGCGCACAAAATGACAGGCGCTATCAAGCGGCTCCGGTGCAGCGTCAGACTTGGCTACTGCGCAACGGAGGTGCACAGCTGAGCAGGCGGCGGCGCCAGTGCGTCTGCCGCGGCTATGCCCTCACTCCTATGGAATGTTCAGACCGGCAAGGCGCGCGCGGTGGCGGCGGAGCGCGCGGCGGCGGCGGCTCTGGCGCGCCAGCTGTGCGCCGTGTGACGTCACTGCTCCTCCCACATGCGCAGACCGGCGAGGCGCGCGCGGCGGCGGCGGCGGCTTCGGCGCGCCAGCTCTGCGCCGTGTGACGTCACTGCTCCTGGCGCTTGCTCAGACCGGTTCTTTGACAGCCACGCGAAACTGCTCAACCTCCGCCAGTGAAGCTCACGCTACTAACAATAGTTTTTTCTTATTTATTGTTTTATCAATTATACATCGCCGAATGCTCACCCTTCATCAAACGAAGCACTAGCGGTCCTAATCAGGTGCCAAAGTTTCAAAGTTGTCGTTATAAGGGTCGCGAGTTATAAACGACTTCCGGAGATTTTCAATGAGAAAATTGCGGCCAACGAAGCCCGTGATTCAGACTTGTACACGTTCTTCCGAAAAACAGGAACAAAAGCTCGTTCCTCGTTTCTTCTCAATCATGGAACGAGTTCCCGTTACAGGTTCCGGTGGTTCGAAAGAAAGGCATTGCCGTCACATTTCTAAAATTTTAATGTGTCGTTAGAGTAAATTCTACAAAACAAAAATCTGGTTGTAAAAGGAGTGTCACGTGTGCTTCGGCTTGCCCATATTTTGCACCCTAGGAAAGTTCTTTTAAGCACCCCCATTAAAAGCGTTCATCGTGAAAACATACAAGGAATTCTTTTAAGCTCCTTTTTTGATGCGAGATTGTTCTTCATCGTCCTGTTGCATTTTCTAGTGCGTCAGGAGGCAACGGTGCTTGAGACGTCCAGCTGAAAAAGTTCTTGGGGCGTCGAAGAACCTTTCAAGAACGGATTTTTGTTAGAGTGGAGCGCTAAGTTTGCGTATTTTAATGAGATATAGTGATAGGCAATCCATGGATAAAATAGAGTGAGCCAGTGAATATATTCACATCGAACGAGGTGTGGGTCGGTTCAATCCCATTTGTTCGCGTTTTTTTTTTTTTTTTGCTATTTTTTGTATTAGTTTTATTCAGTGTTTTAAATAATCGATAATAAAAAGCCTAAATGAATACTAAATTTAAATATAATCTGGAAAATATTGACAGAAAAATAGAAAAAATAAAGGATTCCCTCTGCCGCTTTCTGAAAAACGTTGCAAGTTTCCGTTTTAGTTCCACCGATACAAGATGGAATGGCGGCGTTCCTTGTAAAAGGAGCGGGTAGTAACGTCGTTCTTTGGAGCGCCGTTCCGTAAACACTGCCGTGAACACATCGAGATGAATGGCGTCAGCTACCGAAAACTGGCAACATTCTGCAATAAAAAGGCGAATAATGATAAGTGGATAAGTGATAAGATTTGTGTGCGTGCGTGCGCGCTTGTATGTGTGTGTGTGTGTAAACCCCTGTATGTACATGTTAGCTAACGTGCCTTACAGGAAGTTATAGTTATTCCTGACGCTGACCCTGTACTGCCATCTTGGAGCTAGCGCCTCGTGAAGCTGTACTTTCTAACAGCTTTTTGCCCCAGCTACCATCTTTCGCATTGATAGAAAATAAAAAAAAAATTAGATTGAATACAAAAAATCATTTATAACTTTTTTAAATAATATGACCGACAGCTTTCAAACCTTTGCAACTGGTTTGTACCGCTAGCCGTACGTTTGGTTCCGCAAAGCGTAATCTATTTCAACAGTGAAAAAAACATTGTAATTTTTGTTTTCGGAGACAGCTTGTATATTAATTTTTTTTTTGTGATTTATGTAGCCCTACCTACTGCTTTGTTGTCATAAATTGGATAGTACCGAATGACATTCTGTATATTGTCGACTGTGTTCACTTTCATGATTCAATACTAAATCAAAAATGTCTGGTCATTTGTGACGCTCAATATAGAATTGTTGAAAGAGTGTGAAGCGTTAGCCGAACACTGATGCAGTGTCACTTCATGGCCGCACTGGCCTCCGCGACGTGACGTAAACATTCAGAAGTGCGGCCTTGTTGTCGAGAAGGTGTTGATCAGAACCGGGGCCAAAGGGTCGTCCAAAACATCCGGACGCGCACGTCCCTCGATACAAAGTAACGGCGAGGGGAAGGAGTTCACGCTATCCTCTCTGTCCTTCATCCGCCCACCATTCAGTTCAGTAATCAATCAATCGATCACACTACACGCGCCGACGCCCGTGCGCCGATTCACCCTCTCTATATGCCCACATTCCCCCGCACCCAATCATCACCCTCGCAATCACCGATTAATCGAATACCGTTTCGCTTCGACGGACACAGAAACAAAACGACCCAATTAAGCATATCGATAAGAACGAAAAAAAAAAGACAAGACAAAAAGTGAACATTCTGGAGAAATTCCACCAGCTTTCGCATACCGCCTTCTCACTTGCACTTTTATTTCTAAGCCCGACGGCAAACATCTCTCGGCGAACATTGCGGGACCAGCGCAGGCGCCACGATAATCGAGCCTGGAGCACGCCAACGTCGTCACCACCCAACAAGGCCACAAGAGCGGCTTTTTTACGTCACCTAAAGGCGGCCTGCGAGAGAGAATGAGAGGATAACTGAAAGGCCTGACCGCATGGCTCTATACTTCGTTTAACCTTAAGTCCAGAAGCCTTCGACGATACGAACTGATGGGAAGCAAGACTAAATGAAACGGGTAAAGTAATATGGACGAAGATGAGGGGATGAGAGTAACGGGCAATGGTTAGACGCGAATCTTGCGTCGGCATTTGGCTGGGGCTACTGTCCTCATTGTCTGAACAGCACCGCAGCTAAACGCAGACGCAGCAATCGTGGATGACGTCGAACATTCAACGGTATGGCCTTGCCATCTGGAGGGTGTCGCCACCACCACCCCGACCCGCTTCTCCGCGCGAAAAAATGTGTCTCGTAGCGCCCTGGGCCGTTTCGTTTCTCGGCGCC
This sequence comes from Ixodes scapularis, assembly GCF_016920785.2. NCBI lineage: Eukaryota > Metazoa > Arthropoda > Arachnida > Ixodida > Ixodidae > Ixodes > Ixodes scapularis. The sequence continues at coordinate 310,851 of NW_024610115.1, read as the reverse complement.
CTAGGGCGCCCTGCCAAGCCACCCCGGCGTGCCCAAGTCCTTACGGGGAGGTCCGTTCGAGGTCCGTCCGATGCAAGGTCCGATAACGGCGGCCGCTGCTAAGTGTCCGACTGGCCCTGCCAGGAGCTCACCCGGGAGGGAGACACACTCGCGCGCGAGGAGAGCCTTGATCCGGTTTTGGCCACAGCCGCCGCTGCAACGCTAAAGGGCTTCCCGCGGAACCGAGCTTTCGAACGGGGACGACCGAGTCGTCGAGCACGCGTGAATATGCCGACCCGACGGACCGGCCGCCGCCCCGAGCGACCAGCGCGCATACCATTAGCGGAGGTCGTTTCCGATCGAGGAGCGCTCCCGCGCCGCCGGTGGACTCGGATGAATCGTGCTGCTGCTACGACCGACTCGTTGGCTACTCGAATATCTATACACCTTACCAGCGGTTAGCACAGTGGCGACAAATGACGAGTCAATGAGCTGCGGACTGACGCGCAGCGTGTAATATTACGCAGAAGGTTCTCGGAACGCCCTCCACTGTCCAGTAGACCAAGATGGCGGCGCGCTGAGTTCAATAATCGGAATGGTTTCGAAACATACGGCTTTCACGTATTCTTTCTGCTTGTTGATTGTTTACTGCGTATGTTTGAACAGGGGGAACGTTACTGAGCACACATGGGCACCTGGTGTCCCCGCTGTAGATAGATGAGACATTTTGCCAGAGCAGTATCACTGCTATACGGAACGAAAGTCGTCTGCCTCTTGCACAGGAGATGCGATGACGTCAAAACGGTGCCGAGCTCTGATTGGCTGTGATAAAAAGGATGGTGGATAGACGCCTTAAGGTCTGCCCACTATTTTTTTTTTTAAATCAGCCAATAAGAGCAAGGCGTTCTGACATCATCACAACCCCTGCAAAGGAGCAGACAAACTTGCGCTCCCCATAGCCTGGGGTCTTCACAGTCGCAGTCCGGCAGCTCGTACATATCATACAAATGACAAAGACACGATGACAAAATCACCTGCGGACGCGGCTCACGCGTGTTCGACACATGTTTGCGAACATGTCTGCCGACAGTTTTTGTACGGCTAATGAAAAAGGACCTTCAAACAAGAAAGAAACACGCATCAGACAGTTTCTGCAGACTGTCCTTTGTAGGATGTTTGAGCAGTGCTCGAGTGTTGACAGCCTCTGACGTGCCTCTGAAATTGGTTCAATACATTATTAGACACATCTGAACTAGTAACCCAAGTTACAAGTCACAACCATATTTTTTTTTTTGCGAAGTTTGTGAAGTTTTAAATGTGGTCTGACAGGCTATACAGCGTTTTTTTTTGGAACGTCTGCTCGACTCGGAGATTATACAATATATGACGTCACTTCACTGGAAAGCGCGAGAAAATGTTAATTTTGGTTCCGGCATCACGTTTTTTAGCTGTTTTCTCATTAGTTTTTTTTATGCATAATAGCGTAACAGAAAGAGTAAAGCCTGGGCATTCCGAAAACAAGTTTAGTTTTGATAGCTAGTGACACAGTTTCAATGGCTACTGTAAAAAAACAGACAAAAAAAAATGTCGTATTTTAACTCACGTTCTTGTGGAACACGGATCACAGGCAATATAGGCTTTTGTGAAACCCTCCTCGAGCAACATTGGTGGTCGCCATTCTTGCGCACGAAGCGTGTGATTGGATCCGAGGCCTCGCCGAACGTTGACAAAACACTCGTGTCCAATGTGTGCTCAGAGGGTGATGCCCCCGAGCAAATGGCGAACTCGGGTAAGTGGCGCAGCATCTACCAGATGGCGCTTTTAAAAGGGTCTATTACGGCGAACAGTAGAAGGGCGACAAAAGAACGGCAAAGCTGATAATACGATCTGGGTGGCGGGCTGGCAAGCGCACCCGCGTATCGGTTCTAAGCCGTCTGCACAGTCTTGCACGACATCCAGGATCACACTTTTGTCTCGCAAATAAATATTAAGATTATGATTATCATTACCTGATTTTGGAAAATATTGATGTGCACAGGGATAACGAGGAAACTAAACAACAGAAGCTCAGCGCCCCTCAGCGCCCATCCCACTTTTTTCACAAATATGTCTTTTTTTTTTTTAGATTGTTGCCTTATATAAATTTTTCTCGAGTTTGATCCTGATATTTTCACAATCGAAATCCAGAAATTCCCATGAAAAGCGTAAAATGACAGACAAATCGGTAAATGGAAAATGTCTTAGAGATTTTGTGGGGGGGAAAAGTGTTTGATGATTTCATCACGATTTAAATCGCGGTTTAAACCATGATTTAAATCATGTTGATCTTTATTCTTCACCCTGGTTTACGGTAATTCGTTGTCTGTTTTGCAGAAACGTATACGCGCAGAACTTTTTTGTTATTGCTTTTTTTTTCTCGTGTACAGTAACTAATGCGTAAAGAAAAGCAGGACGTGGCAGTTAGTCCCGCTTACTTTCTTATCGCTGGGTCGCCAATGGGATCGCGGTATCACTCGATAACGACGCCGAAAGACACATAGCAATCGAGCGATAACCATTGACATGTCTGACATGTCTGGTGCACCAAGACATGTCACCCAGCGATGCGTCGCTGCGGCGTGCCTTAGCGCGCCAGATATGCCAATGGTCATCGCTCGATCGCTACAGATCAATTACGATATGTGAGGACAGTAAAGATAACAAGCCCCACCCTCCTTTAATTGGGCGGTCACTGAACCATGGAGCCACTATAGACCCTTTTAGTGTTTACTAATACGAACCCTCCTGGGCATATAACAATAAGTCGGTCAGCTTACGGGAGTAATAAGAAAAATCCAACAAAATCCCTCGCTAACCGCGGTCCTTTAGCTAATCGCCTGGAGAAAAGGTAATAAAATATTTTATGAAACTTGTAAGAAGCAATACTCTAGTGGGCGTTGTTGGTCCTCGAAGTTCGCGGGTACGTAAATTGCCAACAGCACGTCTTCTCGGAATTTTCGATAAAAGAGTCTGTTCGCTTATTCAAGGAGAGCCTATTGTGTTCACGCTTCATGCTTTGTGATTCGTTCCTCGGGCTCTCTAATCCGCTTTCGTCGCAATATTATCGGCTACGGAGCGATAAATATGCACCTTGAAACCCGCCCACGCTTTATGTCAAATCTGTGACTATAAAGCTCATTAACCTTGTTACGTCAGCTCATTGCTGACGCGTTATCTGGATCTTCGTTTCGTGTCCGATTATGGTCAAGATAAGAGCGTGAGTCTCCTCGGCTTTTGATTAGGCATGCCGCGTTACAGCATGCGCGTACTCAACCAATGAAACTTTTTGTTTTTTACTCGTTCTTGAGCTGACAATTGGCCAGTCTCGTACACGTTACACGAACAAAGCAATCGATAACGATTGCAATTACTCTTGTTTAAAAATGTATTCAACTATAGATTACTCGATTACTTGAGAAGAAAAAGTAAGTGGCCGTTACTTGAAAAACCATCCCTTACTTTTCTCATTACTTCAGATTTTTAAAACAACCGATTTTTAGCAGGCATAAAAACGAGTGTTTCGTACTCCCCATTGTTGTATTAGAATGATAGAATCATAAACTACTCATCTTCTCAATCCACCAACGTTGGTAAGCCTTCCACCTGTCGGAGACTCGGTCCCAGGATTCCTTGGTGGAGAATTTGTAAATACGAATGGCGTCATTACAAAGAGGAGAGAGAAATACTAACGGTTACAAGTAAGTTTAGTACTTAGAAAAGTAATAACATTACCCTTGAATATTACTTTTCCTAATAAACGTATCAAATTATTGCAAAATTACTCCGTAAAGTAAATGAATTGCAAGTAATTTGAATACTTGTAGTCACACCGTACGAGTCTGCAATTGGGCAACAATTTAGTGATGTCTCACCGACATACAAAGAGCAAGAGAGGTATCGCTGCCCTCGATGAGCTTGTCCTGAGTACTCTTTCACCCACCGGTCGGTGTCAGGTTGTGTACGGCAGCAGAGCAACCAGAGATTCGCAAAAAAAGTACGGGTTGTCATTGGCTTCCAACATGAAATAGCAGACGACCACAATTTCAGCCTGCGTTCAATCTCTCTTGACAACCGTGCTCGGATCGCAGCAGACAATCAACTTTTTCTACGGCTTGTCAGCAAACGACATCAAGTGTTTTCTGCTTTTATTTCCCTCTGGGAATGACGTTTGGTAACAGACGAAGCGTGTTCTTGACTCGTGTTAAGGGGTGTCCAAACAGGATACTGCAGAACGCGTAATGCGACACTTCCCCGCCGTATGAAGTAAAAGTTGAAGTCCTGCAGTTTATCTTCCGTTTGGACATTCATCTGGCATACATCGTGGTTTTTTTCTCGCCTACTCTGCTTTTCTGTGACGACGGTGTTCGTCAGACTTGACGGGTCACACGCGACCTGCCAATGCTGTCTGTGCCTTGACCATCTGTTTTGTTGCGGCCAAGGCTGCCGTCGCCACGGGAGAAAGGCCGAAGCGGTCCGGCCGTTCGGGTTCGGCTCGCGCAAAAAGGCTTCTCCTCTTCAGACTTGTATCCTTCCCTTTCCTGTTTCGGGAAGCTCAGCTTGACTCAGCCGACTCGCCCCGGGCGGCGAGCAAATATCGGACCCCTGATCCAGGGGCTTCCCCAGAAATTGAAATTAAAGGGAGTGCACCAAGCCATTGTTGCCGAGTTTTCCGAAGCTTCATCTAAAATTAAAAGAAACGCCTTTCCGCCCCTCAAAAGGAGTACTATAACACGGAACACCACGGGGCAAAACAATATTGCCTCAGCTTTCAGGAAGCGTATCTAAGGCTCGGAGTTTCGCAATTTCAAGACGTAACTATCGCCAATAGACCTTTTTCAAAAGTCAGTCTAGCAACATTGGCGGTTGCCATTGCTTGGACACGAAGCGCGCGATTGCTTCCGAGTTCACGCCGAACACTGACGGTGCCCCTTGTGTTCAATACATGCTACGGTATGGGATCGAACAATGGCGGACAGGCGTTGACGCGGACTTTTGAAAAGTGTCTATGGCGTCTGTTCTGCGCTATTCAATTAAAAGGCGGTGACCAATTAACTGTCGGGGAATGTAGTGCCACTACTCTATGAATTTGTTAACTAGTCGCTTTAATGTAATATACAATTACTTTGATGGCTGCAGCCTCGGGTAGGACCGTGAAGACGAGTTGAGTCGAAATCATTCGGCGATAACTAGCGGGTTCCCCTGACGTGCATACGAGAGATCTCTATGGGGTGCTTTTATCGATAATTAACCGGTAATTATCCGCTAATACCCGGATAATTAATTGATTACATGGCCTATGCAGTCTGCCGCTGAAGTTAGGCGTCTGTAAATAGTAGCGGACGAGCTGGATCGGCGTGCAACGGGGTTCATAAAGACGAGAGCGGTGTTTATTAGCAAGCGGCTTACGTACTCGCCGAGTACGTGCAATCTCTATGCCGTTTCTGAAATCGATCAACGCACGTGTTCAGTTCTCACACTCGATCCGCTTGTTTTTCGGTTTGACTAAGATCTCTAGTTGTTCACTTCTCCGCTGAAACTTCAATAGCCGAAAGGACGAAGAAAGAGCGAGGAGAAGGTGTGAGATTTTGTTGTGAAATGTGACGATAAGAAGGGATCGAGCGAAATTCAGTCGCCATTAGAGCCATCATCTGTAAGAGTCAAGTTATGTGCCCTAATTCTCCTGGCCGAGGCAATGGACACTGGTATTATTTACCACTCTCTCCACCATGGACGTAAAGGAGCTGTTAAGTGTAGCGGGCAATCCCGGGAGTCATGTTGTTGGCCAGTCATATTGAAGGACATCGATGACATGGCGACTAAAAGATATGTCGCTGCATGAAACGGCACAAGTCTCGGAGTCAACCACTCATGTCTACGCATTTGTAAGCGAATTTTAGAAAAACCTGCCATAACATTTTTTTTCTTTTTTTAATGTCAACGACACCTCTTTCTGGCCGATTACTACACTCTAAGCAAAACTGGAGGAAAAAAGTAGCAACCGAAGTGTTTTTCTCGTTCTCCAGGCAAACAAGAGAAAACTTTCGCCCTCCCGACTCATCTTCTTTCGGTTTAGTTTTTCGAGCACGTAGCGCACGTTGTTTTATAAATGTTGTTGAGTTTGATTGAGATTTAGCGGGCAGCGAAGGCCGCCTGTAATTCCGTCTTCTAGTCCAAACGTAAAGAACATTTCGGTTTTATTGCCGTTTTTATCACTAATTTTATCAAACGAGCAAACGAAGCCGCTAGAAACAGCGAAGTTCCGGAGCAGTGCATGCCAGCAGCGCTACGTACACTGGACACGATGGCCGTCTCCGGATTGCGGTACTCACGCGAAACGTCGACACAGCTCCGCGTGGTTCCGCTACTGTCGGACAGTAGCGGAACCGCGCGGAGCTGTGTCGACGCTTTCGACGTCATGGAAATCCAAGGAACTGCGTCCAGGACAGGCAGGTTTTACTGCCGGCTGCCTGGGTGCCTTCCGTGCTGAGTTCGGTTCTGTTTTCCGATGCCGAGTGCCAACCGGCGATCAACGTGGTGCTGTATTTCTGCGTGTTAGCAACATAGCAGCAACACCGTGATGGCAGTGTTGTGCGTTGTGAACAGAAGACTGGAATTATCGCCGATGTGACCGTGTGTTCGCGTATCAGTGGTGTAACAACAAGATGAGATCGTAAACTGTCTGGCATTGATGCCGCTGATCGGGCCGTGATCAGAGGGGGCTTGGTGTCGCAGGTTGACATTCCGCTTTACATTAAAGGGTTTAAGACCACATGAGGGATTAGATGCAATCGATTGACGCGCGGATAGTCATGTTGGAACGCTGGTCTGTCGGTTGTCTCCTCCCCAAGAGGGATTGCGTTTGCGGAAAGGACTGAACAGTACGAAGTTATGACGGAAAGTACGTATATTTAAAGTGTGGAATTTTATCATTAAAAAAGAATAGTAGGTAAAACCGAGAAAAAAAAAAGCTACCCTTTATTTTGCTGTTTAAATATACTACGGTTCCTAGAGAAACTGCCCTCCAAGTGGCGCGCTGGGATGAGCGCTAGAAGATTTCGAGCTCGCCACGGCGTAGATCCGTACACTTAAGACCTGCCGCAAGTCGCGGCTTCAACTGCATTCAAGTTGATCGAAAAGCGATTTCTCTGCCCGTGAAGCATCACTTCCAGCTGAGTGAATATCCGCTCTACAGAGATTAATTCAAGACGGCAATTGCAGCTTTGCGCGATCAGCACAAATAGAAAAACCAATAGAAATACAGGCTACGACGTGCCGTGTGGGGAAACAAACTCATGGCTTCGAACCGCACTGGAGTGGCTAGATTTATTGCCTTTCAAATAATTGCAGCATGATCGAGCGTTTACTTTTTAATAAGAGATTAATCCCCTGAGCCGTTCAAAATACTCTCGGAGGTATGACATTGCTGAAAACATATCAACATGCTGGGAATATTTTTATTGCTTAGGCAGTCACCGAGCAATTCCGTACGTTCAAAACGACCGGTATACCAGACGGAAACGCAGAGTTCCTGTGTAGTGTACGCGTTAATGTGCCCTTGTATTGATGTTTGTATGTGCTTAATGTATGTTCACCTGATGCTTGTGGTATGCGTAACGTTTCTACTTGTGTACATAGTAGAGGTTCCCGAAGATACCGAAGCGCAATGATGGCTTGAGGAAAAAAAAATATTTCTGTAGAACATGAATTGGGCGGTACCTAGCGCCACCTAGCCTAGCTACTTGCAATTACTCTGCTTGTCCCTGCGTCTGGTGGCAAGCGGGTCAACCTTCTTTCACGCTACGCAATAAACAGCGGTTTCGATTTTGCTCTTTCGAGAGCGGCTTTTGGTTTCGCGGATTGAATTTGCCATTCCTCCATGATATGGGGTTGGCGAAGGAATTGTAACTCGAGGAACAGCAAAGGTAAGACGTAAAGTGCGCGAAGTAACTGGGTATCGGTTGTCTCCGTTTAACATCGCAGTGCTGACGACAAGAAGACTGAGTAACTGCTTTCGAAACGCAAGTTTCTGCATCTGCTGGGGGAATCTTGCTTCGGAAATAAACACAGTTAGCGGAAAGCTCGTGTTACGCTTTTATTTGCTGCTCCTCTCGTCCCGTACAAGAGACGTGGCGTCCTCGTTAAGCCTCATTGAGCTCGATTTACTCGATTCACGGCCGCCATATTGAGATGCAGGCGACGGAGGAACTATTGTCACGAATGAAAAGTGATGAGCACTATTTTCTACTTTGCTTTATGGACGAAAGTTTCTCCCTTTCTGAAGGAACATAGGTTACAAGACCTTTCCTCCCCTTAGGGAGGACTATCGATACATTTTTCTTTAAGAGTATACTAGTAGCGAAACACTGAAATAGCTTCATTCAAAATCGAAATCAAGAGACCATCGATCTAAAGGCGAAGTCGACCTTCTCAAAGCAAGGAATTCAGGAGACAATGGTTGCGAGAAAAAGGCCGCGGTAACGCTCAGAATTTCTGGGGTTCGAAAGAGAGTGGGATTTCAGACCCGTCCCCTCGAGCACCAACTATGCGCAAAGCGGTGGCTGCGCCAAGACTTCAGTTAAACATCCGAAGACGAAACTCAGAAATCTATCTCTTACCCTTGCAGGTCACAGACAGGGTGCTCTGAGGCAACGGCTTCAGCCCTGCCGAGCTTGCTTAGCTCATGACTGTAAACGTATGTGCCCGTGTCAGCACAGTTTTTAATTCCCTCACTACCTGACGCGGCACAACTCGGCGACTCTTTGCGCAGAGACAGAAGATGCAACGGTCTGATTATAACAGGTGGCACGCTGAAAGAGATTTGCTAGAATATTAATCTCCTTTGGAAGACTAGATCGCAACTGAACTTCAAAAACCGGGCGAGAAAACACTCCCTGTTCTTATTGAATCGGTAGAGATCAGGGAATAGTTCCCCGCAACACCAAGCATTAGTCGTGCATCATCACTTAAGCCACACTGCAGAGGCCCTCAAATTTTTTGACAGCTTGCCTATGGTCAATAAATAAGTTACGTCTGGCGTGTGTGTGCTTGATTCCCAGATTTTCTTGTGGGCAGCGCCGTTTAGGTACTTTGTACAGAGGAGACACAATAGACCCTTTTCAAAAGTCCATCAAGCAACATTGGTGGTCGACACTGCTTGAACACGAAGCACCTGATTGGATCCGAGTCCTCGCCAAACGCCGACGTAACCCTCGTGTGCAATACATGCTCAGTGTACGCGATCGGCCAGTGGCGAACAGGCGTTGGCAAGGACTTTTCAAAAGGGTATACTCTCAATAGGTGCGATTAGAAAATACGACTTTCTGATGTTTATATGCGGTGCCGGGAACCTCAGGTTGTGTAGTTTTCTCGGTCGCGGTCTGTTCTAGCATTTCATGAGGACAAAAAAAAAACAACGTTTACTATGTTTTTTATATAAAAGATTCAAGTTACTGGCAACAATTATTGTAAGCACCAAGATGACTGAACCGCATGCGGTTACTTTAAGTTCTGAGGCAGAGCTTTATTGGTGGCTCCATGTTTGCCGCTTGTGGCCTCGCCTTGCCTTTGTAGTGAGACAACTCAATCAGCATCTTCCTCTCCAGTACAGCCGTCGAGGTCAGGACCAACTTCCCAATCTGAAAGGCATTTGTGGCCACAAAGCACTTATGGTTATGACTATAACCAGTGCCACAAGAGCGATAGCACGAGGTCCCTGCTTTGACACGTACCCCCGCAGAACGAGCGCTCGCGCTAGAAATGCACGTCTTGAAGCCAGGAGCGTGGGCTAGCTCGCCCTTGTGGATTTTTGCTGCAGTCTCAACTTAACGGTGAACGGAGATAGACGCTTTGCAGCCGCTGTGCATGGACGCCGCCATAACTCACCTTCAGTTTTTGTTTCCTCTTATTTCGTTTATTTCACTTCATTATTACCATAGCAGGCCAGGTTGTTGCCACATTAGATTCAACTGTGTCCTTTTCTAAAGCATCGGCCTTTGTAGGGGATCGTCAACTACCGTTTCAGTTGCTCGGCATCTTGGTAAGACAAGAGTCAGCAATGGCGGCTGTAATTTGGCGCGTGTGTAAAGCGTCTTGCTCTTTCGGGTGGCCGACAAAAGGCGCCAGATACAGAGGAATATCGGTGAGTGTGTGTGTTGAAAGTCAAGGCCGTGTGTCTGATGGGGGCCGGACCAGTCTTAGGACCTCACATGGAAACCTTCCACGATGCAACCTTCAAGATTTTTTTTTTTTTGTTAAGCAGATTTACCGACAATGACAGCAAGATTAAGTGACTACTTTTAAGACTGCGATAGCGAGACAATTTAAGGGATCTCAACCTTTTATTTTCATCTTTCAGCCCGTTTATCCTTACCAGCAAAACACAATATACACAACTGCAAATCTAGAAGAAAAAAAAAGCCACTCTGCCTTCCCTCCACCTTAGCTTTGACAACCCTAAATCGAGAAAACCCCCTCACATACCCAGGCGTGTGCACCCACGCACACACACGCGCATACGATCGTAAGCAAGCACGCACACAAACATACACAAAACACCAAAGTTCGATGCACGCAAAGTGTTCGTCGTCCTTCAACCTTCCTCTTATCTCAGACATAAACATCAAAGGCGAAAAATTCCCCGGCGTTTATATAGTAGTCAGAGAAGGGTGCACTTAATATCCAGCCGAGCGGATCAAAGGAGACATTCATTTTCGCCGGACCTCCTTCTTCGTCTCCCCTTCATTAAAACCTGCTTAGCGATTCTTCAATAATTGCTCGCAACATTATGCAGACACCGTGGCGCTGCTCCAAAGGGATCGGGGCCACTCGGCCATGGGCAGACTTTGTTGGGCAGCTTTCTGGAAGGATTACCGCTGCTATTAGAACGGTCCATGGAAAGCGTCTCCAACTGGTACGTTTACCGCGGCCTCAAAAGTGGTCCTTCGAATCCGTCCTGATTACGTCATAAGAGATGTCTCGTTGTCGCCTGCCGCGACCCCTGGCGATGTCACAGCAGCGGTGGTGTATGTGGCAGTCGCCCGTTCTGCTGCGAATCACATTTGGGACGACATTCGTTGCCCCTTCGGAACCACTTTCGATGCACGGACGAAATAGGACGCTAAACACACCAGTCTGAGACGCGTTCCAGAACAAACAGCAGCGGCAATCGCCCATGGCCAACTGACCCGGATCCCTTTTGAGTTGCTCGGTCTCTGCATAATGTTTCTTCGATGTTTTGGCAGTGCCCTCTAATGCTTACTTGTATGTACAGTTGGGCTAATTCTCTCCTCTGTGTCCTTGTGTTTCACGCTGTTTTTCATCAAGCCCTCTAATGGTTTTCATTCGTGACGTCATGAGCAGGATTTGCCTCGCCGAGACATCACGAGTTGTGACCCTGGCTACTTGTCATCATTTGTGATGACAATTCCTATGGTGTGTTTACTAAGCACAGTGGAAGCCCGGACCCATCCCATTCAAGTAGACAGTCTGACAACGTCTTTATGCCCGTGACTGCAACAATCGTGAAAATGGATGAAAGCGACGCTTTTGATCGCGCACGTTGCTTTTGGTGGTGCCCTCTTATGGTTTCAGTTCGTGACGTCAAGACCAGGATTGGCTTCAATGTGACGTCACGAGTTGTGATCCTGGCTACGTACTGCCAGTTGCGAGCTACAAGTGCGACGGTAAATGTAAACACACGATGGAATCTTGGAGTCATCGCATTATTAAACCTACCTTGTTAAAATTTAGTCTGACATTGTTTTTATTAAAGGGATCATGAGATGAATTTTGGGCTGAGATAAAGATTTAGATTGGAATCGTACTAATCGCATGTCGTATAGTGGGTCAAAAGAAGGAGGGTGGAAAGTAAAAAGCTTGCCTTTCGGTATGAAAATTCAAAAACATAGCGGACTATCTCGTACCTCCTTTACTTCGAAAGCTTTACGCTTTTCCGCTGTGATACATCCCCGGTAACCAAGGCACCTCAGCCTACCTCAGCTCAGGCATTGGACAGGAGCATTGTGTCACTCGGACGTATGCCCTCGTAAAAATCGATCCATCGAGGAATATTTGAATTCGCGTTCGTGGCCAATGAGTGCCGCGATGACACTTATCATCGCTTGCAAATGACAAGTTCAGTGGCGTGCTTAAAGGCCCTGTGACACCAAGGCAACACGACGGCAACAGCAACACAAAACGTTGTCTAACAGTTGGGCAACTTGTTGCTCGCTCCCCGTTTTGCCTGACAAACCTGCCACATCACGGCAACACCAGCGCAACATGGGCGACAACGAAAATGCTGCCTCGGTATGTAGCTTTCGGAAACAAAAACAGCATCAACTTGCGTTGTACATCGTGTTTGCCCTAATCGCTGGATGGGCGAACTTCGGGCCGGCAACACGACAAGAGAGATAGCTCCGATGGCTGAGCTAGTTCCCTGTAAATAACGTCAAACTCAAATAAAGGCTCAGAAAACGTTATTTAAAAATAATTAAGGCTGGCGTGCAGCTAAAATAATTTAATGAATGCTTTTACTGCGTAATTACGGAAAGCAATTGCCGAAATGGTCACAGCTAAGGTCGTGTACATTCAAATTGGTGTTGACATTAGAACTGCCGAGAGATCAGCTCACATTCCATGCTAGTGAAATAAAATGGCATGTCTACTAGCCCGCTGATAATCTAAAATAAAAATAATCCAGGAAAGCAAAGATTAAAAAATCGAAGCATTAAAACGACCAGTCTGATCATGATTGTTTATTATTTGAACTTGGAAACAGCCGATACCGGACACAAAAAGCAAACTGTTGTGTGTCTGTTTATACAGCCGGAACTTAGGTTGCCTCGGTGGGCGTCTGGTGTCTCAGCTGTAGATTAGTAATTTAGCCAGTGCGGTACAACCGGTATCCTGGGGTCTTTAACGCGCACCACTCAATAGACAGTTTTAGTGGACCGTACGCTATAGCTTTGCGTACGCAAGGAGATTGCGGGACGTGAGTGCGCATGCGCAGAACGCAATAGAAGCGCGAGCATATTGTGTACGCACGTAACGCTGGGGATTTTGCGTTGCGGGCTAGCGGGCCTTGCGGGACGCTCTCGAGAGATCTCGGACCGAACGAGAGCGCCAGTTTCAAGATGGCGGTTGCCTCGACTGGCGCAGCAAGGGCGACGCGGTGTTTTTGAAGTTCTGCGTTACGTGAAATTGCGTGGTGTTCAGCTCGGCAATTCCTTCTGGGACCTACCGCGGTCGAATCAGATCGCCCTGCAGTTGAAGGAGTGCACAGTGGAAGTGTTCGTCGCTCGCAGTGTGCGTCGATGCTGCGATCTGCTCAACGCTAAGCCTATTCCCACAGTTCATCGCCGACGGACGAACGACTCTAAAAGATATCGCCGAAGTTCTTGCTATGCACTGGACATCAGGGTCATGAATTTCATTCCGCGATAGCATTGATAAAAGGTGCCGTTTCCACGGGACGACTGACGGAGGCTCTGTGATCGAATTTGGCTACGCACTCGTACTCGTAGCCTCTGTACACCGCAGAAAAGCGCGCTTGACGAGGCAGCTGTGGCTTGGTTTAATCTGAAATAAAACGATTGGACACTTTTTATTTTTTTAATATTTCTTTCCAGGAGCATCGTTGCGCTATAAGCACGCGGAATTCTACGGCTCTAGCAAATTTAACCAAGATCATGCGCGGTGTTGTTCACTCGAAAACGTGACGCACAACTAAATTCGGTCCCAGCAGGTCATTTTTAGCGTACGCTATACTATTGCGTATTGCGTACGTAAGATCCAGCAACGCTATACTAAAACTGTCTAATAGTGATACACGACCGCACGCCGGTACGATGCTCATCTAGATTGAAACGGGCAGGGGTGGGGATTGAACCCAGGATCCCCGGGTTCTGCAGCGCGAGCTCCCACTCCACGTGCTCCGAGCTGGTGTGCACTAGCCCACTCGGCCACCGATTACCCTTACCGGACATCAAATTTCTTTTAAAAATACCCAGGAGGTTTCTGAGAATGAAGCGATTTCATAACAGGCGGTAGGCATATAGACAGCGTTGAAAAATATTCATTCCACCGATAGTTATGAAGGCCGATCGTGTCTGTGTCGCAGCTTTTAAGCAGTGTCCGTTCAGCTCAACACCACGCTACAAAAGACGCTTTGGGGTACTTTCGGTGCTAACTCACGGGGAACGCACTAGCACTCTGTAGATTCAAATTTTCCGTGACGCCGCACCGCACACGAACGAAGGTGAACACTCAAGGTGGCGGAATGTTCCCCGTGTTGTCCCCGCCGTCAGCGCGGTGTCAGAGGGTGGTCGGACAACAAATCAGCCAACAGGGTTGCCGGGCGGCAGCAACCTGTTGCCCGACTGTAGTTGCTGCCGTGATGTGAACGGGTCGCCGGCAACACGATTTCCTCGTTTTCTCGGATCAAGTTGTATAACTTATTGCCTCAGTGTGACAGTGCCTTACAAAGGACGGTGGAAGCTTGGAGTCATCGTACTGGTGATCAAGCACGTCACGACCGCGTGATTTCTCATTTCGCTTTTGCGTTGAGAAAGAAAGCTAAGGAGGAAAAAGTTGAAAAATCATTTCATGGCTCCTTTAAGCCGGGATCACACTGCTTACACACCATACATACATAATCGCTGTACTAAACGTTTCTATTCTCTTGACGGAAAAACGTTTGTAACCAAGGCGATCAAAGAGGACACTCGAAAACGTTAGGGCCAATTTCGAAAGAAAAAAAGAATATACATCTGTTCGACCAAGCATAGTCCGCATGAGTCAATGTTTGCGGAAAACGGATAGGTTTTGATTAGCGAGAGATTGTTACGAGGAAGCTGCGAGTGCCCGTCGCTCAACAGGAAGTACAAAAAAAACAACTTGACCGAGTTATATCTATGTGCGTCGCAGTTACGTCACCTGCGCTCAGCCGCCCGACCGTCGCCCGCTTTTTCGTCGAATACCGACGAGATTAGCACGGAAGGGTGGGACACTCGTGCGCTCCACATCCATCACAACGGGAATTGAGTCGGAGCGTTAAGTCGCTTGCCCCGCGTTATATAGTTCCCTAATCCGAACGCATTCGCATATGGCATTAAAAATATTTGGCATGCAAACAAACAAAAAGAACAAAAAATTAGGTTATAAGGTTCCAAATGAGCTTGTTTCCGGACCAACACCCAAAATTCCCAGGCACACTGCCTATACATCACACAAAAAAGACATTGCGTTCACCGCAGACGTGATGAAAGAATAGACCCTTTCTGAAATTGCGAAATGATACATAGATCATGAGCAGCCGCCATTACTTGGTCTTATCGCTTCACGCGTGGAGCCAGTGATTGGTTCCGAGTTCGCGCCGCGCACTGACGCAATGCTCGTGTGGAATGCGTTTCGATCCGAGTGCAGTCCGAATGCTGACGAAGCGCTCCCCAGGCATCACACGTGCTTGGGCTAGCATGGTGCCAGGATTGAGCCTTGGCCGTAGTGGACTGGACCGGGACCGCCCAAGGAATTCGGTTAACTTCCATGCCTGGCGCCTCACCGCATTTTTCGGGCACCGGAATTCTACGCAACTGCTAGGGAAGGGATTTTCTTAACGTTCCTTGTCTTTCTTAGTCCCAGCCGTTAAGGGTAGACTGGCGGTCACCAACACTGAAGGCTCAGTGGCGCTTTAGTGTATTCATTGCCACCAGGATTCTACGGAACTGCCAGGGAAGTTATTTCCTTGGTGTTCCTTGTATTTTCTTGATCCGAGCCGACCAGGGTAGACAGGCGACCACCAACATTTAAGGATTTTGTGGCGCGTCACTGTATTCATTGGCCCAAGGATACCACGGAACTGCCAGGGAGTATCGTTTATTGGCTTTGCAAGATTCAGTGCGCCAAGGAACGACTGACAACTACCGCCGTCCATTGTCTCTTGGCTGGAGCTTGCTTTTCATCGGACTCTGGAGTACCCACTACGGCAACTTTTACTTACATCAAGTTCACATATGTTTCTTTTTTACATTGTGCTTAAGTTGGACTCTAATGCCACCATCACAATGCCCGTGACGTAGCTCCGTCTATAGGTATACACGCTTGGGCTTTTGGCCAGGACCCGGCGCCTCCTCTTGTTTTTTAAGAATATTGCGCTTGTCGGCTTGACGCAGATTTATTTATTTAATTTATTTAATATACCTCAAAGCGCCTTTTCGGGCCTTGTATGATGGGGGGGGGGGGGGGGGGGGGGGGGGAGTTACAAAGGTGCAGGCAATAGAATACAAAATAACAAAAATGACACATAAGTCGCAGGAAATAAACAAAAAATTACTACGATTAAGGATTACAATACTAGTCACGTGCCTAGCCAGAAAAAAAAAAACGTGTTCGAGCAAAAAACAGCAAACAGAATATACTTCGAACACAAGATTCATTTGGGGATACCGTGGAACAATATTTCCCATGAAGATTCGGAAATTGGCTCTATCTGCAATTTCAACTATACACTGAGGTAAAGAGTTCCATTCTGAAATGGCCAGCTGTAACGGGGAGCATCGGAATTGGTTAGTACTACAAAGAGGTGAGCGAAATTGTAATAAACGTTATTTGAGAGAAACATTGAAGTATTACATGTTGTGAACAAACGCGAGACGGGTAACCCTATACGCCTAGTTCCTAACAGGGGTAAACGCTCTCTCTGTTTCAGAGCCGAAACACTCGTGTAAAGGTGAATAGTCATCGAAAATAAAGCACGCCCCTTTGTTTCGTATGCTCTCTAATTTAGTTTTTAGAAAATCATAAGAGGAGCCCATATGATGCCAGCATACTCCAGTTGAGACTTGACGAAAGATTTAAAAGCTAGCAGACGAGTTTCAGAAGGTGCTAAAAACAGTTTGCGTCTAATAGACCCCAAGGAACGACTTGCCTTGGCCACAACATAGTGTGATCCTGCCAAGAAAGTGTATCGGAAATAAAAATGCCCAGGTAGTCATATTTATGTACTTTTTCGAGAGGGACAAAATTAATTGTGTAGTTGCAATATATTATAGTTTTCTTTGGTGAAAGTCATAACTTTGGTTTTATCTATGTTGATACGCATCTGCCACCTGTTACACCATGAAACAATAGAGTTCAAATCATCTTGCAAAGTACGAGAGTTGTAAGTTTTAGCCATTTTTTTATACAACGTGCAATCGTCTGCGGGAAGTCTTATTGAAAAAGAAATGTTCGCGGGAAGGTCATTTCTCTCTCTATATATATATATTTATATATATATAATGAAGGGGTCCTGACAAAGAGCCCGGCGGTACGCCGGACTTAACCTTTCTGCTGTTTGATAAGTGATCAGAAATTGAAATTGAACCGATTGGAGCCTATTCGTAAGAAATTCTCTAGTAGTATGATTGAGGGGTTAATATTGATATCTTTTAAGTTTACGTATTCACCGTAGTAAGGTGGTTAGTTGGGCGAGTTGGTAATGATTGAACATAGTCAAAATTGCGCATAAATAGAAAGGAAGAGGGAAGAGAGAAGAGACAAGCGCAAGTTGTGAGTTTGAGCTTGTCTCTTCTCTCTTCTTTCTTCACTGTTCATTTCTATTTGTGCACAATTTTTTTAACCATGTTTTATGTATTAAGCGCTTGTGGGGTACACAGTCAAAGGCATTAGAAAGGTGTAAACATATTATATCAGTCTGCCAAGCGAATTAACATTTCCATAAAGGTGAGTTACTAGTTCAAAAAGTTGGGTTTCGCACGACTTGCCCTTTGGGAAGCTATGTTGACCATCAAAAAGAATGTTATTTGCCGAGACTGCATTGATTATATGACTATAAATAATGTGCTCCAAAATTTTACACGGGACGCTCGTTAATGATATGGGCCGATAGCTATTTAAACTGTGGTCGGTTTGCCTTGCTGCATACCCACCGGGAGGAATAGCACGGAGCCAACGGTTTCAACAACAAGAAACTACATTTAATGGGACATGGACGAGACGATTAACATGGTTACCAGCGGTGCCTGAGTCCAGGCCGCGACTCCCTGTGCGCCGCCTCTGATCTGCCTTATACGATGTGCGCGTGGCTGGCGTGACGTCGCCGCCACGCGGGAAAAGTTCGGCACCCTTGCCTCGCAGTCGGGCAACTGGGCTGGGGCGCCGCCAGGGTGCCCACACTTCCCCCCCCCCCCCCCCCCCCCCCTCAAGCTTCGTCCGGCATGTCGATGACCGAGACGATGTCGTGGGCGTCAGAGGGTGGATGGCGCTGCTGGGCGGACTGGCGTTGCAAGTCCGACCGGCGCCTGCTGAACGAGCGCGATGGCCCGTTGTAGGTCGCGCTCGCCAAGTTGGTGGACGCGTGCTATGCGTAAGAGCAGCGGCTCGGTCAGCTCCAGCTTGTCGTTTGAGCTCCTTGCTCAAGGCTCGGCTGGCGGCCACCTTGTTGCTCTGGACCGTCTCCAGCAGGTGGCTGCTCTCCATGTGGTCCTCCTTGATCCGAGCCAGCTGCCGCTCCGTCCTGTAGAGGGTGGCCGCGGTCCACGATGAGACCGGCCGCCGTGTCGTTCAGATGGCGGGCGTGGCGACGGTGTTGTCCACACTCTAAAAAAAAAGGTGTAGCTTTTACACCCCTTGTCACAAATTTGACACCCCGAAACTTCAGTTCGACGTACAGCACAATAACATCGAAATGACGGCAACAACTTTTACGAGAGGCTTGATGACGGTTGGATATAACATATTCAACAGCTAGAGTACTTATCAAAGACTTCAAAAGAAAATCACTGAGGTTTTCACAGTAGGGCCAAGAAAACCTTGATAACTTTTTTTGCATTGAGTCATACATGCATTAGATATTTTAATAAGTTCTATAACTCGGCTATCAAGCCGCTCGTGAAAGTTGGTACCTTCGGTTCAATCTCAGTGCGCTGTATGTCGAACTGAAGTTTTGGGGTGTCAAATATGTGACATGGGGTGTAAAAGCTACACCTTTTTTTTTTAGAGTGCATGAGCCAGCTTCGTAGAAAACAAGGAAGCAGACGGCATGGGAGTCAGTTGAGGGTTGAGCCTGACGTTATCTTCGCACCCCTTCCAGAAAGTTTGAAATAACGGATCTGAGGTGGGCACACAATCTTCTCCCCCCTCTCTTGAAAAGGGGGCAGATCCGTGGAAGTAGAAAACTACCCCCAAAATCCGAGAGAGGCCAAGGAGACAAAAAAAAAGGTTCCTCTCTGTTTGGTGTCACCGACGTCGCGGGTTATACCGCCGCCTTGGTGGAGACAAGGGGGTTTCCGGAACGGGACTGCCGTCAGTGTCGTTCCGGTCCTGCGAGGAATCTTTGTCTTCTGCTTGGAAAAACGTTTAAGGTCGGTGACATGAACAGGTCCGGTTTCCTTATCCTTATGCGCCCTATCATGGCGGCGCGCGCGATGTGCGCGTGGCTGGCGTGACGTCGCCACCACGCGGGAAAAGTTCGGCACCCTTGCCTCGCAGCCGGGCAACTGGGCTGGGGAGCCGCCAGGGTGCCCACAAAACATGATGTATCACCAGACTTATGGACAGAAATAACCTTGGCATTTTTTCACTCACTCGGCAAACAACCTTCATCAAGAGACTTCCGATGAAACAAAGCATGAATGTCACGGGAGTAGGGCTGCGTGGGTTTTAACAATTTAGAGTTAATACTATCTATTCCTGGTATTGAATGATAAGGGAGGCCCTATACCATTACTAAGACCACGAAAACATATAGTGATATTTTCTAAGAAAGCGTGGTCATAAGTGAATTCACAAATAGGTGTGGGAAACGATTCATTAGTAAGGCTTCACTGAAAAAGTTATTAAAGTTGTTAGCAGTGTCAAGATTGGAACACAAAATTGTTTCGGAATCCATGAAGCCAGTGGTAGCGAGACTTCACTTCGGTGGATTTATACAACTCCAAAATTTCTTGGGATTGGGCTTCAAAAGACCTTTTAAATATTCTCTCTAATATGTTAATTTATCGTTTTTTATATAAAAAAAAGATATCGACTAATGGAGGTTATGCAAGTCACAGGACACATTTACGTTTCTTTTTATAGCCCTTGTGTAAAAACAATTTTTTTTTTTTGCTTTGTTTTGTTTTGTTTTTGTCAAAAAGAGATTTAATTTTTTGGGAAAACCACGGACAGGTCATGGTTGTTCGGAATTTCGATTTTTGGAGCAAAGGAGCTAAGAATAGGAGTCAATGTGATTTTTGAAAGCAGTCCAGTTTTATTCGACAGACCGTAATTGGAAAGACCGCTCAAACTCGCCCGAACAGATCCTGATCGCTGACCCGATTTCGGCGGCCTTTGCCTTAGAATAGTCGTAAATTTCTTTGAACAGATTACGGGAGTGATCAGTTCCTATGTCAGATTTTTTCAGTAACATTTACACGCTTTATTTCTTCGGGGGCCGTAGTTGGAAATAGGTCTAGAATGGAGGGCCCACGTATAGGCTCGAGAACAACTTGAGTAAGACAGTGCGCTTGAAAAACATTTAAAAACTCAGAATACTCTGACACGTTTTTGCAGCCAGTTCAGCGTTCACAAAGATTCCCGTCAATGCCTGGATAATTAAAATCAGCCACCAAAAATGCAGGACACCTGGCGTAACGAGATATAACTTCATCGAGGCAAATACAAAGATCGCGTACGAAATCGATGCTAACATATGGCAGCTTCTAACATACGCCAATCAAAGCCTAAATATAAGAAAATTTAGCCCGAACGCAGACCATTTCTATATCAGCTTTTTATTGGACAAGGACCGAGTAGAAGTACTCCTTAACAGCAACGAGTACGCCGTCCCCTCTTGAGTGCAATCCATTTTTCCGATAAACCAGATATTCTTTATCGAGTAAAAATTCACAATTTTGAATTTCACTGGAATGCCAAATTTCAGATCGAAGTATGACTTAATGTTTACAGATATAAATTTTGCACACAAGTTCTTCCTGCTTCGAAAAAGGCTTCTGAAGTTAGCAACAAGAAAAGTAACGGCTCCGGGAAAGCGCTCTTTTATTATTCGTCATGGTGCGATTGAAGAAGTCGCGGCGTACCACTCATGTTCGGTCAGAACATCAGACTCAGAATCAAAGAACAGACGGTCACCAAGAAAAAGCTTGTCAAGCACAAGGCGGACACACGGCTGTGGCTAGCGATGGGTTGTTTTTAGCTTTGACGCGTTTTCAAGGATTTCTTGTTTCTTTCTAAAGTTACAAAAATTAACTATGATTGCCCGAGAGTAGTTCACCCGCTCTCTTCACAGCCGGTGTGTGCGCTCGATTTCGCCCGCCTCTATGCAGAGGTGAGATTTAATAAAGTCAGTCACAACTTGCTACCTATTTGGACTTTATTGACACGCCCATGCCGATGGCACATCGCAACCGCAAGCAGGGTCTGTAAAACCGCACCATGTCACTGATTTCACAAAAACGCAAAAGAAAAAAAAGAAACTGTTGCACTACATGTGAAAATCAGAAAGACAATAGAACACATTCTATCAGGTTCCAGAGGCCGGTGTTTACTCCAGAACAAATTAACTAATCGCCGTCAGTCGGCGCTTCAAGAAAACGAATGTGAAAATTATGCTGCTCAATAAATCTGCATACTTGGCTGCGGCGTTGAACAGGCGTGTTCACTTTACCGTTAGCTCAGACCCTGCGTTATTTGCAGACTAAAAAGAATGGCTGTGTGCTTGAGCCAAATTGATCGTTCCAACTTAAAATAAATAACAAAAAAAATATTCACATGCTACGTAACTGCAGCCTGGTAGTGCGTTTTATTCGCGAGAGAGAACTTGCCTCAGACGCTTCACGAAAAAAAAATATATATCTATACTTTCTAAAACCGACATGTGCCAAGCCCTTAGTTTTTCACATGAAACGCATGCGAAGCTTCCGACACGAAAAAGGCTTACTTGCTGGCTGGCCATAAAAAAGACTCATTTGTATTCCTAAGTTCAAAGGGAGGCAAGGCTGCAGTTTATAGCTGCAACTACGTCGAAACGTAGCACCGCAGTATGCTAAACTGAATATTAGTTTTTATTTAAAGTGGGAATGATTCCTATGACTCACCCGAGGCCGTCACCACACGTGGAATGTGGTCTGCACCAGCCAGTGCACCCAGCCAGCGCGCAAGTCCGCACGGACCACAAAGTTTAGAAAGCCTTGGCCAGGCCTCGCGTAAGACGCTCGAAAACGTTTTGCGCGCACATTGCGCTAGTGATCAGGTCATTAAAAAAAATGTTATTATACGGAACATCGCCTTAATGTCCTGATGTGGGCAACGTAAGGAATATAAAAAGATATGGAATACCGCGAATGCAATTTTTTTTTAATTTTTATTTTAAAATTAAACAAGCCGGATTTTAATCCGCGTTTAGGCAGGTTCCACGTGGACCCATGCTTGTCAAAATTTAGACACACGAAAAAGGCCTAGCATGGACATCCGCCTGTACAAAAAACTTGTTTTTCACAATGGAATTTTGTTTTTACTCTTTTGAGAGAAGCATAGATCGAAGCATAGATCTACCCTTCTATCTATTACAGTAAATATGTGGCAATAATTACTTTCTTCTATGCATTTTTCTCTCTTTCATCATAAATGCGAGCGAAGGAGAGCTCGTGAAGTGTTACCATCAACTTCGCATTGATTTCGCTCGCACTGATCGCGAAACTAATACCCGTGCCACACGGACAACTCGAGTGCCATTTACAACGAATGACATTCGTGTGATCGACGAATCGGCTCACGATCTGTCGCGCGTGGAACGCCCCACACTCGGAGTGTCGCGCGCTGATTGGCCGATCGTTCAAATTTCATTCGTTGTAAATGGCATTCAGAGTTGCCCGTGTGGCAAGGGCATTAGTGTAGTACAAGTGGGGCACGTTTCGGCGGTGCACTCGCCCCCATGTTGAGAACTAATTTGTGCTACGTTGTCAAGGTTAGCGTAACATCCTCAGGGCTCAAACTTTGTCAAAGCTGGTGAGCACGAGGTTTCGTGTTGTGCGAGGCAACGCGAAGCCTCGTGCTCTTGTTTTTCGTTTTCTGAATGTGCTGAATCGCGCACGCTGAAAACAGTCTGTAGCTATGGCTCCGAAGCGGAATAACTCTTCTGTTTCCACACGCACAGCAAGTTAACTGCTGGATTACAAGCGGTGTTCTTTGCGAGCTGTGGAAATTTTAAAGGTCCACGAAACAAGCATAGTTGGTGCCAGGTTAAAAGTAAACGCTGGGGAGGAGGTCGTTCTCTCGAGCATTCGCTCTGCAAAGTGGAAAGGGATGGGAGCAGCTCCCACTACCTGTCACCGACTTCGCTCCGTTCAACCTTAAAGCGTGTTTCACATGCAGCGGTTTTGGCCCTAGGGCGGCGCGATTTCTGCCGTCGTGGCGCTCTGGCCAGCACCAGCGGTTGAGCGGCACGAGCGCCGCGACGGCAGAAATCGCGCCGCTCTAGGGCCGAAATCGCTGCATGTGAAACACGATTAAGCTCAGACTAGAAGCTTCGCCTTCAGCGCGAGATCGCTGGTTTCTGCAGTGCTTTGGTTGCGCGTGCCTGCGCGTTCACTTGTGTTAGCAAGAGCAGGAGGTTTGCGCTGAAGGCGGGGCCTCTAGTTTCAGCTTAAGGGTGAACGCGAATATAACAAACGCGCTTCATCTCAAACTTGATAGTCATGCTCAGAAAATCCCACGCCAAGCACAAAATGCACGCTTCCTTCGATTTGTGTGTGGGATTTATGAGGCAAAAAACTTAATGCCTCTTCTCTTCTGGCCATTTAGTGAAGCAGCCAGAAATATTTTCGAGAAAGGGAGGGGGGGAGGGTTGTCCCAGAAAGCTCCACCCGCCTTCCCTCTACCTACGTCACTGGTGTATGGTCATCTGCACGCGGTCTTGAAGGCCTCAAAACAACCCGCTCCACTGAGCCCCAAAACACGGCCTGTAATTCAAATCAAACCGGACAAAATTAAACAAGATAAAAATACTAATATTTTTAGCAATAAATAAAACTGGAAACAGATATCCAGCGAATTTATTAAGCAATTACATGTCTTCACAAATAGAAAATCAAGCTGAATTAGGATGTCAAACACCCTATGTTTAAGGGCATGGGCGTTTGTTGATGAAAGTGCATTTGGATCTCCAAATAAAGGTTACCACGCAATACATAACCGGAGGAGAAGCTGAGACATTATATCTGCTCGCCCAGAAAGTGTCTTCAAAATACGTACAAAGCACGATAACTGCAGTAATGACTACGGTAGTTACGCCGGCCATAGAAATATAAACTCTAATAGAGTGGGGTCGAAACCGAAACTATGCTGCAGCCACATTTTAATCCATTGCTTCGTACCAATCCAAGGCCACAAGCAGCTTCTGGCTTCTTTCCCGTCCATGCAGACAAAGGCCTGTCAACATGCGTGGGTCTAATCAAAGTTTAGGTAGATTTTGTCAATTTCATATTCACAATACATACCAGAAGAGTATCTATATATGCTGGATGATCTTCCTAACAGCGTAGCTCACGTTGGCACCGTAATTCGGATGATATCTCACTTTTTTCGAACCTTTGAGTGTTCTGCTCTAAAGCACTATCTAGCTCCTTCGGAGCAGAGTAACAAAAAAATTTTTATTCGCGTATTTTGCCGACAAGTTGGCCGACAAAGCAGTGCTCCACAACACAGTGCACCGTAGCTGAGAAGACGTGTCGCGAAAGATCGCGCCGCAGAACCCAGGGGTTCGATCCCCACCCCTGCTCGCTTACACCAGTGAGCTCGCTAACGAACCGGTTTATGGAAACACCTGGGAGTCCCGGTTCCCACTGTTCCACTTATCGTACACGTTACGCACCACTTGCTTGGTTTCTTTTTACATCTCTTGGTTGCCAAAGTTCGTAAAAATCCTATACGGCAAACAAAGGGGCAACTTCACAGTGTCTACCGACGATACACCGCACCGATGATACCCAAAGATGCACTTGAGAAAGATGCCATCTTTGTTTTGCAGGAAACTATAAAACTTGCGGTGAACCAAGAAAACCCAAGAGAGCTAAAAAATGCTATAAGTTTGGCACATCCTGGCTAAGGTTACACTAACACTCTAAAATCAAAACAAAACATAACAATTTTATATATTTTTAGTTGGTTAAGTTAGACACCAAATTATTTCGGTTGAACAATATTCAGCTATGCAGAGAAGCGGCGTGATTTGGCTCTCTAGATTTAGCTCAATTCCATCGAACGTCGTGCCCAAGTATATCACTCTCTAGCTCTTTTCGACTCTGCACCCATCATAGTCCTCTCCTGCTTTGCCGCTTAACCCGTTCTATCCCCATGCTGTCTGCCGGTCGTGGAGATAACAACCGCCCATAGCGACATGGCGCTTGATTTCTATTTCGTATATTTTTAACTTGCTTAAAATAGGAGAATAAGCATTTGATATGTCCTTTGACGAGTTGAAATGTTTCAAAAGTAGGGGTTGAGCGCTTACACTGACATGGGTGCACGCTCTGAGTTTTACGGTAGTTTTATGGTGTTGCGTGTTTCTAGAATGAATTGCGCTTTTGTAAAGCTAACGCATATGTGTACAGGTGACTCATGCAGTTGTTAATGACACTTAGTACCCAGCTTAACCTTGTGCAAGGTATCTACGATCTGAGAAAAAAGGGTAATGTTGAGGAATTTGGCCTTTGCAAAAGTCTGGAGATTTTCCCCCATATCTGCATCGATCAGGAAAATTCAGCCTCCCTTTCTCTGAATGTCAGCAGAAAGACGCGTGCTATGATAGATGCACCTTTTTACTCAGTAACTCAGCAGGCCTGCCAATGTGAGTCTCTGCTTGGGAACTAGAGTCTTGGGAGAAACCAGAGATACAACTTCATCTCGAAATGCTCTAAACAAGACACGCTTCTGCACTCTAAATGAACTGCTGCTGCATATGGTAGCTTTGCCAAATGGCTTCATAGTGCGAGCGCTATTCTTTATACCTCCCCAATTGCTCCTGAATGGACTTTCTGGGGCATATTTTATGGGTTGTGAAGATCATGGAGGTTGATGTAGTT
Organism: Ixodes scapularis; assembly: GCF_016920785.2. Lineage (NCBI taxonomy): Eukaryota > Metazoa > Arthropoda > Arachnida > Ixodida > Ixodidae > Ixodes > Ixodes scapularis. Next base: position 284,755 of record NW_024610115.1, on the reverse strand, counting down.
TCTGCTGCTGGGGGGAGAATACCTCTCAGTTTGACAGTCCCTGGAAGTTTCAGGAGTCAGGATTTTAGATATTCTCAGGACAGTGACGCTTGCGTTAGCTCATCTATTTTTTGCCATAAGTTGTGTAACCAGGCGCCAGGATTGTGACATCCGACAGAATGATATGCCGGCTCCTGTGGCGTCATCAAATGTTGTCGCTTAAGGACCCCTATTGGTGCATGGGTGATATATAACCCTAAACACAAAAGTCGGAACCGCATTCAAGGCACCATACCGTAGCATCTTGCTTCTGATGTTGAGATGTTCTCATTGCAGTTATAACAAGTTCCAGTTTCTGTTGTTGTTGTTTTTTTGTTTTTGTTTTTTTCAGAGGGAGCTCATGAAGGTGGCACTGTGCACAAAAGGATAGAGCTGTTGACAGTGTGCTACCCAAGACAAGCTGCTGGATCTCGTGACCGTTTCCTAAAGCCTGTGGATGAGCTAACTGATAGACGTGTCTGGACACTTATAAGTGGCGAACACAATCTAGACTACGCTTGCAATTACGCCTTAGTCTAACGGCTGTAGCTTGGATGTCATGTTTGGCTGTTAGAATTCAACTGGATATTGTTAAGCGGCACATGTCACCAAGTAGGCACAGGCTGAACGCTTGTCCGAAAACACGGTTTCCCAGTCCATGAGCCACCGAAAATCCAGCCAAAGAGATCCTGAGTCCGCCATGATTTCATGTTTCACACCTATATGATGGTATTATGGTGGCAGCTCTTTATTCAATTTGGCATTCTAAACTTTCCCATCGCTAAGGATGCATTTTTTTTATTCCATTCGTGTTGGTTTTCCAAAGTATTGTAATATCGGCCTTGTCTATTAGCTCCCATGAGAACTGTCCCGCTAGTACGAATCGCTTGCCAGGGATGCTTTTGTCAGATGAGGCACATTTCCTCGGCATTGAAACTATCTTTGGCTTCATACTTGGCTTAACCTGATCGTTGAGCCATTGACTTACTCTTTCAACCCTGGCACTGCTGTCACAATAGTCCCATCGCATACACTGGAACTACTGCCCGTCAGAAAGGGCACAGCCGTTTGCATTTTTCTATACATCCCTCAGATGGTCGTTTTTCTTACGCCATAGTGGCCCTTAAGGTAATTTAGCTATCCACTTGCAGTGAAGTACTTCACATTAAAAGTAAAATGAATCTTTCATATTATTTTAGAAGAATAATCCCTACAAGAATGTTACGTTCATGCCATCTCCAATCCACTTTTGTAGTGCTTTCTCGATGTCTTAATATGACGTGCATCCGAATGTTTTCTGTCTAGCGTTAATGTCAATCCTTTTCATAAATAGTTGATCTAAAGTGCTTTGTAAGATTCTGTGGGCTCCAGCGACACAAGACTTCTTGTCTCCTTCCCCACATCCCTAATTATCAACTTTGCCCTCTTGACGTTCACAGACATGAAAACAAGTTAGCTTATTTGATGGATGATTGTAATGTCAAATGTTTACAATTGTCCATATTGGATATAATTTGCCTCTGGGGTCCTGCAGCCACAAACTCCTGCAATGACACCACTTAACATCGGTGTACTGCGGAGAGACCTGCTGCGTAGCTTCAGGGCATGCAGTCATTATAATTTCAACATTAGGAAATTCGATACAGTGATGTCTCATAAATATGGGAACCTCTGTTCTCTCCAAAAAGCTGTCCATGATAACAGAAAAAAAAAACGCAGGCATTTGTCCAGGTCGTCCACGAAAATGGTTTCTATATAGCAGACTCTCCGCATTATCAAGCCATGATTGTTTACCCATTGTGCCTGAGTCCTACTAGGGCGACAAACAGAAACACACGGCACCGACATGCCTCAAGACTAGATAATACGCAAAAAAAAACGGACAAAACGAATCAAGGTCTGAATAGGACACGGCGTAACTTTTAACTGAAAGGTTTGTTTTGGGGGAAAAATATATATGCGTATAATTAAGATGCGACACGTGGTGGCAGAACACTGTAAAACTGATTCACATGGTGGAATGTTGCTTTTGCGACGTCGCTCGAGCAGCACAAGAAAAGCGTAGGGGAAGCTGCGCTGTCCGACATCACAGGTGCGAATTCATAAGCAAAATGGCACCATGTGAAGCGGGCTTACGCTAAGGTCTGACCACACCCCCTCAGGAACCAGCGTCACTGGCTTTGCATATAATGAAAATCTTTGTCAGGTAACGACAATGAGGTTGCGCTCTCATGAGTTGTTATCCTACGATTTAATCAAGAAGGCATTGTGAATTTCACTCGCCATTTTTGTCTTGTAACGGCCCAGGACATTAGTCTTACGAAAATAAAAAGCGCGAAAGAGAAGGACAAGAGGGAGACTACACAGCCGCCCTCTTGTCCTTTCCCTACCTAAAAATCCGGTAAAACTTTTCACTATCCGGATTATTGAACCGGAAATTTGTTTCTGGAAACCCTAAATCCAGATTGCACACAAAGGAATAATTTCTGAAAACCTGAATTCCAGATAGAATCAAGATAGATTTCCGGTTCCATAATCCGGATAGCGAAAAGTTATACCGGATTTTTCGGTAGGGTTGTCTTTCGTGCTTTCTATTTTCGTGATGTTTACCAGAGATGTACACGTTACACTAAATAATAAGTAAATACCGTTACTCGTTACTCGCTCAAAAAGTAACGAAATACGTTACTCGTTACCGGTTCTCAAAAGGAACGCATGAGTTAGCTCAAAAGTAACGAGTTACTTTCCACGTTACTTTGACGACCAAATACACAACTGTTTTTGTTTCATGGTTTATTTTTTCCTTGTTAGTAGTCATTTTCCTTAAGCAGCAGCTGCCTGTAGAAGTTTTCATCGGTTATGTTTCCACGTTTCCTTGAAAATACATCTCCGGCGACGCTGAAGAGTCGTTCTACCGACGCGCTCGAAGGAACGGCAGTGTTCTGCTTCAGGAAGAGCTGGTAAATCTTCGAGAATTGCACTTCATATAGGACAGCGAATAATGGGTTATGTGCCTTCCCGTGTTTGCAACCTTCGGGTTTACATTCGGTCCGTACCCGGTTCTAGATGGTTCAACCAACGAACCTGATTGTGTTTGCTGGGTGAAGCCTGAAGGACATTCCCAGCCGTAAAGTTCAGTACAGCAAAGTTTATCATTGAACTCGTCAGTCGAACTGCTCTACTGACGTGTCCAGCGATATACGTTGCTGTACTCTCATACGGTTTACTTGTTTTTCGGGTTGCCCATCTGTCTTTGTCGGAATAGACGCATACTCAGGCTAGAATAAAAACAAGGCCGTTTAAGCGGTGCTGTACACGTTACTCCTCAAAAGTAACGAGATAGCGTTACTCGTCACTTGGCCTTAAAAGTAACTAAATACCGTTACTCGTCTTTTTTTCTGGAAAAGTAACTAAATACGTTACTCGTTACCGAAAATAGTAACTAGGTACAAGTAACGCGTTACTTGTAACGCGTTACGTACAGAGCGCGACACTGTTAGCGCGAACAAGCGATCGCCGGTTTTTCCAGTTTTTATTTTTGAAACCAAGGGATGTCATCCAAGCTATTATAGCTACGGAAAGAGCTCATTTAGTTCTTAATGTAAGCAAAACGATTTCGTGCTCGCTAATACTATTTAGAAGTAAAATGCGAAAATTCGCCGACGTCGTATTTGCGCCAACAGTGTCGCGATGTGTACATGTATGTGTTTAACTAACTAGGGCAACAAATCATTTTGACACTACTCTTGTAAAAGCTAGGCTTCCACTTACAATGGACACGGTAAACCGCTAGGTGACCTTGATGAAATCCCAGGGTAACAACTTTGTGTGTGCGCGCCCTCATTGTCATTGTCTGAGAAGGAATTTCATCTTTTAGAGCCAGAGACGTTGGTTTTTGAGGGAGTGTGTTATGACCTTACATTATAGTGTTGTGCCAGCCGGTGTCAATTTGTACCTGAATATATATATATATATATATATATATTAATAAACAATTCAGTTGAAAGTTATGCCGTGTCCTGTCCACATCTTCCTCCTTTTTGTTCGTGTGTTTTTTTTGTATATTATCCAGTGATGAATAACTAAACAGCCCAACTTGCCATCTTAAGCCTCAGTACCATGCAGCATGCATGCGAAGGTGTATTTTTGCAGGCTTGCAATCACTTGTGCTTACTTCATGAGCCCCGGGAGATGGCATGTCTGCCAAATGTATTTTGATGTGCGTACTGAATGTATTTAAGGCATGCCGGGGTCGGTGGTTTCATTTGGTCGATCTAGTAGGACTCCAGCATTATAAGTTTGATCCCATTTCAGATTTAACGTTTAAAATGCATTTTCACAAGAATATGGCTTGCATTCCTTGCATTTGTGGATTCAATATCATCACGTCAGACTGTATGTTCCCCTAATCTGATTTTCTTCCAAGGCGTTTTAATTACTGGGGAATTTGTTTTTCATGGATTTCTATCTTCGGGGTAATCAGTAGAAGTTTTCACCACCTTATATTGTAATCTTAACATAAACATCAGAAAGTACTTCTATGCATTAAAAAAAATGGGATGGAAAACATTGTTTCCATAATAAGGTTGTGCTTACGGCTCTGTTTTAATATCACGAGAAACAAAAATTTCCCCTTGCGGCAAATCGAAATCCGCTTTAAAACGATCTGATCAACCTTCCACAGTGCTGCATGCTATATGTGGTGTTCACACTGTGGGATTTGTTAGCTACCAACACAGGTACCGATCGAGTAAGCAAAGGGTTTTCTCAACAGCGGCGGCGATCTCAAAGGAGCCGTCCAACCTAGTAGCGCGGTCCCCACATCTCCGCGGCAATGGAGACGACGTTTAGGGTTACATTACCGCGGGTCGGTTCGAATAATGACCTCCGTCGATTCCAATGATCGTCTACCTTGTCTCACTCTCTCGAATATAGCGGAAGAGAAGGCACACGTACCAGAGTAAGGACAGAGTCCAACAGCATTTATTAGAACACTCTTCTAAAAGAACTACAATGTCCCCAATCCAAAATGCCCCCCGCGCCGGCAAGGTAAGAAAAGGTCCTTACCTGCCAGACGCGGGGTTCCGGAGAGCCGAGTTCGGGGAAGCATCGGAGAAGTGGCCGACACAAGTCCTATCTCTTTCGCGGTCACCGGACGAGTCCCTTTCCCGAAAGCGGGAAAGCAAGAGGCGAAACCCTTTCGCCTGTCAGCAGCGGTCCGCTTCCATGCGGGGGTACGGAAGGAGGTCCCCCCTGTGGAGAGTGAGAGGAGAGCCCCCCTAGCCAGGCGGCCCTCCGCCTCACGAACAGGTTGGAGCTCACGGCAGAGGAGGCCGAGTGTTCCGACCTGCGGCCGTCATCGCACCCATCGGGGAAGGGAGACCACAGGAATCCCCACATCCCCCCCTCCTCAAAACGGTAGGTGGTCCCAGTAAAGAATAAAGGAGGGCCACCTGTTCTTATCAAATAATATATCTCTCTGCGCACCCCCAGCAAATACTCGCTACACCCAGCGCGCGTCTTCACAGTGTCCGCCGTCAACAGCTCACGCACCAGGCCGAAGAAAAGGAATGTTCCAGTCCCAAGCACTTGACAGTCGCTGCCACAGCACCGCCAAGCATCACAGGCACCGTGCTGACGCCGCTGGACCCAGGTGTCGCGGTACGAGTTGGCTGTAGTGGAGGGCTCTGCGGCGGTCATGAAGGCGGCAGCACCAAAAAGGCCAACGACCGCCGCCCGCCAGCGGAGGCCAGCTGGGCAAGTCTCAAAGACACGCCGCCAAGGGTGTCGCCGCCATCTCGGCCGCAGTGAGTTGGTGAAAGGGGGTGGACAGCCTCAGAGCAGACCTGCGAAGTCGTAATGCCCGCAGACAACACGCCCAGAGCCGGCCGCAGCCCTCCCCAAAGGGAAGAAAGGGCGCCGCAGCCTCCAAACGAAGAAGCGCGCGCAACCGACGCTCGCCGGCCCGGCCGCAAAGGCGACAGAAATGAGCAGGAGCAAACGATAAACGGAAACCACGGAAAAAAAAGGTGGCCAGTTTGTGAACGGTGACAGCAAGGCGCTCATGTGGAAACGGACCCAACGAGCGGCCACAGGAGTTATGCCAGAGTGACCCGCTTCGACACCGGAAGAAGAAGCCATAAAAGGGGGCCCCTCTGTTCGAAACGCGTCCACAGACCAAGCAAACTAATTGAGTTCGCTTAATGTGGACACCGGAGAGAAAGCTTCCAGGAAAAACGCCGAGTTCTCAATCCTTCGCGCAGGCAGCTAAGTTCTAACACAGAAGCTGTCTACAATACCCGGTTTTATAGTTATTGGAAGAGTCCATTCACTATAAGTTGCCGAAAACAGATAACAGTCTGCAGCTGGCCCGTCTTCTGAAGTCGAGGTAAATTGATACGGGGACTTTGAAGGGGCGGATAGAAACAAACCGCCACGCATGCGCGTCTGCGAGCTGGGAAGACGCAAGTTTTCGCGCAAAATAGCCGCCATCTTGCTCCCCACGGAGGAAGACAAAAGGGACCACAGCTCACACGCCCAAACCTGCTAGCTTCGCCAAATATCCGAGCTAGCTAGCTTACCGAGGCTAGAAAAACAAGTCTTGCACCCTTCTTTTGGGGCAAGGCCAGGTTTCAGAGCAACGTAACTGCTAATAGTCTTAGAGTCACTCTTCCACCTGAATCACGCGAGCCTGACAGATATCGCCAAAGGGCACTCTAGCTACATGGCACCTGGGTTTCCGAGCAACATAACCTCCGAAAGTCTTAGAGTCACTCGCCCACCCAGATACTGTCACAGTGCGCCTCAGACGGCGTAGCGCCACCACCATGAACGCAAAACTGGTGTCGTTCTTGGAAAACAACAACAGGCTGCAGGAGTACGTTGGCATCATGCAGGTACAAATCTTTCCCGACGAAAACCGTCCGCGCCCACTGCAATACCAGCAGTGAATACAGCGCGCGTGTCAACAGTATGCAGACTGCTTCTCGACGCCGACGGTTACACGGTCTGGCTCCCGGAGCCCGTCAGTAGCAGTACCAGCTACTTATCGACGTCCGCGACTACTCCGAGTTAAAAAAAGCGCGAATATTTACATTCTCAGATTGCACTGCTGATCCTTCGCTACTCTTTTCTGCCAAGCCTCGCTCCCCGCCGCACATAAAAGTCCACCCGGTTCTCAAAAACGTCATCAGAACTTCTATATACATTCTCCCTTCATGACAAGTTGTTGGTGGCGCGCAAGGAACCCAAATACACACAGGTGAAGGGTTCGCCTCAAACATCGAGAACAAAGGGCCTCCCGCAACAACGAATGTTGCTTGACGCACGCCAATTCAAAACAGGAACACGCGTACGAATCACACTGCGCTCGCTCAAAGGAGTGGCACTGCGGGTTGCCGAATCGCATTAATCGCTCAACCATACGTGGCGAGATCCGGACGCTCGTGGTCAAAGACAAGAATGGTCGGCAAATAGGCCGGACAAGGGGAAGGACGCCAGGAGCCACGACTACGATAAAAGAAGCCCTGGCTCCACGTTGGGCGCCATGTTATGTGGGATGTTGCTAGCTACCAACACAAGTACCGATAGAGTAACCAAAGGGTTATCTCAACAGCGGCGGCGATGTCAAAGGAGCCGTCAAACCTAGTAGCGCGGTCCCCACATCTCCGCGGCAATGTAGACGACGTTTAGGGTTACATTACCGCGGGTCCGTTCGATTAATTACCTCCGTCGGTGCCAATGATCGACTACCTTGTCTCACTCTCTCAAATATAGCGGAAGAGAAGACACACGTACCAGAGTAAGGACAGTGTCCAAGAACATTTATTTTAGCACTCTTTTAAGATCACTACAACGTCCCCAATCCAAAATACCCCCCGCGCCTGCAAGGTAAGAAAACGTCCTTACCTGCCTGACGCGGGGTTCTCGAGAGCCATGGTGGGCGAAGCATCGGAGAAGTCGCCGATACACGTCCTATTTCTTTCGCGGTCACCGGGAGAGTCTCTTTCCCGAAAGCTGGAAAACAAGAGGTGAAACCTCCTCGCCTGTCAGCAGCAATCCGCATCCGAGCGGGGAACGGAAAGAGGTGCCCCCGGGAGAGCGTGAGAGGAGAGCCCCCCAAGCAAGGCGGCCCTCCACCTCACGAACAGGTCGGAGCTCACGGCGAAGGAGGCCGAGTATTCCGACCAACGGCCGTTATCGCAGCCATCGGGAAAGGGAGACCACAGGAATCCCCACAATATTGAGGTGCTCTAACCGACTCTTGTTTTGCATTCACCGACATTGGTATTCTGGAAATAGAAGAAAATCATGCTTGTCACTGTTGACTCTCGTAGTTCCCCCTTTATGTCGTCCTGAAATATGAAATACACACTGGAAGCGCCTGGGCGAGGCGGCGGCTGGTAGGGGCGCTGTGCGCGCTCCGGGCGATTGCAATCTACCCAAGGCAAGGACTCGCTCAGGGCTCATCTAATGCGCAAAGCACGCTTATTAGTTTTCGGTTTCGCGGTAGAGAACAATTCATCAGCATCATGTCGCAGCTGCTAACTCTGAAATGGCTGTCTGAGAGGGACTGGCCCGATCTAAGGCAATTATTCTGACTGCTAAAGTGCAAGGTCCGTGCCATCCTTCTAATTAGTGAATGCGCTTTGCAACACATTTTATTTTTTAAATATAGTACTTGGCGGGTATGACTTTATTTTTTTTTTATTTGGCAGTGCCCACTTTAAAATGTTACACCAAAAACAACCGAAAAAAATACACTGATGAGTACGTTTGCTTCCAGCCCTTGTGTTCATATCTCTGGGCGTGACGCCGATGAAGCGCACTCTTCCACTAAACCTAAACCAAAAACTGCTCAGCGCGTTCAGGCCCAGCGGAATCTCGAGTGAGTGTCCTTTCCTCGAAACAGAATGGAATCTCACGGAGTGCACATAGCGCCCCCGACCGCCGCCGTGTCGGCCACGCGCTCCCAGTGGGTCTTGTATATTGAAAGAATCTGTACATCCCACCACGATCATTTGGTTAGCATTTCTGCTGAATAATTTATAGTACATGAAAAAAAAACATAATTACTAAACATGCATGACTGTTTATCCTGTTTCTTCTCCAGATGCTGCTATCCATCTCCACTTTACCGCCCATGAAGTGGACTTGAGGTGAACGCTTGGCAAGTGCTGTGTGATTAGTGCTTAGATCGGAAGAGCCACCTGCTAGCTATGAAGCTCAGTTACCAAGCAGCAGATACTATGCAGCAGCCAGCCTAATAACGAGTTAGTCAGCACCATGTACTGCACACGAAACAAAATAAAGAACACTGTATCGAACTTGATTTGATTTTGCAGCTTCATTTGCATGCCGACCATCTATAAACAAATATATAACAAAAGCACGAAAACCAATAACACTTGCACTACCGGGAGCACGCTGCCCGCGAGTAAACCTAAAAAAAAAAAGAAAAAGAAAAAAAGAAAAAAAATTTACATTGCAATGCAAGAAATAAATAAATAAACAAACACGAGAATTGGTAACAGATAAATAAAACAGTACACTAAGTTTAGTCGTATTACACAAAGTAAACCATAGTTGATATGGAATGTGCATCTTAAAGGGGCACTGACACCCCAAAGGTCGCATTATTTTTTATTGTCTAAAACGATGCAAGTTGGAGTCATAGACACGCAAAAAAAAACGCATCGCGAAAAAAAATTTTCTTGCGCGCGCGCGCGCGCCTTTTTATTTTTGCCGTTTATATTTCCCGCGCTCACCTCCTTGCTTCTTTTGATCGGTGACGTCAAAAATCAGGAAATTTAGAAGCTTTGTAGGCGACATTTCTATAACATTTAATAACGGCAATCGTAAAACATGTTTTTTTAACGCAACGACGAACGCGCTACGGCCTTTCTTTTTGAAATACTAAAATCAGATTTCGGTGGGATGTAGCTTCCTGGATTTGTGTTCTCCCTCGGAAAACTTGGCGGCGCTCGAGCAGAGGCTTATCGCCGAGTCGGGGAAGAAACCGGTTTTTCCCCGCGCCGGCACCCTTCTATCCCGCCTGCTCACCTCCTCCTCGCCTCGGGTCGCGGTAGCAACGGCGCTTGGCTTCACAGCGTGGTGCGGAGGTCCGAAAGAAAGTCGAGTCGCAGGAGACCGCAAAATTTGACTCACTGCTCTGGCGCGGATCGCGCGGGAACTTCAAATTCGGCATTTGGAAATTATTTTTTTTAATTCACAAATACTGAATTCCCAAGTTTTTAATTTTGAGGGTAATGTCCCGGCATCATTTTCAATCGTTCCGGATAATAAAATAAATTACGATTTTGATGTGTCAGTGCCCCTTTAATGCATTATATAGCTTCTCTCGAGCAGCCGCCACATGCAAGGCCTTGGAGGCGGTCGTACTACTAGACGAAATCCGTCGGCAGCAGCCGACTGGTCCTCACACGCGATATTAAATTGTTCTTTTATCGATGCCAGCAGACAGATACCTGGGGCAAGTTCGTAGCTCTTTTCATAAAAGAGCGGCTTCCAAATCTAATGTTCTTTGATCACATATTGGTTTATATGCATGCAAAATTTCAGTACAGGCATAAGATATGCAGAATTCTAGTGTTATTCCTTATCCAGAAGCTAAATATGCTAAAGACTAAAAATCGTATGCGGTCTGGTAAGTACAGTACGTTGAATACCCAGTGTTTGAAGGAGAAATCAACCGTGTTTTATCACCGTAAAATTAAACCACGCGTAGGAAAATGTTCATTCTCCTTCAAAGTTTATTGCTAGCGGCTAAGACCAGATGCCATTTAGCTTGCAAACCACTTTTATGCCATTTTAAACGGTAGGAAGGCTGTGTGCACCGGGCAAACCAGGCCTCGCTTATTCTTTCAAATTTTCTATAAGAGCTTCGGTGTTTTGACGTGTGGACTATCTATGCTATGTTCAGGTGGCTCTTGAAGATTCTGCCAAAAGACGCGACGCGCGGAAAGATACACTTGCTCTGGAAACGATCCTGCCACTTTTTCAAAGCAGTCGGAGTGCCGGCGGCCAGCCCGCGAAGGGTTGCATTCGATGACGTACAGACACCTCGATCACGTGTGCTGCCGAAAGCGTAGCCCTCAAGAGCAGCGCATATTGTTGAATGTTTTAAAAATCTAATTTGAGAAAGGACACTGGTCGATAGCAAAACTTCCCGGCTTTGACCACGCTTCCCCAAAGGTTCGGGCAAAGACACGAGCGAAACCATTCAAAACTTAAGTTCCGATATCAGTGCAATCGGCGAGCCCCCCTCCCCCCCCCCCCCCCCCAGATAAAAAATAAACAAACAAAAATAAGCAAAAAAAAATTGCGATAGTTTAAGTTGGTGAGGCAAGATGGCTGCGTACTGGTTCGCCATACTTGGCCCAGTCGGCCACCTTTCATTCATCCATCCATCCAACACAAGGCCGCGCGCCGCGCAGGCGCAGAGGTCGCGAGGAGGCGCAGCTGGCGGAGCCAGGAGCTGGCAAAGCGAGCTGCCGACGAAACGCCGCAACATCTGTCGATGAAACGAGCGGGCGCTCGTTTCCACAAAACGATCTGTCGATGAAACATCGCAGTGTCGACGAAACGATTTGTCCATGAAACGTCGTTCGACGAACTGATTGCCACCGCTCAAAAACCAGTAGCACACTCTAAAAAAAAAAGGTGTCACCTTACACCCTTTTGTCCCCTATAATGCACGCCAAAACTTCAGTTCTACGTATAGCGCACTATATAGTCGAACAGACGGCCCGAAATTTTACGAGGGGTTTGATAACAGTGCGATATACCCTATTAAATAGCTGAAGTACGTATCAAAGAGCACAACAAGAAAGCATTGAGGTTTTAGAGCAAGGCCAAGAAAATCCACTTTTTTTTTTTTCGTAGTCGATAACATTAACATTAGCTATTCGTATAAGTTGTACAACACGGCTATCAGGCCTCTCGTGAAAGTTGGTGCCGTCAGTTCGATGTCAGTGCGCTTCACGTCGAACTGAAGTTTCGGGGTGTATTATATGGGACGAAGGGAGCATTAATACACCCTTTTTTACTGAGAGTGCACTTATGACGAACTAACGGCGCTCATGAAACTAAATCTCAACGGGAAACAACACTTTCGCTCGTCAATTGCAGATGGGAATTGGTTCTTCAACTACCTTGTACTTGTTTCTTGATATGTTTGAGTTTCGATGATGTGAACAAAAGAATCATAGAGTTGTTATAATCTACGCTAGAGGTTCAACTGGCGCTAGTGTCTATGGTGCTTCCGGTTTCAAATTGAAGCAAACAGCAACTAGTCCACTTTTGCGGTTTTATTTTCGCCGGAGACAAACAGAAATTACCTTTTTTTACTTGGGTCGTAGCGAATAGTATGTAACTTCATTAACATTATAAAAGTAAAATTGCTTTTTGCTACAGTATGCTTCCAATCAGGGAGCGATGCATAACTTCCAGGTATTCCGGGTCCAGTCCTACGTTCCACAGCAAGTGTGTAAAGAGAAGCGACGAATCTCAGCAAGAATAACAGTCCAGAAGAATGTAGGACTTGTTCAAGGAGCGCCAACATCCAGAAGACGCTAATAGTGGTAGTCTGCGAAATTTATATGCAACTGAAATTACCTCCATTTACGTGTGGTTAAAACGCGTAAAACAGTAAAAGTAGCCGCACTATAAACTTTTTTATTTATATTATTGTGCTGAATTTATCGAACGGTACGAATTTTCTGGCTTTACCACATTTAAAAAGTATTGAGCATGCAGATATGAGTTTTGAAAGCTAGAACAAACTTACCCTTGCACCAATGCATGAGCAGCAGAGTAAATAAAACGAATGTTATTTATTGCAAATCGCACTCATTACTTGGCCTAACTTTATGTTCATCACCTACATGCACACGTAGGTACTGATCCAGTGCTAATGCGTAGTAATTGACGTCTCTATTGATTTTCGATATCATTTCCGAAACCGCCTTCTGCGCTCTGCCATCTTTGTCTGTTGGGCGGTGAAACGCGTTCTGCGCATGCGCAGTTGCTCCCTTGTCCAAAATATCAGACTCTGCGCGTGCATCCACAGCCCAATATCTCAGCGTTTTTGGCCCGCATGATAAGCGCTGGCAAAAGTGCATACAAGGACATTTTTTGTTTTTAGATTTGTTTTTCAAAATGGCTCGTTGTCAGTGCGGTTGTTATTTAGTTTTCATTATGATTTAAGCACGCACAAAAGACGACGACAGAGTAAGAAAACACGTACGACGGTCGTACGTGTTTTCTTACTCTGTCCTCGTATTTTGTGCGTGCTTAAATCAGGATAAGTAACTACCAACAAGACCAACTTTCCACCCTTACGTTGCTCAGCGTGGTTGTCGACATCGCGCTGTTTCACGTTCGGCATTGGTCAGCAAGAAGCTCAGAGACTGTCAGTGCGTTGCTTTTGCCCCCGATGTCCTCGCGGGTGACGCGCAAGGCACAGCTGCGCCGACGTGGACAATATAAATGAAGCTTCATCTTGATCAGGAAGAAAAAGAAAACACGTACTTCATGCGATGTGAAATTCATTACTACAGGTGGATAACTGACTGTGAATTATTTCCAATGATTGTTAGGCAATTTCGTTGCATACGTGAAACGTTCTAGCATCACAAATGCTTAGCGATACTCTGAATTTGCAGATGCCAGACACCATCGTTCCCGGCGCTCTTCATGAGATAGCTTAACGCGTACCATGTGTGCACTTAATAGTTGTTTACGTCCTAGAATGAAGCGAGACTACCGCTAATCTGGCTGATAAACCTGTCAATCTTGCAGAGCCTTTCGTACTCGGAAGCTTCTCTCCCTCTGTTCCCACAGATGGTCGAGCTCCTCCTCCACTACCTCGCTCCTCCACGCAAACCCCTCTGGCCACATGACTTCCCCGTTAACCAATCAGCGTCGAGCGGCTCACTCCTCTTCTCCCACCCGCGAACCACTCAGTTTGGTGTCTCACTGCCACGCTTTTATCTGAGCTTCACGAAATTCCGAACGCCAAGCCAAAGAAGGTGTCACGTTAAAAACCAGTAACTCACTCTGCTTCTTGAAACTAAAGACAATTTGAACGAGTGTATTATCTACATAAAGCAAACACCTAATGCGGGCCATGAACCAGGTGCATTATATCAAAAGAAAAATACTCTTTGTCAGCAGAAATCTGTCGCTGCGAACTATGGTCCGCAAGATACGGTAGGCTCTGATTGTAAACACGCCATACCGTAGTCCTAGCGCGGTCCCTCAAGGATAACCGAATAATACAAGGCCACAATTAACATCTCCGTCCTTTGTCCTGCATGTTGCACTTTGTCTCTCGTAATCATGGAACGCAGCAAACGTTACGAGCGAGAGACAGTATAGCTTTGGCTGTTCCTCTCGATACACCAACGTTTGGATTAGCGAGACACGTTCAAAAGCAAGGCGCTGGCGCTTGTAGCCTTGGCTGCAGTCCAGGTTAAGTAAGGTGCGACGGGACGAAGCTCGAGATCTCCGCATCGGTGGACCGTGACGGCCTTGTAACACGGTCTTGAGGCATGTTCCATACTCCCTTTCCTCATCTGACCCCCCTCTCTGCGCCTGGGTATGGGAGGGTGCATGATCAAGTTGCGAAAGATCGGCGTATGACTGGTCCAACGAGACGTAAACGGTAGGCGTAAAGCGGCGTGAATTTTCGATTATATATACATTTGTTTTTAATGCGGCGGCATATTTCGAAAGCTCCGGAAACCCTAACACAAAGACTTCGGCTGAGTATAGAAATAGAATACCTGGTCCCACTGCTAATGCATCCTAAGAAATGCTGTCTGTAGACACTGTGTGAAGTGTGTTTACAGTAACTTTGTTTTCTCAACAATTTATTTCGTCATTGGAAGAGAAATGGCCGGCATAAAAACTGCGAAACAGCTTCACCTGTCCCCAACATTGGCACACAAACCGCAGCTCAAAACAAAAAATAAAATAATAAATAAAAATGGTTTTTATTTGAGACGCTGGGCAGTTCGATCAAAACTCAATCGAAATTCAAAGGTAAAACTAAAAGAGAAAATACGTGGTTTGACACAATATACGGTTCAAACAAATGCATGTATTAACAATTATCAAATAAATTTCGTAGCTGGTTAATGATTAGAGATTGCCAACTTATATGGCGACTGGTAAAACTGTTAAATAGACGTGGAAAAGTTACATTTCAACATTTGTCTTCCGTAATTAGTTCGGTAAGGGACCATGTCCCAATGTTCAGCGTGTGTGTGTGTTTGGGGGGGGGGGGGGTGGGAGTGGAGGGGATGTTTGGACTTCAAGTAACACCTTTTGGCGGGCTAGTTGGTTCATGATTTTAGGAATAAATGAACTGCGCTCTGTGTGTCGTACTCGTTTCTACCTCTGTCCTCGTCCTTTGCGCAGTTCATTTATTCCTAAAAAAAGATGTTTGGACTTTTCTAGTGAGAGATGCGAGGCCACTCAGAAATTGCAAGTTTTAATTATCCTCGAGTTTCAAACTAGTGCTCAGTGGTAAACCTGAAATTATGTAAATTTTTTGTGGTTATAAACTGCGAATGGCTCGAATAAACGAGCAGCGTGAGAGTCATGTGGAGCACTGCAGATGATTTTGATTATTTTATTTTTGAGGGAGCGGTAACTTGACCAAATATGAAAATGCGGTTGCGTACCAGACAATGTGACAATGACTTAAGTATAAGTAAAAAAAAACGTGTAGAGGTGTAATTTCATAGATATAGGCAAGTTTGGTATACTTACGGTATACCAAACTGACTATACAGGATAACTCAGAGCTAATGAATACTACACCCAGTGTTTTAAAAGCAATACGATTTCAAAAGGTGTGTGTTGTTTGTTTGTTTTTAAAATAAACCTGTCAGTGTATAACATATCTTTATTTCTCGCACGAAAACAATTTTTTTAATCAGTATGCATGCATAATAAAGATGTATTTGCGAAGGCCATCAGTAAATTGGGACAGTTAGCAGTAAAAAATATTCTTGTGTCGTCCGCATAAATGACGAGTTTGGGATCTTTATTTACATTGACTATATAATTTCGTAAATGTTAAATAAATAAAACTATATCCTCTTTTGAGGGCACCTAATTGCGCAAGAAAACAATTTAAATTTACATATTGTTGTCAATGTTTGAAGGACGACCTTTGATGTGTTAATTCACGGCCGCGAAAACCATAACATTAAAGTTTTTGTAGGAGAGTACCGTGACTTAAACAATCAAAGGTTTTAGTGAAATCTACCAAACCACCATGAACTAACTTTCTATTTTTTAATTTTTCCAGGGTACTTTTTCTTTTTAACCAGGAATGTTGCTTCCGTTGATAGGTGTCATGTGGTGTATAGCAAACAGTGCCAGGCAGAGTTGATTGAACGGTTGCATAACGCTTTCTCGGGAAGTTTTCAAAAAAAAAAAAAAAAACTGGAAGTATGAAAATAGGAAGGTAGTTCCCTACGTCGTTTATGACTTCATTTTCGTGCAGCATTAACCCTTTAGCGAATTACTTTTTTTTTCGAAAAATACTCCTGTTTTAATAGCGATATTAAATATATGCGCTAGCAATGGACCAATACGATCAATGTCATATTTCACCGGTCGAATCTGAATGTTGTCGGCGTCAGTAGATCCACTGTTTTCTTAAGAGCATTGTCAGTAAAATTATTTCCAAGGGAGGAATGGTCTCCAGAAATAGAGTTCACATTGTTTGATGAATGTAGTTGCACGGGTTGAGACCGGTGTTGGCGGTGACGCGCTGCAACTAACGGCGTTACCGGTAACCTGTTAATTTGTTTCGGTAACGCAGCAACGTAATCGTTCCTTTTTTATTTTAAGAATACTGTAACGGATAACGTATTTACGTTACTTCGAGAAACGAATAACGTAGTTGCGTTACTTGTTACATCTTTTCCGACGACTTAAAGGGTACTACAACGAAATTTCGGCGCTTATTTTATGATCTGTATGTGTTCAAAGGAGCAGTATAACATCCAGACTTGTACGTAGTTCAACTACTCTACTCAAGTTATTGTAGTTTAACTACATTTCTGAGTAGTTTAGTAACTTTCAATTAAATTTTTATTGTGATAATTAGTTGACATTAATTGCTTTTTCCGAGTAACTTCTACTCAAATTACAAATTACTTTCGAATTTTAGTGGTTGTTTTGCCTATCAATAAGCATTCCTGCACAAAGAGACATAAGATGTTGGAAGATCAGCTGATATGTGCAAAGAGGGCGAAGCATGTGGCGTAGAAAGGGGGGGGGAGGAAAGAAAGTGGTTCGGAGAGTCCGAAGCCCCCCAAAATTTTCACGAGCCCCCCACTGCAGCAACGCTGCTACGAGGCGCGGGGAGCGAACAGACACAACGCAAGAGAACCCGAGTAACTGTGGGATTAGCGCCGACTACTGGTGTTTCTTTGTGTCGCGAAGCTCAAGGAGACTTGAGGCATTTGAAGAAAGGGCTGGTCCCCGCTTCTCCCCAAAGTACGAACTCTCGCCCACTACTGGAGGTGTACACACTGCATCCCCACTCAAAGGAGGCAACAAAATGCAGCACCCGCTCTAAATCTCATCTCGCGCTCGCGTAGTTTGTGCTGTACTCGAAGAATTTCGTGCTAAAGGGCAGCACGAATGTGAGCTTTTTGCTTTGCCTTTCCTGCCAAAACTAACAATATGCAGATCTTCAAAGATTTGAAGATCGTTCGAGAGACCTTAGTAGTTCCCAAACGTTTTTATATAAAAAATAATAAACAAGCTGTGTTGGGAAGTACTCTAATTACATGGTACTTAAAACACCATTGCTCAGAAAACTTTCACTTTACTTGAAGTACATTCTCTGAGCGTGGACTTACACTTACTAAAGTATTTTTTCTGGTACTTAAAGCAAAACTCCCGACTTCAATGTATATTCTCAAAATTCGAAAAAAAAATGAAAGCCGTTCACAACTCCCTGTAACACCGAATTGGAGCGCAGCTCTTGAGGAGGAGGAGGGAAGGGTACTGAGGGTTACCTCAAATACTTTACTAGGGGGAATACATTCCACTCCTCTCAAATACAATAGCCTCGGCGCGGACAGGTTTTCTGGCTTGGCGAGAGCCATCTATCGTCGGGGAGGTCTCGGCTATCGATGTTATTGATGTTCTACATGCCAAATTCACTGTTGTGGCAATGCGCGAGACACGTGCCGCGCGCCACTTCTAAGAAAAACATGGCGTCTAAACTCTAGCTCAGTGGTGCGCTAAATACTTTGCTGCGCTGTGCCGCCATGATCTTCCCAAGGGTCGCACGCTCCACATGCCTCGTGCATCGACGCACCTTGCGCTACTTTTGAAACATGAAGGTGCTTTAGGTGGAATCGGAGACGACACCGCCGCGGCCGCCGCGAACATCCACGTGCACTTGCGCGTGGACTGACGAGGACCTCCATACCGCCAGGGCTGGATTCGGTGCTTAGGCGTTCTGTCTAATGCAAATGAGCAGAGGGGAATGTATTCCCCCTAGTAAAGTATTTGGTTACCTGTTCTCGGGGCGGGGGGGGGGGGGGGGGGGGGCATGTGATTTTGGGGAATCACGTGACCCCCCAGACAAATTTTTCCGCTAGATTTAGCGGGGAAATTTTTCCGCTAGATTTAGCGGGGAATTTTTTCCGCTAAATCTAGCGCGGAAAATTTTTACGCTAGATTTAGCGGATAAATTTTTCCGCTAAATCTAGCGGGGAAATTTTCCGCTAGATTTAGCGGGGAAATTTACCCATAATGCACCGCGCGGTTACGCCGACGGCGACACCGACGCCGCTCAAGCCGGAAACGGGCCCCTAAGAGCTGCGCTCTAAAAAGGCTATCGTCGTGTGAAAGCGCGCTTTTTAGAGACGTCATCTGGCCATTTCCCCTAGTGAAGTGACGGCCGCTATAAGGCCAACACAAAATGCCTTATAAGTTGATTGTGTCAAATAGCTCGTCAGCGAGAGTAAAACAACTACACTGTGGCGATTTCACTTTACAGAATAACTGCTGCCGTTTCCGTAAAAACCTGATGCACCTCCGATTACCCCTAGAACAATGCATTCCAGTTAAAAAAAACTGTGTAGGGAATGAAAGTACATCATGAAAGATTGTGTCAGGAAGTACTTGTACTTTACCTTAAAATATATTGCATTTATAGTACGTTACTTCAAGTACATTCCACCCGGTGTACTTATTACTTTACTTAAAGTACATAACTTCTAATTTACTGTGTACCTTAGGTCAAATACTTTTTAGATGTTCTTTACGCAACCCTGTAAACAAGCAAACACTGTTTAAAAATCAAGCTCAGACAGCGCTAAACCTCAGAGTAGAAATGACTCGTTCGCAGTACATCCATGACCAAAAAAACAAAAGAAAAAGAAGTATAAAACAATTAGGCACGCAGAAGCAGAACCAGCTATTAAGGCATTTCTGTGAAAAAACAACCCAATTCATATTTGGCTAGCACAATTTCGCTAACGGATAAAAACCTATTTACTTTCTTGTTACCATAAAAAACATATAAAAGTAACTTCAAAAGTAATTCGCTACTTTTATGGTAATTAGTAATTTTCTCAATTACTTTCCATTTGAGTAATTTCTAATTTAAAAGGTTAAAAAGCGCAACACAACAAGGACAATGAAGACACGAAGACGACAGGACGGGCGCTAACTCACAACTGATTTTATTAGAAACAACACTGTCACTTTTATACACAAGATCGTATGCCAAACCCACACTGCAACCAATCACCGCTCTCACAAGCAACTATCTAGAAACATTACTTCTTTCTGAAGCAAAAAGAGAGAGGGCGCGCTAACGCATTTGTCATCTTTCTTTTTGATATAAAACGCCTCTATAATCTCTCTCTCGGTCTTATCTTTTGATTTCTTTAAAAATTTTGTTTCAGCCAAAAGAGGCTTACAGTCAGCACATCGCCTGCAGTGGTCTGCCAGGTGTCCCCCCGCGTTGTTCTGCACAGAAAGATTATGCTCGCGTGCCCTATCGTTAAAACAGCGCCCGGTTTGTCCAATATAAACTTTTCCACATCTTAATGGAATCTCATAGACAACATTGGTCACACATTCAGTGTACTGTACAGCGTGCTTTTTTGAACAAAGTGCTTTTTTCTGCCGTGTAAGCATCGGACAGATTTTTGAGAGCTTTTAAAGAAGCGTCAGGATCGTTAAAGCTTTTAAAGAAGCGTCAGGTGGACTTAAGTTTACATGGGAAATGCCTGTGCTGAACTGCATTCGGTTTTTGAACCTTATGGTCATGTTTTCCAACGACCATGTTTGTTGGAGGTATAGCCCGCGTTCTAAGAAAAGCCTTGTTTCTTACAAAAGTGCACATTCCAAACTGGTCAAGAGAGGAATCGCGCTAACATGTCTTCAGGCAGCCCTTGCAAAAAGTTGCAAACATCAGATGGACATCAGTTTTGCTCAGCAAGTAAAAAGGCTAAAAAACGTAGGGTACCCACCTAACCTAATTTCGAGCTGCTGTGAGAGCCTACTTCAAAAAATAAAAAGAACTAACTTACAAGGGGGCGGCCAGACAAATAAAGTTAAAAGACGTGTACATGTGATTCCTTATTGGCATAAAGTGTCTCACAACATTAAAAAGATAGCTAGTAGATACGATGTAAATGTTGTTTTTTCAGCCCCTTGCAAGCTCTCAAAAATCTGTCCGATGCTTACACGGCAGAAAAAAGCACTTTGTTCAAAAAAGCACGCTGTACAGTACACTGAATGTGTGACCAATGTTGTCTATGAGATTCCATTAAGATGTGGAAAAGTTTATATTGGACAAACCGGGCGCTGTTTTAACGATAGGGCACGCGAGCATAATCTTTCTGTGCAGAACAACGCGGGGGGGACACCTGGCAGACCACTGCAGGCGATGTGCTGACTGTAAGCCTCTTTTGGCTGAAACAAAATTTTTAAAGAAATCAAAAGATAAGACCGAGAGAGAGATTATAGAGGCGTTTTATATCAAAAAGAAAGATGACAAATGCGTTAGCGCGCCCTCTCTCTTTTTGCTTCAGAAAGAAGTAATGTTTCTAGATAGTTGCTTGTGAGAGCGGTGATTGGTTGCAGTGTGGGTTTGGCATACGATCTTGTGTATAAAAGTGACAGTGTTGTTTCTAATAAAATCAGTTGTGAGTTAGCGCCCGTCCTGTCGTCTTCGTGTCTTCATTGTCCGTGTTGTGTTGCGCTTTTTAACCTTTTAAATCAGTATGAACCAACTCGCCCAAACACAAGTTTTAATTCAGTAATTTCTACTTTACTCAAATTACTTTTGAGACCAATACTCAGTAACCTAGCTTAATTACTTTTTTTTAGTAACTTGTACATGTCTGATCAGATCGAACACACCAATATCTTGTTCAAAAAGTCACGAAAAGGAATTTTAAAACGAATTAAACGATTAGCAAAGCGCACCTGGTGGATGTCGCTGACGCCTCGCTTGTAATGCCCGTCTAGGAACCTTGACAGGTAGTGACGGGGGTTGTCTCGCCTCCGGCCACGACGAGAGAAGGGGGGAAGGAGGAACTCCCCTCTTCCCGAGAATTCCTTTTGTGCGTACCAGACGTCGCTATTGTCCCTCTACAAGATTATAGAAGATTAACCCGTCACTCGAAATTCTTACAAAAGCAGCCGCTTCGGTGGCTGGAATGACTAGGCCATCCTCTCGACGTCAGCCTCCTGGTAGCTTTGCTTATCCCGAGACGACCTGCGTCACGATTGCGTCGGATGTCACGTGCTCTAAGCTGGGCCTTCTCCGAGCGCTTGCCAGAATGGGCCGTTTATAACAAAAAATAGCGCCACCAGGCTCAAAATACAAACGTGTGATTGTCATTTACGGATATTGTGGATCATATTCAACCTATTTTTGAACACGACGGATATATTTCAAATTTCTTTCAAGTGTCTCTTTAAAGAACAAATATATTACGCTTCTATTTTTTCGTCTTTCTAGGCGCCATGTCACATGATTTTTTTCACTCATCCCAGATACCTTCGAAATTTCGCCTTTTCCCCCAACGCAAATACTTTAGAAAAAAAAAAAAACCAGCACCTCGGCCTTTGTCCCAATCCGAACGGTAAAACGGTTTAATTCCTAAACAAAAGGTGACGCGAAACGTAACATGCTTTACTTTTCATCGGTAACGGGAACGCGTTCCTTTTAGATACAAGTAACATTTCGTTACTTTTGTAACGCCTACAACACCGGTGGAGGCGCACATCATTGGTACCTAGCAGGGATGGGGCAGTATTTCAAATACAAGTATTTGAAATACGTATTTCAAATACTTTGTGTATTTTGCATTTGTATTTAATTACAAATTATGTAATGTATTTGGCGTGTGTATTTAAATACTAAGACGTGCGTATTTCAAATACAATTGTAATTAAATACAATTTTGCGGGCGAAAATACATCTTTCAAATTTGTTGTCACTGTCCAGAGCAGAAAGAAAACTATGTTCTGCACCGAATGCAGTGCCTCTCAATCAAGCACAAGTGTTTGGTCACTTTGTGATTACGGTGCTAGTCCAGGGCAAGAATAGTGACGAAATCGACGTTCACAGGCAGACTGGCTAAATAAGTGCCTGTGACAACTTGTGATACTTTCCAGCCTGATTTCCATCCATATTTTTGCCTTGAACATTCTAAATGCGCGGGTTGTCCAGATTTTTGGAACTGGTGCGAGTTGCAAGAATAAAAAAATTCTCTAGCTAGTGCTGCGCGTCTTGGTCGTCTCGGTTCTTTGTTGGTCTATACAAAAATGTAATCGACAAAAAAGCTGCTTGAAGCTCTGTACTTTTTTTTCCTATTACGTCCAAGCTGATTACATTTTTTTAATTATATTTCTATTACGTTACTAGAACCTCGCACACTAACTCTCAAGTGTGCGATGCAAAATTAAAATGAGATACCCAGAAACCCGTTGCAGGTGCCCTGAAGTCGCTGACGCAAATTTTGAGGAATGTATTTGGAAAACTATTTGGAGGAGACCAAATACATTTGGTTGTATTTGTATCTTGTACTTAAATGCTTTTTTGGAAATGTAATTATATTTGTAATTAAATACATTTTTGACGAGGTATTTTGTATTTGTATTTCGATACATATTTGCATGTATTTTGCCCATCCCTGGTACCTAGGTTGACAAAAATAATTAAACGCGTCAGCTAAGAAATTATCCGCCAACTTTGTCTTGCATCCAACTCCTGAACGGTGTGCGATGGGATGTTTCGATGTAGCACAAATTTTAGATTTTTCCATGTAAGGTTAGAACGGTTCTGCGATGCTTAAAATAGGGCAGAGTGATTGCGCCCCCTACAGTTCGTAATTTTTTTGTGAAGTCGTTTTGAGACGCTTAGAAATGGTCAGCTTAGTGGTCCTTCTGTTTTCAAGAAACTCTTTTACCAAGTATTTTTCTTGTTAATTTTACGCAGTCGACACAGCGATACGCACGTTTTCCGGGCATTTTGTTTTTTACTTTTAAAGATTTTAACGTGAAATGAACGTTGTTTAAGGCAGTAAACACTTTCATAAACGCCTGATAAGCTTTGTCCGCGCTATATTTCGGAAATACCATGGTGCAATCAGTACCAAATAGTGCCCCTAAATAAGCTTCGCTTCAGAGTAACGACACTTGCCCATCTTGGGGCTCAAAAGAATGGTTGCCAGTTATCTGAAGGTTTCCCTGAAATCAGAAAAAAATGTTTAAGCAGTTCGCGACAGAGAAAAGCTATAGTGCATGACATCCCTAACACTCAAACTAATGCAGGCGAAGTCGAACTTTTGAATAATGACGGTCAGCGGTTTCGTCTGCTCTGCACAAGCACCAAGGTGGCGGCACCCACAATATCGGGAACATTGTGCCGATACTCTAATATCCCTGTCAGAAGGGCACCTAAAAGGACCTTTACGACAAAAGACCTTTAGTGTAAATGTCATTAAGGCAGTGCCACACGGCAAGATAGCATTTAGCGTTAAGGTTCTTTTCTTGAACCTAAGTTCCCGCAACTCCTTTACGGCTGCTAAAGGCCCACTCTCGTCATCAGCGGTCTACGCCAGAGAAGCGAATTGAAGTAAAAGATCGCACCAATATCTAAATTCAATACGTTTGCATTTTTATTATTGAAAAGGAGCGTGTTTCCCGTGTATTCTGTACAAACCTCGCTCTACTAATGGTATTCCGTACTCACGGCCCCAGCTATCAGTAGGCCTCGTCGTCGCCTGCTCGCGTATTCCGCTTCGGCACTTCGGTTTTCCTCCTCTCGACTTTTCTGTCAGCCATTGTTATCTAGCTTTTATTTCTCTACTTATGTTATTATCCGTACTGTATCTATTTAATATGTTTTTACATATATATTTTCGTATCTCCCTCTCGCGTCGTGCGTGAAGCGGGAGACGCCCAGGGTTGCCGCTAATGGCCTAAAAAACACTTTACCTGGGCTTGAAGTGGATTTTGTTGTAATCACTCGACTAAACTCGTCATTTTGACTTTTTTAATATATTATTTGCTTCAGAAGAAATTAAACATTTATTTCAATCGGCAAAATATTACTTTTCTGGCATGAACATGATTTATGCGTTTGAACCGAGCTACGAGACTTCAATGCCTGTAAACATCGTTTAAATGACATTTAGTTGCGCTGTCTGGCACGGCAGAACAAAAAGGTTAAATTGAAAATCCTAACGGCCTTCGGCGTAAAGGTCCTTTAGATGCCCGTCTGAGAGGGGTATAATAAGCGTAGCTCATTTAGTGGCCCTAGTACCAAAGATGCACTGTCGGAAAGAATCTAGTTTATGTAACGTAATAATATGAAAAGTAAATATTAAAACGTATTTAGCGATTATAGAAAAAAATAATACGTAAGCAAATTGTGAGATAGTCGCTCCTATCGTAGCCGATTACTGCGGCCCTAATTGTGCGAGTGTGGAAATGCGTTCTGAACATGTCAATAGCAGCCTCACAAAAGCAATTGCACTCGAGTTGCTCTCTGGATTGTATTTATAAAGCCATTTGCATTTTTTATTGCGACCAAATTTTGTTTTAAAACTTTGTCAGCAAGCATATTTATATTAAACAGTAGGATACGTGGTTGGGCTAGTTGGTTCATTTTAGTTAAATATATGAAATAGCGAAAAAAGACAAGGACAAAAAGTATACAGGACAGAATAAAAGGCTAAAAAGCGCAAACAAACGGGGACCTAAACAAACACGGACGACCGTGTTTCTTTATTGTCCCCGTCTGTTCGAGCTTTTCAACCTTTTATTCAGTAATAGACCAACTAGCCCAAACCCAAGTTTTAATATGCAGGACAAGCGCTAACTTTCAACTAGTTTTACTCAGAAAAAGCAAGCCTAAAAATACACACGACAGGCAAAGCAGCACCACATAAAAGTTGATTAATTTTGTACCCGATCATTCGAAAACTGAAATTAATTACTATGAAGTACGATAGAAGTGTCGCTGGCACATGCCGTCACACTTTTTTTTATATATATAAAGAATGCTTCCAATAGCTCCCGAGCGACCGTCTCTCGCCTTCTCCCCAGAATCCTTACCTGCTGAAATCGAGGAACATAGCCAGACGTGTTGCAATGTATAGGCAAATGCGAGTCATGTTTATTTTTACTTATCTTTTTCCCTGAAAAAAGCTACCACACTGTCAGTCGATTCCCTGCCTCGGTGAGAACTCCTGGTCATAGTTCGCAAAAGATGGTGCTGACTGTCTTCTGCGAACTAGGACCAGGAGTTCTCGCCGAGACAGGGAATCGACTGACAGCGTAGTAGCTTTTTTCAGGGAAAAAGATCTGTGACTTTTACAAGCGAACGAAGGGGGCGGCTTTGTCATCATGCCGTCTGAAATTTTCAAAGATTGTGCAGAAAAGGCCATCATGAAGAACTTTGCCTTGGCTAACGTCAAACCGCTAACAGTAAAGGGTAATGCTGTTTCTTTGTGTAAGAGCCTAGAGCTATAAAACCTGGCAAAAGCTGTCTGCGATTAAAAAAAAACTTTACTTTAAAGGCATTTTTTAATGTAAAGACGCATAAGGACGGTTTTCCGTACAGAAGTATTGTTAGCAAGAAAGGCACTTGGCAACAGCAGGTCAGCAAATGCCTGTTAAAGCACCTTTATGTACTCACTCTGGATGACCCGTTCGCGACCAGGAACTCGTTTGGAGTGATCGAAGAATTAAGAATTAACAGCACTGTTGGCTACGCTTTCTCTGTTGATGTAGAGGATTTGTTTTACTCAGTGCCGCATGAAGAAATGTACCGTTCTGTCGTAGCGTGTATCGGAGCAAGTGGCGCGGTGGCTTTCAAGAATGCTTCTGGTATTCCTCTGGACAGCTTCATGGCATTAATGGAATTTTATCTAGGTAGCACATTTGTGTCGTTCGATGACAAGCTGTTTATCCAGCGCAAGGGCATTTGTATTGAGTCATGAGTCACTCCTGTGCTTTGTAATATTTTTTGTCTGCTGTTGATCGTGATTTAAATCGTATTTTATAGACGCCGACAATGGTTTTTTTTTTAAGTTTTTAGATACGTGGACGATTTTCTTGCACATTTAAAAACTAACACCTCTGTGACGCACTTTCATACAGTTCAAAGTATTCTGTCAGCTTTTCAGCAACATGGGAAAGGTTTACTTTTTACTCAGGAGCTCCCTGACAACTATCATTTGCAGTTTTTAGATATTAACATCACCATCAAGGAGCGACGTCTGAGTTGGATGTATTGACCTCGCGCGCGGAGAATTACTTCCTTTTGATTCAGCTCATTCGAATGCAGTTAAGAGAGCTATTGCAGCTTCTGCCTGGAGTTTGCACTGCTGAAGTTTTGTGACCACCAGGCGGACGCTAGTTTTGAGTATCAGATTTCTAGACTAGAATTGGCTTTCTTCCCGTGTTCAGTCTTAGTTTCTGTGGCGGAGGCCGTCCTACAAAATCTAAAGGGATTGAAATGAAAGGTCCCAACGAAACAAAGAGCAAAAAGACCAGAAGTTATTCCGTACATCCACAAGGTTGCCCACAATATGAAGAAAGTTGCAAGCAAGTACGATGTTCCCGTTGTGTTCTCTGGCCCAAAGAAGTTGGCTGGGTCGTGCTCCCGCATTTCAGGTGAGAAGGCAAAAGTGTCATGTGATAAGAAACACGTCACCCCTTACATTTACTTGACAGGGGTGTGGTCTGCGAAATCCCCCTAAGTAGTGGTAACGTATACAACGGCCAGACGGGGCGGTGCATCAGTGACCGAGCACGGGAGCACGCTTTATCAGTAAAAAATAAATATGGCTCACATTTGCCTATACATTGCAACACGTATGGCTGTGTTCCGCGACTCCAGCAGATAAAGATTCTGGGGAGAAGCCGAGAGACGGCCGCTCGAAAGCTATTGGAAGCTTTCTTTATAAAAAAAAAAAAAAAAAGTGGGACGGCATGTGTCACTGACATTTGTATTGTACTTCATAGTAATAAACTTCAGTTTTTGATGATCGGTACAAAATTAATCAACCTTCATGTGGTGCTGCTTTGCCTGTCGTGTGTATATATAGGCTTGCTTTTCCTGAGTAAAACTATACTCCGCGACAACTTTTCTTGGCAATGCAGTGGAAGGTACAGGCCCGCGTCCCCTCTCCCATTTTGAGTGTGCGCGGGCTCTCCTCCTCTCCCCAGAAATGGGGGAGGAGGAGAGCCTGCGTACACTCAAAATGGGAGAGGGGACGCGGGCCTGTACGTTCCACTGCATTGCCAAGAAAAGTTGTCGCGGAGTATAGTTGAAAGTTAGCGCTTGTCCTGTATACTTCTTGTCCTCGTCTTTTTGCGCTATTTTATATGTTTAACTAAATTAAACATCACCGCCAGAATTAACATTGTAGATCGAGTCATTTACACCCACAGAAAACACTTAGGAAATTCGATGAAAGACGCACCATTGCAGTGAAGGTAGATATTTCTTCCTTGTATGACGGTTTATATGTTCAGTGCAACTTGGCAGAGCAGTATACCTCATGATGTAAAACCAAAGATCCAATTATTGCTACGCCCATACGAAACTTTCTTCCGATATGTTGGAAGCGCATGTATGTATGAAACAAACATGCATCGAAGATATGCCGAAGGCGTGGCCGCAGATAACGCTGTCATCACGCGCGTAGCGAAAACCGCGTCTTTTGCACCATGTACGAGCGGAATGACTGCCGCATAATACAAAGACTTCCATTGGGTCGCCCGGAAATTGCGCAAGGAATTATGGAAACGTCCTGTACGACCCCGCAGCATGTTCAACGTCACACTGACAGAAGATCGAGAAATACAGAGGAGCGCAGTAGCAAACATGTATTTGTAACGAGTTACTTCTACCTATACTTACGTTTTTCGGTAACGAGCAACGTATTTAGTTGCTCTTTTTTTTTAAGGGAAAAAGTAAGGTACTAGTTACTTTTAAGGCCGAATAACGAGTAACGGTATTTCACTACTTTTTAGGAGTAACATGTACAACACCCTTTAAACAGCCGCGTTTTAATGCGGGGAGCAAGTTGTCTACTTCTTGCGCAGGAATTGCGGTGACCTCAGACTGATGACAAGCTCTAATTGGCTCCGATTGAAAGGATAGTGGATGGACCTCAATGCTAGATGCCTCGAGGTCTACCCACTATACTTTTCGATCAGCTAATGAGCGTTTGGCGTTCCGACACCATGGCAACCCCTGCGCAAGAAGTAGACGAACCTTCGCTCCGCATTGACAACCCGCGCATTGTTTACAAGCTCCAGGTTGTTCTGCTTCCCTACACAAGCTGACATCGACCGGTGGATGGAGGAGTACTGCGCAGATGCAGATCAGAAATTTCGAGACTCCTTTTGATATTTATATGCGGGCGAGACGTCCTCACCAAAATATTGCCCGATTGTGAACTCGCGAACGGGTGAAAAATGTCTCCGTCGATTACGCGCATGCCTTGGCGGCACGTCTAATCAGCAGCCGAGGAAGCCCTCGCTCTCACCTTGGGCAAAATCTAACCCTTGCGCAGCACCCACATGGTGCACACGTTTGAAAAGAGTGACTTATGATCGGATACCCCTGGGACAAGATTATGTGGCGCTGTGTGTCGTCATTTCCTTACTTTGTCGTGGTCTTTCGGCGCTTGTCTTTTTCCCTAAGGTTTTCCTGTGCTCTCCTGGTTCCCGTCGCTGTAATGCAACCCTTCTTCTTTCCTTTTCTATTTTCTGGGAGGAAGGGGGGGGGGCATTGTTGTGGAGGTCATTGGCTTGACGATAACGTGGTGGACGGGAATCCATCCGCTCCTATCAACTTCAATTTCGTTTATCAATTTCAGTTTATTGATTGAATTTAAGTCGAATGATCCGAGTAGAGCACGTAGACGCACGGTAATGTGTAGACGCACGGTAATGTTTGTTGTTTAATACATTTCACCCGTGGAAAATAAATGAATCGAAAACCAATATATTACTTCTCTCGTATTTTTATGCTCCACGTCGCCGTCAAAAGTGACCCAGGGCTGCTTCTGTTTTGGTGACGGTAACAGTTCAAAACGCTCGCGAAATAGAGCTCCTACGATTGAATCCTTTGGACCAAACGCTCCAAATCTCCCTTCACATGTTCTTTCGCGCAACGCTAGTCATCGGACATTGTACCAATGCGACGGAACCAAGAGGGCGTACCAAAAAGAAAAAAAAATAGAACCAATCAAACTCGACACCCTGAAATAAAACACCAAATAAAAAAAACAGACAAACGAAAGAACTATAGACAACAAAGTCGAATATGTGGGACACATTTTCCATTTTCGGCCCTCCGAAGTTTCCCGAGCAGACGACGGACCAAGAAAACAAAGACAGAAAATCCGCGACAACGACGCGAGTCAGGGGAAGAGAAATGCCGGGGCTCGGCGGTGAAACGCACCGGCCAAAAGCGCCGGTTGGACGTCAGCGATGCACCGACCGGAAGCGCGGCTTTGATGTTGCAGCTTGCAGCCGAGCCGGCAGGGGCGACGCGAATACCAACGCCTTTCTCTCCCAGCTTCCGCCAACCATCCTTCTCTTCCTCGTGTGTGTTTTATTTTGTTCCCTTACCTTTTGCTTTCCTCTTTTGTCTCGCCGCGCCCTCCTCTCCTCTTCCTTTTCGCACAGGCGAAACAGTTCGCGCGCGAACGGACGCAGCTTCAGGGGGCGAACATTTTATTCTTGACTGTTTGTTTTTTCTCGTCAGTTATACGCCGTTTCAATTTACGATGAAGCACAGCTAGGCAATGCAGCGCTGTAATCGCATTATTTATTTATTCGTTTATTTTAATCATTTGGTTATTCGATTCCTAAGGCGCCCTTTGGGACATTATTTGGGGGGGCGCTCTTGTACACGTTTAGTACACGTGACTCGAAAATAGTAATCGATTACAATTACAATTACCCTCGATTAACAAGTATTCAATTAAATTACTCGATTATTTGAGAGCAGACATGTACGTAACGGGTTACTAATAACGAGTTACTTCTACCTATGCTCCGCGACAACTTTTCTTGGCAATGCAGTGGAAGGTACAGGCCCGCGTCCCCTTCCCATTTTGAGTGTACGCGGGCTCTCCTCCTCTCCGCGGAAATGGGGGAGGAGGAGAGACTGCGTACACTCAAAATGGGGGAGGGGACGCGGGCCTGTACCTTCCACTGCATTGCCAAGAAAAGTTGTCGCGGAGTATAGTCACTCTTTTCGGTAACGAGTAACGTATTCAGCTACTTTTTTTTTAGAAAAGAAACGAGTAACGTACTTCGTTACATTTAAGGCCAAGTAACGAGTAAAGGTATTCCGTTACTTTTGAGGAGTCACGTGTACAACGACGTTTAAACAGCCTGGTTTTAATTTGACACGAGCATACGTCTATTTCGACAAAAGCAAATGTGCAACCAGAAAAAAAAAAAAACAGCTAAACACTATGGCAGTATAGCAACGTTTATCGCTGCACATGTCAGTCGAACTCTACAGCTGGGAATGTCCTTCACCCAGAGAACGCAATAAAGTTCCTTAGTCGAACCTTTTTAAAATCGCGTACTGACCGAATGTAAACCCGGAAATTGCCAATGCGTGAAGGCACAGAACCCATTGTCAACTTCGAACTTTCGAAGCAGAGAGAACAAATTGAAAGGGGGAATCCCAGATTCAGCGGCTTTTTCCGAAGCACAACACTGCCGTTCATTCGAGCGCGTCAATAGAACGATTCTTCAGCGACGTCGGAGATGTATTTAGAAGAAAGCGGGGAAGCAGAACCGATGGAAACTTCGAGAGGCAGCTACTGCTTTCGTGCAACCACTACTGAAAAGAAAACAATAAACCACGAAACGAAAGCATGCAGTTGTGCATTTGGTCGTCAAAGTAATGAGAAAAGTAACTCGCTACTTTCGGGGTAAAGTAACGCGTTCTTTTTAAGAATCGGTCAGGAGTAACCTATTTTTGCTACCTTTTGACCGAGCAACGAGCAACAATATTTAGTTATTTTGGGGGGGTAGCGTGTACGTATCTGCTTGAGAGGAAAAGTAATTGATTGTTACCTTTAAAAGAAAGTTACTTCTTCGATTACCTCTCATTTTCGAAACACAGATTTTTCTACCGGTTTGAAAAAGGGCCTTCGTAGTGTTCACTAATAGATTAGAGTTGGCGAATCACGAGTCACGTTTCGTCTCAATCCCCCAATTTCGGTAGACCATCATCCCCTTGTCGGAGACGCATGTGATTTGTGGATTCCTTGGTAGGGAACTGGTAGAAAGAAAGTGCGCCATTAGAAAGTGAGAGGAAAAATAGTAAGGGTTACAAGTAATTTTGGTAATTTGAAAGGTATTCAGATTATTCTTGTGAATACTTCCTAATAAACGTATTGAAATGATTACATTAATACTTCCAAAAGTATATGATTACAAGTAATTTGGTTACTTTTAGTGGGTACCGTACAAGTCTGGTAGCCATCACAAAAAAATAATACATGGAAAGCATGTACACCCGCGAGCGATATGACGGTCAACAGCCCTCTTCTTGTCTTTGACGCTCCTGCAAGTTTTCGAACAAGCTCTGTTCCAGAAGAGGGCTAGAACGCAAAGTTTAGAACCCAAGCCACGTACCGTTTGAGACGTTAAGAGTTAATATAGCTTTAGGGATCCGTGAAACAGGCAAGAAACCAGGTAAGGTGTTCACCTTCATATTGCCGGCGGGTGTACATGTGTCACGTGTCTACGCGCCTCGCGAGTCGGTGCGCCGCTTCCGCAGGTCACGTGGCACTCACGCGGTATGGAATTGGCTCCGATTGGTCGCACCGTCATCTGCGATTTTTCGTATGATGAAAGAGAGTAGATACCCTAGTCACACTAGCGCTCTTACCTGTCATTAAACCAGCGGCAGTTGACTCAATCGCGATCAGCCGGAGTTACAAGGCGGCGCCAAGTGTCATTGAGCCGCTAACGATCGTCGAGCTCAACAGAGCTGGCCTACCTCAGCTATGCTCAATAGACCGATCTCACCAAGCGTTCCACGCATGCGTGATGCCGCCATCACTGTAGTTCATAGGAGGCAGACGCCAATTCACGAGATAGCTCATGCCGCCTCGTGCTCTACTCGCGCAGACGTCCAGCAGGGTTGTCGCGCGTGCAGAAAGACTACAGCTCCCACGATGCATGGCGGCAGCGGTGGCGTACTCAAGCTAGCTGGTGAGATCGGTCCATTGCACCTCATGATGGGCCGCAGAAAAGGCTACAAGCGCGAGCTCCTTGCTTTAGGGCACATCTCGGCGGCACGAGCTCTTGTGCATTAAGTGCAGCTGCTATGAGCTCGTGCTTCTAGTCTTCGCTGCTAGAGCCACTAAATGAGCTGCGCTTATAGTATCGGCACTCCGCTCCCCGGCATTGTTGTGGGCGCCGCCATTTTGGCTCGTATGCAGAGCAGACGCAACTGCCGATCGTCATGATTCAAAAGTGCGACTTCTTCAGCATTAGATTCGGTTGTGGAAAGGTCACGCAATATCGCTTTGCTCTGTCACGAACTATTTAAACATTTGTGGAGGGCGGAAAGGCGTTTCCTGTGATTTCAGATAAAGCTTCAGATAACTGGCAACCATGATTTTACGACACAATATGGGCAAGTGTCGTTACTCTGAAGCGTAGCTTATTTAGTGGCACTATTCGCTGCGATACAACATAACGTGAAACGGAGTATGACAGATGGAGGATCGCCCCAATAGAGCTAAATATGGCGGCGTCCGCCGCATCGCCGCCAATCGCCAGCGCGAGTGTTTACTAGTTGAAATAAGGACTGTACATGCTCATTTACATCGGTTACATCGAGACATACGTCACACATGAAAACGTTCGAGGTGGATGGCGCCCGATCGTCCCAGGAATCCGCGTGCCCGTGTCGTCGTCGTTTTTCTCCTTTCGTCCCTGGTGCTGGTACACACGAGCGGACACGACACCTCTTTCCCCTATGTTTAGTTCCTGTACCTGGCAGGCGGATGTTTCGTCCTTGTCGATTTGCGCAGCACAGGTTTTTCAACAGATGACTTCGAGTCGTTACTTTCTGGCTTGTGGTTACACTTCCGAATGTGGTTCAAGTGTCGGCGAACTGTCTCTTCTCCGCACTGCACTAGCCATGAGCGTGGACCGAATTTCCTGACCAATGTGCCTCTAATCCATTCAGGCTTTTTCAGGAACTGTCGGATCATGACATGTCCTCCCACCTGCAGCTGGCGGTTTCCAGGTAACTTCTCTGTTGCCAGTAGCGTAGCTTTGGTGGGTACAACAAGGTCTAGAAGAGTCGGTAATTCCCTCCCGAACATTGCCTTAGCCGGGGTCATGTTCGTCGTCTGATGGACAGTGCACTGCTGGCGGAATAAAAACCTCGACAGCCGTAGGTTCACTGATCCAGATGGTTCCCGTGCTAGTGCCTTCTTCAGTTCGCCCACATAGCGTTCTGCCTGCCCATGAGTGGCAGGGTGGTACGGGGCAGACGTGACGTGCTGAATCCCATTGTTCTTGTAGAACGTTGCAATCTCAGCATAGACGAAAGCTGTCCCGTTGTCCGACACTACTTTTGGTGGAATTCCAAACGTCGCAAGCAGGGATCGC
Organism: Ixodes scapularis; assembly: GCF_016920785.2. Classification (NCBI taxonomy): domain Eukaryota; kingdom Metazoa; phylum Arthropoda; class Arachnida; order Ixodida; family Ixodidae; genus Ixodes; species Ixodes scapularis. The sequence goes on along the minus strand of NW_024610115.1, from coordinate 250,528 downwards.
AGTACATCGATTACTGCCGCCGACGTAGGATGGCCTACTTGACGTACCTCCAGCCATTTGGTGAAGGCATCCACCACCACCAAGAAAGTGCGTCCCTCCACGGGACCTGCGAAATCCACATGCAGTGTGTGCCACGGTGTCGACGGTTGAGGCCACGGGGGAATATGGGCTTTTGCTGAGTTCCGCTGTGTACGCTGGCATGGATCACAAGATCCAAAGGTTGTTTGAATGTCTTCATCCAACCCTGGCCACCACAAGTAACTCCGAGCGCAAGTCTTCGTGGCTATTACTCCTCGATGTCCTGCGTGAACCAGGTTTATGGCTTGCTCCCGTGCAGCTGTGAGAATGACAACCCTTGTTCCACAGGTGATGCAACCACGATGAATAGCCAGTTCTGTGGCTTTTCTGCGGTAAGGTTTAAAGTCATCGCCTTTCAGCTGCTGCACCGTACCTTCTTGTATCTCTGTGTAGAGCCTTGAAAGTATGGCATCCTCCTGTTTTATTATCGCTATAACGTCTGCTGTCAGGGGTGGTTGTGGCAATGCTTCGAACATTAGAATGTCGCCGGGGACCTGGGGTTCCCCGATGCGCACTGGCTGTGGCAACCTACTGAGTGCAGCAGCGTTCTCGTGCATCGTTCCGGCCCGGAACTTAAGGTCGTAGTCATACGCCGCTAGCTTCAGACACCAGCGTGTCATGCGGGGGGAAAGCATCTGCGGTACTGGTTTTCGAGGTCCAAGAATTCCCAGTGGTGGCTGATGGTCAGTTACGAATGTCACGTGGCGTCCCGAAATGTACTTGTGGAAGTGGTCAGCTGCGAACACCACGGCCAGGCCCTCCCGGTCTAGTTCAGCGTAATTGCGTTCTGTTGTACCCAATGTTCGTGAGGCGAAAGCTATGGGAGCCTCCCTGCCCAAGCTGTCTTGCTGCGCCATCACAGCACCGACGCTATAAGGCGAGGCATCACGCGAGATGATGAGAGGCTTTGTCTCGTCATAATGTGTCAGGACAGTCTTCTTCAAAATCAGCTGTTTCAGCTCTTCAAAAGCTTTCTGATGTGGATCTTCCCATTTTCACGGTCTGTCTTTCTGTAGTATCTCATACAGTGATGATGCTACTGTAGCCCTTTGCTCCAAGAAACGGTCGTAGAAGGCTAGCAGACCTAGAAACGACTATAGAGTCTGCTTGCTTGTGGGCGCTGGTGCTTCCACCATGGCTCGTACTTTGTCTTCTGTTTTGTGTACTCCCTTGGCATCAATCCGGTGGCCCAGGAACTGTACCTCGGGTACGCTGAAACGACACTTTGTCTTGTTCAGTCGCAAGTTTGCTTGAAGAAGGCGTTGTACCACCCTTGTCAGCCGCTCTCTGTGCTCCTGTTCCGTGGTGCCACTGACGATAATATCGTCGAGGTACACACAGACCCCGGGCAGTCCACTCAGAGTGTTCTCCATGAATCTTTGGAAAATGGCTAGGGCTGCAGCTACACCGAAAGGAAGTCTCTTTACCTTGTAAAGCCCTTTCAATGTGTTTACGGTGTGTACTTCTGATGTAGCTGAAGTCACATGGAGTTGCTGGTACGCCTGCGCCAGGTCCAATGTGCTGAAAGTTGTCGCACCTCGCAGAGTGCTGAAGACGTCCTCTGTTGTAGGTAGTGGGTAAGATGCCTTCTTTGTGGCTTCATTCACGGTGCTCCGATAGCCGCCGCAAAGTCGAAGGTTCCCGTCCTTTTTGCGCACCAATACCAATGGAGTAGCCCAGTCAGAGTGTTGTGTTGGCTCCAAAATCTCCTGCTCCTGAAGTCGGTCAATTTCCGCTTCGACTTTAGAACGGAGGGCAAACGGAACAGGTCGTGCCTTAAGGAACTTTGGCCTCGCTTCCTCTCTCAACTCCAGGTGCACCGGTGCTCCGGCATGTCCCGTAATATCTTCGGAAAAAACCGAATCAAAATCTTGGAGGAGTTGTGTAATATCGGAACTTCCTCCTGTCAGGTGGGTGCCACTGGCTGTGATGCCCAACGTTCGGAACCAGTTGCGTCCAAGCAAGCTGCATCCAGAGCCTTGAACCACAAGTAGGGGTAGCTGGTACGTCTTGTCTTTGTGGCGAACAGCCACCGTTGTTGTACCGGAGACTTGCCCCATCCCCGTCGCCAATGTTTACTGGTTGAAATAAGGACTGTACATGCTCATTTACATCGTTTACATCGAGAAATACGTCACACATGAAAACGTTCGAGGTGGATGGCGCCCGATCGACCCAGGGGTGCTATGTTGCGCTTTTTGGACTCCCAGGAAACTAGGGAGAGGGAAGTGACGTCAACGACACAGCAAACGCAGATTGGGTGTTGATTTCGTTTTCTTCTGTCAACACCCAATCTGCGTTTGCTGTGTCGTTGACGTCACTTCCCTCTTCCTAGTCTCCCGGGAGTCCAAAAAGCGCAACATAGCACCCCAGGAATCCGCGTGCCCGTGTCGTCGTCGTTTTTCTCGTTTCGTCCCTGGTGCTGGTACACACGAGCGGACACGACAGCGAGCGAAGCACTTACTATTACGGAAGATTGCACGAGGTCTGTAGAAAGTATCGTAGCAGCAAATATTGTCCGGAGAGGTATGATTCGGGGCCAGAGCTGCCGCTAGTACGATCATGGCACGTCGCGGAAGCTAAAGCTCGGCGAAAGCAGCCATTGTAATGTCGGTGCCGATAGGGCTTTTGTTGTGTCTCTCTCGCACGAATGCGCGTGAAACGTTCTGATTGTCGTTTCTCTACTCTAAAAATAAAACAAAAGTTTATTTAATTTTGTTTTAGACGTCTGTGCCGAATGAAAAGTGTGGACGTAATTCATTTGGATCATTATTTAGAAAAGATAAGGCGACATCTGTTTTGGTTTTGTTTTGGTTCCAACTGTGTACCTTGACGCGTATCTAAACTGAGGTTGTTAGGTCTATGTACTGTGCAACACCGAAAAACTTAGTTTAGCTCAATAGCAATTGAGAGATGTCAACGATCGTTGGCTTAATGACCGTTGAGAGCGCTAGTGTAACCAGGGTATAGGACCCTGTACAAGAACAAATCAAAACTAACGTGATAAACAAAAACGAAAAAAAACAACTTTCATCAGCTGAAGCTTAATAACCACAAAAATAAATCAAACAAATAAGTGTCGGAGGGAAACGGGGAAAAGTGTTCACACTTTCCGCAACATAATGAAACCAGCGAACATGCGAATGAATAATCCGAAACAAAAACGGGACATAAAATGACCAAATTAAAGGGAGGTAGAGAAAGAATGAAAGAGCGAAAGTGGGAAGAAAAAAGTTTAGCTGCGAAACGACTACATCACCTCTAGCCGTTAGAATGACAGAAGGCAGAAGACAGAGTTGATAGATCAAAGAAACTTACGAAATTAATAACACACACAAACAAAATAGTAAAAAGGAAATAATAACGGTATAATGTAAAAGGCACCAAACAAAATGAAGATAACAGAAAGGAAGTTGGGTGCCAGCAAAGCTGCCTCGGAATTCGAACAAGAGCGCGGAGAGCGCAATGAGTCAGGCGATGGAAGTTTCGCACTCCGCCGCCAGAGAACAAAAGACGCACGGAGGCGATCATAACTTCATTCCGTAGCCGGCATTTCTTGATTCCGCCAGAAGCGTCGACGGCGGCAGCGGCTTTTCACCACTCAATAAGAGCGAGCGCGAATTATTCCGCTCATTTCCGACGTGGAAAAAAATACACGAAAAAACAAGTTTTTTTGGCGGCTGTGCGTTCGCATGACGGATCCTGGCGGCGAGTCTTTGGCATTCAGGGGTTCCGGACGTGGGAGTCTGCTCCCGGGCCCGTTCAGGCAATAGCGCCGAGAGGAAAAGGGTTGAGCCTTTCTGCCCCTAGCGTCATCACATGTGGCAGACGGTCGAGCAGACGGCGATGCCAAGACGGACGCGTCTGCCGTTTGGCAGCATCTCTCGCCGAGCCTCGGCGTGTTTGCCACATGGAGCGGGTCGGGGGTCCACCGATGATGACGTAATGCACCGGCCTCGTCTTCCAGGGGCTATGGGCCCAACGTGTGCCGATAGGCAGCGTCCCGCGCCCTCTCGCGGCGCCTCGGATATTCTTTGTTCTCGTCGTCAGTTCTATGTCTTTTTTACTGGAGATGCGAAAATATGCCCGCGTTATTATTGCAAGAGGGACTCTGGGAATATGGCCCGAGCTGTCTTTCCTATACGTCTTGCCAGTTTCACGTCTTTCTCTTAGACGGTAACTCTTTTTTTTTTTTTTTCGTTACATATTTCTAATACGACTCGAGCAAGGAACTTTCTCAGAAAGCTGTCGCTGCTTCGAGAAATTCCCACTAGAATTATACTTTCTCGTTTTTTTGTTTTTGTTTTTTCTCTCGTTTTCATTGCGGCTCCACATGTCCATCTCTTTTTTTAAGGCCAATGTTTATATTAGGCTGACTTGAGACTAGCTAGGCTCCGGCTTAGCACCATTTGGCGCTCGCTTCGAATGCTGAGTGGTCTTCACCAGACGCCATATTTCAGAGCGTAGCTCATAGCCCGTACAGCGTACATCTCAGAACGTGCTCACTTTACGTCAGCCAACACCGACAAATATCGAAGGCGTGGAATTGTATGTTGCGGAAGATTTGTGAAAAAGTGTATCCAGACTAGAGTACGATCGGTCACATAAGACAGTTAAAAAAATTCGGAACCAATTAGGTCCACTCGAAGTCTTCATCATTCTCATAAACCCGACAAGCACAATATGGGTCGGATGCGAATTTTGTTTGTGTTATGAATTGTTACGCTTGGGATGTTTAGGTTGTTTAGGTTCTTCCAGATGCGTCTGACGCATGACCCACTAAACCGTTCCCCCGCTTTATCAGTCTGAAGTGCCGTTCCTCTAAAGCAGGGATCTTCAACCATTTCGGCCAAGAGGCCATGTCAGCAACCGGTCGCGGTCTCGAGGGCAGGGGCGGAGTGTTCGTGCCCTTGAGTGTCCTGCAGTGTCCTGCCACCCCAAAATAGGCCAGCCTTTACGATTTACCCCCCCCCCCCCCTAATTTTCGTGCGTACAACCGTACACATTACATATATGGTATACTACATGGCTCGTCATTTTCCTAATTTTCTCGTCCCACGGAAAAGGCATTGGCTTGAAGGACACGCAGCCCAAAGAGGCCCTACACCGGACGTTTTCAACATCTTCGTGACGTCAGCTTTATCTTCTTGGAGAACGCTGTAAGGAGCGAAAGATATATGAATGTCGGTATGGCTTGCCGAGGCTACGGAGCGTCGTCTACCACGCAGTGCTGTCTGGCACAGGCCATAGGACGCTTCCCGAAAGTAGCGTTGCCCAAGGGATCACTCGGAGAGTCTTGGAATCTCATCTGCACTGCGCCGTCACTTCGGACCTGCCAGACAAAGGAAATCAAGAGCACCGCTCATGTTCTGACCGAGGAAATTCCCCAAAGTCCTCACATGTTCTAGATGACTGGCGTGTCCGCAAAGGGGCGGCGTCGATGCGTCGAGGGTATCCTGCTTATTTCAAGTCTCTACTGCTCTGTACGACGGGGCCTTGAAGCAGCTTTGGTGACGGCGACTGTGTGTCTTTGAGTGTGCTCGTTAAAGGGTGTAGGACGGAGCGTGACGGTTCGAGAACTGCCGCAATCTCATCGTTAGTGACCCTGGGGCCCCAGGCACTACCCCAGAAGGTCGAAGAAAAACTGAAAGCGTTTGTTAGTTTGGAGGGGTTGCCAGTTGGGAGTAATTCCTGTCCGTTCGTGTATGTGCTCTTCCTAAAATCTTCCCCACGCCCTAGGGAACTGAAGAACGCGGACTGCTTGTAAGGAACAATTTTGTGAAATGGCTCGTGCTCTCTGATAATAATCTAGCACAACAGTGCTTTTTTTTCAACAACCTTGCCCCCGAGATTCCGTCTGCAGTCCCGTACCGGTGCCTGACCCCGTCCGACCTCCACGGTGGGGCCAACCACTTGGTGCCAAGAACATTGAGGAATATTTGAACAACTGCCCCCGGTGTGCTACGGTATTCAATCACCCGATTAGTGACTTCTTCCAAAAACGGCAGTGAAGCGGAAACTTTCACAAAACAAATCCGATTCTGAAGCTGCCTAGCATTCGCTCGATGGACATTAGACGGCATGTGCAAGCGCTGAGGAACATCAATGTGAGTCTTCATGCTAGCGATAACGGCGGGCCAATTGTCAACTTTCGGAACGAGGAACACAAAGCCTGTCCTACTGAGTTTAAGACAGAAGTACCACCGATGTAGCTCGGACAGCCTTCGCCAGTACACCCTGTTCTGATATCTTCCCGTGACCAACTATGGCGATAATTCAAGGACCTTCAGGTCCGACTGGTACACCAGCTTTCCGTGGTTGGAGTACAGTGTGTCTTCGAACTCTGCGTTTTGTTTCTCCTGTCAGATGTTTTCTACTAGTAACGGACAGAACAGTGGAAATACTGTATATTCGCGGAGGGTTATCGAAACTGGAAGAAGCTCTTCAATAGAAAGGCGGACTAGGACACCACTCCAAGGGCGCGGCAAACAAGACGTCCGAAGTATCGGCTTCCTTCAAGCAGGGGAAGAAAAGTGGTCCGGATTATTCAGTCGACGTACAACTCAGCCAGGCGTATTCAGCAAAAAGTAAGGGAGAAACGTCACGGCATCTCTGTGATCGCTGATGTGCTCTTGTTTAATGCAGTGCAAGAACTGCCTAAAAAGCAGATGATGACGCGTCAGTGACGTCAGGCTTCCGATGCTCCCCATCATCACAGACGAATAGACCCTTTACGAAATTCAGTGCCATTTGGTGGTTCATAAAGCAGTTAAGGTTTTGCCATATCAATGGCGGAAATAGACTTGTATCGGCACCGTCACGTTTGCAAGTCAACGGCACGCGAGGATTCGTTCAGTGTGAGTTCTTTATCGATCACTTTCAATTCGATGGTGACCAAGAACCTGCGTTCAGAACAAAGCTCCAGCCCACTCAGATGCCTCAAGAAAATTGTATACGCCAAAGTGCTTTAAAGCCGATTGAGTGCTGCCCACAGATTGACTGAATCTGAATTATTAGAAATAAACGCTTACGTAGCTCTTGTGCTCCATTCCTATGTCGCGTCATACTGATTCCCGAATGTAGAGGCACTTATCATCCGCTTAGGAGCTTCTTCAGCGTCTTCTTTTATCAGTCACTAGAAGGTCGCCATTGGTATGGCACAGATGCCGTTCCACAGATGATGATAGTGATCAAAGTGGCCAGACTGAATTTCGGAAAGGGTCTATTCGCCTCTACCGAACGTCGGTTCACGACTAGCGTGAATGCACTTATTTAATATTGCGGTATGTAAATATGCCTCAATACTTTGCATGACAAATGTCACATAAACCAGAATTGTAGACGCATCGTAAAATAATAAAATAGACGAACGATTGGGGAAATTTTAAACAAAGAGAAAAAATTGGGAAAAAATAAAATATGGCAGCGGCCTTTATTTCTAAAGTACACAGATACATGAAATGTAGTATTCGAAAATCTATCGTTAAAGGTTGCACATAAGACATTAAACAGGCATTTTGGGGGACATATTAAAAACTCGCAAGCGATTTCGGGCCCGCAGTCGATATTGCCGAGAGTGAGTAGGGCTCTACCAAGTCATCATCGCTGAAGATTTCTTCTCTCAGGCTTAATTCTGACGGTCAGCGAATCGGAAGCCCATATCTCCCCAAAAATTTCCTGCACTTCCCCAGTGTCACCTCGCTATGAAAAGCGCGGCGCCGTCCCTGCTCGAGGGCAAGAAATAACAAAAAGTAGTATAAATACTACTAAAGTAGTATAAATACTAATAAAAATATACACGACGAAAAACTAAGGAGATAAACCTAGAAAAGCATCCAAAGACAAGAATGCATGTTAAAAATGAAGAATGACGGACGAACGCATATACCTCAAACTGAAATTTAATATTTAGCTAATTAACACATTGCACAACACTTGTGACCAAGGAAACTCACCAGGCATAAATCAAACTGCACGTAAACTTTGGAATATTCGCGCAATGCAAGAAGACTAATGAGGGTTGTAAAACTAATGCTCGTGATGACAATGTTCTACTGATACTATAGCGAGAAGACCCCTATTTCGAAGCAGTTTCTCTCATTCCTACTGCTATCTTAGTATGAGGGTTCAGAGGGCGCCGCGGCACCGTTTCTTTTTAGGCGCACTTCTTCTTGCGCCGCAAGCAGCTGGTCTGGAAGCGGGCCACGGGTTGGGCTTCATTGGAAAGACCGCGGCCGGTCGCGGGCAGTATCTGCCCCGCGAGTCGGGGTGTGGAGGACCCTGCTCTACAGCGTAGTTTATTTAATGATTCCATACTTGTTTCCACCTCAAGAACCGTGATAAAAAAAAAAAGTCCGACTCCTCGCGGGGCATTTCTAATTTGCCCTTTTGTGTAGAGCATTAAGTTGCATGTAAGTTCATTACAGATTAGGTATATGTTATCGTATCAAAACGTACTCGTTTCAAACGCTCGAAGTATCGCTGCTTCCTCCAACAACCAAATCGTGTAACAACTACTTCGCGCCGCGTGCGAACAATGCGCAAAACATCTTTTTTTTATCTTGATGTGAAAACAAGTAAAGCTTTTTTACGACGTTCCATAATTGGCCAGGAACTCACATCACGTCATTTCTGTTCTGCTTTCATCGATGGCGGTCAGACAACATCGTGACGCTAACTTGGACGGCGGTCTGTTGAGCCGGCACAATGGCAGCTAAATATTCAAAGCCCGCGCGTTAGCACTTAGACGTCGTCAAAGTAAGGTCGAGCGCAGACGCTGATTGGTCACGAGCGCTGTGTCAGAGTTCGGCTGGACCTCGCGTCCAATCAACGCTTCCAAAGACGCGCGTCGTTGGGCTCGGGCCCAGTTGCTATTTTGGCGCCAGGGCGCCATACCAAACAGTACGACTAGGATCCAAATATAGTACGACAATTAGGGTAAAACAAGGAGTACCGCAAGGTGCAGTTCTGGGCCCTCTACTGTTTAATTTATATACCCGAAGGAAAAATCCATCAATCTAACCCTGTTTGGCAGTCAATGTTTTCTAGTGGACCGCTGACTGTGCCTGACTGTACGTCAAGCATGTCTGATTGGCCAACAAGTTACTCTGACCGACAGTCAAACTCCAGTCAGACTTTACTTGTCGGCTCTCTGATGGTTTCCTGGTGGCAGTCGGCCGCCGCGAAATGCCATCAAGATGTCTTGGTGGCGATTCTGATTGTACATCGATTGTCTCTGACTGTACGTCAAAAAGCTTTGACGTGCAGATAGACGTACGGTCAAAGGACGTAAAGTTCGTTCAGATACCACTATTTCGTCAAATCTATGAATACGAAAAATAATCTATGCACAAGAAAACGATTTCGGGACGTGAGCCCATAAAACCGCTGATGTTAGAGATATTACACGCAGCCGACCGACAACCTTGATCAGAAGCCCGACTAAACGCCGAACACACCACTTCGCTTCGCCCATAGAGGCTTCGCCGAGCTTTCAAGAACGATCGCTCTCGACTCGTTTTGTTTGCCCGCTTGCTCCAACCTGACGATCCTGCCCGGGCTCTACAATGTCTTATGTTTTAGTATATTTTCTGCTCGACAAGACCCAGCCTGTTGTGAGTTCCGACGATGTAAGGGACTTTAGCGGTGTAGTTGTGCTACGACGCGTCCGAACGGAGACATGCTTGGTTGTGAACAACGTTTATTGTCAGGGACGTGATAATATAGGCAGCCGATGCTTCGGGCGCAAAACAGAAAGGGTGGTGATAAGAATGATAAGTACATTGGAGGATGATACAAAGTTTCCAAGAGTCATGACACAGCTCTGATACAGCATTCCTTCCCCCTAGGGGCTATAGCGATCTACAGGCTTCCTTTTTCTGGTTGACCTTCGCAACTCTGGCGGCTGGGTGGTGCTGATGGTTGGTTCTGCAGGTGTTGTATCTTGTACTGCATCTTGTCGAGCGCCTTGCGTTGTCTTTGCCGCTGTCCCTGGTACTTTGAGTGCCAGCGGCTCTCGAAAACGGATCTGGTCAATGTGACGTCGGACTTATCCCGACGGTGTGTCCACTGAGACCATCCTTGCTCCGGTCGTTGTAGTTACCGTCCCTGGCAACCACCTTTCTCCTTCTCCGAAGTTCCGGGCCCAAACTGGATCTCCGGGCCACAGCTTGCTACGGGGTTCCTGCAAAGGCACCAATGAAGCACCAGGATACGGCAGGCAGGCGTCTAGACGAGATCTGATCTGGTAGCCTAGCAGTCGTTGTGATGGCGAAGAACCGTCAGCCAAAGGAGTTCGGCGGTACGCGAATAATATTTTAGCCAAACGCGTAGCAAGGTTACCATGCGTGACCTTTTTTAGACCATCCTTAATCGTCCTGACTGCTCTTTCTGCTAGCCCGTTGGACTGAGGGTGGTATGGAGCAGTGCGTAGATGTTCTACGTTATTTCCCGCGAGGAATCGAGAGAACGATTCTGCCGTAAATTGAATCCCGTTGTCTGTCACGATAGTCTTCGGTATCTCAAAATGGCTGAACATTTCGCGCACAGCTGCTATTGTAGAATCGGCAGTCGAATTCTTCATGGCCACCGCCTCTATCCACTTTGAGTGAGAGTCCACTGCAATTAATATCATGGCGTCCGACACCGGTCCCGCGAAATCCAGGTGTAATCGCGACCACTTTTCTCCCGTCTCCGGCCACTTCACCGGAACATATGATGGCGGCATCGGCCGTGCCTGGATACACGCACTGCAACTCCGGGAAAGATGTTCAATCTCACCATCGAGCCCTGGCCACCAAAGAAGTGTCCGCGCGACCGCCTTCATCGCCGGTGCTCCTTGATGGGTCTCGTGCAGCATTTTTAGCATCGCTCCACGTGCTGTCTGTGGCACGACGACCCGGTGCCCCCAGTAGAGCAAACCCTGGGCTACGGTGAGTTCCAACTTCCTGTGAAAGAAGGGTTGCATTTGTGGGTCGTCATCCTCTAGGGGCTTTGCCCATCCGTGCAGCACATAGTCTTTCACCCTGGACAGTAGCCGGTCCTCCGAGGTTAGTGACCGCAATCGTTGTGCCGACAGAATAGTATCATCGAGTTGGTTAACTGAAAGCACATATTCTGGCAGCTCGTCCGTCTCCTTGTCAGGAACATTTATCGGTAAACGACTCAGTGCATCAGCGTTGTGGCTCTGGGGCCCCGGCTTGTATTCTATCTTGTACTGATATGCCCCTAGCAGTAACGCCCAGCGCTGAATTCTGGCCGCCGCCATGACAGGTGTAGGTCTGTCCTCCCTCAGCAACCCTACCAAGGGCTTGTGGTCGGTAACGAGCGTGAAGTCCCGCCCCAACAGATAATCTCTAAATTTGGTTACCCCAAACACTAGGGCTAATGCTTCACGCCCAAGTTGCGAATAATTTCTTTCCGCCTTCGATAGCGTCCGGGACCTGAATCCTATTGGTCTGTCCACGTGTCCGAAACTATGGGACAACACAGCCCCTACCCCATAAGGCGATGCGTCACACTCGAGACGTAAAACTTTGGATGGGTCAAAATGCGTAAGAACATCTGCCGTACATAACACCCGCTTGGCCTTTCTGAAAGCATGCTCCTCTGCTTGGTCCCATTTCCAGCGTTGATTCTTCGCTAGAAGGTTGTACAGTGGCGCCAAGAGGGTAGCCATGTTGGGCAGAAACTTGCTGTAGTAGGTCAAAAGTCCTATGAAAGAGCGGAGTTCACTTACGTTCTTCGGGCTCCTTGCTTCCATTATAGCCGCCAGGTTCTTTTCCGTAGGGTGTAGGCCGTCCTTGTTGATGCGGTGCCCGAGATAGCAGACTTCGTCCTGCCAGAAGTTACACTTCCCTCTGTGCAGCTTGACTCCGTTCTCCTTGAAACGCTGCAGCACCTGCTTGAGCACGCTCCTGTCTTCCTTTCTTCTCTCCGAGACAATGACGTCATCGAGATACGCTTGTACGCCGTGTATTCCTCGCAGCAGGCTCTCCATCTTGCGCTGGAAGATAGCGGGTGCGGAAGAAATACCGAATGGCAGCCGGATGAAACAGAAGAGACCACGGTGCGTGTTGATGACGGTTAACTTCTTGGATTCGTCATCGAGTGGCACTTGATTGTACGCATCTCGAAGGTCCAACGTACTGTACCTGTCGCCCCCATTGAGTGCCGCGAACAGGTCGTCGATTACGGGGAGTGGATATTGCTCGGTGCAGCAGGCTGAGTTCACGGTCAACTTAAGATCGCCGCAAATTCTTATGGTCCCATCCTTTTTTAGGACAGGGACAATTGGTGTTGCCCAGTCCGCGTGAGGAACCGCAGAGATAACACCGTTTTTGACAAGTCTGTCCAGTTCATTAGACACTTTGTCACGCATGGCGTATGGCAGAGGCCTGGCCTTGAAAAACTTGGGTGCAGTTCCTTCTTTCACATATAGATGCGCTGGCGGGCCTTTGAGCAAACCCAGTCCGTCACTGAACAACTCCTCGTATTCTGACAGTAGTTCTTTCAGCTCGACGTCCTGCGCGGTTTCGGTTGCCGCCGTTAACTTCAAAACAGGTGTTCCAAGACAGTTCAACTTTTGTATTAAGTCGCGTCCACATAAACTTGGACCTGCGCAGTCTAGGATTGTCAGTGTCGCCGTCACCTCTTGGTCACAATACTTGACGGCAAGCGTAAGCTTACCAGCCACCGGCAGCTTCCCCAGGTAGCATGACAACTTCAGTCTCGAACGTTCCATCTTTGGCCAGCCATGGCAGTGCCTGTCATATACGTCCCTTGAGATTACGCAGACCGGCGAACCTGTATCCACCTCCATGACGATGTCGGCGCCACCCCAACAAAATTTCCTGCGCACAGGTGCAACCAACTGTTCGTCTGTTGAGAGATACGACTTCAAGGTCAACAGCTGCAGTGACATGTCGCTCTCATCGCTGCTGGCTTCGTTTCCGTGTATCGCACAAGCTTTGGCTTGTTTCTTGGTTTCCGTGCGACACATTCGGGCTGCATGACCTTTCTTTCCACACTGGAAGCACTTCATGTTCATGAACCGGCATGTTTCTGTTCCGTGCGCTGCGTTCCCGCATCTTCTGCACAAGTTAGCCTGCACGCGAGAACCTTTATCTGTTTTCCTGAAGTTGAATCTTCGCATTTGTTCGGTGAGCGCGTTCAAGGCTGGGGCTGGTTCCTCGGCCGGCTCCGATTGCTTAATTTCTTGCGCGCCTTGCGTGGCTGCTTCAGCGGCTCGCACGATTCTTTCAGTTTCTTGCAATGTCAGCTTCGGCTGTGCCAGCAGCAGCTTCTGAACATCCGTATCTCGAATGCCGCACACAATTCTGTCTCGAATCATCCGGTCTAGTATGTTTCCAAAATTACATTTGTCAGCTTTGCGTCGGAGTTGCACGATAAACTCTTGCGCCGACTCTCCCTCTTTCTGGGTCCGGTGATAAAACTTGAAACTTTCTGCTATTTCGTTTGGTGGTGGCGCGTAGAAATCTTCTAGAGTTGTCACGACCTCTTTATAGGTTAATTCGCTCACCTTCCTTGGAGCACATCGGCCACTCAGTACTTCAATTGTTCTTGACCCGAGGGCGGACACCAGCAGGGCTCTTTTCTTGGCGTCCTCCTTGATTTCGTTTCCTTCGAAGTACGATTCAATCCGGATGGTGTACGAGGCCCACTTGTCTTTCCCATCGTCGAACTGCGGCACTTGATACGCCATGCTTTACCCTGGGTGGCAATACGCCACTACCCGCGTTGATTCGTTCTCGTCGCCACTGCTACGACGCGTCCGAACGGAGACATGCTTGGTTGTGAACAACGTTTATTGTCAGGGACGTGATAATATAGGCAGCCGATGCTTCGGGCGCAAAACAGAAAAGGTGGTGATAAGAATGATAAGTACATTTTTAGGATGATACAAAGTTTCCAAGAGTCATGACACAGCTCTGATACAGCAAGTTGAAGACGAAAATTTGTACCAGGTCTACTGGGCCGGAGACGCGCGAACAAAAGGATCGATCTACGATGCGAAAGTACTCTACATGGCAGGTGAGTAAAACTGAAGTACGGCGAGTGATGTACGAGTGCTTTGCCTAACATGCTGAAGGCTTAACTGCATTTGCAGCCGAAGCATCTCGTATAAAACGAATGCTCAAATCGAGTTTCCAAAGCGATGGCATAGCATAGGGCGATAAAGAGAAAAATAATGGCATAGCATAGGGGTTAAGGTGTCCAATTTGTACGCCAGTGGTCGCGGGTTCGGTCCGCGGTGGTCCTGCTTTTTTTTTTTTTTCTCGACCATTTTGTTTTATTGGTGCCTTTGGCGATATTTATGAGTGCGTATAGCTTTACTCTTATATAAATGCTGCCCTTGTTGATGAAATTCCCTTGGCAGTGGCAGTCAGACGTCATCTGATGGCCCATCAGATGACGTGTGATGGTCCATCACGTTCCTCCAAGGCTGCTGACTGGCACTCAGTGTCCCAAATTACGTATCTTGATGGAATTTTCAATAGGGTATCAATGAAATTGCGCAAGTAAAACTAACAAGGAAATTATTTCAGTTCGCAGATGGTACAGTAATTGTGTACGCCCCCAAAAATGATGAAGTCGCCGGTGGAGATGTACAAGAAGACATTCACAATATTTTTCAATGGTACAGTAGAAATCAGATTATCGTAAATACTTCAAAACCTCAAATAATGTGCTTTAGAGACCCTAGAAAAATACTATTTGCTGAATTACCCATTAAAATGCACGATAAAAATTGTAAACTGTTCATGCCCAGCAAATAAATACGTAAAAAATGTAAAATACCTTGGAATGTACATAGACCAAGATCTTAAATGGGACTCTCACATAGAGCAAGTTTGCAAAAAATTAAGGACGCTGATGGCCTATATGTTTCACATTCAAGATATGGTCCCCCATTTTGTACTTAAAATGATTTATAACTCATTAGAAAATCTGTAATACAATATGGAATAACTGTTTATGGTAACTGTGCCAAATACCTACAAAAAAGTTAAAACTCTCCAAAAACAGATATTCAGAAGAATGGGTTGCCAAATAAAAAAAAGAAACAATTTAATAGATGATATACATAAAGAAATAGGCGTATTTTACTTTAGTGATCAATTGAAATATGACATAATTACAAAACTTTTTTTAATCCATTATTACAAAATAGAAATTGTTAAAGAAAGAACATTACGACCAAATAGAAAATATTTTGAACCATTAATAAAGACAAAGTATGGAAAGGTAAAAGAAAATATTATGTGCCTATAATTTTTAAGCATAATGATTAAAAAGCGCGACAGGACAATGGACACAGAAAGGAGACACAGACACAGCTCTTAAACCAAATACCTAAGGAGCTGATTGAGTGCAAATATCCACATGCTATGAAAAAATGGCAAGAATATGGATCAATGAACGGAAAAATCTAAAAAAAATGGGAATTAGTAAAAAGTATCAACTTACGACCGTAACCACTGTATGAATTATATTGATCATTAAAACAACGATTTGAGATATATTAT
Source organism: Ixodes scapularis (assembly GCF_016920785.2). Lineage (NCBI taxonomy): Eukaryota > Metazoa > Arthropoda > Arachnida > Ixodida > Ixodidae > Ixodes > Ixodes scapularis. The sequence continues at coordinate 234,902 of NW_024610115.1, read as the reverse complement.
TAAATAGCAGTATGTACCTAATAGACGCCCGTTCCACCGGTTACAGTGCACGTGTGCATAAACCGCTTCTTTTCTTATAATTTGTTTGTTTGATTAAACTCATAGAAAGAGTTAAAACTGTACAAAATCAGGTTGTTAGTCACCTGCCGCGTCCCACACACAAGCCTTCTTCACTTACGTGGGTACAGGGCAAAATGTATTCAAAAAAGAAAATAAATTGTATCGTATTATTGTATTGTGAGTGTGCCCACGTTCCATGGAAGCTTGAGGAGTTTTCGAGGAGGTTAGAAGAGGTTGTTCACGGGCTTCGATTCTGCTTGGCCATGTTCGTTGAGCACACGATAACTACACGCTTTCACCGAGCTCATTGCGTACATAATCAAACTTATTGTTTGCAACGAATAAACGAGCACGTGACGTCACGAGTGTGTTTTGGGAGTCTTCCTTCCATTACGGCTGCTCTTTAATTCTTTGTGAAATTAAACCACCTCACAGTGTGGTATTCCTAGGCAGGAGGGAAACCCCGTCAGCATTTGGAGGGACGTACAGCACTTGAAAGCGAAATACATGGAAAGTATATAACAAGTCAGAAAAATTAGATGGATTAAGAATTATTCATCTTCGTGGCGACGCAGAATATTCAAAGTCAAATAAGAAAAAAAGCTTGTAACTTTTTACATATAGAAGAAAGAAAAACAAAATGACAGTCAAGCGCAACCCGAAACTTACAATCGCGCAAGAAAGGCAGAAAAAAAAAAAGAAAAAGGCTCGAAATGCAGCTTTAACTAAATTTAATCCACTTCGGGGATTCGGAAAATCGAGATGGTGCAAAATTATGTTTCTCGCAATGTTTCATTTTTTTTTTTAATTCCTTTTCCCTTTCTTTTGGCAAGCCAGTTTCCACAATCTTAGCGCACCTTTCACGCTAATGCCGGCTGACAAAAATTTTGTTCCAACCCACAATCAAAAAAAAGGACAGAAATATTGTTTAATATGCACAAAAAACTATTATGTATAAAATTAGGACTTCGCTCCACTTTTCACGGCAAGTCCGCTCAACCGGAAGCAACTCAATTTTTCAAATGTAATACTTTCTAGTTTTTTTTTCTTCCTTTCTGGCGATGAGGCCAAGAGACTTTAAAGCAGCGTCCGCTGTTTTTTCGAAGTCTAAATCTGCATATTCGTGCTCCACGCTCTCGTTGTTTCTCTCTTGACGGACGAAAGCTGCCAACGAGCGAGAGCAAAAATTGAAAGGTCAGCCTCTCGCTCTGCCGCTTCCGGTATCCTGTTGGCACTACCTTTTTTTTCTTTTTTTCTTTTTCTTTTTTAAGAATTTACTTCATGCGTTGACCACCAAATATACGTCCGCTCTTCAATCTCACGTTTTATAAAAAAAAAAAATCTACACGTATTGCAAAAATAAATTATGCGTCGCCGAACGTTCATTCTCCGTTGAAATCTAGCGCTAGCGGTTCGAACCACAAGACAAACCTTCAGAATTGACCATTATCTCGTTCAGAAGCATAAGTGATTTTCTTAGAAGGAAAAAATTGGTCCTGTTTTCGCCTATTTTCGGTAACTGGTGCAATTCAGCTCCAGTGTATTTGAGACCTCCATCGGCCGCCATTTTCCCATTAAAAATGTTAGAAAATCACTTATAACGTTTGAATAAAATAACGGTTAGCTCTGAAACTTTGGTGTTTGGTTCGGAAAGCTGGCATTTAGGCGTAAAATGGGCGTTTGGAGTTACGTAGTTCCTTTTTTTTTCAGTGAAAGAAACCATTGCAGATGTTTTTGGAACGCGTTTTTATATCTTCTTGTATGCACCTCAAAAAAAAAACTTCTGTGAAGCTTAAGCTTGGCCTTTAAGAGTGGAAATCGATAACGTTATCGGACCCCGATCGCATCGCCTCGCGTCTCACGCTCTTCCTGCCAGTGAGCAGAAAGTGCGGCGGACAAGGGGGCATAGCGAATAGCGTGTCTGGCTTCAAACCGAAGGATCGTGAGCTTGAATCCCGCCTAAAATTGTTCAAATTTTTCTTTAAGGCAAATGAATTACTTTTTAAATTGAAATCATTTGTGTCATGCGGCGCCCTCTAATTCGCATTACGTGTCATGCTTTTTAATAACTTTCATTCCACGCGTGACGTCACTTTTCACGTGAGAGTTGTGGGTTGTTTAAAATTCCCGCACGGCAATCATGTGGCTCTGAAGTCATGACCTTATCGACCTATCAAGATTTTCGCGTCCGTTTCTTTCTTCTCAAGCCACCGACGCCGGCTTTTCTGCTACACAAGCCCCATAACGCTGTCGCGTTAAAATTAATTTCCGCTTGAATAAGATCTACAAAATTATAGTAAGTAAGCACTAAATATAATTTCCAATGGCGGTTGTTTTCAATTTTGTGAGTGTAAGAGGTATAGATTTTATGGTGTTTGTCAGAAAAGCAACGACTGTATCACTGCAAAACAGGGACGGAAACGCAAAATAACAAACTCCGAGCGTCGGAACTGAAAACCCCTCCGAAATCAGCGATGTCTCGCGAGGGCAATGGCCATTGCCGCATTCTGCACCAACCCCAGCAGCCATCACCGATGATAACAGCGGTGCCATCCCAACAGGCGATGACCATCAATCAACTGAACCACCATTCGATTAGAACGGTGATGATGATGAGGAATCCGGCGACAGAGAAGTGGCTTTTGCGGCGATCGTGAGGCGATCCGGCAGGTAGACGACAACACCAGAAAGATGGTTGGCCCTGGTGATTGAGCGAAGTAAAGGACCACATGGACGGATGCCCAGCGGTTGGTGGCCAAAAATAACAATCGAGCATAATCGGAACCATGACAAGAATGTAACGTCGACAACGATGAAAAACAGGTAAATCCGATGGAAAAATCGACAACTGCCTACTCAATAGGGCAATGGTCAGGTGCCTGAAGAGAACGGCCGTTGCCAGCGACAATAACAAATTGCCAGCTGTACACCAATGTGAAGAATCTACTGGCAAATAACATCGAGCCGGTCCTTAATCACCAAACTGACCAAAGAAAAACAAGAAAGGTATACAGTCATTAAGTAAACTATCAGGTCATCAAGAGGTAACCAAGAAGCTAAAGAAAGAGGTGAACTGAAAGGAGGCCAATAAAAAAAAATCGAGAAGTTTAGTCAACAGCTGCGAATCGTCACCAGTCACAAACAGAACAAGGCCCCCTCGAGAGCACTAAAAACAAATTTGCAAAGCCAACCAGCACCACTCGAACAACGAGGACCAGTTGAAGAAGCTTGAGGACCAGATCGAAGAGAAAATGGCGGTTTTTAAGAAAAAAGCTGGTAATAGCGGCGAACCGGACCGAATATCGGAGAACGAACAAGCTGTTCGAGTTCAATCGGTCCGCCTTCTACCGGAGACTTGACGAAGACCAGAAGGAGATTGACGAGAACATTGATGTTGATGAGGTAATTACTTTCTGGTGAGGAATCTGGGCGACCGATGGCGAAGAAGGGGGAGCACCAGGAATTGATTCACCTATTGGACCCACTGGAGCTTCAGACTGAAGCTGAGGAGGAAGGAGCCAAGGGGATCATCGAGGAGAAGATCAAGTTCCAGCCCACCTGAAAGACACCAGGGCCTGACGGTGTATTCATATTCTTCATTAAAAAGCTGACTGCACTCCACTTTCGTCTCACCTACATTCTAGTCAAAGCAGTTGATGACCCCGAACAGACTGACGAGCGACTGTACGTGGACACGACGTACCTTATCGTGAAGACGGAACGAGCAAGCCAGTACAAGGAGCCTACGTCCCATAACTTGTCTCCCGAACATCTACAAGCTGCTGAGCAAGGTTGTCACAGTCCTGGTGACGGACCTGTGGGAGGTGAATGAGGTGATCTAGGCCAACCAGATGGGTACTCGAAGAGGCTGCCAAGGTGCCAACGAGCAAGCCCTCCTTGACAAAGTGGTCTACCAAAAGCAGAACAACGAGCTGTTTGCGTCCTGGATCCAGAAAGCGTATGACAGCGTCCAACACGATTCCCTGGTAGCCGTACTGACGAAGTTTGGCATACCGGACATTTTTACTACGGTTCTTGAGGTTAGAACCAGTATACTGATGTACAACACTACTACGTCATTGTCTTCCAACTTAGCCCCATGTAAAGAGTCGAAACATTATACGGGGCCGCACGCCCAAAGAAGACTGAGATCCTCCATTCACAAAAAAAAAAAAAAGTTCTGACTTTTGCCTTGTGAATTTTTGTAATTAATTTTAAAAGTGTCTTGCTTTTACATCGTCATCTCGAAATCCATATAATAACCAAAAAATGTATACAACTATATTATTTTGCGATTCCGAAAACATATCAAATGCTATGCGCATAAATGATAAGGCGATATATGCGGACAAAAACTTCCTGAAGCGTAAAAAAAATATCGTGTTTAAAGCTGGTATCTATGAGCATAGCTGTATCTAGGATTCCGTGTTTTGTAAAATACCGATAAACCCTGAAAATTAGCCGCCGTGGAGGTTTCCTCAAAATCTGAGAAACTCGAGAAAACTCAAAATTTTAGCTGTACTTGTACATGGAAAACTAAGTTTCAGGGGAAGAAATCTTCATCTGCAGGCATCTTTTGCGTTCATAACAAAGCCGGCACTGAACTTCTCGCGAGGTTGCTTCTATCTTAGGAAGCCACACTCCTTACCTCGACTCATGGAGTCCGATGCCCGTATCCTGTTTTCTTCAACGCGAGCCACGATAAATGAAGACCGATGTTTTGTTTTACACACCTAGAATTGGCACCGAAAAACATATCATTTGCGCGGAAAAGCTCACCCCCGAAAATAACAGCTCCGAATACGAAGAATAAAAATAAAGTTGAAAAGAGAAAAGCATAGATATATCTATATGGTTTCCTTTTTTAAGGGTTTGTATTTTTAAATAGGAGGTTCTTATTGTATCGTTTTCTTTTTTCGCTCTCTACAGTTTCGGTGTTATTCGGTGTCAATCATTGGTATCCGGCAAAGCTCTTCATTTAAGGATGCTGATGTCGAAGGAAATAGTTGGCGTACGATCCTCTCACAATCCAGTGCACGTGATCAGAAATCTAAAAAATCGTCCCGTTACTGATAAGAAAAAGAAGAGGGATAAGAGGTGCGGACCCCGACGAAAGAAGCGACCTCGCGGGCAGTTCAGTTTTAAAACAAAGTGAAGCAGTGATCCAATACTTCCTTCCGTGAAACTCGTACTTTTGTTTTGTTTTTTCTTATTCCAGAAAAGCTTTAATTCGGGTTTTTTCGTTTTTTCCCAAGTTTGGTGAAACCAAATTGGAGATTAATCTTGGGGCTTTGTCGGTCTTCACCAAAAACACCCAACCCTAGAACGGCATATCACACAAATTCATGTTTATGCAACGTCCTGGACGTTTGAAGGATCTCTGAAACCGACGGGGATCGAGATCGCAAAAAGTTACGTCGGTGTGCGAAATGTCAGCCCGTCACGGCCACGGCGTGTTCTAAAGACGCGTTCTACAGAGACACCAAACACGTCCATTTATGACGCCGTTCGGGGGAACGCAAACTGCCAAAACGGAACACGCGTGGATCATTACTTCACAATTTGCTCGTGAGGTCGTTACCTCGCACACAGTGTCAAAAACCGATAACAAGGAAGCGTATGACTGCTTCAATCAATGTTCAGGTCGTTTGTTTCTTCTTTCGACGTGTACGCTTTAAAGCCCAACCATATTGTGCGTTTTATCGGTGTTTTACCGGCGTCAGCATCAAGCGGCGTCTTCCAGCACCGGATAAAGGCAATGAGAACCAATCAGATACTGACGTCTCGTCGGAAGACCAATGAGATAATGATGTATGATTGGAAGACCAGTAAAATTGGAACTCGACAGAACAGCACACGGCAAAACAGCGCGCGACAAAACAGCACGGTCAAAACAGCCCGAGTCAAAACAGCACGGCGTCAAAACAGCACGGCGTCAAAACAGCACAGTGACAGAACAGCACGTGCCAAAATAGCACAGCGTCAAAACAGCACGTCGGTGTCGTTCTATTTTGCTTCCTATAATATAAAACCTTCCCACTCCATGCCAATGGATTTGAATCCCTTGCCGTTTTCTCGCGATCGATTCTCAATTCGTTGGCGCTGGAAGTGGCAGATTTCAACTTTATTGTTTGCAACACGGAAGCTGCCACATATTTTCCCATGTTTGACAGATTGCTGATGCTTCCCTGTATTGCCGAATAAAAAATAATAAAATAAGATATCAATGTATAGTACTTTCTTTTTCGCACGAGACACTGCAACTTTTTTATACTACGTTTAATAGCTTTCCTTAAAGCCACATTACAGATATTGTGAATATAATAAACCTAGTTCATTTTAATATTTTGTTTCAGTTGGAGGTAATGAGCGCATTGTAAAACTCGCTCCTTCAATAGAGTTTGATGTCGTAGTATTTTGCGACTTAAATAATATCCTTGTACAAATCCAGTGTTCTCTTCTTTTTTCTTTTTTTTTTGCTTTTTTTTAATGGAAACTACGTTTCAATAAAAATTCTTGCGTGTGTGAAATATAAATATGAATTATGAAAACAGTAAAACGTGCCCTTTCCACCACCAAGCTGTCCCCACTTCCATGGGTTGCTGCTGATCCTCGACATCCGGAGAGGCAACACCTCGATAGTAAGCGATTGTGAATTCTTCGTGCAACACGAGCGGCAGCCCCTTATCGACACGCTTTTAGGCTGTGGCTTTTCTTACTCCATGTAAGGTATACGTAAAACCAGATAGGATGTCAAATAAACCGTTTGTTTTGATTTTCCTCTAATTTCCTCCGTTGTGATTTTTATCATTTCGTTCAGTTGCGGTCGGTAAATAGGGCCCCGCCTTTGCTTGGTTATGGTTTATAAATTACAGCCGACGAATTAACAATCAATCGCAAGAAAACGACAAGGGTTTCAACTCCATTGGCATCGGGTGGGATAGCTTTACATCATAGGTAACAAAATATAACAACGAAGACCAGCAGGCACTTACTCACGTGCTGTTTTGACGCTGTGCTGTTTGGGCGCCTGCTGTTTTGACCGTGCTGTTTTGTCGCGTGTTGTTTTGTCGTGTGCTGTTCGGTCATGGTGCCCAATCAGATGCCGGCGTCGGTTCATGGCGGCCATGATCTGACTCCAGCAAGTGCTGCCCATCGTGTGACGGGACACCAATGTTCACATCGTTGAAAGAATGCAATGCACTTGTAAGAAAAAATGTTGGCACATCTTTTTTAGAGCTGAAGACATGGACGCTACTGAAAATTTACCACGGAAAAAAATAAGGGCGCCCAGATGATGTCACTTTTATCGTTGGAATTAGTTTTCTTTTAAGCAGACATGTAGACGCTACCGCCAAAAAGTAACTAAATACCGTTACTCGTTACAAACGTTAAATAAAAATAGGTTACTCGTGACCGATGCTCAAAAGGAACGCATTACTCTACCTCGACCAAATGCACACCTGTATGCCCTTGTTTCGTGAATTATTGTTTTATTTTTAGTAGTGGTTGCACGAAAGCAGTAGCTGCCTCTCGAAGATTCCGTCGGTCATGTTTCCCCGCTTTCTTCAAGATACATGTCCGACGTCGCTGAAGAGTAGTCCTGCTGACGCGTTCGATTGAACGGTAGAGTTGTGCTTCAGCGATACCCGGTGAATCTGGGATTCCCCTTCTCAATTTTGTTCTCTCTGCTTGTAAAGTTCGAAGTTGACAATGGGTTCTGTGCCTTCCCGTGTTGGTAACCTCCATGTACATTCGTTCTATACATAAGTCTAGAAGGTTCAACCAAGGAGCCTATTGTGTTCTCTGCGTGAGGGTGCTGTACGGTTCGACTGACATGTTCAGCGATAAACGTTGCTCTATTGTCATACCGTTCAGTTGTTTTTCGGGTTGCCCATCTACCTTTGTCGCAAGAGACGCACACTCGGTTTAGAATTAAAACGAGACTGTTTAAACGTTGTTGTACACGTTGCTCCTCAAAAGTAAAAGGATACCGTTACTCGTTACTGTGCCTTAAAGGTAACTAAGTACGTTACTCGTTTCTTTTCTAGAAAAAAAGTAACTGAATACGTTACTCGTTACCGAAAAAAGTAACTAGGCAGAATTAACTCGTTACTAGTACCGTGTTACGTACAAGTCTGGTATATACTCCATCTCACAAACGTCTGCAGTGCAGACAAAGGCACGGGCGTGACCTCGTGCCTTTGGAAGAGGTCTCCTATGCACGAGTTCTCGTAAGAACAAAAGCATTTTTGTCGAGCTATGTTCACGCCCTCTGCTTTTGTCTTTATTGTAGACATTTGTGAGATGTAGCATAGTGATGCGGTTCAATCTCCACCCTTGCCCGTTTCGAATCTGGATGAGCAACGTATCGCCGTGCTTTCGTGTATCACTACTATGTGATGAACGCTAAAGTCCCCAGGCTAGTGGTTGTACTGCACTGGATAAATTTCTCATCTACAGCTGAAAAACCCCAGGTTCATTGGGGCTGAATAACTTCCGGCTGTAGAAACATACACGCAACAAAGTTATAATTAGTATAGTGTTACTATGGAGCTATGCGGAGAAGCTAAACCATGGGCTAGGAAGCGCAGATGAACAAGTAGTTCTAATGACAGTCCCAATTATTTACAACGTGGAAGGTTTCTTTTTACAAAGCGATTCATTACTTTAACCATTCAAAATCAATATTGAGGAATGCCATTAGTAAGTAAAAAAAATGATTTTTCTAAAATTATTTATTGCTGACGTGATTATTAAGAAAAGGCCAGCCTGAAAAATAGCTAGTATAGAGACATAGAGAGGTAGTGACTGCTGCGTTCAGAATATTTTAACTACCCTTTTCTTTAAAGTGTGCTCTAAAAAATACGGTAAGCCTACATTCCCACAAGGCACTTGTAAGAGCCAATTGCTGCCATTCACGAAGATAGCATGGCAAATAACTGGGCTAAAAAATGCATATAGTACTAAACTCTCTGTCGTCACGCCGCTGGGGCGGCGCTGCAGCAAGTACTGCGCATGCGCAGACGCTTCCTCTCACGTGGATTTGTTTTTTTGCGTCGCATGGGTCACACCCTATGTGGACACGCGCAGGCTCGTTTGTATGCAGCGCGTTGGTCTATAGACCTAAAACTTAAACGAAGACACTTAAGACTGTTTACATGTAGGAATGCGAAAGAATTCCTACATGCAGCGCATTCCTACAAGCAGCGCGCCATGTCTTCCTTTTGCACACGTTGCTCCGGCGGTGACACGACGCTCCCCCACTTCGCTGGCGCGTCGAACCCCGCCGGCTCCACGGCTTCCATGACGATGCATCTGCGTTGCTGTGCTTTTCTTTGTGTTTTATTTCTGAGACGCGTCCGCTTTGACCTTGAGCGTCCCGCCGGCTTCTAAGACAAAGCATCTGTGGTGCTGTGCTTTTGCCCAATGGGAATTCAGGTGCCGTTTTCGCAGCTGCAGACAACGCCGGCTTCGCTCCATGGGACCCAGTTAATGCTTTCGCATTAAAACGCCGACTGTGCATGCCGTGGCTCTGAGCATGACGCTTCACCGCGCTTAGCGCCACAATTAAGGCTGTTTATTTTAGGCCTAAACGTATCTTCTGCACCGTCGTTGGCCGACCTCTCCCCGTGGACCCCAGCGACTAGCTCTCCCAGGTGCCTCGCGGGAAAATAGGTGCACTGGACGTTCTAAGCCTGGTTCAGGCAGTTGCGTTTAACTGCGCTTGACTGCGTTTGACAGCGCTGCGGCTGCGAGAAACCAGGACATCCTCGCTGCTTATATGGCGTGCCAAGACGATTCGCTGATTTGGATTACACGCTTCATACGAAGCACAGATGCGCCGGTGACCCGCTTTCGGTTCTCGACGCAATGCTGTCAAATGCACTCAAACGCAAGTGTCTGAACCGGCCTTTATATACTTCGTTTAAGCTCAAGTCCTGACGCTGCCGACGCTACGAGCTAATGACACCCATCAAGCAGCGTCAAAAGCGCGAGTCACAAGGCCTTTTTTTATGATCGGTTTAGCGATGATAGGACACGTGCAGATACATGACGAATGCCACGGCGGTGAGCTTTTGAGGCTGTCTGATCGGTCTCCTCAGCATGTGGCGTCCGATGAGTGTGCACTTAATGTAAAACTTATGCCGTGGGCATGTTTATACAGCCGGAAATTAGTCTGCCTCAACGGGCGACCTTTCTCTCAGCTGTTGATGAGAAATTTAGCCAGTGCAGTACAACTGCTGGCCTGGGGTCTTTTACGTGCATCACGCAGTAGTGATACACGACCGTATGCCGATACGATGATCATACCGGAATCGAAATGGGCAGGGGTGGAGATTGAACTCAGGATTCCTGGGTTCAGTAGCGCGAGCTTTTGCTCAACGTACTGCGAGCTAGCCCGCCCAGCCACCGATCAGCATTCAAGAGATATAGGGGGCATGCACTAAAAAATGGGAAAGGGGAGGGTATAGCGAACACCGCAAGTTTAAGGGGCCGCTTGGTGTGAATGCGGAACATACAAACGAAAAACTACGACAGCTTTCGATGGTCGACTAGGCACAACCACTGAATGCTTACCAATCGTAGAGGTCCTTCCGCTCGTCTGAATATTCCAAGCAGGAAAGAAGGTCGTGGCCAACATCTCCACGTGCCTTAAAGTCTCGGCAGTTAGGGTCATTCACCTTTTGGAGTTTGCGAAGTGGGGACGGGGTGACGATGCGATTGGACTTCAAGCGATGTACTTAGATCGTGTGATCTCGTGGAAGCTTTGGAGGAATTACAGCTGGAAAAAAGGGGGGGGGGGAGGGTTCTTGAGCAGTTCTGAAGCGAGCGGGGCGCTTTTTTCAGGTAGTTCGTGCGGGTGAAGCGATATGCTTTACGGTACCTCCCGAAGGGCGGGCATCAAGAGTTTCATCTCACTACCGCAGCAGGCGGATTTGTGCAAGGGGCCTTCCAAGCCATTTTAAAGTTTCTCCGGAAAACCGGCCTGGTAGACGGGGCAAGTCTGGAAGCCGGCTAAGTGTGGTGCGGGAATCACTGAGGTGCAGCCTCGCACCCACGTAACACACGGATATAACGTTAATGAAAAAAGTGAATCGAAGTGCAGAAATTACACTGTTGACATACTCCACAAGCTTTTACGAATACGCGTAAAGGAGGCCTATACGTTTTTCAGCTGTCCCCTGTCTCATGGACAACAACATGCAAACAAACAAAACTCCTTTTACGGCTGCTTGCGAAGAGTTCGATGATATCGCAAAAAATCAATGCATACCGGTTTACATTATGACCTAATTCAGTATTTTTTACGCTCAATGGTCGTGCGCTAAACTATCAAAGTACAAGACCGAGTTTCATTATCCGGTTCTCAATAAGGATTCAAGGTATCGTTACGAGAAAGATCTTATACTTATCTCATAATTTCTAGCAGGTGACGCAAAATCCTAAGTTCAAGATTCGCAATATAAACAAAGCGTGCCTTCATGGTCCTGTTACGCTAAAGACACGAGGTTGCGTCATTCGTAGACAGTTAATGACTTCCGGATAAACCGAGAAAAAAAAAGAAGGAAAGATCTCGGCGATGCTTCAAAGACCGCTCGTCGTGGCATCATCTAGTTCTTTTGTTGTGTTAGTTGTTATTTTTTCTCACCTGGTTTTCTTTCTTTACACTCCGGATATCATAAAATGAAAACGGGCATCTCAGTGTCAAAAACTTTCCTCTTGAATTCCGCCTTCCATGTGGTCCCCCGCCCCCCCCCCCCCCCCCCCCTTTCTCAATCGGCTCAACACCCACACACAAGAAGTCGTGACGCACGCGCCACCGTCTGCCTCATCGTCTAGAAAATATAAGGAAAAGAAAAGAAAACCTCAGAAACTCCCATTAACCGAAAAAAATAATAATAATCCACCACGAGCTCACATTACACTTCGCAGCCCCCCCCCCCCCCCCCCCCCCCGCCCCCCTAATCTGACAGTGCGGTGGGAGTGACGTGCTTGCCGGACCAATCGACCGCGTCCCTTTCACCACTTTGCCTCGCTCTCTGTGCGTGGGAAGGGGCGGAAGCGTGATCACGTGCCGGAAGATAGATGTAGGACTGGTCAATAAGAACGTAGCCTTTACCGCGCTGTCAGCTTCGTCGTAATGCGAAATGGAGTACAGATGAGGATCCAGACCGTCACGACGAGACAAGCGAGTGAGATGGGTCAAGTGACCGGTAAGTTCCGCTCCACCGCTTTCGTCTTCGTCCCCGAACGAGAGTGAATGACGGCCAGAAGGAGAACCCAAAACTTTGTGCCGAGGTTGCGACGGACGACCGACACGTTACGTTTTTGCGGAAATGATGCTTTCCTGTCTAACCGGGGCACCACAACCGTCCTGCAGTGACATCTCCGAGGAAGCATTCTTCCGTGCTATAGTGACCATTCCAATGCAGGGAGCAAGACGTCTGCTTCTTCCGTAGGAGTTGCGGTGACGTCAGGATGACGCCCAGCTCTGATTGGCTTTGATTGAAAGGATAGCGGGTAGACCTCGACGCTAGGTGCCTCGTGGTCTGCCACTATATTTGTTTTTTCAATCATCCAATAAGATGTCGACGTTCTCACATCATCGCAGCCGCTGTGCTAGAAGCAGACGAACTTGCGCTCCGCATAACCGCCTTCTGCGCGCTGCCATCTTGCTCCACTGGACTGTGGAACACGTTCTGAGCATTCGCAAATATCAAATGCCGCGCATGAGTCCACAACCCTTTAAAATAACTTCTTTTTTCTTCTTTTTTTTTTTCCAGACGGTTAGCGGTAGTATGCGGCGCGCAAATTCGTGTGCTCTTTGCGCAGGGGTTGCGTTGACGTCAGAAGGAATAGCTCTGATTGGCTCTGATTGGAAGGATAGTGGGTAGAGTTGAATGCTAGCTGCCTCAAGGTCTACCCCCTATCCTTACAGTCGAGCCAATCAGAGCTCGGCGTTCTGACGTCACCGGAACACCCGCGCAAGAAGCAGACGAACTTGCGCGCCACGTAGTTACTGACTGCTCAAAGAACGCGACGCGAAGCTTATAATGTGCAAGTATTCCTGCTCCGTGATTGGCTGTTCGACGTACTCATCAGCTAATGCCGCAGTCTGATTAGCTGCGATGCAGTAATGAGATGTTTGGGACCCAGTCACGCCTTGCGTTTCTTGCTGAGGCTGAAGCTCCTGTGCTGAAGCGCTTAAAGCGCTTCAACAGATTAGGCTCCGCCTATTGGGTTGAAGCTATTAGGCGGACCTTTATTATTGTGAGCGTATATTTTCAAGAGAGAAAAAAAAAGGTTCTTGCGTGTGCCCCTCCCCTTACGTGACGTCAAAAAGAATGATGTGTTCGTATTCATTAGAATAGTTACGTCATTGCTCTCTGAAGATTCGAAGACGGAGCGTGTCATCTTGTTCTTATACCAAAAAGAAAAAAAAAAGCAACGCCAACAGATACGTGTGGAAGAATGTTCCCCGACAAGTCACTCGACCGCATCTCAGAAAACATATCACTACCCTTTTTTGATGTGAACCTTTGTTTTCCAGTACAAGCTTACTCGAAGGTATCAATAAAGCCAATAATACACATAGTCGGCAATTTGAGATTGCGTACACCGACGGCTCTTCTGTGCCGCATTCTAGAGGTGGAAGCACGGACTCTCACGAGAAGCTATCCAGTGGAAGTCGCTGTGAGCACATCATTATGAACTCTTCCAAAGATACGATCGGTGGCAAAGACGATTACGAATTGGATTACTCGACAATCACTGAAATATTTTGTTCGAAGTTTTAAGTCCAGGGCCTAACCCGAGAAAGAAAGCGCGTGCGTCAGCTTTGGAAAGTTAAATTCAGTTAATTATTCCTTAAAGGCAATTCTAATTAAGTGCATTGTATGAGGGGATCGAGCAAACATGATTAATGAGTGAGAGTGAGAGGTAACAGAGTGTTCATTACTGAATAAGATGCAGATAATGGGAAGAAAGAAGAGAAAACCACATAACGGACGTGTATTCCGTTCGCTCCTATTTTCTCTGCTTACTGCTACTACGTTGCCCACCGCCAGTGAGTATTTCTTTTTCTGACTTCATCATAAGCAGTTCTTGCTGGCTTTGCAAGGTTCTGGCTGGCCCGTTGCGCGGCATTCCAGCCGGCAAGGCATGCAAATTTCAACTTCCTTAGTGACCGCCACGGCGGAACCGCTCCCGCCTGACGACGAAGAACTCGCCAGCGTGTCGGGCTCAATTGCCCACGACGATCAAGGTACGTTTCAGGACGTCGTCTGCGGAACAAAGATACACTCCCCAAGTCAAGGCTCTGGTTCAAGCGAGAAGACTACGATCACCCAAACAGAGCCCACTGTCGGTCTCCTAGTTCTTTCCACTCCTCTGGATGGAGATGTAAGAATTGACTCCATCAATTTGATTCGCCTCACGTCCACTCTGGAGACGCTCGTGCCTTCGTGTGTTATTCAGGTGCGCTATGACAGGCGGAAGAATCCTCTAGCGATTGACTCGCGGAATGGACAGACAACACGTACTCTTCTTGGTCACACTACGCTTTGCGGGATGAAAGTGCGTGCTTTCGAGCCTCGTGGAAGGTCTTCAGCGTTGGAATTGTCCGCGACATTGACAGCACCCTTTCTGACTCCGCAATACTCGGAGTTCTGCGCTCAACAGTAGGCATCCGCAACGTCCGTCGCATCGGCAAGTCCACTACTATTCATGTTGAGTTTGCCTCTCCTACACTTGCTGAGCACGTCTACGTCGGCCTGGTTCGACATGGCGTCGAAACAGCATCACAACAGTGCCCATTATGGCAAGCTGAGCGCTCCGTGTGTCGCTATCGCTGCGAGAACAATATGTCCTTCACAGAAGCACGAACCCAAATTGACAAACGTTGGACCGAGCGCGCGGCTCCACGAGCCGAAGCTGCAACTGAGATCGTTGTTCTAACTGAAAAACCCCAACAGAGACGACGTCATTTTCGACGACGCCAGGCGGAACAACCTATTGCAGACAAACAAGACCCATCATCATCGCTTGCCGCCGAAGCCCCGAAGCCAATGGACACAGAGCCTCCGTTTAAGAAAGCACCTGTCCACGCGACAAAGCTACAAAGCAGCGCTGCAAAACAAGTCCCCATCGTCGTCACCACCAGCTCAAGCAGGACCTGTGCTCCCAGCCACTCAAGCTCCTCTAAGTGTTGGACAGAAGGCGATACCGTCCCTCCCCAAGCACCCTCACTTCCTCGTTTGGCAGCTTCGTACGCCAAATAAAAAAGTTCTCCCGTTTCTACAGTATCCGCGGGCAAACCAGCTCCTGAATTTCATCGCACTTATAGAGCCTAAATAAAAACAGAAAAAATAAACATAGGGACGGACAGAACAGCACCTCGAAAGAGGTGCTGTTTTGTTCGTCCCTATGTTTATTCTTTCTGTTTTTATTTAAATTCACCAACGCGCTCGCGTCGAACTAAGTTATAGAGCCTCTGGTCGAAAGTTTTCTGCGATGAAAGTTTTTACTCTACTCAGTTTTATGTTTATGGCTTCCTGCCCATCTATTTTACAATGGAACATCCGCAGCATACCTTCTATATTAGCAGAGTTGCAGTACTGCCTTTCATCTCAACCGGTACCTATACTTGCAATTTCAGAATTCCGCCTCAGATATGGCTCTCGAATTCATCCCTATGTCTATTACCCTAGCGCGGCGGCCACGCCTAAAAGCTCGTCACGGGCATTACCCTTTGTTCACTCTAGTGTGCATCAAGCTGCAGAGGATGTGTCCTATCTGTGTACAGAAACAGCTGAATTTGCAGCATGCACGGTCATATTTCGCTGCTTTAAGCTGACCATTGTGTCTGTATATATATATATATATATATATATATATATATATATATATAAACAAAATTGTGCAGATGAATGAACCGTACTTAATCCAATGAATTAAAGAATCCAAGTTTCCAGGAACCCGCCGAAAGCCAAAAATTGGCGGAGCCAGGATATGAACTCGGGGCCTCCCAATGTCCGGTCGGGTGTGCTAACCACTACACCACTCCACCTTGGCTTCCTGGCTTTTCCTACCTGTCTTATTAATGCACAAGAAACGAAATGTATCCAATCGGAGGTGTTCTGGAAACACACGCCGCCGCGTGGAACGCGGTACGACGCTTAGTGTCACGTGGTACGTGCTCGTTTGTGCTCCAGAAATCCTCCCACTGTTTGTCTCGCCCCGTGTACATGTAGTAGTCGTCTTTCTTTTATGAGCTTTTAGAGACACGGTATCATCATCATCTGTGAGAATCAAGAGCCACGTTATTGAATATACAACACGGGCACTTCACACCATCGTACGTGGTCTCCGCGGAGGATATAAACGAAATTGTGCAGATGAATGAACCGTACTTAATCCAATGAATTAAAGAATCCAAGTTTCCAGGAACCCGCCGAAAGCCAAAAATTGGCGGAGCCAGGATTCCAGGAGCCAGGAACCCGCCGAAAGCGGCGGGTTCCTGAAAACTTGGATTCTTTAATTCATTGGATTAAGTACGGTTCATTCATCTGCACAATTTCGTTTATATCCTCCGCGGAGACCACGTACGATGGTGTGAAGTGCCCGTGTTGTATATATATATATATATATATATATATATAGGTGAGGCACAGTAGCTTGAGAACAATGGACCGGGAAAATGTAATAAGTCAGAGATCCGTACTTGCGGAGTTGCTATGCTAGGAGTTTATTGCATGTATTTCGACAGTTTCGCCGAGAGGCTCGGCTTCGTCAGGAGATGGCATCTCCTGACGAAGCCGAGCCTCTCGGCGAAACTGTCGAAATACATGCAATAAACTCCTAGCATAGCAACTCCGCAAGTACGGATCTCTGACTTATTATATATATATATATATATATATATCCTACAGGTCGCTTTGATGCGAAGTGCATTCGTAGCCTACACCTTCAATTTCCTGCTCGTCTCTTTATATACGGAGATTTTAACGCACACCATCCTCTCTGGGGTAGTACACGTACGACGCCTCGGGGTACGGCT
This sequence comes from Ixodes scapularis, assembly GCF_016920785.2. NCBI lineage: Eukaryota > Metazoa > Arthropoda > Arachnida > Ixodida > Ixodidae > Ixodes > Ixodes scapularis. The sequence goes on along the minus strand of NW_024610115.1, from coordinate 217,780 downwards.
CTCGCAGATGAGATTGAATGAACAGATTTGAATATTCTGAATGACGGCTCTCCTACATTTTTTGGTCATCGCGAAGAATCTAGCGTGCTGGACCTTACTCTCGCTTCCCCAAATCTGGACGTGTACTGGTCGCTGGATGCGGACACACGTGGAAGCGATCATCTTCCAATTTTGATGAATATACCCGAAGTGACCCGCCTCCCACGTCGTCAATTCAGTGTAACAAATTGGGACGTATTCCGTGAAACTTTTCGCTTTCTCGAGCCGTCAGAGGATATACTAAAAGCTATTCCTGCATGTGTCGTTTAATCCACATATAAAATATCCTTAAGGATATCTCAGCCGTCCTCGGATTTGAAGTTCGTACGCTTACGAGCTGTTCGCCGCCGCACTCAGCGTCGTGCGCGCCGACCTGGTAAGGTCTAACATTGGATAGACTGTCGTCGTGTTACGGCAGCTTTACTCCGTCCTACTCCCGTACTTCGTTGTCGACAATTTCGTCATTTTGCCTCGTCATTAACTCCATGTACACCTAAGCCAAAGATCTGCAAAGTACTGAGAGGTGAGGGCTGCTCTCCAACACCTCAAGATGTGCTCATCACCCTCAGTCTTAAAACTGGCCTTGAATTACCACAACTTGCTGATGATTTTGCGGTTGGCTCCATTGTACCCCAACACCCTTCTGGATCTTCATATCCTCGATCACTGACTGGTCATGCATGAAGTCCGGAGAGTATGGATTATCCTATCACTATGTCGGAACTAGATGCGGCTCTCAGGAAATGCAAACGCCGCAGTCCTCCTGGGCCTGATGGTATTACTTATCAAGCATTGCGTAACTTGAGTGACAAGTCACGCGTCGTCTTGCTCGAGCGCTTAAATTTGGCGTGGACTACTGGTATTCTTTCGCAAGAGTGGAAGCATGCTGTAGTAAGCCCCATTTTAAAACGAGGCAAGCCTTCGTCGGAGTTGTCATCGTACCCCCCCAATATCTCTGACCTCGTGTGATGGAAAACGTCTGGAACGCTTGGTGCTTACGCGTCTCCGGTGGTACCTAGACGACATCGAAGCACTGCCACCTGAAATTGCGGGATTCAGAAGTGGACGCTGCACTGCTGACTGTATGCGAGCCTTACATCAGCGTTAGAAGACGCTCGGTCACGAGGAGACACTGCTTTGGCAGTGTTTTTCTGATGTTGAACGGGCCTTTGACTTGGTTCCACATGATGTGGTTCTTGCCTGCTTGGATCACCTTGTTGTAACTGGAGGAATGCTAAAATATTTCTACGAGTTTCTGAGCAACAGGACAATTAGTGTTTGCTTGGGCGAGACTACGGGAGCCGTGCATCCACTGCTGCGTGGTTTACCTCAAGGTAGTTACCTTAGTCCGGTGCTATTTAACACCGTAATGACGGCAATACCTTTATGCATGCATAAATCACCACACCCTAGTGGTATTATCATCTATACAGATGACATATGTTTGTGGGCTTCCCACTCTGATCGACGCATTCTACGTCCCTTTATGCGGACATCCCTCGCGCGTGTAGCAGACATGCTAGAAGACCTCGGACTTTCCGTCTCAGCGCAAAAAACAACGGTGCTCGCTTGTTCCCGCCGGCCCTCCCGTCATGGATTTCCGCAGCTTACTTTATGTGGGACTTGAGTACCGCGCGTGCGTAACTATCGATACTTGGAGTCGATCTTGATTCCCGATTATGTTGGCGTCGGCACGTTACGAACCTTGTACGTCAGACGGCGATGATTAAATCTCTTATAGGTCGACTTCTTGGACTTGAGTGGGGATCGGTCCCTAATGCCTTACTAGGCGTGCACCGGGCGCTTAACCTTTCCTGCATTCTTTATGCGGCGATATATTTGCCGCCTACGCGATCTCTATGGAATCAGCTGGAACGATGCCACTAAGCCGGAATAAGAATGGCCCTCGGCTTTGCCTCGTACTCTCGAATCGATGCAACGTGGATTGAGGGCCGATAGGTGCCGCTAGCTTTACACGCTGTGAACCGTGCTCTTAAACATCTGGTTCGGCTTGCTGAGTCGACCAGTGGTGTATCGCTGTTCAGTGACATGCAACAGCGTCGTCTTTCACAATATGCCGGTCACTGTACCTCTCTAGTTGAGGCTCTCGGCTTCATACCTTGCGTCCATTCTCCTCCAGTTGACTCCCCGTGGAGCAAGTAACCGTTCACCATCTACGAGGACATCTCTGGTTTCCACGGAAAATCACGACACCCCTCTGTGGTTAGTCGAGCCCTGCCAGAGGATGTGATGAGGTCTCGACATTCCTCGTTTACGGCCGTTTATACTGATGGCTCTGTCGATTTCATTCATGATGTCGTTTCTGCAGATTACCACATCCCATCAGTACCCTGCTCATGGTCAGGACGGTTCGACCATGCCGTGTCGTCAACTACAGCTGAGCTCAGTGGAATCCACGCAGCTCTTCTTCACATCACGATGAAACCACCAAATAACTGGCTTTTGGCAACAGACTCTCGGTGTGTGGTGCATAATATCCTCAGCAGCAAAGGCGCCAATCCTGATATGGTTCGTGAAATAATTAGTCTGGGTAATCTACTTGTCTCCCATGGCTCTAACCTGCGAGTACAGTGGATCCCTTCGCACTTTAACTTACCCGGAAAGGAGATGGCTGACCATCTGGCCTCAGCCACTCTAAAACTGCTCACTGTGACGTTGAATCTCCCCAGCCACTCTGCCTCGAGATTGGCTATTAAGAATCGGATACAACACAAGCATCCCGTTTCCAGTATGGCGTCTGATGAACCTCTTTCTCCAGCTTGTACGCGTGGCCTAACACGGAAGTTCGCTTCCCTTCTCTACCGCTTAGGAGCAGACTGCGCGTACACGCAAGTGAACCTGCACCGCATCCAAAAAACAACCAACCCCTTCTGCGAGCACTGCGATCAGCCAGAAACGCTGACGCATATATTTTTTGAATGTGGACACTACCATACAGAAAGAACTGTGCTCCTAGCTTTACTGAAGAGCCTCGGTGTTTCACCCACCCTCGTGAGTATGCTATTCCCCAAGGGTCCACCATCCACGTACACACGTTTCTGAAAGACTGTGTTCAGCTTCTTGGATGCCTGTGGGCTTCTGGCAAGGCTGTCATGAGTGAGAAAATACGACCGCCCACTTCTCTTTTCGTGCTTGTGTGCCAGTGATTGTTTTTCTCGTAAAGTTTCCTGCGGGAATTTTGTGAACAGTTTGTGATACTCGCGTTCTAGATGTGCCCATTTTCTCACTTTTGACTAATTTCTCGCCGACTCTTTTTTTTTTTACTTTAATTACTTAACTTTTGTTTCGTCATCCTATGTTTCTCAACGCCATCTGTTCCCCCTCCTTTCCCCTGCATTCATTCTCATCAAAACTGCCATAACCCAAGCCCGTGAAACTTTTCCACAGCCAGTGAAAAAATCTCACGTCAGGCAAACACCACCACCACCACCACCACTGGTCAGGGATGGGCAAAATACATGCAAATATGCATCGAAATACAAATACAAATACTTAGTCAAAAATGTATTTAATTACAAATCTAATTACATTTCCAGAAAAGCATTGAAGTACAAGATAAAAATACAACCAAATATATTCGGTCTCCTCCAAGTACTTTTCAAATACATTCCTCAAAATTTGCGTCAGCGACTTCAGGGCACCTGCAATGGGTTTCTGGGTATCTCATTTTAATTTTGCATCGCACACTCGGGAGTTAGTGTGCGGGGCCCTAGTAACGTAATAAAAATATAATTATAAAAAAATGTAATCAGCTTGGACGTAATAGGTGCAAAAAGTACAGAGCTCCAAGCAGCTTTTTTTGTCGATTACATTTTGGTATAAACCAACAAAGAACCGAGACAACCAAGACGCGCAGCACTTGCTAGAGAATTTTTTATTCTTGCAACTCGCACCAGTTACGAAAATCTGGACGACCCGCGGCATTTAGAATGTTCCAGACAAAAATATAGATGGAAATCAGGCTGGAAAGCATAACAAGTTGTCACAGGCACTTATTTAGCCAGTCTGCTTGTGAACGTCGATTTTGTCACTATTCTTGCCCTGGACTAGCACCGTAATCACAAACTCACTAAACGCTTGTGCTTTATTGAGAGACACTGCATTCGGTGCAGAACGTAGTTTTCTTCCTGGTCTGGACAGTGACAATAAATTTAAGGGATGTATTTTCGCCCACAAAATTGTATTTAATTACAATTTTATTTGAAATACCCACGTTTTAGTATTTAAATACACACGTCAAATACATTACCCAATTCGTAATTAAATACAAATGCAAAATACACAAAGTATTTGAAATAGGTATTTCAAATACTTGTATTTGAAATTCTGCCCATCCCTGCCACAGGTTATGCAGAAAACATAAGAAGACAAGTAAGCAATGGATACACAGTAAATGTAACCGATTACACCTTCTCATTATTGAAAAAATCTTGAACAGCACAAAATTAGCGGTTAAGCGTTGAGCCTCTTCATGAAGGTCAAAAATAAGTTATGGAGTTTTAAAGCATCAAAAAGTATGTTAAATATTTTATTCTTTAAACTTGTACACTGCTGAGCATAGTTACCGCAAAACCAACACGGCCGCTTTATTGTTTTGTTTTTTTTTCATTTTTGTTTCAATCTAAGCTTAATGTTCCCTCGTCGACATCGTTACTTCGAAAACAAAATAGGAGCCTTATTGAACTTGTTTCCATCTGTCTGCAAGAGTTTACTTCACGGCAGAGTTACCACGAAAACAAAACAAGACAACTTCGTCGCATTTTTGTTTTAATTTTACTCTAAGTTTATTGTACACCGATCGACTTAGTCACTGCAAAAAGAGCATGGCCGCTTTATATATTTTTTTTTTGTTTTACTCTAAGCTTATTGTACACTGCTGGACATAGTTACTACGAAAACAAGATGGCCGCTTTGTTGCATTTGTATTTTCATTTCAAGATAGGTATATGCATATTGTACACTGCTCGACATAGAAAATAGACGCTTCATTGGATTTTTATTTATTTTACTCTAAGCTTATTGTACACTGCGCGACATAGCTTTCCCGCAATACCCCGGCGCTTCATATTGGATTTTATGCACACAGATGTTGACAAGCAATATAATATATTATTTACCACTTTGCTGTCCTAAATAAAAACTTTCTATCACACTGTAGGTTTTTATATTAGTATTTTATTTTCTGAGAGAAACCCGTGAAAACAGGCGCGCGCCTGTTCAAACTGTGTCATCCTCGTGCCTGCACTTTTAGCCTGTAATAATCTATTATTACGTAAGGTGTACTATCTTATAATTTAAGGGTGTCTGCGTGAATACCTTAAAGCATCACACATCATGCGCAGGTATCCCAGTTGTAGATCGCACAGCATAAATCCACTGAATGATTTGGCTTGAAGTAGCCAGTACCAGATTATGTCACAAATCGTTTCATTCGATAAACATTGAATTGTATCCATTGTAGGAAATGTCCGGCGTTTCGTAAATGATCTTGTTATATTTTCCTAAACCAAAGACTTCAAAATTATGATTTGCAACTTTTTCGTGAAAACGCACAGCTAAGAAACAGTAACATAAAACTCAGCAAAACTACTACTTGAGTTTCTGACCATATTTTTTTTACTATTTTTTTAACTATCATTGTTAAAACTGGAACCAAAATGTGTGCTGCTGAAAAGAACTGGCATTCGTAATCACTGCAGGTGTACATCTAAAAACTTTTATTAAAAGAGCTTTATTTTTTGTAATAAAAATGCACTATAATTTAACTGGAATGAACACGCGAAAAAGTAGAGAAACTGACACAAACTTAGTAAGATATAAGCTAGTTTCATTGTAACCAGAAGATTTCATTGCTCAGAATTTTCTTTGCGCCTGTGCGTCAATATCTCGGCAACAATACCCTAGACATAGTTGTTGTTGTTGTTATCATTTTGTATCATGTTATTACTTTAACGCGCGAGCAGAGGTTTTTTTATCCAACCTTAACATTTGCGATTCACAATTTGTGCAAGATAAAACCTGCCCAGGTCACGAGAAAGTGATCAATATGCAGTGTGATCATTTTTTTTCATGCTATAGAATATAAAATTGAAATAAATTACGAACGTACATTATTGCGCTCGTAGCGTGTTCGTGTATATTATTAAAGTTTTGATAATATCGTCTAAATTCTCCATCATTAAAATAACCAAAACGCCAGGCTGCGTAAATGCGATTGTCCGTATCCACGAGATTATCGATTTTTTTCTGCTCTAAGGTTATCTTTAGGACCAAATTAATTGTGGATCCGTTTGTCACGCCAAAGGTAATGACATATAATTATAAAATTAAGTATAAATGGCAACCTGCTACCCTCTAGTTGATCTCACCTGAAATCACCACAGTCGACATGACTGCTCGTCACAAAATACGCCAAATTTACATAAAAATCACCACATCTACTTTAATATAAAAAAGATATATATATATTAATTTTCTACGGTGTTACTTTTTACAAAAGTAGCTACACCTCATCGATATAAAGTTTTATCTAGCTCATAAGTCCTCCCGAGTGTCGAAAAAGTTTACTCCAACTTAACATGTTTCAAGTTATTTGTGCCAACCTGATCTGTGTTCATGTTCGACTTAACATGTCAAACAAAAAATGAAAGCCCTGTAACGCCGAATTAGAGCGCAGCTCTTGAGGAGGAGGAGGGAAGGGTACTGGGGGTGGGTCAAGTGACCTCGGGGGGCGGGGGGTCACGTGACCTTGGGGGTCACGTGACCTTGGGGGTCACGTGACCTTGGGGGAGTCACGTGACCTTGGGGCGTCACGTGACGTCGGGGGTCGAGTGACCTGGGGCCACGTGACGATGCCGATGACGTCATCAGTGACGTCACTGATGACGCCATCAGTGATGATGATGATGACGATGCGGATGCCGGTGACGTCATCAGTGACGTCACTGATGACGTCATCAGTGATGATGACGATGACGATGCGGATGCCGGTGACGTCATCAGTGACGTCACTGATGACGTCATCAGCGGCTATGACGTCAACGGGGGTCACGTGACCTCGGGGGTATCCCCAGGTCACATGACTCCGGGGGGTCACGTGACCTGGGTAACCATCGTGACCCTCGTGAGGGTAACCCTAGTAACCCTTGTGAGGGCAACTCTCGTGACCCTCGTGAGGGTAACTCTCGTGACCCTCGTGAGGGTAACTCTCATAACCCTCGTGACCCTCATGAGGGTAACCCTCGTGAAGGTAACCCTTTTGAGAGTAACTAACCCTCGTAACCCTCGTGGGGGTTACGAGGGTAAGTAACCCTCGTGAGGGTAACTAACCCTCGTAACCCTCGTGAGGGTTACGAGGGTAAGTAACTCTCGTGGCCCTCGTGATCGTCGTGAGGGTAACCCTCATGAGATTAACCCTCGTAACCCTCGTAACCCTCACGAGGGTTAAGAGGGTTGCGGTTATGCCGACGGCGACGCCGACGCCGACGCCGCTCAAGCCGGGAACGGGCCCCTAAGAGCTGCGCTCTAAAAACAACTAAAAGTACAGAAGCTTCGCCAGAGGCCGCCTACCGGACGTTTGGGTTATTTTAATGAGTAGTTTTTTTTCTAACCGCGTATTTCCCCCATGTTTTTTAACATCTTTCTTGAACTCTTTAAAACGGCGACTAAAAAACGGCGACTTGAACTCTTTAAAACGGCGACTTTAAAACGGCGACTAAAAGACTGCTCCAGCAATACAAAACTAATCGCGTATAAGACATTCGTCAGGTCTTTGATGGAATACGCTGATGTGGTATGGAATCCTCCCACAAAGTCAAATATTAATAAGTTGGAAAGAATTCAGAAAAAAGCGCTGCGATTTATTTTTAACACATACGGTAGAAACACATCAATCTCAGAACTTTATGTCCAGAGCGGTGTCCCTTCTTTACAAAAACGTAGAAAAATTAGCCGTCTGAAGTTCATTTTCAACCTATTAAATAACAATTTCAACTTAGACTACAGCAATTACCTTCATTTCAATACTAGTAGGCCAACAAGGAACAAGCACTGCAAATCTTTCACTGAAATAAGGTGTAGAACTGACTGCTTCAAATATTCCTGTTTTCCACGTACGATTCATGAATGGAACTTGCTCCCACAAGAAATCGCCTCCACAGATTGCGTATTGTCGTTCACAGCTAAGTTAAAGGAATCGGATGTTGTTTGATATTACATGCGTATGATTTGGTTTGATTGTCTGTGATTGTGCTTTTCTACTAGTCATGCTTTAGATATTTCTTTTTTTTTATAGGTTTGTACTGTATTTTCTTTTTTAATGTTTGCGTGTGTTTTTGTGACGGGTAGTTGTAAAAGATCCTTTTGCGTAGTCATTCTTTGCATGGGAAGAATCCTATCAAGGGCATCTGTTGGCCCTTTATTCCTCTACGAGTTGTAACGCCACCACACCTATGTATTTTATTTTCAAGTGCATTTTATTGTGTATATCTCCTGCCTTGGCTGCGTATTAGCGGCCGGCAGTATCAATAAATAAAATAAAAAAACTCAACTTGCTTTTAGAGCGCACCTCTAAGGCGCCCGTTTCCGGCTTGAGTGGCAACGGCGACGGCGTCGGCGTAACCACACGTAACCCTCGTAACCCTCGTGAGGGTTACAAGGGTTACGAGGGTTACTCTCACGGGGGTTACCCTCACGAGGATCACGAGGGTTACCCTCGTAACCCTTGTGAGAGTAACCCTGGTAACCCTCGTAACCCTCCCGAGGGTTATGAGGGTTAGCTACCCTCAAAAGAGTTACCCTCACGAGGGTAACGAGGGTTATGACAGTTACCCTCACGGTCGTTATGAGAGTTACCCTCACGAGGGTCACGAGAGTTACCCTCAGAAGGGTCACTAGGGTTACACTCACGAGGGTTACCCTCACGAGGGTCACAATGGTTACCGCCACGAGGGTCACGAGGGTTACCCTCACGAGGGTCACGAGGGTTACCATCACGAGGTTCACGAGGGTTACCCTCACGAGGTTCAAGAGGGTTACCCTCACGAGGGTCATGTGGGTTACCCCCCAAGGTCATGTGACCCCCTGATGTCACGTGACTCCTGATGTCACGTTACTCCCCCTCAGGTCACGTGACCCCAATGAGGTCACGTGACCCCCCCTCTGAGGTCACGTGACCTCAGGGAGTCACCTCTCAGTAAACTTCCATCCTATTCCTCAGTACCCTTCCATCCTCCTCCTCAAGAGCTGCACTCTAATCTGGGGTTAGAGGGAGTTGTAAACGGCTTTCATTTTTTTTTTCTCACAGGTCTCTCAGTGGCTGTCTTTTCTTGACAACAATGTCTTCGTCATAGCCCTGCTGTGCTCTCGTGGAATGTATGAACATGCCTCCCTTGTTAAGAGTAGAAAAAATGGACTGTAGGATACTAGTTTTTTGTTGTGCAATCATGCTGAAAAAAATCCGTGCACCTCAACCCCTTGATTTTGCTTCAAGAGAAAACAAGGATCAAGCCAGAAAAAAAATAGAAAACAAATTGTGCGAAGGACGCAACGTCATAATAAATACAATTAGGTTCACACGGCAAAGCAGAATCAAACTGACGAGGTGCAGGCCACTCTAAAGTCTCAAACAAAAAAAAAAAAAAACAATTAAGCGCGAGTTGATGCTCAAAGACGTTAGAGAAGAGGCCAGAGGGTTCAGCGAGGACTGGGCAAACTGCTGCTGGCCCCACTTTGGTAACGCAAGGGTGTGAGCACCTTGGAAACCAGTCTAGACGAACTAACCTCCTGCTTTACAGAACCCCCAACATTTCTGGGGAATCTTGAAAAAGAACCGGAAGAGAAAGTTATCAGCGTCTGGAAAGTCAGATTGTCAGAATTTCTTTTCTCTATTTCCTATAAAACACGCGCAGAAAAGAGGGCATTACCTAAGAGATGAAGCAAACCCTCGTCCAGATGCAGTAAAATTTCAGACTCGCAAAGGTAAAAAAAAAATTTTGTGCTCTAAAAGCTACCGGCACTTGATGACAGATTTCCACAACCTCTCGGATGAAACTTGAACAGAAACGAAAGCGTGTGCATCCTTTGCAAAAAAAAAAAAAAAAAAAAAACAGGAGAGAATTTAAGCAGTCTCATAATAAACATGTTGCTGAAAACATTCAATACTACAAATTTTACATTACTTCAAATGTTGTCTAACGTGCACGAACCTAACAATAAAGCAGTGGGCTTATCAGCACACGCGCTGCTATTTCGATGTCCTTCCTTGTAACTATAAATGAAAGCAACGTTTATTTTAAATAAATGAATTTATATTCTCTTATGCATATAAGTTCTGATGACTTCATTTTATTAGCTGGGTCAAGGTTAAACTCCGACACACTGAATGCTTAGCAAAACCCACTGGCCTATTAGAGCCTATTAAGAATTTACAGGCTGAGAAACGGGGACGGAAGAGTACTTATCCCTCTAGAAATTTGATGAAATCTTCTAGAATCCGATACCACCTCTAGCCCTGAAGGTGCCTCAGTTCGGTTAACCAAAGCTATTGAACATCTTTTCGTGGTGACCTGTTGCTTGTCATATGATGTTATTATTTTTTTGTACAAGATCACTTAGAAACCCTGGTTAACTAATTCCCCCAAACACAATTGTACTTAATGGCAATTTTAATTATTCCGATATCGAGACTTAGGCGGTATCAGTGTACGAAACACGTTTCCGATTACTTTAACCTTTTACGCTTTGGCAAATTTTGAATAGCTTATTTTTGCAATAGTTTTCTGTTTGTAAGCCAGCACGGTTTTCAACGGCCTTTCCAATCCGAATCGCATTTTCTTGAGTTAACTATTGAGATTCATGAAAACGTACACACCAGAACAAATATTCATGCAATTTTTATTGACTTTTCTAAAACCTTTGATTATATTTCATATTGAATAAATAAAAAACGAAACTTCTCATTTTTCATATGTCTAACCTCTAGAACTCAAGTTCGTCTGCTTCTTTTGGAGGGGTCGTGGTGACGTCAGAAGAACACCGAGCTCTCATTGGCTGTGATTGAAAGATGATGGGTAAACCTCAAAACAAGCTGCCTTGAGGTCTACCCACTATCCTTCTATTAGAGCCAATCAGAACTCGGCTTCTGAAATCACTGCAAGTTTTGCAAAAGAAGCAGACGAATTTGTGCTCCGCATATTCTTTTACATCACCAGGCTCTTGTTTTAATTCAAATTAAATCAGGTATGCAGCAGAGAACCGTGCTGGGACAGTTATTTGTGAATTTATGTCGACTATTTATATAACTGTATGAACGCAACCATGACATAACTTAAGGGTAATAGTATTTTACGCTCTAGCATTACTAATAAGGCAGAGTGTAGCGCTCTCGGAAATGACCTTGGAAAAATCAAGTCTTAGTGGCAGTTATGTAAGATATAAACTAACGTCAAAAATTAATTTATTCATTTTTTGTGTAAACGCGCTCTGACTGTATTGAAATATTTTTATTTACTGTACGTGTCGAGCAAGTCATCAATTATAAATACCTCAATGTTCTCCTAATCAAACTTGGTTCTTGAGTATTTCACACGTATCACTTATACACCAATTCGTTTTTCTCGCTAAATTTGACGGGGAAATTGATGTCATGTGACCCAATGTCACGTGACGTATGCACCACTTCAGTTTCGCCGCTAAATTTGGCGAAACAATTAACGTCACGTGAGCCGACGTTCGTGGTATATACACCAATTCAATTTCTCCGCTTATAACGGCGAGCAAATCGATGTCACGTGACGTCAGGTCACGTGACATCGATGTCACGTGACCTGACGTGACCTGATTTAGTTTCTCCTGCTAAATTTAGCGTTACAATTGACGTCACGGGACCCGAAATTACCTGACGTCATTTCCATAATTAATTTTTCGATTAAATCAACTCTAAATTTTAAACCTCCTTCCAAGTGCCGAGAAAGACGTAGTTCTACGCCAAAATAAGAAGTAATTTATTCTTTAAAAAGCGTATTTAGAATATTAAATGTATCTATGTAGTAGTAACCAACGGAATAATTACAATAAAAATACCCTACCATGCGTGATTGCAGAGTTCATTCTGGTTATAGTCATTCGAAACACCAAAATGATTCTAAAGCGCTCTACTAGAGAATGCGAAAAGTGGGGGTAACTTTGACTCAAAATAACTAAAAGTGCGTTAGTCCCAAGCAGTAGTACGTTGCTAATAAAACCGCTGGAGGTACAATTATATTATATGAAATCTAGGTCAATCTTAACTTCACAGACACAGCTGACTTTGTGGAGCGGATATGGAGTGTATTTTAATAAGAAGACGTTTGAGTTGCAAGATCCGCAGTTCGAGTCACCCGTCAGAAGTATTTTCGGTAGTATTCTACAAATACTCCCCAAAAGAGCTTACAGTTTGTCTATCATTTGAGGTTTTCTTTCTATGCGCATTTGTTTCATATTTAAATAAAATAATCATCAAGCACGAAATATTTAGGGCCGGCTGAAAATGGCTAACTATCAATGCCCATCAGGGCGAATCGGAGTGTCAACCGACTTTGTTGCCTTACAATTCATTCGTCAATCACGTAATGTCCTATTGCAAAAAAAAATCAAAAATCGAAAGGAAGAAACAAGTACAAGGGAAATAATGACATATTGGAAGGAAATCAAAGCGCGGGAAAGGAAGCAAATTAATATTTCTCACAAACAAAACTAAAATCAAGCTGCGTTTTTTGTAAAATGGCGGGATTTAAATCAATAAAGAAATGTTAATAAGATTTATGTTAATTAATCCGTCATCAAACGGATTAATCACCAATCTCCCATATTTAAAAGTACATCTTGTGATATAGAATCACTTTTGTTTTACCTACAATTATTTAAATTAAACTAATCTCATGTAAGTCAAATAAACCTTATATAAATTAAATATATTTAATTTTAAGAAAATCCGATTAAAATCAAATAAATATAAACTTTTCTAATTAAAAACCATGATTTTTTTTTTTACTTTGGCTTTACGTAGAAGCGGATGTTGGTGCTTTGGTGTGTTTCAAAATAAAGTTAACTTTATTACGGGCTTCTGACCGCTGCCATTTTAAGCGTTCGTGCATATGCATGCTCTGCTCACTTCCCAAAGCGACAAACGTTCACGTGCTGGGCTGTGAGCGGTATATACATCATTCCAATGTGGTTTGCCTAATTAAAGGAGCATTTAAAACTTTCCTACAATATTTTTCACTAACCGATTCTATAGTGAATCGCCTATAGCATGGCTGATCAAATATCTAATGGCAATTGCAAGGAGCGAGGTTATGGTGGGGATTGTATGTTCTCTCATTTGGCCAGAAGTCCGCGGGGACGCGAACTGCAACAGCATGTCTTTAGACCCTTTAACGGGAAGGTTTTTTTGTTTTTTTTTTTGTAAGATACGATTGAAAAGCGTGGATTTTGTCAACATGCTTAGCCTTCGCAAGGTGAACTCTCTCCCCGCCTTTATTTTTTAGTTAAGTAGTTAAATCAGCAATTATCCAGGAACACCAGTGGTGTATGTAAATCAACGAACTGTCTGTCTTTGATTTGTAATTCCGACGTGGTTCGGATTACCATGCTGGTGGTCTACCTACCACAACCGTTCCCGATATCATTGTAATATCGCACCATCGCATTGATCCTTTCAAGAAAGCAATACACAGCTCGCACATGACGTCACGGTAAAATGCTGAAGGGGATTCCTACTTGTTCTTGCAAATGTGAAGTGCATGCAGCACAACGTTCGCACTCAACTGGAAGGCCACCAGAATGGCTGCCACCGCAGAACCACGCCGCCTGCAAGCCATGTCAACCACAGCCTACCGGTACGACACCAAACAAACACCGTCTTTCCGCTGATGACCCCAATCTCACAAAGGCCCCGACAGCGAAATCCGTCAACCCAGAGCACACACCTAAACGTACTGAATACCGCAAACTCCACACCGCCGTACAGCCTCCAACCTCCCCCGTCTACCGCCGGCGCATCCCCGCTCCCAGCCACCTCCATCCAACGGAACCTTGACGTCAAGGTCCTCCTCAGACGGACCTCATCCCGACCTGGACGCCCTGTGGGAGACCGGCCCATCCCAGAGCGCGGGACGGTGCAGCGGCGGAAAAAAGCCGTTAGCCGTCCAGCTGCGCAAGAAGGAAGGCCACACCGCGGGTAGCGGCGAGCGGACCGGCCAAGGGGTCGAGTGAAAGGGAAGACGCCGGCTGGCCGCAGTAGGGCCGCATTGTCCGAGGGGCCTCCGCCTTCTCCCTGAACCAGATCCGCCAGCCCATTCCACATACGCCCAGGCATCCGATAGCGACCGATAACCGAAAACGTGTTGCCTCCCCTCCTTGCTGAGCGACGGAGAAAGGAGGTATAAAAGCGCGCCGCGGACCCACGTCAAGTCAGTTCGGACAACAGCTCCAACGAGACAACCACCATGAACGCTGTGAGTATCGCGGCAGCGGCGTTTGGTTCCTCCTCACCGCGGTGGTTACGACGAAAGGCACGGGAGCAAGCGGCTATGGCCACGGAGGCTACGGGTGTATGGTTCTCAGCAGCCACCCGGTGCTAAAGACCTGCCGAATTGCACCACCCGCCCCTTGTGTAACCGCCGCTGCACATGACCCCCTTTTGCGGGGGGTAACCGCATTAGGGTAACGGCCCCAGAATGTGACTTCATCCTGGGCGACCCCACCCGTGAATGACCGCCTCATTTGATCGTGATGCTTGTAGGGGGTAATTGATCACAAAGTGATTAGTAGCCAACAATTAATTAGTTAATCCAGTTTTCTAACTTTGTCTCTGCCAAGGTCCCGGATTAGAGGCGACTGAACCAAGCAACAGTACCGCAAACCTCTGTCAATGGTAATCTAGAAACTCAGCACCACCGCAAGCAACATTTCCTGCTAGAAAGGGGGACAGGGCACATTTGAGATACCATGCAGCGCAGCCTGTGGAAGGCCAGGGATTCGTGCAGCTTGGACCGAAGTGATGTTAGTCAAGCAATTCCGTAGAGTTAGCTAAGAATCGTTCAGAAACGTATCTAAGATGTCTCATTGCCTACATGTGACAACCGGGACAGTGTTAACCACGACGTCTATTCTTCTTGCAGCTTGCCGCCCTCGTTCTTCTTGCCGTCGCCTACGGCGCCCACGCCGGAGTGGCCCTCGGCGGCTATGGCTTCGGCCTCGGCCACGGCTATGGTGGCTTCGGCTACGGAGGCTTCGGCCACGGAGGCTACGGAGGCCACGGAGGCTACGCCGTTGCTGCCCCAGTCGCCGTCGCTGCCCCAGTCGCCAAGGTTGCCGTCCACGCCCCAGCCCGCTCCTACACCTACCGTAGCGACCACTTCGGCCCTGCCGTCGCTGTCACCAGGCCAGTTGCTTACGGACACGGCTACGGCGGATACGGAGGCGGATACGGTCTTGGCTTCGGAGGCTTCGGTCACGGAGGTTTCGGAGGCTACGGACACGGCGCTGTTGTCGCTGCTCCAGTCGCCAAGGTCGCTGTCGCTGCCGCCCCAGTCGTTGCTGTCGGCCACGGAGGCTATGGTGGCTTCGGATACGGTGGATTCGGCCACGGTGGATTCGGCCATGGCCACGGATACGGAAAGTAATAAGCTTAAACACAACAACGTGCAAGGTGAGCACCCTGGAACTCATGGGCAAGCATTACGGAAGAAAATTACTCGCGCGGGCACCGTTCACTTTTAATCAAGTATGAGCTCATTCGGTACTTTTTGTCGCCTCAGTAGTGAAACAGATATACACTAATCCGCGCAGCTTAGAAACTTGCTGATCAAATTCAAATTTTAAGATGACGATAGAATATTTCGGTGATCTGGTCAGCCAAACAACCCGCACGATTTCTAAAAATCAGGGAACACTGAGGTTATTTCGTACGCCAATAGGCTCTAAGTGTGTATGGTTACTGTTTTCATCCTCTTCGCACCACAAAAAAAAAATTGTTTCGGATAGGCACACGCACATCTTCTCAGTTAATGTCTTTATCTTCAATAAGTAAAACATTAACTTACTGTCTTAACCTGCGGCAAAAACTAGTACTCAAAGATCTTTGACAGCCTCTAACTGATTAATAAAAACGATAATAGTGTTCTCGGAAACCACTTGGACACCCAGAATGCTGCCTTACGGGGCGATTCCGCGGCTCGTACGCTCCAAGCCCCAGCAGGGAGCTAACGATCACCGATCACTATCATGGGAAGCTCGTTCGCATCCTATGCGTTCATATACGTACCCTCAACCCCTCAACAGAATCTCTTTCTTAAGCCGTTAGAGCTGGGAAATGTTTAGAATGAGCCCCCAAGACGCCCCAATTAAACTGCCACAAGGTTCTTGAGCTTTCTTTTGGGTTGCTTTCAAGTTCTTCGTACTACCTTTAACTAGCTTCGTGTTTTAAGCGTAGGGGGAAGCAGATCGAGAGTAACTCAAACAGTGTCATTGTAGACTAGATCGCAATGCAATGGGAACAAGTGTTTACATTCATTCTCGTTCTGTTCTTCTTTCGTTACTTCTGCAGCGACATCAAGCTCTCGGACCCGGGTCACGGACCTCGGAGGATGATCACACCCAAGGATGCCGTTGTCCCGGCGCTCCATCGCTTTCCCCTCCCCCAAATAGGACAATAAATTATTTCCTTCTTCACGCCCACAAACACCCTGTTGCATGTCTTTTTCTCCCAAAACTCGATGAACTGTTGCAAGACGAAGCAAGAGTTCCCGACTTCAAAACTGAAACCCCTTGTCACAAGCATTTTTTTCTCGGGTTTCGATGAGCTGTCGGACGACGAAGTGACACTCCCAGGCTTAAACGCTGCAACTTGTTGAAACTGTCTTCCTTAATGTGGAAGGAACTGTCGCAGGACACAGAAAAAGTCCCCATCCTGAACACTCAAACCTTTCGTCACAAATGTCTCACTCAAGACCTAATGAATATTCGCAAGATGTAGTAAAAAAAAAAAATCTTGCCTTGAACATCGAAACCTCTTGTTACAAGTGTATGTCTCAGGACTCAGTTGAGCACCGCAGGATCTAGTAAAACAAAAAAATGAGCCATCAACCTAGAATTGTAATTGACCTTTTCAAGCAGACTCCGGTCAATGAGGCAGTGGAAAGCTGAAACCCGGGATCCGTGAACCCAGAAATCCTAGGTTAAATTATCACCACTGCCCGTTTCGATCTGGATGAGGATCGTACCGGCGTGCGGTTGCGTGTCACTACTGCGTGGTGCACGTTAAAGACCCGAGGCTAGCGCTTGTACTCCACTGGTTAGATTGCTCATCTACATCTGAGCGACAAGTTGCCCGTTGAGGCAGACTAACTTCAAGCTGTATAAACACACATACATCACACTTTCTTTTTTAAGCTTGGCTGTGATTTTGCCCTAACCATCAAATTAATTTTCAATCGGTTTTTTCTTTTCCTGTTTTGGAGGCCACTCGATCAACTACCGGATAGTTTGGTGCTGGACCATTAACTATAAGAGACCACCATATTTTTTTTCAAAAAACTACGCCGTATAGCCCCCTTTAGAGCAGCCGCACTGCGCTGACAATGTTATTCATCGACAGCGGAAAAACACGAAGCCCTTTTTAAGCAGAACACGACGTCTCGATTCTGTTTCCCGCTGGGCAGCCCAAGTCCCACTGCTGAAACCTCCACCAAACAAATATATTTTATTATATAGTGTTCATTTATTTTCTAATTTAAAGGGACACTGACAGAGCATTTATGATCGCCGAGGGTTTTATTTGAACATAACCTATAAGAGTGCAACTACCCAGAATATAATTTGCGGCTCGAAAGTCGTCTTCGTTCCGCCCGAAAACAGCCGGTCGAAAATTGGCCGGTTTCAGTCGCGCTCACTCTTTTCTATGGTCATGTAGCGTTCAAAAAATGTGCACCAAATATATTCAAAGTAGTGGGTAGTCTAAGGCACACATTCAATGTTAAAAATAGAAAATAGTAAGAACCTAATTTTTGTGGCCTCCAAAAACTGCAAACATGCCAATCGAAAAAATAAAATGTTTCGCCGATCACAGGAAGTACATATCCACGTCAGTCTCAGTATGGCAACGGACCAACGCTGTGACGAACGTGGCGCCGCTGCTTGGGAACTGCCGTTCGTTTTACCGGCCAATCGATCTTCAAGGGCAGAACATCGAGCGGAATGGATATAAGTACGAAATAATCGCGAGGCAAACGGAGCACGCAAATTCGTCGTCGTCGTCTGCTTCACACAACAAAGAAGCGGAGAAAAAAAAAAAAGCGTGGTCGGGTGTAGTTACGTGATTACGGCCAAGCGCTTCCGTGCTCGTAGTTCCGTTTCGGCTCTGAAGCAAAATCTTGTTTAAGTAGTCTCCCGACACCATACTAAATAGTCTCTCCAAAAAAAAAAGAAAACCCATTGGGGTCTTGGAGGGGGGGGGGGGGGGGGGGGGGGGGGGGTTAGTGTTCCATTAAGCATCTTTCTCCCAATTTAATGGCGTTTTTTAGGTAGTAAAATATATAACGTAACATAGAATAGGTGCAGTGAACAGTCATTCGCAACACGCATAAGCGAAACTGAAAACAAATAGACCGGGTGCACCCATATTTAAAAAAAAAAAATTCCGTTAGCCCGGGTGTGTAATTCGCAACACCCTTACGACAAACACAAAATTGCAGGTGTTCTCCAGTGTTATCGTGGACACCGCTATAAAGAAGCCCCTGTCAGCCCACACCAGGTGACTTAACGCCCACATCCGGTTTGTGCGGATGCGCGGCAACCACGGTTCGCCCGAGCCGTGGTTGCCGCGCATGCGCATGCCCAGAGCCGATGGCAGCGCCACCCTGCAGTGGCGTGACGTCAGAGAGTTGCTCGGCTCTGCAACGGCGTGACGTCGGAGAGCTGTCGGCTCTGCGCATGCGCAGAGCCGACAGAAGAGGAAACGCAGGGAGCGGCTGATTATGTTGAACACTTCCTGCTTCGTGATTGGTTCAATTCGGAGTTCCTTTTGGCAAAGGCCACAATCTGATTGGTTGCGGATCAATATTGAGATGCTCGGAAATCGCCATGCCCCGCGTTTGTCGAATGCGCTTACGTGTGGCACCAACTTAAGTGATAAACTTTGAATAATTGAAATGGGTTTTGTTTTTTATTGTATCATCATCGACTTTTTTTTTTTAAATTTTCGTCCAAAACTTGTTCTGGAAAAAGGCATGAACACGCGTGTATGCAGTGTTCTCGCTGTGCTTCCGCAGTAAATGCGTGATTTCTTGTAGTTCGAAAAGTTTACCTACAGGATGTCCAAAACAAAACCACATTTTGTTTTTTGCCGGGGAAATAAAATATGCATCGCCGAACGCTCATTCTCCGCCCGAATATATTCGCACTAGAGATCCGAACAAGATGCCACAGTTTCAGCACGAACCGAAGTCTTATTCGAAAGTTATATAGGTAGGGCTGGGCGATCCATCGATTTCCCTTCTGAACAATCCATCCACGCTTTAATTGCGATGAAATTTTTTAACCGGTTAGTCGGTACAATGTGGACGAACCAAAAGAAAGTAAAAATTTAACTCTTTCACCGCACTGACGAGTGCGCCTCTATGAACGGCAAATGTTCGGTAAAATTTTAGAATAAAGTAAACTGTAAGGGCGATATTTGTAATTCGAGACAAGTGAAAAATATTACGACACCCGTCTAATCCACTTCAACGTCGTTCGAGTCTTTCTTCAGCGCACCAGAGACTATTGGGAACAACCAAAGGAGGTCGCTTCTACCGAAGTATGTCAGCAAACCTCTTTGCCTTACGCAGCTGAACTTACGCTCTGTGAGCGTTAGTGTCTTCGAATCAAGATTAATTCATAGTCCAAGTTGCATATTGCATTGTTTATCACATATCCAGGAAAGGCAAAAAAAATACTTTTATAATAGTATGCATAGAAATAAACGAACCCGATTAATCGATCAATTAATCGATTAAAGAGTGGGGATGAATCGAGTTAAGATTTTTAATCGTCGCCAAGCCCTACCGTAAAATTCCGGGGGAGCGCCCAGCCTACTTTCACTCAAGACTAAGTTAATCTAGCCATGGGCGCTTGTCCGGTTCAATCAGGCGCTTGACGTATAAATTGCACAGTTCCCAAGTTTGGAAAATGCGAGTAGTGGGCGCTTGGTGGGCACTTCCGAGGTGTTTCACGGTAGTTATAAGGAATTTTCTGAAAATTTCAATAGGAAAATGGAACCCACTTTCACCCGTTTTCGGTTTCAGGCGCCTTAGAGCTCCTTGTGTTTAAGAGCTCCGTTAGTCACCATTTTCTCGTTGATATATTCAGAAAATCACCTAACGTTTGAATACGACAAGGGTTAGTGCTGAAACTTTGGCCTCCAGGGTTCGAACTTCCATCGCCATATTTGGGTTGAGAATGAGCGGTCGGCGATACGTAGATCAATTTTGCGGTGAGAAAAAAATGTAAATTTTGTTTGGGGACACCCTGTTTATGTCAGTCCCCGAAATCCGGTTATTAGGTAAGCTCACGCTGGCAGCGATTGTATTAGGAGTACAGGACTGGGCGAAGGAGGCTGAAGAAGCACACGCGCGGCAAGACTTCTGCGCTCTTCGGCGAGTCGGTAACATATTCCGTTCGGAGGAGCTAAAATTATATCTTGAATTCTGGCACGTGATGATGTACCGGGGCATTCCTGAGCAAAGTGAACCGTGTTTTACGGTTGGCGTGAATAAAGTAAAACGCAGCCAAATGCTTCAACTCCGTGAGAATGCGATGCAAGCGGTTGGAATAAAACGCGAAAGTTTCAGAACATGAGGTTTCTTGAATCAAAAGAATATTGTAAAAGACGAATCGTCTCTATGAGCTGACGTCCAACCAAGCCTAATATCGTCGAAACTAGAAATGGCATTGTACGGGGTATCGGTGGCCGAGTGGGCTACCGCACACCAGCTCGGAGCACGTGGAGCGAAAGCTCGCGCTGCAGAACCCAGGAATCCTGGGTTCAATCCCTACACCTGCCCGTTTCGATCTGGATGTGCATCGTAGCGGCGTGCGGTCGTGTATCACTACTGCGTGGTGCACGTTAAAGACCCCAGGCTAGCGGTTGTACTGCACTGGCTAAATTGCTCATCTACAGCGAGTGACTCGTCGCAACTTCGAAATGGCTGACCCACAACCCCAATTATTATTATGAAAATGGTGCCGGGGTTGCAGACCATTCCAATAATCGCGTTATGCTTGCCGCCATCTTTGTCTACTGGGCCCTGGAACGCGTTGTGCGCATGCGTAGTAAATAGTTCTAGTCTGTGAAATGTCATACGCCGCCAATGTCCTCAGCCCTGTGACACAGCATTTTTGTTTTCCTTGAGGATAAGTGGTGGATTAATAAGCAGCGTCGTAGAATTACTTGAGAACCACAACAAATTCTGTAGGTTTAGAAAGAGTTATATACGTAAAAACAGGGGACGGGACAACACATTCCCTGTTTTTACGTATATAACTCTTTCTAAGCCTACATCATTACCATCTCGCTCACTAAGAACAAATTCTAGGATCTTGAAATGATCCTTTGCCGGCTTGCTAGAAACAGCGCCTCAGTTGAGACTGGGCGAAAAAAAAATGGCAAAGCCAGTTCACGAGCGGAGCGAGACTCAACCCGCGTCTCAAGACACTCGCGTGCCCGACCCTTTGCAATGCTTTCTTTCATCCAGTCCCAGCTGAGACGCTGCTTTCAGCCAGCCGGCCTCTGGTTTCAACCTTACCGCTCATTCACATTGGAAGCGGATCCGCGTTCGCAAAGCGGTTGCGAAGCCGCGGTTGTATAAATATCCAGTACAATTGCACGCGCACTCGATGACATCAAGTGCGCGTGCAATTGTTCTGGATCTTTATACAACCGCGTTCGCAACCGCTTTGCGAACGCGGATCCGCTTCCAATGTGAGTGAGCGGTTACGCTGCTAATTCTAAAATCAGTTGAAGAACCATAAAGAGGCAACACAGGGCCCCATTTTTTGTGTTTTCCTTGTCGCAACTTATATCCTGTTACCCGAGTGACAAAATAAATTTGCACAAGCTTTGATGGCGTCTTGTTTATCAAAATAAAATTCGAAATACGTGACTTTTTTTTGCATGGTCTGGCGCAAGAAACTAATGAGTTAACTAATTTAGGAAAAAAGCAACTTTATACTTGGCTTATATTTCTTTGATGTAAGTATAGGGTTTATATGATTACAAATGTTGAGCCTTTACAGAAGTATTTGATAATTGCATGGTCACGTTTGTTTTATGTTATTAGAGATGTGCCAGTAGTGGTCCGAATCGAAGCGCAGTGTCACCCTTAGCTTCAACGCTGCTAATAGAACCGGTTGGCGTAATGGATTTCTCTTGCACTGTAAAGGCTACGAATGACGCAGCGCTTTTCAATTTGAACTACTATTCGCATATCCCCCCATTTTATCTATCCACCCTCCGCCGGCTCCGCAAGCGAAGCCGTCTGCGAAAGGGCCGACCACGTGTCCGTGCCGCAGGCCTCGTCAGCAGCGTGACGTAAAGCGTTGAGCAGAGGGAACGAAGTCAGTGGCACTCTTTGCCCACTTGGTTTTGGTTCGAAGTCGAACACACGGGTGAAATTTTTCGCCCTGTATTTCTTATACATTTCACAGCACTGCTAGACTATGTCGAGGTCGAGCGCCATTTTTCCAAATACATTACACACTCAAAATAAAAAAGTAAACAGTTCTATAAAACTTTCTAGTTGATTATGTAACTAACTAACCCATTCCGCCTATTTTCTTGTCGCCGCCATGGCCACCAACTTGAAACCAGGGTTAAAATGTCCTAACCAAATTTCCATTTTGTTTAATTCTGGACCGACAGTATACTTCGTTTCAATATATGAACCGCAACATCGGCTCTGCTTATAAAAACCAATGCTGCACTCATGCAGAATGCAATGATGAGTATCGGGCATTACTTCATCTCACAAATGCCTACAGTAAGAAAACAGGCCAGGTCCATGAGCCTAGCTCTCCGGAATACAGGAGCATTGAGAGTTGGGCGACCTAAAAATGATTCACGATGTTTGAACAACAAAAAAGCGCTTGTTCGTGGTGTGATGCCATTGGGGTGCCGTTCGAACACACTCAGTGCAATTCCGTTGGGGGCACACTAAACACTTACTTGTTTCTTTCTTTATTTCGGATACAGGGTCACAAGGTGAAAGGACAAAACGCAGATAGGCTCTGCCTGACGATGCCCAGTCCCCTCAGTACGCCACAACAGCAGTCAATGGAAAAAAAACAAATACAAAACATCATCAAGAAACAGCAGTGGAATATCTTTGGTACCATTACCTCCACAATAATGAAAATTACACGTCATGTTTTGTACAGCACGTAAAATAGACCTGTTCACAATACTATACACAGTGTTTGTAAAAACAAATTGACGTTCAGATTTATTCCGAACAACATAGATGTTATGGGAATAATACTGAGCAGTGCTTCACGTTGCATGCAATGTGAAGCATTATTTAGTATTATTCCCATACCATCTGGATGTTTGTTTAGAAATTAAGGTATGAAGTATTCTAATTTCTGGTTTCCATAAGTTGTTCTTAACCAAGGTATCCTCTAGGATTCATGCCTTAAATCATATTGAGTATTATTCCAAAATAATGTCTCAAAAAATGTCGTTTGGTCGTTAATTATCTCGTTCCGAATGTAAATTGAAAGTTTTAGATGAAACATTTGGTTAACATTAAGCAAATTCTGCTTTAAAAAGTACGGGGCAGTATGGCCCATGAAATTTAGATTATCTATGCAGCGTATTGCCTTTTTTGCATGATAAAAAGCCTTCCGCGGTTTGCCCTAGTTATCGAACCCCAGACTAATAAACAGTAATGAAGATGAGAATGCACTAAAAAGTAATACAATTGCAGTTTCAACCGATTTGGAATCAAAGATTTAACTCTGTATAGGATGCGAATGGATCGAGAGATGTTATTATGAGTCGTATTTGTATGGGGGGGAGGGGGGTTCTATGATAAGTTTTCTTCAAAAAGAGCACCTAAACATTTATAAGCGGAGACTCGTTAAATTACACTGTATTGTAAATTTAAGATTATATTACAGTCATCAAGTTTAATTTGTGGCTTGAAAATCACATATTTGGTTTTGCTCACGTTTAACTGTAGCTGATTTCATCCCAGCCAAGAACATAAATTCCTTAGCCACATGTTAGCCGCAGTTTCAAGGTCCCGCAAATGATTACCAGAAAAGAATAAGCTCGTATCGTGCCCATATAAAATTATATCCGGAGTTCGTGGAATGTTTACAATGTCATTTATATCGATAATAAAGAACAATGGTCCCAAAATAGACCCGTTAGGAACCCCATACGTGATTAGTTCAGGCATTGAACGGTAGCCATTTAGACAAGTATAGTGCATTATATACGATAGATAGCTACGGAGCAGTTCTAGCGCCACACCTCAGATTTCATAAAAAGGAAGTTTGTGAAACAGGATATCGTGTTTTATTGAATCAAATTCCTTTTTAAAGTCAAGAAATACTCCAACAGTGATTTTTTTTTAATTATTTGACAACTGTTCTTTATTATTTACTGGCGCCATTTCCGTAGATTTGTCCCTCTGAAATCCGTATTGTTCTTTTACAAATACACGTTTTTCATCAAGAAATTTACTCATTCGAGTTTTGATCACATGTTCAAGTACGTTTGAAAACAATGGAAGGACAGATATGGGCCTGTAATTGTTAATGTTATCAAGAATGCCTCCTTTGTGCAGGATAGCTACTCTGGCGACCTTCATGCCATCTGGAAAAGTTCCTGTAGCCAAAGCATTAATGCAGATATGACGTAAAGGGGAACACAGTAAATCTGCGACAGCTTTGATATCATCGTCTCCTGCCGCAGTATTATTCCGTAAGGATTTCAGAAAGACAAATTTTTCAATTTCGCTGCATGGGACCAACAATGTAGAACTTGAGACTCTAGGAAAAACATATCTGCCCAAGTCATGCATCGAATCCGCTGTTCCTAATGCAGCGCCGGAGCCCGAAAAATTAGAGTTGAATTTCTCCGCTAATGAGGAATTTCTATACTGATGACCTTCAAAATTAAGAGTATTGGGGATCTTGCTGTTCGATTTACCAATTAGGTTTCCCGTTTCCTTTCAAATTCTCTTAGAGTCGTCCGATACGGCAATGAACTTCTTCTTGTAGTATTCTAGCCGTGCTTTCTTCAGATCTGCGTTTATTATATTTCTTTTTTGTTTATATTCAGTTAATATTATCTGGTATTTTGATGGGATAAAATTGTCAAGTAATTTATTTCGTTCTGTAATTCGTTTATAAAGCTCACGGCTGATCCATAGTTTTCTAGACCTTTTGTGCCTTCTTACAAGACGTAGAGTGAATGCACTGCCGTAGCTATTTTTTTTTTTACGTAGAAATATGTCATAGGATAAATTCGGGTTTTCCTTCAGTATAAAAATCATCCCAACTTATTCCTTCAACTAGAGAACGAAAAGCAGCTAGGGCATTCATACAAAATCTCCGCTGGAATATGGGCGTATCCGAAGTGCGTCTGTTTTCCTTGTTATCTTGCTGAAAAAAAAACTAAATATTGGAAGGTGATCACTTAGATCAAAAGTCAAAATACAGGACAAAACATCAATCGAGTCATAGCTGGTAATACATACGTCGATCAGAGTTTCACTTTCTAGAGTTATTCTGGTTGGTGAATGAATCACATTTGCGCAGCCAAGAGACTCAATAATATCGCGGAAGTGTCGGCATGCAGGGCTTGATGATAGCGTATCAATGTTTAAATCACCGACTATAACGACCGGTAAATTTAAAGATGACGCGTAATCAAGAACCTCGTAAAAATATTGCATTTTTTTTATTCCACCCGACGGAGGGCGATAAATTGAAACGATTAGTGTATCAAGACACTTCACGACGATTGATTTATAATCAATAAATCAATCAATCAATGTTTATTTTTCTCTTGTGCTAACCAACAGCCCGAAAGCCTACTGGGTTAAGCACACACAATTGAAATACACACAAAATACAGAGCAGACAAAATAAAGAGTTGTAAAAAAAAAAAAAAAAAACATGCAAGCACACAAACGTGTATATATGCCAATTAAAAACACATGCATCAAAATGATCGTTCTCCAAAAGGCAGGTTTGTACTAAAAATATCGACGTCAGTAAATTGCGTGTTTAAAACATGTTGGATACGCGAAACCGGTGATGCGTTTCGAATGAGGTCTGGGTAAAAGACTCTATAGGATTTCTAGAGTTCGTTCTAAGTGGGATGCGAAAGTGAACACAGGTGAGGAGAGTAGAGCTGTTTATTGCATTATGAATTAGCCTATGTAAAAACTGAACATCCCGAATAGACCTTCTTTTACCTAAGGTGCCCAATGTTAATGATCACTATCGTATGAAAATTCAGAGAGGATCAACTAAAGATTATCCTTAAGATAAAGAGAAACTCCCTCTCCCCTGCGGTCTGTTCTATGCACACCTTCAGATTTATATCTTGTAAAATGGACTATATCACAATCACTCAGTAACCACGTTTCTGAAAATGCCAATATATCAAATTTGTGATCCAGTGAACCCAAACACGTCTCAGTTTCAAGCCATTTGTTTCTCAAACTTCTATCGTTTACATAAAAGACCGACATACTGCCATTTTGAACAAAAGTAGAGTTGTGCACAAGTGAGCTCAAGGAAAATGTATGATCATAACCAGTTTCATACAGTTCTGGCATGGTGGATAGATGACGGTAACTTTTTCAGATAATTTTTTCTAAGTCATCATCGCATTGGATCCCGATAGCTCGTTCCATGCGCTTTGCGTACGAACCACTTGCCGTTCTTCTGCCCAGCGTACTGGTAGTTGTTCTCTTGAACTTTCGTCGTCATCATCCAAGGAAGTTTCTTAGCTTCCGGTGCCAAGTTGTCAAGCAGGTGCAGAGTGGTTTCGCCCCCGTAATACGCGACACAAATCGAACAAGCACAGCTGATATTTTTCCTGGCTTAGCGGGCAATCGGTGAAGGTCTTCATTCTTGTCTTCACATAAATCAGAAAGCTGTAGCTGTTATGCGATTTCATTTACCTTACTGACTAGATTTTCATTATTACTAAGTGGTAAGCCGTGTATTTTAATGTTTTGTCTCCTGCTATATCGTTCCAGATTATTGATCTGTCGCCTTAGTTTTTGTATTTCCTGATTTGCCTCGGCCTTCGCCATTCTTTTCTTTAGGTCCACAATCTCCGTCGCTTGTCGTTTCATCTCGGCTAATACTTCGTCATATCGCTTTGACATAGGCTGAACAGATAATTCCATACTGTCTCCTTGATCGATATCAAGGAGTCTACTTTGTTTCTTATTTCCGGAATTTCCGTTAATTTTTTGTTTATTTATGCGAGTACATTAGCAAATGTAGCTTCCAACTTGGGTTTCTGGCTTGCAACACCCTCTCCTCCACGTGTCTTCGATGTTTGGCACGTTGGGCAGACACTTTTTCTTTAACGCCTCTCCGTTTTTTTTTTGTTTTTTTTTTTGTTGCTTGTTTTACTTACACCCGAGCAAGTACCTAAATGGCAGCCATAATTACATTCTGAGCACGTTAGATATGCATCATTATCAGGAAGTATTTCATTGCAGGACCAGGCACATATCAGACTCACTCATTTCAGTAGAAAAATAATGCTGCAATTCAACACAAACAGTCACAGCGGCGGCGGCAATTGGACAAGTAAATAAAAAAAAGGAAAATAAATGGCGTGTACTTGTACTAACCTGCAGTTTTCGAAAGCAGTTGTTAACGTCCTGCAGGTGTCTTTATCGCCAACGCCGCCGTGCAAGTGTGACGGATCTCGCTGAGCGCTGTCGTTTTATCGAGCTTAGAATGACGTGTCCTGGGCTCAAGGTTGTGGGCTGGTGGCAGCTCGGGCGGGTAGATAACGATGTCCGCCAGGCGCCCAAGGCTTGTGGTGACGTGTCCCGACCTCAGGGTTGTTTGCTGGCGGTAGTGCGGGCTGGAAGATGGCGATGTCCTCCTGGCATCAGAGTCAGCAATCCGTGTTGGCCAGAGTCTGCAGTTTTCAAAAGCAGTTGTTAACGTCCTGTTGGTGTCTTTATCGCCACCGCCGCCGTGCAAATGTTGATCTCCCACTTTTAGACCCTTAAGGGTGTAAAAATGGGTACTCTAGAGCTCGCTCGGTCTGTGCGTTCTTCGTTCTTTCTCCTCCGTACTTTTTGCGCTGTTTCCCTCTTCGTAACTCTGCCTAACCAACTCGCCCGATTTTCAACGGTGCTCTAGAGACTTAGACCCGTGGCTACATTCTTACAGGCCCGCGAGTTCGAGTAATGCGAAGCGCAAGTTCATCTGCTTCTAGCACAGGGGTTGCGATAATGTCAGACGCCGAGCTTTAATTAGCTGATTAGAAAAAAAAAGTGGGTAGACCTCGAGGCATCTAGCATTGATGTCTAGCCACTATCCTTTCAATCAAAGCCAATCAGAGCTCGACGTCGTTTTGACGTCACTGCAACTCATGCAAAAGAAGCAGACGACTTTCTTTCCGCATGCATCCTTCCTCAACGCAAAATAGAGTGGCGTTGCGTTGAGCACTCTTCATTTTTGAAGGATGTAAAAAAGGCGTGGGAAAGGGTCTAAGCGACCTCGCACCTGCTTCAGACCGCTTTAGCGGAGTTCTTTTGGTGATCATACCTAATAATGATAGCCTGTACCAATGCTTTTGATTTGGAGATACTTTATGCAAACTTCGATATATTCTGCTTTAAGTGTGTACAAATCCTGGTCATTGTCGAGCTGGAAGCAGCTGTTCAGTTGTGGGCGCGATGCACTTCAAAAACGTGGTTCCCCGTCAAGGCATTGAAAGGCTGCCAAACCGGTGATGCAAGTGCATTCGGCTCTAGGAAGAATCTGTCGGGAAGGGGAACATATATACGGACATCTCAGTGGCCGGTATCCGCAGGAAAGCAATAAATTGTAAATCGAGAGGTCCGGCCTATGTTCTGTGTTCACTCCCTGACTTCAAGTAGCCGGTCACAGTCATTTTTTTTTTTTTTTCGCTTCATCAAACAAACATTGATTGGATGTGTCAAGCTCGTTGCGACTATGCACGCCTCTTTTCTTATTTTTTTTTTATTTACAGGTGACTGTAATTAATGTTTTATTGTGTCGTTATTCGCCCAACTTCCTCGATTGATTGGCAGCCAATAAATATTTGGGCATCCTAGGACAAAGTATGCGTTTGGACATGCTTTATTGCGCAATATTCTTCCTTTTAATGATATCACCTTGAAATCGGCCGCTTAAATCTGCTTTTCATTTAATGCACACATACTATTCCTTCATTTTTTTTTTATATTGAGCTTAACAGAAAGAAGACAGCGTGTGTTGTGGCTTCTAAGGTTACTTCGTTCATTCATTCATTCATCATTTAATGTACATGATTATGAACAGCTTATACGCCTTAGCAATGATGCACCAGAACAAGTTAAGATATCAAACATGGACAACTTAAATGCGAAAACATTTGAGCTAATAACGTAGATATCCGCTGCAATGACGGTAGTGCACAACTGCCGAATTTCGGGTGATGGGACTAATTTAGATGATTTTCTTAACAAACCCAGTTATTCTTCTTTGCGTATATGGGTCATACTGCTCCTTTTTATTTATTCATTTATTTATTCATAAATTAATGAGTACATGAGTAAGAATCAACCATATAAACGCGCACCTGTAAAACTGCATTTGTCAATGAATGAATGAGAGTGAACCACATATGCGCACAGCTCAATAACTGTTTGTTTATGAATAAATGAATAACAGCCAACCCCATATATACGCAAGGCTAAATAACTGTTTTGTGAATGAATTAGTGAATGAATGAATGAATGAATGAATGGGAGAATCAACCACAGAAAGCTGAATAACCCTAATGAATAAATAAACTAATTAATTAATTATTATGGACGAATAAAGTCTTCATTCCATCAAAGTCAGTCCAGACCCAGGCGGATGGGAAAATCAGGCAGCCATCTAGCGCTTTATTCTTTAATGACTCAAAATAAATTAGCGCGAGCACTGCAAAATTATTGCAAAAGTCGCGATACATATGTTCAGCCCTGACGTTGACATATGGCTAAAATACGAGTACCGCTACTTTCAGTCAAGTATTGTAAGTTACAAGTAAACATTACTCAAACGAATATTTCCTTTCACTAAAAAGCATTGCTTGATAGAAATTAATCGAAACTAAATTAATACTACAATTACTTTTAGTCAAAATTACTGAATCAGAAGTAAAGAATCTTCGAAGAGTAATTACATTTGAATTACCAAAGTGCAAGTAAAATTATTCGGCAAGAAACAATTTCTAATGCAATACCGCATAATTAAAAAAATATTTAAAAAATTACAGTTCCAAAAGTACATAAGTCGAATCACTACTGGGGCATGACTCATATGCACGATTGAGCCTGGTAAATCCCGTCGGCTTCTCTGGCGCCGCCCATGGCATAAAAAAAGAAGGCTAATTTAGGTCAAGGCCCCCCGTTTGATAGAGTCAAAGCGGTTCTAACCTAACCAAGGTGCTCCACACAATCGCAGCAAGGAGCTTGGCCTCCATTATGATGATTTTCCTTTCCACCGCTGGCCATTGAAACCGGACGCGTGAGTGTGGCATCATAGTCACGGAAGCTCAGGAATCCCAGGGCGACCGATAACCTAAAACGAGTTACCTCCACCCTTCAAACGAGAGCGAAAGAAGTAAGACAAAAAAAAAAAAGGGGGGGGGGGGGTTCGTTCACCAGTGAGGGGGTATAAAAGCTCGACGCGGATGCACGTCAAGTCAGTTCGGACAACAGCTCCAACGAGACAACAACCATGAACGCTGTAAGTATCTCGGCGGCTTCGGTTGTGTACGACAACAGCACGGTGCAAGCGGCTCTGGCCACGGAGGCTATACGGATGCACGGCTGCTCTGACTAGCCATCGGGGTGGTGTAAAGATTGGCTGGATTGCATCATCCATCACTCGTGTAACCGCCGCGGCAAACGACCCCCTTCTTTAGTGGGGTGGCCGCGCTATGGCTGCCGTCCCAGAATGTAACTTCATCGCGAACAGCCACTCCAGTGGATGACTCTTTCTGAAGAAGCACTTGAGCGTGGCACTGAAAGTGGACTATCACAGGCGACGTCCGTCGGAGTTTGGTACAATTAATGGCAAAAATGTAGCTCCGTGAATCTGTAGCGCCGAAGAGTTTAGATGAGAGCAGTCGTTAACACGTTACTTAAAAAAGTCATCGATTATAATTATAATTACTCTAGGTTAAAAGTATTTATTTCGATTACTAGATTTGTTGAGAGGAAAAAAAAGTGGTTGTTACTTAAAAACAGTAACCTGTTATTTCACGATTTCTTCACACTTTTGAAACGATTAACTTGTCTGCCGATTTCAAAGCATGTTTTTCGCACCGTCCATTATTGGTTTAGAATTAACGAATCACAAGCTACTTCTCTTCTTAATCCACCAATTTTGGCAAACCATGCCTCCCTGTCGGAGACTTAGTTCGAGGATTTCTTGGGAGGAAATCTTGTGCAAACAAATTATGTCATTAGAAAGAGGAGGAAAAAATAGTAGCGGTTACAAGTCATCCTAGCACTTCCAAAAGTACTCAGATTAATCTTGAAATTACTTCCTAATAAACATATTTTAATGATTACGAAATCACTCCAAAAGTAATCGATTACAACTAATTTTATCGCTCGTAATGAGGACCATACGGGTTTGAACGAGGGGCATTGTAACTAAAGAGTCATCCTCTACACATCCCTAATTGATAACGAAGAATCTCAGCAACCCTGTAAGCAACTACGCCTGCCACAATCAATGTCGGTTTGAAACCAACGAGAATGTGGCACAGGCCGATAAAATGAGGAAGAATTGAATACCAAAAACCGAGGGATCTCAACTTAAATAATTGATGCGCTGTTTCTCGGGATGTGAGTGACTGATGCGAGGGTGACAGAGTTGAGATTTCATCACAGCCTGAGCACGGGACAGGGGCCCCTCGGCCCCGTTTGGTATTAGTCGAGACAAATCCCAGTTAAGCACAACGCCACTGGAACAGCGATAAAGAAGAGAGGTACAGATACACAAAAAAGCACTGTCCCGTGTATCTCGCAGCGCTTATCCAGTGTATCTCTCTTCTTTATCCTTGTCCGAGTCGCGCTGCTTTTCGTTGTGAACTCCTACCAACGCGCCCAAACGTTCATTCTCATCAGAAAAATAAAATCCTACAGTTAGCTGGGAAGAAAGACTAGAGCAGCGGTGACATTGCAAGCACATCATACAAAAGGCGATCTGCAGGCACTGCCTCCGGCGTGTTTCTTGCTTGCATAAACACCTTGTCACTCACACAAAAGCTGTCTGCAGGTATGTTGGAAGCGTGCATATGCATTAAAGCGCTCCTAAGAAGTTCGAGGCATGTTTGCATACTGTTCTCTCATCATGCCTGCAGCGAACACCGTGTCTTTTGGATTATATACGAGCAGTGTGGATGCGACTTTAAGGTATACAAGAGGTTCTATTACCGATATGTGACAACGGGGACTGTGCTCATCACGATGTCTGCTCCTCTTGCACTCTTGCAGCTCTCTGCCCTGGTTCTTCTTGCCGTCGCCTACGGCGCTCATGCCGGTGGCGTTGCCCTCGGCGGTTACGGCCTTGGCCTCGGCCACGGCTACGGTGGCTTCGGCTACGGAGGTCTCGGCCACGGAGGATACGGAGGTCACGGAGGCTACGCTGTCGCTGCTCCAGTCGCCGTCGCTGCCCCAGTCGCCAAGGTCGCCGTCTCCGCCCCCGCTCGCTCCTTCACCTATCGTAGCGACAGCTTCGGCCCCGCACACGCCGTCAGCAGGCCAGTTGCCGTCGGACACGGCTACGGCGGTTATGGTGGCGGATATGGTCTCGGAGGCTACGGAGGCTACGGAGGCTACGGACACGGCGCGGCTGTTGTCGCTGCTCCCGCTGTCGCTAAGGTCGCTGTCGCTGCCGCCCCAGTCGTGGCCGCCGGCCACGGAGGCTACGGCGGATATGGCGGATACGGCCTCGGAGGCTTCGGAGGCTACGGACACGGAGGCTACGGAGGCTATGGACACGGCGCCGCTGTTGTCGCTGCTCCCGCTGTCGCCAAGGTCGGCGTCGCCGCTGCCCCAGTCGTTGCCGTCGGTCACGGAGGCTATGGTGGCTACGGACACGGAGGCTACGGAGGCTACGGACATGGTGCCGCAGTTGTCGCTGCTCCCGCTGTCGCCAAGGTCGCCGTCGCTGCCGCCCCAGTCGTTGCCGTCGGCCACGGTGGTTACGGTGGTTACGGACACGGCGGCTACGGTCTCGGTCTTGGTTACGGCCACGGATACGGAAAGTACTAAACTAGACAACAGCCACGTGCAAGCTGGGACCTTCTGGAACTTGCAGGCAAAAGTTCCCCGAAGCGACCTCGAGCTCTCGGTATGGGATGACGGAGCTCGGAGTGTGAACACAACCACGGACGTCATCGTTCCAGCGCTCCACCGCATCCCCCTTCCCCAAATAGGATAATAAATTACTTGTTCTTATTGTTGAAAAGCCTCTCGTACAGTGTTTCTGCTTCACTCGATGAACTGTCGCAGAACATAGTAGGAGCTCCCGACCAACAGCCTGCACAGGAGACAGTTTTGACGCCGAGCTCCGACCAATGAGCTGGTACGATATCTGTCTGTGCTCTCGCCCTAGTCATCCCTTTTCGTGGAAATCAATTATTTTTCATTTCCTCGTTGTGGAGGTACTGCACCAACTGCAGACTTGTGGAGTACCACCTTGACCAGAAATAACTTTAGACGCAATATTTCAACTTTCAAACCACTGTTAGGTACTCTGGAACAGCCGGACGTTTTGCACCAACACAGCGAAAAACTGCCATTTTTGCACAGTTATGAAAGCCATCACAATCGGGCTCTCTTTGCCCAAGTATTGCTCCATCGATATCAGCTGTTTATTTACAAGAATTAGAGTCCCCCGCATCTAGGTTGGCTTGGACTCGATTTAGGGTTAACCCGTTTGTACCGGCGGATCTCAGAAAGGCTGGATCTATTCTGGCTAGTGGCTAGACTAGCCGATGTCGTTTTTTCCCAGTTTCCTCCTCCTCCAGATTATCAGCCATCTAATGACCATCGCTATCAGCCATCTCTGCACCAATCTAACAGTTATCGCAATCGGCTATCTTTACACAGCTATGATGGCTTACCCTCTGCACTATCCTTGCATTACAGAACGTCCAAGGCCATGCATCATCGTTGTGCTTATTGGAAGACACTGAGACACTGACAACCCGCCCGATTTAGAACTTCATCACGGCCATGGCCATCCGCCTTCTTTGCTCTGGCCAAATACCTCCAGGTGTTCACCGTGTCATACTCAAAGGCCTGACCACCCGGCCTGTCTCATTGCCCAACGGTCTTAGCTCTACGCATTTTCCATTCAATCCTAGAGCTAACCTAAAGATTTGCACCACTCGTGTGATCCATTTTGCCTACTTTATTTCCTGTGGCCATATAACAGTCGTCTTCTTTTCTCCGTTCTAGCGAACTTGTGCTTCAAAGTGCGTTTACCAAACAATGTCGTTTGTTCTTGTCCTTCAGATAGTGTCTTCTAATCTATGCAGGAAACCTATTCGTCGTACTTACGAACGAGGGTATCTTCGTAGATGGCAAAATCCAGTATATTCCCCTGGCTATCTCTGGCTCTCCAGCCTGGGATAGCCGCTTTTTCCACTCCCCTCACAAAATAAAAAAAAAAAAAATAAAGAAAAACATTTATTTATGTCACAAATTACTGACACATGCAGGCACTTCCTACGTAACCGAAAGCTAGTCGCTCGATCAGGAGTTGAGATCAATTTTTCGAAATCACCGCATCGGGAGGTATGGGTCGGAAACACTCGTGCACACCAGAAGCATGGTCCCAAGCCTCTGGCTTGAGAGCCTCTCATGGTCGCTCATGAGTCCGAAGAATGCAAGCATGTTTTAACACCAAAAGCTATGGGACCGTGAATTGCACAAACGTCTACACCA
Source organism: Ixodes scapularis (assembly GCF_016920785.2). Lineage (NCBI taxonomy): Eukaryota > Metazoa > Arthropoda > Arachnida > Ixodida > Ixodidae > Ixodes > Ixodes scapularis. The sequence continues at coordinate 182,465 of NW_024610115.1, read as the reverse complement.
TTTTCTGCATTATTAGAACAAGAAGAAATACATATGCCGTCGCCATGCCTACAATATTCTTTAGAGTGTGAACCAGTAAAGATACAAAAATAAAGCATCTTCATTTTTTTTTTAATTGCGACATTCGATGCTTATCAAGGTACCGGCTGTATAATTCGCCTGAACTTAATTTGCAGGGAACGTCATTAAATGAAGAAATGCAATACTAGCGCACATCGATGAACTATCGGGGAAAAATGAAATACGACCAGAGGAACGCGTGGCTCGCGGTACAGGCTGCGCCGCCTGCAAGTGAGCCTAGGGGCGAGGGTGTCTGTCCTAAAGCCCCTCTATCCTGAAAACCTTGGCGCCATTCATTGTTGTGGAAATGCTCGCGACACGTGTTGCGCGCCACTTCTGGGAAGAACATGGCGTCTAAAATCTAGCTCAGTGCTGCGCTGTGCCGCCATGATCTTACCAAGAGCTGCACGTTGCACGTGCAACATGTATCGGCGCACCTTGCGCTGCATTTGAAACATGAAGGGGTTTTAGTGTGGCCTACTTCAATGTGTATACGTCCTGCGCTCGGCGCTTCCCACGCTTCGGCATTGCGCCTCTTAGCGCGCTGAAGGCTATCACCGCTATCGTTGCTCGCTCCACGCGTGTCGTGCGTGGAAGCTCGCCGCTAGTGGCAGCGCTGGAGCGCGCCCAGCGCTGGTACTAGCCGCGAGCCTCCTCGCACCGCACGCGCCGAGCGAGCAACGATAGCGTTGATAGCTTTCAGCGCACTAAGAGGCGCAATGCCGAAGCTTGGGAAGCGCCGAGCGAAGGGCGTATAGACGCTTCGCAGCAGCTGTGCATAGACGCCGCCATAACTGACCTTCAGTTTTTGTTTTCTCTTATTCCGTTTATTTCACTTCATTATTACCATGGCAGGCCAGGTTATTGCCACATTATATTCAACTGTGTCCTTTTCTAAAGCATCGGCCTTTGTAGAGGATCGTCAACTACCGTTTCAGTTGCTGGGCATCTCGGTAAGACAAGAGAAGGTCGGCTGTGGCGGCTGTAATTTGGCGCGTGTGTAAAGCGTCTATACGGAATACATTCCACTCTGCTCATTTGCATTAGACAGAACGCCTACAGCGCCGAATCCAGCCCTGACCGATTGGAGGTCCGCGTCAGTCCACGCGCAAGTGCACGTGAATGTTCGCGGCGGCTGCGGCGGTGTCGTCTCCGCTTCCACCTAAAGGCCCTTCATGTTTCAAAAGTAGCGCAAGGTGCGTCGACGCACGAGGCACGTGGAACGTGCGACCCTTGGGAAGATCATGGCGGCACAGCGCAGCAAAGTATTTAGCGCACCACTGAGCTAGAGTTTAGACGCCATGTTATTCTTAGAAGCGGCGCGCGGCACGTGTCTCGCGCATTGCCACAACAATGAATTTCGCATGTAGAACATCAATATCATCGATAGCCGAGACCTCCACGGCGATAGATGGCTCTCGCCAAGCCTAGAAAACCTGTCCGCGCCGAGGCTATTGTATTTAAGAGGAGTGGAATGTATTCCCCCTAGTAAAGTATTTGGTATACACATCAGGGTAGGCCCCACGTACCCTCGCCCCTAGGCTCACTTCCAGGCGGCGCAGCCTGTACCGCGAGCCACTCACTCCTCTGTTCGTATTTCATTTTTCCCCGATAGTACACTCCAGCGAAACATTATAGAAGCACGGACCCGTTTCCTCCGTCTATAGAAGCCGAATAAATCAGCCGTCCTTTATTTCTTCAGCACTCTACCTATACCTGTTGTGGAATAAATACCCCGAGACATGTCATGGCGAGTTCTTGGAGAATCCTATAGGGAGTATTCACTGGACGCCATATTTGTGGGGGCTGTTTAGAGTTTAGAGCGCATGCTCAGAACGAGCTCACATCAATAGGCTGCTAAGACGGGCACTCTTGATGGTGCGGAATGCACGTTGCAAAAGAACTGTGGAGGCTCGCCGTCAGCACGCGCTCAGCATTCGCACACACAGCTATGGCCGCCAGTGAATACTCCCTATAAGGCCGGCCACGGCGACGCTTTTGGTAGCTCACGTCGCCAAAGCGGCGACGGGAACCATGTACACAAGGCGGAAAAACGGACTATTCGTTCTGGCACTCGCGGCCAAGCTCACGAGCGTGCCACGTGACGACCCAACATCGACCGGCGTCGGAAGCGGGACAATGCACAGACACCTCTCCGCCTCTTAAGAACCAGTCTGAAACTGCTTGGAAAGCATTACGCCGAGTCAGACAGTTGTAACGCAGCAGAACGAGATTAAACAGGCAGACAGCACACAAGGGCGACCTAAAGTTCTCGAACAAATTCGATTCGAAAGGAGACGGCCAAAAGCCATTCAGTATACAAGGCCTCGGAGCTCGATTTTCCACGTCACTAACAAGAAGCCAGAACGAACTACGAACTGCACACGAACGTTGCGTCGGACGTTCAGCTTGGACTAGTGTTCTCATTGATCCAACACGAATTCAACAAGGCCTGTAGCGCGTCTTCGACTGGGGCCTTTACCTTCCTATCCCGCTCATGGATCTAACGTGCTCCAGAATTAACAGCGGATGACGTCATGGGGGCAAACATGTCGTGCTGGTCGGATGTACCGACCCTGGTGGTTGGTAGTACAAGCTTCGTCAAAATGGACGAGAGAGCGCGAGTGTCGCTGTTGTTGCGGCAATCGCAGTTGAACAGGCGTCTGTCGCCTCCAGCTGCGCTGCTGAGCCGCCGGTAGGATCGCGGCAGGCAACTGCACGACAATTTTATGACGTCATCATTTAGAACTCGATCATACGTAATTAAACATCGGTTGGAGGCTCGTTCCATGCACCATAAGCGCGTGTCCCGGCCCAACACTAAAGTGGCGCTAGCTTCCACTCTGTGTGCCCAGCTGGCCTCCGAGAGATGACGTAGACAAATCCAGGCCTTCGGCCTTGCTGTCCAAGAGGTACTGCGTCCAGTCGGCCTTGCTTCCCACTTAGCACCCACCGGCCTTTTTAAGAGAAAGGGACAGCACTCACAGCAGGGCGGTGACCATAGACAAAGCGAGAGAGCGAACTTGCGGCGCCGGTCTCGATTAGCCCCGGCCCACCCCGACGAACTGAATCAACCCGTTTCCGCGTTCCGACACTTGCGCACGTGTCGAGGTTGCCGTGTGGGAGCGAGCGCGCCCGAAAGATTTAACACTTTGAAGCCTCTTGCAGTGACACCGGCTTCGGTAGCACACTGTGACTCCGCCTAGTTTATCATTAGCCTTAAACAACGAAAGCCATTGTACACATTTCTAGCGCTTATCGCCCGGGCAAAAGATAGGGAGTCGCTGAGTTGCGAGCGCTTGCGCAACGCTTGATATTCTGGAGCAGACATGTACAAGTTACTCAAAAAAGTAATTAAGTTAAGTTACTGAGTATTGACGTCAAAAGTAATTTGAGTAGAGTAGAAATTACTCGAATGGAAAGTAATTGAGAAAATTACTAATTACCGTGAAAAAGTATCGAATTACTTTTGAAGTTACTTTTGAAGTTACTTTTATGTTTTTTTTATTGCAACAAGAAAGTCCAGAGGTTTTGATCTGTTAGCTAAATTGTGCTAGCCAAAATATGAATCGGCCTTGTTTTTTTCACAGAAATACTTTAATATATGGTACTGCTTCTGCGTGCCTACTTGTTTTCTACTTTTTTGTTTGTTTGGTCAGTGATGTATCTTGTACTGCGAATATGTCATTTCTACTTTGAGGTATAGCACTGTCTGAGCTTGATTTTTTAGACAGTGTTTGCTTGTTTACAGTGTTGCGAAAAGTACATCTAAAAAGAACTTGAAGTAAAGTACAAAGTAAATGAGAGGTTATGTACTTAAACTAAAGTAGTAAGTACACCGAATGCATGTACTTGATGTAACGTATATAAATAAAATATATTTCAAGGTAAAGTTCAAGCACTTTTAACACAATGTTTCATGGTGACCTTTCACTCCCTATACAGTTTTTTTTCTAACTGGTATGCATTGCTCCAGGTGTAATCGGAGGAGCATCAGTGCTTTACGGAAATGACAGCAAATATTGTATAAGGTCAAGTCGCCGCAGAGTAGTTGTTTTACACTCAATGACGAGCTATTTGACACAATCAACTTATAAGGCACTTATTTCCATCGGTTTTACAGCCGCCATTACTTCGCTCAGAGAAATTACCAGATGACGTCTCGAAAGACCTCATTTTCACACGACGATAGCGCCATTTTTTGTTTTCAAATTCGGGGAATGAACATTAATTCGGGAGTTTTAGTTTCCTCGAAAAATGCAAGTACATGTTCAGAGAATTTACTTAGAGTAAAGTAATTTTTTTTCTAAACAGTAGCACTTGAAGCACCACCTACATAGATTACTTCCCAACACCTGCTTGTTTATTATTTTTCATATAAAAACGTCGGGGGAATTACTACAGGTTTCTCGAACGATCTTTGAATCTTTGAAAATCTGCATATTCTGAGTTTTGGGAGGATAGGCAACGCAAACAGGTAATCTTTGCGTTGCCCTTTAGCAGGCTATTCTTCGAGTGCAGCACAAACTACGGGAACACCAGATGAGTTTCAGAGCTGGTGTTGCACTTTGTTGCCTCCTTTAAGTGAGGCTGCATTCCGTACACCTCCTGTAGTGGGCGAGAGTTTCTACGTTGGAAAGAAGCGGGGATAAACCCTTTTTTTAAATACGTCAAGTCTCCTTGAGCTTCGTGACACAAAGAAATGCCAGTTTTTGGGCGGTAATCACGCGGTTACTCAGCCTCTCTTGCGTCGTGCCTGTTCGCTCACCGGGCGCGCCTGTTAGCAGTGTTATTGCAAAGAGGGGGGGCTTGTGAAAATTTTGGGGGTGTTTCGGGCTCTCCAGACCATTTTTTCCCGCCCTCCCCCCCCCCCCCTCCATTTCTACACGCCATATGCTTCCCCCTCTTTGCAAATATCCGCTGATCTTCCAACATCTCATCTCCTTTGTGCAGGAATGTTTGTTATTAGGCAAAACAACCACTAAAAATCGAAAGTAATTTGTAACTTGAGTAGAAGTTACTCAGAAAAAGTAATTAAAGTAAACTACTAATTACCGAAATAAAAATGTAATTGAAAGTTACTTAACTATTCAGAGAAGTAGCTGAACTACAGTAACTTGAGTAAAGTAGCTGAACTACGTACAAGTCTGTTCTGGAGAGAGACCAACTGAGCATGCTGTCAGAAGGCGCTCCAAAACACAGGAGGCAAAAGGTGACAACACCAAGAATCTGATTAAAAGAATGGGCAATGCAGAAAGAAACCGAGAGAGAGGAGGAGATTTGAGGGCGCGATAACGTCAGAGCACCGCGCTCTGATTGGAGGGATTAGGCGGTAGATCCATAGGGCTATAGCTGTCCCTGTCTCTATCAACTGTGTCGCTCCAATGAAAGCGAACAAGAGCGATCGTGTTTCTCCTCGCGCAGGGTGTGGCGTTCAACGTTCAGCTTTCATACGTCAGACTACTAAATTCAGTGACAAAATGAGAGAGGGAGAAAAGTTTGTTTTTCTTAGCTGCCCCGTCTCCAGACCGTACGTTCTAAAACGCTTCGGCGTCTCGTGAGACTAACGTGCACGCGCAGCCAAAGCACGACGGAAGGCAACTAGCGCTGCTAGACGGCCGGGAACCTGACAGAGATACCCTGTCGTTTTCATCCTGTCATTCACTAAGGTAGTTTCGACGACAGCTCTCCAGTTTTCAAAAAAAGAATCTAGAAAACTGCGTCTGTACATCAGTGTTGTGCACCACTCGATTTAACATGTCACGCGAACGCGAGATTCCTAGAGGGCAACTGTAAACAAAAGAATGCGTCTGCACTGTTTACTGTGGTATCCGAGGCCGCCCAGTGCTTTGTGCCTGGGTAAACATTTCAAACATCGATATGCTCTTCTTCTTTCTCTTTTTTTTTTTCTAGTCGCCATTTTATTTATGGCCGCACATCCCTCAGTCTCGCGTGTTTGAAACTCAAAACAGGGATATGTGACTATAACCGGTCACGAGCCGCACTAAAGTTTTCATAGGAGATGTGACTATAACCGGACGCAAACCACAGTTCCCCTGGCAGGGAGGTGAGGTGTGACTATAAACTTATACAAGTTACATTTCACAGCTCTTATTGTAGGTGTGACTATAACGAAAGCCAAACACATTTCGAAGTTCTTATCAAAGGTGTGACTATAACCGGATACGAGCCACACTTCTTCCCAACTCGATAAGTCGATCACCTCCACGCCGACATCGACACACAGGCCTGCAACGGACAAGCCCCAACGCGATGAGTGGGACGCGGCAACTCAAAGCCAGCGCGCGAAGGTTGCTAATGACTTTTCCTCGTCCCATTATAAAGTCCGCACTAGTCGCTGTCAGGCCGTTTGGAACTCCAAAAACGTCGCAACGTAAACAAACGAGCGATGGTTCTATCCCTAACCTCTTCTACGAGCAGAACGCGTTAGGCTTCCGGCTTCCGCCTTCCACACCTGTCAACGATGCGCGCTTTCAACGCCCGGTTCTTTCAGGTTATTAGTCTAATCTGGGCAGAGGGCAGTGTGGCACACGCTAGTCAAGAAAAGTGTTCGATTAAAATTACAACTACTCTCGCTTATAAAAATATTCAATTATATTACTCGACTGCCTAAGACGAACGGTAAAGTAAATGGCCGTTACTTGAAAAGAAAACTAAATGGCCGCTACTTGAAAAAGTAACCGTCACTTTGCCAATCACCTCAAATTCTGAAAACGACAAATTTTTCTGCCGGTTTGAAAACGGGTCTTTCAGACTGTTCATTATAGGGTTAGAATTACCAAATTATTAACTATACATATTTCCTTAATCCGCCGATTTCAGTAAGCCATCGTGCTGCAAAAGACTTGGTTCCAAAATTACTTAATTAAAAATATGTAAAAAAAAATAGAGAGCCAATCAAAATGAAAGGACGGAAAAAGCAGTGAATTCAAATGACTACAAAATTACTTCAAAAAGTAATAAATTACAAGTAATTTGACTACTTGTAAAAGGTACCATGCAAGTCTCAGCAGAGTGTAATCCATTGTCGACAGCAGAACCACTAAATAGACCATGCCTGAGAGTAATTGCACATCAGCCATCTTGGTGCGAAAAATAATTGATGTCACTTACCTAAAGCTCCATGAGAAGTCGCAAGAAACGGTTTTCCGTTTCCCTGAATCGTTAAAACAGTTCGCGAGGGAGCTGAATTATATCGCCTGAGGCATTCTGACACTATCAAAATCTCAGGAAACCGCATTTTCGAATCTTAACGATCACCAGTTCTTTCTGCTCTGTACCGAGATGAGGCGCTTACAGGCGCCAAGCACTAAACTGGCGGTGCCCACAAGCACCAAGATGACGGCACCTATGAGCACCAAGATGGCGGCGCCCGGAAGAAAATCGGGGGATGGGGTGCCGATACTTTAACCGTAGCTCTTTTAGTTTCTCTAGCGAAAGCTAATACTACCGTTAAAACGGTACTCTTAATTTCAGTCACAGTTAACGATAGTTAAAAAACTTAACCCGCAATTATCGGCAGCCCCGGTTCGTCGCTGTTACGAAACAAATGAGCTGTTTTCGCCTCGTGCAGTGAAGGCTGCTACATGGTTGTCGCTCCCATAGAGTTATCATAATGTACGCTAGAGGTTCAACTGGTGCTAGTGTCTATGCGACTTCCGTGACGCACATTGAAACAGACAGCAACCAGTCTACTTTTGCGGTGCTCTTGTGCATTCCTATGGGAAAACGCGCGTGCATTTTGTCTTTTCGCCGAGAAATAACACGGAACACTTTGGTTATTTGGGTCGTACCGAATAGTATGTACCTTGATTAACATTGTAAAAATGTAATTGTTTTAGCTAGCACCATTTTCTTCATCAGTGAACGATGTTTAACTTCGCTACATTTCAGTCCCAAACATGTGTTCAGCTGCAGGTGTGTAAAAACAAAAACAAAAAACAAGCGACAATTCAAAGCAAAATAACAATCGAAAGGAATATAGAGCGTGTTCAAGGTTGGTCAGCATTTCGGTGACGCTTATATATTGATAATATGCCAGTCCTGTCACTATATGAAAATGACCCCGTCATGCATGAGCGGATAAAAACATTCAAATCGTAAACAACAAAGTTCGTGGGCTATGAGAGGTGTCTCTTCATACGGTTTTCTCTGCCGGGCAGCTTTTATCGGGCACTTGTTCTCAAAGATTTCGAGCGTGCGGGGGATATTTTGTACGTGGAACAAGCAGCTTCGCACAGAGCAGAAAGAATAAAGCGGTACTTACTTATTTAAAATAGGAATATATTACGTGGCCTTCAATTCATTCTGATCGTACGTGCACGGGTAGTTACTGATCCAGTGTTACTGCGCAGTTCTTGCCGTCTCCCTTGGTTCCCAGATGTCCTTCGTTCGTTTGGCACATATATCCAGTCTTAGGTAAGTCACTTTTAAAAAGTAATTCGTTACAGTTACAGTTACTTTCAGAAAAAAGTAGCGAAGTTACCGTTACAGTTACCGCAACAAAAGAGTAACTCGTTGCAGTTACAGTTACTTTTAAAAAGTAACGACGTTAATTTTCAGTTACTTTTCTATAACACAAAAAAAAAATGAGAAGAAAACTAGAAAACGCCCCTCACGACGTTTTATTGCATAAAATTAAAAAGTACGCTTTTTACTTCATATTGTAACTTTGCTGCAGTTCCGTCTCGAAGTTAGTGTTTGAAAGTTTCTATGCCAGAGTAGTGGCGCAAATCAAAATACGAGACATTCGCAGTGCCCTCCACGTGTATTGTTGTTTCACGGATGATTCACCCGATTAAAAGCGTTTGCACGGAAAAAAGAAAAACCACAACATAGATAGTGCTTCAAGAAACTAAGATGTAAGTGTTCAGTCACAAAGAACAAGCGCGTGCTTAAAGATAACTAGATTTTTTTTTTTTCATAAAATTTACACGTGGCTATCTTCGGGTCGTGACTCGCGAGAAAGAACGTAATCACAACTTTGTGCAAGGCCAGCTTGACACTCGAAATGTCGGAATAGACGATTTGGAAAGTGCAAGGAATGGCTAAATTGCACCTCCGTTCAGTGATATATTATTCATAAAACACTGGAAAGTAACAACAAAAGTAACGTCGTTACTTTCATCGTTACCTCAGAAAAGGGTAATAGAACTACAGTTACAAGTAACATTTTTAAAAAGTGACTCGTTACAGTTACAAGTTACCAAAAAAGTAACAAAATTACAGTAACGCGTTACTAGTAACGCGTTACTACCCAAGACTGCATATATCCCCCATGCTTGAAAGCGCCGATGTCCTGTTCGCGCTATCAGTGTCTGACAGTGCACATAAATACACGTACAAAGCCGTTTTAGCACCGTTTTTAATTAAACGAATTTGAAAGAAAAATGTCCTACATGATTAATTATTTCGTCTGCCTGTCTGAGAAATGCTCCAAGGTACCTAGTACGTACGAATTCCTGGGGATATTTTCTCTTCTGATCGAGCGCAGGGAGTAAATGCACTCACTTTTTCCCATAGAAATGCATTACCGGAAGTCAATTTTTCACTGCTTGCTGTCTGCTTCAATTTGCATCAGCACACTAGCGCCACTTAAACCCCTAGCGTACATTATAATAACTCTAAGGTCGCTTCAGATATATCATACATTAAAAAATATTGCGGTTCAATATTAAACGGTAAATGTTAAAACACCCGTTGGAAAACACTAAATGTTATTATGATACACATGGGCTGGCGCAACCTAAAGCCGCAGTAACGCTGCTCATACATCATGCAAAAGACAACGGCGTTCACTACAGACATGACAGCAGAATTATATGCGAAGACGCCCCAAGCAGGTTCCAAGCATATTTTCTTCATACCGGCGTATGTTTCGAACCTGTTTGCGGACATTTTCGGTGTGACCAATGTGACCGTCATACAATATGGTGCCTCGAACGCGTCTCCGACTCGTGTGTTTATCGCGTCCCAAAAGGTGGTCCATCGATGTCCGCCTGATGTCGTCATACAACTGTCATGCTGTCGCCAGTCGCGATGCTCTAGGCGTCCCAACAGCTGCGCTGTATGTGGCCGACGCCCGTTCTGCTGCAGGTCTCTCTCCAATGTGGCAGTCCATGGAAGCTTCGACTTCCAGAAGTTGGGACGCCGTGACGACAGCGACACTCGCGTTCGCTCGTGCTACTCGCAGCCCTTCTCGTTAGCATTTCTACGACCCACCGCCAAGATCGCGACATGCAACGGCATGACAATTCGGCTTCTGTGACGTCATTTGTTTCCACTCCGGGACCACTTTTGATGTATGGGCAGCATTGGAGCACACCGGTCGAAGACGCGCTCTATAGGACCATATTACAAGGAAGAAGCACGCCTTAGACAGTCTCTGAGTGTCTGCAGACTTCGTTTCGCATAACACCAAATTCAAAAATTCCTGCAAGCTATCATCATCATGCCCTTTGGAACCGCCATATGCCGCGCGCGCAGCTGGCCAAGTAGGTAGCGCGTTGCAGTATGGCGGTTTCGGAGGGGCCTGATGATGATAGCTTGCAGGATTTTTTTCGTTTGCCATCTTCCATCAGTGGACGAGGCGCATCTGCATTCAACTCGGGTTTAGAGGCATTAGACGAATTTATTTGTAGACATATTGGGTTGCTCTTTAGTTTAAGTGCAACGAAGAAAACAAAAGATGGAATTGTCACAAGGTCGCCAGATTCGTGTTTGAAACAATGAACTGGGCCATCCGGGTAAGTGAACTGTCTTTATCGAAGGCGCTTCGGAACAGACTGACAGTACGTCGTCGTCATATTTTAAATTTACGGCACACACTCTGCCAGAGCCAATGAGCCTCGTGCGAAACTGTCGGTACGGGGTCCTGCAATATGTCCAAGACTCGATAATTGATCCTAAGTACACAAGATGGCGCTTCTTGTCACATATGGTATGGTCTATATTCACTGAGAGCTTCAGGAGCGCAGAGTAAAGCCTATTATGTTCACACTTCTTGCTTCCTGATTGGTTCTTCGGAGATTTTATCGGCTAATGCCGCATTCTCATTGGCATAGCAATAATGCGGAGCGCAAGTTAGTCTGCTTCTTGCTCAGGGGTTGCGGTAACATCAGAACATCAAGCTCTGATTGGAAGGATAGTGGGTATACCTCAATGCTGGCTGCCCTCGAGGTCCTCCCACTATCCTTCAAATCGGGGCGAATCAGAGCCCTGCGTTCTGATGTCACCGCAACCCTTGCGCGAGAAGCAGAGGCGCAAAAAGCAGACGCGTAGAGCGGGTTTCACATGCAGCGATTTTGGCCCTAGAGCGGCGCGATTTCTGCCGTCGCGGCGCTCGTGCCGCAGAATTGCTGGTGCTGGCCAGAGCGCCGCGACGGCAGAAATCGCGCTGCTCTAGGGCGAAAACCGCTGCATGTGAACTAGGCTTAAGAAGGAGACGCCGCCAGTCTAATTAAGTGATCGTCTTTCCCCATTAATTTGTGACTTTCGGTAAAGACCGCCGATTGTGTGCCGGTCGTCGCCGTGCGAAGGAAGGAGAGATGGTGCAAATCAAATCCGACGTGGATAAGGACGCCGAGGATATCAACCAAGGAAAGACTCCGCTTTTTTTTGTGTGTGTTCCCCCGTGTCATTGATTCCATTAGGAAGATTTTGTCGTCGGTTAATTGCGGGGCACGTTTTCCCGAAGATAATTAAGCGAGTTTGAGATGAAACAATGATCTAAAAAAGAGGCTCAGCGCGTAGGTTGCTTCGATACGTCTTCCCTCTATCAAAGTGCCTACAGTCGCCGGCAATTTAAGACACGAACGGAGTGACTAAAAAAGGCGGGGAGTGGCCTCTGCGTACTTATTAGTTGATGCCGCAATCTCGTTGGCTCGCTGAGCGATCATGATAAGCTCAGGACGCACTACGCCCTATATTCAATTGCTACACCTGGTTTCACCTCAAGTACAGACGCAGACGACGCTACGAGCTCATGAGACAAATCAGACAGCATCAAAAGAGCGCCATCGTGGTGTTCGTCACGTTTAATGTACGTACGTGTTCTGTCATCGCCTGAACCAGTCATAAAATAAAAAAGGCCTGGTGACTTGCACTTTTGAAGCTGCTTGATCGGTACCGTTACCTCGTAGCGTCGGCTGCGTATGGACTACAGCTGGAACGAAGTACAGGGTGTCCCAGAAGAAAGTTTACACGGTCTTTTTTACCGCAAAAATGAACTAGGCATCGCAGAACGCTCATTCTCCACCCAAAGATAGCCCTAGAGGTCACAACCAGATGCCAAAGTTTCAGTACGATCCGATAACGTAATCAAAAGTTACGTTATTTTCTGAAAATTTCAATGGGAAAATGGTGGCCGATGGAGTTTTCGAATACATGGGGCTCTATGGGCACCAGAAACCGAAAACGGGCAAAAATGGGCTCCATATTCCCATTGAAATTTTCAGAAAATCACTTATAACTTTTGAATAAGGTATCGAATCAGGCTGAAACTTTGGCATCTGGTTGTGACCTCTAGGGCTATCTTTGGGTGGAGAATGAGCGTTCGGCGATGCCGAGTTTATTTTTGCGGTAAAAAAAAAAACTGTAATTTTTTTTGTGACTCCCTGTACATAGATAAAGAAGCGTTAGCGCAATTATCTGCTGAGTAAAACCAAAGACAGTGAAGCTAGCGTACCTTTACAAACACAACGTGCCCAGAAAAAAACAAATGTGTTTCTCTTTTTTTATGTTGCCGCAGAAATGAACAAAACATCGCAGAAGGGGATGATCTCCATCCAAATGTAGCTCTAGCGGTCGTGACCACGTGCCAAAAATTTTCAGGACTAACCGTTATCCTATTCGAAAGTTAGAAGTGAATTTCCGAAACTTTCATTGAGAAACCAGGGACTGTTCCTGCGACAGATTGCGCCATTTAGCCCCGCGTATATAGGCCTCGTCGGCTGCCATTTTTCATTGAAAATTTCACTAAATCGCTTATAACTTTTGAGTTAAACAACGAACGGCAAGCTCCGAAACTTTTGCATTTGGTCCAGATCGATAGCGCTACATTTGGCTCTTAGCTGGGCGTTCGGTGATGCCTCGTTTTTGAAGACACACTGTAATTTGAACGTGAAGACACACTGTAATTTTTTTTTCGGGGATACCATGGTGTACATTATTACCTCTAGCGACGAGCACTCGTAAACATGGCTTCGCTATGGCGTAATCTCGTACACGTTACTCGAAGAAAGTAATCGATTACAAATACAATTACTCTCGCCTAAAAGGTATTCAATTATATTACTCGATTACTCGAGAAGAAAAGTAATTTGATATTGCACGCAAAAGAGAGCCATTACAGTTCTGATTACTTCCGATTTTCGGAACGACCGATTTCTCCGCCGGGTTAAAAAAAAAACTATTTTGCGCTGTTCAATGTTGAATTAGAATCGCCGAATTAAAAGCTATCCTATCTTTTTAATCCACCAAATTTGATAAACCATCTTCCTGTCAGAGACTTGGTTCGATCGAGGACTGCATGGAAGGAAACTCGTAAAAAGAAACACTGGGCGCCTTCGAAAAGGGGAGGGGAAATACTAAGGGCTACAAGTAACTTTAGCGCTGTACTTTCAAAAGTAATCAAATTGTTTTTGCGATTACTCCTTAATAAATGTATTTCAATGATTACAAAACCCCTCCTAAAAGTAATTCATTACAAGTAATTTCATTACTTGCAACGAGTACCGTCAAACTCTGATTTCACACCACCAGATATTGTTCTCGGCAAGAAAGAGTAGGAGTGACCACCAGCATGACATGATGACGTCACCCGTCAGAGTCAAATCTATACATTCCAGAACTCTTCGTAGAACTATCAACATAATGCATATTTGATCGAGGCGAGCTTCTGCGATTCAGCAACCTAACTCTCCCTGCATGTAACTCGTAGATTCGGCGTCAACGTTTTTGTTCTATGTTGTCAAGGGCATAGATTCCCCACAGCGCTGCAACCGTGCAATGCGTCTCATTCGCATGTGCTCCGGTGCGAAGAGAGAACCGAACAAAGACGCACGCTCCCGCAAGTTTGACAGCTTTGGAACACTGCGCAAGAAAGAGATAATGAGAGAAAAAAAAACTGCTAGAGAAGGCGTTGGGAGAATGTATTATGAAGCAAATTAAAAATTAATAAAAACATACAAAAAGTAAAGCAGGAAAGTAAACGAATATCGGAGGAGAGCACGGCAGATCATGAGGATCATGGGTCCATAGAAGAGTACTCTCTCTGCAAAGCGAAAGCGTTTGAAATTGATTCCCGCGTACCCAACCTACGGTCGCGACAAGATGCCCCACTTCAAGCCGCGACAGCACATACCAGACCGCCCCCAATGAAATACCCAAGCCGCCGGTCAACGCCATCAACACACACAAAAAAAGAACAGAGTCGTCAAACTTCGGTCGCGGTGAACGACGTCGCGTGCCACGCGACACGCACACAACGAGACGATCCGGAGAAAGAATTCGTCAGGGCGCGGCGGAAGTGGGCCAAGATACGTCCAAGCAGCGCAAGGTCCACCTTGGAAGGGGGTCAAAACAAACCTCTCCCCTTTCCCCTGGGACCCTGTCTGCCACCAACTCAAAGACTGCTGTCCCACTTCCGGACGGACCACCCACGAAAACGCCGAACGTGCGACGGCAATGTCATCTAGAAGACAAGATCTGAGCCGCTGTCGCCCCACCTCCCTCTCCTTGCGTAAAGAAACAACCACCGCAGAACGCAAAGGATTCGCGCGTCCCAACGGCGTGGCCGGACGATTGGAACAATCAATATCAGACTTTCAACCGCAAATAAAAAAGGTACGACGAATGAAGTCATGTTTCACTTTTTCGTGGCGTCCAAACGCAACGAGCTTGCAAGGACAGCTCAAACGAGTGTTGGAAGTTACTAGTTACAAGTAACGACGTTGCTGGTAACGCGTTGTATATTTTTAGTAACTCAATAACGTACCCGTGAGGTTTTTAAATATCTAACATGTTCAGGTTTTTTTGTTTTTTTTTGCTATTTCACAGTATCGCCTGTCAAATTACGTTGCTCGGTATTCGTTACTTTTCGTCAATATTTTTGTTCGGTTTTGCTCGAGAACAGACTAATTGGAATTTACTTAACTGCGCCGAAAAAAACAAAATAATAAATTTCTTTTACGCGTAATCAAGTCCATATCCTTAGCTAAAGAAAGTTAAATGTTCCCACGCTAGTTGCCAAAAGAAGTCGTAGGAATGTTCACCCCACACCACTGAAGCCGCAACGTCATTGGTAAAACCCTTCCATAAGAATGCTGCCGCCATACTATAAAGATAAAGACGCCTCGCGGTAAGGAACAATCGTCTACAATTCGTCACTACCTGAATGCTTTATTACTTCGTCACATATAAAATCACCCAGTCTCCTTCAGGAAATGAAACATTGGTGATCGAATCTCGAGTTGAGTCTGTCAGAGCGCCTTCTCCTGATTGTCGATAATAATCCCTGGAGAAGGGGAACAAGTGGTACGAAGGACTAACACAAACCTCCAAACACAGCTAGGTGACTGGTGAGGGACTTAAGAACCGCCTGGTCCGGGTATCGAACCCGGGACCTCTCCATCACAGGTGGAGCGCTCTACCAACTGAGCTAACCAGGGGTTAGACTAGACGACAGTAGAGCAAACGGGTTTTATTAGCTGCCACCAGTATAACACCAACAAAGGTGAAGCTTGCAATTTAAGCGACGCTTTCCGTAATATACTTGCGACGGGGTCTACTCGTATGCTTTATTAAAACATAAATTTTATTGCTATAGCCTATGGTAGCACGTGAAGGTCAAGGAACCATTCGTGAAAAAGGTAAATTCGATCCAATCAGACATTAAAAACAGAATATGTTCTACAACTATTATCACAAATAAAATAAACACTGTGGAATCACTTTGTAAAGGTATTATTGTCGTCCATGTTCGCATCCGCGGCGCATCGCAGCCAAAACACGATGAATTTTCTAGTGACGTTCGTGAGTTTATGGAAATAACGGTAGCGATATGCGTCACATTTAGAGAGAGATAACGAATCGCAGTAACGCGTTAATTTTAACAGATAATCGAGTAACGCGATTTTTTTTTTTTTTTTTTCGTAACGGGCACAGCACTTAGTATCACCTTGAGCGATGGACTTAGCTAGACCTCCTAGGAAACAATACTGGATTGTCTACGACATCTAGCGGAGGCAGTGAGAACACGAGTTACCGCCGAACACAGATGCAGAATTCTCCCCAACCTGCAGCCTACGGTGGCCTTCCTGAGGTGACGCGGAAAATTCAGCACGGCGGCTTTTCAAACCGTAGCTTAAAGAGCCAACCAACTTCAGGAGCCGCCTAAGCACAAAGTGTGCAGGTCGGTCACACCGGAACAGCGAAAGGATCTTGAAAAAAAAAAGAAAGTCAAACGATACCTAAACTGCACTCTAAAAAAAAAAGCCCGTGTGCCTACTTTCCCGCACTACACTCGGAGAGCCAATCACCGCTACTTGCGGAGGCAGCTCAGCGAATGACGATGCCAAAACATATGCTGAGACCAAAAAGCGTAGTCTGAGTTGTCACATTAAGCAATGCAAGCGTGACGTTTTGCATTGCTTAATGTCACAACTCAGACTGCGTTTTTTGGTCTAAACATATGTTTCGGCATCGTCGTTCGCTGAGCTGCCTCCATAAGTAGCGGTGATTGGCTCTCCGAGTGTTGTGCGGGAAAGTAGGCGCACGGGCTTTTTTTAGAGTGTGACTGAGCTACGGACCCAGCACGCAGGAACGGGAGGAGCAGAAGCAGGTGGCGTGAGAAAGCGCGCGTAGTGGGAAGGGGTGGAAAGGGCAAGATAAGAAAGGATTAGAAACAAGTGGTGAAAAAAGAGCACGCGGAACGACGACTGAAAAAGGCAGAAAAAAGCGCTTCCCCCCTTTTGATGACCCAGAAAATTCAACGTAAACAATTTGTACCCGCGGGGTGATGAAGGGAAGTGCGCGCATCGTCACGAACAGATAATGGTGTGACGTCATCTGTTTCCGTATACAACCCTGACCTAGGCGCAACCTGAACTCAGAACTCTACCGACAACAGGCACTGAAATACTATGGGTCATCCTGCATGCCACCAGCCTCCCTATAACGCTACCGCATTGAAACGCGTTAAGCAAAATAAAAAAAAAAAAAAACAAGCAAACACCCTTTCTTTCTTTCTTTTTTTTCTTTCTTTTTTTGTTGCCAAGATGATGTTTTGAGGGCGAGAAATGTTTGAAGCGAGAAATTCCGCCACCTTTCTCTTTAATTAGGACCACAAATACTTCACCTCAAAATTAGTTAACTACCAAATACAGCTGCTAGTTAAAAAATAAGTTATTTATTATAATGGCGTTAACTAAAGAAAGCGATCGCAATTATTTCAAAAAGAAACTTTAATCGACATTTAGGTGTTATAGTCACGCGTCTTGATTCGAAATTTGTTCTTCAGCCTTGGCTGATGCCGAAATTTTATTGGCCACGAAGCGATATTGGGATCGCTTCTGCGTTTCTTAAAATGTCAAAGACTAAGTATGACTCAAGTCTGATTCAGAACGCTGCGTTGTTTCCATTGGCTAGTTCTGACTATGACGCAAATTTCCGTGCGCTTTTATCCCTAGTTTTTCAATTCAACTTTATTGACTCCAGTTTGGAGAAGGAGACAGGGAAAAAAGCTACATTGCGTAGCTTGTCAAGTCCCTGCCTCCCATACAGACTTGGGCAGATTAGTCGGCACTTGCAAAAAAAAAAAAGAATACATACAGAACATTATACAGCTTTTGATATGCTGAACAGCACAGCACTTTTAAAATATTATTTGTTGTTAAAATACAATTGTCTAATTTGGTTATTTGACATATTTTCTATGTAAATATTATTTTTATGAGTTCAATAATGGTAGACGGTACAGTATACTGGAGCATTTGAAATTCGTAATTGGTTCTGGGATGCGGCACTCTCCAGTGCTCTGGACTACGCGTATGATAAAACAGAGAGTTTTCTTCCAGCGAAGCTAAGGAAAGGAATGATTTGTTATTATAATAAATACTAGCTTTATATTTCTTTATTAATGTCTGTGTATATAAGTCAAAAATACTTGTTACCTTAAATTTTGAGAATAAAATATCGGCATGACTACTATATGGTACATTGGCTACTAAACGTACGATCTTTTTTTGTGGGATATATAATCTGTCCAGGTTTAATTTTGTCGTATTGCCCCATACAAGTTGACAGTACTTTAAATGTGAAGCAAAAAATGTGTTATATAATATAATCTTGACCCTTTCTGGTAAACAAAAACGATGTTTATAAATCATACCTGTTATTTTTGATAATTTAGACATAACATGTTCCACGTGTTCGTTCCAACTCATATATTGGTTAAAGAACACCCCCAGTATTTTTACCGTTGGAACAACTTGTATGGTTGATCTATCTAGCTTAAGTGGTATATCTATTTGCCCGACATAACTTTTAGGGCGAAATAGAACGGCCTTTGTTTTATTGCTATTGATTTTTAACGAATTTGCCGTTGCCCACGAACTAAGCACATTGAGAAAACTATTCACTTCATATGAAATAATATTTATGTCCGTTCCTTGAAAAAATATGCTTGTATCGTCCGCATACGTTATTATCTGGGCATTATGTGAAATATTTATGATGTCGTTAATGTATAGGTTGAATAATATAGGTCCCAAAACACTTCCTTGTGGTACACCTGCCTGTAGTTGTTTTAGATCAGAGAAGTAGCCATTGAGGTGAATGCACTGAAAACGGAAGCTCAAATAACTTCTTATTAACGCCGCCGCATTTCCACGAATGCCATAATTCGGTTGCACTCACAGGAAGCAACCCCCGGGAGAACCGTAACACATGATCGTTTGACGAAGCGATATTGTTCCCGAAAACTATTCTGTGTCTTATTTTTCCTTTGACCGTAAAAATAAATTACGCGCCACCGATCGATCAGCCTTCGTCCAAATGTAGCGCTAGTGGTCTGGGAGAGATGCTAGAGTTTCAAACGAACCAGTATCCAAAGTTATAAACGATTTTCGAAAACTTTCAATGGGAAAATGGCGGCCGATAAAACCCTCGAATTCATGGGGATGGATGGCGTCAACTTTGGGAACGAGTCCTCTTCTCCAACTTCAAGTTTCGAAAAATGACCTGAACTTTTGAATAAGGGAACGGTTCATTCTGACATTTTGCCCTCTGGTCCGGTTCCCGAACGCTGCATTTTGCTTCCTGTGGTGAAGACTAGCACTGTAAAAAGAGTTTTTCGAGACACACTACTTTTGACATTACGTGTCGCATCGACTCTATCGTTGCAGCTAGTCTGAATGCAGCCAACGCAACTGTCTGAACCAGGCGTTGCTTCACAAATCAACGTCGGTGGCGTTCACAGCGAAAAAAAAAACAAAAAAAACAGCGACGAGCGCGACAACCGGGACTTCGGATTGCTTCACGAAGCAACTTCTTGCATTGCTTGCCACGTAGTGTACGGCGAACGATTCTCCCGTATTCCAACCTCACAGACCAATTGGAGTCTGCTGGAGTTGGGCATGGCTTGCTACCGCGTAGCTGGTTTTGACAGCTGCATTGCAAGCTCCTACCCAGTAGCGCAATGCGCTGCCGACTGGCATCGTGTGGTTTTTTTTCGTCGTTATGTTTGCTGCTGTTCTCACTATTTTGTGTTTAAAACGTTCGGAAGAACTCTCTTCTGCTCTAGAAAAAGTTGAGATTGAAAAGCAAACTACTGAAACAAAAAAAAAAAACACGCTATATTCAACTTTTATACCACCGTAAAGTGCGTCAACCTCATATCAATGTTCGAACTCAGCTATTTTTAACAAAAGAAGGTTCGCGGCCACGATGCCTGCAACGCGTTTCGAAGGGTCCGCTTAGCGTCCTATCAAACTCACACATCAAAAGTTGTCACGAAGTGGCGACAAACATCGTCACAGAAGCCGTCGTGTCATGCCGCCGAATGCCGCCATCCTGGCGGTTGGTTCTCGAAGTTCCGGCGAAAGGTACGAGCGAATCCGAGTGTCGCTGTCGGCGCGACGCCCTTAACTCCTGGCTGCCGAAAGTTTCATGGACTGTCGAGCTCAAGATCGAGCAGGAGATCGAGCTGAAGATCGACCTGCGGCAGAACGGGAGTCTGCCACATTCGCCACGGCTGTTGTCGCGGCCGGCGAGAGCATGATACTTTTATGACGCCATCGGGTGGAAATCGAGGGACCGAGCACTTTTTTAGGAAGCGGTGAACAACGCCAGTCGCAGACGCGTTGCGAACGCCTTACCCAGGCGACTGAAGGCCCGTTTACACTGTTGCGTTTGACTGTGTTAAGACTGCTCGCGTCAAGCTGTTGCTATGGCGACCCTTACGACGAGCCAGTGGGGAGGCGCCGTGCCGCAGGACGCAACGCTGTGCAACGCAGTCGACGCAACCGTGTGAACCAGCGTCGCGTCCGTTCAGTCGGTTCGTGATACTTCGGAGCACGTTCGTCGGCAACCGTAAACGCGCGAAGGCGTCGTTGAGGCGTGTAACTCCCGCAACAGGTGTGGGCGACTCCCCGTATACAGGGTTTAAGTAGAAAAAAGTACACCAAGCTTCTTCTTTTTTAGAGCGCAGCTCCTAGGCGCCTTTTTCCGGCTTGAGCGGCGTCGGCGTCGCCGTCGCCGTCGGCGTAACGCGAGGTGCATTATGGGATATGTCCCATAATGCACCGCGCACCCCCCGTTACGTTACTCGTGACGTCACGTGTGACGAGGAGGAAGGAGGAGGGGAAGGAGGAGGGGAAGGAGAGGGGTATGAGGAAAGGGGGAGGGGGAGGGAGGAAGGATGAGGAAAAGGAGAGGAGGGAGGGGGAGGAGGGAGGAGAGAAGGGTAGGAGCTAGAGAGATGAGGGAAGGAGGAGGAGGACGAGGAGGAGGAAGAGGAGGGAGGAGGGGAGGAGATGCAGTAGGGAGGATGAGGAGGTGAGGAGGAGGGAGGAGGCATAAACCCTCCCCTCAGTACCCGTCCCTCATCCTCCTCAAGAGCTGCGCTCTAATTCGGCGTTACAGGGCGTAGTAAAAGTCTTTCTTTTTTTTTTCTGCGCAAATAAATTACATTCAGCGGAACGCCCAATCCGCCCCCAATATTGCGTTAGGGATGGGATTAGACCCCAACGTTTTGGGAGCTTAGCACACTACCTAATTCAAAAGTAATAGAGATTTTCTAAAATGCTCAATGAGCCAAAGGGTACTCTGAAAGGGGAGGGGGGAGTTAAGGCTAACAGTCGCCAATCTCCCCGCAACGGTGGGCTCAGCTGGCGGATATTTACTCATTAAATATTTCCCCCAAACATTCGTGAATTTGGATTGAAATAGCGCGTGAGCGCTGAAACATCGGCATGCTATTATAACCACTACAGTACTACATCCTGAGCAGATGTTTTGTTTTTGATCGTTTTATTTTCCTTTCCGTGCGCAAAACAAGGCCTGCTTCTTCAACCAGACCATCCTGTACGTGTGACGAGACTCCCTGTTTTAATTTTGGGTTGGCTATATAACGGCTTCATGTGATTCTATGCACAAGCTGGTCTGCCTGCGGGCGACAGGAAAAGCAATCACCAAATCAATAGTTTATAGCAATAAAGTACCACGTAAATAGTCCCTTGCAGCGAACAAAGCCCATTCGTCTACGTGCCGTTTCCGAGGGCTTTGTTCTATTGAAAGGCCCAATACCAGAAAGACACTTCCCGCAAAGACATGTCGGGGCCGCCTGGTTAGCACTGAGGCAACAGTTGGACAACTCTGTCCGGCAACATAAGGAAGTCGTGTTGCCGGCGACCCTGTCACATCGCGGCAGCAACAACAACAGTTGGGCAACATGTTGCTGCCGCCCGGCAACCGTGTTGCCCGATTTGTTGTCCGACAACCATGTCACATCGCGCTGACGGCGGGGACAACACGGGGAACAATCCGCCATCTTGATTGTTTACCTTCGTTTGTGTGCGGCGCGGCGTCGCTGGAAATGTGGTTCTGCAAAGTGCTGGTGCGTTCGAAAGCTTGGAAATTACGACGGGACGGCATCAACCAGTGACTGTGATTAGAAAACTTGTCACGGGGAGTATTTTCCGCCCTTCATTTTATCAAAATGTTCTTCGTTCGCTGACAAAACAGATAGCCCTAACCGAGGTAAGTGAGATCGCTGGTATATGTTCGGGATTTACGCCACCCAGTATGAAATATTTCTCCCCGGTTCCTTCTTTCATGCAATTCATATTTTTACTGTAAAATTGAGTAACCACCGGCAGTAACCCAAAGCGTCTTCTGTAGCGTGGTGTTGAGCTGAACTGACAGCGTTTCAAAACTGCGACACCGATACGATAGGCCTTCATAACAATCGGTGGAATAAATATTTTTCAACGCTGTCTATTTGCCTACTCCCTGCTAAATGATCGCTTCATTCCCCAAAACGTCCTGGGTATTTTTGAAAAAAAACAGTTGTCTGGTAGCGGCTGTTTTCAAATTCCAAGCATCAACAATCATGATCACAGAGGTCGTTTTAACGCCTTCGATTTTTTAATCTTCGCTTTCCTGCATTACTTCATTATACTTTATCAGCGGATGAGTAAGCATGCCACTTTATTTCACTAGCACTAATGTGACCTGGTCTCTCAGCGGTTCTAATTTCAACACCAGTCTTAACGTTCACGACTCTGGCTGTGACCAATTCGACAATCGCTTTCCGTAATTACACAGTAAAAACATTCATAAAAATATTTGATCTGCATGCCAGCCTTAATTATTATTAACTAACATTTTCCAAGCCTTTATTTGAGTAAGACGTTATTGATAGGGAACTATCTCTGCCATCGAAGCTATCTGTGTTGTCGTGTTGCCGGCCTGAAATTCGCTCAGCTAGCGGTCAGGGCAACACACGTTGTCTAACACGAGTTGCTGCTGTTTTTGTTGCCAAAAGCTGTCATACCGACGCAACATTTTAGTTGTCGTCCATGTTGTGCTGCTGTGGCCACGATGTGACAGGTTTGTCTGACAACACGGGGAGCGAGCAACAAGTCGCCCGACTGTTCGACAACGTGTTGTGTTGCTGTTGACGTCGTGTTGCCTCAGTGTGACAGGGCCTTTAGTGGTACCATCAACAACCCACAAACAAGACCAGTCTGGAAGCACGTGGTGCCACGAAATGCTGTCCCAGTCGCCAGAAAAAGGCTGTTCCGGTCTTGTTAGCGGACAAAAAAAAACATTAGTCACGCTGAACTTAGGTTTGTGTGAATGTATGTTGGACGAAGTTACGTTGCGCAAGTTTCCTGTCGACTACTTCTGGTAGGGTTCCATTCTCGCGACACACAAGTTTTCATCAGCCAAGAAAAACAAAAAACAAACTTTTCAGCAATCTGATCTGCCGCAAAAACCGCATAACATAATCCCTCGTGTCCTAGCGCGCAATAAAAAAAAAAGTTGTTGACAAGTTGTATTCAGCATTATATCATTTGGATCGAACTAACCGGTTCGTACTCTTGGAGCAGCACTTAGTGTTTGTCGTCGTAGCTTAACGAAGCCCTTCGACACCCGCAATCGGCCAACGATCTCACAAACTCGGCCTTCTATGGGATTTCCCAAAGGGGCTCGGATCCGAAGCCCACACTCACCAAGTTGCGAAAGACGCATGTCCGTGATCGTATAATGAACAAGGCACTCCTAATGCAAGCAGCACTTAACCGAGATTTGTTTCTTCCAGCGGCGCACGCAGGTTCATATGCACCGCCCCGTATTTTAATGAGAAAAATTGCCGGGCTGGGTGACCTTCGTCTACGCGAGTCTCGGTCGTGGCCGTCCTTGCGTCACGCCACTTCCGGTGACCACACGGCGTCCGACTCTAGGTGTCGCTCATGGTCAATCTGCGCTACTATTAATGGCTCAATGGCCTAGTCTCAATTACAGTGCCCGGAACGCGTCTTCGACGGTTGTGTCTGGCGTCCTATCCAGTGTTGTACACGTTCCTAAAAAAAGGAACGGAAGCTCGTTCCTCGTTCCCTCTGATTTTTGGAACGCGTTCCCGTTACAAGTTCCATCTGTGAAAAAGGAACTCGTTCCCGTTACAATTTAAAAAATGGAACGTATCGTTACATATACGTTACATTTGTATTTTTTGCTAATTACCATATTTAGTTAAATCAAGCAGAGTTTTTTTTTATCTATCCCATTAATAGTCAACATACGAGTTTGATGGCGTGATGGAAGGGCACCAGGAGAGAAAACACGCGGAAGTAGGGTTTCATTTGTTGATATATTCATGTTAAAAATCTCGGCTATTAACCATGTCCATGTTTGTAGTGGACAATTCAGACGAGCCAAACGTACTTTTATCCAAGAGTGCACGAGCGTTTCACAACAACCTCACACGCTTCAATTTAACAGAGTCCCGTGCTAGCACTTAAAGGGGCGGTGCAACGATACTCAATTGCAATGTTTTTCAGTTTACACAAGCTTACTGGCACTAGTGGGACTCAAGGATACTAGTACGCAACGCCACTGACGAAGAATCTACTTTGTTGCGCTATAATTTCAAGGACAAAACCGAGCGTTTTCATTCAATCTCTCCTTCGCAAAAATCTGATGACGTAGCTGGGCGGTAGCAGTACCGCCCAGTGACGATATTTGAATGCGGCTCATAGATTGGACCCGAGCATTGCGTAGGCACTCGATTTGGGCTCGTGATAATTTATAGCTCGAAAAGCAATCGGGTTGTGTCCTGTGTCCAATCGCTGCAATGACGACGACAGCCGAACCATAACAATGTCTGGAACGCAGCGCGTGTCCTGTGCCTTGCCAACCCCAGCGCATGGCTATGATCAACATTGGCGGCATATAATCGGCTCCAGATCACGTGGCCGCTTGTTCTGGCTGCGAGTTGAGGGAGTGAACTCTGCTCGTTTTCCTTTAGCTTTTTCTGCGACTTCGATTGCCTGTGGTTAAAAACGAACGGGTATTTCACAGGTCATTAACGTCAGGGATCCATTCTAAGCGGTATTTGCGCAAAACACAAAAATCGTTGCATCGCCCCTTTAACAACAGTTGCTTCTCGATGTTGCTGTCCGCAAGACGAGCAAGTGAAGGAGACGGTAGGGCTTTTGGAAAGTCAGTCTTGAAAGCTACAAATACTTCGTTGTGAAGGTTGGATTTGTTGTTCAGTTTGAAGGTAGGGGACAAAAGAAGGAATGGATGTTTTTTTGTTGTTTTTTTTTTGTCTTTTAAGTGAATAATGTTCGGGATACAAGGGTGAGTCCGATAGCTGGCAGTCTGTGATCTTGTTGTAATTGTAGGTCTCGTTATTGAAGTTCAAAAATGGCTGTAGTCGGAATAAGATTTCTAGGTGTATAAGGATTCGTGAAACCAAAGAAAGTAGCTGAGTTCGAAACAACCCTCTTTCTTTGTCTTGTCCTACGATTAAAAGTTTTGCTTTTTGTACCGCAGTTTCGGGTTTCAGAAAAGTATACCACCAGCTCTCATGCACCCGAAACTGTTAGCAAGCGAGGACCACACAATATAATCCATAATATTAGTAGCCAAAAAGTTAAAAGAGATCCTGCACGTCGTAAAGATATTGATTGTTTACTTTCATACTTTCCCTGTGAGAAATAAAATAAAAATTACCCCACTGGACGAAAAAAAGAACGCCGTTACTTCTTCCGTTCCCGTAAAAATGTAACGCGTTCCCGTTCCAGTTCCAGTGATGCAAAATGGAACGGCGGCGTTCCTTCGTTCCTCCTAAAAGGAACGCGTTCCAGGAACGCCGTTCCTTGGAACGCCGTTCCGTACAACACTGGTATCCCGCCCATTCGTCGAAAGTGGTATACCGAACTAGCAAGAATGACGTCGTAGAAGCCGGCCTGTCACGCTGTCGAATGTCGCGAGCCTGGCGGTTGCTGCTAGAAGCCTTCGTTCCTACTTACTACGCAGCCCCCGGTCCTCCGCTGCGGAGGGGGGAAAGAGAGGGGAGTGGTAGCGCATCTTCATTCCCCGAACACACGTGTACATACACGCGCAGCGACCATTGGTCTTTCGCGCAATGATGTGTAATCAACAATCGCGCTCTGGTGATACCACTCTCTCCTATGACCTTGCTACGGTGCGACCAACACTAACACGACCACGCAGAGTATCCGTGTAATTCTTTGCTTTAACCCATTAACGCCGTGCGCGACCGCATGATCGAGTTTGTCAGCCCATTAAGTTTAATATTAAGATTAATATGTATTTATATAATTAAGATATTATTAGATATATAATATATTAATATATATTTATATAATTAAGGTTAATATTTTATCATAGATTACACCAAAGTGTTGGGTTTCGATGCAACTTGAAATTAAAGAGGGGTCTGTTTAAACCCTCCAAGTCGTAACACCTCCAAATTAATTAGTGCCGGCTAGCGGGAAAAGCCCAAATTAGAACCTTCCTTACAAATTTGGCAATGTGACATGCTCGTGCGGGTATGCTTTTTTGTGTTTCCTTTTTATTACCAGGTCAACAAATCGGAAGGGCTTACCAGTGGCTGTAAAGATAGTTAACCCAATTAACCTCCCGATAAAATTCCTGTCTGATCATAAAGCTTTTAAGGCCTAAATTACGTTGTACTTTACGGGTAACCACAAAGTGACTTTGTTACGGCTGCTGCTATTTTCTTATATGTTACTGCTTTGCGCATTGCTTTTGTTCGGGTTAATAATGCAAAAATGTAGTGGAAATTCTTTAAAATTATTAAAACGAGTCTGGCATCTACAATGAGCCACCTGAAGCTAACATTTACTCGTATGAAGACTTTATATTATGAAGATTGCGGTTCATTGATTGACAACTAAAGGCACCTGAGAGCCGGCACTGAAACAGTGGTGGCTGATGAAGGTCGAATCAGTGTGAATCATGCCGACGACGCAGGAAAGGTAGACCAGAAGCAAGATGGCTTTACGTGTAGTTCAGAGATTCAGGAACAGAACTTTTTCGAAGTTTCTACGCACAGGTCGATAGACTGTTAGGTACCTACAGGAACATTCAACATTATTTTCGGGTACAGACTTCAATTTCTACCTAGATTTCTCTCTAGTTTTTTAAACTTAAATTGAAGACGCTGTGGTTGGGCTTTTGGAATATTGTGGGAGTATGAATTGTGTTTGCATTCAGCAGATCCTGCCATAACTGCTCATGAAATAGACTGTTTTTTTGGAGTATATGTTTAAAAGATTTGCAACAAACTCCCCGGCCAAAACTTCCACTAGCACAGAAGGGGGTATGATAGGACGTGACGAAAAATCGCGCACAAAGAGACAGGTACAAAAGAGGGAGAAACCTGCAGAACGCGGACAGGCGCGTACTCACAACTCTGGTATATAAGGTGAAGAAAGGAAATAGGAAGCAATATTCATTCGTGACAGGGGACACCGGGACCAGGGGGAATACAGTGCAGTCACAGTCAAATGATCGCCAAAAGGCAACTTCTTTTTCGCTCAAAGCAACCGACGGCTGACTAACACGGCGATCGGCCAAATCCAAGATGGGAAACGCCTCGAACACCTCGCGCGTTTGTTTTTCTTTAAAACGTCTAATAATAGCGTTGTTTTTTTTTTTTGTTTTTTTTTTTAATATGGTGAGCAGGGCTCGTGCACGCGTGAAGAGTGGATTTCTAGCATAACTTTGGATCTCAAGTTGAATGAACGCGCAACTCTACTCTCTACGGGAACTCTAACGAGGAGCCGAGCCTCGCCCCACCCGACGGCGCGCTCTGGTGTCAGCGACAGTTCCGAGGAAATCGATCTTCCATACCGATTTTAATAGAGAAATCGGCCACGCATTAATACATTTTTTTTTAGGATGTTTAGACTATCTCAGAAAGTGGTTTAGTGCCCCAGGTCGCCTCCTTTCCAGCGTTAGCTCTGCTGAAGTGGAAGGGGTAGGATTTAAAGGGAAGCTGAAAAGGTGTGCGAAATAAACGAGTTAGGGGTGATTTCTAGCGCATTTTTTTCTTTTGAACTTGAATGTCACAAGCATTTGACGCGAACGTATCGCGATACTCGAGAAAAAAAACGAAAAACCAACCGCGGAGTGTGACATCATACACAGAGGGTTCAACTGCTGCTTCCGAGGGAACGTATGCAACGTTTTGTGACTGCTCAGGGACAGCTTGCGGAAGGCACGAAAATGATGAGATCTCTGTATAATACGTCACGATTCCCTCCTTCCACCGAACGCGCCGGGAAAAAAGGTCTTCAACGCTATTTTAAAAGCGCTTTCGTGGCTACTTGGCTCAACAATCTGTAACATAATAGCGATATTCGTGGTCCTGTATGCCAATGTAGACGATTTAAGTGTTGTTCTTTTTTCGCTTCAGTATCAAATCCATACCAATCCATACCAAATACCATCGATCCAGTTCAATCATGTGGTTTTGGTTGGCCACTGCTTAAGAAATGTTACCCACCGAGTCTTTCCAATGAAAACTACCGTAATTAAACATATTTCTGTAAAAGGGGTGCTGATCGATGCAA
Source organism: Ixodes scapularis (assembly GCF_016920785.2). NCBI lineage: Eukaryota > Metazoa > Arthropoda > Arachnida > Ixodida > Ixodidae > Ixodes > Ixodes scapularis. Next base: position 153,753 of record NW_024610115.1, on the reverse strand, counting down.
CACAAGTTCACTCAGCCTCTCCGCCTTAGCTTCTCGTGATTTTATCGTGACCGCGACCCAAGCGTGAACCCTCCGAGTTATCGTCGGTCTGGGGAAGCGTCTCAAATAATGTGTGTCTATATACCGATATGACAGGAGTATTTCGGGCAATTTTTCCTCATTTCGGAGCGGTGCTTAGCGCTTTTCAATCACTTTATGCCCTACCTTTATCACCAGACAGAGATTGCCAGTACTTTGAAGAGCAAGGGAAAAGACAAAACTCCTTGCGCCAGACCCAAAACTCTGCAAAAGCACCGAAACATTACGTCAGGCACGAAGAACACGATAGCAACGTATCGCTGAATCGCGACGGAGCCCATTGAGCACGTACTCCGCACTTGATGTCTCGAGTGCAGGGCCCGGAGTCAGGCGCGCTGGCGCAACGACCCTGTACACCCGCTCCGGCAGACGTAACTCTCACCGGAGCCAGCAAATATGTTAGCCTTCAAAGTAGCGACACTGCAGCCATCGTGTTGCTTAATACTGTTGTTGCCAGTTATCTGAAGTTATGTTGAAATTGTAGGGAGCAGACATGTTAAAACCGTCCGCGACATAGCAGCACGATGTCGCTTGAACGCCCTGACGACACCGTGTCCCATGCTACGCAAGTCGCATTTTCTATTCGTAACGCAACATTCTGGCGTCCACAAGCAGTGTGGCCAATTTAGGGGTTTTACGACTAAGTTTAGCGCTTTTCTGAAACGTGTAGCGGAAGAAATTGCCGTTTTGCCCCCCAGGCAGCGGGAATTTTCTAGCAATATTAAAATCATGCTAGCGTGTTTTTTTTTTTTTAGGTCTAATATTCTATTGATCTTGCATTTTTGGATAACAAATAGCTTAATATTAGGGTAAGTTGGCGTATGGGGTCGTAATCTTTTCTTACTTTCAGCAAAATGGGTGTCAGTGAGAGTAATTTGCTTCCGATGCCATTGAGATATTTGTATTTGTATTTGTATTTATTTGCCATTTTGTTTTTGGGTGGCAGGGACAAAAGGTGTATTAAAACACCTGACTGGGGTTACAGTGACAAACCTCGAAACACATTTTAATCTAATTTGTTCTTTTATGTACGCCTTCGTTGTTGTTGTTGTTTTTTTTGTTTTTTTTTAAGTCTGCGGCACATCTGGCAACAATAAGATCATACAATGCACAGGGGCCCGCGTCCTATATCGGTGGTGGAGTGGACAAAGAGATGACTGGATCACTGATGGAAAAGAAACCAAGAAGAAAGTAACAGATAAATTGTCTAGATCCAGTAAGCTGGGATCCCCCGATACAAATGGGTTAGCCGCATATCTATATCCATATCCATATCCACATCGCTCTGTGCATAAAAGCGGTTTGTGTCCAACAAACCAGCTATTGCTTAAGGGCAGTTTTATTTATGTATTTTTTTAGACTAATTATAGTAGTAAATTGTGTGCGACTGAAATTTAGCAGGTTTCTAGCAGTTTTTCGGGATTCCTACCGTGGGTTTTTAATTTCTGAGTTAGCAACACCACCCACAAGGCAGTCGGGGTTCCAATACTCTAACCATAGCTTATTCGTGGCCTTAATTAGAGAGAGATATTGAGAAAGTTCGCTCGTTCATTGGGGTGGCCGAAACAAAAATGAAAGGGACGGGCGAATTCGCGAACGCGTTTTCCAGCCAACCAAATTCTGCGAATAATTCCCTATCGCTGGTGGTAAGCAGGAACTGTATTTTCACATCGGCTACTTCACTTTGGCGTCGCCGGAGTTGCTACTGAAAAGGCGGCGCAAGCGATGTTGTTGTCAAGAGCGTCTTCAAGTTGAGATCAATCAGAGCATTGCGTGCTAACCTGAGAGAGAGGTTCGGTGGGCGGAGCTTGTGGCATGAGGGACCAGCTGACTTCGCGATAACACAAAATAGCAAGTTATCTTATCAAGAAACGATCTCGAAAAGTGACGCGTAGAAAGCACGAAATCGCGTTGCACACATACCGGTTCAGGGTAGCCACGTCATGGTTGTGATTATCAAATGTTCGGTTATGAGTGTGCCACATAAACAGCACACGTACCAGCCACGGTGCCGCGTCTCTCCGTGAAGCAAGCAGCAAAGGCAGTAACCATCACCAGTTATGTAAGCAAAGCAGTAACCATGACCAGGAAATACATCTTACTCCGCGAAAATTCAATAGCCTTGGCGCCGACAGCTTTTCCATAGTTGGAACGGCTGGAGGCGCGCAGCATCGGGATTTTCGCCCATTGATTTAGGAGGGGTAACTGCCGCCATGTATAGTCGTGGACAACCTATGAGATAGCGGAGACAGCCGGCTACGTTGTCTTGGCTTACCCGGTATGTCGGTGCGTCGGCGGCAGCCCTCTCCCTCGGCGCAGCGGTTAAAGGCCGACGTACACTTCGCGCTTTCCACTTTCGCCCGCAACCTCCTTTCCCATATCCTCTCCATTTCTTACCTCGCCCACACTTGCCTCCCCTCGCAGCTTAGAAGAGGGGATCGCTAAGAGGATTCTTCCCTGCAGAAAACCGAGGTTGTACGTCGGCCATTAAGTGCGTCTGCCAGCGCACTGTTCGAGCGTTTTCTTGAAAGCCGGGAGTCACTACCGCTGCGGGAGGCTTGGGTGCTGTAAGTGCGCTGTCTCGTGTATTCTCCTGTTAAAATAGTATACGTTATGGAGAGATCGGTGTACCCATTTTCCAGGGCTGATCACCCATGCGACAAGTGCTAAGTGACAAAGCTGTGGACACATGCTCGGCGTCTGACCCCCTATACTTCGTTTCAGCTTACGTCCAGAAGAAGCCGACGCTACGACGTAATGGGAGCAACCAAGCAACTTCAAAAGCATAAGTCAGCAGGCCTTCTCTGTTTACAGTTGGTTCAGCGATGAAAGAACACGTATAGAAACATGACAAACACCATGATGGTGCCTTTCTGACGCTGACTGATTTGTTCCATCAACCCGTAGCGTCGCTCGCGTCTGGACTGTACGTGAAACGAGGAATAGTTATGAAGGGCGTAGTGATGGTGCTTTCTTGTTAGCTAATTGATGTTCAAAGATATCTGGCACGTCGTCAAAATTGCTTGCCCCGCTTAGGCTGCAAATGATGCCGCGTTAATCAATTAAAACCCCAGTTCGCTTGCCAACTATACTTCGTTTCACCTTATGTCCGAGCACGGCCAATGTTATGAGCCGAAGGGCCAATCAAACAACGCAAAAAGCGCAACGTCATGGCGTGCTCTCTGCACTTGATAGGACTAGCCGGCGGAGGAGCACGCACAGAGAGACGGCGAATCCCGGCTGGACCTATCAACTGCAGAGAGCACGCCATGACGTTGCGCCTGTTTTGCTGTTTGATTGGTCCTTCGTCTCTTAACATTGACCGCTCTCGGACCTAAACTGACACGAAGTATAGTACCATGGTCCTTGGACTAATTAGTCGGGAATGGTGTCGTCACGCTCTGAGAAAGTTTTTCCTAGGGACAAATTGAAGCACTGGGAATACGTCGCCAAAGTTAGCAGTCAAGCATCCAGATTGCTCAGAGGGCTTACTGGATGAACATGGGTTCGGAGCAGACTTATACGTAACGCGTTGCTTGTAACGCGTTACTTTTATTTATTTACTTGTTCCGGTAACCCAGTAACGACTTCGTTACCGTTACCAAGAGGAAACGAGTAATGCATCGTTTCTGCTTCATGTCTTTGATGAAGTAAGGAGTGATAGTAATGCGTGTAGAACACGAATTACCCTCTTTTGTTTTCACCCCAGCTCACGTCTGACTTCCAACTGCAAAAAAAGGCGCCAGGAAAACAAGAAAAGATGCCCGTAAATGCGTTATAAAGCGAGGCATTACTAACGACACAAAATATTGAAACGCGACTACGGCTTCAGAAAAACGACACGTGGAGAGCAACAAGAAACTAGCCTGTGGCCTTCGAGCTTACGTAACGCGTTCTTTTTTTTAATTTTAGTAACGAGTCATGCACATAGTTACGTTTGAACAAGTAACAAATAACGGTATTATTTATTTTTTTCCACTTTTTTTTTCAGTAGCTAGTTCGGAGATGCCACAGGGGAGAAAGGTGCTGAATGCGTCCTAAAACCCCACGGACCCGACAAAAAGACTGACAATTGGAAACGCCGCTTTTGTGCCACATAGTGAAGGCTAGCGTGACTTCGACAGTGCTGCAGCCCCGCTCTGCTGCGAGAGCACATGACTGCATCGTTTCATCTAGCGTCGCATGCACGCGCGCAGCTCCAGTATTGACAATGCTGAAGCCCTTCGGAAGCTACGCTATTTTTTACAACGTAGCACAAAGTAGCTGACAAGTATAGGGGTCATAATATTGCGGAACGATTGAAACGCCACGTGAAGAGCGCTGAAGAGAAAAGATTATAAAAATGTGTATATATTTTTAACTTTTCTTCCCTCGTTTTTACTCCTACGTGGACCAGCGTCAATTTTGGCGAAAAAATTTACTAGGGCGCAAAACACAGAGCGAACGCTGTAAAGGAGGCAACCTCCTCTCCATCCTTCGCTCTGCTAAAGTGGAGAGAGGTGTTAGGAGCTTCCCCTGAACTCTTAACTTGTCATCGACTAAAGTAATACCCTAGAGCAGTGGTCTGAAACTCATTTCAGTGTGGGGGCGCCGGATAGCCCACACCAGAAAGGTCGAGGGTCAACGTAAGATTGGGGGGGAGGGAGGGGGGTGCAAAAGATTTGAAAGAGAAGATACCACGGTGCTCTATGCTTTAACTGACGGTTTAGCCCGTGACATCTTTAGATTTAATTTTTTTAGATCACTACTTTGGGCTCTAACATGACGTGATAACAAGAATTTAAATAACACCGTCCCTCCCATGGGCGGGACGGTGTCATAATAATAATAATAATAATAATAATAATAGTTTTATTAGCACAAGATCATGCACATACATTGATTACTGCCTCATGAAAGCACTTGTGTGCTTGTGTGTGAACAAGAGAGGTAGAACAAGAGAGCACACGGTCGTTTCCGTTGCTCATCAATTCCCCCAGGAATTAACCAAGCTCAACATGTATCTAAAACCAATCAGTCAATTTGACCGCATTTGATTTCTTGATCATTTTTATCACAACACTCTCAACAACTACTTGTCTTTTAATGGTGATATATCTCAAATGCAAGAATTCCGAGATTCTAGCTTTATTTCTGGCAGTTTCTCCTGCCAATCGAGTTCGCGCAGCCCGAGATGCATCCTTCAACGAATAGCTCGCACTTGCAGCCTTGGAATTGCTTTACACTACAAAAAAGCAGGAAAGCAAAAAATAAAGCGAAACAAAGGGCAAATGAACACACATAACTATACTCTATGTGAATAGGTGAAAAGAGCAGAACTACTTTCCGAGCGAAAAGTAATCGACAAGCTGAGATCACTATATATGGCGCATGCCGTTTCTAGCGCTTGAGACCTGGGATCCGGGACTCGTAGCCCGTTGGCCTGCGGGCCGCATGCGGCCCGCGGGCCATGTGTTCGGGACCTTTGCCCTAGTGACACGGGCACCCTTAAGTACAGTTAAGTGTAACAGGCTTAACAGCGGTTAAACGCGCCCGCGGGTAACTATAGGTCGACCGTACAGTTAGTAGTGACTGCTAAGCGTTCTTAAGCATAACGGCGGTTTAGGGGGCCCAACCGCAGTTAAGTCTGACCTCAGTCGCATCGAACTGCGGTTAAGGGTGCCCGCGCAATTAGAGTATTGGAGTTTATCTCAGATCTGCTCAGGTACCAGCTATCCGAAACGACGACTGGACATTTCCGATATACGCGCGCGACCCTCAACCCTCATCAGTCTTCTGGCGCACCGCATTGTCTCCGTACCGCTGTGCCTTCGGGGGTTCAAAGCTCGAAGGACTCGGAAAGCAATCAGCGCCGTTCTCAAGAACATTCGGCGTGTCCCGATCTGGGTCAAGCTCCGAGCGAAGCCAATCAACGGCCGTGCGGGCGGCGCCGACGCCGCACAGTCGTCCTCGAAACAAAGTCATAAATTATTCCCGAATCAAATTTTTACACGGGGAACTCCGTCTAAAGCGACATTCCGCCGCTCAATATGTCGCGCCGCTTAAAGCGAAAACTCTTTCCAATAGGTGGATGAGAGAGTAAGTTTTGCGTGTCCGTAATAAGTGTTTAAGTAATTTGCTGACTCTAGTTCGCGAAATGTACGCATGCTTAAGAGTAGACATTTTACGCGCTGGTAGACACCCCCAGTTATGGACATTAGAAAAAGGTGTTTGTTTTCTTAAGGTCACATCACGTAATGTCACGTCACTATGACGTAACGTGAGCAATTTAGCGAATGACAGATTACGTTAATCATGATTTTTATATAATAGATGATACTTTTTGAGCTAATAATGTTGGCATTTGTCACGGTGTACTGTGTATGGGGACTTTCTTAACGTTCCGAATATGCGCCAGGTGTAAAACTCTTTAAGAAAAAAAACTTTATTTTTGGGCCTCAACTTGTATTTGCCGGGTACGCAGAAAATACATTATTGATAGTCTCTCGAGAGGACAAAATAACCTAACGGCAACTTCTTTTCTGTTTTTTTTTTTTTTTACAATCTTTAAAAAAAAAAAAAGAGAAATACTCTAAGTAAAATATTTGTGACGACCTAATTTTCCCGAATTTCATGGCTTGGAAAATACAGCTAAATATTGGTCTCGCGAATATACCACCCCGCTATAACAAATACATAGCATACCATTCCAAATCGCAAAATTTGTATTGAGACCGCATTAATAGCTACTCGTTTACAGTATATGATCACTTATTTTTACTTTTTTTTTTGGGAGGGGGGGGGGGAGGGGGGAGGTTTTTTAAAGTTTCTTTTATGCAGCTTATGCTGTTCTAAAATTATACTATATTGATACTTTTATCCCGCAAAATAGTTTAGATGCGAACGTTCATACGCACAAAATTATATTTGCGCTAAACCCTGAATTAGACCGATATGATGTCGTGCCTTCTACAGACATTGACAACATCGGTGTAGTGTGTATGGCACAATGTCTACGTCACCATAAATTAAAAAAAAAATATCTTTAAGCAACTTGTTAGACAATTGCGTTAGTCAATTTTAGGCACAATCGTGCTAGTATAGATGAAAAGCAAGTAGAACACAGAGTATTGTCTGGAATCCTGAGTGTTCTTCCAACTACGCCTAAAACCAAAAGTTCGTGTTTCGCTGCAACGAATCATGCCTGTCTTTCTTCTTTTTTTTTTCTTCTTTTTTTTCAGTTTTAAGCAGCATGCCAGTGATTCAGTGACTTCATTCATTCACGATTCTGTGAATCGTGTCAGTGCATCGACTATTTTAAGAATGGAGTCAGGAAGGGGGAGGGGGCACCACTTTACAGCATCATTAAAGGCGCGCTCGCACCCCGAGACATTCTTTCATTGCCCTTTTCTTCTCCTCTTCTTTATATTTTCTCTCTCTCTTTCTCTTTTTTTCTATGCATCTATCTATCTATTCATTTCTCTTCATTTGCTTTTTTTTTTCTTTCTGAATCCGTCGATTTCTTCGGATCGCTGATTCTTTCTGACGTCCTTTCTTTGTGTCTCGAATTTTCCCACTTTCTCTTTCACTCTCGCTCACTCTCTCTCTCTTTCTCTCACTCTCTCTCTTTGTCTATTCAGTTTCCTTTATATATTAATAATTATTATTGAAACATATCTTTATGTCTCTAGCTCATTCTTTCCCTCTTGCTTCTTAGTTCTCTGTTTCTTCGTGTCTCTCGCTAGTATCTTTTCTTAATTTTTCGCACACTTTGCGTCCTTTAATTTCTCTTCTTCTTTACATGTTTCTTTTTGAAACCCTCTGATTCTTCCTTCTTTCGATTTCCTCTCCCTTTCCTCGTTCTCTCTCTCATTTTCTTTCGTCCAATCATTTCACTGTCTCTCTCTCTTTGCTCTGTCTGCCACTGTGGAAAGCCACAAGTCCAGGCAGTTGTGCTGTCACCACCAAACGGGTAGGCAGGCACGATCAGCCAACGATCTGCACCTATACGTCAGTCCGCAAGAAGAAAGGGGACAGGGGAAAACGTGATGCCAGCAGCCAGCAAAGAGCCGTCCGTGTTTACACGAGCTCGATCCTCTGACGTCACGGCGCTGCGGTGGCGCTGCTGTCGGCACTGCACGTGTGCATACGCTTCATCTCGCGCAAATCTTGTCTACCGCGCGGGGGCACTGCTGGTTTGTTAGCAGAGTATCGGTGTATTCGCCCCTCTTTTGTCAGGCAACAAACTCAGTAGCGCCATCTGTTGGGTCGCCTCGGCACACTTCCAATTCACGTATATCCGCTTTTTTTGTTTGTTTTACTAATCATTCATTTATCGTAAGAGTGAATTAAGTGTGACAGTGCTATATGAGGCAATTTTAAGAAGATAGCGTGTATATCTGATTTCGCAAATTCCGCCAAACCCGCCGTCATTTCCCTTCTCCAGAGATTATTTTCGTCGTCTTTCGCCACCGTCTAATTCCGAACCGGAAATGGTTAGGGGATATTTGCACACCGGCGCCAATACCTTTCCACTCACGCGAGAAAGAGCGAATATAAGAAAGCGTGGTCCACGGCTGACGCGGTCAGAGCACCTCTTGATTAAGGGACGTCGTAAATTCTCGCCGAACTTCGAAGGTCGACTGGATCAGCAAACCTTCGAACTTTCGGCAAAGTTCGACGAAGTTCCAGCTTTTTTAACACGCAAGAATAAATTGACTTCCACATGAAATTGAGCGCAGCTCGCGCTCTCTAAGCAACTAATGTCCGCTAAAAAAGAAAAAGAAAATCTGAAATCGAATGCCGGATTAGGCGGATTACTACCAGCCACCTAGAGTAAAGTGCCCGGAACGCACCTCCGACTGATGTTTCTAGCGTTTTATTCTGCCCGTGCATCGAAAGTGCTCCTGAAGTGGCAACAAATGACGTCACAACTGCAGAAAAATCATGCTGTTGGATGTCGCGATCCTGGTGGTTGGTAGTAAAAGCTCTGGAAAAAGGCGCGAGGGAACGCGAGTGTCGCTCTCGTCCCGGCGTCCCAACTCCGGCTGCCGAAGTTTCCGTGTACTGTCAAGCTGGAGAGCAACCTGCAGCAGATCAGGCGCCTGCCACATCCACCACCGATGCTGGGACATTACCAGGATCGCTGCCGGCGACAGCGTGACACTTCTATGACATCATCGGGCGGAAATTGAGGTACCACGTTTTAAAACTCGGTAAACAGACTATAGTCGGCGACGCGTTTCAGGCACCATAATTATACCTGGATGGACGAATGATAACGGCTGCACCCTTTATTACGGACAGTAGCGTGCGCCACCTAGCCGAGAAACTTAAAAACAAAAGTAAGCGTGGTCTCCTCGCCCTTCTAAGCCGATATGCTTCCCTTCTGCAATTTTGTAACTATCACCAGGCGGTTTGCGATATCACCGGGGCCTTTGGGGTATTGGGCGAAAAACACTAAAAACGCCCCCCCCCCCCCCCCCCCCCTCCGCCTCTTTCCCCCGGCGAGGAAGTCGCCAATTTTCCCTCTAGTCAAACCTAGTCGGCGTTCCTCCAACACCGGATGATAACTTCTTAGACGGTATTGCCCAGAACGACTGAACGTCCTTGCACAAAATAATTCAGACTGCGATAGACCCCGAGCTCGTGTGCACGGTTAATAGTAATGTACCTGCTAGTCTTAATGGGAGTGCTCTTACTTTTTTCCCTCGCAATCAATGTAGTACGTCATCACCAATAACAAAACTTCAGGCATCTGTAAATACTTCCGGGGGTGCAAACGTCGATATGTGTTACAGTTGCCTTAATTTTATGACGCAGTTGAGTCTTTTCTTGAAAGTTAGAAGTTCATTTTCGCTTCTGGTTGCATACCAATTTTCATATAAGTCTGTAATGTTCGGTGTTGGCAACGCCGTATATTCAGGTGTATCTAGTTTTCTTTCCAAGCGTTCCCCCGTACTAGCGTCATTCCAGCGTGGGTGTCCTGCTTATGTTTGGACACGGTACTCTTGCCTGCTATCGCCCGTTAGTGCGGCAAAAAAAAAAGCAGAACTTGAGACCTGACGTAAGTATCAATAAATGAAAACAGCAAAAACGAGGTAATGTCAGATTTAACGAATAACGCTAATGGAAAATGATGTCACCATCAAACGTTGTCCTCTACGCGCTTTGTCTTATAAAAAGAGAGCTGCGCGAATGCGGTGCTATTTAGGAATTGTGTTCCGCCGCAGACCGCGTTCTTGTCTAGAGCTAGATGTGCAGGCTTCACCTCGATTAGCCGCGGAGAAGTTCCGCGGTGCATCCTGAAAGTTCACTTCTTGACTCGTGAAACTTGCTGTATATTTCCGTTCCCTGCACGTAAAGTGATTTACTTCACATCTTCAACCAACTTGACGTCAACAACATCAGCGAAGTCATCAGAAGTCCGCGGCGCGTCGCAAAGAAAGGACCAACACATGTGTACATGTATATGTTTATTTTATTTATTTCGGCAAGTTTTATATTAAATTACGTTGTGCCACATTACAGACACCTGTTGTTTGTGGGTACAGAAATAAACAAATGATGATGATGATCAGGATGATCAACACCAAAAGCGACCCTAACGAAGAATCGCTTATTTCCATGTAAAGAGGGAAAGCAGCTAAAGGTCAGGGCCGAACGCAGCTTATTACCGTCGCGTTAACGTTTGATTTTTTTTTTTTTTGGCTTTTTTGTTTTCTAACACGCTGCTTGGGAGCGTGTCAAGAAGTGATATTAGCTAGGCCTCCTGCACTGAAGCTTTGAACAAACTGTGGCGCTTTCATTTTGGGTAGCACAAGCTCACCTGATCGGGCCTAGCGCTATTTGTGACACTCTCGCTGAGCTTTTTTTTTTTTCTTCTTTGTAGTGAAGAACAAAAAAACACCTTACGGCTTCCAAAATCGGCTGAATTTAATGCCGCAAAACAATCGAAAGTGCGTGATCCTCTCCTATCTCCGGGTAATAAAGTCAAAATATCTGGCGTCGCGATTCCTCTTTATCTTTATCTCTCTTTTTTCTGAACTTGTAAAATCGCGTCTCTTGGCTCATGCTCTAGCTTTGACATGTGCTACGACGACGTTCAATTTTAATACGAAAGCATTAACTGTCCCATGAAGGGAACTGGCGTAATGACCTCTTGAAGCCGCGCCAAACGGCACCTAAATTCCCCTGTCCCATGGAGTGAAGCTGCCTGTAGTGTGTAGCAGACACCCCATTGGCTGGCGCGCGGCGTAGTTCCAAAGAACGCCACCCCACAGAGAAGCCCTTTCCATGGAGCAGCGGCCCGGTCGCCGGTAAGAGGGAGCGGCCGGCCGGCGGCCGCACAGCCAGCAGAGCCCGCCCGGGCAGACTCCTGGAGAGGCCGCACGGGCGAGCTCCGCGCGGCGCGCAGCTTTTAGGAATACGCTACGTATAGACCTTCTCTGCAAGTGCGCCGCCATCTTGAGTTGACGTCACTTTCAGTATGGGCGAAAACATTGTTTTGCCTTTGCCACGCCAATAGAAGGCATTTCGGATATAAGTGTAAACGTCACACTTTTTTGTTTTGCCTCCCCTTTATTTTTTTACTCTTTGCCGGTTGAAACGTTGGATTATTTTTTCGTCGCCCATACCGGATACGCCTATTAGGTGGCTGGAGACGAGAGTACACAGAAAAGGTCTATACGAGTGCTTTCGAATTCCGACACGTTAGCAGTCTTAAGTGTCTTTGTAGTGTTTGTCTTGTTTTGCCTTTTTTTTAAATATTTTTTGCGATCACGTTCGGCACCAGAGCGGGCACGCTTCCATACGTGAGACAGTTTGGGACGCGTAAGTTTGTACTACCCAAAGCAAGACGCTTTACGCAGCGCCCCCTGGGCAACGGAGGAGGCCTATGCGCCGAGAAAGTGAAGGAGAGGAGAAGATGAGAGCGTACGGGTACGTCAGAAGGCCGAGCTTTAATTCGAACGATTAGTGGGTAGACCTAGGCTAGCAGCCTGTGTCTCAACTGCACCCGTCGTACGCGTCCGAGTGCGAAAGCCAAAAGCCGGACGCCGGCGTTCCGCGTTCTAAGGCGTTCGACGAATACTGTGGAGACAAAGGCTGCTAGCTTTCGGTCCACCCACTAATTGTTCCAATTAGAGCTCAGTGTTCTGACGTACCCCTACGCTCCCGTCTCCTCCTCTCCTTTACTTTCCCGGAGCGTATGTCTGTTGCACCCAACGCCACTATTTTCTGTACGTAACAGATTCTTCGTTAGCGTAGCCTTTGATGTCGGGAAAACGCAGAAGCAGGCAGACAGCTTTGCTGGTGAGAGAACGGAAGGTCAACCTAAAACGTCTTTGGGACGCTCAACTGAAGCTTACTTAGGTATTTTCTTTCTTCGGAGCCGCCTAGAGGTGCCTTCTGGAGCCCGCTTATATGCTGCGGAGGCGATTAAAGTCACCCGATCAGCGGCCTTTCATTCCCTGCCTGCTAGCCGAACACACTTCAGATACTAACATACAGATAACCGAAACCTCACAAGGCTTTTGGTTTTTGTTGCATGGCAATCACCATTTTGGTCTTTTTTAATCTTCAAAAGCTTCATAAGAGTCTTTCTAGACCAGCCGCACCAAGATCGCAACGAGGTGCCTTCGTACACTGTTAGCAAGTAGCGCGTATTTAGCGAATATTTAGGGTGAAAAACACGCCATTTACACAAATTACCATAACTTTACACGTTGAGTAACGGATAATTCGTTCAAAAATCATGCGAGGTTGTAAAAAACGTGTTTTGGTTTGGTCATACACACATAGCCGTGTAGCCGATCTCGAAAACATAAATCGCCCCCGACGACCACCGCAGCACTGCCGGCTATCGACGCACCGGAATGCTTGGGGACACACCTAGAAAAAACCGTTGAGATAAATGCCGCGGAAAGAAACATGTCTCGGAGACAGATATGCACCAAAAGCAATTACGCTATGTCGCGGGACGTGGCGAACCCCGCGCTTATCGCGCTCGCTGCCATTCCTGCCATTGATTCTGGTCGATTGTAATGCGGCTTCCCTCATGCGCCCATGTTTGTATTTATTTTAGGGGTCTTGATAATAGTTTCTTACATACCACAAATAAAGTTATGGGCCTAATTACTCGTTCGAAACAGTTAAAACGGATATAAAACGTGTGCCCTCGATCTGAACAAGTGATATTGCCGTTGGTTTCGTTTTGGCTCCAACCCTTCAACGGCAAGCGAAGGTGCCGCCGCTTCTTATGCACCCTCCTCAGAATTTACGGCGCTCCGTGGTGGCCGCCGTGTTAAAAATGTATACCAGTTGCTGCATCTGTAGGTCATCTTTAAGTTAGAGCTTACAAAGAAACTCTGACCACGGCGCAACGCCGATCTACGCTGGAAGCTAGAGCCGGTTTGCTTTCGTTACTTTTGTTTGGTCGGTAAAAATCTGGCAACAACGCACGTTTAGCTTGACTCCGGTATTGTTTTGGTTTGTCGGGACGCTAGAAGCTCGTAGGTTTGCTAGCACATGTTGCGAAGACGTGACCGGAGAAGTGCCCCTGTGATGTTCCCAGAAGACGGAAAGTATCAATCGTAATCGTCGTGTGTGCCTTGAAAGCAAAGGGAGCCACAGGGTCCACGAGTGCGCAACCACAAGCCAAGGTTCACGACAGCGCAGCGTTGACTTCGGCGATCTCGTTTTGTTTGGTGCAACACGGCGATGCGAAAAAGAGCTGAAACGTTCGTCGTGTGTGATGCGGTGCCGCTTGGAGGTAGAAACCCACACTAACACGGAGCGCAAATTGGTTGTTGCGGGGTGGAGGTACAACGGGTTCAGTCCCGTCGTCGTCAGCTGATCCGGTCCAGCTGGTCCGGGAGGACGCAGCGAGCGTTTTTAAAAGTAAATCTTCCTTCGTTCCGTTTCAAATTGTGGAAGTATTCCGACACATACCGTGAGTAAGAAGCCACGGGCGTTTTCAACAAAATTACGTCGTTTTAATTGAATAATGGACTCCGGATTCTTGTCCTAAATCTGCCGTTTTTATGCTTCGCGTTGGACTGCGTTTGCACAGCGACGCACACCGCTCGAGTAGATGATTCGGTCTTGCAGCGAGTTTTTGCGCCCATCATGCGGCGTGAATACATTAGGGCAAGGTTTCCTACATGCCCACAGATGCATGTACTGAGACCATTTTTTACGTAGTGAACGTAGTGCTTTTTCTTTATTTTTGGGAAGAGGCGTTGGTGCATTTGTTATGGTACAATCACTTGAGAGTTGAGAAATTAGAGAGCGAGCAAGCTTTCCCAACTTTGTCTCTTTCTCTCTGGCACTGCCCTGTTTCACTTTCAGTAGGCATATCCACTAGCAGGTACAAACTGCTTTAAACCAGTTAAAAAACGGGAAGATTAGGACGGTGCGAACTCCGTGTTTCGCGCTCTTCTCAAGGTGACGGGGTAAATGATTTTGTGAGGTATGCGGAATATGCAAGCGATTTGCGTCTCTCCAGCAAAACGTATAAGATGATCTACAAAGGCGCAAACACAAGCCAAGATTTACGATAGCAGCGCGTTTGCTTCAATGATCCGTGTAGTTGTATTTTACCCTGCTCTCTGCAACACCGTGTCATGACGAAGAGCTGGAACGGTCACGGTTTGTGCTGGCATCCCGGTTGACAGAAACCCGAGTCGCCCGCATCGGCACCGAGTGCCTTGGGCAGTTGATGCTCAAGCCTTTCATCCGCGGCTTGTCGCCAGCTGATCCTGCTGCTCAACGGTGGGGAAGCGGCGAAAGTAACCTCTGAAGTAAATGTAAATCCCCGTTCATTCAGTTATCCGGTGTCAAAGTGTGGAAGATGTCCAACGTGTACTGAGGGCGGGAACTACGAGCGTTTTGCCTTGCTTTTATAACCGAAACCAGACCAACGAAATAACTGCCTTGCGTACTCCAAAATGACGGGAGCAATAAGTTTCAACAGGTCAAGTACGTCACCGGGGATGTAGGCGAGACGGTGCACACTGTTTAAACGCTTGCAGTATCCACGAGTGGTACCAGGAAAACGACGTCAACAGAGAAGGAGCTCGCGATTCAGCATAATGCAGTGCTACGGGCCCGTGTATCTTCAAAGATCGGGGTGGGGCAGTATAAAAAAAAATATACACATCAGCGCCCCACATTAGTGATCACGAATAACACCAGTCACAAACTCCCAAGCCCCACCGCTCCACTCGACACCGACACGACATACGACTACAAACTGCATCAAAACGCCCCAAAAGTGAAGGCGTCTGCTCCCGTACTGCAACTACACTCTAAGAAAAAATGGAGGAAAAAAGTAGCAACGGCGCGCCTTCCTCCCTTCTACCGACGCGCCCCCAAGCGGACACGAGAAAAGGGGAGGAACGAAACGTTTTTCTCCTTCTCCAGGCAGACGGGAGAAAGCTTTCGCCCTCCCGACTCATCGTCTTTCGGTTTCGTTTTTCGAGCAGGTCGCGCACGTTGTTTAATTAATAGCTGTTGAGTTGATTGAGCTTCAGCAGCAGCGAAGGCCGCCTGTAATTCCGTCTTTTAGTTGAAACGTCCAGATCATTTCGGTTGCATTGACGTTTTTATCACTAATTTTATGAAACGAGCAAACGAAGCCGCTAGAAACAGCGAAGTTCCGGAGCAGTGCCAGCAGCGCCACGTACACTGGGGGATGGCCGTCTCCGGATTGCGTGACTCGCGCGGCACGGAACTACAGCCACTGCAGCACTACAGACTACAGTAGCGAAAGCACGCGGAACTGTGTCGACGTTTTCGACGTTATGGAAACCGCAGGAACTGCGTCCAAGACAGGCGGGTTTTGCTGCCGGCGGCCTGGGTGCCTTGCCCCCTGAGTTCGGTTCTGTTTTCCGATGCCGAGTGCAACCGGCGTTCAACGTGGTTCTGTGTTTGTGCGTGTCAGCAACATAGCTGCAACATCGTGATGGCAGTGTTGGGTTGTGAACAGAAGACTGGAATTATCGCTGATGTGACCATGTGTTCGCGTATCAGTGGTGTAACAAGAAGATGAGATCGTAAACTGTTGGGCATTGATGCCGCTGGTCGGGTTGTGATCGGAGGGGGTGGGGTGTCGCAGGCTGACATTCCGCTTTACATTAAAAAGTTTAATACCACTTGAGGGATTACGTGCAATCGATCAACGTGCGGATAGTCATGTTGGAACGCTGGTCTGAACAGTAGAAGCTCCTATCGTACAGTGGCCAATGTGACTGTCGGAATTGTCTCGTCCCCGAGAGCGATCGCGCTCAGGGGCAAGGACTCAACAGTACGAAATCGTGACGTAAAGTACGTATATTTACAGTATGGAATATCGGCATTAAAATAATAGTAGGTGAAATCGAAAAAAAAAAAGCTACTCTCTATTTTGCTGTTTAATTATACTACGGTTGCTGGAGAAACTGCCCTCCGTGGCGCGCTGGGATGAGCGCTAGAAGTTTTCGGGCTCGCCACGGCGTAGCTCCGTACACTTAACACCTGCCGCAAGTCGCGGCTTTGACTGTATTTAAGTTGATGGAAAAGCAATTCCTCAGTCCGTGAAGCATCACTTCCAGCTGACTGAATATCCGCTCTACAGAGATTAATTCAAGACGACAATTGCAGCTTTGCGCGAACAGCAGAAATAGAGAAACAAATAGAAATACAGGCTACGACGTGCCGTGTGGGGAAACAAACTCATGGCTTCGAACCGCATTAGAGCGGCTTGATTTTTTGGCTTTCAAATAATTACGGCATGATTGAGCGTTTACTTTTTAATAAGAGATTCAACCCCTGAGCCATTCAAAATACTCTCAGAGGTATGACATTGCTGGGAAAAAATCAACATGCTGGGAATATTTTTTATTGCTTAGGGAGTCACCGGAAAGTTCCGCACGTTCAAAACGACCAGTATAAAAGACGGAAACGCAGAGCACCGGTGTAGTGTTCGGGTTAGTGTGGTGTTCCGTTGTATTGATATTTGTGTGTACAGTGCGTGTGGTCAATGTATGTTCACCTGATGCTTGTAATAAGTGTAATGGGTGTCATGTGTGTATAGTAGAGGATCCTCAAGGCACAGTAGTGTCCTGAGAGAAGCAAATTATTTTTTGTAGAACATGAATTGGGCGGTACCTAGCGCCACCTAGCTTAGCTACTTGCAATTACTCTGCTTGACCCCGCCATCTGGTGGCTAGCGATTTAACCTTATTTCACGCTACGCGATAAACAGCGGCTTCGAGTTTGTTCTTTCGAGAGCGACTTTTGGTTCCGCGGAGTGAGTTTGCCCTTCTCCGTGATGTGCGGTTGACGAAGGAATTGTGACTCGAGGAACAGCAAAGGTGAGACGCAAAGTGCGCGAAGTAAGTGGGTATCGGTTGTCTCCGTTTAACATCGCAGTGCTGTCGACGAGACGACTGAGTAACTGCTTTCGAAACGCAGGTTTCTGTACCTGTGGGGGGAATCTGGCTTCGGAAATAAACACAGTTTGCGGAAAGCTCGTGTTACGCTTTCATTTGCTGCTGCTCTCGTCCCGTACAAGAGACGTGGCGTCCTCGTTAAGCCTTATTGGGCTCGATTTGCTCGATTCGGGGCCGCCATATTGAGATGCAAGCGACGGAGGAACTTTGCTCCCCTGCTTCAGGGACGAAGGTTTCTCCCTTTCTAAAGGAACATAGGTTACAAGACCGTTCCTCCCGTAAGGGAGGACTATCCGTACCCTTTTTTCTAAGAGTGTAGCGGAAGTGAAGTGTTGGGCGGATGTTCTTCACAAAAATATATAAAAAATGGTTTGCGCAAGGATCATTTTAATTTATTATTGTATACGTATAATGACAAAATCTCAATAATTTGTTTTCCTATCTGATTCAAGCTAGTCGGACTGCTCATAACACTGGTCAAGCAAGAAAATAACAACAATTTGAACGTTTTCATGACCGGTTTAAGATTTATTGTTAGTATATCGCTATTTGTCACAACGGACTAACATTATAGATTTTGCTTTCATACTTTTTTAAATGCAAACAGTTCTAACACACGGCTGTCCATTGCGCCGTGTTTTGTGTCTTCTATGAATTTGTAATGGTCAGCGACCAAAGAGCTCACCCGCACATGTCAAGCTTATATGCGCCGCGGGGAGAAATGGATATCGAGTAGGAAATGTCGGGCGTAGTGTGGGTTGTTGTGTTTGTGTACATGTCGGTGCTGTGTAGTACGTGGTACTGGTGTTGCCTGCGTTGTATGCAGGGTTGCTGTCTAGTCGTGGCAGTTGTGGTCGTCGCAGTGTGTTAACAGACTCGTCTTTTTTTAAATATAGGCTGCTATAGAAACCTCGATAGGTGGCGCAAGTTACCGCGCGATTCTAAATAGTTTGCTCAAGTTATTTATCCATGTGAGTTCGGCATTCGTTTTTTTGTTTTTTTTTTGTCTAGCGGCTCCGTTGAAGCTACCGACGCCGCCGACGACTCACGTACAGTGTACTCAACTGTTAAACATAACGCGGGAGCGGTAGCCGGTGAGACTGCATGCGCCATCTACCGGCTTACTCTGGAAGCTTATGCCGCTGTTGTTTTCTGGAGTTACACTCCCAGCTCCGAAACAATCACCGATGCGTAACTCGGCGATAAAAAAAAAAAATCGCTTTTTGATGGTTTTTGTTGTTGTTTAAAGAAGATAGCCTTTATTAGAGAAACTGCAAGATCACCGAGATATGGTAGCCCGGCATGGTAAATGCGTAGATGTGACTAAACAGATTGGAAAAAAAAACAAGTAAGAATTTGAAGCGTGGGTGATAAAGAAAGGAACGGAGGAGGTCGTGCGATAATTGTTTCGGGGACTGGCGACAATCCCAAGAAGAGCCGGCTTATTCTCTGCCGCATCCTTGATTTAATCGCTAGACAGCTCTGCTATCAGTCTCGGCCACCGCTACCGCGTTATGTTTAACAGTTGAGCACACTGTACGTACCTTTGCACGTAGCTACGTCCGCCGCTTTGAGACTTTACTGTGTATAAAAGACATCGAACGAGAACTAACGCGCCCTGTGTGCTTTCAATTCGGCTGAAAGGCGCGCGGCTCGCTGGGCTCGTCTCTCGCCTGTTCTCGGCCGCTGGCCGCCATGTTTCATAAGGAACACGCTCGAAATGTGTTTTGCGGAAGGCATACACGGTGTAGGGTGTGAAGTTTACAGGGCACCTCGTGTGTAGACGAATAACACACATGACTGCGTGTAAAACGAACACGTTTCGACGTGTCCGTTATGGAACAACGATTTACACGTCGGGGCGTGTTATTTTTGCTAACAGTGTACTGAAAGCGTTTTTCGTCAATGAGTTACAAAGAACCGGCTACGCAAAGCCCCCTTTCATCCCGTCATTCCTCTCTGACTACCCCCCCCCCCCCCACTTTCCTTTCTCTTAGAGACTTCATTGCAATCCAGAGTGAATTCTTCTCGCCTTCCCCCTCCTACCCCCCAGTGCTTTTTTTAGAGCGCAGCTCTTAGGGGCCCGTTCCCGGCTTGAGCGGCGTCGCCGTCGGCGTCGGCGTCGGCGTCGGCGTCGGCGTCGGCGTAACCGCAACCCTCGTAACCCTCGTGAGGGTTACGAGGGTTACGAGGGTTAATCTCATGAGGGTTACCCTCACGAGGATCACGAGGGCCACGAGGGTTACTTACCCTCGTAACCCTCATGAGGGTTACGAGGGTTAGTTACCCTCAAAAGGGTTACCTTCACGAGGGTTACCCTCACGAGGGTTACTTACCCTTGTAACCCTCACGAGGGTTACGAGGGTTAGTAACCCTCGTGAGGGTAACCCTCGTGAAGGTAACCCTTTTGAGGGTTATGAGGGTTAGTAACCCTCGTGAGGGTAACCTTCACGAGGGTTACCCTCACGAGGGTCACGAGGGTTATGAGAGTTACCCTCACGAGTGTTACTCACCCTCGTAACCCTCACGAGGGTTACGAGGGTTAGTTACCCTCACGAGGGTCACGAGGGTTATGAGAGTTACCCTTACGAGGGTCACGAGAGTTACCCTCACGAGGGTCACGAGAGTTGCCCTCACAAGGGTTACTAGGGTTACCCTCACGAGGGTCACGATGGTTACCCAGGTCGTGACCCCCCCTGGGGTCACGTGACCTGGGGATACCCCCCGAGGTCACGTGACCCCCCGTTGACGTCATAGGCACTGATGACGTCGTCAGTGACGTCACTGATGACGTCACCGGCATCCGCATCGTCATCGTCATCATCACTGATGACGTCATTAGTGACGTCACTGATGACGTCACCGGCATCCGCATCGTCATCATCATCACTGATGACGTCATCGGTATCGTCACGTAACCCCAAGTCACGTGACCCCCCCGACGTCACGTGACGCCCCAAGGTCACGTGACTCCCACAAGGTCACGTGACCCACAAGGTCACGTGACCCCCAAGGTCACGTGACCCCCCGCCCCCCGAGGTCACTTGACCCACCCCCAGTACCCTTCCCTCCTCCTCCTCAAGAGCTGCGCTCTAATTCGGCGTTACAGGGAGTTGTAAACGGCTTTCATTTTTTTCCACTTCCCTTCTTCCCACGGACCAGTCGGGCATCGTGCTTAAAGTCAAAAATTCATATTGTTGAAGCTCAAAGATTGCCCCTTCTGCGTCATCCCCTGTGTGTCCCCTCTTTATATTTGCTCAGAATCCTCCATCACGCTCAAATAGTACAATATAAGCGTCTTATACCGCTGCCAGACGGGTACGTTAAAGGTCTTCATCGGCAAATTATCGCATGATCTTGCGCTTATCGGCGTTTGCCGCCCCTTTAAAGGAGCTCGTTCTGGAGGCCTTGAGCGTGCCCGTCTGACGGCGGTAGTAAGCACTATGTATGAAATTAGTTTCTCAGTCAAGCTTATGTCTACGGATTTCTTGCAATAATATACTGCTTTTTTCGTGTTTTTCAGGTTACAAAATTTTTTTTCAATGCCGCCAAGAACCGACGCCACGTGTGGTGGTGGTGCGAAGATGTGCGATTGTTTGCCGGTGTGTGGATAAAAAGAAAATCTCGGTAAATACGATGCATGGCTTTATGAAGGAACCTGTCACCACGAATTTGGATCGGGTCACTGAGAATAGGAAGATCAAAAAGAAGCAGCTCATTCCATGGACCAAAATGGCGACCATATGGGAAGCTTGGCGCTATACTTTCTCAGGATCCAGTACATTTAGAGCCGACATATCAAGCAGCGGTTCGTCCAAATTCCCAAGAAAGAGTGGTGCGTATAAACTTTGAGTAACCAGCCGATGATCCCTTCCACATTTCTTAATACAAAAAAGTGAAATAAACGTTCCTACCTACCTACCGTTGCTTTCTGTAGTCGACCACGACTGGTGACGAAGTCGAGCGATTCGGAAAAGCAATGCCTCCGCGGATAAAAAAGAAGCCAGCACGAAAGCAGACGAACGTCACCGATTTAAATATCGGTAGAGCTATCATGCCCGAAGCAGCATTGCATCATTGTCCCGTGCAAGAACTGTATAGTCCCCGGCGGTCGCTCTTTCTTTAACCGACTAAAGAAACGTATTTTTTCTCCAGCTCCGCAGCCAAGACAAAGGGTCGATAACCAGCGAACAGCACGCGCTGCCGCCGCGCCGTACACTTCGTTTCACCGTAACTTGACAAAGAGCGAGCGCTATGGCCCCGTCGAACCAATCAGAACGACGGTGGTGAAGCACGTGACATCCCTTCCCGAAGCTACAGGCTCGAGAGCGTAACCCAAGCAGTTGAAGATGAGGGGAAGGAGGAACTCCCTTTTACCCGGACCCTCGTTTCCGTGTCCTAGACGTCGCTGTTGCCCCTCGTGAAGATTTGCCTGTCGCTCAAACATTCGTTCGAAGGCGGCTTCCCTCTCCCCCTCGCCTGTCGATTCGACAGCACTGTCGGTGTGTGTGTACGCGTTGCAGGTGAAAAAGAAAAGGGGGGTAGCGAGGTGGAGTAGAGTCACGTGTCTGTCTCCGACGCGCTGATTGGCTGACTGGGACCGTAGCCTTCGCCGTTTTACCAAGTTGCAGGGAGAGACGGAGTGTATTACATTGCTCTCGTTGCAGCAGCAGCAGCGACTCGACTCCCACAGGATTAACGAGGGGACAAGGGCGCGTGGTCCGGGGCGAGACGGCTTGCACGAAACTCCTTGCGCAAGGTGCTGTGCCGTGCGCGAAACAGACGCACAACATTGTCCGCCCTCATTACTTTTTTTTATTTAAAGGCTAGTGGTTGGAAGTGGGGGCTGGCATTATTGGATGCAAGTGCGCGGCTTTCCCTCAGCGATGTGTATAAGAGGAAACGGCAGTAAATGTTACGAAGTCGGAACTGCTAGACTTCGCTTCAGCTACGTGTTGTACTCGAAATCAATCCAAAGCCGTATGAGCGTCATGTGGCTTCCGCGAAAGGGGCGCAGAGACACGCGAGGCACGTAAACACGTGATCCGGTCAGAGCGCTGCATTGGCTGGGATGGCTCGTTTTCGGCCGCTGCAGTCGACTGCACGGTGAAACGGGGTATAGGCATTCTAACCCCAAGTGGAGTTTGATGCTCGATGAATGTGTGAGGGTTGCGTAAGGGCTCAAAAAAAGCGAAAGCGGAAGGTTTCACTATGTTCTATACAAAGGGGGGGGGGGGGGGGGGGGGGCAAGGGGGGGGGGGGGGGGGTCCAGTCTAAAAAAAAATGGTTCGAGGTTAACTGAACCTTTACCGAATAAAATCGGCCTTTTTGCGTAAGAATTAAATAAAAGTTTGAAACTCAATAAAAAAATAAAAATATTGGTGCCGAGATGTTTTGGTAATGCCTAGCACACCCTTAGTTACTTGAGCTCTCTGCGACTGTATTAAATCCACGATCCTTCGCTTCACTACTTACTGGTGCGAAAAACTTCTGCAGTTTCCGGCCAACTAAACCGTACCACCAGAAGCGGCGCTGATCCATCTAGTAGTAAAGAAAAGCAAAACAAATAGAAGTTGAAATAGTGTTTAAAGAAGAAAACAATATGTATTTTTATGCACTACTTCACAATGGCGTTCCAAGCAGCGCCGTTCCTGGAATGTGTTCTTTTCAGTAGGGACAGAGGAACGACATTCCTCCATTTGGCATCGCTGGAATTGGAACGGGACCCCGTGATGCTTTCCAGAGAACGGTAGAAAGAACGTCGTCCTTTTTTTTTTTTTTCTTTTTTCCTTTATATATTTTCAATTTTATCAAATTTAGTAGGCGTCTGTGCTTTTTGTTATGTACTATTTCAGCCTCCGACTTTAAGGGATGGCTAAGCGTCGGCAAGGTGGTCGAAAGCAGAGAAAAGTAACGCATGTTATTGTGGCAACTGGACAGGTAGTTCGATGTGGCTAATTTGACTCGCTCGATTTATTTTATATACGAATTTTCCAGCCCCATTCTTCGTTCAAATAGGCAAAAGTAACGGTAGAGTAGCGCTACGTTTCAAACTTAGAAAATGTAACGGGAACAAGCGTTTCTTTCGAACCACCAGAACTCGTAACGTGAGATCGTTCCAAGATTGAGAAGAAACGAGGAAACGAGCTTTCGTTCCTGTTTTCGAGGAACGTGTACTACACTGTCTCTACGGGGGTGATGTTGTCACGAATGATAAATGATGAGGCGAAGAGTAACTAAAGAAACTAAATGTTTAATGAGGCGAACTTGTGCCCAAATAACAGAAAAAGGATAGCGTCGCAGGCGTCGTAGCGGCGAAACAGCAGGATCGAACGCTAAGGCGAGACTCAATCCGGTTCGCCACGCGGCGCGTTGTTTTTTTTTGTTTTTTTTTTTTTCTTTTTTACCCTGACTTTTGCGCTTGATCTTTTTCAGCAGCGTCTCGGCAACTCCAAGCAAATGTCAGGGTAAAAAAGAAAAAAACAAAAACCAGACCTCAGGTCATCCCCTACTTGCACAAAATTTCACACAACTTAAAAAAGGTGGCAGAAAGATTTGATGTGCCGCTTGTGTTTTCGGCGCCATGTAAGTTGGCCCAATCATGCCCGCGGATTCAGGAAAAAAAGAACGAAGCGCGCTTATGCACCGTCAATCATGCCAAAAGATTAGTAGATTGTGACGTGGGCGTGGTGTACAGAATAACGCTGACATGCGGTAGGGTGAACATCGGCCAGACAGGACGGTGCGTAAATGAGAGGATGCGCGAGCATGACCTGGCTTTGCGCTCAACTCCTGCAGGACACTTGCCTCTTCATTGCGGAGACTGTCTGTGCCAGAGCCGTTTATACTGAGAGAGTTTGGCCGATGGGCGGAGCTTGTTGGCCGCTAGAACAAGCGGATTTCGCGATAACACAATATGGCGTCACTTCTTTGTCTTGTTCATTCCTGAGAAATCGCGTAGAGTTCCTATGAGTCAGAGCCACAATATGGCGGACGGAAGTAGTCATCCCCCGGTTGTCAGACTACGCTGCTTTGGTTGTCAGACTGACAAAATCTCCTTAAGAAGGCCAAACTCTCTCAGTATAAACGGCTCTGGTCTGTGCCAGCCCAACTTTCAAAATACCATAATCGAGGGGAGGGCTCCTGAAAAAGCTGCGAGGGAAGTGCTCGAACCGCATGCTATAAAGAAGGGGGGCACTGGAGGCTGGGTCAGCCAGCCGTCAATTTTTCTGCACCAAAAAGAGTGTGATTTTATTGACACGGTGGTGACGAGTGACGCCACTGAGTGATTCAGTGTATTTTTATCGAAGGTTGTTTGCTTTAGCTGTTTTTAAACAAATCTTCAGTTGAGAGTAAGCGCTCGTCCTTTTCGCCTCCCTTTTCTGTCCTCGTCTTTGTTAGCGCTTTTAAATTTTACAAGTTGTGAACCAATTCGCCCGCTTCGCCACTTTAGTTAAGATCACCTACATGCACAACAACTTTCAAAGTTGAATAATATTGCACAGCATTTTTTTACATAAGAAGAGTCGACTGGGGGCTGAAATAACAACGCAATGATTTAAATGCAATATCTAAAAGCTATTATATTTAGCAATCTTGGTATAGTTGGTTTTTGAACGTATCCTGCTCATAGAGTGTTCTATAAGTGCTAACATTCCAGGACTCACCATGGCGCGTTGTGTAGGCGATAGTATTACTTTGTAAGTTAGCTACTCCTTTTAAAAACGATAATTTAGTTCTTACCTTTTTTTTTTAAAGCTTTAGGAAGCCGATAATAGTACATTTTAGGGATTGGTAATACATTATAATTTACGAACAACTCATGGGAGTGAAAGTAAGACGGAATAGTTTCAACAACTTTTAGAAACCGTTTTTGTAAGACATGTATTTTATGTAGATCTGCTTGAGTTGTGGATGCCCAGACTAAATGACAGTAGCTAAGCATAGATGAAAACAAACTATTATAAATTAAAATCATAATATTTCGTGGCAGAATATGCCGATTTCGATAAACAAGTCCGACTATTCGGGATAGCTTAGCGGCTACAGAATTAATATGTGTATCCCATGACAAAGTTTCTTGCAAAACAAACCTTAAAACTAAAGACAACTGCAATGGGAGAGGAATTTATCATTATTGGTTGATGTGGCGTTTCCAATCGTCCATCTTTTCAACGGAGCTCTGGGGGTTTCACGAGGGAGTGCACGCATCCAGCGATTTTCTGCAGCGTGGCTTCTCCGGGTACCCATGTCCATTCGTTGGGTTCTCTGAGCGACCTGATTGGTTGACTCCTTACGTCGACAGCGCGGCTCTGGTGGTCCACTTTGTCCCTAGAAAAAGAAATATTTTCTATATTACAATGAAGATATTCGAGACCAGATAATCTAGAGCCGCCCTCACACTGCTCGTATACGTCATACCAGAGACACGGAGTTTCTCCGCAGACATAATGACAGAATTATCTGCGTTTCCCTAAATCGCCAAGGTGACCATTTAAGGAACCGTATATGTCTTCGTGGGGTCAGGACAATAATTTCTTTATTCTATAATTCCAAGCTGGCCGCTCGTGCCCCGGGCGCGCTACGAGAGATCATTGTGGTCATCATTATTTTAGACCAGGCGTCCCCAAACTTTTTCTGGCTAAGGGGTCGGATATGAATCTGTCGTAGTCTCGAGGAAAGGGGAAAAAAGTTATTATGAATTATGAACGAGCAAAAACTAAATAAATATACACGGATAAGTATTTCCACAAAGAATTTAATGCTGGAGTAATTATTTTAAGAACAATGGCGGATGAATGCTTATAAACTGCAATTAATTTAATATTAAGTTAACCACGACATTACAAAACGCTTGTGACCAAGAAAACTCACCACGCGTAAATCAAAGCGCATTTGAACCTTGGCACATTCGAGCATTGCAAAACACTAATGAGAATCATAAAATGAATGCCAACAACATTCAGTTCACTTCAGCCCAGTTCAGTTTATTATACCTCAAAGGCATTTCAGTTGAAATGCCTTAAATGAGGGGGATGAAATGACATGTAGAGATAGCAGAATAGTGACGAGAAGGTAAATAAAAGGAAAACGCAAAAACCACCTAGTAGTGGGACAAATATCAAAACATAACATGTAGAAAAAAGTAATTAACAAATGAATCTAATAGTAGTGACAGATGACACTAAGCATAATGTACATGAGAACGCAAAGTATACAGACACGAAGCAGGAGATTGGTTTTGGTGATGCTGAGGATGGCAGTGTTCAATGAACAATAATGGGAGAGGGCCAGTGCTTACGATGCAGTTTCTCTCATTCCACCTGGTGTATTCGTCTGCGCATTTGGAGCGCGTCGCGGCGCCGTATCTTTATGCGTACTTTTTCGTTGTTGTTTGTTTACGTTCTAGCAAAGGGTCTGCTACTACCGCCTTGGCGCGATTGAAAGGACCGCGTCCACGCCTCGGGTCGGTCGGAACACTTCCGCGGGCTAGATATAACACGCAAGCTGGGGTGTGCAGACCCAATTGATACCTGCTTTAGACCCAATTGATACCAGATTCCATGTGAGCAACGCGACAGAACCGCCACAAAAGGAAGAAACACGCTCCAGACAATGTCTGCAGGCGGTCGTTTATATGATGTATTTAGCGGCGCGACTGCGGCTTGAAACGTAGCGCGAAACGCAAACTACGAACATTTCCTATATTCTCGCCATCGCGGTCCCTCGTTGACTCGTCTTAATGTCGCAGGAGCCCTGGACTCGGTGACACTCCCATCGATGGCAGAGTGTGGCGTGCAAGACCGCTCCACGCGGACAGGCCGCCGCCCGCCTGACACTGACGTCTCCCGCCAAACAAGCAAGACGGCGCGCGTCGGTGACAGATCAGTTCACGTCGGAAGTCCCCCGTCAATCGAAAGGGAGGCACAATCTCCGCCCCCGGGCGCCGGTCACGTCACCTGGGATTCGGGGCAGCATTATCCGCGCCGCCGGCGCCTGTCGCTGTCGTCCGCTTTGCTTACAATGTAGCGCCGATCTGCTGAGAAGAGCCGAGGAATTCCATTAATTGGGTTGTTGGCTACCAAACCTTCCACGACCTTATCAAATAATTTACTATAGTTAATTTCACCTCACGATGGACTGGAAGGCTCCGCGAGGCATCGAAGCCTTAAGTCTACTTTACCTTAAACTGCGGAAATCAGATGGTTAGATACCAGCTAGCCAAAATGGTAGACTATTTTTTTATCGCGAAATATTACAATTGAAAACTGCTCCAAGAAACGCATACTATCTTTACTGGTAATACTGCAGATTGGGCGAGCTGGTAAGGCATCATTACGAACCAGCGCACAAGTAGACCAGGTATTCAAAGTCCAAACACACAAAAAAATACACTCACACAGCGCTGAACTATCAACCTGATTTGTATTTCAAACTTCCTCTTCTTCGACCCCAAGGAATAGGTTGCCAAGGAAGAAAAGGGGAAAGACAAGGCAAAGAGGGGAAGGCGAAAGAAAAAGAAAAGGAAAACAGATGAACAGAAAAGGAAAAATAGAAGACAAAGAAAAGGAAAATAAAGGAGAATAATACTGGGGTTGTCAGGCCTATGTACCGTGTAACACCGGACAACTTAGTTGAGCTGCATAACAGCTGAGAAACGTCAACGATCGTAGGCCCAGTGAGAATTGAGAGCGCCGGAGTAACTATGGATGAGACTATTCCCCTTTTTCTTTAGAGTGTACGTTCACAGCGCTAGATTGGCTGGGATGGCTGGTATCTACCGTTTCGGTCCACCCTAAGGTTACACGGAGCATAGGAGAATCGACTCTACTCTGCTCATTTTCATTAACCAGCGCGCCTACAGCGTCAAATCTTCCCCTAGCGGAAAAGATACACACCCCCTGTTCACACAGTCGCGTTTTCGCGCTGCGCCGAGAAAGAGGGCTTTCCCCGACGCAACGAGGCACCTGATTCCTCAAGACAGCTGTTTTGAAGGCTGCCCACGACGGTAGATGGCGACAGTTACCCCTCCCAATTCAAAAAGGAAAACTCCGAAGCCGCGGTCGTCCAGCCGTCCCTGCTACACAAAAGCTGTGGGCTCCAAGGTAATTGGAGCTTTATGGTGTAAGATGTGTTCCGATGCAAAGTATTCTGATTTGAATGATAAATCTCCCTCTCTCTCTTTCATTATTTCCCTCTCTTTCTTTCTTTCTCTATCCCTCTTCTTTTCTCTCTGGATAGCAAGTAATACCTCGTTCTTTCTGAAATTCAAATAAACGGAACCGTTCATTTTTACATACTACATGTGAACCAATATAAAGAGCATTTCTCGGAAGAGGCGCCTTTAAAAAAGAACACATACACAATGCAAACTTCAAAATTTGTCACCTCATATATATGTTCTACTTCGCATGATCCTTTATTTTTAACGCCAACCACAAAACAAGAAATTATGTGTTCTGTAAATGCATTAAAAAATACGGCCCCGTGCAGGAAATAATGATATTGGTACTATCTCGATAAGGTTGCTTTCGTTTTTATCACCACGCCGCTTGCTTATATTTGCAACATAATGTTGATCATTGGTAGTTTTCCAGAAAAAAGGAAAATCGCACAAGTAACAATAACTTGTAAAGGCGGAAGCTAACATGACCTCGGCAATTATAGGCTAATCTCTATACTGTCACGTTTGTTCTACTTATAAAAGAGTATACTCCTATAAGACCTATAAACTATCTTACATATAGAAGAGTATACAACATCTCAGAAGCTCTAAATGTTATTCGTAAACAACAGCTCGAATTTCAGACGGGTAAATCGACTGAAACCGCGTTTAGACCTTAAAGAACTATTAATGTATAACATTGAACAGAATCACCTTACTGTCGGGATCTTTCTTGACTTCCCTAAAACATTTGACTCTATCAGACATGACATTTTGATTAAAACTTGCGCCCTTATGGCATTCGTGAAGTATCAGATAATATTATTAAAAGCAATCTGAAAGAAATAATTTTACTTTCACGCAACATAAAATTCAATCCGAGAGGTGCGTCACAAACAAAATACAGCGTTATGCAGAGATTAATTCTCAGTCCCTTACGTTTTCTCTTGTATGTAAATGGTATAGTTAACAGGCCCTTAACCCCTGATATAAATATATACGCCAATTATACTAACGTGTTTTTGTTTTGTTTTCGGGTACAGATCTTGCTCCACTTGAATGTCATTCAAATACATAACTCGGTGAACTACATATCTGGCTTAACAGTAAACAAATTTACTTAAATGTAGAAAAACAAAGCTTGCAAGTTTTCATCCAAAGAATAAACCTTTGCGAAGTTCCATAACGCTGAGCATCACTAGCTGTGAAATTATGCCAATAAACTCCCGTAAATGTTCAGGATTTGCTTGAAAACTGATTAAATTTGGACTGACCACATCAAGAACGTGCGGATAAAGATGTCGAGATCAGTTGGTTTTCATATATCAATTTAATCACCTATTACAGCTGAGTATAGAAAAGCAATAATATTTCTCCTTGGTGCAATCCACCGTATCTACTGCCATCTTGTCTGGGGTAAGTGCTATAAGACTGATTCACGTCTTCTCTAATGAAGAAAAAAACCTTAATGACAGTGGGTTGTTTTGTTTGTTTGTTTGTTTTTTTCTAAAAACGGTCGCTGCGTATATAAGACACTCAACCTTTTAGCCTTTTTTGAGCTTTATACCTTCTGTTTGACTACTCCAATCCAACAAAAAATTAAACACGAATTTACTTTGTTTAAAACAAAATACCTGACCAGGAACACAGCCTACAACCTTCGCACCGTATCCCTGGTGGGGTCCAGGCCCCAAACAAACTATGATACGAATACCGTTGATAATCAAATTATAGACTTATGCGATACAGACCCTTCCTTAATTGAATGTGCCCACGAGCAAAGAATCATCTTCCAATTAAAAAAAGCTGTGGTTTCTTCTTTTTTTTT
The DNA here is from genome assembly GCF_016920785.2 of Ixodes scapularis. Classification (NCBI taxonomy): domain Eukaryota; kingdom Metazoa; phylum Arthropoda; class Arachnida; order Ixodida; family Ixodidae; genus Ixodes; species Ixodes scapularis. The sequence goes on along the minus strand of NW_024610115.1, from coordinate 123,272 downwards.
TGTCTACTATTCTTTGTACCTCATAGTGAAAACCAATTTGAGTATCCTTAAGTAAAACCCAAATGTTGATATATTTCATTGATGTAAAATCTTTCACTTCATTTTTCCTGACTGTATCAGCTGTGTTTTGACATCAGTGTTAGTGTTTATTATCTCAGCTGGTGGCTCCCGTTGCATTCTGCTTTTGCAGAATGCAACGGGAGCATGTGTATGCTCCCGTTGCATGCGTAAATGTATTATATGTTATTTTTACAGCGGTAGCTGTTAATGCCACTTCCCGACAAAAAAAAAATAAAAAAAGCTTCTGTACGAAAGCAAAATCGCGCTGACCAAAGGGGAGAGGGAGAGCACTGCACACTGCCTGTGCTGTATACAGCACAAGCACTGTTCTTCCTCTCCCCTTTGTTCCCCACACACGGCAAGGCTCTATCTTGCTCCCCCCTCCCTTACCCCCTGTAAGCGCTGTTGTTCTTGCTCCGGCGACACCCCCCCCCCCCCTCCCCCCCCCCCCCGCCCCTCTGGTAGCCGCCGTTGCGAAATACCTATGTGGTCCCGCTGTGCGGACACGCTCCCTCGCCATTGCCACCGCCCATGCTCCGTTCTCGTCTGCTTTCCGCGCATCTACAGAACAGCTCGAGTACGTAGTTCCGCTTCTTCTACCAAAGGCGCGATCACGGGCGCCCCGGTTCTAAAAAATAAAAACGTTTCAGCCAAAACAAAACCCAAAAAGTTGCAAACGACTATAGACTAACTCGTGTTTATATACATACCAAAGCGCCCCTAGTGGACGCCACCGGTGCCGCGCATTTGCGATGGAGTGTGGGCAAGAAGCTCGCCATCGTCCATAAACAAACCATTGACATGCAATGTTGTCGGCGTCGGTGTAGGTCTCCGTGCTTTTTTTCGCGTTGGAATTTTTGATTCTACGTCTTCCTGGCAATGTCTGACTACTTGAGCGGCCCCAGCGAAATTACAGAGGCTCGTTAAATTGCAAAACTTCGCGTGAATAATTGTGACATGTGGTGATTCTGTGACATAAGTGTGGCATGCGCACACCAGCTCGGAGCGCGTGGAGCGAAAGCTCGCGCTGCAGAACCCAGGGATACTGGTTTCACTCCCCACCCCAGCCCGTTTCGATCTGGATGAGCATCGTACCGGCGTGCGGTCGTGTACCACTACTGCGTGGTGCACGTTAAAGACTCCAGGCTGGTGGTTGCACAGCAATAACTAAATTTCTCATCTACAGCTGGGAGACTCGTCGCCCGTTGAGGCAGACCAAGTTCAAGGCTGTATATACACACACACAGCCCAATTTTTTTCTCGCGAGCATTGTCAGCATCGTCAGAGGTGCTCGGCGGCGAAGCCTCTTTATTCTTCACTTCGTTTCACAATAACTGCGACCACTGGTCACTCCAATATCCTATTGAGCCGATCGAGCAAAGTGTAAAGGCCCGTTCACGCGCTTGCGACCTCTTAGAACTGGGCGCCCTGAAACCTCTTAAAACGAGAGAGCACATTGACACCATTAGGTAGAAGTGTAAACTTGGCGGTCCGGTATAATTTCTATTTCTCTCGCGCATTATCCTAGCTTTCTTGGCTCGAAAACCTTTTGCCAACGTTATAAACGAGCCTTTCTTATAGGTATTACGCACATTTGACCTCGGAAATCCCGCAAAACCTTCGCTCTTGTAAAATGCAGTTCCAGGGTCACCACATAGATGTCGCCAGAATGCCAGTGCGTTCTCTCGTCCTTAGAAATTTTAAAAGGTTTCAACAGGTCTCGTCTCTCTCGGTCGTACTCGGTTGCAAGAGTGTGAACGGGCCTTAATTTCTGGCGCGTCATTTTTGAGCGTTTGCAATTACAGGCTAAACCAATCACTCCCGGCATACGAGAGGCAAACATGCGCTTTTTGTGTGAGTGTGATGTATTTTAACCACAGTTATACTCGGCGACAACTTTTCTTGGCAATGCAGTGGAAGGTACAGGCCCGCGTCTCCTCTCCCGTTTTGAGTGTACGCAGGCTCTCCTCCTCCCCCATTTTCGGGGAGAGGAGGAGAGCCCGCGCACACTCAAAATGGGAGAGGGGACGCGGGTCTGTACCTTCCACTGCATTGTTAAGAAAAGTTGTCGCGGAGTATAGAGAACGCACAAAGACGAGGAGCGTCGTGACGATGCATTTTTTTTTTTTTTGGCACCGATCTATTGCTTTTGTCGGATGTTGGCTTTATCTTAAATAACGGAGACCTCGGAACAGCCGAGCACTAACGCCTAACTCATGTCCAATCTGTGTCCTCGCTCCACCTCACTGTGACGACGTTAACATTCTAGTACGCAGGCTTCGATTATTCTAGGTGGTGAATTGAGTGTGCTTCGGTCGGACTTAACGTGAAGCAGAGAGTATTGATGAGGAGATCAAACTACGCCCAACTTGTTTTCCTGGCAGTTCTACGTTTAACGAAACAAGGCGCGTGCAGAGCTGTTTAAGGCCTGTTCACACATGCAGCGGAGCGCTACAAGCATAGCGCTTACCTCGCGCTAAGCGTGTGCTGACGGGAGCGTTCACCAGCTTTGTATCGCACCGTCAAAACTGTTGCTCATGGCAGACGATAAGTAGCTGACGGCACGTGAGGAGCGCTACATCAGCGCTTCGCTGCATGTCAGAACCGGCCTTTATAGTGACAGAGCTTGGCCAATGGGCGGAGCTTGTTACCCGCTAGAACCCGCGCATTTCGCGATAACACAAAAATGGCGTTACATTTTTGTCTTGTTTATTCCTTAGAAATCGCATAGAGTTCCTATGAGTCAGAGCCACAAAATGGTGAAAGGAAGTAGTCATCCCCCGTTTGAAAGACAACGTTGCTGTGGTTGCCAAGCTGTCACACTCTCTCAGTATAAACAGCTCTGGGCGCGTGCACTGAATTCCTTACTTCTCTTCCTCGAATGAACGCGGGACAAGGATTGGCCACAGCACGTGCCCAATTGTTTACTGCGTCCACGCGCGGCTTCACCACTGATTTCCATGACTATTTCCTGGATCGCGTTTGCCCAGTTCCGCCTATCCACAGGAATATGGCCAAGGTTGTTCATCTTTTTGGTAGAGTTATATTTACTCTAGCCATCATGGTAATATGGCGGCCAGCGCTGCAGTGGCAGGCTGCCTTAAAAATAGCCGTGGGTCTAGTACACTGGACTGTGGGTGATATTTTGTACTTGATTGAAGTCGCTCGACGAAGCAGATTCTTGAAACTCATGGAATGCGACCGAGGAAGGTCGACTGTGCCGTCATGTTGCGCGGTACCATGTTCAAATCGTGCTAATCGCGAAAATACAAGAACTTACCATTGTTAAGTATTCAGAGACAATAATAATTCCTGGAGAAGGGAAGCAAATGAGACAAAGGACAAACAGAAACTCCAAACACAGCAAGGTGACTGGTGCGCGAAAGAAAAAATCCGCCTGGTCCTTGTACCGAACCAGAGACCCCTCCATTTCCAGTGGAGCATTCCACCAACTGAGCTAACCAGGAGTTAGACGACAGTAGAGGAAACGGATTTTATCAGCCGCCACCAGTCCAGCAACAAAAATGGTGAACAGCGTGCATGTTAAGGATACAATGATAATGCAAGCGATGTGGACAAGAATGACGAAAATATTCCCTGGAGAAGGGGAACGAGGCGAATTTTTTCGGTCACGCACCAGTCACCTTGCTGTGTTTGGAGTTTCTGTTTGTCCTTGGTCCCCTTTGCTTCCCTTCTCTAGGGATTATTATTGTCTCTGAATACTTAACAATGGTAAGTTCTTTTCGAACTTACTTTCACGGCTTCGTCTTTAGGCCGCCTGGCGCTGTGAATACTCGATTCGCTCGAGAAGGCTGGTGAGCGAACCTGCCGCGACAGCTTTTTGTTCTAGCCGCCAGGTGCCGTTCATTTCGCTGGAGTCGCCGATATGGTTCCGAGCATGCAGTTGACGTTTTGTGTTTCAGACGATAGGAGGTGTTGTCATTATTGAATATTGTGATATTTTCCCAGTGCTGTACTCGCGCCTTCCCACATATTCACGAGTACTTCGCTGCGGGGGTGAGCGTTTTTCCTCTCCCACCTTTTTATTGTTTGGCCTGAATAAAATGACACAATGGTATTGGCCTGCCATTTGGCAGTTTTCATGTTTATAAAATAGGTCTCAGCTTGAAGTAGGTTTTACGATGCAAAAAGTAAAATAAATATTAAAATTGTCTTCCTTTTGAGCGCATCTTCTGGACAGAAGATGCGCTCAAATGAATGCGGCTCCGAAATTTCGGAGCCGCATTCACGCATCCGCATGTTCGGATGCGGATACAAAGTCTGCGGATGCAGATCGGATGCCGATACAATAGACCCTTTTCAAAAGTCTGTGCTAACGCCTCTCCGCCATTGCTCGCTGAAATACTCTGAGTATGTATTGGACCAGGTGGCGCAAGTTACCGCCAGTTACAAAGGGTATAGCCATTAACATCCATCCATCCATCCATCCATCCGGACACGAGGGCTGCGTCAGCGTTCGGAGTGGACTCGGCTCAGCTCGTGTTGAAAACGAGCGCTCACGTCAGCGTTCCGCGAAGATTCGGATCCAATCACGCGCTCCGTGAGCAAGCAATGGTGACCGCCAATGTTGCTTGATAGACTTTTGAAAAGGGTCTACTATTTACGAACATCGCGAAAGCGGATCAGATACGGATGATCAAACAGTTATCCGTGCAGGACTCTACTTATTACCTTCAGGCTTGGTGTGAGCTATCTCCTGGATTGCTTACGACAGAAAGAAGGAAATACTCTACCTCTGGGTTGACAGAGAAAACTCCACCTGCTGATTGCTACCAATAATCTCGGCACCGGTAATGTGTATCGACTGGCTGCCAAGGGTTTGCCACGGAGCGAGTGCTGACAGCGAGCTTTTAGCAGTGGAAGTTGTTCTTGACTGTGGAAGTTGTTCTTGACTGTGGAAGTTGTTCTTGACTGTGGAAGTTGTTCTTGACTGTGGAAGTTGTTCTTGACAAACAACATTGTTTACCTACGCAAGTGACGACGTGGGAAGTTGTGATTATCATGTTTTGATTCTGGCACGCGTAACCAAAAGCATCGCTTTTTTTTTTTTTTTTTGGCAATGCGCGAAATAGTTTGAGCCTGGGTTACCTTGATCTCTAATGCATGTCACATAAAAAAAAGCACGAGCTGAATCACAGTGGGACCATAGACGAAAACAATAATGATAAACAAGCGCGTAGTCACGTGATATTTCAGGGGAATTGCAGATATGAAGAAAATAAGCTTTGTTTCACCAAAGTCTTTACTAGTACAGTATTTGGTTTCACCATAGGCTAGAGCGATGTGGATCCTACAAGCGCGAGCATGCTGCCCTGAACTACTCTTCCGGTGGACAAGCGCCCGTCCTCGGTAGAGCCGTTCGAAGCATTCTGCTCGCTTTTATTCGCCGAGAACCTGAAAGAGAGAAGGAGACGCGAACAGGCAGCGACGTCATAACGCCGTGCTTTGATTTGGATGATTTGAATCTCTGGCTAAAACCAGAGATTCAAAATAAGGAAGTACTGACTAACAGTTCTAACTTTAACTTTTACCGTCGCGATAGAATAAACAAAAGAGGAGGTGGAGTGATGATCGCAGTCAAAAAATAAATTCCATCATACGGCATTCCAATTGATGGCGATATCGAAACAGCTTGGATTGGTATTTACTCCTTGTTCTAAAAGAATATCCTGGGCGTTTGTTATCGCCGTCCTGAGAGTACTTCCGAGTTCATTAATATTTTTCATAACCAACTTTATTCCATACGCAAAGATTTCCCAAATGCAAACATATTTTTATTTGGCGACTTTAACTTCCCACTAATATATTGGTCCACACTTACTTCACAGGATGGGAAGGAAAACCTTTTGGACGTCTGTCAAAACTTCGACTTAGAACAAATAATGAATAATCCCACACGTGGGGATAAACACGTGCGGATAACATTTTGGATTTAGTCCTTACATCAACTCCCGAATTCGTAACATCTGTATCTTTTCATAGTGGGTTCAGTGACCACAAACTAATAAACATTGACATCACCGTTCATACCAAGAGAAAACAGGTCACGGCCAAGATAATCCGTGACTATAATAAAGCCAACTTTGCTTCAATAAACGATGCTCTTTCCCTTTTTCATGAATTTTACGTTGATCGCTTTAATACTAGAACAGTCGAGGAAAATTGGCGCCTTTTTAAAATTAAACTATCTCAACTCACTGATAATATTGTTCCACTAGTTCACATTCGCTCTAACAGTAATCAAGTATGGTTTAACAAAACAATAAAGGCATTAGGCAATAAAAAGAAAAGACTGTCGCCTTGCAAAAAATTGCAACGCTCCCATGACCTGGGTAAAGTATGCTCAATGTGAAAGCGAATACAATTCTTCCATTGCCCTAGCTAAGCAAAAGTACTTTGGTTGCGACTTGCCCTCTCTTCTAACAAATAATCCCAAAAAATTTTGGAAAGTAATATCACCACAGGAATCTCAATCATCAATAACCTTATCAGATGAAGCGGGGAAACCAGTGCGTGATGCCCTCTGTCCTAGTCTTTAACAAATTTTTTACATCTATATTTACTAGGGAAGACCAATCCAACATTCCATTTGTAACTAACCTTGATTATTCGTATATGTCCCCCATTGTAATCACAAGTCTTGGCATCAATAAACTCATAAATAACCTTAATATCTCTAGGTCATCGGGTGCCGAACACATATGTTCAAAGATCTTAAAAAACGCCAGTGCCATTTCATCCGACATACTGTGCCTATTGTTTCAACAATCATTGTCATCTTGTTGCATTCCCACTCACTGGAAACTTGGGAAGATCGTTCCTATTTTTAAATCTGGCTCAAAATCGTACGTAACTAACTATCGTCCCATATTCCTAACCAGTGTAGTTTCAAAATTGTTAGAGCACATAGTATTCTCCCATTCCGTGTCCCATCTTGAAAATAACTTTTTTTTATAAATATCAGTATGGATTTCGCAAAGGATACTCGTGTGAGCGCAGTTACTTGAATTCGCCCATGACATTCACACCAATATGCACTCTGGCTCTCAAACCGACGCTATCTTCTTAGACTTTTCAAATGCATTTGATCGCGTTTTCCACTGTCGCCTAATATCCAAACTGTCCGCTCTTAATTTAGATTCGCTAACACTTTCCTGGATCCGTAACTTTTTAACCAATAGACAACAATTTACCGTAACAGGCGATTTTCGATCTTGAACTACTGATGTAACCTCTGGAGTCCCACAGGGCACAGTTCTCGGTCCCCTTCTTTTTCTTATCTATATTAACGATCTTCCAACCACTGTGTCATCTACCATACGACTTTTCGCTGACGGCTGTGTGTTGTACAGAAACATTAACAATTCAAATGACCATGATGTACTTCAGAATGCTATTAATATAATTTTTGACTGGTGTACCACATGACAAACGCAACTTAACATTTCTAAATGTAATCCGCTTTCTTTCACTAGAAAGCGTTCAGTCTCGTCTTTCACATATTTCTTAAATAAGGTGCCCCTCCCTTCTGTCCTTTCTTACAAGTACCTCGGTGTACATCTTACCTCTAATCTCTCGTGGATCACTCATATTAACAGAATTTCCGCTGACTCCTCACGCACTCTTGGCTACTTAAAACGAAACTTAAAGGCCGCACCCGCCCATTTACGTCATCTAGCTTATAATACTTACGTTCGTCCTAAACTCGAATACGCCTCGCCTAATTGGAACCCCCATCAGAAGTACCTAATTAATCAACTAGAATCAGTCCAAAACCGTGCCGCTCGGTTTATATCATCTTATTCTCGATTTGTCAGCGTCTCGCTCATTAAACAGCACAACTCTATTGACCCCCTCGAAACCCGCCGCCTAATCTCACTACTTTGTCTGCTACATCGGCTGCATTTTATTCCCGGGCAACCAGGCTCATTGCTCCTAGAACCACCGAATAGAGTATCTCATCGTCAAAATAATAGCAAAAGCTTCAAACGCATCTTGGGCTCCACAGCCGCATTTAATAACTCGGCACTTCCTAACGCAATCAAGAACTAGAACGGTCTTCCCGAAGCCATCGTCAACATTTCAGATAAAAAGATGTTTCGCGATGCCCTCTCCAATCATTTTTTCCCCCATGATCCCCCACTGCATCCTGAATTTTTCTGTTTTGTTGTTCCATTGCCTTTTTTACTCTGTCATTTTTGGGTCAAAGTGCATTTTTTGTATTGTCATCGTTTGCAATCATTTAGTTTGAATTATTGCTTGTTGGGTTCTTGTCGCGCATGCTAGCCTTATAACTTCATTTTCACATCCGTTTTCTTTTATCTACATGCTTTCGCTTTGCATTTGCTTTCTTTCCCTGTAATCCAAGATTTCTTTCATCGGTGCGTGCGTGCGTGCGTGCGTGCGTGCGTGCGTGCGTGCGTGCGTGCGTGCGTGCGTGCGTGCGTGCGTGCGTGCGTGCGTGCGTGCGTGCGTGCGTGCGTGCGTGCGTGCGTGCGTGCGTGCGTGCGTGCGTGCGTGCGTGCGTGCGTGCGTGCGTGCGTGCGTGCGTGCGTGCGTGCGTGCGTGCGTGCGTGCGTGCGTGCGTGCGTGCGTGCGTGCGTGCGTGCGTGCGTGCGTGCGTGCGTGCGTGCGTGCGTGCGTGCGTGCGTGCGTGCGTGCGTGCGTGCGTGCGTGCGTGCGTGCGTGCGTGCGTGCGTGCGTGCGTGCGTGCGTGCGTGCGTGCGTGCGTGCGTGCGTGCGTGCGTGCGTGCGTGCGTGCGTGCGTGCGTGCGTGCTCTTTTTTACTTTGTTTCTACTTTTTTGTTCTGGTTGATACTTACCCTGAATGTACCCCCCCCCCCTCATGTAATGCCCTCAATTGGGCCTTTGAGGTACTATGAATAAATAAATAAATAAATTAGTGGGTAGATCTAGAGGGTGTCACAAAAGAAAATTTACAAGGTATATTTTTTTTACCCCAAAAATAAATTAGGCGTCGCCGAACGCTGCTTTTCCGCTCAAAGTATAGCGCTTGAGGTCACAACCAGATGCCAAAGTTTCAGCCCGATCTCACACCTAAGTTATGCGTGATTTTCTGAAAATTTCAGAGGGGAAAATGGCGGCCGACGGAGTTTTCAAATACATGGAGCTCTTGGCACCAGAAACCAAAAACAGGCAAAAATGGACTCCATTTTCCCATTGAAATTTTCAGAAAATGACTTACAACTTTTGATTAGGTTATCGGATCGGGCTGAAAGTTTGGCATCTGGTTGTGACCTCTAGCGCTACCTTTTGGCGGAGAATGAGCATTCGGCGATGCTTAGTTTATTTTTGCGGTAAAAAAAAGACCGTGTAAATTCTCTTTTGTGACACCCTGTATTTGCAGCCACTCATCATCCGAACCAGAGCATGGCGCTCTGCCATCCCCCCGCACTCTCGCCTCCTCCTCTCCGTCAGTTTCTGAGCGCGTAGCTTTTGCTATGCTCGAACCTAAATTAAATTAGGCGCGAACTGATATCGCTTTTAAAAGAAAATTGTAATTACTGCTCCAGTTTCCTGTCTTCTTAAATTAAATGCGCCTATGTCTTTTTTTTTTTTTTTTTTTTTTTTTTTCATTAACGCATTGGTGGATGCGAGTTTGTTCGGGTCGCGGAGTCATAATGTGCCGCTGCTTGCCGACGATTTCGGACTTCTTTGTGCTCTTTGACGCAGGTATAACGTGAAGATCCGAAAGGATGAGACTTTGTACCTTTTCTGTGCAAGATCGCTCTGGACATTAGCAGCTGTGCGACATCATTCATATCGCCGTAACGGTGCTCGGATTCCCGGTTGTGTTCTCGAGGATCGATAAGACTTTTAGCATGCAATTTTCGCATACTCTAGGCTTTGTTTCAACGTTGGAGTGAGAATCTACGCGAAATGTATGCGTCGCATGTTGGGCCTTAAAGACGTTGTTTCAGCCCCAGGTAACCGCATAATCACCGAAACTTTTAGCGAGGAAGCTCCTGCAATCTTTACGTTTTGTACTGATCACCGATTTTACGATATAGCTTTTAGGATAAAATGTTCGCATTTTTCTAGCTTTCTTTGAAGGTTTGAATTTCTGAGAATCGAAACGAGAGATATAGTCGCGTGTAGGGCCTAGGGGAAGATTGCTTCAGCCCTGGGTCACCGAATAATCAGGGCAGCTTTTAGCGAGGAAGCGCCTGCGATCTTTAACCTTTTGTACTAATCCACGATTTTGCGAATCAGCAGTTCTGAAGATTTTGATATAACGTGCTTTCGTTGCAATAGCTTACATATGATCGCAGTGTTTTTTTGTTTGTTTTCTCAAGTGCCAAGCTAGCGTTTGCTCAAATGACGTATATCAAAAGCACGGTGGAAGCTTGGGGTCATCGCACCGGTGCCCTAGCATGTCACTCACGACCGCGTAATTTCACAGTTCGCTTTTGAGTTGAAGATTACAGCTATGGAAGAAGAAGTTAAAAAATCATTTCATGGCCCCCTTAACACGGATATGTGTGGTACACCAGATAAAAATATTGACTTTTTGCATGCCGGTAAACTTCCGGACGACCACTTGGACTGTCGGCAAGAACACCTCATAGCCGGCGTCCGTCGCTTTTGATGGCGCTAACAATCCTATGGAGGCCACCATGCTCTCCTTCTTGGTTTAACCCCGTCGACTGTTTATCGCCAAACGAGGGTGAGACCATCGTCGACGTCGCTCCTCTCCAGTCAGTGAGATAATCTCATCCTGAGTAGATGATTGTGTCTTGAAGGAGTATGATGCTAAGCATATATTTGCTTACAATATGGCAGTCGAGCAGCATTCATGTCCCGAGGCAATCGTCCTGTCGTGGCCGGCGTAATCGAATTTTGTTCCATAGGAGCGAAGTCCGAAAGCACAAGGACGGTACGTACGTCCCACGAAGCGGCCACCATTCCGGCGGCGCAGAAAACAACTCGCCTTGTCCGTGCACCTAAGATACTTAGCAGGTCTCGTCGCCCGACAGTCCCCGGGCTGCTAATCGTCTCACTTCACAGAAAAAACAGGAACCGTTCCTCCAGAGGCCCGTGCCGCACCGCCATGCCAGGCGTCTTTTACCACTTTTCAATGAACGAATGGAGATATCAACGAAACTAGACTAAAAAAGTTGCCGCCCGGCGTCGCTAGCAGCATGGTTACCATGGCAACCTCTCAGGCTCAAAATGGATCACTATCGGTGCTTCTGACGTCGTATATCTAGATAATTTTGCGTCGTGTCGCTACTCTGACAGCTACCCTGCCTCATTAGCCGCGAGAGGTTTCGGTGGCGCCCTCGTTCGGTTACCTTTCGTGACGTCATTACCTTGTGAACAACAAGTTCGATAGTGTTTGTAATGGGCATGGTGGAAGCATGAAATCATAGCGCTCTCAAAGCAACGCTGCCAACACCGTCAAAATTGAAGTTCTTACATTCCTCTTATTTCTGTCGATGAGAAATCCTTTGCTGACGTCATTGTCAGTATTCGGCCAATCGTGGCAGGCCGACCACAGCGACGCTTTTGATCGCTCACGTCGCCAATAGAGTGGCTCTAGCGCACACCAACTCGGAGCACGTGAAGCGAAATCTCTCGCTGCACAACCCAGGGTGCCCATTTCGATCTGGATGAGCATCGTACCGGTGTGCGGTAGTGTACCACTACTGCGTGGTGCACGTTAGAGACCCCAGGCTAGCGGCTGTACTGCATTGGCTAAATTGCTCATCTACAGCGACTGGATCTTCGCAACTCTGAAATGGCTGACCAAGTACACGCTGTATAAATATCCACACAACCCCAATTATGTAATTATGCAACCGAAATCTCAGATTAGCCTCTGTAAGATTGTGGGCACCTCGGCCAGTATTCAAACCCGCCAAATAGAGATTCATAGGCGAGCGCGTTGGCGCAAAGCCACTGAGACGTTTTAAAGTTTTGTTTTAATATAATTGCCAGTTAAAATTCACTTAGGTGGCTGTGAAACAAAATATAATCGAACCATTCCGACAGGCCACAATCTGATTGGGAAAATTATATCTGCTATTAATAAAACATTCCATTGTTTTGGCAAGCGCGGCGGAATTCCTTTCACGGCATCCATTTCATTTGGATTGAGCAAGGCGTGTATAGACCGACACGCGGCGCGGCTCAGTGTACCAACACGGCCGGAAGGCCGCGCATGCGCAGCAGCTATGCGGGCAAAAGCGGCCAGGCTCTCCATGTTTTCGCCATTGCATTCTATGGCGTGCGCTCGTTGTTCATGTTGTAGAGACGCTTCTAGCTTTATTTGTGCGTCGCATTTTCTGCCAACGTATGTCGTACGTTATGCCCGACTATTGGAGCTCGCTGCCCGAGCCTGAACAGCAGCGGTATCGATACAAACGGTGCGTGGACGGCGCTGCCTTCGACGATCCGTACGCCGTAAACAAGGCCTGCTGGAGTTCCGACGTGAAGTTGCTGCCACCTAAGTCGATGGCTCACGCCGTCGTTTATTTAGTTCTTTTCTCTAAGCTAGTTGACAGCCGACACGGTGCAGTCGTACAAGTCTCTCGAGACCTACGATTACTTCGAGCCGGTTTCCGCGCCGCCGGTGGGATCAGCAGACTGTGGGTCTGCTGAAAGTATTTATTAATTGATTATATACACACAGCGTCTTTAATCAAGGTAGGATATTTTTCCTACCCTCATGACCACAAGGCATGACAAGCGGTAACGTTTTGTCCGTTCTGCGGTTTGGGCGGTAACGCGTTACAAGTAATGACGTTACCGGTAGCGCGTTACTTTTTTCCTGTAACGTAGTAACGTACTCGTTGCTTTTTCAAAACAGTAACGAGTAACGTATTTACGTTGCTATTTCAAGTAACCTGTAACGTAGTTAAGTTACTCGCTGCTTTTTCTTCCTAAGTCTTAAAGGAATTACACTTAAATGTTTTCCGCGTTTTTAGGTGTCAAGCCAAATTAATTTTTGAGATTTCTGCATTTTGCTTTGCATTGTTTCTTGTGACTATTTAGGCGAAATCGTAAAGAGATAAAGTAATTCTGTTCAGTTTCTGCATGCACATAATATTTCTTGAAATATGGCTCTTCTGCATACCTGTATCGTCGAAACAGTAGAACGACTTAAACCATAATTTAATAAGTAACGCAAAAGTAACGTGCGTTACTTTTTTATCGGTAATGGTAACGCTCCCCATTTATTTCGAGGTAACGTAGGTCGGTAATACGTTACTTTTATTTTCAAGTGACGAGTAACGTATTTCGTTACTTTTCTTTGGTAACGCCTACAACGCTGCCGTTCTGTCGCCGATCTCCTTCCGGCTGATAGCGCGGGCGTAGCGAGCCTCCGACGAGCTCTTGGCCGGTGCTTTGTGCTCGAACACCGTGGGAACAAAATACCGGCGGTCTCGATGAGACGACGGTTTTCCTGCACATAAGCAAGCCTCGGGACGAAGATTGAAATAGAAGTCACACTTGCCTTCAAAGTGCTTGCCGCACGAACGGTCCGTCCGCGCGAGGCGACCATTCTTTTCGACTCAAGGATATTGTCGATCTTCTGCGCCTTTCAGAGTCCGCCGGGAACTTGTGGAAACTCACTCTGCTACTTTTGCTATAGCTTTGGGTGCAATCAACGGCTACACAGCTTTGTGGCATGCTGAAAAGCTATGACGCCCATGCGAAACCTGCGCCCTTCAGCCCACACCACCCGGATCCGTCACGATCGCAGCGCCGCCGCAGCTATCTAACGTCGAGCGGAACGCGCGCAAAAGAAGCTGTGGGGCACCCGCAGCTTCGCGCCTGTTCTTCTGACATCTCAAGCTCGCTCATTGGGGGTTTCCAGGCATCCGGCACCCAGAAATCTGTCGCTTTTTCTGTCTTTCACGTGGTGTTCCAAGCGGCACACGAGGGCAAATGCACATCAGGCTATTCTTGTACACGTGTCGCCATGTGTATATTAAATTTAAAAACTGCAACTTGCCGTAACTGAATCGTAAAAGTTTGAGGTCTAATACTGAACTTCACGTGCAGTATACTGATATGGCAGTTCTGGGAAATGTAATCTCGAAAGATGCTTCGAGATTTACTTTGTCGGAATTTTGATTAGTTGACATGATTCCGTTTTTATAGTATATTGAAATAATACCATTATAAACATTTTTAATGTATACATTATCTGTACAACTCTTTGATTACTTTTTTTTTAATTCGCTATATCTAACCGACCGTTCACGTAAAGTATCGTGGACAATGGGACGTTATAACTTGAGAAAACAAAATTCAACATTGGCGACTGTGGTTTATTAAACGCTTAATAATAAACTAACAACTAAAATAATTGTAATATTGAGACATTAAAGTACACTCTAAAAAACGTCTGTGTGTCTACTTTCACGCACAACACTCGGAGAACCAATCAGCGCAACTTACGGAGGCAGCCCAGCGAATGACGATGCAGAAACATATGTTTAGACCAAAAAACGCAGTCTGAGTTGTGACATTAAGCAATGCAAGCGTGACGTTTTGCATTGCTTAATGTCACAACTCAAAACTGCGTTTCTTGGTCTAAACAAATGTTTCGGCATCGTCACTTCCTGAGCTGCCTCTTTAAGTTGCGCTGATTGGCTCTCCGCGTTATGTGCGTGAAAGTCGACGCACATACTTTTTTTAGAGTTCATAGTCGAAAAAGAATTCTTTAATTTGTTATTAGCACTGTGACCCTTGAATACATAGAAATAAAGTTATAAACTGTCAAAAACGAACAAAAATGGCATGCACGGTGGGTTGCACCTTAAGGGTGGACAGAGTATAGTTGGTACATTTTATTTTTCTTCGCTAATTAAAAAAAAAGTTCGTCCCAACAATGTTCGAAGAACGTTAGCTCGTTTGAATGCATGAATCGATTAAGAATGGTGCTGCAGTTCGGACGGTAGCGTGGGCCACCTAGCATTCAAAAGCTCGAATGCTTAACTAATGGGCGCGACACCTTCACAGTTTCCATAATGCCCCGGAGCGCTTACTGGTGGCGTTGGCATTTCCAGAAAGGTCCACCGGATCTTTTAAATGCTTTGCGGAAAAGCACACGCTCCAGATTTCTTGATTGCTAGCAGTTTGAACGCGAACGTCACTTGAGACTAAAACACAAGTTGCACCCCTATACTCCAATCCGCTGGGTACAAACAAATCAGCATTTGCCCACACCAGATGTGGGTAGTGCGCGTGCGCAGAAACCTGATTGGGGTGAAGCGAAGCGTCTGCGCATGCGCGGTGCCGATAGCAGCGCCACCGCAGTGGCGTGATATCAGAGACCTAACTTGGTCCACGGTCACCAACAGCTGATGAAGAGAGCAAGTAGCCTGCTTCTTACGCAGGAGACGACGCCGAGCTCCAGATGGCTTTGATTGAAATGATAGTGGGTAGACGTCAAAGCTAGATGTCTCGATGTCTACCCATTGTTGTTTTTCAGCCAACCAATAAACGTTTGGCGTTCTGACATCCTCGCAACCCATGTGCAAGAAGCAGACTTGCGCTTCGCATAGGAAGTACAGGGTGTGGTCAGTCTCTCGTAGCTCCGCAGTCAATGAAACGCGGCAATGGCCGATGCGGGCAGAAACCGAGGGGCAGGAGGGGACGAGAGTGCGCGGGGGTGCGTCAGAACGTCGAGCTCGGGTTAAAAGGATTAGTGGGTAGACGCAAAGCTATCTGCTTCTTGCGCAGGCGTTGCGATGACGTCAAAACGCCGAGCTCTGATTGGCTCTGCTTGGAAGGATAGAAGGTAGACATCAACGCTAGCTGCGTTAATATCTATACCTACTATTATCGAGCCGATCCGAGCTCGGCGTTCTGACGTCACCGCAACCCCTGCGCAAGGAGCAGACGAACTGGAACTCCGCCTTTGTCAGCACTGCAACTCGTCGAGCGCGTTCGAACGCGGAACACCGCCGGCGTCCGGCGTTCCAGTTCTATCGACAAAGGGAGATAGCTTCTACCCACTAATCATTTCAAGCAGAGCTCGGGGTTCTGACGCCCCCCGCGCGGTTGCACCAGTGCAGTACAACCGCTAGCCTGGGGTCTTTAACGTGCACCACGCAGTAGTGATACACGACCGCACGCCGGTACGATGCTCATCCAGATCGAAACGGGCAGGGATGGGGATTGAACCCTGGTTCCCTGGGTTCTGCAGCGCGAGCTTTCGCTCCACGTGCTCCGAGATGGTGTGTGTTAGCCCACTCGGCCACCGATCCCCCATTTCTGGGTGTACGCTTACCTAAGAAAAGCATATTGTTTTTTCTAGCCGCATACCTGTGTGGTATAACTTACTGTGATGTGTGTACAATAACGCCGTAATAAAGTACACAGAAAAGGACGTGGCAATCATTTTACAATTCAAGACGTAAGGTAGGAGCATGACAGGGGAACTTAGACCCAGTAAAGTAATAAAAGAAGTAACTATTTCTTCCAGGATAATTACCTAACTTTTCGCGGTGTGAAATGACTATGATGATGAAAATAATGTATTTATTTGTAGAGATAGTTATTCAGGTCGAGGCACGGGTCGATTAAATCTAGGTAACGATCGTGGTACAGGCCCTAAAGATCATGATCACAGTGTTGTCCTCACGCATAAACGTTTCAAACTCACCACGCTATATCCACATTGTGATGCGGTAAATTCAAATCAAAAGCGCTCACACGCACTCACCCACTCACTCACAGTTGCGATGTTTCATTAAGAAGTTGAAGCACCTGTCTTCGTTTTTTTACAGAATATACAATATCATTGACGCTGTCGCGTATATTGTTAAAGAGAGAAACCTCATATAAAAATTGCGAATATGTTTTTCCATATTTGGCGGCGATAGAAAGCACTTCATACCGTTCGGTGTAACGCAGTGATCGAAATACTACATGAGGTATCTTAAAGTTACGATTCCAAAAATATTTAAGTATAACCGTTTGAACAAACAAACCGTTGAATGATGGTAAACTCAGAGTTGCTAGTTTTTCTTCTTCAGTGTGTTAAGTTGGACCGTAAACAAAACTTTTAAACATTCCTTTCAAACCTGACTCAATTATCTGACATCATAACACAGAGATATGTCCAAAAATTGTAATCCCGTACCGTAAAATACCCTACGCTAACGCTTGAGTTATCGTTTTTTAGTTACATTAGGAATTAATGACCTTGCATTACACGGTAACCATGACACACTACTCAGTCTTTCACAAAGATAAGCCCGATGGAAGTTGAATGTCAAAGCACTATCAAAATGTATTCCTAAATATTTAACTTGATCTGTAGTTCTGTACAAGGACACAGGGCAGCAGTTGCAGTCTGTACATTCAGATGTATAATGCACGTAAACTGGGTGATCGAACGTTAAAACTTTAAGTTCATTATGGAAGAAAACAAGCTTAGTCTTAGATATATTCACCGTAGGACACTTTCTTTCAAACCTGTTATGCAAGTGGCGTGTGTCCTTTTGAAGAAACTCGATTGCTCGAGCATAACCACCATGGAGCGAGAGTAACACAGTGTAATCCGCTTATTGAAAATGCTTACATTTTAAAAACAGCGTTGAACATATTTTTGACGAACAAGTTTCAAAAAGTGGTGACAAACTATAACTCTCGGGAACCCAGCTTTTAAATTAACTTTAGAGCTTCCGCTATTGTATACAGACATCTTCATCTCCGTAGTTACCTGACCGGCGGACAGAAGGCGCTGGCGCACGCGCCGCCATAAGGTGCCTTTAATTTAGTTGGTTTCAGTTTCAGTGGACTCGCGGCTGTGTTGGTGTAATATGTCGTTCTCGCTTCGGTTTATGATATAAATGTATTCCTCGTGGCACAGAACCAGTGATACAGTGGTAATGGGCCACCTTAAGAACTGCGGCGTTACGAGCCTGAATTGTGGGTGTTTTTACGAACACCTTCATCCTATCCTGTCCTTCGTTCTGCCAGGTTTGGCGGCGAAACGACTGAAATGATGCCGGGGGAGGATTACGGATGTCTACGGTCTTACCGGATGTACCCGCTGATACCAGTTTATATAAAAATATGCTAACAAAGAGAATAATACATGGAAGAAAGTGAAAAAGCAGGTCTACGACCTGACTGACAATGTGCTGAAACGCATCGACTAGACAAACTCCCCAGTTTATCTGTACATCTGCATTCCATGAAGTGGTGCCAGGCACCACCACTTCATGGAATGCAGAAAAAAAAGCGATGTTGTCTTCATCGGTTGCTTTAAAATCAAGAGCACAAGAGACATTTTCAAGGCCGATCCTAAGCCGAGTAGGTTTTCTTTTGAACTATCAGCCCTGCTAAAGCATTCATCAGCACAATTTCATAATGTTGACCTTAGGGAACTATTTGTTACACGGACATTTCCTTACAACGTATTGAGAACATGAGATAAGGGACAAACCTGTCAATTGAAGTCTGGCGTCTGTCTTCCGTATAATTTGCGAAATAAAATTAAAGCGCAAAATAATATTCCCCTCCAGCAAGCTTGCCTGGCTCAAGTCAAATGTCAGGTTTGTTTGAACAGATATGCCTTTTACTTTGAGCGGCGTCCAGAGCAAATCCGGCATCGACAACGCTGAACTCGAGTATTTTTCCATCCAGACGGCTTCTTTTCGGCGTCACGTATTACGTGCCTTACGTGCTTCTCTCAGGCAAGCACAAGCTGTCTTTTACGCGTTTTTTCACTCGGTGAGCCCAAAACGTTTTTGTCTAAATAAATTAATCGAATTGCGTATCTTAAGGCAATTGAATGACCGCAGACGAGAGCGAGCACAATGTTTAGTATCTTTAAGTTCATAGATCAGCAGATCTAAAGAAAATTCATTCCGCAAAAGTTATTCCCCCCTAAAATCAAAAGCAACTGTTTTAGATGTGTTATGAAGGCAGAGCACCATGCTTTCAAGAAACACACATGGGGACTACTTGCGTTGCCTATAATTGCCTTCTTCCTTAAAATCATAAATACGCGATCATGAATTTACCCTGCGCTTCTTGTTGCGCTACTATAACTTAGCCACTATAAGATATAAACAAACTTGCGCTGACATAAATAATTTGCCTCTCCACTCTCGTGTGTCTTAAGTCATTTACATACTCAAATGGCGCAAGTGCTAAAGATGATTCCTTTCCTCACACGTATCCGGTACGCGACGGTGCAATAGTCAAAACGTGTTGTAAAATCAAGTGCAGAAGTTGTGCATGTAACGATGGTATGCAGTTAGCTAGTTAAAATAAGTATCAGACGACACTCCACAAAGACGGCACTTCATAAAGAGCGGGTACAGCGGCCACCCTGGAAGCAGGTCGACTGAAATGCCGCTCTTGTTTCTCATCGAGCAGGAATTACTGACGCACGCATTTGGCTTGAGCTCGTCAGCAATTTCCGTTCAGGCGAACACCGGGACCGGAACAAGCTTCTTCACGAGCCACGGCAGGCAAGGATTCACGTCATGGCCTACCGTTCAACTCAACCAATGGCAATATCGGGAGCTTGGCACCATGGGGTTTCCCAGCCCCGGCATAAACCTGGATCCAGCAACGCCGTCCTTCAGTGGGCGCAGCGGCCACGCTGGATGCAAGTTGACTGTAATGCCTCTCTTGTTTCTCATCGAACAGGTTAGTAGCAGGGACTACAGTAGCTGCTATAGAAGCGACAATAGGTTTCTATTCTTGCAGCTATGCTCCAAAGTGTCTTGTTCTGTTGTGTACTGTTTTCCAAAATGAATGCTGCCAATGCTTTGTGGAAATGTGGAGGCGAACCCCGGCCCCGCACATCTCGAAAGGATTATGAAAGAACTCCTCAAAAGTCAAAAGCCAATGAGCGATGACGTGAAAGACATTAAAGCTAACCAAACAAAACTCCCGGCAAGTTTTGATGGGATGAGCAGAAGAATGGATGAAATAGAAACCAAATTGGGTAAGATACAAAAAAAAAACGAAGACATTGGCAACTTGGTTACTACGGTAAAGCAACTGCAAGAAACTGAAACTTCAGCAAAAAGCACTGATAAATATGCAAGATGAATCTAGAAAAAATAACTTGATTGTTTTTTTTGTGTTTTTTTTTATGGGGGGGGGGGGGGGGGGCGGGGGGATTACTGAGCCAGAAAAAAAGAAACTAGCGACGGTGTTCGATCCAGGGTGCTCAAAGAACTTTTTCATGCCCGCCTCGGTTTAAAAAAAAAAAAAGGAACAGTGGAGTGAATTCATAGGTTAGGGAGAAAATTTGCAAATCAAATCCGACCTACTATAATAAACTTTAGGACTACAACGAAAAAAATACTGGTATTTCAGAACTACAACAAATTAAAAGGTACCCATATCTCTATTCGAAACGATTACTCACAGGCGACGTTAGGTAGACGTAAAATGCTTCGGGAAAGCACGACCATCGAAAGAAAGAAGGATACCCGGGCTAAACTACTCGACGACAAAATTAAGTTGATGACGACTTTTCCGTGTGGGATGACGATACCGCCAGCCGTACAAAGCTGAGAGATAAGGTACGAAGCACCAATCAGTGACGATCGCGGGATGCAAAAACAAAACAAATGAATCCCAAGATTTTGTCCGTCCGTCCATCCGTGCATTTCCCGCTAAATTTAGCGGGTAAACTGAACTGGTGACGTGACGTCAATTGACAATGCGTGACCTGACGCCACGTGATCTATACACCGATTCACTTTCCCCGCTAAGTTTGGCGGGACATCGGTGTCACGTGACCTGGACACCTTCAGATTCCCCGCTAAATTTTCTGGGAAAATTGACGTCACGTGACCCATGCATCCACTTTCCCCTCAATGCACCGGGGAAATTGATAACAAAAACAAAAAAACAGCTATTTTTTCACTGACACGACGGTGTAATACCTTCTAAGTAATTTTGAACGATCGCACCTTAAATACCAAATTTCATTATTAAAAAACTTTGGAGATTAAGATCGCTGCCAATTTTCATAAGCTTCCTAAAGTCCCTGAAATTTTGAATACGCAGAAAATGCTCTACTTCGAGCGCGCGTTTTCTGCTTTTGATAACGCTTCTTCCGGCGCGCAGTCACAGCCTGGGAAGTGCCATAGAACGCGTGTTGGAGTCGGAGCATGTACTGAGGATTTCTTAACCTGTCACCGACATGAGTAACGAATTCCCGCATCAGGTGTCCGCCATTAACTTGCAGTCGCTTTCTGCGCTTTGAGTTGCTCCCTCTGTTAAATCTGGGCTCTCCACGTGATGAAAGGCCGGTTCACACACAGCACGGCGCTAAGCCTACGTTGAGAAGAGCGCGTATGAAGCGCTGACTCGCACCTAACTTAGCACGGATGCAGAGCTGTATCAGAGCCGCATCACTAGTATAGACCAACACACTGTTTAGAAACAAGTCAGCGTTTGCTTACATCAGGTACGGACGCTGCGGGTGGGCAGAAACCAGCTTTCCGCGAAGCGCGGCGCCTGCGCATGCGCAGTTCCGACAGCAGCGCCACCGCAGTGCCGTGACGTCAGAAAGTTGAGTCGGCGTACACCGCAAAGCTAGCGCCGCATCAACAAGGTCGGCGGTATTATTTCCAGCGCTGACTAATTGCCTTGAGGTGGCGCTGTGTTGTATGTGTGAACCGGCCTGTAGGGCGCCTAGATTTCGGAGCGCTTCCGACTTCTTTATTGAAATCATATGATTTACAGGCTGCGCTTGCGACACAACGTGCGAGGAATTGACGAAAGTGTTGATCGTTCGCAAGCGACTGCGCGCCTCCTCCCGGTTTCCTTTTCGCCACATGGCAAGTTGCAAAAACTCTACGTCGTTCGAGTTGCTCCTTCTCTTAAATCTAGGGCCTCTAGATGACTCGATGACCACTGCACCCCCGGAGGCGAAAGCAACGAAAACGAAGTATCCACGGCGAAAAAGCCTCGCCAATTTGCTGCCGCCAAGGCTGCCCGGCAGCCGCCGCGCAGCGCGTACACGCGTTCACGCACAGACGAGGCGTGTCAAGAACGAGAAAGAGAGAGTTACCTAATCGGGCGATATGCCGGACACTTTCGAGATCGGATCGGACCGCGTCGACGTCGGCTACCGACGCCGCCCCTGGGGCGCCCGAAAAAACGAAAGGCGACCGGACGGTTTCTCGTCGGTCGGTCCGCGCGGCCTATCTGATGGACCGCGCTCTCAACGGGAACGAGAACACGCCCAGTCCACGGCGGCCGGGGCGGCGGAATTCCGTGGTCGGCGCTGCCGGGCGACCGGGCAGGCCTCGCCATCGGCCTACCTAGGTCGCGCCGCGAACCGTTTTGCCCCCTCGCAATAAAACGCTCGCCCCCGAAATGCGACGTCATTGTTCGGCCCCGGTATAAAAGCGCGGACCTCGCATTGCGACCACCACAACGTCTCCGGACTTAAGCACCAGCAGCATCATGAACGCCGTGAGTATATTACGTCGTCTGCAAACGCCGACGTCTGCAAGAAACGCTTACGCAACGAGCGGACGCTTAGTGACTAAAACAAAACAAAAAACGCGGACCCGTAGAATGAACTGTCATGACCCGGAACCCTATATTCAAGAAAAAGCCATTGATCTAATAGAAATGAAAATATAAATATATATATCAAACAACACCAGAAAAAAAAAAAGTTAAGTTAATCAAGATCGGTCAAAAAGCAAACGTCGCGTTCTACTCGATGACAGAAACATTGCTAGTTACCCGCCATCTTAAGACATTCATAATTTGAAGGTTAATTCAGGGCAGTTGGGTCTTTTTCCGAAGATTTAATCAGTATTAAGCAGCCGTGCACTTAAGTTTATATAAATCATTCAAGATTGCGACCCTTTCTGGTGACAGTCACAGCCTCCCCCCCCCCCCCCCCCCCCTCCTTAACCTAAAAAAGAAGTCTTCACTTACTCCCCAAGTGATTTACCATTACTCCCACCGATGTCGGACGGGTTGTTGTAACCCAGGCGTTCGACAGACGAGTCCAAGTTAGGGCAGTTCAGCTTATCCTCTTCAACCTTCTGTAGCGTCCAACGTCCGCAGTGGTCCTTTAGCTCCAAGCCATTCTCTAGGAGCACGCATCAAGGCCTCGCACGTCTTCCCACAGTACGTCGCCGTCCTCCTTCTGGTCGCTGCCACCGCCAACGCCGGCCTCGTCGGCGTCGGACACGGTGGCTTCGGCTATGGTGGCTTCGGCCACGGTGGCTTCGGCTACGGCGGTTTCGGTCACGGTGGCTACGGAGGCCACGTTGTCGCTGCCCCAGTCGCCAAGGTTGCCGTCGCTGCTCCCCTCCGCGTGACCAGCGCCGTCACCACCAGGCACGACGTGTACGCTCCCCGCGCTGCCAGGGTAAGTTCCCGTCAGTAGACGCGTCCCTCGACTGGTAGTTGCGTACCCGCTCGGGGACGGTCTGTAAAGGAGTTCACGAATCCCAAAGTTCTGGTAGTAGGTGTGCCTGTTGACTGGCACCGCCCAGGCACGGCCAGTGAAAGAGTCCACGGAGACTACAGTCATGTTAGTAGATGTACCTCATAACTAGTGGTTAGATCAGTAAACACACCTCAAACGTTTTGGCAGATAATTTAACTACGCCATAGGTGCATTTTGTGGTATCCATAAGCCATATAATGCACCCGGTAGCGATAATATCGAATAGCGGAAGTACCTAACAAAACGCGTTCGTGAGTTTGATATTGCTACAGGAAAAGGACAGACTCTCACGTACTAGCATACTCTAAAGATACAAAAAAGAGACAGAAAGAAAACTGTGCAATAACAAGCCAGACTGCATGTCTTCAAAACCGGAATTGCTATGGTGGTGCACATTAGACTTCTTTTAACAGATGCATGTGTCGAAAAGATATGCTAGTAGAAAAGATATGGTCCCGCAGTGGCTTAAGAAACGGATCGAGAGGCTAAAGGATAAGGTTTGCAAAGTCATTAGTCTTTAAATATCACGTAAGAACAGCCCCTAGATACGGTTCTTGCCGGCTGGCGCCGGTGTCTATAATAAACCGCCAGCTTCGCGTCTCGCTCTCGCCATTAACTCGTAAACGAGCCCAACGCTTCGCTTAACCTCAAATCAGACAAGAGCCGCGCGGAGACACGCGCAACGTACCGCTTCCTTCTTGCTCCATTTACAAACAACCCGGCTGCGGTATACCACAGCCACGCCTCTGAAAAGAGAAGCAAACCGGGCGCTCACTGTCTTTCTTCCTCCATTAAGATGTCCCGTTAAGAACGCAAAACTTAGCATCACCGGCAACGCACATAATGACGTCACGATTTACAGCCGTCTGCTAGGGATAGCAGATGGAAATCGGACCTAGAGATTTCCGTCTGCTACGGTGTGGCACTACGTAGGATTGTAGCGGATAGAGTTTCTGCCACAATACTCAAGAAGTTTCCTGTCGACGCAAGTTCAGCGATCGTCTTCCTCGAGCATTCTTCATACACTTCCTCCACAGACGTCGCTTCCGCTAGTCGAGAAGGCATGAACATCCATAAGTGTAGCCGCCATAAGATAGACGCTCCTTGATATCAGCGATGATGAATTGAGATTGTTGAAAACCCGTGCAGCACGCTCCTCGCAGAAACCGGTGTAAAACGAGGGCGCCCATGAAATGCCCGAACAAATAACAGATGATCTAGAGTGCGAAGAAACATCGGACAAGGCAGAAACAGGCCGAGTGGGCTTAGCGGATCGATGGAGCGGTAGCGAATGCCAAACAAACTTTAAATTTGTTTTCGTTGTCTTAAGGCCATACGAGCAGTTCTTCATGATGCCGCCAAAATCTTACAACAATCGCATGGATAGTTCAAACACGAAAAAGAAGAGCACGCTAGCTTTTCAGTGTTAATAAAGCGGCAGGTTGCTCCACCTAGATGTGGTGGTAAACAGATTATGCTTTTTTTTTTTTTTTTCTTATGGTGCTGTTGTCGCTTGCGCAAAATAGCAGGGCCGGCTTACTAGAAAACACTGCCTTAGCTGAGACAAATATATGAAAGAAAGCCCTCCAAGCCCGGAGTGTGCGAGCGCTTGACCAGACTGGACTTCCGGTGCCATTCCGCTCATGCGCTAGCTCTGTTGGCGTTGCTGCCTTTCACGCAATATTAGCCAAAACTCTGTTTCTAGCAAGCCGGTCCCGTTTCTCGTTTCTAACGTCACGCTAAGGCAGTCAGCGGCACTTCCTGTCGTACAGATGATGCGTGGATGCATCCTGCATACAAACGTCCATAATCCAACGCCCGACCTTTTCTTATATTCACTTTGGCAGGTTGTCCACGCTGCCCCAGTTGCTGTCGCTGCCCCAGTTGCCGTCGGCTACGGCCACGGAGGCTACGGCGGCTATGGCGGATTCGGCCACGGACTTGGCTTCGGCTATGGTCACGGTGTTGCCCTCGGCTTCGGCGGATTCGGACACGGAGGCTACGGAGGCTACGGCCACGGCGGCTATGGCCACTAAACACCTTCATCTCACCTGTACAACTACAACGACAACAACAACAACGACGTCAACAACAACATCCAACCTGTTACCTGCCCCTGTGTTCAATAAAAGAGGGCGCAGGACCATCGCGCCCTGTGTTACAAAAAAAAAACCACACATCGTGAGAATATTTTTTTATGCATAGACCGACGACCGACAGATCCAACACCCTTCTTTAATTACAGAACTAAACTTCTTTGTCTTCTAATTCATGTTTTACAAACGATGTAGAGCAATTACGTTTCGACATAACAATATTGATCTATATTCGGTGACAAGTTTCTGTGGCATTTCAAAAGAAATTAATAGCTCCTGTGCACAGCTCTGGTCGGCGCTCAAGGAGCCCAAGAAGGGCGAGCGCAGATGCGCCGCAGAAAGTTTTCCCCGAGCAAGGAAACTCAATTTAAGTTAAAAAATCGTTAGAAGTAAGAAAGTATACTACGTTATTTCTTCCTTGGTTGCAAATGGTAGCTCTCAGTTGTATACCGACCTAAGCCCACCCAATGCGTTTAAATGTGTCCGACCGCTGTAGTGAACAAGATTATATGCGGCTCCCAATTGAACACGGGCACGGAGTCATCGTTCGGTGGTTGCACCCTGGCAGGTCTAATATGTCGACAGATTTCTGGATTCCCTTTAGGAAGCAATCAGTGCAGTGGTAGAAATCACCGAACTTCAAAAATATACGTAGCGCCAGAACACGTGACCCATGTCGCGGGCTTACGAGGTAAACATTTTTCACTGATGTATTTCGTAAAAGCAAACCTAAAAAAAAATGATTTTTTTAGTGCTCGAAATTGGGTGACGCTCGGTATCTGGAGTAAAAAGCTAACGCAGGTATTTTTTCAGAACTTCGAAGTTTAAGTATAAACAATTTTTAGTGAAAGCTATACAAACATTTCCATAGTTTCTTATTATAGTTCCGAAACAGAGAGAAACCTCACCCAAATTCAAACGTTTCATCAAATACCTGAGCAAAAAAGGAAAAGCCAACAGTCATCAAAGCGCACCAAACATATCGAGAATTCTCCAAGCTGCGTAATCTACACACGTGTTGCGGGTCCTGCATTGTGTAAACGGGGAGCTAGCCGTTCCGCAGTAAAGTGAACAGCTAGTTTGCCGTTCACTATTCTGGAACAGACAAACGTAACATTTGTTCGTTATGTTGTGTTCTGCGAACAATGAGCCCACCACTGCATTTTCGGCATGCCGCGCCGAATTTCGATGGTTGCCTCGCTCCATTTTGCTTATCTTCATTCTTCATTCAAGCTTCGGGTTCCATCCACCAATATTCAATGCCACGCCTATCGCCATTGGTCTCGTCTTCCACTTTAGAAACTTGGGACACGTTGTTCTGTTTATTTATGACCTTTTACGAGTCATATGGAAATCCATACCGTGTCTATACAGAAGTTGAGCAAACGCACTTCCGGTATCGAACACAGGTGAGAGTAGAGGGACACGTGGTCTTAGCTAGAGGATGCTTGCAGCTCAAAAACAATAGCGCCGAGATCTTTTCATAGCGCCATTACGGTTTCAGTTCATGACAACGTTACTAGAACTCGTCAGTTAGGAAACTGCTATAGAGCCTGCGAAAAAGTGGCGCCGATCCTTATCCCAGTACCGAGCTAATGGCGATCACAACGCTGCCATTTCTCCCACAGCGGCTACTCCGTGAACTGCACGGCTGCACTTACTGGTTCCGTCTAGTCACGGAAGGGCCGGTGGCGCCATCTCGCAGGGCCATCTTGCAGTAGCCACATAAAGCAACTTTCATTTTCAACTCGTCGCTAAAGGGTGGCGCTGTTATCGTATTTAGCTCGGTCTCGGTGGACGCCAGCGGCCGAGGTTTCAAGGACGAGTTTCCCGACTGAGTGGTCTAGTAACGTTGGTTCGTGACGTAACGACCAGAACTTTTTTTCTCCGTGACGTCATGAGTCGTAATTTTTACTACTTATCATTGTTTGCGAACTACAAGTTTGATGGTATGTGAAAAAAATAACGATGCAAGCTTGGAGTTGGCGTTTCTTAAACCAACATCGTCACAGTCGATACTCTGACATTGCGCCGATTTACGACGATGAAAGAAACGTTAATCCAGATAAAGACGTCCCACTCAGCGTTTGGCCAGTCGTGAATCGCGACCACAGCGACGCCTTTGGTTGCGCACGTCGCTAATAGTTCCTTCTAGCGCAAATCGGCGGGCACCCAACAATAGAAAAGCACCAAAAACGCAACGTCATTCTTTCGCGCACGCACTATCTCCATCTCGACCAATCAAGCCCAGCGAATGTGCAAGTGACCCCGAGCTTGTAGTCTGTTGTTCGTACTTCCTGATGGCGTGTATGCGTTCTCGTACTCTGTTCTCTGTATGTGTATGATGTGTATGCCGACGCATCGATCTGGGGGAGCCAATCAATCAGCGCAAAAAGTGCACCGTCACGGCGCTGCCTACCTTCGGTAACGCCCGCGCAATGGCGGGGCGGTCGCGTCGCACGCAGAACCCTATATGTGGCTCTGGTAGCACGGAGTGTATAAACACCGTGGAACGCGACCGGCGCGCCATTTGCGCGGCCGTTACCGAAGGCAGGCTGTGAGTGCCCCTAAACGAAACCACGCCGCGTACTTTGGTGCGCATTGAAGTCGGAGCGCGGTACGGTTGTGCAGGGTTGACCGCATGAACTGCCCCGTCGTTAAAGGGGGTGATCCGGCGTTTTCTTCATACGTTCCCCGATTCGCCTGACATTTGCTAGACACAGCAACAAACATCGCTGAAACAGTGACTTAAATATTGGGCTCAAATATTCTTTTTGCGAAGTTATTTAATTTACGATTTTCGGTCCTCACCATATTTTTTTCCAAGTAAAAGTATCTAGTGGCAAATATGAAAAAGTGACGTCAGGGGAAGGCACGGGCTCACTCTTTGGACGGCAGACTGTTCCGAGCAGAACACAAGCAGTTTCATGCTGTCCAATGACTGATTTAGTATCTCGCTCCAGCACTCGCGCAGCAGCACGAAACAAATGCTCGGCATAGTCCATTTTAAGACGGTCCGCTCGACCTGCAAGTCTGCCTTCCCCGACGTGACGGCATTGATAAGTGCGGGCATATTTGCATGTCGGCTTTGGGATCATTTTCACTTGCCAATTTCACGATAACTATTCTGAATTTCACGATGCTGAATAGCGTACCGAGAAGGACAAATGACGGTGATTCCGAAAATACAATCAGATAGAGTAGCTGCACCGCGTATGAAGTTTTTTTCAACTCGCCGTTGTTTTGTGGGGCAGCGACAACGATGGACCCGCGCCGTATACGACGCAAGAAGTTTGGTCTCCCGATCGTGTCTGGCGCTGTATCATCACGGCGGACATATATCTACACTGCCGCTTCGCGCTCTGTGTTCGTTTTTGTACCAGTAACGCCTACATATTTTAGCGCCGATGGAACGGACAGGTAGTGCTCTCTTGGAGAACCCTCTACGTTTATGTTCAGAACAAAATGGCCTTGGAATACATACCGTTAAAACGAAATCGATTGTACGTAGACCAGTAAATAAACATATTGAAACTTCTTATGCGCTTAAAATTGGTAGAATGCAGCTTGCAATAGTAAGCCATCATAAAACGCTAGGTGTGATTTCTTTCACAATATATGCACTGGGACAATCAAATAGAATTCCTAACCCCCAAACTAGCAAAGGTATATAGGATCGCGTCATCTGAGAGCATGACACTCCGGTTTCTGTGACGGAAAGGGCGCTAAACTGGTAGGACGCTAAACACACCAGCCGGAAACGCATTCCAGGCACCATACCTATAGTTCCCGCACAGAGCCCAGGAACGGAAGTTCGTCTTCCTCTTGCGCAGGGCCGCAGACTTGTGCCAGTTACTTGAAAAATGGAATGAATTACAATTACGAATTACCGAGCCTTAAATGTAATCGATTACCGTTACTAATTACTATCGCTGAAAAGTATAACGGATTACTTTAGTCGTTACATTACAAATTACGTTAACGTTACTTTTCCCGTACACTGATCAAGACAACGATAGAAACCATTTTGATGTTCTCGAAAATGTTCTGCAACACTACTTTCTGTTTCTCATACGCCGCATTATGGTAGTCCTTCAAAAAAATTAAATATTGTATTCAAGAGAACGAATGTAGGCGCACTCCGTTCAAAAAAATTGGGTTATGGGGATATTTAAACAGCGTGTAGTTGGTCAGCCATTAAAGTTGCGACGAGTCACACGCTGCGAACTCCGCTCACCTGTAAGCTGACAATGGAACGAAAACTGCAACCACACCCGCAGTCCGGCTCGCAATTACGGCGACCGCAAATGATCCCTGGAATTCTGCAGACAAAGCCAGCAGTGCGCATGCTCAGTAGCAGCGTCTACCTCCGCCAGGAGATCAAGAAGGCAGCGCCTACTCGGCGTAGTCGTCTCAATATTTATTTTTCGCATATTTTTATAATCCTTCCATGTTTTTCTAGTAGTTCTAGTGGCCGGTCATACAAAAAATCGTGTTTTCTTTAAGGTTATTCTCCTGTGCACGGTGTTTTCAATTTTGTTGAACTTGCCGTTTTTATGCTGCTTAATCGCCGGCTTATATTGCTTCAGTTTTTGCATTATGGTCATATTTTTTTTAAGGTAACGAGTAATTAAAGTAATTGCTTACCAATATTTTGTACCGATGTTGCATTACAAATTACTGCCGCTATAAAGTAACGTGGCCATTACAAAATTACTTGAAAAAGTAACGAATTACAATTAATTCGTCACTTGTAACGGATTACTTCCTAACTCTGCGCACGAGTTGCGGTAACTTCAGAACGCCGAACTTTGGTTGGCCCCATTTGGAAGGGTAGTGGGTAGACCTAAAGGCATCCAGCATTGAGGTCCACCCGCTATCCTTTTAGTCAAAGCCAGTCAGAACTCGGTGTCGTTCTGACGTCACTGCAACCTCTACGCAAGAAGCAGCCTTTGACTTACAACGAGACGAAGCGTTAGCGCCGAGACGTTTCGGCAGCGTCCTCTTATCGTTTCCGTTCGTGACTTCACGATAAGAATTACCGCCGAATTCAGAAACCTCACTCAAACTACACTCAAACTGAAGGGCCCCTCCACTTCCTCGAGGAAGGCGCGAGGGCCGGCGCTGGCCAATCGCGACGGCCGATCCGTCCTCGCGATTGGCCAGCGCCGGCCCTCGCGCCTTCCTCGAGGAAGGGGAGGGGCCCTTCAGTTTGAGTGTAGTTCGAGTAAGGTTTCTGAATTCGGCGGTTAGCCTCGCCTTGACGTCACGGGTTGAAATCCTGACTACAGTTATCAGTTGCAGTTCGATGATGCGCGTAAAAACAACAACGGCAGCTCGGGTTCATCGCATCCTTAAACCAACAACGTCACGGTTGACACTCTAACTTTGTACATAATTACCGTAGATGAAAACAAAATATCGAAATAAAGACGTTACACGAAGCGTTTGGCCAATCGCGAATCGAGACCACAGCGACGCTTTTGAACGCGTACGTCGCTAATAGCGCGCCGAGTCAGCGCTTTTCACGGGCTTGAAACCACACCCGTAGCATTCCACCCGATTCGAGAAAGAGTGAAACGAAAATTACTTCCCCTTTAAACACCGTAGCGCCCGCAATCGTGGAATCACGAGGACAACAACAAGAGACGGAAAAGTAACGCGTGGGCCCGTGAAACATTAAAATATGCAAAATAATCTATTCCCGCTACCCCCTTCCCCCTCCTTTCCTCCACAAACACACACACAAAACACGGGGATCACGCTAGTCACACCGTGCAAGTTAAAACTTCAAAGCACCCGAGTAAAACATCCATAACATATTTATAAGCACAAAGCGTAAGAGTGCAAATAAGTTGGCGACCGAGAAAAAAGGTCAAAAGGACCGGAGATAGTCCCACCCCTCAAACATGGCACAAAATAGAGCCTGCAGGCAGTGTCTGACCTGTGTTTCTTTCTTGTGTGACGCTATTGAATATGTCATACAAAACTGTCGGAGACATGTTCGAGGTTTACGCACGTATGAAGCAGACATGATGCGAACATTCTTGAGACCTGTGGGTAGACAATTCTGTCATCATACGTCAAGCGAACAGAGTGTCTTTCTTTTGTACGATGTATGTGCAGTGTGAACGTGGATTTAGGGAACAACGCACACACATTGATGTTCTTTCTAATGGTCCCCCTAAAAAAAGAAACCAATCCCGGGTGCTCTTCAGCAGGTTATGTAGGGTGTCTAAAGAAAAAGGCCAGCCGTTTTCGGTCGCTGCTAAATGGTAAACTATATAGAGGCTGCCATCTTTGGTCCCGGTGGGCCGAGATGGATAACGGAACTCGAATAACTGGTGAAAAAGTCCTCGCAGGGTCTGGAGCAGCCGACGCACTGCGAAAGTCCGGCCTTTCTAGGTTAATTTTTCGCGACAAAAAGAGCCCTCTTTGGGTACAGCTATAACAAACGAACCTAAAAGAAGGAAGGCTAGCCGACAAGCATTATCGGCTTTCACGGCGTCGCGCGCTAAATGAGCACACCGTCCCTAACCTTGAGCCTGCTCTACTTGTCCGCCTTTCCAAGGCTGCCTTCCACTTTCTTTTCTCTACTACCGATGTCGGCACTCGAGATTTGCCGCTTTCCACTGCCCTTTCTCGTATTGACAGCCATCGAATTAGTGCAACAATTTACTAGCCTCTTTTTCTTTTCAGAATGTTTCGCCGAGAGTGCGCGCGTGACCAGCGACGTTTCGGGTCAAGGACAGGCAGGACAACTTATGTAGACTCTCTTCACATTTCTGGCTGGGATATGGAGCGAAATTTGTAAGATGGAGTTTTCAACGAATCATTCGGATGTTCTCCCGCCGGACCTCAATGAGCGCGGTGAAGCCACCTTCTGGTACCGTCCGTCTTGGCTCCCTGATTTCGAGTCGGGCAAAAATGAAAGGTACACTTTTGCGCGTCACGCACGGCAAGAAACGTCGCTGCGGTAGGCCATCAACGATTAACAAAATTCTCACAATGACGCATTAAGTGTGAATAATTCTGCTATCATCGAGGGCGATGACAGCAATACGAGACTGACAACTTCGATGTTGTTGGTTTAAAGAGAAACTGATGCAGTTCTTTATATGGGGACGAAAAAACAATTAAATCTTGTTTATTTGGTCTCCGGGATCACAAACATCAGAATTAGAAATTATATATCAGATTGCCGCACCCATTAACCGCCACAGCCCCTTAAGAACTGCGCTGAAACCACTTCCCGGCGCGTTCGGGGGGTGGATGGAATCGTGATGTCTGTTACGGAGATCTCCTAATTTCCGCTCTTTTAGCAAATACCCTAGAAGTCAAAAACGCTGAAAGCGTTCCTTCCCAAGAGGCTCGCGCTAAACAGTTGAAACTTCTGACTATGACATCTCAACCAGCGGATGGTTTTCCTGTTGTTCTCGTGTCTTAATATATTTGCTTCAACTGCTCGTGATATTCAAATTCACCGGGTATTAATACGCTATAAATCATCTTTAACTCACTAAAAGACTAAAAAAAGCACTCTTCAGTTTTACTTTAAAAACGCGATGACTCCAAACTTCCATCGTATTCTATGCACACCAACGAACGTGCCGTTCCCGCCTGATAATAAATAGCCCAGATCACAACTCGTGATATCACAACGAGGCAAATCCTGCTTATGACGTCACGAGCTGGAACTATAAGAAAGCGCCACTGAAACATCTAGGCACTAATACTCGTTTTCGCTAGAGTCACTAAATAGGCCACACCTCAGGGTACCGACACTCAAGTAATCTTAGTGTTTGAAATCACTGTTGCCAGGTATCCGAAGTTTGGTGCGAAATGACATGAACCCGGTCTTTTGTTCCCAGAAATGCTAACACAGTTCACGAAAGATCAAAGCGATATCGCGTCCTGACAGCGTGTCGTAACGACCGCCAATAGACCTTTTCAAAACTCCATCGAGCAACATTGGCGGTCGCCATTGCTCGGACACGAAGCGCGTGATTGGATCCGAGCCCTTGCCGAACAATAACGTCACACTCGTGGTCATTACGAGCTGAGCCGAGTTCACGCAGAACGCTGACGCAGGCCCCGTGTCCAATGCATGCTCGGACCACATCATCAAGCAATGGTGGACAGGCGTTGGCGTGGGCTTTTGAAAAAGGCCTATTGCGCTCGCTTTCCAGTAGGCAACAAAATGGCGGCACGCACAACACAGTCGGGTGATAAAGTGTGGATACTCTAAGAGTATCTTATTGCGCGGCTATAGTTTGCACCTCAAGAAAAGTAGTATAAAAAGTCCTGCTCCACGCGGAGCTTTACGAATTTCTCCCTCTATGTGGTCAATTAGGATACTCGAGTGTTCATATTAAGTAACTTAAGGGTTGTTTTAAGGAAACGTTCACGTTTTAGACGTGGAAGAAACGCATTGCTTTTGTTCTTTGACAACCGAATCTTGTTCGGGAGCAGAGACGTCGGAATTATTCGGCAGATGGAAAAAGAAGGCGGGGAGGGGTTGGGGGGGAGGGCTTTTTACTACTTCTTTTTACTACCGCCGCACAGAGTATAAACTATGCGCAAAACGTCTCTTTTTCTTGGGGTGGCCATAAATCTTCAGAAGTCAGCACACTCATCACGTGACGTAATGATGTCACGTGACTCTGTGATGTCGCGTCACTAATGGTGACCCAACTTCTCTTCGTCAGGAAAGCTGGACTTCCACGAGAGCATGGAGCAAGGAAGGAACAATTGATTACCACAAAATCCTTTTACGTTGTCCTTCAATTCACGAAACTGAGGCTGCGTCATTTCAATCATTATTTTTGTTTGTTTTTCCGTCTCCTTTGCATTAGAGCAGAAACATCTCAATTTCTGCAACGGCCACTATAATGGGTAAGGGCTCCGACTTTTCAGAAGGGACTCGATTGCACTCTTAATCTGGTTCCACATATGTTTCAGTGAAATTAACGTTCCATATATTCTTTCTGCAACAAGTCAAGCTTTTATATAGATTGGGTACAGTTATATCTCAATAATATGGACCCCGTTAATACGAACACTCCGCTATATGGGCACCCTTTTCGGAGAAAAACTAGGAAAATACGCGCCTTTTTGTCTCGTTGTTATAAACAACTCACATTATGGACGACTTTTAAGGGGAACGGAGGTATCCGCATTAACGAGACATTACTGTATTATATTCAAAACGCCGGTTCTCTCCGCTTAATATTTTTTTTTTTAATCTGTAACATGTAGGTGTTTTGTAGGTTGCCGTTCTTTTTACGTCTCATTTCCCGTATTCTGTTTCACTTAAGCGAAAACCTATTTCAGTTAAAACCTCCAAAAAGTGCTTTTTTGGTACTAATATAGTTTACGATTATTTGAAACAAGGCTCCGTATAAACTATGAAGTAGGTCGAGCACGGGTCTTCCAGGTTAAGTGGAACTTTTATCTAGAAAGAAACGGTTATAACAGAAACCTAAGTGGAACGAGATTAAAAGTATAGTTAATAATAACAAACAAACCAAAACGGCAACACGCTGAATTGAGTCGTAAGCTTGTTTTATATGACGGTATCATAATGTGACTATAGGCTTTTGATGCATTCTCGATGGAAAACTTTCATTTTACACAAACAATTAGCGCGACTCTTAATGGCAACAAAATTTTAAATTTGAATGATGAATAATAATGGCGATATCTAATAAAAAAAAAAAAGACCGTTTCTTTCAAGGGCCGTGCGATTCAAGAGTGTGAAATTAAAACGCCTGGTTAGGCTTCCCTCTTCAATGTCATTATCTGTAGAATCACAAAAATATTTGCAGAATTCCATCCCCCCAAAAATATCAATGCCAAGGGTACGCCCAGCGCCAAATATTAAAACACACAGACAAGCGCGCGCGCGCACTCGCACACGCACGTACAAAGATACAAATTTTAACATTTATAGAACGCTCGTGAAACTATTGTACTTCCACGACAAACGTGCTCACCAACTACAAGTAGAAAAGCGTTTGTTTCGGGGACCAGACGAGTTCTGGCTATTTGTTAATCAACATACGAAGGACCGAGCGAACGGTATATCGTTGCGGAAAGGAAATGGGATATATAGGGTGTCCCAAGTCATCAGGCTCGATCTTAAATGGACCGTAAAATCGACACCTGCGCGTAGCAATCTATTCGTCAAACGTGTATTTTACAGGTCGGTTTTTTCTTGTAAAATTAGAAAGCGCAGCTCCCTTTCAGTAAAACATAGGGTCAAGAAACTTTGCCAGGGTCAACTGCGGGCGGCGACGCAGACGACCAAGTCGAGTAGCAGGCTGTGCAGCCGACCAGCGAAAGAAAGCAGACGACACGCAGACGAAATCCGTTGGCAGCAAAAGAGCTGTCGTTATGCAGACGCGCTTTTTTTACTTGAAGTTTTGCTTTTATTATCCTCATTCTTTTAACCAAAAAAAAATTACAAAAAAAAAAAAAGATTATGTTCATTTTAATAAACCACGGTGGTCGCGAGCCGTCTCCATAAGGAGGTAGCGCCATCTAACAATACGAGCGCCAAGCTCGCCCTGCCACTCGACTTGGTCCTCTGCGTCGCCGCCCGCCGTTGACCCTGACAAGTTTCGTGGCCCTATGTTTTACAGAAAGGGAGCTACGCTTTCTAATTTTAGAAGAAAAAACAGACCTGTGAAATACACCTTTGATGAAAAGTTTAGATTGCTACGTGCAGACGTCGATTGTTACGGCCCATTTAAGATCGAGCCTGCTGATTTGGGACATGCTACACGTCTCTTCGCCTTAAGAAGTTACAGATACTTTTGCAGATCACTTTTGTGAATGTTATTCCACAAATATTCTTCAAACAGGGCTGGGCAGAGATACTCAAAAAGTATTCGGGAATACAAATACTGAGATACATGTATTTTAAGGCCCAATATACAGATAGTGAGATACATTTGTCTTTCATGTAACGGGATATCCCTGAGATCCTTCTGCAAAACCAGCGAGAAAGTATTCCGGAATACAGATACAGATACTTGTAGAAATAAATTTGTTCCCGAATGGTGCTAGGTGGGGAGGGTTTAGTTCGTGGCGAATTGTGGGGTTCTTCTACGGAGGCCCCTCTAATAATAATCACCACCCGATCAGTATGCGCTCCGCCCGTGACCCAGGGAGTGACATAACAACGAGAAGACAGCGAATGGGTTTACTGTACCTCCGGTGGCCCGTCGTCGAGAGGCGGAAGTCCAGGCACAACGACCCTTGTTGTCGCCCGTCGATCAGAGCTGACAGTCGGAGTCCGTGTCCAGGCCTGCGGATCGCCTTTCCCACGCCAGCGCGGCGTAGCCCGGCTGTCCCCGGCTATCAATGCCCGAGTCTCGCTGCGGAACCACCCCGGGATCGTCGTAGCCCAGGTCATATGGCCAGGGCTCGCCGTTTCCACCGGTCTTGCTCCAGACCTCGCTGGTGGACAACTCCGGGGTTCGCCATGGGCCGCGCCAGGCAGCTTGGCTTCGACGTTCCTTGTCCAGCTTCAGCCTCGCTCAGCACACACTGTCTCGCGCCAGCTCGTGTCTTCTGCGCCGACCGCCTGTCACGTGCCCTCTGCCTCGTCTTTCACCCTCGGCTCCCACAGAATTTGAATGGTAATTTGTGCTTGTGCCCCTTTTTCCTGCAATTTTATGCTGTAACCCTTACTTCGAACTCTTTATGTATCATTAATGCCGCTAAATAAAACATGTCACCCCCGTTGAATCCCATACTTAGTTACAGAAATGTAAAGACTGCATACCATGATTGAAAAGGGCGTCTGTCCGAAATGAACCCCGTTTTTCCGAGAGGGCGCATCTCAAATTGTCGTATTATAAGCTTCTGAGTGACCCGTTGTGTAGGGAGATTGTACAACAGGACCGTGCTTTTTCTTCACTTGACTCCTTTAGGGCGTTCTCTGCAAAATTGGAAAGAGTGGAGAGCTTTGTGAGTAGAGCTGATTTTGTTATTCTTGCCCGGTAATCTTTTTCTTAAAATACAAGTTTTTTTATGTTGGTGATTGAGATGAATTATGCTATAAGGCGAGGTCATGCTATAAATTACAAAGCACCTTGCACCAAACTGGTGGTAAATTTATCTTAAATATGAATACAAATGTAACGAGATACCTAAGTATGGCAAAGTATCGCGATACAAGCGATACCTCTTAAACATATTTAACTACTGAGATAAAAATACATTTTTCGAATGTATCTCGATACAGAGATACGGATACTCGAAAGTCTCTCTAAGATACTATCGTGGTACATTTGTATCGCGATACTGCCCAGACATGTCTTCAAGGCATTCCTCGTCCGATAGCTTGGATGTACAAAGCGCGACACTGTTAGCACGAACAAGCGACCGCCGGTTTTTCCAGTTTTTCTTTTGTGAAACCAAGGGATGTCATCCAGGTTATTATTGCTACGGAAAGAGCTCATTTCGTTCTATAATGCAAGCGATAAAATTTCGTGCTCGCTAAAACTATTTAGAAGTAAAATGCGAAAAGGCGCCAATGTCGTGTTTGCGCTAACAGTGTCGCGATGTGTACAGGACATTGTTAATATCCCGTGCGCATAGATACAGTTGAAATTTTGGAGGCGATAAAGAATCTAAAACCAAAATTATCGGCAGCATTTGACCGCATACCAAGTTTCATCGTCAAGGGCTGAGCCAAATTATTTGCGCCAGTTCCTTAACACGTTCTTACCGTTTCTCTGCGACTGGCTGCCTTCCCGTCTTCTTGAAAAACGTCGGTCGTACTCTGTGCACAAAAGCGGGGATGCTTGTAAGATCGACAACTATTGACCAGATTCTATGCTATGTTCCTTTTCTAAGGTTATGGAAATTTTTATTCATACCCGTCTGTCTCACTACTTGCGACAGAAGACAAGTACTCTTGAGCATGGCTTTCTGAAAGGCTGATAGGTGGAAACTAACCTTTGCTCATGTCTTCATTACTTTTTACCCTTCTTTCTCACCCGTGGTCAAGTCAACACAGTTTATTTCGACATGTCAAAGGCTTTCGACAAGGTGAACCATAAGCTGCTGCTACAGAAACTTTCTTTGTATGGTGTTCCCTCTCTGCTAATTAGATGGTTTCCGCTTTATCTAACAAATCGCAAAAGCAGTGTGGAAATTTTGAACAGCTTCTCAGAACCCTTTATTCCCTCGTCCAGTGTCCCCCGGAATCTAATTTGGGACGAATATTGTTTATTATCACAGCGAAGCTGTTGATGGCTAATGTTCCGTGGATTTTTCGTGTGCAGTGACTAAAAACTCTACCATAGCCTCCTTTATACTCACAAAGCCTGGCAATCTGACGACGGAGCCATAGAGTGCCTGGTCGCAGATTCGGAACGCGAGGATCTGGTAGCGTAGAGCATTTCTCGGGGAAGATGGACGTCAGTGCACAGCTTTTGCAGAGGCGAGGACCCGAAACATGGTTTTCAAACCCGACGAGAAAAGAACCGACAACACGAGGAACGCGAGGAGCACGAGCGGACATTCTATCACTCGGGAGAAGTGAGTTTCGGCGTCTTGCCGCAGCGACGCGCCTGTCACGTGGCTCTCCTAAAGCACCTTGATAAAGGCATTTTTTACAGGTAGTGCAAAGCATTGTTGGGGAAACGCGCGAGGCACGTGCCACGAGCGGGTGCTCCGCCGCCATTCGCTTCCAAGGGCAGCTCATTTCAGTGCTGCGCAGTCATTTGCTTTTAAGGTCCACTCAAGACACGGGCCACTTGCGCTCGCGCATGTGAAGCTACTTGCATGACAAAAGGAAACATATCGAGGCGCTTTACCACTCATTCGCACTGGAAGCGGATCCGCGTTCGCAGAGCGGTTGCAACCGCAGTTGTATTCAGTACAATTGCACGAGCACTTGATGTCATCAAGTGCGCGTGCAATCGTGCTGGATCTTCATACAACAGCGTTCGCAACCGCTTTGCGAACGCGGATCCGCTTCCAGTGTGAATGAGGCTCTCCTCTCATCCGTTGTTCTGCCGCTCTACCTTTTCAATTTCGTCGGCCGCTTTTCGTGGCGATCTGCCAGGCTTTGTCAGTATACACCAACTCCAGTTGATGATGATGATGATGATGATGGTTTGCGGCTGTTCCCTTTTGAATCGGGCGGTCCCGTAGAGTTTGGAACCTAGCCAGTGGGAATTCGGTTATCCCCGTTGGTGAACTAGCATCCACCAGTTCTCTAATCTTCGCTTCGTGGCTTCCACCTGCTCACGCCACCCTCCGTTGGTTCTCGGTGTAGCGTCGGTGTTGTTGTTGCCGTTAGTCCCACCCGCAGAGTCTGCCACTGAGCTGGAAGCAGACCCAAAGCCGAGTGCCTCTGCCAGTGCGAGCTCCCGGGTTGCCTGTCCACACTCCGCCGGTTGAACTGGTTGCAGACCGGTGCACGACAGCACAATGTGTTCAATTGTCTCATCCGCCTGACTACACAGACGGCATGCTGCAGATTCCACCGTCTGGTCGAAGCGACGGCGATACATCTGCGTTCGCAGCCCTCCTGCGCGTGACTCAAAGAGGAGCCGGCTGCCCAGGCTGTTGTCGTATAGTCTAGTCTCTG
Source organism: Ixodes scapularis (assembly GCF_016920785.2). Classification (NCBI taxonomy): domain Eukaryota; kingdom Metazoa; phylum Arthropoda; class Arachnida; order Ixodida; family Ixodidae; genus Ixodes; species Ixodes scapularis. The sequence goes on along the minus strand of NW_024610115.1, from coordinate 83,047 downwards.
CCGAAATGTTGTGCTTATATCGACTTTTAGAAACAAACCGGAGCGCCCCTAGCGGACGTCACCGACGCCGCGCGTGCGCGATGGGGCTGTGGGCAAGACGCTCGTCGTCGCCCATAAACAAACCATTGAAATGCGATGTTGCCGGCGCTAGTGTGAGTCCCCCTGCCCTTTTTTGCGTTCGAATTGTTGATTCTACGTCTTCTTGGCGATGTGTGACTACATGAGCGGCGTCAGCGAAATTACCGAGGCTCGTTACACCGCGAAACTTCGCGTGAATAATGTGACATGTGGCGATTCATTCCGCGTGGGTGCCGCAGTATGTACGCTAGAACCTGATTCGCATCATGAGATTTCGCTCGCAATTTTCAGTCGCGACGCCGCTCGGGCTGCAAAAGCGTGAACCGTAGCTGAGATGGTCAACTTTGATACTGAAAAAACGCAAGCAGAATCGGACCAAGTCAATTAGGCATAACAAGTCAGTGATTGTCACTGGTAACAATGGTCAACATCTCCTTGTATCTACTTTTTACGTGGAGTCTGCTTACCAACCTTCAAACTTAAGTCTTTTGAGGCCTGCACTTAGTTCTTATAGCAAGTACCGGGTCAACATTTGTTCTACGGGCAGGCGTCGTCTAAGAGAGCAGACGACAAGCAGAAACGTTTGAAAGAGCAGACGACAGTTCGAACGATCACGCGGCCGTTTGAAATTGAAGACGCACTGAACGTAGTCCGCAGGTGGTCTGCACAACTTGGTGGTTTTCTGGCGTTCATGTTGGAACAAAACAAATAAATCTGATGACCACAAGTATCCGTGACTTCAACCCAAAGTGCTTCCCACCCAAGCAATCGTTGTGCGACGGCGTCTGCTTTTCCCTGTTCACGGCGCATATCCAGATTCTCGGACGAACCGAGCACGTGAAAGCTGACCTTCAAACCTTTCTCGACTCTTTTGGTACGGCCCCAGTCACGGCGTTTTGACGAGAAGGCAGGTTTTTGTCTGGTTCCTTTCAAAACAACGCGGGAATACACGGCTGGCATGGGGGCTTCTGCCCACAGCCCCAGACCGGAAGTGCGACCGAAGCGCCACCACCGCGCCGTGACGTAACAGAGATGAGCTCGTGTATAGGCCGTTTTACTGAAAGAGGGCGAGAGGGAAAAGGGGAAAGGGCAACCGGCGCTTTCCCCCTTTCTGGTTGTGTAGAAAGAGTGAAAGTCCCGGGTGAGAGGCTTGGCCGGTGTTGAGTGTCTGCAGTGCCCCAACTTCGTTCGCACTTTCTTTTCTGTTTTAAACTCGCAAACTTAATTACAGCTACGGGCTTCGATGGCAACAGTCCCCCGGTCATCGGGTCACCATTGCTCGGTCATAGGGTGCACGAATAAAAACAGAAAGCATCGAATACTGTTCGAAGACCTATGTAGCTTGCAAGGAATCCGGCAAGGCGAGAGCGGCTGCAATGTCTTTAAATGCCCGTTCACACTCATGCGACCAAGTAAAACCGAGAGACACCAGACCGGTTTTTAAGCCTCTTGCGATCTCTTAAGGCTCTGTTATACTCCGACGTAAAGCGCCGTTCACACTCTTGCGACCTAGTACGACCGAAAGAGACCAGACCGGTTTTTAGGACCGGATGCGCAACAGCGGAGCTGGTCCTAAGAGATCGGAAGAGGCTTAAAAACCGGTCTTGTCTCTTTCGGTCGTACTGGGTCGTATTCGGTCGCAAGAGTGTGAACGGGCCTTAACGCGTGCGCGCGTGCGAGCGCGTAGCAGCGACGTCACGTCGGCGAAAACCCGACGCTCTATACTTCGGCGTCCTGGCGTAACCGACGCGACCGGCGGCGTTCGACGCAGCCTGACCGCCTCGACGCCAAAATGGAGCTTGCGGTATTCCGCGCCGGCCGCGCCGGCGACGCCGGACCAGGATGCATCACGCGCTGGCTCCCGGCAGGCGTCGCGCGGGAAGCGCGGCGAATGCGAGCAATAGCAGACGACAGGAGCACCACTCCGTGTGCCGTCATGTTTGAAGAATCGGACTCGGTCGTCGAGAAGCTGATCGAGGGAATTCGTCCTCACCCGCGTGTCTACGACACGAGGAAGCTTGAGTACCTAGACCGGGCGCTTGTCAAAGATGTACCGTATGCACATTGACCGCCTACGCTTGCGGCGCAGGCGGTGCACCAACAGTGCAAGCGCGAGTTTTCGTCGGGCAAGGTAGTACGTCCACGCCATCGCTCGAACTTGGTGTTCAAGAAGCGCGAGAATTCTCGTCTGCTATTGGAAACGAAAAGGAACCGGAAATGGCGCACTCTCGCAGGAAGCGCGCCCTCGTAGCCAGATTCTGCGCATGCGCCGCGCTGGCGACCCACCGACGCGCGCCGCGGGTGTCGCCAGGGCCGCCGGAGTATACGCCTCGCAAGTGGGCTCATTTTCGTCTTCTGCGCATGAGAAAGGAGGCGCGAAGGAGGGAGAGGAGGTTGATGACGATTCCGACTAAGCTCCGCCCTCGCACATGTCGGGGGAGGCCGGGGGGTAAACAAACATCGGCGTCGGCCATGGCGGCCGTGTTGTAGCGGCGATCGCGAGTCTTTTATTTATTGTAGCCCGGTTAAAATTTGCCGAGTCCACAAGATCGAGCAGCTTTGTGCCCCTTACGATTCCTCCGTCGTCTGCTAGAGGCATTTCGAAGATTCCAAGATGAAGACGACGAAGAGCATCAAAGAGAAGGCGCTTGCCTAGCCTCGCGATTGAAACGCCGGTTGCGCCGGTCACTACGAGACCGCCGCCCGATTGTACCGGTAAGTTGCCTTTTATCTTGTTCTTCCTTTACGAACACAACGGATTTTGCCTTCTGGCAGATCTTTATAAATCTTGTGTGGCGGAGTCGATGGGCGCTATTAATCGAAAAACGGCCGAGAATGTAGCGTTTTCGCGATCCTCCGAAGCCTATCTTCGCAGGTGATACTTAGGAATATACACACTCTTCATTTCGACTCGAAGCTGCACGGAGGCCGTATAAGCTATGTTCCGTTTCATTTTAAATGCGGTCGAAGTTAAATCTACATGGGCGAATCCCGAGCTTTGATCATAGCTGCCATGCATGTGCGATCTTGCAGTACAAGCGCTGATCAGATTCTCGCGTTTGTAATTTTCGCTTCGTTCGCATTTAGGTGAGACGCAGTATAGTCATACATCGTATTTGGTATAGTAGTTGCAGTCTACGGTTGTAATCATGGCACTGTAGAAAAGCACAGAGCTCAAAACTTGCCGCAAAAACGCGATCGTTTTTTCTTTCAGGAATGAAATATGAATGGCTGTTACGTGTAATACAGTGAACCAACTCGGACAGTACAAATTTGCCGTTTCACATTAACCAGTGTGAGTGAATTGCCGACGAAGTACCGATGCCGCCTTTCTGCGAAATGTGTTGCGCAGTGTATCTTGGAACCACATCGACGCTGTCAGTGTCTGACGTGTTTTTGCGTGTCGCTTGTCTCTTTTTTCGTTCCCATACCAAGATAAAAATTCGGAGATCGCGCACTATCCAAGCCTAGCTAACGAGCGCCCCATGGAATTGACACGGGAGTAAACAATGACTAACATGTACATATTTTTGTTCGCTCAGCAGACTGGGTCCAGCAAAAGCCAGTGTATAAGTGACAAACTTTCTAACATCATTTGTCATTTCTAGGTCCCAGATGGGCTGTTGACATCCAGAAACACACCAACAGATGGTGGTCATACAGCGATTGTGAAGACATTCCCATTTGGATCCACATTCCTAGTCCACTCATTGATAATCTTTCCTTGTTTCATCAATGCCCAAGTATGCCAGGCGCCGAGTGACTACTCGCATGTGTTAGTAATGGTGGCGTGCGAGGCTTCAGTATTGTCGCTGCAGATAGGGCTCACCCTGCTGTTTGCAGGGTGAGCCCTATCTCCTATGCTGTTTGTGGTGCACCTTTCCATGGAATTGTTTGGTTGATTCCAATTTCCTAGAAACGCCAATATTCAGTTTGGTGGGCCTTGAGTAGATTCGTCAAGGAGGTCTCGTCTCTTTCCTGGGGGTAATACCATGTCAGCTGCTTTGCATGAGCCACTTGGAAACTGTTCGGACCGCTCTAAAGCACTCGTGATTGACCTTACCTGTTGTGTCCATGCTAATGCTGAAATGTAAAGTTCACTGAACCAAGTTTTACTAATGAACAAACACAATCAGTGGAAAGGTTGAATGGCTTTATTTGTTTTCTCGAAGTATACAGTTTTTCATACATAATACATGATGCTGGCAAGGCTACTTTCATTAGCACGCAGGCAACTTAGTCTACATTCTGTTTCACGATAGCTTGGTGAACTGTGGAGGCTACGGCTTCTGCGACCCAGTAAGAATGTCGGAGCGAGGCACATGGACGCATGTCACAGGAGCGTTCGTGTCACCGCGCCAAATGCAAGGACCACCCGCCAGAACCGGCTGTCTAATGCTAGGGCGATGTTTTGAGCGGAAGTGGTCGATTCACGGCTACGATTGTTTGAACTTCGATCACAAGCCATGTTTTTCTCAAAAAAGTGTTGATCTATATTAAGTGTCGCTAATCAGTAACATGTGTCTTCGTCTTTCTTCAGTGTCGTGTAGTGTTGCGGTCCGAAGAATCCGACGGCAACACTACTAAAAGAAGAAGAAAAAACAAAGCCTAGAACTATGTTTTGTCGCAGATGGCGCTCTTGCTGTGGCAATAACGAGGACTCGACCGTGGAGTGTTGTCACGTGCCTGGCTCTGATGCTCTTATTGGGTCACAATGTTTGCCAATTTACCGAGAAACGGAGTATAGTGTCTCACCTGTACACGCTATAAAACAAATGAGATGCCAGGTGTAGCAACTCTCGCAGCTGTAGCCCTTATATTATTCTTTGCTATGCTGTTTGGAAGAATACATAAAAAAATCAGTTTACAAAGCCGAATCTAATTTTTTGCCCTCTTGCATGTTACAAAAATAAAAGCATCACGCCTGAACACCAACATCTGTCTCTAAATTATTCCTTGCTGAAATGAAAAATAAATATACTGTGAATATGAACCAATACAATCTCAAACAGGTTTAAGAATGGATATGATTCAATAAACAATTATTTCAATCTGCAAGCTTGAAATCAAGTATGTGTGTGCATACTTGACCCTGGTCTTTCGACTATTCCCCGTTGACACTTGTTCTCGAAGGATAGGGACTTCGTCGATTTCACGGCAGTTCAAGCATTGGTCAGGCAACATGCTCATGTTTATAGTTTCGGCTGTGCTATAGGAATAACAAAGGTGAGTTGTGTATTGCTGAGTCAAAACAGAACTCTCAGGTCTAAAAGGCTTCTTAAAAATGCACTAAATCTGGTTTTGACTTCATAATTACATGACTCGAACATAAACTACTCACTTCAGCAAGTCTAAGAATTCACAAATAATCTGTGAACATGTATTCTGCTTTTATATTCATTCACTTATGAAACTGATTGCTTATATAAATATGCAATCAGTCTTGCACACCTCCCCATTGCGAGAAGGAAAAGGGAGATTCGTTGGCTTTTTTTTCTCGCCGGAAAGCAGAAAAAGAAAAGGAACAGGTTTCAATGTGCACATTACGTTGAAGTAGGACGGTTACGGAAACAAATTCTGCATCTTCAATATTCATGAAGTAGGCAGATTACTTTCAAGTCATAAGAGGATAAAGTCAGAAACAACTTCAGCTCGCCTTCAATCAAATTTTCCCTTTAGATCCAGGGACGTTTCACCTTCATAAGGTCATCAGTACCAATTGGCATCCATTCAGGACTGTAATGGTAGATGTACTAGCTTGACCTCAAGGTCGCAGTGCCCTCCTTTCATCTGCTTGCAGTGCGACCCCTCGTGCACTTGGTCCCAGATGGTGAAGCTGGTGCTGGACAGGATGTCGTCCCCTGTAAAAGAGTCGTCCCAGTAGTCAAACGATCCGGTTACACTCTTGAGCAGCGTATTTGTCCTCCCATGCCATTACCAACTGAAAATCAGTGAAACCCCATTTTTTAAGCAGCAGAATGCATAAATGGACATGTCTATTCCATTCCCTTCGTACCGAATACCTGCCAGCATCCAAGGGATGCAAATCAAAATAAATAACATTGCATTATTTGCTCTTTTGAGACTCCTTGAACTTAAACTAACTTAAACACTACCACAATTTTAAAGCTGGGAACTTTGAGGACACCTCTCCATATACCGAGATTACATGCTTGTCCCACTCCTGGCTTGTCCTCAGCAGGGTTGGCCAGCGTGTCCTCATACTCCTGGGTTTTTAGTCTTGGAAGTTAAAGCTTTGGTTTTTGTCATTGCTTGGTTGCTGGTAGATCTGGAGGAAGCTTGTACTGTTACTTTGAAACATCAAGTTTACAAATTGAACACAAATTGATGGTTGGATACAGAAGCTAGATTTGTCATGTCAAGGAGGTTGTCATAAAACAGTGGGCACGGGACTGAAATTAGCGGCGGAGTGAGCGACCGAGGCGCATTCGGGAGTATCAAAGAAGACGAGGTGTGTGAGTTTTGCGCGAAAGCAGGACGATCGGCCAGAGATGGGAGAATGTGGCGTCGAGAGAACTTGAAACGGGCTAACTGCATGACTGTTATCTGAGCTACATTAACCAGAGGAGAAGAGAGAGTAACAAGTGAACAACACTCTATGGCCAAGGAGGTAATTGAACAGGTTATTTCACCCAAGCATCACAGTAGTCATTTCAACGACCAAGAAAAATACATCCAAACATCAGCACAGCAATAACAGCAGCGAGCCAAGGAATCGGGTTGTGTGTATGTTTATACAGTCTCAAACTTGATCTGCCTCAACGGGCGATGAGTCTCCCAGCTGTAGATGACCGCTAGCCTGGGGCCCTTAACGTGCATCACGTAGCAGTGATACACAACCGCACGCCAATACAGTGCTCATCCAGATCGAAACGGGCAAATGTGGGGATTGAACACACGATTCTGGGTGCTGCAGCGCGAGCTTTCACTCCACATTCTCCGAGCTGGTGCGTGCAAGCCCCCTCGGCCACCAATCCCGCAGTGCCAGGGAATAACATATAATAAATGACAATGGTACAGTGGTCTGCAACAGGTAGCTTTTCAGTGCCTTGAGAAACCAGGTTGAGATCACGTGACACTTTCCTGCCATATATGGCTTGCAAAATAGAGATGCATAAGTCATAAAGCAAGTAATAATTTGATTTTGTTTTTACTAAAGACATCAGCATCTGTATTTGGCTTCCACGACTTCTGAAAGCTACCTCTGAGTGCATAGAGTGGTTTCTTTCATAATCTTACCTCCATGGAGAATTTCCCAGCTGGTAACGGGGCCGTGAAACGCAGACCCCCTGAAGTCGCACAGGCGCCGAGGGCATTACACAGGGCCCGCAACATGTCCTCCGAGCAGAGGGCCCTTTCAGTAGCCCGGCAGCCGGTGGATTCTGTTGGAATGATAGGGTAGGGGGAACACAAGCATTTGCAGGTTAACGGACCTAAGAAAACTAGTAGGCAGGTACGAAAACATGCTACTCGCCCCCGCAGCGTTTGCCTCACTGGCACTTTATGGTGAAACAAATCAGCAGCGAGCGACTGATGGAACACGCGTCAGAAGAACAGTTCGTCTTGAGTTTAACACCCCAGGACGGCGCTTTATCGCGCGCGTAAAGCATTGGCGTAGCCAGGTTTTCTTGGGGCCGGGGGGGATTTCGGGTGCGAAGTACTGAACACCCCCTCCCTGGCTACGCCACTGGCAAGAAGTGACATCGGATGTCACTTAGACACGGCGCTATCACTGCTAAAATAGACTACCATCGAACACCGAGTCGTGACTGCGAAGTTAATGACCCACATACAGATATCCTACCACACTATCTGTTTGGACAAGTGGCATACAATCTGTCGCTGGGGGGAAAGACTAAGAACAGACAACTGCGCACTCGGCTCGGTCGTACCACACCGATCGCCTAATCCGCTGCTTTTTCGTAACATTCCGTTTTACTTTGCTATACTCCTTTCACGTGCAACTGTTTGTGAATCATGCGAACTGTACAGAAACGACGTAACTCACCTCAGCGAGCGCCATGGCGCGGTTCTCCGGGTTCCAGCGCTGCGGGAGATCGGCCTTCGAAAGCTCGGCAGCCCGTTCAGCTCGCCGAAGAGGGCTGTAGCTACACTTCGGTGCTTCACGGAGACACCGAGACACTTGCTGGCGAAAAGGGGTCTCCGCCAAAAAGTAGAAAGGCTCACTCGCGTCGCACATCACCGTGCTGACGTTGGGGGGGCTCACATCAACATCTCACCGCCGAAGACCGGGACGCATATTGGTGCTTCGTATGCTCCCAGGGTAAATTCTTTCGCGTCAAACGAAGTAACGTACATTTCGAGGTATTTCCGGTCTCTTTTTTCCGTATGCCGCGTCTTCGTTCAAGCACTAGCAGTGGATTTCCGAGAGCCACAGAAAAGGCCTTCCGCAATGGCTGCGGAGAAAAGACGACACCGCTTTGTTTACCCCCGAGCTCCCGCCAGCTCCCGCCCGGAGCCATCCTCCAATCAGAGCGCGGCGAGGTGACGTCACGCCACCGGCCTGCGCGAAAGAGCAGACGGCTTTCCTTCCGTATAGACCTTTGTCCGGAAGTGCTCTTTTTAGCCTCGACCGCAAGGAGCAAAAGCGAACAATAATCTCGGACCCAGACGCTCACGGGGAGTGGGGGCTGCGTCGGCCTGCGCCGCCGCTTCCCGTTGAGGGCTTCTTCGCTGGTGCGCCGACTGCCGTTTCGCCGGCGTCGGTCTTGTTTACCGCGGTATGTGAGTATAGTGCCCGTAATGTGAGAGCCGTGTGTCCATACGCCACTTTGCCCCTGTTGGTTTCCATCTAACCGAGCCAGAAAACATCTCGCGACAAGTTGACCGCGCCGCGAGTGACGAAGAAGAAGCAAACATGGCGACGGTTGACGCGTGTTAACATTCTCGGAGCCCTCGTTTACGCCGCTTCGCAGCGGCAGACAAGGCGCTACATTACAAAAGAAAGCTAATCCGAGCTGTCTATGTAACTAGACCCATTCGCTAGTCATTCCATAAAACGTCGTGGTCTCGTTTTCATTCGCTAAAACGGCGTTCGATCAAGTGAACGCCTCCCACTTATTTCGGCTCGGCAGAGCCGCGCTGCCGCAGAAAGGCAAGCAGATCGCGAAAATCGGTCTCAAACGTGCCACGAATGTAATGTCGTATACAAGAAGCCAACAATCAAGCATTTGAAAGCTACAAGAAAGCGGCAGCGAAATATTTACTACGCAATGAACCCGGACTGAAACGCGGATGTCAAGGGTCAGCAGACACCGAGAACATTTAGGACAAGAAAGGTTTTCTCTTGTTTTCTCGATCGAGATGGGTTCTCGAATGTTCACGACATCTTATCTGTTGAAGAACGGGTCGCGGAGGCTTTGGTGAAGACATCGTTCACGATGTGCCGGTGCATTCGGACAGTCTGCCGCATCCAGCTCCCCAAAGCAACGCCGCCAACGCAGCCCCCCCCCCCCCCCCCCCCCCTCCTGCCTGCCAGTTCTCTCCGCGTGGTGGCGCGAGCGTAGATAAACATGGCGGCGCCCTGGAATTGGCGCGGACACTGGTCTATAGAGAGGTCGAATTTTCGACGAGCGCGGCGTGACTGACGTGACGTAACCGACTTCGGCCAGCGTTCGCTTGCGCGCGCGTTACGTCGGAGTATAACAGAGCCTTAAGGACCAGCTCCGCGCTGCAGCGCATCCGCTCCTAAGAAGTCGCAAAAGGCTTAAAAGCCAGTCTGGTCTCTCTCGGTCTTAGTCGGTCGGAAGGGTGTGAACGGCGCTTAAGCTCCATCGCTTTCCACATGACCCCGGTTTCAGGCGGCAGTCGATTGCGTCCGTAAACCGAAAAGGCGTTTCCTCAACGCCAACCTCTCGACTGTACTCGGAACATTTTTTTGTGAATGGAACGCGCACCGAACGCTGTACCGCCGATCAACGTGGGGTACGCTCGCAAGGTGCGTGCGAGTTTTCTTCTGACAACTGCTGTTTCAGCTTGTAAAATTTTGTAACTGAATATATCTTCATATTGATAATTTGCAGTGGTGACTGACTCGATTTTATCGTCTACAACGCTTAGTTGAAGGCTCGTTTCCGCCGCCGGGTGAGGCTGGAAATTTTCGAAATGGTAGTTCTATCGGTTTTCCTGAATCGCGATCTCCTGCGTGATATCAGAAAGCCGGCAAAAGCGCTCCTTGGAGTGGCGCTGGTGGGTTGTTTCCGTTGATTGGGCGATTTGAAACGCTGGATAGTCGCTGCAGGGTATGTTTCGTGTGTTGCGATCTGCAGTGTGCAGGTTTCTTTGTTCGAGTCATGGCATCCGTCAGTGCGGCGACAGGGGGAACAGCGGTAGCGAACGTGCCAGCGATAGAAATTGGAGATGAGTACTCAAAAAATATTGCGTCAAATAGTAAAATGATTCGTGCCCGCTTCGAGGCTTTCTGCGGTTCGATATTGTCACGGTTGGTGACCAAAAGAAAACAGGAAATAAACAGGGAGAAATAAACGTTTAATGTGGCGAACTTGTGCCGAAAATAAAGAAGGAAACAGAAGAAAGCAGAGCGTCGCGGGCGTCGAAGTCGGCGTGTCAGCAGAATCGAGCGCTAGGGCGAGACTGACTCGACAAGGTCGCGGGCGGCCTCTTATCTAGAGTGCGCCGCTATCTCGAAGATTCGGCGAAAGCGGTTCGAGCGTCGCGTGATCGGGGCGAGAATGAACACGCACTTTCTAGAAAACAAAAGCAGGGATAAATGATAGAAGTTACGTGCGGTACATGAATAAACTGGAACTTTCTGGAGGACCGTGACCGAGCGTTGCTTTCTCAGCCTTGCGCGCGGCATTACTCCCCCCTTTAAAAGTGCATCGCCCCGATGCAGTGTAAAACAAATCAAAATAAAAAAGAACGATAAACTGAAGAGTCTTTTGGAGCACAAAAGGTCCACAGTCCTATCGAGCGTAGTACGGCTTCAGGCGCACGACGTGGACGACCTCAGGTCGTGGTGGGCGGCGTGACGATGTTCGTGTTCCGTCGGGCATCACCTCGTAGTTCAGCTCGCCGAGGCGACGAAGTACCTTGTATGGTCCAAAGTACCGTTTCAGCAGTTTCTCACTGAGGCCGCGGCGACGGATGGGCGTCCATACCCACACCCTATCTCCGGGCTGGAAGTGGACGTCCCTGCGACGAAGGTTGTAGCGGCCGGCGTCGACGCGTTGCTGGTCTTGAATCAGGAGTCGGGCGAGCTGGCGAACTTCTTCGGCGCGTTGAGCAACCGCCTGGGCGTCGTCGCTCTCGTTGTCAGATGGCTCATGGGGCAGCATGGCGTCCAGCATGGTCGTTACCTTCCGACCATGTACCAGCTGGAAAGGGGTGAATCCAGTGGTCTCTTGAACCGCCGTATTGTAGGCGAACGTGACGTAGGGCAGCACCTCGTCCCACGTCTTGTGCTCTACGTCGACGTACATAGAGATCATATCGGCGATTGTCTTGTTGAGTCGCTCCGTCAGCCCGTTGGTCTGCGGGTGGTACGCAGTTGTACGACGATGGCTGGTGTGACTGAGTCGGAAGATTTCTTGGGTCAGTTGTGCCATGAACGATGATCCGCGATCTGTAATCAGAACTTCTGGAGCGCCGTGCCGGAGGACGATGGACTCAATGAAAAACTTGGCAACTTCCACAGCAGTCCCCGAAGGAAGAGCTTTCGTTTCGGCGTACCGCGTGAGATAATCTGTGGCGACGATGATCCAGCGGTTCCCCGACATCGAAGGCGGAAAAGGACCAAGTAGATCCATTCCGATCTGCTGGAAGGGTGCAGTTGGAGGAGAAATAGGCTGCAGGAGTCCGGCCGGCCTCGTCGGAGGTTTCTTGCGTCGCTGGCACTCGTGGCATGATCGTGTGTACAGGTGGACGGTCTTGGGGAGCTTGGGCCAGTAATACTTTTCACGAATACGGGCCAGTGTCCGGCTGTATCCAAGGTGTCCGGACGTCGGGTCGTCGTGACATGCTTGAAAGATCTCCCCTCGAAGGTCGGTCGGGATTACCAGCAGCCACGGCGAGTTGTTGTTCCCGAAGTTCTCTTTGTAGAGTACACCTTGTCGGATGGCGAAGGTCGGCAGTACTCGTGAGAAGACACGTGGCACGGTACTCCTGCCCCCTTCCAGGTGCTCGATTAATGCGCGCAGCTCAGGATCGTCCCGTTGACGTCGTGCCATATCGTCGGTGTTCACTGCTCCTAGGAAGCACTCGTCGTCATTGTCGTCGCTGCAGCCGGAAGGGGTTTCGACGGGGGCTCTGGACAGGCAGTCGGCGTCGCTGTGCTTGCGGCCTGACTTATAGACCACTGTCATGTTGAACTCTTGTAGTCGAAGACTCCATCGAGCGAGGCGTCCTGACGGGTCCTTCAGGTTCGCAAGCCAGCAGAGCGAGTGGTGGTCCGTGACTACACGAAATGGGCTCCCGTACAAGTACGGACGAAACTTCGTTATTGCCCAGACGACCGCAAGGCATTCTTTCTCAGTCGTGGAGTAATTTTTCTCCGCCTTGGACAATGTCCGACTTGCGTAGGCGATGACTCGCTCGATGCCTTCATGCACTTGGACTAGTACTGCGCCCAGTCTCGCGTTACTTGCGTCCGTGTGAATTTCTGTTTCCGCATCCTGGTCGAAATGTCCAAGCACAGGAGGAGTCTGGAGTCGTTGTTTCAGTTCGTCGAATGCCTGCTGTTGCTCCTCGGCCCATTCGAACTTCTCGGCGTCCTTCGTGAGATTCGTAAGTGGTGCGGAAATCCTTGCGAAATCCCGAACGAAGCGTCGATAATAGGCACAAAGTCCAAGGAATCTTCGCACGGCCTTCTTGTCTGTCGGCGCTGGAAATGCCGCGACGGCGCGAGTCTTCTCGGGGTCTGGGCGGACGCCTTCGTTACTAACCACGTGGCCAAGGAACTTCAGTTCGTCATAGGCGAACCGGTACTTTGACGGCTTGAGTGTGAGTCCGGCGGTCTGAATGGCTTGAAGAACAGCTCGGAGTCGTCTCAAGTGCTCGTCGAAGTCAGCTGAAAATACTACGACGTCGTCAAGGTAGACGAGACAACTCTGCCACTTCAGCCCTGCCAGCACGGTGTCAATGACACGCTGGAAAGTTGCTGGCGCCGTGCATAGTCCGAAGGGCATCACCTTGAACTCGTACAGTCCATCCGGCGTGACGAAGGCTGTCTTCTCTCGGTCCCGTTCGTCGACCTCGATTTGCCAGTAGCCGCTCTTCAGATCCATCGATGAAAAGTATCGAGAGTGGCGCAGCCGGTCTAGAGTGTCGTCGATGCGGGGGAGTGGGTAGACGTCTTTCTTCGTAACCGTGTTGAGCTGCCGGTAGTCCACGCAGAACCGAAGAGTTCCGTCCTTCTTCTTAACCAGCACGACTGGAGAGGCCCATGGACTGCTTGAAGGTTGGATTATGTCGTCATTCAGCATCTCTTGAACTTGCTGATGGATCACCTCCCTTTCCTTAGCGGAGACTCTGTACGGCGATCGATGCACAGGGCGCGCGTCGTCCTCGGTAACGATGCGGTGCTTGGCAACCGCGGTCTGGCGCATCTTCGACGACGTCGCAAAGCAGTCGCGGTATTCGGCGAGGAGGTTAGCCAGCTGACGCCGTTTAGGGTCCGGAAGCTTAGGGTCAATGTCGAGCTGCGCTGGCGACGTACTGTCTTGCTGGGGCGGCGAGGATTCGTCAGTAATCGCGGTGATTTCGGCGGGGTTTCGGAGTTTCTCGATGTGGCCCACGGCTGCACCTTTTGTGAGGTGTTGCGTTTCGTTTCGGAAGTTCTTCACGAGGGCCACAGTCCGCCCGTCCTGAAGTTCAGCTACTCCCCTTGCGACGCCTATGCCTCTTCCCAGGAGCAATTGGAGGCTTCCCTCGAGAAGAACTTCGCCACAGGAAGCTTCATCGATCCCGACAAGTACGAAAACACTCGACCGCGGTGGTAGGTTTACGTGGTTTGCGAGGACTCGGGCGGTGGGTGACGTCGCTTGGGGTCCCTCCGCTGGTGGAGCAGGTTTTCGTAGCGTCAGCCGGTTTGTTCCGAGATCGATGACGGCGCCATACTCGCAGAGAAAGTCCATTCCGAGGATAACGTCCCTCGAACAGTCTTGCAGAACGACGAACTTGACAGGGCACGTTTCACCGTGGATGTCGACGCGAGCAGTGCATCTCCCGACTGGTGTGATGAGATGTCCTCCGGCGGTTCGTATTTGGGGTCCTTCCCACGGCGTCATGACTTTTCGAAGGCGGCGGGAGAGCCTCCCACTCAAGACTGAGTAGTCTGCTCCGGTGTCCACGAGTGCCGATGCGTCGAGGCCGTCGATCACAACGTTCAGGTTGTTAGACACCGATGCAGGAGCGTCGTTGTGATGCTTGGGGTCGGGAGAGTGGGAGCGCTCCGTCGTTCTTGGAGGCTCTTTACGTCGGTTGTCTTCGGCAACTCCACCTCCAGGGGTTGCCGCGCCTAGTTTCCCCGGTGAGGAGCGAGGGGTAACAGGCTTTCACGTCGGGGTCGGTGCATCGGCGAAGCTGGACGTCGGGGCGATGGCGACCGGAACTCTCGGCGGGACGCAGGCTCGGGGGACTGGGGTCGTCGCAGGTACTCGTCGATCTCCCGAGGGCGTTCACCATACCGGGGGCGCGGGTCGTTTGGGTGGAATCCGCGCAGCCCGAGTCGTCGGTATGGGCATCGGCGGTACACATGGTCGGCTTCCCCACAGTGGTAGCAGAGCGGGCGTCGGTCGGCCGTTCGCCACACATCGGTCTTCCGGGGTACACGGGGCTCCTGGCTGGCGTACTGGGGCTGGTCGTCGCGGCGTCGGTCGTGCTGCGGCGCGGGAGACTGGCGTCGGGGCGGCGCGACATAGGCGCGAGGAGGAGGCGGTGGCCGTCGGGCCACTGCGGCGTAGGTCACGGTGGGCTCCTCGGGTGCAGCTACGTTGGCAGGAGCCTCCAGTTGAATTGCCCGCTGAACCTCGTCGCGGACAACTTCGGCTATTGACACCGAAGCCGGCTGGTGGGTAGCAGGCAGGAGCTTCTTAATTTCCTCCCGGACGACGTCCCGGATGATCTGGCGAATGCTGGAGATGCTGGAGCCAAGGTCGCAAGCGGACGGCGGAACCGCGCTGACGCCGGGTAGCCTCTGGTAGTGGCTGGCTCGGGATTGCAGTGCACGCTCAATGTTCGTCGCCTCGGTTACAAATTCTTGAATCGTCGTCGGTGGGTTGCGTACGAGGCCACCGAAAATGTCGTCCTTCACGCCGCGCATCAGGATACGCAGCTTCTTTTCCTCGGTGGACTGAGGGTCGGCGCGGCTGCTCAGGCGGAGGACGTCTTCAACGAAGCTGGTTACCGTTTCGTTGGGCCCTTGAGTTCGTACTTGAAGGAGGTCTTCCGCTCGCTGTCGTCGGGTCTGGTTCGTGAATGTCTCCTTCAGGCCAGCGGTACAGGTGTCCCACGACGTAAGCGACGCCTCGTGGTTCTCGAACCACTGCCTCGCGGTACCCTCCAAGGAGAAGTAGAGGTTTTGGAGGCGCTGCTCAGTGGTCCATCCATTATGGCGTGCTACACGTTCGTAGTGGAGGAGCCAGTCCTCTACGTCTTCGTGGGTCTCGCCATGGAAGGTCGTCGGGGTTCGCTGGGCAACAGGCAGGTAGACGACGGCGGCGGCGGTCGGGGACTGCGATTGCTGGTCGTCCATCGTCGGCCTCGTAGGCTGCCTGGTCCTGGGTGGCAGAAGTCCGTATTCCGGGTGTAGACCTTGGGTTCGGCGACTGGCCCGAGTTTCAGGTTCCGCGTTGAGTGGTCTTGTCACAGGGCTTGGAATCGGGCTTGCACTGCGGGCCCCGGGAGGGGAACGCTGTACGGGCATGCGGTACCCCGCACCTCCACCAAAATGTCACGGTTGGTGACCAAAAGAAAACAGGAAATAAACAGGGAGAAATAAACGTTTAATGTGGCGAACTTGTGCCGAAAATAAAGAAGGAAACAGAAGAAAGCAGAGCGTCGCGGGCGTCGAAGTCGGCGTGTCAGCAGAATCGAGCGCTAGGGCGAGACTGACTCGACAAGGTCGCGGGCGGCCTCTTATCTAGAGTGCGCCGCTATCTCGAAGATTCGGCGAAAGCGGTTCGAGCGTCGCGTGATCGGGGCGAGAATGAACACGCACTTTCTAGAAAACAAAAGCAGGGATAAATGATAGAAGTTACGTGCGGTACATGAATAAACGGGAACTTTCCGGAGGACCGTGACCGAGCGTTGCTTTCTCAGCCTTGCGCGCGGCAATATAAGTACATCTAGATCTTCGTCGTTCCTCCACAAGTAAATATAACAACACGGACACGAAGATAAAAGCAGCGCAGCAAAACGATCAGTAGCAGCTCCTGGTGTTTACAAAAGTTAATTGACGTTCCCGTTTCGTGTATCGCTTGTTGATTACTAAAAATGGCTACGTTGAAATAGGTCCATTGCAAGCAAAAATTGATAAATTGTTCACCATTTTCAGATATGCGGAAAGCGATAGAGCTAAAAAAGCATTACAGCCGCACTCGCCTTGCCGGATTCCATGCAAGCTACCTCGGACAGTATTCTACGCTTTCTGTCGTTATTCGTGCACCCTATCAACCAGCATTGGTGTCCAAATGAACGGGGGACTGTCGCCATTGAAGACCATGGCTCTAATTAAGTTTGGGAGTTTGAAACGTAGAAGAAAGCGCAAACGAAGTTGGGGCACTGCAGACACCCAACATCGGCCAAGCCTGTCATCCGGGACTTTCACTCGTTCTACACAACCAGAAAGGGGGAAAGCGCCGGTAGCCCTTTCCCCTTTTCTCTCTCGCTCTCAAAATGGCGCTACCCACGATAAAACGGTCTATAGACCTTTTCCGCTTTCTCTCGCACCCCGACCGCCAAGTAAGCATATCCGGTATGGGCGACAAAAAAATATCAAAACGTTTCAACCTGCAAATAGTAAAAAATAGGGGGGAGGCAAAACGAGAATGGGTGACGGTTACGTTTACCTCTTAAATGCATTCTATTGACGTGGCGACGGCAAAACAATGTTTTCGCCCATAATGGAAGTATCGATAATTCAAGTTGGCGGCGCTCTTGCCAAAAAGGTCTATAGACGAGGCTATGAGTCTACGCTCGCACCGAAGCATGCGCCGCACGCGCAGGCCTTCCCCGTATAAAAGATTCGAACTATTTAACCAAAATAAAGCGTTGACGAACGAGAGAGCAAGATACCCTTTGTTTTAGGCTTTTGCTTTAGAACAGCTACTGCTGCAGACGCCGGCACGTGCGGCGCGTGGAACACCATTCCCTGCATTCTTCCTGATAATTGGGTAATTTATAGTAATAGATCTATTCAGTAGATTAGTTATCAATAGGCGCCATTTTCAAGATCAGTAGACTCTCAGGTAGATAAAAAAGGTTTCTCAAAGATTTGCCGCTGTGCAACCCAAATCGGCAAAGTCTACGCTCGCACCACTCTCTCTTTGTCGTCGTTCCAAGTGCTTGCGTGCCTAGTTTCCTTTCCTTCCGCTCTCCCGGAATGGCGGTCCCGTCGCGCGTGTCTACTTTCCGCCAGGTGGCAGTTCCATCGCGCGTGTCTAGTTTCCTCCGGCTCCTAGGTGCTGGTATCTGACGTGTGCTAAACACCTTCACAGAGTGGAATGGCTCATGATACTTTTTTTAATAATGATATTGAAATGCGCATAAAAACGTCGATGGTTTTATTCGCTGATGACTTGAAGCTGTAGGGGGGATTGGTGGCCGAGTGGGCTGAAGCGCACACCCAGCTCGACGCGCGTGGAGCGAAAGCTCGCGCTGCAGAACCCAGGGATCCTGGGTTCGAGCCCCCGCCCCTGACCGTTTCGATCTGGATGAGCATCGTACCGGCGTGCGGTCGTGTATCACTACTGCGTGGTGCACGTTAAAGACCCCATGTTAGCAGTCGTACTGCACTGGAAAAATTGCTCATCTACAGTGTAAACCAGTGTCGCCCCTACTGGCAGACCAACCTTACGCTGTATAAATCACTCAAACGTCCAATTTGACTTTGACTTTGACTTGAAGCTGTCTTTGCGTGTCCGGTCACTCGCTGATTGGGCACATTTACAGGACGATGTGTTACGTGTGCATGAGTGGTGTTTATCCAATGATTTAACGGCCAATCCTAATCAAACCAAGGTGTTGTCAATGTACAGAAAACGGCAACTGATTCCTAGCGACATCTTTCTCGGTACCACTCCTGTCTAACGCGTCACCACAGTTCGTGGCCTTGGTGTTCATTTTGATAGCCATCTTTCTTTTTATTTTCCTGTGTCGCAGATTGTTTAAAAATTAAAAGCTCCGCTTTTAAATGTTTGCTCAATTTACAAACTTTACCGAGCAGGAGGGTCGTGCGAGACGTATTATTTTCGAATAGAATGATTCACGACCAACTTGATCGTGCAATGTAATGTTCCGTGAATTCCCACGCACCTATCCGTGTAGTAGACATGCGCCATTTTATCCTTTTCATCGGGAGAAGCCATGTCTCATTACCTGCATGTAACTTACTCTAAGGACATGTCCACCAACTCTCTGGGCATTTTTGTTAATTACGAACATTTTATGCGTGAAGTTGAGTCACTCTTTTACACATAGCTACCATATCTTTTTGAAACGTTTTCTATAAGATTATATGCGTGCATGTATGCATCACGAATGACGAATAGAATTCCCGGAGAAGGGGAAAAGAGGGACAAAGCGCAAACACAGATCTCCAAACACAGCTAGGTGACTGGTGTGCGACAGAAAAAATCCGCCCGGTCCGGGTATCGAACACAGGACCTCTCAATTTCCAGTGGAGCGCTCTACCAACTGAGCTAATTAGGAGATAGACGTCAGTAGAGAAAACAGGTTTTATCAGCGGCCACCAGTCTAACACCAACAAGGGTGAAAGGCTTGCATTTTAAGATTATGATTATAATGCAACTGAATGCAAAGGTGCAAGAGTGTTCTTATGACTGTATAACTTTTTGAGAGCATGCTATACTTTGTACTTAAGTACCTCGAAAAAATAGTTCGGTCGTTCTGGGGCACGAAGAACCAAATAAATAAATAAATAATATACACAAACACGCATACACGTGTCCTCAGTGACGCACGAAAGCGATTCCCGTAAACTGAAAAATAGCCCTGACAATAAATTTAAAAAACAATTGTGAGGGCTTTGAGTCCCAAGGTTGGGCAGAAATAATCATAAACGTATTTGAAAATACAAATACTGGGATACATTAAAATACTAGCTAAAATACTCATACTAAAATATATCTGTAAAAATGTACCGCGATACGTATTGGAAACACATTTTAAATAGAGGCAAAAAGTATTTAGGAATACAAATACAGGAATACATTTTAGGGAGGGCAGAAATACAAATACAGAAATACTGATACTGCAATACATTTTTTCAAATTTGTTTGATGCGCCAACTGAGATGAAGTTAGAAGTGGAAGTTTTTGCTCCCGAAATTACTTTCCCGTAGGCTTGCACTTTGCATTCAAGGTAGTGGTTTCGGACGACGAGGAGTCTTCAATGGGAAAAAAAACAAAAACACGAATGTTCCATCAAGGATTGGCCGCGGTCCCTTCCCTGACATGTCTGACGAGTAATGCGAAAATACTTTGACCTCTAAATAAATTCTATGTCATCCTAAATCCCATCAAAACATCACCACGCCCCTGTCCAATAAGGACGCCCTTGTCAACATTGATAACATGACGTCACGCTTGAATAAACTGGTATTCTTTATTTGCAGGTGTAGCCTTGAACATGAAACTTTACCCAACGCTGCTGTATGAAAGGACAATGCGTACTTTCGTTGTAGGTGACCTCATTGAAGATCGTGCTGGCAGTGTCATTTGGAATTTTCGAGAATAGTGGACCACCTGAAGCATCCTGGAACACATGCCTTATCTTAAGTTACGGTTCAAAAAAACGATACGGTGGCATGCCTATTGTAAAGGTCCTTCCTGCCGACCCTCCGCCACCAACGCATGGATTGCCGTCCTCAAGTTTCGCCTAGCATCATCCAAACAGAGACCTCGATGATTGCGACCTGATATTGCCGGCACAGGTGCGAGCTCTCTGAGAAACAGCGCGCTCTAGACGAATCACAAGTGTGCGAAGTCTCGGTCGGCACAGCGAGGCCACGTCTGGCTTCCTTCCTGGGTTTCGGATCACCGGAGCAGCGGGCCACGTTCACGTCGACTGATGACGTACCCTTGAGCCGTGCAATATTACGGGCGCAGCCGCAGATGCATTCGGATACGTGTTGAACTTCATTGCGTGCGCCATCCTACTATGTCAAGTCAACCACTGCCAAGCTCGTGCTGCAACGGACTGTGACTCAGCTTTGCCGGCTGGGTGTACTGCGTACGCTAAGGCAAGAGAGACGGTTAGCAGCGGGCATTGGATGCCAGAAAACAATGACTCAAGAAATACCTACCTAAGGACCTGCGGCAGAAGATGCTCTGACTCCTAAAGCCCCTTCATGTTTCAAAAGTACCGCAAGGTCTATCGATTCACGAGGCACGTGCAACGTGCAGCCCTTGGGAAGATCATGGCGGCACATCGCAGCACTGAGCTAGATTTCAGACGCCATGTCCTTCCTAGAAGTGGCGCGCGGCACGTGCCTCGAGCATTTGTACAACAATGAATGGCGCCACTTTTCCCAGGATAGAGGGGCTTTACTGACTCTACTCCTGGCACGCCCCCTGGTTCGAGTCCCCAACTACGCAACACTTCTCAGAAGGTAGAAGAGAACGCATAAAAAATAGTTTGGAGAATCGGAAGAAACTTTGGTCGGCATAGTAACAATGCCTTAGCATCTTCTTGACCCTAATGGATTCAGAAGTAAAAAAACAAAGCGTTCGGGCATGTTTTTTTTTTCTGTTGTTTTTTTCGGGGTGGTGGTGGGGGAGGGGGGTATTTCTCAAGATATGTAACTAAACACATTTCATCCAGATTGTATCGCGATACAAAGAAACATTCCAAATGTATTTCGATACAGGAATACAGATACGGGTGAAAAAAATGTATCGCGATACAGAAATACAGATATGAAATGTATCTCTGAAATACTATCGCAATACATTTGTATCGCGATACTGCCCAACCCTGGCTTTGACAAAGAGACCCCGGGTTCACCTTTTCCAACCAAATAGACACGGAAACAAAAAAAGGGTTGTACCTGTGTTGCGAGGAGTAAGCTATAGGTGTACGAGCTCGACCAATTTTAACGATTAGGACTATACCAATGACGTTGTTCAAGGCTAGAGATGATTTTTTCCTTTGTCTTATGCACTGTGGTTGGTTTCTGTTGACATCTACTGATCGAGCTATGCGGCTGTATCATGAAAAACGTCAGATTGCATATAATTATATTGTAGTAAGTCCGCTTAGCGTATTTGATTTGTGCTATCCTTCTTCGGACAAAGTAATGCAATACCATCTCATGAACTGCCATTTCATACACAAAAGCACGAAGGTGCTTTTGAGAGGCAAAACAAAATATATTTTTTGTAAAACCAAAAGAAAAATGATCCGGAAAGAAATTTATTAATATTATGTAACAGTTTCTTTCGATCAATGTGTACCCTCTCACCCCCTCACCAAATCGTTGTCCAGATTGCTGTTTACCAGTTTCCTAATTCCATTCTTTATTTTTATGGGCCCCCCCCCCCCCCCCCAATCCACCCAAAACGTCGTCAAGCTTCTTTTTTTGTGTGTGTTTTCTCCTACTGACCGTTGCGACATTTAGTTCTTTGTATGATAAAAATAAACATTGAGTGCTGTATCCGCAGAACTGCGATTGCTCTTTGACACAACATTGAGTGGTGATTTTCCAACCGAAACCTGTACAAAGTGTTTTTTTTTTCTTTTTCGTCTTGTTTCCGTCCTACTCGTGAAGACATCATCGAACAATGATAATCTGAAGAACATCTTTAATTTCTTTGAGGATACACACATAAACGTTCTGGCCCACAATAGCAAAGAAACTTTCGTGCCACCGGTGCTCCGACACGTCAAAAACACGAGTTGCCTGTACAGTGACTGCGGAATGTTGTTACATCGATATCTGGCCAATGGAATAAATTAGTCATAAATTACAAGAGAAGACACCAATCATAAACCCTAAGATGATCACAAAAAATTTAAAATGCAGCTTCCCAATTGTAAAAAAAGCGTACGTCCAAGCACGGGTACCGAAGTCGTTTTCCCGGTTTTACCGGAGCCATTCTGAGGCAGGCCTACACCCGCAGACAAATTTTGCTCCATCTAATGGCTTCCCTAAGCTGCTTAGAACTCGCCACGGAGTACCGCGGCCACCCGACAAAAACCAAAAACTTAATCACTGCCGAAAACCGAAGTCAGGCCGAGCGTGCAAGCGGCGGACGAGTAGCGGCAGTGGAAGACAAATCCTCTTCAAGCTCGTCGGAAATGACTCCCCCCTCCACCTCTGGTATTATCCGCAGGGTCAACATCAAGAGCAACAAGGCGCTCCAATCTTCCAAATCCCAACAAAGCACAATAAAAGCGCACACACCGTAGTCGTCTGCTATGCGGTGGGTTTTCCCTTTGGTTAAGCTTGGCTATAGAGGCCACGGTGGCTTAAATTTGAAGGAGACTGCGTGACGATGATGTCTATCGAGAGACTGAGATATAACCCTTCCAGCCAATAAATACGTTTGAACAATAACCGTCGTCGTCTGCTACGCGGCGACGGCAGCCATGTTTAAAATAAACTTGTTTTCGGTTAGGCTTAGCAAGAGACCACGGAGCGTTAAACTGGGAAAAGCCGATACAACGATGATGTCTATCAAAAGATTGCCATGTAGCCCTTAAAACCAACAAATACGCTTGAACAACAACCGTCGTCAAGCTGCTATGCGGTGGAGGCAGCCAGGTTTAACATAAACTTGTTCCTTCCGTTTAGGCTTAAGAAGAGGAGACCCCGGAGGTTTAAACTTGGAGAAGCCGCTGCAACGATGATGTATATAAAAAAAACGCGATGTGACTCTTCTAGCCAATAAATACGTTTAAACAAAAACAGCGTCGTCGCCTGCTACGCGGCGGAGGCGGCGGCCATGTAATGAGATGTGATCGTTTCTTTCAGTTAGGCTTAGCTAGAGAGCACGGCTGTTTAAACTGGAAAGAGTCAGCGCGACGATGATGATGCACATCAAGATATTCCGATGTAATAACCCTTCCTGTAACTAAATACGTTTAAACAACAACCGTCATCGTTTGCCACGCTGCGACGGCCGCCATGTTTAACATAAACTCATTCCTTCTGGTTAGGCTTAGTGGTGACCACGGAGGCTTGAACTGAGAGGAGCCGACGCGATGATAGTGTCCATCAAGAGACTACATGCTATAAATGTTCTAGTCAATAAATACGTTTGAAGAAACGCCGTCGTGTGCTTCGCGGCGACGGCGGCCATGTTTGAGAGTCGCCTGTGTTTTCTGTTATATCACTCTTTCGTGTTCGTAATTCAGTCACTAACCATACAAATCATTCCTTCCGTTTAGGCATATCAAAAGAACACAGACGTTTGAATAGGGAAGAGTTGGCGTTACCGTGACGTCATACGAATATTGCTGAAAGAAGAACCGGTAAAGGGACAAGGGGAGCCCATGGGCACCCCTTATCCCTTTTTCGGTAGTTATAAAGAATGACTCGCTTTGTTGTTCAAAGGTATGCCAAGGAGTTAGAAAATCGGAGGAGCGCGCACTCTTCCGATCCTCCAACTTTGTTGGCACCAAGACGGCTTTGAAGAGCAAAGCGAATCATTTTTTAAAGGTATACCACCTTTATACCATCGTCGTCTGCTACGCGATGACGGCCGCCATGTTTAAAATAAACTCGCTCCTTCCGGTTGGGATCAGCAGAGGAGGCCGCGGAGGTTCTAAATGGGAGGAGGCGGCTTGACCTTATCGTACTGGAAGAAGTGCCGGGAAAGGAATAGGGGCCACGCACTTATAACTTCCTTGTCATGAAGACAGCTTCGAACAAGAAAGCGACCAGTATTTTAGAAGAAACACCACAGACCGACGTCGTCTGCTAAGCGGCGACGGCCGCCACTTTTAAATGCATCCCTTCCCGTTAGGCTTAGAATAGAGACAACGGAGGTTTGAAATGGGGGAAGACGGCTTGGAGTCATTTGAAGTGGACCAGAAGGACTACCGGAAAGGGATACGCCTACTCCGATTTTTTAGCTACCTTGGCACAGAGATTGCTTTGATGTTTTTAGAAGAAACGCCACACATTTGACCATGATTACATTAACCCGAGACGGGGCCAGAAGGTGGAAGACAATTTTGACAGCTGTATGAAGAGATACAGGAACAAACACCGTCTCTAACTCAGCTAATGAATTTATTAAATCACCTTATTTCAATGTGGAAAGAAATCATGACTCATTTAAATGTTTAAAATCAGATATATTTAATTTAAAACACATTAATTTGATTTAAATCACTGTATATAAAAATTAGTGCCCCTTTATAACTACATGTATTTTTAAACATGGTAAATTGATCGATAAATCCGTCCAATCACTGTTAAAATTGCAGAAAAAAAGAATTATATTAAATCTAAGATGCAGTTTCATTAACAAACATTTTATTGGTGTAATCCCGGCCATAATAAAACCAAGACAGCTTGATATTTTTAGTAAGGTAAAAGGCCCTGATTGCTTTCTTTTTTTCGCGCTCTGAATTCCTTTGTCAAATAAAAGGTAGAAAGAAAGCTCAATGATCCGATTTGTTTCAGCTTAATGTAAACTTTCTGGCTTGATGAATCTTTGATTTTAATACAAAATAAATGCGCATACAAAACATCAAATGATAGACAAACCATAAAAAAAACTATTTCCTGGTGTATTTTTACGGGAAGGGTTCGATATAAATCATCCGTAGGAAGACCGGATTATCTAAATCACAATTCAAATCATGATTTAAATTGTCTTGATTTTTATTCTTCATTTACACAAATTCACACGGCAGGACATCCTGTCTTGAAAGGACACACACGGAACCTATGCCCACCCCGAAAAGAAAAACAAAAATAACTAGAAAGCACAACAAACTTTATTTGTTTATTTATCTATTTATTTATTTTGCGTGGCTAAGGATTTTGTGCGTGTCCTTGAAAAACAGGATGTTCTGCCGTGTGGATCTGTGTAGTAAGGAGGGGGATTAAATAAAACCATTCGCAGAGACGTTGTCTGTACCTGTTTCTTTTTCTACCCCTGTCAAATGTTTCCCTTCCTTCCCCAGTCTCGGGTTACAGTCATCACGCTAAACTTCCACCAGCTCGCCGGCGTACTGACTGTATTTGCGTAAACCACACATCGTCGTCGTCTGCTACCGGACGACGGCCGCCATTTTTAAGAAAAACTCATTCCTTCATGTAAGGCTTAGCAGACAAGACCACGGGAATCTTAACTGGAACGAAACAACTTGACGTCATACGAAGCGTACCGGAAGAATTACCGGATAAGGGGTGCCTACACCTCCGATCTTCTAACCCCCTTGGCACAAAGACATTTCCGAACCGAGCAAGTCATTTTTCAAAAAGAAACGTTTTCCCTCTCCATCATCAATTGCGAGGAACGTTCCACTTAGCCAACGAGGGGGGATGACACGCTTCACAGATAAAACGATCGAGTAATGACAAGTCAATAGTTAAAAACAAAAAACGAGCAAGCATAACAACAAAAGAACACAACGCAGAAGGGAAGAAAGCTCTGATCTGTCCGCGAGAGGACCATATGTCACGAAACAGAAAATGGACGGTCCAGACGTCGGAAACGGGCACTCCGAGCGATAGCTAGAAACGGAAGCGCAGTGTTGGAAACTCGAGTGCTGCCGCGCGAAACAGTAAATAAAACTAAGCGCGCTGCCTATGAAGATTGACGGAAGGCTACGAGTGACGCTCGAGGACAATGGACTCCGTTTTCGTCCGGAGAGTCGTCTGCAATCGGCGCGAAGCGCCCTGTGAGGTATAATGTGCAAATATCCGAACGTCGTTTCTTTTTTTTTTTTTAGTCGATATTGCGGCTTTCAGTTGAAAAAACTTAGCAGGGGTGGAAGTTTTTGTAATAATATATACATAATGAATACACACCCGAAGTGCGACCTAAATATATATCAGACGAAGTGCGTTATCAAAACTGATGAGTCATGAAAGCTTGACAATTTCATTTGACAGTGGATTCTAATCTTGAATGCCCATAGTTTGTTTGGTGTGTGTGTGTGTGTGTGTGTGTGTGTGTGTGTGTGTGTGTGTGTGTGTGTGTGTGTGTGTGTGTGTGTGCGTGTGTGTGTGTGTGTGAATGCGAGAGAGAGAGGTTTTTTTTATAGCAGATATGTCACGAGGGTAGTTCAGAAATTGTCTCCGCACAAAGGTTTTGGTACCCATCTCCCACAAACTTATCAAAACCAAAGACTCGCATGGATTATTGAAAAATTATTCGTTACATCATCCGCTGTCGCTCGTCCATTTCAAAGCCCTGGTCCGTCTTACAGAGCAGGGATGAATACATGGATGTTAATAGCTGTACCCTTGAAGAAGGCGGTAGCTTGCGCCACTTAGTCTAGAAACCAAGTGCACGCTCGATGCTGTCATCAATCATGCATGGACGCCGACGGGCGTCCGGTTCCTGTTCGTGGCTCAGGCCTGTGTGCCCTTTCTTGAACTTTGGTATCTATTCGAATTTCAAACATGCTCCGTTGCGACAAAACGCTTTCTCCACACAGTCCGCAAATCGTCGGCACCAAACAGACCTTCAAATTAAAAAAAGAGTCACTGCATGCTGCTTTTTTTTTCTGCAAATCTGCAAGTGGGGCAGCCATTGTTTCTTGCAGCGCCGTTACAAGTAGACTTACATGGCACGCGCACACCTGCACAGAAGTGATTGTAGAAAGAGTGACCACGGGGGGGCGCGAAAAGCGCGGAAATTACAGAGGTGTCAGCAGCAGCTGCGGGTATATTTTGAAGCACGTACCCTCGTAATATACGACCACAACCTCCGCTCGTCATCTGAGACCTTCAGATTGAAGTTACAAACATTACGGCCCCCTTTTAACCCGTGCAGGTTAAGGGCAGTGGATCGCAGAATGCACTGACGCAATACTTGAATACGTTACTTCCGAAACGATATTTAATTGCAAACTCAACTAGTATGCTTCAAAAGTAAGTCATTGAACAACTCGAATTACAAGGGCACAAAATGACATTTGTTCCAATTATGAAATATCTTCAGAAATTGATGTAATTTCTTTGCAATTACTCGTCGTTAATGACGTTAATGTGATCAAATTTTCTTTGTTCACAATGAGATCCGTCTATGCATCTGTCTACGTGACCATATGATACCGAGTATGTGTTTCGAGTATAATGTAAAATCACTCGTTTTACCCATATTCAACATGGCCCAGACTATTCGGCCGCTACCACACTGCTACAAATCATACAAGAGGCACGGAGTTTCTCTGCGGACATGACGACAGAAATATTTGCGGACACGGATCAAGCGTCTTCGAAGCATGGCTCACTTACGTTTGTATGTTTCAAACATATTTGCAGACCGTTTTCGTATGACCAATGGGACAGCAATATGGCCGCCATAAAAAAAAAAAAAAGAAACACCACTCACACATTAGGGAGTTTTAGAGAACCTGCTTAGCACATCCGATTCGGTACGGCGGGCCCTCCGGTTATACGAGTCTTCTGAGGCAGCGCATGCGCAGTTCGTACTGGAGGGCCCATCGCACCGTATCGGGTGTGCAAACACGGTTCCCTAAAACCCACTACTGCAGACCGTCTTTTGTATAATGCGTTCCAGCGTGGCCGCGGCTTTAGCGTTCTGTTTATCGCAGCAGTTCAGAGTAAAGGGACCGATATCCCACAGAGGTACCGAACGAATATCTAATGGAGGCTAGAATCTTAAGTGTTCTGGAAATGTCGGGCGGGAGTCGCGATGAGATAATGAATGTACTCACCTTCGTCGTATCACTTCGATACTTTTTTTTTCTATCCTGCCAATTGAAAAAAGTATTTTCGCTTTGTGTGGGGCATCTTCGGTGCCTCTCCGCAGGTTCCGGTGGTTTCGACAGTTGCTAAGCTCCAACTCACTGTCGGTGCCCTGACGCTTTCTCGGGACTGTCGAAATTCCATGGGTCTGTGTAGAAAGGCAATGATGCAAACACGCGGTGTATTTTCGCCTGTCCATGACTCTATATACAACAAAGCTCCAGCGTGACAAATTTACACAGAAAGTAGTGGTGATTGTAATTCGATTTTTGACACTGATCCTAAACTTAAAAGTACTTATATCACAACTACAATTACACTCAGCCAGAAGTACTCACAATTGCAAATGAATTAAACGTGTAATTAAACAGTGTAATTATTTTTTTAACAGTTTTAATATTTTACTTGGAACATCGAAAGCAATAAGTTAATATCGGCGGATTTTCTTCTGAAACCAAGCCCATTGAATCCGGGGTCCCACAGAGTAGCATGCTCGGTCCTTTTTAGAGCGGAGCTGTTAAGGGCTATTTTCCCCAGGATCGTGTCCGGTATCAAACAAATGTCGACACCCGTGGTCGACACAGCACTCTGGTTGCCGCCGTCGCTCATAGATGGCGGCAACGTTTCTTCGGAGGAAGACGGAGCGGGAACGGGACGAGCGCCGATGCGCGCAGCAGCGCGAATGGTTCCGCAACCGCCGTGAGGCCGCTATCGCCTCAAGTTCCACTGCGTCGAGCGCTTCAGATTCCCTTGCACAAGAAGAGCTGATCGCTCGCCTGGAAATCTACTGCCGAGAACAGAATCTACAGCTCCGCTGCTCATCCTTCTTCTCCAGAGTGGAAAGGCTGAACGTTTTCGTTTCAACATTTATGTGAACGGCGTTATGAAGATAACCTCCGTCTCGAAATTGGTAATCTACGCAGATGACACTCGTGTTTTCTTTTCAGGTACAAGTGGGAATAGGTTAGGGGACATCGCAAGCTTGGCTTTAACGCAACTTGATACTTGGGCTCAGTGTAATTTCTTGAAGCTAAATACTAGCAAATCTAAAGCCGTACTTTTTGGGCCGAAGAACAAAACTGTGGTTTTCACGAAAGGCATTGTATTAAATTCGTGTCCAATAAAAAATGTTAATTCTTTTTAGACTTTAGGCGTTATTTTTTTCAGAACGCATGCTATGGGATGGTCATATACATCATGCTAGCTCTAGGTTATCAGGCGTTATAGGTTTAACATCGTGATCAATCTGTTCTCCCAGCCAATGTGAAAGTATTAATTTACAACTCGTTGTTTTAATTTCTCTTAACCTACTGCAATCTGGTTTGGGCACTACTGCATTCACAAACTTCGAAAAAAATATACATATTACAGAAAAATAAATGTTAAGAATCATTTCAGGTGTTCCATATTATTCTCATACCGAACAACTATTTGAACAAAAATTCGAGTGACTGATATTTAAAAAAGCACAGACAATTACAGCTTATAGTCGTTCGTTTAAACCTGAATACATAAGAAAATCAACTTTATTGACCGAATTAGCCTGCCTGCAGGGTTCTATGCATGTTTACTCCACTCGTCATGCCGAATGCCAGGAAAGTTCCTAGATCTGAAAATAACTACGGCTATCAAATGCTAAATTTTACGCTTCCTAAGCTTTTGAATGATCGCCATTAGATGAAAAAAACAATATAGAAACAATTCCATTTTGTAAACTTCGTCGTGCTTTTTTTATTTGTTTTTACAACAATACTGCATAAATATAGGTTGTGATTTTTTATTAATGTTAACAACAGGACTGCATAATTTCTCTTTTTACCTTTTTGCACTTTTTAAGAACTTCTTTATGTCTGGTAAGGGAAAGAGCGCTAGTAAAGCTGTCTATGAACAGCGTTTTTCCTAGGCCTCCTCCATCGATAATGCATCGTTGATAAAAATAAAATGATCATTAATTTTGTCATTAATAACTATCGAATACTGTTTTATGTTAATTTTCGCTGCTCCGCCATCCTACAATACATCTCACTCGACGCTACGCGCCGAGAACCTGAGAGAGGGGAGAAGACGAGGGGGACGTCAGAATGCCGAGGTCTGGTTGGAAGGAAGGCCCGTTCACACTCTTGCGACCTCTTAAAATTGGGATCCTTAAAACTTCTTAAACCAGAGAACACACTGGCGCCATCTATTGGGAAGCAGTGTAAACTCGGCGGTCCGGCATATTTTTTTTTATTTCTCGCGCATTATCCTTTCTTTCTTGGCTCGAAAATCTTTTGTCAATGTTATAAACGAGCCTTTCTATGGGTATTACGCACATTTGACCTCGGAAATCCCGCAAAACCTTCGCTCTTGTGAAATGCAGTTCCAGGGTCACCGCATAGATGGCGCCACAATGCCCAGTGTGTTCCCTCATTCTAGAAACATTTAAGA
Organism: Ixodes scapularis; assembly: GCF_016920785.2. NCBI lineage: Eukaryota > Metazoa > Arthropoda > Arachnida > Ixodida > Ixodidae > Ixodes > Ixodes scapularis. The sequence goes on along the minus strand of NW_024610115.1, from coordinate 52,404 downwards.
AGTTGTAAGAGATCTCGTCTCTCTCAGTCGTACTCGGTCGCAAGAGTGTGAACGGGTAGACCTAAAGCTAGCAGCCTTTGTCTCCATTTCACTCTTCGGACGCGTTCGAATGCGAAAGCCCAACGCCGGGCGCCGGCGTTCTACCGCGTTCGACGAATGCAGGGAGACAAAGGCTGCTAGCTTTAGGTCTACCCTCTAATCCTTCCAACCAGAGCTCGCCATTCTGACGTCCCCGCGTGCCCTCGTCTCTTCCTCTCCCGTAGTTTCTCAGCGCATTGTGAGTGACAGCTGAAAGCCGTGCTTACACTGCTTATACAGCGCGTGTGCCCTAAAAAAAACTTCTATGTTTTTTGTTATTTTTTTGCCGCAAATGTGAACTACGCATCGCCGGACGCTCATTCTACGCCCAAATGTACCGCTAGCGGCGTCCGAACCAGATACCAAAGTTTCAGCACTTACCGTTATTTTGTTCAAAAGTTATACGTCATTTTCTGACAATTTCAATATGAAAATGGGGCCCGTTTTTGCGCGTATGCGGTAACTCTATAGAGCTCTATGAATTCGAGAGCTCTATCGGCCGCCATTTTTCCAGTGAAATTGTCAGAAAATGACGCTAGCGCTACATTTGGCCGGAGAGAAAGCGTTCGGCGATGCCAAGTTTAATTTCGCGGTAAAAACAAATATACTGTGAATCTTTTTTGGGCGCATCATTACGTAAAAGAAGACACCAGACACTGTCTGAGGCGTGATCCTTTGGGTGTAGACCAAAACAACCCATTCCCGTTTGAACCCGTCCCGTATGCATTCCCGAAACGACCTTCCCGCTTGAACCCGTCCCGTTTCGACTCATTCCTGAAACGACCTTCCCGTTTGAACCTGTCCCGTTTCAACTCGTTTTCGAAACACCCTTCATATTTGAACCCCTAGCCAAGACATACTTTACGTTTGAATTAGACCCGTTTGAACCCCTTGGTATAAAGCCCCGCACATCTTAACCTCTTCGCGAAAAGTTTTCATCGTTCGAATCCTGGTTTGCGCTGTTTTTCTGCTTGAGAATATGTCCCGAAATCATGTTAATGCAATTAATGCAAAGGTGCAGGCGAGAAATTCAGTTGTGTTGTGAAATATTTTTGCTCGTAAACGTATTCTTAAAATATGCAATACTTTCAAACAAGCTTCAACGCAATATATTTCTACTGGAACCACTTAAAACGTTTCTTTCAAGATGGTCCCCAAAATGTGTAACTACAAAATGGACTATGTACACTGCGCGACAACGTTACCACGAACACGATGTTGGCAATTTTTCGAATTTTATTTCGAAATGGTATGAGAAGGTACCACAATTTACCGTTTAGGTTAGTGGCCCAGGTGAGCACTTTCAAACATACTAATATTATTGATGGCGGCCTTCTGATTTTTTTTTAGACAAACAGCTAAAACCAACAATCGCTTGTTCGCGCTAACGGTTTCGCGCTCTGTACAATAACAAGTAACTTTCGTAGACCGTTTTCGACGTCACTTGATGCTCTCCGCAACCCGCTACGATACCCGAAACTCTACAGTCAAGGCCATCGGCGCGCAGGCGCAGTAGCGGCCTCTTCGTTGCGGAAGGCTTAGCGAAAGGGGAAACGCGGTCTATGAAAAACTCCCTAATAAAGTCTTTGAGTAATGCAGGCAAGCACTTTGAGTAAGCAAAAATTAGCGTTGCCTAAATTTTTATATCGCGACGCTATTTTTAGGTTACCCAAAGCGCTTGCGTACGTTATTCTAAGACTTCCTTATAGTAAATTGGATATTTTTAAAAGTGATAAATCAGACAGGCTGACGGGCATATGATTGCGACTTCATTTTCTTTCAAGTTCAAACACAGAACCATCGCGTACACAGGCAAAAATCATAAACCACAAAATGCTATCGCCTTCGTTGAGGAAGTCGAGCAGGAAAATCGCGCCATCAGAAAGGCGACACTCCAATTGTGGTAGTTCGCGGCGGTCACCTGGCCCGCACGGCACCGCCATTTGCAAGCTGCTGCAGCGATATCCTTCTCAAGGCCTCATCCCGTTTGCAGGTCGATGAAGTTGTAAATGTTCGGTGCCATGTCTCCGAGGTTGTTTCCGGAGAGGGAGAAGTGATGTGGGGAGGAGCAAGGAGAACAGACACTGGACACTTGAACTTAATCAACTGTTAACGAACAATACAAGCGAACCGAACTATGGCCGAAGTGGGAAGGTTGTTTCGGGAAAAGGGAAATGGGAAAGGATGAAACGAGAAGGTCGTTTTGAACCGGGTCGAAACGGGAAGGTTGTATTGGGAATGGGTCGAAACGGGGAACCACCCAACTCTTTGTGTGACCCATCCTGCCGGATGGGTCGCACAAAAAACTCTCTGCAGACATGTCCCAAGCATAAAGCAAACATGCTGGGAACATGTTTGGAACATGCTTAAACATGGTCCGCAGGAACCTCTGTCATCATGTATCCAGCGAACATCGTGTCTCTTGTATTTTTATGTAATTTTTAATATTTCCACGAAAAAAAAAAATTGTGTTTGTTCGCGCAATATTTGCGCCGTAAGACGCAATATAGGTAAATGTCACGGCCCGCTCTAAGCCCCGCCCATAGACCAGTGGCCCCGCCCATTATTACTGTATTGGCTTGGCTCTTCGACCGAACACGCTCGCAAGCCTAGTATCTCCCTTTGGCGACATCCGGTGCGTCTAGTCTGGCGTCTGACATCGCATGCTAGTCGCGCGAACAGACCCGCGGCAGCCTCTGGGATCGTCTGCTTCCGCCACCGCCTATCGTCGTCTGCAATGTCCGATAGACGCGGACATGAAACCTGCGCGTCGGCGTCCGTTTTCGCCTTCGTCCGTCTGCTATTCCGCCCCAGTCTAAAAACTTCTGCAGGCCTCGCAATACTCGACCACGAAAGCGGCATTCTAGCGTTCCATCATGCACGAGCTGCACTCCAATACGAGCGTCTGCCAGCCTCTGTCGATGCGCGGTAAACAGCGACCCATAGGACTAAAAATCAACAAAATAAATATGCAGTCAATTCAGAGAAAGAGACTTCTTTCAAGGACAACTCCTAGTCCGAGTCGTCGTTATCTAAGGAAGAGTCCAGCTGGGCGCCTAGTTGTAGTGTTGGTCCCTGTGTATTTTATATGTTTCATGTGGGCCAACAGCAAGGGCCACAGGGTCGGGCAGAGCTCCTAAGGTGGAGTGGTAAATCTCTCCAAGGAACGTGAGAGGCGGGGGTCTTTGGGACAATCCCAGTAGGCAATTCGTCGGAATACCTTCCACATACCTGACACGCCAGTTTGCCCGGCCTCTAGCCAAATGGCTCGCTAACCCTTACCTGCGTAGATATTCTCGGTGTTGAAACCATGTTTGCGATGCGATCGACATCTGCTTCAGTGGGCACGGCAGCAACCAAGCGATGAAGCAACGAATGAAATTTTTCGTCTCTCTTGTGCAGGTACGTATAAATGTATCCTCATTTAAATGTAATTGAGCGTTTCTGGAGGTGCTTAATTGCCCTCGGGTGTTGGGTGATTGTGTCGCGGGGTGTTGTGATTCTATGTGCCTTGCGGTTTTATTGCAAAGTGGGGACGCAGAGCTGAATCATGGTTTGACGGTTGCAGAACAGTTCAGAGTAATTCTTGAAAAACAGATGCAGACGTCGCTTGACCTTACCTCCATTAAAGAAACACTTGATAAACATATCTCTGCGACGGTAAATCAATTAGTTGCCATAAAAAAAAATGGACGCGATTTCGAAAAGTGCAAGACTTGTACTACAGAGCTAGATCAAAGCGACGAAACAGCAAATAGTTTGTTTGATAGATAAGGTCGAGGAATCAGGAAACCGCAGTAGGCGAAACAATTTAATTGTGTATGGTGTGACTGAACCAGCGGGCGAAACTGTAACGTCGCTTAGGGATTCTGTTCTGAGAGACATTTTTGAGACTGAACTTGGTACTAAGGCAACTAGCGTGGAAAGCGTTCACTGACTCGGAAAGAAAGCACCTCAAATCGCGTCCTGCCATTCTGAGGTTGTATGACTTCAATGAGAAATTGAAAATTTCGATTTCCTTATTATATGACTTGTCCAAAAAAAGGTGAAAATGAAAAGAAAACGCCTGTGGGTGACGGTGAAGGAATCGAAAAGGCCGGAGGACAGAGTGTTTTTACGATACGATAAGTTGGTGACAAACAACGACATTTACGTATGTTTGGGATATGGAACAGAAGCGCAGAGTGAAGGTTACCGGCTTTTAGGATAGATAAAAAAACTGACGCGGGAGAAAGCGTAGTGCAGAGTTCATATTGCTTAACCTTAAGGCTAGGATTGTGGCAAATAAAGTGGAAGACCTGGAAGGGATATTATTGGTACATTGCCCTGGCATTATGATAGTTACAGAAACCTGGTTAAAGCCAAAAATAGTCAATTCCCAAATATGTCCCCTGGATTACAATTAGGGTGTGTATTTTCCGGTTTTAACCGAAAAACACCGATAAACATCCGTCGGTGACGAAAATATAAAATCGGTTAAAACCGAAAAACACCGGTGGTTGGATTTTTTCGTTCTGGTTAAAACCGAAAAACACCGGTCGTGGCATGATTCCGACCTATCGAAACCTTTTCCCCGTAGAGGTTCGTCAAACGTGTTATCTCGTGGATCCTTCCAGTGTTTATACATGGCTTGCACATGGCGTCAGTCCGCCCTCCTTTCTGGAGGTCAAAAGCGTCTAGTGAACGCAGTGGAAGCTAAGCTCTCACACGCCTTTCCCCTATTGTGTCTCCCATGGCCCCCTTTTGTGGAAAAATTAACGTGGTGGAGGGTAGGCTATCGTGCCCTTTCGCTATTGCGTCTGGTCAAGTGATGTCGGTGCAAGACACGTATTCAGAGGTTGCTGTGGTTCCTGGAAGACACTGCCAACGTCCGTGCCATACAGGAGCGTGCGTTTTCATAATTGTGGGTTGTGAACCGCAAGCAACCTGCTGCCATGACGGATGCAAGCCTCTCAAAGTATGCTTGCATCTACTATAATAACCAAGTGTGAGAAAAAGATGCTTCCTAAAAAAAGAAGCGTATGAAATATGTGAGTAAAATTGAAACTCTCTGTCTGTGGTCAATCGCATTTTTTTCCACCGATAATCACCGATTTTAGCCTTGTCGTGAGACGTTCCACCGAAATACACCGGTGTTTTGAAAATAAATAAACACCGAAAAACATCCGCCGATTTTTCTCACAAATAAACACCGGAAAGTACACACCCTAATTGCAATGTACTAAGGAGAGACCAAATAGGAAAAAGGGGAGGAGTTGCTATCTTTTTTAGAAAGGAGACTTCTTGCAAGCTATTGTGTGACATGCCCAACTTATAGTCTCTGATGAATAAATTAATTGTTCCTGGCGTGTCATATGTTATTTGTGCAATCTATTGACCGCCAAATTCGTCATTAAATGTCATAGAACTTCTTAACGAGAATCTGGATAAATATGTAAATTACAGCGGAAACTTCATAGGGGCCGGGGACATCAACCTAACAAACATGAACTGGTGTGATATGACAGTTGGTAATGTTGACCATTTGGATTGATATGCTCTTTTAGATGCTATGTTATCCCTCAAATTAACCCAAGAGGTTGAAAGGTTCACTCGAAGTAGCGGCAGCTCTCAATCAATAATCGATCTGGTGTTTTGAAATGACAAGCTGAGCGGCCTTTTGTATACCTGTGATGTTTATGAAGGTATTTCGGATTATAAGATGGCAGAGGTAATATACCACTTAAAATAATAATATTTCAAAGATAAAACATGCTAGAGTGCTTGATTTCAAAAGAACGGGGGATGTTTGCTTATTGGAGTTTTTGGAATCGTCACTTGAAGGGTTTATTTGTCATGCTGATACCTGGGGCGCGGATGTGGACCAAATGTGGCTGCTGTGGATATCGTTAACACCTGTGTTAGACGATTTGTGCCTTTTCGAACCAAGAAAATTAATGTCAAGAACCCCTGAATTAATAGATATATACTTCATTTGAAACATAAGATTGCCCGAGGAAGGCGAAATAAATGACGTCGAGCAGCTAATTCTCCTGATCTAACAGCTTCCAGTTTAAGTAGAAAACTAAAACACACGATTTCTGAGTCGAAACGATATGCTTTAGTGAAACCTTGCGTTCTTTTTATTTTATGCTCCACAGAAATTTGGGCGGTATGTCTCAAGTACGAAGATAGCATCGTTGCTTACAATTGCAACGCCAAATTATTTTAATTTATTCTTCAAATCGGTATTTGCGGTGAATGGCGGATTTTTTCCAGAGCATCACGTTAATAAGTTTATTGGTACTAAAGACGTTACAGTCTCCGAGGAGGAAATTTTTTATTTGTTAAATAATGCTGACCCGAAGAAGCGTTCCGGGGACGATTCAATAGACAAAGAGTTTTTGAAACGTTACGCAGAGTCGATTTTCAAGTATTTATTTATAATATTTAGTCGGTCTGAACTTCACGGGCTTGTACCAGATCAGTGGAAAATTGAAAAGATTATTCCGATTTATAAGTCAGGGGATAAAAAAACATATTACTATAGACCTATCTAACTAGTACGTGTTGTAAGCTTCTGAAACACATGTTTTCCCATGTGATTAAATATCTTGACGACCAGAGTATTCTTATCCCATATCAGCACGGTTTTAAAAGATCGTTATCCATGAGTACACAGGTAACTGAGCTAGTTCATAAAGTTTTAAATACAATCAATAACAGGGGCCAGACAGACTTAATTTTACAGGAGAGCTGTTAACGGCTAGTTTCCCCAGTTTCGTGTCCGTAAACCAATAAATCTCGACACAACCCTCTGGACAGCTACCCCCATCTGTAAGCGAAGGCGGCAACCAGACAACCGGTTTGCCGGTTGTCTGGTTGCCGCCTTCGCTGACAGATGGCGGCACATCGTATAGCACCGCTGCTCTTCCTTCTTCACCAGAGTGGAAAGGCTGAATTTGTTTTCTTGACTTTTCGAAAGCGCTCCACCGAGTACCGCATAATAATCTTCTCTTAAAACTTTCCACTATTTTTAAAAATGATCACTTAGTTAACCATGGATATCGCCCTATCTATTTATTGGAACGCAGTATGCATCTTTTCAAGATCAGACTTCCACTCCCCTGCCAGTAACGTCAGGGATGCCACAGGGCTCAATCCTCGGGACCCTTTTGGTCTCGGTTTTATCAATGACATCATTAAATACATTCAAGTACCCGTTAAATTATTTGCAGATGATAGCGCTATTTATTCTGTAGTAAAAACGGCCCGGGATCAGGTATTACTTAACAATGCTTTAATAAAGATTAAAGAATAAACAGATAATTGGAAAATGCAAATAAACTGCGATAAAACTGTAGCAATAACAATGATATGAAGAAAAAAAACAATCCTTTAAATTATGGTCATTCAATAAATGCGAACGGCATTGAATTCGCTGACCACTACAAATACCTTAGACTAACCATAAGTAGCAAACTTCTTTAGAACCAGCACATAGATGACAATGTTAATGAAGCTAGAATAAAACTGTTTCACACTTCAGCACACCTCGAAATTCGCTGATTGGGAAACAAAAAAAAAAAAAAAAAAAACTGCATACGAAACGCTAATTCGACCCGTTCTAGAATATGCTAACACAGTTTGGTAGAAGTGGAATGAACAAAGTTGAAAGAGTGCAAAAACTGGCTGGAAGATTCATATTTAATAATTATAGGTGTAGTATTTCGGCGTCTGATATACCGGAAGAAGCTAACATCCAGTCACTGGAGACTAGAGCGAGAATAAACAGATTGCGTAATTTATACTTTTTTATGAACGGGTTACTTAACGTTAATAATGCAAAATACATAAAATTTTCAAACAGAGGATCGGCTAGACTAAATCATACAAGGGCTATTAAACAATACAATTTTAGGCACGCTGTGTTTAGATATTCTTATTTCCCTCGGGCAATCGACGAATGGAACTCTTTACCAAACGAAGTTGTTAACCTTTCCGTCATTTGACGTTTTTGTTGAAACAATTACCTCTGGCACGAATAAGTGTTCTTGAGTGCAATATGGCACTGTATGTTTTGTGCCCACCCCTAGCTGCTATGGCTCACAGGTGGGAGCAGCAGTATTCTTTAAATAAAAAATAAGAAAAGGACGGTTCCAGAACTGACAAAGCAGCGGGCCCCTTTTACGAAACCAACTTCTTTATCAAGCATCAACACGCGCAAAGGAACAAATCAAGCCAGATCGAGCAACGTAGTTAACGTGGGACGCTAGGCTTAAGCGAATACCGATACGAAAACAAGCACCCGCAGAGCGCTTCCTAAGCCGCATGCTTGCGACAGATGCTTGTTGCAAACTAGGTCGGTTGAAGCGACCTTTCTCTAAACACCTCGGTGAACGCAGGACTCGCACTCATAAAAATAAGCGTGGTCAAGCCGCAAACACCGGTAGTCACGTTTGTTATCGTTTTAAAATGAAGCGGAAAAGGAATCTCCGGAAATATTTTTTGTAGCGTGATGTACACTGGCCGAGGTACAGCAGTTTCGCGTGGCTCGCATTATGAGCCGTCCTCCGTGCTGCGCATGCGCGAGGAGCAGTGACGTCACACGGCGCACAGCTGGCGCGCCGAAGCCGCCGCCGCTGCACCCGCCTCGCCGGTCTGCGCATTCCAGAGGAATGACGTCATAGCCACGGCAGACGCACTGGCGCCGCCGCGTGCCCAGCTGTGCACCTCCGTTGCGCAGTAGCCAAGTCTGACGCTGCACCGGAGCCGCTTGATAGCGCCTCTCATTTTGTGCGCATAAGCCACCGTAATTTTTTTTAAACGATAATGACTCTATCTAGATTATTTGTTTCTTAAACATTAAAATATTCTGGATAAAAATACTATTATGACACGGAGGAACAATTTTACAACGAACATTTCACACGTCAATCATCTCTCCAACCAATGGGTGCCGAGAAACGGTGCTATAGCTAAGCACCTTTTGTTACGGGCGGGGCACAGAGCAGGGCTACCTCCACCTAAATTGCACCTGACGGCGTAAATATCGTTCCAAAATGTTTTTTTTTTTCTGGAAAAATTAACAAAAGCAAATGTTTCCCGTATAAACCAACTCATGTTTACAAACAAACCTGAGCGCCCCTAACGGACGCCACGGGTGCCGCGCATGCGCGATGGAGTGTGGGCAAGAAGCTCGCCGTCGCCCAAAAACAAAACCATTGAAATGCGTAACGGTTAAGTGTTGAGCTTGTTGGTACATACTTGTAAATATATCAGCTTGAACTTTAGAAATAACTCAGAAGGCAGGAGCAAAAGCGCAAGGAAGAAGTTTACACCAAAAAATCGTTCGTAGTCAGCCGTGTGTCATATCCTGTCCTTTCTTTCTTTGTGTTCTACTTATTTCTGAATTTCAAGCTGATTTATTTACAATGAAATGCGATGTTGTTAGCGTCGGTGCGAGACTCTGTGCTCTCTTTCGCGTTGGAATTGCTGATTCCACGTCGTCCTGGTGATGTCTAACTACCTGAGCGGCCTCACCAAAATTACCGAGGCTCGTTACACCACAAAACTTCGTGTTAATAATGTGACATGCGGCGATTCATTCAGCGTGGAACCCGCAGAATAGATGCTACAGCCTGATCCGCTTGCTGAGATTCTGCTCGCAATTTTCAGTCGCGACGTTGCTCGGGTTGCAAAAGCGTGAACCGTAGATGAGATGGTCGACGTCGATACTGAAAATCGCAAGCAGAATCGGACCAAGCGAATGAGACATACCAAGTCGGTGATGGCCACTGGCAACCATGATCAACATCTTGTATATACTGTTTACACCGAGCCTACTTACCCCAACCAACCTTCAAACTTAGAAGTCTTTTGAGGCCTGCACTTACTTCTCATCGCAATTACCTGGCCAACGTTTGGTCTACGGGCTGCTGTCATTTGAAAGAGCAGACGACAAGCAGAAACGTTTGAAAGAGGAGACGACAGTTGGAACCGTCAAGGGGCTGTTTGAACTTGAAGACGCACTGAACGTAGTCCACACAATCTAACAAAAAATGGAGGAAAAAGGTAGCAACGGCGCGTCTTCCTCCCTTCTACTGACGCGCCCCCAAGCGGACACGAGAAGAAGGGAGGAACGAAACGTTTTTCTCCGTCTCCAGGCAGACGGGAGAAAGCTTTCGCCCTCCCAACTCATGTTCTTTCGGTTTTGTTTTTCGAGCACGTCGCGCACGTTGTTTAGTAAATGTTGTTGAGTTGATTGAGCTTCAGCGGCAGCGAAGGCCTCCTGTAATTCCGTCTTCTAGTCCAAACCTGCAGAACGTTTCGGTTGCATTGACCTTTTTATCACTAATTTTATCAAACGAGCAAACGCAGCCGCTAGAAACAGCGAAGTTCCGGAGCAGTGCCAGCAGCGCTAAGTCGCTAAGTACACTGGGTAAGATGGCCGCGTCCAGATTGCGGAACCCACGCGGAACTACAGTAGCGGAACCACGCGGAACTGTGTCGATGTTTTCGACGTTATGGAAATCGCAGGAACTGCGTCCAAGACAGGCAAGTTTTGCTGCCGGCTGCCTTCCGTGGTGAGATCGGTTCTGTTTTCAGATGCCGCGGGGGCCAACCGGCGTTCGATGTGGTTCTGTATTTGTGCGTGTCAGCAACATATCAGCAACATCGTTATGGCAGTGTTGTGGGTTGTGAACAGAAGACTGGAATTATCGCCGATGTGACCGTGTGTTCGCGGTTCAGTGGTGTAACAACAAGATGAGATGACGTAAACTGTCGGGCATTGATGCCGCTGATCGGGCCGTGATCGGAGGGGGCGGGGTGTCGCAGGTTGGCATTCTGCTTTACATTAAAACGTTTAAGACCACTTGAAGGATTAGGCACGTGCAATCGATCAACTTGCGGTTACTCATGTTGGAACGCTGGTCTGAACAGTAAGCTGCTATCGTACAGTGACCAATGTGACTGTCGGTTGTCTCCTCCCACTCCTCGCCGAGAGCGATTGCGCTCTGGGGAAAGGACTGAACAGTATACGAAATTATGACGGAAAGTACGTATATTTACAGTGTGGAATTCGAGCTTTAAAAAGGAGTAGTAGGTAAAATCGAAAAAAAAAACTACCCTTTATTTTGCTGTTTAAATATACTACGGTTCCTGGAGAAACTGCCCTCCAAGTGGCGCGCTGGGATGAGCGCTAGACGTTTTCGAGCTCGCCACGGCGTAGCTCCGTACACTTAACAGTTGCCGCAAGTCGCGGCTTTGACTGCATTCAGGTTGATCGAAAAGCGATTTCTCTGCCCGTGAAGCATCACTTCCAGCTGAGTGAATATCCGCTCTACAGAGATTAATTCAAGACGGCAATTGCAGCCGTGCGCGAACAGCACAAATAGAAAAAGAAACACTACAATAGAAATACAGGCTACAACTTGCCGTGCTTAAAAACAAACTCATGGCTTCGATACGCATTGGAGCGACTTGATTTATTGGCTTTCAAATAATTACGTCATGGATAAAGAATAAAACAAATATTAAAGATGTGGTTGTGTTGTCCCAGTTTTAATTGTTTTATTCTTTCTTCATCGATGACTTGAACCAACACGCTCCTCTCCCAAGCAAATAATTACCTGATGTTTGTAGTATGTGTAATGTGTCACATGTGTGTATCTGCTATACACACATGTGTATCATACACATGTGTGTATAGTAGAGGTTCCCGAAGATCCGGAAGCGCAATCATAGCTTGAAGAAAAAAAAATAATTTTGTAGAACTTGAATTGGGCGCTACCTAGCGCCATCTAGCCTAGCTACTTGCAATTACTCTGCTTGTCCCTGCCATATGGTGGCAAGCGATTTAACCTTCTTTCACGCTACGCGATAAACAGCGGCTTCGAGTTTGTTCTTTTGAGAGCGGCTTTTGGTTTCGCGGATTAGTTTGCCATTTCTCCGTGATGCAGTGTTGCCACTCCTACCGATTTATCAGTAGATCTACTGATGTTTCCAGAATTCTGCTGGTTCAGTGATAATACCCCAGAATCTACTGATGTTTTCTTTCTTGCCTGCACGTGGTCCAAAACTACTACTATTTGCTCCAAGGCCCCTCTAGTTATTTCGGCGCACTTTGGCGGGTATTTTCCCTGGTGTGTGTGTGTGTGTGTGTGTGTGTGTGTGTGTGTGTGTGTGTGTGTGTGTGTGTGTGTGTGTGCGCGCGCGTGCATGCATGTGTGTGTGTACGTGCGCGCGCGCGCGCGCGTGTGTGTGTGTGTGTGTGTGTGTGTGTTTGTGTGTGTGTGTGTGTTGTAAAATGGAATGACGGGAAAAGTGAGAGCCAATAGTCTACGCGCATAGCTGACAACACAATGCAGGGTATAGCTAAACGCGGGTGAATTGGTGTAGAAAATGGGAAAGGGGGAGGAAGGCTTGTCAAAGCTAGAGTCACTACAGGGCGACGGCACGATCGGCCATCTGAAGGGGTGTCCAAACAGGACACTACAAAACGCACGACTCCGACAAATCGTGAAAATCGAAGCAGGCGCGTCCGCTTCAATTTTCACGATTTGTCGGAGTCGTGCGTTTTGTAGTGTCCTGTTTGGACACCCCCTGAGAGGGCGCACCTCGCTTCGCGCCTGCCATTCGCCGTGCCGCGTGCATCGAGGTTTGAGCGATATTATTTTCCTTATAACTTCCAAAATAACGGGAAGTTTGCTATGTCTCCTGAGCTCTACCTCGGCGATAGTTTTCGATTAGTCAAAAAATTATTGGAGGGCCCTTCCTTTTAAAACACCCCGGGATGGGGGGGGGGGGGGGGGGGGCTTTGAAGAAACATTTTGGCAACAAATTTTACGCTAAAAGAACAAGAAGTGTGAAACTACCTGATTGAGCAAACCACTAAGCGATAAAGACTGAGCAATTTCTGGTAATCCTATCATCATCGCGCAGCAGCTGACTTCGGATATTGCAGGAAGAGGTCTTAGAAAATTTGCTTTGCATACAGTTTCTACTTTTTTTCACTGCTCCCATTTGTTTTTCGTGGTATTTTTCACATGTGCTGTGAAAATAATCAATGCAGTAACCGTACAACACAAACAAGCTAATAAAAAAAACAGACTACCGAAATTTAGAAATCTACTTAGTTTTTCTTATTTTTCAAGCTGAAATCTACTCCTATTTTGGGGGGAGCTGTGGCAACGCTGCCGTGATGTGAGGTTGGCGAAGAAAATGTGACTCGAGGAACAGCAAAGGTAAGACGTAAAGGGTGCGAAGTAACTGGGTATCGGTAGTCTCCGTTTAACATCGCATTGCTGACGACGAGAAGTGTGAGTAACTGCTTTCGAAACGCACGTTTCTGTCCCTGCGGGGGGAACCTGGCTGCAGAAATAAACACGGTTCGCGGAAAGCTCGTGTTACGCTTTTCTTTGCTGCTCCTCTCGTCCCGTACCAGCTTAATGAGCTCGATTTGCTTGATTCAGGGCCGCCATAATGAGATGCAGGCTACGGAGGAACTATTTGCTCCCCTGCTTCAGGGACGAAAGTTTCTCCCTTTCTAAAGGAACATAGGTTACCTGACCGTTCCTCCCCTTAAGGGCAACTCCGCTTCATTTTTGGTTTTGAAAAAACAATGCAGTCCTCTTTAGTATCGCCTAGGAAGACCACACGTCAAATATTACGACGCAGTTCTGTCTAAATGTTTCTTAAACGGTCCGGCGAACTTTGCAACTCGCCAAGTTGCCGAAATTGGCTGACTCGAGCGGGCGAATTCAGGCGCAACCAACAGCGCAGTCAAGGCTACGGCATGGGCGGAGCCAACATTGAGCTGAACGTCATCATCATGGCCCCCTTTTGCTTGTTTTTACTTCTCCGATCGAGCGTAGCGCATGACGTCAGCAACGTTGCCTCTCGGCGCTCAGCGGTGTCCACGTGATTGGCGTACGCGCCTGCGCAGCGCGCTTCTTGGGAGCAGACCAACCGCCCGCCGTGGTCCCGCCGTTACCGCCGTCTTCCGCGTCACAACCGCCGTCGTCGTCTCACCGTTTGTGATTATTGCCTCTCGGAGTTTCGTCCACACTATGGACACCACGTGCGCAGAGTCGCAGATTTATGCCGCAGTTGTGCAGACGTCGTCGAATGCCGTAGACACCAAAACGTGGCGAAGAGTGCGGTGCAGACGACACTCGCGCCTGTCGCACGCCCGCCCCCATCCCGCCCGTCGTTGGGCCGAGGATCACGTGACATCTCGTACCACGTGATGGCCATGTACTTGGCGGCCAGAGGCCAATGTTGCAGGACGGAGCCGAAGTTTCGGTTTCGATTTCCGCTCGTGTTTAAAATTAGATTTAAAAATATATATCCCATTTTTCGCGAAGCAAACGACGTAGTGTCTTTTACTAGGGCTTTTTAATTCGAAATCACACATTATCCCGAAATCTTCGGAATTGAGCGGAGTTGCCCTTTAGGAAGGACTATCCCTACCCTTTTTTTCTAAGAGAGCAGATGGTCCGTACAACTTGGCGGTTTCCCCGCGTTCATGTAGAAAAAAAAAAAAAAAAATCTGATGACCACAAGAATTCGTGAATTCAACCCAAAGTGCTTCCCGCCCAAGTAATCGTTGTTCGACAGCGTCTGGTTTTCCTTTTTCACGGCACCTATCCGGACGAACCGAGCACATGAAAACAGACATTCAAACCTTTCCCGATTCTTTTCGTAGAGCGGCGTTTTGACGACAAGGCAGGTTTTTGCCCGGTTTCTTTCAAAACAACACAGGAATGCACGTTTCGCATGGATACTCCCCCCCCCCCCCCCCCCCCCCCAAGCCCCAGACCGGAAGTGCACCCGACGCGCCACCATCGCGCCGTGACGTAACAGAGCTAAGTTCGTGTATAAGTCCTTTAAAAAAAAGAAAAAAAAAAAATCTTTCGATTTTAGTGGGGTTTTTTTTTTTTTTTTAAGAGACGCAAGGCGTGGCTTAACTTCCGCTCGCGGCATCGTGATTGGTTCATCGTCGCTCTCATTAGCTGATGCTGCAATCTGATTGGCTGCGGAGAGATAATGAGATGCACGAAACCCACCACGTTCCCGCGTTTTTTAGGCTGTCAGTGATCGTAAGTTCACGGCATAGAGCACAAGTCGTTCAGGCGATCATGAGCCTTCCCCTCGCATTTTCAAATGTTCCCTCCCTGTGTTCAAAAAAAAAAAAAAAAGCAATTTTCGTGACGTTCGCCATTTTGAATTTTGATGCAACCTGGTTGAGAGCAAGAAAATGCCAAGTTGTTTTCCTTGTTGATTAAAAGGCCCTACAAATCGTTACATTAAAGCATGAAATGTTTTTAACGCTACCCCTAACCCCAAAATTTTGCCTGTCCGTCTGTCCGTGCGGCATTTTTTCGATCAGTTTAGTGTGGAAAGTGGCGTCAAGTCACGTGATCTATACACCTCAGGGAAATTGAGGGCACGTGACCTATATGCCAAATCAATTTCCCCGCTAAATTTAGCGGGAAAATTCACGTCTTCTGGCCAAAACATCAATTCAGTTTCCACGCTAAAGTTAGCGGAAAGAAAAATTTATCTGACCTACACACCGATTCAGTTACCCGCTAAATTTAGCGGTAAACTTCTCGTCTTGTGAACGCAGACACCAATCCAGTTTCCCCGCGGTTGGTTTGGACCGGAGTTCGTAGCGTCCCGCTCAACGCTTCTGCGGTCTTATTTTGCGAAATCCCGAATCCTTTTAAACAGGCAAACATTGGCTTTGAAATTGATTGCCCCAATGTTTATTCGCCTCGTTCAAAACCTGAGGTGGTAGTCTTTTGGCGAGAGTGAGCTTCCAGAGGCTTAGCCTTCTTCGCGGAAGCTGTGAAAGGACTACTACTCTCCTTCTACCGCGCCAATGATCGGTAATAAAAGCACAATGTCCGGTTCACGCGCTTGCGTAGTCTGTGCTCAGAGCGACCTAAGCAACACGCTCACACGGCACTAACGACAGAGACACCGGGAGAAATGTTCGCCATATACGCAACATAAAAAGCAATGCAAGGCCCACCTTAATGGTGGAAGACGACGACGACACTGCTGCTGGTAACCCTTTTCGTGTCTCTGAATTTTTCCTTACGTAGCCGATAAATAGCGTGTTTAAACAGTACATTCGGTGGTTATCAACTAACAGAACGACATAGGATCTTCGTGCGCAAAGGACCTCCTGAAGGGAGGCCGGGACATCAACAAATATGACCTCGGACATCGAGTCATCGAACGCTCCCATGTCCATCGACATGGATGAAGCTCAGGCAAGCACATCGACGATCATCAAAGACTGCTATGAGATTCCGCCCATACACCGTACCGCTGAAACAATGAGCAGTTCCTCATCGACAATCGTGTCTACTAGCGACGAGTTGCACTCGGACGACGGTGACTACGAGGTCGTTCATGGCAAGAAAAGACGAAAGACGAGCCAGAGTTCAGCATCGCATTCTAAAGAAAAAAACAACCTACAAGTCGGATTCACCGTACTGTACATGCCAACTGACAGCAGCAAGGTTGCATCGCTCAGCAAATTTAAACTGACTGACTACCTGAACAACGTCGCACCAGACATGGTTAGTGTAGTTCGTATCAACAAAGCTCGTAATATCGTTGCGGTTGACGTTAAAAAGCCTGCCCTCAAAGCCGAACTCCTGAAGCTAACCAAGCTATGCGCATTGCCGGTGCGTGCTTTTCTACCTAGCGACCGCACAAATAGCTATGGTGTCCTTCGAGACATCGACCCTGACTGCACAGAGACCGACATAAAAACGCGATTACAGTCAACCGCCTGCATAACGGAAGTGAAGCGCCTTGGCAAGACATCACCCGTTGTGCGAGTGTCGTTCGCAACAAAAGTAGCTCCTCAACATGTCAGTGTCGGTCTTGTAAGAACGGAAGTAATTCCCTACCGAGCACGCCCCTTGCAGTGCTACAGGTGTCACAAATTCGGTCACATCGCAGCTGCCTGCGCAGAAGAAAATCAGTTATGTTCTCGGTGTGTACAATGCCACAAAGACAAGTGCGAAGCCAACCCCTGCTGCGTCAACTGTCACGGAAATCACGCCTCCAACGCACCTGAGTGCCCAGTGAGGGCAAGGGAGGCAGAAGTAGCGAGGTACAAGTTAGAGCACAACACCACATTTCGTGAGGCAAAAAGTGCTGTGCATGCAAAAAGACAGGCAAACAAAACAACGGCTTTAAACAACATACAAGAATCTAGCGCCTCCGCTAACACTACTCTGCCTCTGACTGCTCAAGACTTCCCCCCTCTCGAAGACGTAGAGAGCACGCCTGCAAATCTGGTCACCGCTAAATGTACCACAACCACTACAGTGCCAGTTTCTAGGAAACCTTGGTTTTGGGACAAACCACACATCAAAAACATCACTTCACATAAGACCTCCAACGTGCACATGACGGGACCCAACCAAGAAAGTGGAACAAAGACTGACTCTGTGTTTAAAGCCATAATCCCACTTATGTTCAGTGCTCTTCGCAAGATACTGGCCACAACGTTACAGACATCAACACTTCATCAAGTGATCAAAGCCGTCCTCACATTAGAACCCATTATTGCAATGCTATGCTAGAGCGTTTCCAAGAAAGCCTTACTTGTCAGTACAGATATTTTCTTCACTGTAACTCGAAAGCTAAATGGCATCGAACAGATGAGCCAGATCATATTGAAACTGAGTCTGTTGCAATAGAGTGGAACGAACCCTGTTCATCACAAGCCCTCTACAAATTTATATGGTATACGCTTCGTAAAACGCTCTCATCAGATAATTTAAGGCACAAACACTTCATACACCTGTATTAATCACAGATATCAATGCTGCAGGACAGCAATTTTCCCCCATTCGCCTGCCCACACCAACTCATCCACGATGGGAGACATTAATAAGAGGACCACCAAGCATCTTCAACCCCTCTCCTGCTCGGTTTTTCAATGGAACTGTAACGGATTGAGAACGCGACTGCCTGAGCTCCGCAAACACCTATGGGACAACGCCTACAATGCAGTAGCTCTCCAAGAACCAAGAATGTCAGCCGGCAACATGCGCATTGCGGATCATGTAGTGTACGCCAGCAAAACACATGTGGCAAGAGGGTTTCCGCGGGCAGCGCTACTAGTACGTCGAGAGTTGCCACAAAGTGAGGTGGACCTCAATGATTTATGCACTGAGAGTGCGGAGTTTGTGGCGGTGACGGTGGAATGGAGAAGACGTCCACTCACCATCGTCTCGGCATACGTGGCCCCTAACGCACCCTGGGACACCCATGTACTTGCGGACATTCGAGTCCGATCCAAGGGAGACCTTATAGTAGCCGGAGACTTCAATGCGCACTCGCAGTCTTGGGGAGACAAGCAAGACTCCTCACGGGGACGGGAGCTACAGGCAACGGTCGAAGCACTTGACCTAAGGAACATAACAAGTGGGAGCCAGACGTTTATCCGCCCTAGAGTGACTGGAAGCGTGATTGATCTCACCTTCACAACTTGGTCCCTGAGGCTCAGTGCAACCCCTCAGGCGGACAGCTGGGGGAGTGATCACCTTCCAATTGTCATTGGAAGACCGCCGAAAGTCCCCCAGGACTTGCCAGGTAGTTGACTGGGACCACTACAGGACACTGCTTGGAGAAGCACTAGAGGGGGGATTTCCCTTCTATTCAGAAACAGTGTCGCGCGTCCTCAAAGAAGCCACCCGTGAAGTCAGCGTGCCATTAACACGTCCTAACCCTGACCTCGAATGGTTTAAACTCCGAGCGAGAAGACGGAGAGCCCAGCGAAAGTCATGGGTCACCGGAAAACCGGAGGATATCCTGGCCTATAGGCGACTGGATGCCAGGTTCAGGAAACACGGAAAGAAACTGGCGCGCCGACAATGGCGTCTCAAGTGTAGTACTCTAGACAGGCCATCCGGAGGAAGCCGGGCTTGGAGGATGTCGAGAACACTGGCGGGCCGCCCGATTCCCCGAAACCCAGTCCTTGGAATGGCCGTGGCCATGAACCTCCGACCAACAGACATGGTAGAACTCCTCGCGGATACTTTCACTAAAGTTCCGCTGGTACCGACAGTCAGACCGCCCCCCGAGAATTGGGACAAGTTCCGTCATCCCACGGCACCTCTGATGCAACAACCGGACACCGACTTTACTCTGCATGAGCTGCAGTACGTCCTTGATTCCCTTCCCAGACACCGCGTGTCACCAGGCCCGGATGGAGTCACCAACCAGGCCCTGAGAAACGTCAACGAGTCGGCACTCCCAGCAATGCTAGCTCTCATCAACAAAGTCTGGAGGACAGCTGAGCTGCCAGACGCCTGGAGGGTAGCAACAACGATACCACTGCTGAAGCCCGGCAAGCCCCAAGACCAGCTAAGCTCATACAGGCCTATCTCCTTGACATCATGCCTCGGGAAAGTGATGGAACGTATGGTGCTACGCCCTCTTGTTTACCACCTAAAAGGGGCGAGGGCTTTACCGGACTGTTTTTTGGGATTCCGGCACCATCGGAGCACAGTAGATGGAATGGGAGATATCGTCAGCTCGCTGGAAGAGGCAAAAGCGCAGGGTTGGTCTGCGGTGGCCGTCTTTCTGGACGTCCGCAAAGCCTTTGATGCCCTCCCCCACAAGGCCGTCATTTCAGCTCTACGCCGTTTCGGGGTAAACGGACGTCCACTGAAATACATTTGTGCGTTTCTTAGTGAACGCACTATGTGCGTAAAGGCAGGCAACGCGGTGAGCAACCCCCGGAAAATCATCCAAGGAGTTCCCCAAGGGAGCGTTGTTAGCCCGCTACTTTTTGCTCTGGCCATCGCGTCACTCCCAGCGGCGGCAACGGTTGGAGAAGAGCCGGCGTTTCCTATCAGCATGGCCGTCTATGCAGACGACGTGGCACTCTGGTCCACTGCCCCCAGCTACAGAAGGCAACGTATGGCATGCGCTCTCCAGCGAGCCCTGACAAATGCAGTGTATCGTCTCCACCAACTGGGCTTGGCAATATCAGCCGAAAAAACGATTGCGCTGTGCTACGCTCCAAAGAGGCCAAGCAAGTTCATGCCCACACTACGCATTGGGGATACTCCAGTAAAACTGGCGAAAACGGCCACATATCTTGGCGTCACGTTGAACTCGAGGCTATCCTGGGGCCCAGCATTGAGGGAAGTGCTTCAAAAGATGCGAACCCATACAAACATCCTCCGGATGCTCGGCGGAACTACTTGGGTAACCTCATCTCACATGATGCTGCAACTGTATAGGGGGCTCATCCTGGCCCGCCCATTGTACGCCCTACCTTTCGCAACACTCAGTGCCAACCAGCTCAAAAACCTTGAACAAGCGCAACGCGTGGCACTCAGGATTTGCCTCAGAGTTCCCCGCACAGCCTCGTCTCGACATACGCTCACAGAATCCAGGATTAACTCTGTAGAGAACATCATGCAAGAACGGGCGCTGGGTCATCTGACTCGAATGAGCAACTGCGACTCGACCATCACACTCCTAATGAGGATCGCCGAGCGCGCTGAATCAAGACTAGGAGCGCACCTCTGCATTCTTGGTGACATAGCTGGCACACCAGGACCACTCGTTCCACTCCCAGAGCTGCACAGAGATCCCCACCCCCTGCGGATCAGCCTTCATATCCCTGGACTGCGGTCCAAGAAGAACGTAGCAGCTCACGGAAGATCACTTAGTTACCCAATACGATGGGTGGACCCGAGTGTACACCGACGGATCAGTGGACCCCTCCGGAGGCACAGCAACAGCAGCGGCTTTCTTCGAAGCAGTAGCTGTTAGTACCAGTGAGCGCCTGGATCACCAGGCATCCTCCACCACGGCAGAGCTAGCAGCCATACGGCTTGCCCTCTGGGGTATTCGGACAGGCTGCACACAGGCCTTACGCTGGGTCATCCCGAGCGACTCAAGGTCAGCCCTCGAGCTCCTATCTAGGCTCGAACGGGCAACGCCCCTGGCCCGTTCAATCGCGCAGGATGCAGTCGAGCTGCAGCAAGAAGGCAACGACATTGCCTTCCAATGGCTCCCGAGCCACTGTGGCATTAGAGGTAATGAAGTTGTTGATTTTCTAGCGGTGCGGGCTCACAAGGACCCCGCGTGCCCGCTTTCAACCGTTCCCCGCTTCTCAGACGCCAAGCTCCTTGTGAGAAGAGCCATCGTCCTACAGCACCCGGACCCTGTAGTGGTGGCGGGCGCCTTCCCAGCTCCGGTACCGCGCGGCTTCGACCGCAAAACTGCCGCAGTAATGCACAGATTACGGACCGGAAGCGCCTTCACCCCGGCGTGGATAAGTCGCTTCAGACCCAATGTTGACCCCATATGCCAGACCTGCGAGGAAACGGCCGACGCCGAACATCTCCTCCTGCACTGCAGTGATCACGAAGAGGAGCGCACCAAACTCCATGATGCTTTTTCCCGCCTAGGGCTACCTAGTACCAACTTGGAAGAACTCCTGCGTCCAAGAGCCTCACGAGCTACTACGGACAAGGCACTCAAGAGTGTAGTCAGCTTCCTGAGGAGCGCGGAACTCCTCGAGGTCCTCTAAGACTTCCAAGAGATCTGGGTTGCTTGCGGCTCCTGGGGCTCTTAGAGATCTTACATCCAGAGGTTTTCGGGAGTTCCAGGAGTCGCGATTCTGTACCGAAAGCCGCAAGAAACTCAACACTCTGAAAAAATCCTCTTCCCCCTTCCCCCTTCTCCCTCTCTCCTCCTCTATCTCTTTTTTCCCTTAATTCTCTTCCCCATCGACAGTGACAAGTGCGCCCAGAGCGTAACTAACAACAACGTCGATTTTCTAATAAACATCGCTTCAACAACAACAACAGCCCACCTTAATTGTTAGGCCATTATGAATTACGGCTTTCACTGCGGTCCTGCTGTTGCTGCCGTGGACACACCCAACGCAACTTCCCTCGCTCGTTTTGGTGGCCATCGTGCCAACCACAGACAACATGCGATCATGGAAGGCCTGAGAGACGAGCAGATATCGTTCTGGCCAGTTCAGTGTTTTACCGCTCGGTGCCGTCTGTTTTGCTGGAGTGGCGAATTCCCCAGCAGACAATAGGGAGTTTCTGTAGAACGAATTTCCGCTGCCCCGCAACGCTCTCTGCAAGCCTCTACGAAATCCGGGACTTTGCAGGAAAGGTTCAATCAATCAATCAATCAATCAATCATTCGAGTTTATTCTCATGAGTCGCACCATATAATTTATTGAGAACCATCCAGGCCCACAGCCTTTTGGCTAATTTGGGCCCATCTTAATAATAACATATTAGGAAGGCAGCACTCTTAAGGAATATTACAGAAAGTACAATAGAAGAAAGAAACCTTCCTAATAACGTATTAAAAAGGTTAGCGCCGTGCGTGCACACTGGCGTCTTCGTTCCGGAGAGCGTACCGGAGCTGGGAAAATGGTCTATAAAAAACTCCCTATTATGAGTTGAAAGTTAAAACACCCAATCCGACCTTTTTATGCGTACGACTGCGGTCCTCGCAAGCTCAATTGCCTTTCACTTTGTGAACTCGTCGAAAGTATAGGACCTCAACTTGGCCTTCCCATTCCTAGTTCGGGCTATAATTCTCTAAAAAAAACTGGCACATACGCCAAGAAAGCACGAAACACTGTTGCAGCTCATACTGTCTACGATAGTGTTACACATTTCGTACCGTAACGGTTTCCGTGCTTTCCGTAGAACTTTCCTCTGGAATCCAAACGTTAGCATTTTTTTTTTTTTTTATAAAACCTTGTTTTTTTATGTTTGGGACCTTTGATGTACAAAAACAACGAAGGGAGTGAGGAAACAAATTCTGATTTTATTTTCATTCCTTGTTTTGTCCAATGTGGCCCAGAAGACCGCTTTCTCGCTTTTACTCTAAAAAAGGCTCGATTCCGTACTGAGTCAGTGGAAAATTGTGCTGTTTATTTGCAACTTTTAATTGGGGTCAGCTTTTGACAGGATCTTGTCACACAAGAATTTCAGCGCCTATAGCCATACTTCCGCGGAAAATGGCAGTGTCCGAGCTCGCGAAACTAATTTTTGAGATATGTCTGAACTGGGTTAGGTCCATTAGGCCCTCAGCGTGTTTCGAATATTAATTTCTGCGGTTTATTCGTGAGTGCGTGTGAGTCATTATACACTTGGAAAACAGCCACATCTGAACACTAAGCCATGGCTGGCTTTTGTTATTTACGTACCGAATAAAATCCTCGCCTAGAAATGTATTAAATTCTGAAAGTAAACAAAACCACGGGTATTACAAAAGAAGAATAAAAAAACAAAAAAAAAGGAAATAGTAAACAAGGTTAGCACAGAAGAGGAATGAAAGAAAACACTATACCGCCCACGGCATTGCAGTGCATATAACGCAAGACCCGAGCGAAAATTGGTTGTTCAGTAATCGCCCGATCTTAAAGTCTATTGACTATCAATCAACTTACGAAATATTTCCATGTCCTACAACGCCCACTTCGCCTTCGGTTTGCGATGGAGAACAATTTAGAACAACCTTGAGGGCCACGCTTCCGGCCATTTTCGATTTCTCTTGATATCAGATCAGAGAGCAGTACGCTGGCGCCATCTAGGGAAGTATTTTCCAAACATGCGGAACGCCACATGGCCTCCGAGATCCCGAAGCGCGCGAACGCTTCTCCGGCCATCCCATTCATGCGGAGAGGGCGTAATCGGAAAAAGAGAAGGAGGCGGCGTATCTCCGCGGGGAGGCGCTCCCAACCCAGTCATCGACAGCATGGCGCGAGGCAGAAGATTGAAAGAAAAAGTATTGTCACGTCGAGTTATTGCAACTTATAATTACAGATATCTGCGTATTGTGGTAGAAAGGTGAACAGCTACTCTGGGGACGTAGATAGACAATTTGTTATGCTTATTTAATTATTTAATTTGAGATATTCATCTGGACATGTTGCGGCCAGCGCTACAAGCGCGCCTTTTGATATGTAATGTAATGTAATGTAATGTTTTATTTGCTCAGGAGAGCCGCGGCACCGCAGAAAGGCAAGAGCCCGTACCAAGGAGGCCCGCGGTGCCGTGTCTAGTGATGGTGATTATGTGATGATGTAATGTACAGATGAAAGTTATGGTGTGTTAGGCCTAGCAGCAATCTTCGCGGTGATGGTCTTCGCCACTGATCTCTATGACAATTGCTGGATCGCGCTTCCCCGCTTGTTCGCTGCAGCGCAAGTGAAGCCACCGGACTTCACTCGCTTGGGATACGATTTGCCGTTTTTGCTAGCCTTTGCTGCGGTTTTCCAGCGTGCTGTGGACACGTTTTCTACTCGTTCGTCGTCATTCGCCGAAGAAGTTTTTTGAAGACTCTGTGTATTGTTGAGACTTGCCGTTGTGAACACGTGGAAAATTTTACGAAAGTGCAGTGTCGCAGGAAAAAGGCACAACGCGTCGAAAGGAAGGGCTGGCGGCGTGTTCAAAGCTTCCTTGGCACGCCGAAGTGCCGTGTCTGTGCCTTCTCACGCTTGGATACCGACCAAGAACCGACGCCGTGTGTATGTGTCTAGCGAGTGCAATGTGCGTGAAGCTGTTCGTGCCTCTGGATCAGCGTCTTTTCCCCTCGCGGTTTAGGAACGAGCTTAATTTAGCGTCCACTAGCGACGGAAGATGGGGGAAGGTACGTCTTTTTTTCGTCCTTAGACGATTTACACAATACTGTGCACAACAGCTCCTCATCACTGATCAGTGCTGGCTTATTATCAACCTACTTAATTGCACTTGACGTTTGAGTGCGGCTCGCCTAATTGTAATTGGTCAGCAGATTGCACACGACCATATCGGCCGCGCTTCAAAGATTTTCATTCTCGCCGTCTTTTACTTTTGCTTTCGAAAACCCCCCTGGCTCCACAACCCACGGAATCTATTAGAGTAGATTTGGGACATAGCCATGGTTAATATAGTACATAAGAACACGTACAGATATCTCCCTTTTATTGATAGCAACTCACCGGAACGGCTGGACGATCCAGAACTCCGTGGCCGATATATATAAATGATCTAAAGGCTTCTACGCGCGACACACGTTCAGAACTTTGGCGCGGCGTCAATTCTTGACCGATATCCAAGCGTGCGAAGGCACAAAGATGCATCACTCGGCGTGCCAAGGAAGCTTTGATCACGCCGCGACACCGGCGACACTTGTTTTCGACGAGTTGTACCTTTTGATACGGCTTCACGCACATTGCACTCGCAAAACACATCCACACGGCGTCGATTCTTGGTCGGTATCCAAGCGTGCGAAGGCACAGAGACACGGCACTTCGGCGTGCCAAGGAAGCTTTGAACACGCCGCCAGCCCTTCCTTTCGACGCGTTGTGCCTTTTTCCTGCGACACTGCACTTTCGTAAAATTTTCCACGTGTTCACGACGGCAAGTCTCAACAATACACAGAGTCTTCAAAAAACTTCTTCGGCGAATGACGACGAACGAGTAGAAAACGTGTCCACAGCACGCTGGAAAACCGCAGCAAAGGCTAGCAAAAACGGCAAATCGTATCCCAAGCGAGTGAAGTCCGGTGGCTTCACTTGCGGGAGCGGCAAGCGCGATCCAGCAATTGTCATTGAGATCAGTGGTCTTCGCAGTGCTGCCATGGGCTGCTTACTTCTGGTAGGCCGGTCCCAAGCGCCAATATTTGATTGCAATTCTGTAGCACATATAAAATTCCAGAAAATGAATATTAGCTTCGTACAGAAAAACTTCGGATTTCCCTAAATAAAAATAATCATGCTATAATTTGTTTTTCTTTGCATGGTGTTTGGCGTAGCTCTTTGAGCCTGAGCACGAGGTTTGATACTATACAGTGAAGTCCATGTTGTCCTTCTTTTAATATTTTTATTATTTATTCCGCAATTTTTGCGGGTCGCATTGTGGTGTTTGCTTCTACTAGAAGTACCTTTAAGCCGGGGTCACACTGTCTATACATTATACACAAGACAGTCTGTAGATATCAGTCATCACGATATCAATGGTTCAAATGCCGCGTGCCAAGTGTCTTCTTGAACTCGATGCCTTGCGGCATTCGAAGCTCAGATCTCGTGGTGACTCGAGTTTGAATCTGTTTGCAGACTGTCTTTTGAACGATGTACAAGCAGTGTGACCCCGGGTTTGGGGGAAAACTTATGGAGGTGAGGTACAACCACCTCGCAATGATTTCGCCATTTTTGTTTTTATAAACTTTGTCATAATTGTAGGTACTGATTAAAAAGGTGAGGTGTTATCTTCTAAACGTCTAGTATTTGGCACATGTGGCATAGACCACCGTATCCCGTTATGCACTTTGTTATTTAATTTATTTGATATCCAAACAAACAATGGGATCTCAAGAAAAAGAACTCTGGTTTATTTATAAGTTTCACCCTTGTTCCAACCTGGTTTATTCGGTATTCTAACCTGGTATATTTACAGACTCCAAGCCTTGATTCTTAAGGTTAGACGCGAAGTACTTTGCGATGCAATATGGCTTCAAGCAGTTTCTTTCGATACGCTACTCTGTCTGTCATAGGCATGCCTATGTTGACCAAGAACGACCGTACAAAATTATCTACAACAATCCTAGATTTTTTTGTCTCATGGTCCATCTCTTGTAGCGTAAATAAAACTCCAGAAAAAAATTAACTTCGTACAAGAAAATATTCCCTGAGTAGAAACAATATATATATTGTTTCTATATATATTGTTTATATATATATATATATATATATATAATGGGGTTGAGTGAAGATTGACAAGTGCAGCCGTAGTAATATTGAGAACGAAGAGGGGAGAAGGTGATTATTGAATTTATTGCATTAAAGTTAGGGAAAGGGAAAGGGAAAGAGAGCTGGCGAAAAATTGGGCCAGGAGCGGGGATTGAACCCGCAACCTTCGCCTGACCGGGGCGACGCCTTAACCGATTAGACCATCCTGGCCACTGGTTTCGGCGGACTCAATTTCTGACCAGCTCTCTGTGTACTGTTTAGTTTCGAATTCGCTTAACTGGGTAGACGACAACCGTTGCTGATTTAAGGCCCGCGCTATTTCCGACATGCGGCAGTGACGTGGCACGTCATCTCAGCTTGCAAATGTCGGAAAGGGCCCGTCTTCCAGGATATCTAGGGAACCACTCCTCCCCACATTTGCAAGCTGAGATGTATAAGCTGAGATGAGATATATATATATATATATATATATATATATATATATATATATATATATATATATATATATATATATATATATATATATATATATATATATATATATGTATATATATATATATATATATATCCGCGCGTCGTTTGACGTGCGGATATAGCCCTCTGGAAGCGCATTCGCTGCACACACCGAACCATAAAAAAAACTTACACCCACACACACATGCTTCAGCATCTGTTTATCTCCCACTGTGGTTCCTCTCCCAACTCCCGAACACGCCTCCAAAAAACATGCCGCAGAAAAAATAAAAATAAATAAAGTAATGGCTGGTGTTAGCTTGCTTCGGCCCCCCTTGTAGACTGGAATGCAAGGCCCGTACCCGGTCCGGGCCCTCCATGAATGTAGCCGTGAAGCCCGAGCCCGGCCCGAGGGCCGGACCGGCCCTTGACCTGCGGCCTGGCCCTTACAAGTGCAGTTCTCTACCTGCGACGCTGACGGCTCGCCCGTCTGTTATGAGTGGGCAGACAGCGCCGCCTCGCGGCGAGCGACGGAGTTAGCGCAATTACACTGTTCTGCTGGGGAGCGACTCAAATATTGGACGGCCGGAGAAGCCTTCGCGCGCGCGCTTTGGGATCTCGGAGAGGCCATGAACGCAAGCGCCAGGTTGTGAGCCTCTAAGGAGGCGGGATTATAAACACTTCAAAAATTGTACGCTCACCTTTTACTATTATTATAATATAAAATAGACAGCTCTATAACCTTTTAGGAAGTTTTTTTTTTAAACATTCGCGGTAACGACAGCTAAAGCCAAGGCTCTCCGGCAGCTCAGAACTTGTGGACAAAACATTTCTGAAGTAAAGGGCAGTAAAGAAAACAAGAAAGGTTCCCAGCCCCAGCGGACAAAAAAAACTTCTCATACCGTTCGTTATCAAACATGCTAAAACGACGAAAAGAGATGAGGTCAATCCAACAAACCTCAAACTTTTCCAATCCGAAGAAAAGTCCCACTCAAAATGGCCACCACGGCCGTTGCGACGCCAGCGCCACCGCTGTTCTCCGCGCCGCCGCCAAGGAAACGAGCGAAACAAGCGAAGCAACGAACGAAAAGGCCCGCTGGCGGGCCCCTCCGAAGTGCGACCAGCTACGCGAGGCTCTGCGGCCCCCCCTCGCGAAAGGACCCCCCAAAAGCCCCCACGGGGCCCCCCGTTATCGTCCGGAGCCGTTGTGAGCGACAGTGAACGAGTCTACGATACTTTTGGACGCCGCACCGCGCTGGATTCGCCGAGACCAACTACGGGAATATTCAAAAAGCAGCCCCCTCCGAAAGAATTCGACGGCAGCCGGGCCTCGTCGCGTTGCTCAGGTGAGTGGCCCATCCACTTCTACACGGATCCCCGTCCGCCATGAATAAGCAACGGTCGCTTCGTTCTTTTTTCTTCTTTTGTTTTGTGTTTTCCTTCTTTACACCCTCTCTCTTTCAAACCAAAACAATAACAAAAGAAGGAACTTGTCCTCGCGTAGCACGGCTGCCCGATGTCAACAACGGTCACACGTTCGGTTCGGACGTGTTTTGCCGGCTTTCTCCGCGCTTCCCGCCGTCGCCGAGAACGAAGAAATGTCCGAAACGTCGGTCCGTTTGCCCGTCGCCTCCGCGTTCCGATGTCCTCGGCGATGGCAGGAATCAAGCCGACGTTCGGAAAGCATTCCTTCGCTCTTCAAACGCTCGGTGAAGCGAGACAGACGCATAAAACAAACCTGTGCGGTTGCGGCCATATGTTCGTTAAAAGGTGCCGACAGAGTTCGGTTTTCCCAAAGTTTGCCGCTCCAATGAAGCCAGCTGGTCAAACGGTCGCTGGCTCTTTCATGCAGAGTATGCTTTCGCCATGATCTAAGCCTCTGAGACAAGGAGCGATAAAATAACGAAAAGGACAACATGACATAATAACGGAAATCACGACACAAAAAGTTTAGATTCTGTGTCGTCCGTTAGTTTATTCATTCTTGTGGGTTATATTATGATGTTTCTTAACCAGCTCGCTTTCATACCTTGGCATCTTGCAACGCTTTCACGCTAGCTTGTTACAGTTTTTGTTCGTTGAATTATTGAGACCCAACGAAATGTTATACTTAAAAACGCCTAAAAGTTGTACTTAAAACTCTCGGTGCGGTGTGAAACAAAAAAAAAAAAAAAAGTAAAACAAAAAGGTTCAAATTGTGTTTCTCGAAGGTATCTCCGTTCGTCTGCTACTCTCAACGAAGCCTATAAAGATCGTCTGCTAGCAAAAACAAAAATCAAGTCCCTTGAGTCCCAGGAACTCTTAACATAGAAACGTCGTTCCCGAAGTAACTTGACCTGCCGCTTGTTCTTTTCGACGCGTCGGGATGCCAGAGGAGCCGATGTACGTACATAAAATAAAAGAAAGAAAACCAAAAAGAAGAAAATGTCGAGAAAAACAAAAATAAATAAAGCCCCGTCTCTGTATCCGCTCCGAATCTGATGCGACCGCTGCTGAACTACGATACGAGCTCCATCGGGAATTCGATGCACGATCAACGATACGGCATTCGGTTCCTGTTGCCGGGCAGCTTTCCGGTCATATGGGGCCGTCACAAATAAAATAATAATAAAATAAAAGAATCCCCTGAAAATAAACCCTGCAAAAAAAAAAAAAAAAAAAAAGAATATAAACTTAGCTCGCATCATCAGAGAGGCAGAATGCTCATCGAACTGGGCATCTTTGGCGCTGTCTGTCCATCGTACAAAGTTTACGAGAAAAAAATAAAGGTAAAAACTAAATCCCGCGCACTTCCGTTTACGTCTGCGAACATTGTGCGAAGCTGTTGGGGGAGCTAAAGGTAAACACAGGAAGTGAGCCGCATTTAGAAACGTCAACAGCAGAATCCCGTTCTTAGCAAAAACATCGTAAAAATTACGTAAAACAAAAATGAAAGAGAAGGAGAGATGTCAGGCGTTCCGTACCAGTAAGCACAAGCGCGAATATGCGCTTCGCCTGGTTGGTTGATACGCGCGTAACTTTGGCGATAAAAGTGGCGATTCCGAGCGTATTTACGTGAAAGTGAGATTATGTAAAAGGAAATCGGACTTTTTTGGGGGGAGGTCGACCCCATAAACCTACTTTGAATATCGAGAGGCCGCTACTGTCGGGACTATATTCTGGCACAGATCGAACGTCTCCCCTCTCCGTGAATGCACGGGATGTCCATTTTATCAGTGTGTTCTCGAACACTGTAGAGTGCGAAAATGCCGCATGAATAAGTCATTGAAATGAGCGCAATGCAAATTTTTACAACTCTGTATTTAGTTGTGCATTCATCATACTCAACTAGCGTGGAAGTGGATTTCTAGGAAAGAAAAATAATGCAGAAAAAAAAAAGTAAAACGTTCTTTTTTATGCACCGGAAAGGGAAAAGAAGAAAACGGGAACGAACAGTTTGGTTGACGTTGCTACTCGCAGATGGTACCACAGTTGCTCGGGTTTGCTACTCGCAGACGGTTTGTTTCCGTTTCTCTTTCCGGTATGCGTAGGAAAATAAAGTGTTTTTTTTGTTTTCTTACATTTTTGTTTCCCGGAAACCCACACTTACGAAATTTTATTATGCTAGAATGCACGACCCAGAAATATACCTTTGTGCAATGTTGCATTGCACTCCGTTCATAGGCTTGTTTACACCACATTTGTATAACTAAACAATACTTAAAAAATAAATCTGATTTAGACTTTTAAGCAACTAAAAAGTTTTCAGACACTGAGAACTTTTTATACGCTTAAGGGTCTAAATCAGCTTGTCTCGGGGCTAACACCCTAAAGGCCTGTTCACACATACAGCGGAGCGCTAAGTTAGTGCTACGTGAGCGCTCGAAGGAGCGCTCATGTGGCGCTTCCAGCGCGTAACTTCGTTCTATAGCGCGTGGTTAGCGCTTTAGTAGCGCCTTGTTAGCGCTCCAGTAGCGCCTTGTTAGCGCTCCAGTAGCGCCTTGTTAGCGCTCCAGTAGCGCCGTGTTAGCGCTTCAGTAGCGCCGTGTTAGCGCGTCATAAGCGCTTCTTGTACCGCGGTGCTGCGGATTAGCAGGTGCACTGCGGTTTCGGTTCCTGTGGTTGGGTTTTCATCAGCAGCACCATGGCGGACATGTGGGATGCTGAAATAGAAATGCGACAAATGCTCTTACATACTCGATTAGTGCTTATCTGTGTGGACGGCTTAACTCCCAGAAGAGCCTTCTGGGTGCGCGAAATCTTTCGCCACCGAGATACCACCGGGTACCCGGCGAACCTTGTTCCTATAGGCTGAGGGACCGAGACAGAGCTCTTTCGAAGGCGATAATTTTTACCTGCGTGTCCTTACAACCAGCGTCACACATATCGAATGGAAAGCTGAGGTCGTACCCAATCAATTAGTCGCCCAGAGTCCATGACTCTGGGTCGCCTGCCCGACCCTCTGCGTAGAGAGCGGCTCTTTTACTTCCTCTTCTTTCAATGCCAAAGGAAAAACAACAATCGCCGTGCACGCGCTATTCCGCAGCAGCAAGCACGGCACAAGGGGCGTGAGAGCGCTAACAGAGCGCTTCTGTAGCGCTAACAGAGCGCTAACAAAGCGCTTCTGAAGCGCTAATAGAGCGCTACATCACGCGCCAGGAAACGCCACATGAGCGCTCCTTGGAGCGCTCACGTAGCGCTAACTTAGCGCTCCGCTGTATGTGTGAACCGGCCTTAAGAGTGTTAACACCCTGGGGGGATCGGTGGCCGAGTGGGCTAGCGCACACCAGCTCGGAGCATGCGTAGCGAAAGCTCGCGCTGCAGAACCCAGAGATCCTGGGCTCAGTCCCCACCCCTGCCCGTTTCGATCTGGATGAGCATCGTACCGGCGTGCGGTCGTGTATCACTACTGCGTGGTGCACGTTAAAGACCTCCAGGCCTATCAGATGTACTGGCTATATTGCTCGTCTACAGAGAGTGACTCGTCATAACTTTGAAATGACTGACCAACTGGACGCTGTATAAATATCCACAAAACCCCAATTATTATTATTAGAAACACTCGTAGGCTGCTGGTGAACGAAAAAAAAAATATAATACTGGTAAGTTTAGCAACCCTCCGCGGATCGCTCCTTTTCCGAGCAGCAGGTTTAGAAGCAGCAAGCACCCTATGCAGTTCTCACATGCACAGGAACGGCCGATACAGACACAGTAAATCACGCGCGGAGAGAAGAATCATGGCCCAACTGACCGCTGCACCGCCTTCATTTACAGGTGAACCACCCCCGTAATCAGGAAGGTTACAACCAGGGTGTAAGATAGACAGGTGGGGAAACGGCCCATAGAAGCCTACCGCAGCGCCGTGACCGGATTGTGTACTCGTCTGCTTGCGAGTACCCCCGATTTGCGACAGATGGCGCTGCGGCGAGAGGAAAAAAATTGGAATCGAATTCGCATGGAACTTTATGGGAGAGTGCGCAAAATAAACCGAGAGCACGACATTCCTCCATTGAAAATCCACGAGAAATCATCTCCATCAGTTTATCCGGTCGCCACCGGTCACCCACCCGGAGTGAGAGTTCGCGGTGCTCCACATAGATGGCGCCACAGAAAAAGAGAAACCCGAGGGGGACACAATCCGGTCGCTCATTTGGCTCTCGTTTCCCCACCTGTCTATCATACACCCTGGTTACAATTCTATTGCTTTGTTATCATCAATCGGTATACCACGGAGAGCATAATACCAGAAAACGAACCGGAACCGAGCCGAACCGAAAACCGGAACCGAACCGGTATTTTTTCCGGAACGGAACCCGAACTCGAACCGTTATATTGTTATCGCGATGAACCCGAACCGGAACTGAACCGGAAAAAAAATAACGGTTACCGGCTCATGTCAAAACGGTTCGGCCACGCGCTGTTGACAATGAATGTGCTATCAATGCCATTTGTTTTTTAAGTGCCGTCAACTGACACACACCTCGCTTACATATTTTTCTTCTCCACTCAGTCTTAGGAATATAAATGCTGCATCCATGAATCTTGACAAACGCTGCCTCCATGAATCTTGACATAGAAACCAGTATTGCGCTGGTCGCGGCTTGCACGGAAGAAAGAGAATTGAAAGGCTGTGCAAAAAAAAAAAAAAAAAAAATATCGCGTCACGGGATTTCATTTTCCTACAATCTCGTAAATCCTAAATGCTGCTGTGTGCTCATTTCATAACACGTTTCTAGAACGCGCGAGTTCTTGAAGCTTGCTTCCATCGGAATGAGAAAAGAAAAGGCTGTGGAGTTTGATAATAATGCATCCGGTTTCGTATAGGCACTTAGAAGCTAACATATTTGTGAGACAGCGAACTCTTCTATTTTAATATTTATCCTATTACGTTTTTCTGGCGTTGCGTTCGGTGAAGTGTTTTTTATATTCCGTATCTTGTTTAATGAAAAATTTGAGTTACCGAAGGCTAGTTCAAATAAAGAAAGCTGTATTTTCTCCCCACTGTTCCTTCAATTGCTTACACGCCGAGGTGGCGGGATAGTTAGCGAGTTCTACTTGTAAGTGGGTTTGTAAGGAGGTCGCGGATTTTACAGCTACTGCGTCGGACCCAATTAGATGAAGTCCGAATGCGTAAACGTCGGTGAGGTAACCTTTGAGTGCACATAAAGAAACCATTCCTGGTAGAAATCCCTGAGCCTTACACTACGATGTATCCCGTTTCGTATGTGCTGATTTCAGATGTTTTATTTGTAATTTATTTTGATGTTGCAATTTGTCATTTATAATTTCCGAACCGGTTCGCGGATCGAATTAATCGAACCGGAACTGAACCGGAACAAAATTAATTTACCTGAACCTGAACCGTAACCGAACCCGTATTTTTTTCGGTTCGACACACTGCTTAATACATTCAACTGGAAGAAATGGATCTCCAAGTAAAAAACAAAAACTGGTACAAGCAAAAATTATTCGATATTGTCGGTAAAGCAACTCGTCTAAAGCCATTATTGAAGGATGAACAACCTTCACGAAGGGCGTTCGTCTCACTTTACTGTGGCACCGTTGTCCACACCCTTTTCACACCCTTCAAAATATAACGGGTTTTCTATGCAACAGCACCCTATTTTGCGATGAAAATGGGTGTTTCACTCAGAATGAGGTTCTTGAAAGGGAGTAGCGATGCGGGTGTCTCTTACACCCTTAAGAGTGTAAAAAATATCGTAGTATGTAGAAACAAAATTGCGCGCACAAAATCTAGAGCCAAAACAAAACATGGATAATGAAGTCATTTTTAACAGATAGCGCACCCAGTTCAAATAATGTACTGCAAAAGGGTCTTATTATTCAGTGGAATATTTTCAAGAACTCACGCCTCGATTTGCAGCGAGACTTTCTTCGCATGCCGAGACAATTCGACGTACCACGGAACACGTCAAAATGCAATGGAAATTGATTGCACCCTGAAAGCTATAATTAGAGGTGCCTCCCCGAAACCATTTCCACTTCCGATCTATGGCAATCCAGAAATCGCGAAGAGCGCGAGAGTGTTGTGTTTATATATCGCTTTGATAAACGTTTTTATCTCGAATATACTATGTGGGCCAAAAAGATCTAGCCTTCTTTACATAAATAAATAAATAAAACATCTAGTATGCCGCGAGACGTAAACTTACTGCGAGAGAGAGAGAGAGAGAGAGAGAGCAACTTTAATGGGTCTCCTGCAGTAACCCCTATCATCCCACCCTCTCAGGTGGGTTCTTGGGGCGACGTGGCAGGACGTCTTCTTAGCGGGGAGAGCCGCTCGCGGCGGGCTTCAGCGTACTCGGGTTAACCCTTTCTGCTTCCATCCCGTCCGGTCGCTGCTTCTCGAGTGCCGCTAGGATCTGCTGGACGGCCGTGTGTTGGACGTCGTAGTCTTCGGATCTCTTCGCCTCCTCCATGAGGGGCGGGAGAACGTCTGCACTGTTGTCCGCGTTCGCGCATTCGCAGTCTTCCAGGATGTGGGCCAACGTGGCCCTTTCCTTCCCGCACAGTCTGCATAAGTCTGTTACGTATACCTCCGGCCACAGGTGCTTTGCTAACACTGGGGTTATCACGGAGTTAGTCTGTAACTGGCGGAATACCACCGCCTCCTCCCGCGTCAGACGGGGGTGGGGCAGGGCCATCGTTCTTCTGGCTAACCGGTACCACAGGGTTACCTCGTTGTAAGCGTCCATGGTGTCCTTCTCGGGGCGATCCACCACGTCGGCGGCGGCCGTTACCGGGGCGCGGCCGGCGAGTCCACGCGCCACGGAGCTGGCCGTCTCGTTGTGGTTGGTGAGCCCCAGCGAGCCCGCCACTTCCGCGCCCGCGTGGGCGGGAAACCACTTTATCACCGCACTGGTGATGACTCCGTTGACTTCGGCCTTTCGCAGGATGCGCGCTGCCGCACTGCACACTCGCTGTTTCGCAAAGTTGCGCACTGCCGTTCGCGAGTCGCACAACACCGTCTTCGTTCTGGGGTCCGCGATGGCGAGGGCTACCGCCACTTCTTCTGCCTGGCTGGGCACAGTGGTCCGCACGCTGGCCGCCATCCTGATCTCACCCGTTTTGGCTCCGATCACGCTGACGCTGAAGGCGTCGCCGATGTTCTTGTAACTGGCCGCGTCCCCGAACACGGCTCCCTCATCGCCGGCGTGTAGCGCGATCAGCGCCTTGGCTCTCGCCTCTCTTCTTTCTTGATGGAATGTGGGAGTCATGTTCCGCGGGATTGGGCTCACGACGATGTGCTTGCCCAGCTCCCGCGGTATCTGCTCCTGCATCCGGTGGTCGTCTTCCTTGGCTCCGATGCCTAGTTGTTTGAGGATAGATCTGCCGGTCCTGGTTCCCGACAGTCTGGTGAGCTGCGCCGTCTGCTGTGCCTCGGCGATCTCTTCCAGGCTATTGTGGAGTCCCAGGGCTTCGAGCTTCTGCGTGCTCGTGCATCCTAGGAGTCCTAATGCTGATTTGTAAGCTTTGCGGATCATCGCGTCGATCTTCTTCCGCTCGCACTGCCGCCAATTATGGAAGGCGGCGACGTAGGTGATATGGCTCATCACGAAGGCTTGAATCAGTCTGACGAGCCTTGCTTCCTTCATCCCGCTTCTTCTATTGGCGACGCGGCGTATGAGACGCAGTGCCGTGCCGGTCTTAGCTTCGAGCTTGGAGACCGTTGCCCCGTTGACTTTGCTGCGTTCGATGATCATGCCCAGCACTCTAATCTTGGCTACCTCGGGGATGATGTGCCCCCCTTGCGTTCGTATGCGGATTTTATCGCAGTCTCGGATAGTTTGCTTCTTGCGGCTCGCTCCCCTGGATGGAATCACCATCAGCTCCGACTTTGCGGGGGAACACACCAGCCCCGATCCCTTCAGTTGGTCCTCTATCGTTTTTACTGCTTCTTGTAGTGTATTCTCTATGTGGCCGTCGCTGCCGCCGGTGACCCACCGCGTCACATCGTCGGCATAAACCGTGTGGCGTACCCCATCGACGCTCCGCAGCCGGTTGGCGACTTCGATCATGACCAAGTTGAAGAGCAGCGGAGAGATTACCGCGCCTTGTGGTGTCCCCTCGCTGCCGAGCGTTTTCTCTGGTAGTTGGAGATCCCCGGCGCAGATGTGAGTCGTGCGGTCGGTCAGGAAATCCCGAATGTAATTGTAAGATCTCTGTCCCATGTTCAGGTGCGACACTTGGGCGAGGATCGCAGAGTGCCGGACTTTGTCGAAGGCGCTCTGCAGGTCCAGGCCCAGTATTGCCCTGTTGTCGCTGGTGTGAGTTTCGTAGTCTACTATCTCCTTCTTGAGTTGGAGCATGGCGTCTTGCGTTCCAAGCTTGCTTCGAAAGCCGACGAGAGAATCCGGGTAGAGCTCTGCCTCTTCGAGGTACTGTTGCCATCTGGTCATTAAGATGTGCTCTAGCAGTTTACCCACGCACGATGTTAAGGATATTGGGCGTAGATTCTCGATGTCGGGCGACTTGCCTGGTTTCGGAATGAGGATGGTTTTGGCTTCCTTCCACTGGCGTGGTAGCTTGCCGGCCCTCCAGCATTTATTGAAGTACGCCGTCAGTGCCGTCACGGCCGCGTCGTTCAAGTTTCTGAGCGCTTTGTTGCTGACGCGGTCCGGGCCCGACGCCGAACGCCTGTTCAGGTCTTGCATCGCATTTCGGACTTCCCATTCCTCGATGTCTTGGTCAACCTCGATGTTCTCTGCCCCCTGGTATTCTGGGTGCTTTTCCTTTGGGGAAACCGGGAGGTATTTGGCGTCGAGTCTCCTCTTCACCTCCGCTTCCCCGTGCTCCGCTACCGCCTTGTGTATAATTCTGCTGAGCTTGTACTGTTGTTCTCCCTTGGTCTGGGTGTCGTCGAGGAGGTGCCGGAGCAGTCGCCACGTCTTGCCCAGATGGAGTTGGCCGTCCGCCTCTCTGCACGTTTGCTCCCACTGCTGCCGGCCGAGCTCCTTGCTGTGTTTCTCTATTTCCCTGTTGATTTCCGCGATCTTTTTGCGGAGCCTTCTGTTTGTTCGTTGTTGGTTCCACCTTCTCTTGAGGGCAGTCTTCGCCTCGATGAGGTGGGCCAATCTGCTGTTCATTTCGTGTATGTCTTCGTCCGTTTCTATCTCTGTCGTCACCTCCTCGGTCGTTTCTACTATCGCCTTCGACCACGCTTCTATATCTTCAATGTTACCATGCTGGCTTGGGAGCTGACGCCGAAACTCCTCCCAGTTCGTGTATCTGTGTGTTCGTTTCTCTTGGCTTGCACCGTTCCCCAGCGGGACCCGGATCTCTATGACCATGTGGTCGCTGCCTAAGTCGTGTTTGGAACGTCTAAGCTAGGTGGTGCATTTTTTACGTGAAAATATCGAAGGAACAGCCCTTAATCAGTTCAAGGTGAAAACCAAACTTTTTTATGACTCAATATGAACTTTGAGCCTCCTTCAAGTCAAAGAAAAGAGAACAGTCTTGCGGACACAAAAGAGGGCCACTAGCGATTGGATCGATTTTCTTTCCGCCCAACCAGACGTCTCATGGGCCCATGAAACCGTCTCACCCCTGACTTGAGAAATGCTTAGTTACTCCATGTTAAGTACTAGCAGAGTCCTTTGTAATAGGTATATTCTGGTTTTGGTTTCGAACTTCTGATTGAGGCAACTTTTTCCTTTGAATTTTCCCGCTACCTACTGCTGCACTTCTGTGGTAAATTAGTGTCACAGCACAGCATGCGAAATTGATTTCTTCGATTTATTTAAAGTTAGTTCAGATAGCTCACGGGGTAGTTGCTGTCATCTGCTCAATTCAACCGGATTCTAAAAAACGACTTCAGACAGTCGTTCACTTTAGATTTTTAGTTTTCTATACTTCAAGGCTACTGCAGTTTTTTTTAAAACAGCAACCACAGACCTCCGCAAACACATGCACCCACCAAAAAACAAAAAACAAACAAAAAAACAACAACAACAACAAGGGTTTAACGAAAATGACGTTATGTCCATGAACATATCGCGTCGTGTGGCAGTTGGGGGTTCTTCAGCAGATACCTGAAGGCATAATGTTTACTACCGGTTAGACTTAGGCTAATAATTCAGGTAATGTTTTGTTTGTCCTTATGTTATGTTCCTCGAGAGTCGAAAGCAAGATCAGTAACACGTTTTGGTCCTTATTTTGAGCGGAGTTGTCTTATTTTATTATGTTATTGTATTTATTTGTGGAAATACCGCGATAGGTCTTCATTATCCTAGCAGGTTGTTATATACGGTCTCTAACAAAAATAATCAAAGCTGCCAATGGCTCGTATATACAGTAGGATGGCTGTGAATTCCAGTCGATGATAATCTGTGCAAATATAAATATTTAAGCGTGATCTACCTTCATGAGCGATGGGGAAATATTTGTGCACA
Organism: Ixodes scapularis; assembly: GCF_016920785.2. NCBI lineage: Eukaryota > Metazoa > Arthropoda > Arachnida > Ixodida > Ixodidae > Ixodes > Ixodes scapularis. The sequence goes on along the minus strand of NW_024610115.1, from coordinate 13,239 downwards.
GGTCGGATTCATTAGTGTATATTTTATATATATATATATATCAGAATACACTTCTGTTCATTATCCTAAGTCCAGCTTCTAGCGATTGGAGCCCACGTTTATCAATCATTTTAGATCCTACCGAAAAACGCTTAAAATCGCTAAAAAAAAAAAGTAAAAAAATAAATTGTAATCGCGCATTGTTCCACTGTTTTGAGGTGAGTGCGTTTGTATGGTGAAAAAAACTTACGAAATTATTACATTAATTAGCGGCGAGATGTTTTAGTGGCGCCCTCCTACGGTTTTCCCTTGTGACGTCATTAGCTTGCAAACAACAAGTTCGATGGTGTTTGTAAATAGCATGGTGGAAGCTTGAAATCATTGCGCTCTCAAAAGAACACTGCCAACACCGTCAAAATTAAATTTCTTTCATTCCTCTTATTTCCGTCGATGATAAATCCTTTTCTGACGTCATAGTCAGCGTTCGGCCAATCGAGGAAGGCCGACCACAGCGACGCTTTCGGTCGCGCACGTCGCCAATAAGGACAAAACACGGAGAGCACATGTTTCGCTAGGCTGTCCGTTCGAAAACTGTTTTATAACTTTTTTATATCCTTTTTTTTTTCTTTTTTACGGATGTTACAGGATTAACGCCTACTCCCTTCACCCATAAGCTGAGACGAGAAGCTCCGCCTTTAGCGTGAGCTTTCTGCCCTTGCTAAACGCGCAGGCACGCGCAACCAATGCGTTGCGGAAGCCAGCCAGGTCGCGCTGAAGGCGGAGCTTCTAGCACTGTGAGAAGTACACTTTTATATAGCAAACTTTTTTTTTTACTTCATTTAGGTGAGCATCTGTGTTGACTTTAGTATTTATCTCCTTCATTTTATTAGTAACAGATATTCTCATATACGAGGGTACCTTGCAAAGTTCCCGGAATGAAAATGCTAACAAAATAATTATGCTTTAAGTTATATTTCATGTTTCAACGTACGCTATTTTTTTGTTTGCATTTAGGTTGTTATTGGGTAATTTGTGGTCTCACTGTATGAATGAATGAATCAATCCATCGATCCATCGAAGCTCAGCACACGGCGTTTCTTGCGCTTCTCGATTCCTCAACGGAGGTGACATCTTTCGAGGTCCCCAAAGTGGCCTTCGACAGCCTCGATCCGCTCTGCATTCCACCGAAATCCAGGAGTATTTTGAGTGGAACAGCTGGAAGTACGGGGGAACCAAGCCGGGCAAATACCTTGAATGCGAAAGGATTGATAACTTGAATTCTGCTCATTGTTGCTGACCACCTCCAGCAAACGCCGAATCCGAAATATTCGCTCCGGATTCAGCGTTCATTAGAGGGGTAGTGAAACGAAACTTCAGCGCCGATCTTGTTGCATAAATATGGGCTAGGGACAGGCACCACCTCGGAAATATAAATATTGCGCTGTAAAACACAGGAGAACTAATTTTAAACATAATTAAACGATTTCAAATTCTCATCTGGTGGATGGGGGGAAGTTCTCGTGACATCACTTGTGGCAAAATAGCAGCGCCGTTCTGCGGCAATACGGCGTGCCGGCAGAATTCGCCTAGGCCTGAACGCGTTTGCAAAGCCTTGGCGGAGAAAGCCAAAGCGTAGTTGGCCACAGTGAGCTTGTTCTCGTTGCGGCTCTTTGCACGACACGGCCCGAGCATGTTTCTGGCACGGCCGGTATTAGTTGCTGCGAGTCGCGAGCTGCAAGCCGACGTTAAAAAGGATATGTTTGAACTACGAGGGTGTCAGCAAGAGCCACGCACCCTGTTCACACTCGGAGCGGACACGCGCGTTTGATCGAAGTGCTGGATTCGCTCTGTTAGACCGCGTTTCGGTAAGCGCTTCTGGACCGATCTTTTACGATTGCAACTCGATACTGACATGACACTCGGCAAAGGAAGGTTAGACCGACATCGCGTAGCTCCCACGAACTGCTATAGCTCGACAGTGACGTAGCGTCGAGTCAAAATAAAAATGGCATACTAATAACAGAGTGTAATACCGAGTTGCGAAGGTAATCCGTATGGCGTTTATTTGAGCTCTATATCACACAAAACAAGGAGATAGAATCAATGAGAGTCCCTTTTCGACGACAGCGTTCGTCACCGCTGTCTCGGAAAACAAGGAGATCGAGATGACAAGGGGAAAATATTGACCTCTGAAATTTAGTTCAGGGATCAAACTACTCATCCGGTAAGGGTCCACAAGGGTCGCGCGGGCATATTCCATTCAGCAGGCCAGCCGGTCATGGACAGGCGGTCTTGGCCAAGGACCGCCGGAGCAACGGTGCGCCGAGTCGATGTCGCTGCTACGGTCGGCAGAATCGTGGCCGTTGTAGCTCTTCTCGTGTGTTTGTGGATCCTGCGTTCTTGATCGTCGTGGTCTGTTTTAAGTACTCCTTCCTTTTTTCTTGCTGGTTGAAGTCGGGACGCACGAGAAGAGCACGAAGAAAAATAAATGTCCGTTGGTGGCCGATACCAAATAACTGAGCGACGCTGTCGGCCTTGTTGATTTGATCGTAAAAAGTGCGTAAGACAGCCTCGGAGTTGTCGTAGGATTCTGTCGTAACCTGCGCAAAGGTTACGACAATTTCGTTTCGAGAGTACGGGGTTTCTCTCAAATTTGTCGTACGCACTTTTTTCGTCGTGAATTCGCTTTGAGAATCCGGCCTCAGAGCTGGTTTTGTCAGTGCTGCCGTGGTTGCCGACTTGCCGTGGTGCCGCGTGCGTGCAGCCCTTGCACATCTCAAACGGCCACGTTGCCACAGGTCGTAAATCGTCGACGCGCCACCAAGTGGCAACTCTCGTAACCACAACATTCACGCCGTAGCATTTCCCGACTGGCACAAGTGACGTCACGAATGCGCCCAATATCCCAAGACGCATCGCGCTCTCCGATGGCCGATTTTTGAGCGCGTGCCCAATCGGGCCCATTAGGGTGAAAAATATAGCCATCCGTTCAAAATACAAACGCGCGATTATGATTTATGAATATCATTGATCATATTGAACCTATTTCTGACCATAATAGGTGTATTTCAAGTTTCGCTTCAGTATCCCTTTAAAGCAACCATATAACTAACGAGAGCAGCATTTGCTGGTTTTGAAACCGAAAGGATACACTTTTCCTTTGAATCATCATAAGCGGGTTTGCTTCCTACTAATGTGTGCTTCTAACACTTCTCTAGACAAGTTTTTGTACTACCAATGATACGGGAGAGTCCCCCCGTACAGAGAAGAAACACGCCTCATACAGTGACTGCCTTTTGGTGCGACGCGTTAGTGGTGGGACAGTGGCTTAAGGCGTGCATCTGTGATTCAGCTCGGCCAGGAAAAGAAAGAAGAAAATCTTGGAACTGTTATTTGCGCTGAGAAAATAATCGACCATCTGTATAGATACCCGAGACGACCGCGTAGCCGGCGAATTTAGCGAAGCCAAGGTCAGGCGGAGAGCCGAATAACGGGGCCAGTTTCGATGAATTGGATAAAAATTCGCATCGGGTCAGCACAATCGTTTCAAGGCCTCCCGGGCGCGGAACGAGGCCACGTTGTTCGCGTCCAAATTCGCGTCTCGCTTCGAGAGGCGAGCGCTGACCGAGCATCGCACAAGGCTGCAAGCACGAACGGGAAACGGCTATGGAGCTTCGATTTTTGAGAGAACTTCATTTGTTCTTTTTGACATAAAAGAGGGGAAACTTCCGGGTTTGATTTTTCAACGCCCCGTGTGATGGGCTTTCAACGCAGAATGATGTTTTATCCGCCGAATTCCACGAAAACACCGTCACGTCAATTTCAACGCTATGTTTGGCTGGGGAGTTTGACGTTACGTGAGGTCGATTTCCCCGCTAAATTTAGCGGAAAAAAGTGATTTCAAGTGACCTCGAGTCACGTGACGTCAGTTCCCCGCCGAACATGGCGGGGAAGGTGATGTCACGTGACTACGTCATGTTAGCTCAAGTCAGGTGACGTCAACTTGTTCGAGGTCGGAGTCTGCGCCCAACACATTCGGTCTATGCTTCCCGGGCTTTTGTGGGGATAGTCAAACGTGTTTATTATTATTATTATTATTATTATTATTATTATTATTATTACGTGCAACCGCTCTTGGGGGGGGGGGGGGGGGGGGGGGGGGGGGGGCTGGCTACCTCGCCCGGAAAATTCTAACCTGTAGCAGGAAACCCATACACATACCCGGGAGCATGGATAAATTGAGAACAAACGAAATTCCGAACGTCCTCCCTATCATGGTACCGTACGAAACGAAATATTTGAAATAAAAACAAAAGAAAAAGAAATGACTCACTTAACTTCTTGTTTTCTCTGAGCGCTTCGACAGACTTGACTTTGACCCCGTGGAACCCTAAAGATTTTCGAAGACCTGCATGCTGCGTTTCTCTCCCTTCACCGTTCGTATAAATTTTCACATACAAAACTTCGTAAATTTCGCGAGTTGAAAATTTTTTTTTATATATATATGGGTGATTTCATCTCAAATCGGGCAGGCTAAAAGGGTCTAATTTTTAATTTTCACGAAAAAAAATATATGTTTTGGGGTATTTCTCAAATGAAGGAGGGCGTAAACCGCATGTTCTCCCCATTTTTTGTTCTCGAGTTACGAGCCGTAGAAGCTGCAGTGGCAGAAACTAGTGTTTTTGCCTGCCGTCGCAGGTCGCGTGTTTGACACGCTCTGCTGACACTAATGTTATGTCTACACACTTTTAACTTTTCTCCCTCATTTAATAGGTATTACTTGATGTATTCAAATATTTTTAGGAATTTTATTGTTTTCTAAAACACGTGTCAAACTCGTCACTCCGGTCGCTTTTCGGTCAAATTTGACAGGTCATTACTTTGTCTGTACTTAAGGTAAATTTTCTTTCTTTGGCTCTACAGAAAGCCCAATGCAAGCCCATTATAGATATAATAATATCATTATGATCTGTCGACTAGCCGCTCCGCTACCTTCACGTAAACGTTGTAAGAAATAACAAATGTTGAAAGTTTGAGGTCGATTTCCACAAAAAACCCCATTTTTGTAAATTTTTATTTTTTAAATTTTTTTAGACATATTAGTCGACTACAAGAAAAAACAGTCTAGAAATGTAATATTTTGGTTGTATGTCCTCTGTTTGAGCCGCAATCGCGCGAAATGTGTGAATATTTGTTATTTTTTACAACGTTTACGTGAAGGTAGCGGAGCGGCTACTTGGCAGATAATAATGATATTATTATATATATAATGGGCTTGCTTTGGGCTCTCTGTAGAGCCAAAGAAAGAAAATGTTCCTTAAGTACAGACAAAGTAATGACCTGTCAAATTTGACCGAAAAGCGACCGCGGAGTGACGAGTTTGACATGTTATTTAGAAAACAATCAAATTCCTAAAACTATTTGAATACATAAAGGTATCTCTATAATACCTATTAAATGAGGGAGAAAAGTTAAAAGGGTGTAGAGAAAACAATAGCGCCAGCAGAGGGTGTCAAACACACGACCTGCGACAGCAGGCAAAAACTCTAGTTTCTGCCACTGCGGCTTCTACGCTTCGTAACTGAAAAACAAAAAATCTGAAGAACATGCGGTTTGCGCCCTCATTCATTTGATAAATGCCCCCAAAACATATATGTTTTTCGTGAAAATTAAAAATCAGACGTTTTTATTCTCCACGCTTTGAGATGAAATTTCCCATATCGGGCAGGCTGAAAGGGTCCAGCTTTTAATTTTCACGAAAAAAATATATGTTTTAGGGGCATTTCTGAAATGAATGAGAGCGCAAACCGCAAGTTCCACAGATTTTTTGTTCTCGAGTTACGAAGCGTAGAAACCGCAGTGGCAGAAACTAGTGTTTTTGCCTGCCGTCGCAGGTCGCGTGTTTGACACCCTCTGCTGGCGCTATTGTCTCTACACCCTTTTAACTTTTCCCCCTCATTTAATAGGTATTATAAAGATACCTTGATGGTATTAAAATATTTTTAGGAATTTGATTGTTTTCTAAAACACATGTCAAACTCGTCACTCTGGTCGCTTTTCGGTCAAATTTGACAGGTCATTACTTTGTCTGTACTTAATGTAAATTTTCTTTCTTTGGCTCTACAGAAAGCCCAAAGCAAGCCCATTATAGATATAATAATATCATTATGATCTGTCGACTAGCCGCTCCGCTACCTGTAGGAAATAACAAATGTTGAAAGTTTGAGGTCGATTTTCTCAAAAACCCCATTTTTGTAAATATTTATTTTTTAATTTCTTTTAGACATATTAGTCGACCTACAAGAAAAAAACAGTCTAGAAATGTAATATTTTGGTTGTATGTTCTCTGTTTGAGCCGCAATCGCGTGAAATGTGTGAACATTTGTTATTTTTCACAACGTTTACGTGAAGGTAGCGGAGCGGCTACTCCGCAGATAATAATTATATTATTATATATATAATGGGCTTGCTTTGGGCTTTCTGTAGAGCCAAAGAAACAAAATTTACCTTAAGTACAGACAAAGTAATGACCTGTCAAATTTGACCGAAAAGCGGCCGGAGTGACGAGTTTGACACGTTTTTTAGAAAATAATCAAATTCTTAAAACTATTTGAATACATCAAGGTATCTTTATAATACCTATTAAATGAGGGGGAAAAGTTAAAAGGGTGTAGAGAAAACAATAGCGCCAGCAGAGGGTGTCAAACACACGACCTCCGACGGCAGGCAAAAACTATAGTTTCTGCCACTGCGGCTTCTACGCTTCGTAACTGAAGAACAAAAAATCTGAAGAACATGCGGTTTGCGCCCTCATTCATTTGATAAATTCCCCCAAAACATATATTTTTTCGTGAAAATTAAAAATCAGACTTTTTTATTCTGCCCGATTTGAGATGAAATTTCCCATATCGGGCAGGCTGAAAGGGTCCAGCTTATAATTTTCACGAAAAAAAAATGTTTTAGGGGCATTTCTCAAAAGAATGAGAGCGCAAACCGCAAGTTCCACAGATTTTTTGTTCTCGAGTTACGAAGCGTAGAAGCCGCAGTGGCAGAAACTAGTGTTTTTGCCTGCCGTCGCAGGTCGCGTGTTTGACACCCTCTGCTGACGCTATTATTTTCTCTACACCATTTTAACCTTTCCCCCTCATGTATTAGGTATTATAACGATACCTTGATGTATTCAAATATTTTTAGGAATTTTATTGTTTTGTAAAATATGTGTAAAACTCGTCACTCCGGTCGTTTTTTGGTCAGCTTTGACAGGTCATTACTTTTTCTGTACTTAAGGTAAATTTTCTCTCTTTGGCTCTACAGAAAGCCCGAACCAAGCCCAATATAGATATAATAATATCATTATGATCTGCCGACTAGCCTCTCCGCTACCTTCACGTAAACGTTGTAAGAAATAACAAAAGTTGAAATTTTGAGGTCGATTTTCTCAAAAACTCCATTTTTGTAAATTTTTATTTTTTAAATTCTTTTAGACATTTTAGTCAACTACAAGAAAAAAACTATCTAGAAATGTAATATTTTGGTTGTATGTCCTCTATTAGAGCCGCAATCGCCTGAAATGTGTGAACATTTGTTATTTTTCACAACGTTTACGTGAAGGTAGCGGAACGGCTACTCAGCAGATCAAAATGCTATTACTATGTCTATATTAGGCATGCTTAGGGCTTTCTATAGAGCCCAAGAAATAAAATGTACCTTAAGTACAGACAAAGTAATTGCCTGTCAAAGTTGACCAAAGATCGACCTGAGTGACGAGTTTGACATTTTCTTTAGAAAACAGTCAGACTATTAGAGATATTTGAACACGTGAAGGTATTTCTATAGTACCTATTAAACGAGGAGGAAAAGTTAAAATGGTGTAAAAAAAACACTAGCTCCAGCAGAGGGTGTCAAACACGCGACCTGCGACGGGAAGCAAAAACACTAGTTTCTGCCACTCCGGTACGGTGGGAGGCCCACGAAAAACGTGCCCCGGCATTCTATTCGTAATGGTAGGCAACACAATAAATTTAAGGAAAGTCACCCATTCGAAAATGCGTGCGCTGTGTTTGTTTGTGACGAGATGTCGTGAATTGAGGTTAGCAAATCGAAACCGAAACGGTAGCCAAAAGATATCCAGGGCGCCGTGGAAGTTTGAAGTAATCGCATTCTAAAAACCAACACCGTAAAAGTTGACAATCTGACATTACCCTTATGGGTGGTATTCACTGAACGCCATATTTGAAGTGACTGCTCACAGCGCAGGCTCGGTATGAGTTCTTTTATGTGATCTCCCAAAGAAGGCAATCTGGATGGGTCTAATGTGCGTTTGGAAGTGCGGGGGGGCCTGCCGTCAGCACGTGCCAACCTTATTAGATGAGCTCAGTTACGGAACTGCTCATAGACGCTTCTTGCACGAACAGTACCCTCCCTCACTCACTCACTACGACTCGCCTGCCGTCGCTCGACTCGCCGGACGGCTGCAATGGTAACTGCAGTGTATTCTATGAAATACATACGTTACGTAACACATCGTCTGGGTGGCGTTCAAGGTCTGCTCTATAGAATACGCAGTTCATGAACAAAAATCTAGATGGCGCTTCACACGACGGGAGGCGGCCTGAAGTGAGTGAAGGGGGTACCACCTTCCGCAGGATTTCCGCAACTGAGGTAATCTACACGGTGATACAAGGAGACGCCAGGCTTTTTAATACCCTTGTTACACGGGCACATTTAACTGCAGTTACGCTAAGCCACAGATAGCGCACAATACTTGCGGACAGCATTCTGCGGCTATGCAGTCAAAGCTATGGGCGAACGTGCGCTTGAGCATCTTGAGCATCTATCGAAGCAGTGCGCGCGCGCTCTTCACTTCTTCTGATATAGCTGTCAGAGAGTATAGTGCGGTATTTGTTCCGCCGCGAAACAGCAGTTAAGCTGAGTTAACCGCGGTTAAGTGTGCCCGTGTAACAGGGGTATAAATCGACCGGAAAATTCGGTTCTTAAAGGGCAACTCCGCTCATTTTGGTTTTGAAAAAACAATGCAGTCCTCTTCAGTATCGCCTAGGAAGACCACACGTGAAATGCTACGACGCAGTTGTGTCTAAATGTTTCTTAAACGGTCCGGCAAACTCTGCAACTCGCCAAGTTGCCGAAATCGGCTGACTCGAGCGGGCGAATCTAGGCGCAACCAACAGCGCAGTCAAGGCTACGGCATGGGCGGAGCCAACATTGAGCTAAACGTCATTATCATGGCCCTTTTGCTTGTTTTCACTTCTGCGGACGAGCGTTGCGCATGACATCAGCAACGTTGCCTCTCGGCGCTCAGCGGTGTCCACGTGATTGGTGTAACGCGCCTGCGCAGCGCGTTTCTTGGGAGCCGTCTGGCCGCCCGGCCGTGGTCCCGCCGTTACCGCCGTCTTCCGCGTCACAACCGCCGTCGTCGTCTCACCGATTGTGTTTATGGTCTCTCGAGTTTCGTCCACACTACGGACACCACGTGCGCAGACTTATGCCGCAGTTGTGCAGACGTCGTCAAATGCCGTAGACGCCAAAACGTGGCGAAGAGTGCGGTTGCAGACGACACTCGCGCCTGCCACACGCCCGCCCCAATCCCGCCCCTCGTTGGGCCGAGTATCACGTGACATCTCGTACCACGTGATGGCCATGTGGTTGGCGACCCGAGGCCAGCGTTGCCGGGCGGAGCCGAAGTTTCGGTTTCGATTTCCGCTCGTGTTTAAAATTAGATTTAAAAATTTATATCCCATTTTTCGCGAAGCAAACGACGTTTTAATTCGAAATCAATCATTATCCCGAAATCTTCGAAACTGAGCGGAGTTGCCCTTTAACGCTACGACTTTGTGCAGCGTTGCCCACAGATGGTGAATTTTGTTTCTTTTGTAAAATTTGCAAAGAGCGAACTTACGTGAGGAAAAAGTAAAGAAAGAAAAAGGCTTAGCTCCTATGGAAATGCGGCGAAGCCAACGTTACTAAAACACTCAGTTGGTAACTCCCATAGAGACAGCTTTCAAGAAATGGCCCCGAATCTGTCTCCGAGCACCGAGCTAATGACGAACACAACGCCACCATTCCTCCCGCAGCGGCCACTTGAGGAACTGCATAATACTTCTATTTAGGCTTTAAGAACAGATACAGCGGAGGAGGTTACAGGGGAGCCACCCCGTCACCCCGGCGGACGCACCGCGTCGAACTACCGACATCCGAATGCAGCTCCGGAGTTCCCGGTTGGGCCGATAGGGGCGCCGCGTCGCTGGCTTCTCTCTTGTACGTCCATCCAAAGAGCAGATTCGTAGGTCTACCCAGCCGACTCCGACCAAACTGTTATGCTCATATTCGCCGCTATGATTTTCAGCGCAGGCGACGTGTATATGATCTTCGCTACCGAAAGCGAAGCACTCTGGGCTCTTCGACCAATCAGTAAGAGCGAAGGGAAACGACCGTTTTTGTCTTTTTTGTTTTGTTTGCGCTCGCTCGTCACTCCAAGCTCTCAAACCGTTCCGCGCGTGCTAAAATCGAAAGTGCGGTGCGACGCTGCTGCGCGCTTATAATAATTATACTCTGTTTCATACTTAGCGTGCCACGCTGTGAAAGCTACTGACGCGAGCGCGTGGCTTCATCTATGGTTTTGTTTGAGCGAGAACGCGTGCAAATGATCAACGAGATCAAGCCCCACGCTCGCACAGTAGCTCTGACAGCGTTGCACGCTAAGTATGAAACAGAGTATAGAGATGTACGTCTCTAACTTGACAGAGATTCTGCCGAGTGTTTTTGCGTGCCTCATGACGGCGTATTACGGAGTCTACAGCGCGGCGAGTAACCTCGGAGTGCTCATTCTTCCGCTTTCCAACAGACGACAGGTGAACTTCTATATCAATTTTTTTTTTTTTTTTTTGTCGGCGTTCGAAACTCGATTTTTCATCAGAGCATCGAAATGGATTGCGTATGCAAATCGCCAGGACTTTGGAAGCCTGCCCGGCTTGCCGACGAGCAAGCTGCGCCAGCGTCGTTTGTGCAGCGAGCACTTCGGTGCTACCGTGTTTGCAAGTTGTGGGAAGATTCGTTTGTGGAAAAACGCGTGCCCCACCGTTCTTGTTACGAATCCGTTGCTGCAAGGACTTGCTCCTCTGGGTGAGTTGCTGTTAGAGCAATCTTCAGTTAATTTGACAGCTTCGTGTTTATATGTTAGGATAGAGTACCGATAAAGCACCTACAGTCAGAGATGCAGACACTCCAAAACAGTAGTTCTTTCTTTCTTAATTGCATTGCCTATTAGCGAGTTTGTTTATGGTTTATTCATCGTTTATTATTATGCAGCTCACCTGCAAGCCTTTTCCTTTATTTCGGTGTTGATTTGTTTGTTTGCGTATTCAGAAGTTTAGTTTGTGGGAGTTGTTATAGAGCATTTAGATAATTCGATGATAAGTGCTATTTTCTTAGTTTGTACATTAAAGTAATTAATTTCGTTTTACATGTTTGACAACTTTACTGTGTTTACTGCCTACTACAGTTCTTAGTTCCCCTTTGAGGGCGGTGGACTGCCAACGGAGTTTGTAGATGCGTGTTTGAAGTACCGCAACTCATTTGAATGGGGTTCAATAAAAAAATACATTTCAATGAACGTGCTGTTTCTGTTTGATTGCACTGGTAATATCACGTGAAGCGCAGTTGTTGTGAAGTATATCGCGCGCGGCTCGTCTGCTAGACCGGTGCCGTGCTGGCCGCTCACAGCGGTCGGCGCGGCACCAGCCTAGCAAACAAACCAGAAAAAAAAAAAAAAAAGAACCGGGGGGGGGGGGGGGGGGGGGGGGGAAAGGAGGACGGAGGGCGCACGCCAACGGCAGTGGTGGCGCCATCTGGCAGCCTTTCGAGACCGATTTTAATCTCCGACCAGACGTATGTTCGCCTTTCTGCCACTAGCGCCTCGTGGCGCTAGTTTTTTCTTACCATGGTGGAGGCTACAGCTGCACTCGGCTGCTACCGACGTTAAAATGCACCTAGGTCGGACGCGCTACCTGAAAGGACCGCTGAGGCATGGTTGTAAAAAAACAATATTAATTGTACCGCAAAACCCTGCAAACTAAAAATTTTAAAAACATAACGCGCCCCTCTTTTTGTACTAATCTCCAATAAATTTCATACAAAAAGAGTCTTTTCCGTTTGTTTTTACGCAAAAACAGGGTTTCAAAAAGCTCAAGGTGACCACAGTACAGACAAACGATAAAGAATGGCGCTGTTGTCGCATTTAGCTCGGTCCCGGTGGACGCCAGCGGCCCAGGTTTCGACGGCGAGTTTCCCAACTGAGTGTTTTAGTAACGTTGGGCGAAGCCAAAGATCTTCAACCAGCACGGCGCCGTTTCGCACGGGACACAAGAGATGTCGCAACGAACGCCGCCAACGAACGAGCTTACGGCGCCGAGCGCCAGCGTCTTTAGCAGACAATCTTTTCGACTCAAAAGCGGCGCGCGTTCCGCAGGCGGCGACAGTCCCAGAAACAAAAACAGGCGCGGTAACAAGGAACTGCAGTTCCTTGTCTGCTAAATAAGCCGGCTCTCGGCGTCGTCTGCTCGTTCGTTGGCGGCATTTGGCGTCGCGACCGCTTGCGCCATCTCTTGTCTCCCGTGCGAAACGGTGCCGTGTTGTTTGAAGATCTTTGGCTTCGCCGCATTTCCATAGGAGCTAAGCCCTTTTCTTTCTTTACTTTTTCCCCAGGTAAGTTCGCTCTTTGCAAATTTTACAAAAAAGAGCACCATCTGTGGGCAACGCTGCACAAAGTCGTAGCGCGATAGGTTAAGAAACCGAATTTTCCGGTCGACTTAAAGAGCCTGGCGTCTCCTTGTATCACCCTGTAGTAACGTTGGCACGTGCTCAGCAGCAGCGAGCTCATAAATGGCCGCCAGTGAATGCCACCTGTTTACGTCCGTCAAGGCAAAACTAATCAGGCAAGAAGCCCGGGAGAGCTGTCGCTGAACCACAGCATTTATTGACGTTTGCATCAGGCGCAAGTAACAGGGTCGGCTAATCCCGCTAGCAGACGGCTGGGAGACACCCTTCCGGTTTCGGTGAAATACTACGCCACGACCACGTGATATAATTCGCTTTTGAATTGAAGCAAAAAGCTACGGAGGAAGAAGTTTCAAATGTGACTCCGTAAGTCTGACGTCATGGGTCCAAACAAACCGTTGCTAGGGCCGTGGTTATGGTTACATGCCGTGGTTACACGGCCTAGCCGTGGTTACACGGCCCTAGCCG